>NW_026623056.1:85961255-87211255 GCF_023065955.2 Ursus arctos | reverse complement strand
ATAGTCCTGTGTTCCTAAATTACCATCTAAAACTCCTATTACCTCAGTGTGGTTCGTTTCAGGTATGTGATAGAAAGAAATCAACTGGACTGAAATAATTTATTCATATTTGCAATCTTCCACGAGGATGCTCCTAGTTAGTCCAAATGAAACCCTAATTGGTAGAATTCTACTCACATTACAAAATAAAGTTTAAAATGACCGAGGTAGCTTGAACAAAAACATTTTTAGGCAAACGGTCATAATTCGAATGTATATTTATTGCCCTCAAACATTTCTGCTCTTCATTCATTTCTCCTTCTGTTTTTGAACTCCCAGGTTCTTCAAAAGCTGGACATTTGTACTCCAAATAGCAGTAACTGGAAGAGCAGCTCAGGGACAGGGCTATAAATGTATGAATTATCTGTAACTTAGGAACTGCCTAAGTCTAAAATCATTACCTATATTCCAGATTCCATTCCTAAAGAACCACGTTTCCAGTTGAGATGCTGTGGTAAAACCTTAGACATGGGACCAACTGGTACCCATTTTGGGGGGTATATGGATAGATGGATGGATGCACATTAAATTACTACATCAAAACAGTTTTACTCCAAAAAATAATAGTATTTGAATCCTCAAGAGCAAGGATTTTTTTCTTCAAAGACATAGTTTTCTAACCATTTTTCTCTTATAAATGGTCTTTACCATTCTAGCATGGACCATGGGGACAGGAAATGTGAACTAAATCTCTAGCTCTGAATTATGTATTAGCTAATCTTTTAGGTTCTCAACATCCCATTCTTCACCTATAAAATGTTACTTACAAGGCTATCTACACTTTGCCAACTTCGATGGTTTCAAAAGGATAGATACTGTTGATACCAAAGGACTTCATAAGAAAAGAGCAGAATCAGATAAACCATTAGCATTTTTCATTCCATTAAAAGCAGTTACAAATTAGCAGATTATCCCATTTACAAAATATCTAAAGGTAAGAATACAGGCGGGCCAGTGGCACAAAGGAGAGCAAGCACATGTGAGGACCAGAAGAAGCATGCATCAAGACTGAACCTAAAATGGACATCTTTTAGAAGGTCAACCATTAATCACTACTCATATGAAAAGTGGCCTTTAGCAAAGGGTAAAGCATCTACACAAGTTACAAAACTTGCTGCTGACACAGGCAGCAACTAAACCATCATCTACCGAGCAATGCTAAAACTCCTTAAGTCTTGACCTTGGACTGCTTTAAATTCAAATCCAGGGATAATTTCATATACCCTTTCGGCTGCTCACTTTTCAAAAAAAAAAAAGAAAAGAAAAAGAAAAAGAAAATCTGTTTATATCAGGTCAGCGTTTTATGACAGTAAGTAGGTACCAGCGAACACCAATATACTTTGTAAACTATAAATACAATTTTCTTTCTAAAGAAGCCTAAAAATCCAGCCATATTTTAAATTTTTCTGAGAAAAACCTACAGTGACTTTTTCACCTTTCCCCTCACAAGTGGAGTCATTCACAAATTATGGAGCTAAATTAGATGCTAATGAAAAGCGTCAGACTATCGTCACCACAGGAACCTCCTATAACCCTCAAAATCTTCCACAGTATGCTTTAGTTCACATTTTGCTAAAGGCAATATAACAGTCTACGAACAATGTAGAAACTGAGCTTAACTGGTTTTTGAAGCTAAACCTACAAACCATTTTTTAGTTGTCTGAAAATCACTGCATAATAGTAGTAATCTGCAGCACATCAGCAGGGAGAGGATTTCAACAGGCTGAGTTTAATCACGTGGAATGCCCAGGTAGGTATCAAACTGAGTCTCCTTGCACCTATCTCTCTTGACAGAGGGAGGTGGAAGGCGAAGGAGAGAGAGGGAGAACACTGAGACACCTAATTTAGAGCAGTGACTAACTGAGATTTATAAAATTAATGCTAATCCTCAAAGATCAAGATTGGCGAAACTGTGACTGAAATGAATGCATTAGCATGATACGGCAAATCCAGATTAACTAAATGGTCGCTATGACGTTTTCTCTCTCACGTCACAATGTTTTATAATGACATAAACTACAAATTATATGTAGTTTCAAAATAACTAAATTAATAGGTTAAGTATAACAAGCAGCAGGTGAAAATAATCAGTATGACACAGGCTTCAGAAGTACTGATAGGGACTGTTAAGTTGGGTGAAAGCACACAGCTGTTTTTTAATTATCTTTTAATTTTACAGGTTTGTATAGTCTTGTATATACATTTCAAGATTAAAAAATTTAATCCACATGGAAAAAAAACAAAATATAATGCACAATAGTATTTAAAAGGACAATTCAGATAGTTTAGAAGATGCCAATTTAAGAATAAGCTACCCACTCCCAAAAAAGAATAAGCTACAAAAATGAAATCTGGGAAAACTAAGCTGATAGACCTACAATTTGATTCCATGCATTAAAACTGCATGATTACCTAAAAATTACACTGTGACAGGCTTTCCTTATAAACTTCTACTCATTTACACTAACATTAAGGAAGCAACGGAAGTGTCTTCTTTTTCCATGTAACAATTTTAGAAACAGGTTTTCTAGAATCACAATAGCCAAAGAAGTCAAAGCAAAAAGAAAATAGAAAAAAATCACAGTCTTACACCTAACACAAGAAAAAAAAAAATCTATTAACTCTAATTTCAATAAGATGATCAAGTGGCATACAGAGAAAATGCATTTTCACTGACCATGGATTTCAAGTGAAATTCTTAAAACCAAGATGATTTATGACTCCCTCCAAAACCCCTAGAAATAGTCCTAGTCATAAAAAAATTAAAAAGGAAAAAAAATTTAAAAAGCACAAGACTTCAGAATGGGATATCCAAGAAAATTCTGAGTAAAACTGCAGGGAAAAGAGCATTTGCTAAACACTTACTATGCAGCAACTACTCTACTGAGACACTTTGTAGAAGTTGACACATTTAATCTCATAACGACCCTAAAAGTAGGCAGTGTGATTTCCATTTCATCAATGAGGAGAGCAAATTCAGAGAGATGAACCGGCCTGGCCTAAGGTCACAGCTTGTGAACTCTGGTCCCACACCAAAGTTCATATTTTCCATCACACCAACGTTCATGAATAAGCACTGAAACGGTCATGGGAAAATTTCAAAGACTCAAGAATCTAGGTGTGTCTAGGTCTGATTTTAAGACCCCATACTCAATCTTCCACCTCAACCATCCCAAACAAGAAGTAAAGTTCATAAGTAGTAAATTAATTTGTAAAAAGCATTTCAGTTTAGGATAATGGTAAAGAAACTCTCCTCCAGTTAGTCCAGCAGAGAAAACTGGATCACAGAATATAATAGTTATTACTGAAGTGATGGCTTATCTTTAACGGATACATATTTTCCTTTTGTTCGCTTAATTCCCAGAAATAATTATATAAGGTAATTAGTACTATTATCCCCATTTTACAGGTGAGGAAACTAAAGCCCAGAGAAGAAGTTGCCCGAAGTCGCAAATGACTAATGGTGAAGAGAAAAAAATTCAAATACAACCAAAATAACTCCATAACTAATGCCTTTATTTACTATCTCCTCACCCTTCTCCCGTGCCCCCCAAATGAGGGAGGAAAGACGAGGCAGGACAGGAAAAAAAATCCGTTTCTCCTTCCTGTATTCCTACTCTTGGGTGACAGGTGTCACCATCACCCAGGACCTCTTTCCCAGTGATTACACCACATCCATCCGGCAAATTCTTGTGTTGGATTCACCTTAGAAAGGTCTTCGCAACTGGCCTTGTTGCTCCATCTCTAGTGTGCCTGCCTCAACCAACGCTCTCCCTGTCCCATCAGCACACCCTGCTCAAATCTACATACAAGCCACTCACCCCCGAACTGCAGGCCTCAAAACACATGCTGTCACCATTTCAGCTCAATCATGCGCCATTAGGCTGTTCTGAAGCTGGAACTCAACAACAGTCTTCTCTCCATTTAAAAGTAAAAAACTCAAGTTCTTCACCCATCATTTATCTGAAATAGACTGCATTCTGATTATAACACATTACACGCTCCTCATTTTTAAAAAAGGGAAGAAGAATGGGGCGCCTGGGTGGCACAGCGGCTAAGCGTCTGCCTTCAGCTCAGGGCGTGATCCCGGCATTATGGGATCGAGCCCCACATCAGGCTCCTCCGCTGTGAGCCTGCTTCTTCCTCTCCCACTCCCCCTGCTGTGTTCCCTCTCTTGCTGGCTGTCTCTATCTCTGTCAAATAAATAAATAAATAAAATCTTAAAAAAAAAAAAAAAAAGGGGGAAGAAGAAGAAACTGAACAGGAGGATTAAAGAGCCAAAAGTCACACAAAACTCCAATACCCTAAGGCATCTCTGCTCCTATTGTTGTTTATTTCACATCTTTACATCACACTTTAGATTCGCAGCATCTTTCATGGTTGTATAGTAGTATCCCACTACACAGACCTAAGTTTACTTGAAACAAATACCTATTAGGGGATATTTGAGTTGTTTCCAATTTTTCACTACCATAAATTTTGACCCTTGGAGCCAAGTTTTTATCCATTTGCTAACAGGAATTAAAAGCAAAGTAATATGAACACCAAGACTTTTTGAATCTCTGCTGATGTGCTTGCTTATGATACATTTTACATCACCTACATATAATGTACTCAAACTTCCTATTATTCAATAGATCCTAACTTATAAAAGGAATTAAAAAGGAATTAAATGACTTCTAGGTACTCTGAGAGTCACACTAGAGCAAGATCTAATGTGTGGTGATATCCCTGGCTACATTTTCCTACCCAACCTCAACATCTGGGTTGATCTCATTCATTTATATATTCCTATCACACAGAGGACACTTAGGAAGAATATGTTCAATCAGGAGCCTGCAAGCCCTTCTCATAACTAGTTAAGGAATGCACTGGAGGGGCGCCTGGGTGGCTCAGTCAGTGAAACACCTGCCTTCATCTCAGGTCATGATCCCAGGGTCCTGGGATTGAGCCACATGCCAGGGTCACCCCTCAGTGGAGAGCCTGCTTCTCCCTGTCCCTCTGCCCACCCCCTGTGCTCTCCCTCTCACTCTCTCTCACTCGCTCACACACTCTCATTCTATCTCAAATAAATAAAATTAAAAAAAAAAAAAAAAGGAAAGAAATGCATTGGAAAACCACTCTGCTCTGTCCTTTCTGATAGCACTAACTTTTCTAGAGTGGTCATATATTTTTATATGCACACACACATATAATTTTACTTATAAAATATACATTATGTATAATTAATTTACATAAGTGCATGCACACATATACTTAGTCGATTGTATGTACTTTTATACATATATAATTATATATAATTTTAGAAACCACTGCTTTTAATTATCCTTGCATTTCAAAAATACAGAAAAATAACCAGGCCCAGAAATAATCAAAAACACACGCTGCTATTAGCAGCTTACATCTTCCTCCAACAAGCCTATTACTAAGAGTAGTAAATGAGTTTAGTTTTCCTTATTTTTCCCAACTACACTTTTGAAAAACTCAAAAATTCTTAAAATGTGTGTGGCCTTGTATCTCAGAGCATCAGTTATCCTCCAAATATTCCATGTCTCTCATTTGTAGCCCCAACCTCAGGTGTTACCTCCAGTTCCATTCCCTGGCCCCTCCACTCATTTCTCTATCCATCTTTCCCTCCAAAAGAAATATTCCAAAGTTTTACTCTACACGAATCATGCTGAACTACTCTTTTCTCTACGCTAACCTCTAACTCAGTAACTAGTCCAACTGGTGCTACATGTGGCCTACAGCGCCATTACTACAATTCCCCATGCCTGAGACACATCCTCACCTCCTTCCTCACAGAACTCACCTTCCCATCTTTATCCCCAGTGCCACCGTTCTTCCACCAACTTCACTAGAAACTGCTGGCTTCTTTCTTTACTTGAAATAGTCTCACTAAATCCCGTCAATTTTCAAAATACCTCCTGCCTTAATTACTCTCCATGCCCACTGCAATCACCTTGGTCTAGGTCCTTATTTCATACTTGGTATTACAGATCCCCCTAGAAATAAGCATCTCCTGGGCCGGGTGGTATGTCAGAAACACTATGGGAGGTTCTCAAAACCACACTGCAGACTCCAAACCCAAAGATACTGATTCAGGAAGCATGCGGAAGAACCCAAGAATTCTGCAACATCCCCCGCCCCGCCCCAGGTGATTTTAGACCACAGCCCGGTGTCGAAGCTACCAAACTTAAAGGCAGCTTATCCCTTGTCTCAATTCATCTGGCATACAGCTGCCACACGTATCTTCCTGAAGCACATGATTTTCAACCTGGATTTAACTTACCCTCTGTAACTTAAGAAAACTCTATCAAATCTTACTGGCCCTGAACAGAGACTTTAGCATGGCATTCTATAAAATGCCATTTAACCTCCTCCTGCACCAATGCTCAAATGATTTTCCCTACCCAAAGTTTGCCACTTTTTTACCTAACCCTTTTTGTAAATCCTGTCCACCCTTCAAGACCACCACAATTCCCCCTCATCCAGCTTCACTCACTCCAGCCTCTGAGTTTGCATTCAGTGATCCACCACTATTATTTTAATTATTTATGTTATATTATTACTCCAGTGACATAATCTCCTGCTTGGTGAGCTTCCTATTTCTATTTCATCAGAGTAGATGTGCAATGAACACATTGGTTAAGTGAGTAACAACAGGGAAAATACTGTTCTATTTAGAAAAAGTAAGTTATAAAGTAGTATGCAGACACCATGTGATTACATTTGTTTTTTAAAAGGAGAGAACAGTGTGCATTAAAACACACACACACACACAAAACAAAATCTGACAGGTTATCCACAAAACGTAAATAGTAGTTATCTCTGGAGAGAGCAACAGAAGGAAACTGTTATTCTTATCTTTTGAATTTTCTAAATTTCCTAAAAGGAACGTGCATTTTTTAAAGAAACCAAATCTTCCCAGAATCTTAAACCTTAAAATCTTAACCCAGAATTTTTGTGATCAATGGAAATCCTGTAAAAATGACTGGCATGGGTATCAGCAGCCATACCGTCACAATCCTAACACTTAGGACTTATTTGTTAATGTTAACATTTCCCAACCTCTACTTCAAATTCCACTGGCCTCACCAGGTGGATGTCCAACTTCTGGGACCCTGTTCACAGCTGTGGAAATCAATTTTATACATGAGCATGCTATTCTCTAGCTGTACAGAAGTGGGGTTCTGTTTATTCCCTTGCTTTGTCCTTTCAATCAAAACTACAAATCTTAACATAGTATTATTGCTCTCATTTCCACATAAGACCAGGAGACATATAATAGGTGAGAAAACTGAAATTAATATTACAATAAATCTTAGGAATGAAGGTCTAGAAAAACCTCTAAAATACCATCTTAAGCACTGTTTCCTTCTTAAGCAGAAAAGTCCTGAATACAGTGAAAACCTACACATTTCAAAGATTAATTCTCAAGATAAACTACAGCAAAACGTTCAATCCTCAGTTACAAATTCTACGCTAAATTCCTCTATACCAACTTAAGTTTATGATGTTCCTCCTGTATACTGAAGAAACAGAAAACAACTACACACAGCCTACAAAATACCCTTCATACCACACTCCTCAGCTTTTCTCCAACTGCACATCAAGACACTCAGTGTGTCTTCTCAAACTGAATTAGCCAGCCTCTGTCCATTTTTCCTGCTCAAATCTCCTGTTTTCTCCATTTATGATGTCCAAATTTGTACACAGTATACTTAAACATGAGCCTTGACACTAAGTATTGTTCCTATACAGTTTTCCTTTCTTCACGTAGCATTGATTCATGGCCCATTTGTGGTCTATTATACCTCATGTTCAATCTCTTTTAGAGATCCCTTTCATGAAAGAAAATACAAAATTTATATATAAAAGTGTATCATTAAAAATAATTTAAAAATCAGGAACCATGAAAGTTTTCAACACTAAAAAGAAAAGCTGACATAGATTATGGTACATTCACATGACAAAATATTATATAACCCTTTCAGCTGTTCTTACGGTAACTGCATGGCATGAAGGAAAAAGTCATACGCTAAAAACCTTCCCCAAAGCAAAATCTCAGGAAAGTAAAATAAATACACTGAAAAAACTCTGGGGGAAAATATGTAACGTTATTAACAATGAGTGTCTTTGGCTAATAATTCTGGGTGACTTTTAAATTTTCCTCTTTACACTTTCCAGTACATCACAACTTTTACAAGTAAGCACATCTCTTATAATCGGGAAAATATGGTCCAAGAAATTCAACCTCCACATGAAACATTAAAGTCATCATGGTATCTGGCTAACAGCCACAACCATGAGAACACCCTCTAAGTGCATCCAATTTTTAGAACTCCAATATAGGTAAAAAGCTCATGATAATAAACTGTTAAAGATCTTTGTTCAAAAAAAACCAGTTACGGGGCACCTGGGTGGCACAGTAGGTTAAGTGTCCGACTCTTGGTTTCTGCTCAGGTCATGATCTCACCGTTGTGGGATCGAACCCTGTTTGGGGCTCCGTGCTCAGCACAGTCTGCTTGAGATTCTCTCTCCCTCTGCCCCTCCCACTCATGCTCTCTCTCTCTCTCCCTCTCTGAAATGAATAAATCTTTTTTTTTTAAATGTTAATATACTGCTACGTCACCGTCCACGATAAGACCAAAAAAAGTACATACTTAGTGATGCTTACCCCAATACTCAAGGCCCTACAGCCATCAGGCTCCCAAGCCAACCTGCCCTAGTTCAAATTCTGGCTCCATAATTTAATAGATGGGCTCACACAAGGTTCTAAACTCTTAGATGACTAAGTGTCCCCATCTACAAAGTGAGGATAATCCCATAAAATTGTTGTATTATCAATGAAATAGCACATGTAAAAGCATTTACAACACAGTACTTAGTGTTCAATATACATTCAGTTCTCTACGCCAGTGTATTTTACACTGTCACTACCTTCACCTTTCCAGTCTTATCTCCTACTATAAAAACTTTCCCCAAATTGACACTCCAGCCACAATGGACAAATGCCGATTTTCTGCTCGGGCTATTCAATGAGCTCTTCTCATCCTTTCCTGCCTTGTCAACACCAAGCTCCAAGCCCAAGACCAACCAATTCTGTCTTCTCCACAGAAGTCTCCAATCAGCACTGCCTATAGACACCAATCCCTCCGCAACCCTGCATAGCAGTGTTTACACCAAGAATCCAGCCCTCACACCACTCACCCTGGATGGTAACTAACTGTATGCATGCCAGCATCCAGCCCCAGAAAATATTAAGAGGCTTCTTTGGCTCGCCACTGAGGAAGGCCAGCTTCCTCAACTACAGCAGACTCTCAATAAAGGAGAGAAAACTATAATCATCAAACCACGTCATTGCCTAAAACATCTGCTTTGGGTTGCTTTGTTGAAACAACTAAGCTAAAATTCATCAGCATTTGGGGTGCCTGCCTGGGTGGCTCGGTTGAGCACCGGACTCGGTTTCGGCTGAAGTCATGATCTCAGGGTTGTGGAATCAAACTCTGCAATGGGCTCCATGCTCAGTGTAGGGTCTGCTTGTCCCTCTCACTCTGCTCTTCACCCCACCCCCTGCCCACTCACACACATGAGCTCATGTTCTCCTAAATAAATAAATAAAATCTTTTTTAAAAAAAAAAAACCTCTTTAATATTTAAGACAAGATAGTAAGTACAGTTAGGTCATACCTGCAACCTATCGGTGGGGCAACTGAGTTTGCCATGGTTTAGTTCTAGAACTCATTTCAGTGAAAAAGGCACAAAATCTAGTGGTTTTGCTACAGAGAATGTTATTTGAGCTAAGAAATATTTTACGTAATTACCAACTCCATATAAATAGCCATAATCAGATAAAGCTTGGGCACAGTTGAGGGTTTTGTTTTCTTTTTTTTTTTAAGATTACATTTATTTATTTGACAGAGAGAGAGAGAGAGAGCGCGCACACGCAAGCAGAGGGAGCGGCAGGCAGAGGGAGAGGGAGAAGCAGGCTCCCTGCTGAGCAGGGAGCCCAACCTGGTGCTTGATCCTGGGACCCTGGGACCATGACCTGAGCCGAAGGCAGACGCCTAACTGACTGAGCCACCCAGGCGCCCCTAGTTGAGGGGTTTTATTCCTGTTAAATACCAAGCCTCCTTTTTTAAGAAGAATAATTTTAACTGTGGTATTACTTATACCGAAAATGCTATTAAAAACACACACAAAAAAACAAGTGGACAAAATACTGACAACTGTGAAAGCAAGGATGACAGGGATGCAAGGGCTCATGTTACTCTCTCTACTTCTGTGTATGTCTGCAGTTTTTGATAATTAAAGTTTCTTTAAAAGCAAAAATGGTGATATACGAAAAAATGCAATTCTTTAAACCATAAACTAAGTGAGCTACTTAACAAAAGAAGCTAACTAAAAGAATTGTGAAGATTCAGTAACATTTAATGACAAGAGAACTTACAACAAGCCATGACTGAGCAAAATTTGCTTTACTCTCGTTTCTCTTTGTGGAGAGGAAAAAGGGATTGAAGTAACTTGGGAAACTATTTTCCATAAAATATTTTTAAATAAGTCACTAACAAAGATTTACCTATGTAAGTTTTGGTTTCTATACAACTCTTTCAGAAGAATTCATTGTGTTACTAAATGTACAGTTGTGATGTGAAAATCCAGGGAGCTGGGTGAAATTCCCTTTAGGATGTCACTAGCTAGCACTGCAGGATCAATAAAGTGCAAATTCCCTAGTGCCAAAGTCCCCAAGAGAGATGATCCCACTACTAGTTCCAGCAGCTGACATACTCTAGCCACTCTTAAAGGACAAAAACCAAACATTTTAATAACTTACCCCAAAATTTCCTTTTGCTACCAAAGTCATATTTGATTTTTATCTTCCTATTTTTTTATATTATTCAGATAGCACATTTTTCATGATATCTAATAGATGACTTATACAATAACATTAAATTTATTATCAGATTGAGAGCTAAGAGGACTTCAATTTCACTTAATTCAAATCAATCCTTAAGCAGATGTGGAAACTGAAGTCTAGAGGTTATGTGCCTTACTTATGAGTATCTGAAAGAAAAATAAACACTGAAAAGAGCTGGTTGTCAAACCAATGATAAAAGCAAAATAATGTTTAATTGCCATTTTAACCAAGCATTTAAATTCCACTGCTACACAGAAGTATGCTACACAAACATAATATTTATGTCTATAACAACATAAGCATCCTTACATAAAAATGAAAATATACAGGAAAATGTCCAGAAAGATTAACTGCAAAGCTTTAAGAGCAGTATCTGTGGTTGGGACAATGGGACTGGGAAGGAAGTGGGATAGGAGTGGGGAGAAGGTGAAACAGAGACAGTCATACATCTGTACACACTGCAGAAGTGCCATCAATTACACTTACTAAAACAAATGAAAAATAATGTTAAATAACAGCATATTGGCAAATAATACCCTAAATATCAGATGATGTCTTGACATAAGTAGACTTTCAAATTCATCATTCATTTCTTCAACAAATATGTGCTGCGTACTGGAGACATAAGGGCAAGATTTACTGTCACAAAGCCTGCCCTCAGAGAACTCGAGATCCAACATGGGAAACAGACAAAAATCACAGTAATACTGGACTACAAACTGCGCTAACAGTTATGAGGGAAAGCAAGAATTACTAAGAGAATATAAAAAGGGGAAGCTATTTAGATTTGAGAAAAGAGTATCAGAAATACTCTTTCCAAGAATTTCAGAGGTAAGATCTGAATTTGTAGTCTTTATGTCTGTTCGGCTTCTGAAGCTCAGAATTCTTTTTTAATTTCTAGATCCACATAATGAGAGGCAATGAGACAATCCAAAACTTCTGAGAAAATAATAGGGGATCTGGAAGTACCGAGGCTGATCAGTTAAGACTGTGAAAGACCAGAGGAACAGTGAATAGATGCCTTCAAATAATTAAGCAAGTCTCACAAATATGGAATGCATTAGCTAGCTTCCTATATTTCAAGAACACAGGACTCAAATTGGAAATAAGTAAAATGTTACAGGAGAATACGTAGAGAACAAATAAAAGAATGAAGGCATCCAGTAATAGGGCAGCTGCTCCATGAACGACAGCCCCCAATCCCCACATGTTCCTGCAGGGCCTCACACACGTAACATCTGCCTCAGCCATGATTTCAGCACTAAGCTGGAAGCAGAGTTCAGTTACTCCAGAGTCCAACCTTCTGGCCCAAAGTCCCACATCACTACATTATTAAAAAAAAAATTGTCCACTCCATGAAATATCATCAGGGCTATGAATAGCTAGTATTTCGTAAGAAAATTTTCTCTTCCACTGAGCCTGTGTTTTTGCCCTGGTTCTCTGAGGACAGCTTCTCAACATGGCGGAGGGAGCCGGAGTCCAAAAAGCATGGTAGTTCTGCTGAGATGTGAAGTAAAGATCAGAGTTCCAAATGGCTGAAGCAGCCGGACAGGGTAATAGAGAGGAGGAAGCCATGCAAAAGGGGGTCTCCAGAAGTCTGTGTGGGGGACTCAAAAGGACCAGAATGTACATGGACAGGGTGAGTCTACCCACAGCTTAGCATAGAGTGACCACTAAGAGATTGAGAACAGAACAGAAGTGATAGAGAATGAACAGGTCTGGGGACTCTGGGAGTCCCTACCCAGGCACAGTGGGCAGATCTCAAAGGTTCATTTAGTATGTCAACTTGACTGGGCTATGGGGAGTCCAGACATTCGGTCAACCATTTTTCTGGGTGTGTCGTGATGGTGTTTCCAGAATTAATGTTTGAATCAACAGATTTCTCCCTAATGTGGGTGGGCTGTTAGCTGAGGGCCTGAATAGAATAAAAAGGCTGATCCTTCCACGATAAGAAAGAACACCCATCTGACTGCATTAAGCTGGGATCAACCTTTTTCCTGCCTTTGGACTCAAACTGAAACATCGGTTCTTCTTGAGTCTCAAGCCTGCTGGTTTTCAGACAAACTTAAGCCATTAGTTCTTATGGTTCCCAAGCCTCTGGACTCCAACTGGAACGATACCATCAGCTCTCCTGGGTCTCTAACTTGCCAACTACAGATCTTGGGACTTCTCAGCCTTGATAATCATGTGAGCCAAATCCTTATAATAAATCATGTATCTCCTATTGGTTCTGTTTCACTAGAGAACCATGACAAAAACACACTTTAACTTCCTTTCTCCATTTCAAGACTAAGGACCACATCCTAGCATACAGCCTATGAACCAATACTAATAATGTCTAAAACCAAACCCAGGACAAGATCTGAAGGAAAACTCAGTTTGGAAGTCATGTCCCATATTAAAGAGGCTAGGATTCATCTTGAGCTTTCCACAGATCTTGCATAATAAAGTATAAAACCAAATACATATAAATTCAAAGTAACCAGCCTTCTAGAAGAAACATTAACACTCTTAAGAAGAAAAAACAAACAGTATTAAGTCAAGTATTAATAAACAAGAAAAAAACATGTGATCCATAATCAAGGAGGGGGGAAGGAGTCAATAGAACACCAACCCCAGGATGGACCAGATGTTAGATTTAGCAAACAAAGACTTTAAAGCAGCTATTTTACACAAAGAATCAGAAGAAATACATTCAAAACTTTAAAGAACATATGCTCTTTAATGTGTGAACAGAGAGAATATCTGAAAAGCAGAAAAATTAAAACTACAAAAAAAGAACAAAAGGTAATTCTAAGAATGAAAAATATAATAACTAAATGAAAATTGTGTTGGACAGATTTAACAGCATACTGAAGATACCAGGAAAAAAAAAAATCAGTAAACTGACAGAAAAATAGAAATTATCCAATTTAGGGGCACCTGGCTGGCTCAGTCAGTGGGGCATGTGACTCTTAATCTCAGGGTTGTGAGTTTGAACCCCATGCTGGGTACAGAGATTACTTAAAAATAATTTTAAAATCTTTAAACAGGGGCACCTGGGTGGCTTAGTCGTTAAGCTTCTGCCTTTGGCTCAGGGCGTGATCCTGGCGTTCTGGGATCAAGCCCCACATCAGGCTCCTATGCTGGGAGACTGCTTCCTCCTCTCCCACTCCCCCTGCTTGTATTCCCTCTCTCGCTGGCTGTCTCTCTCTGTCAAATTAATAAATAAAATCTTAAAAAAATAAAATAAAATAAAAATCTTTAAACAAAAATTATCCAATTTTACTACAAAGGAAAAAGAGACGAAAAAAATAAAGAGACTCTCAAAGACCTGCAGAATATAAAATGTTCTAACACACATGTAAGTGAAATCACAGAAGACTCTGAGAAAGGGCAGAAAAACGAAGTGAAGAAATCATGGCTAAACAACTCTCAAATTAAAACCACACCAAGGCACATCGTGGGCAAACAGCTTAAAACCAAAGATAAAGAGAAAATCCTGAAAGCGGCCAGAGCACAAAAAGATACTACAGATACAGAACAATATAGTAAAGTCAACGACATCTCATCAGAAACAATGGAAGCCAGGAAACAGTGGAACACACCCATTCATGTGCCGAATGACAAAAACTATCAATCTGGAAATCCTACATGCAGTGAAAATAATGTTCAATCACGAAGGCAAAATAAAGACATTTGCAAGATTTTTAAAAATCTGAAAGAATTCTCTGCCAGGAAACCTACACTATGAAAAATGCTAAAGAATTTCTGACTGAAGGGAAATGAGAGTGGATGGAAACACAAATCTACACAAAGGAGTAAAAGGTGCCTGAAATGGTAAATAAGCAGTTAAATTTTCAAAAATACATTTTCCTTCTCATAATTTAATTAAAAGATTATTGATTGTTTAAAATAAAAACTCTAAGTTGGAGTTTAAAACATGTACTTAAAGCAAAAATCATAAAATTGTAAGCTGGGGTTTATAATGTAACAAGTACGTAGGAATAAAAACCATGGCAGCAACTGTACGAAGTACAACTAGAGGCAGGTAAAGAGACTGATAATGTTTATGGTTATCACATCTGGGAAATGCAGAATAAGAAGTAGAAAGTCAGTGACTTTAACATTTGAAAACAGAGATGCACTGCTCTCAAAATACAGAACACCTTCAGCAGTTTCATGAAGATTTCATACACGTAATTACAACACAGAAAAAAACCCTCCATCACAACAGGAATCCAACAGATAAGCCAAGGAACAAGAAATAACAGGACTACCTCAAAAGATCTTTAAAATATACATCTTGAGATGTTTAGAGAAATAAGAGTCTATTTTAAAGGGTGACAAAAATTAGGCAGGTTCAAGAAAGATTAAAATTAATACACACACACACACACACACACACACACACATTTATGTTCATGACTAGCTCACAACTTCAAAAACCCTCGACTGGTACCTTCCATTCTAAGTGTGAACATTTTTTTTTTTTAAACAAAACACTGTTTAATGTGTGTGTTCCTATCTTATCCAAAGTGAGCTAGCTATAGTTGTCCAAAATTAGCTAAAATACAGTATAGCTTAATAATTTAAAAAAAAAAAACAGTCCAACTATAACATATTTTCAAGTTTGAAAAAAAAAACAGTCCAACTATAACATATTTTCAAGTTTGACACAACCAAGCAAATTTAGAAGTATAATCATAGTGTATTTTTCACTACCACCCTGCAATCTGTACCTTCTCAGTCATTAAAATTCCTAGATTGCTAAAATAAGTGCCAATAATTTAGATCATTTTCCTAAATTTAGATTCATTTTTAATAAACACTTGATAAAAATTACCACTGTCAGCTTGAGCCAGCCCTAAAAGAATAACCTCTGTTATTTAGAGACAAGCTGCTTAAAACCATTATTATAAATGACACGCAAGGTGGTGAAATTTGGGGTGAAGTCTCCCAATCTAGCTAACAAGACTGGATAATCAAGCCAACACTGAAAAGTTACAAAATATACTGTGAATTCTTACTGTAATGGGAAGCATACTCATGATATATCTAAAAGTTACTCTTTCAAAAGCCACCTTCCTACTCTTTCAAATAATTTATGGGAGTGTAAGTTGAAAATGTCACCCCCTCCAAAAAAAAGTCCACATTCAATCTACAGATGTTATCATATTTGGAAAAGGGTCTTTGCAAATGTGATGATGATTAAATGAAAGATCTTGAGATGAGGAGATATCCAGGTGGGCCCTAAATGCCATCACAAGGGTCCCTGAAAGAGAGGGATGGGGGAGATTTGACACATAAGAGAAAGTGATGTGACCACGGAGGAAGAGACTGGATGACGTGGCCACACATCAAGGAATGCTGGCAGCCACCAGAAAATGGAAGAGGCAAGGAAGAGCTGGTGTCCTAGAGACTCCTGCCTCAGGAAGCAGAGCCCTAGCCCTCCAGACACTGATTTCAGCTCAATGGTTCAGATTTCAGGCTTCTGACCTCCAGAACTGTGAGAAAATAAATTTCTGTTGTTTTCAGCCACAAAGTTTGTGGTGATTTGTTACAGCAGCCACAGCTAACTAATACAAGAAAGACATTTTTAAATTTTCTTAAAATATGTACATTCTATAGACATCATGTATAAGAAATGTTCTAATCTGTATCTGTATTCATGGATGATGTAAAAAAAGTGTGCTTAATTTATGTCAGCATCTCATTTGGGATGATTTGCAATCTTACTGCTTTCTGAGGAGTTCCTTTCAAGCTTTAGAAAGACATAACCACTGGAAGACATATAGTGTAAAATCCACTCCCCCTCAACTCAGACTCATTAAAACCCAATATTGAGCTACCCAATCTGGAACAGTTCAAGAAAGTTCTCACATCATCTAACACGAACACCAAATGTTAAAATGCTGCCAATACCATGAGAGCACCAACCGTATTTTTCTTTTTCACTACTTTAGCCCTAACATTTGGTACATTATTTGTCAAATAAATCAAACTTCCTATTTCCTATGAAGATTTACTGCTACCAAATGTTGCATGTTTTCCATACCACTCATCCCCTTAATATACTATGCAGCTTCATAATCAACCCACAGATCTCTAGCCATAATATCACGAAAGGAAGGAAGGGAAGGCCTGATATGTCCTGTGAAGCTATTTCCCCAGGAAAAGCCACTTTTTTGATAATATATGCACAAGCCAGGGCTGGCTCCAATACCAACAACAGCTTCTAGGTTTTAAAACCCCATGCTCCTTGCACTAACGAATACTGCCTCTCTCGACTCACAGAACCATTGGAACTGAGTAAGGTGACACACAGCACATAGTCTGCACCAGTGAATTCAGTTCTGCTTCCCTTTACTTCAGGGAAGGAGACATATCCTTAACCTGCGCAAGCTTCTCCATTATCTTACCTGCCTACAAGGTCCTAGCAACTGCACTAGGGGAGAGAGAAGAGTCCTCCGGGTACCTCGCAGAGGCTGGGCTCTCTCAGGGAAAAAGAAAAGGGGAAGTCAGTCCTGTCTCAAGCTGTGCTCTTCACCTCACATGACCTCTCCCCTCCTCTGAGAGTGAACATCATATTCAGAACCTGCCCTGTTACAGTTGTAGGATTCATTCTTGAAAAAGAAAATGTTTTAAGAACGTTATCCTGATTTGTTTTGAAGTCTTCTCTTCTCTACTAGGTTGTAACTTCCCTATGGGCAGAGACTAGGTCATATTCAGGCTGGCACAGCCAAAGTGCAAAGCACAAAGTTTCCCCACACAGATGACACTGAAGTCATCAAGTTGACATGTGGTGTCTTAATCATGTGAAAACAGAAGTATGTCAATTATTTGGCTGCTTCTGCTATCGGTAGTTATGCTGGCCAGATAACTTTTGCTGAATCCCTGTTCAATTATGCAATATCAAGAGACCTAGATTTCTACCTGCCAGTTATTTCCCAGTTTTCTTCTAAATGGTGAGAGCAGCACTTACCTTTCAGGACCATGGAACAAACAAATTAGCTCAATAGCTGGTGTAGACTTGACTAACACCACCACCTAAAATTCTTGATGGTACTTTATAGTGATGAAATAATTACAACTACAACTCACTTCGTACTCTCTGAACCCTATGAAGCCAGTAGGTATAATTCTGCACTTTCACATGTGAGGCAATCGAAGTGCAGATTATCCAAAGCAGTGGTTCCCAGGCCCCTGCCAGCTGCATCAGAATCACCCCGAGGGGCTTGTTAAAAATTCAGATTCAGAAACATAACCATCAGCCCTTCCAGAGGGTAGAATCTGAACATATATTTTGAACAAGGGCCCCAAGGCAATTTTGACACATGGCCAAATTTAGGAATGTATAAGAATTCGGAGCCCAAGAGGCATAATGGTATTTCAGAAGGAGCCTCCTCTTATTGGACTAGTTTACCGAAATGAACTATGGGCTATTCCACCAGAAAATAGAGCCGTGGCTTGCAACTGAATGTGTACCTAAGTGTTTCTATGAACACAGACTGCCCCAAAGATTAAACAACTCTTACTGAGCTTACACTTTGAGGAGACAAAGGTATCATCAGTTAGAGCTGGCTACTTTTATGTTTCTAATTAATTTTAAAACGTGTCTTTTGATATATTCTACTTAGCATTTTAACCCATCACTTGCCAAAGTTCACTATCTCTTTATATTATAATTTTAACATAATTTTAATAAACAAAAACATTAAGTAAAAAAGCTTCCCCCAAAGTATATTAAGTATATTTAGTATATAAAAGTATATTAAGAAAATTAAATAGCTTCACCTGTACGATTTGTGGCAGAGACAGTCATCTCCTTCTTCCATAATTATAGCCCAGCACCCAGTGAGGTGTCACTTCCCAGCCTCCCTTTCCCCAGGGTATGGCCATGGGACTAAGTTCTCATGGACGAACTGAAAGTGAAAAAAAGGGTGGTGTGACACCTTCAGGCTTTGAGACGTGGAGTGAACACTTCTGTCTCTTTGTAAGCTGGGGCAAGGACAACACAGAGAGAACCAACCATACCTTAGGGTATGGTAGAAAAACAGGGGAGAAGAAATTTGTGTCTCTGAATGACCAACTCAGGCAGTACCCCCCACCAACCAAGCCATTCACCTCCAGCCAACTCTGTTCTTGGAGACACCCATTAGCTGGCTCTCAGTCACACCAGCTTAACTGCGCACCCTAACACACGGCTGTTTGTCTGACAACGAGAACTAACTCCCTCTCACAACTCTATGGGCTGAGGGTATTTCTAATGTGGTCACAATATTTGGTAATAAAATTCTGGACCTGAAGGGCCCTTAAGAAATCATCTATGAGGGGAGACTGGGTGGCTCAGTCGGTTAAGCGTACAACTCTCGATCTCATGGCCGTGAGGTTCAAGCCCTGCACTGGGATCTGCTCTGGGCACGGAGCCTACTTAAAAAAAAGATCATCTACAAAATACCTCAAAAGTTTGTAGACAAGGATACTGAAGTCTAGGGAGATTGAAAAACACGGCAATAGGAAGAGCTATTGCCACTCCTAACTTCCCAGTTCATTTTTCCTTCAATACTACGCTACAGACTGGATTCTAAAATCACAGAAAAGAGAACTACATTTTTCAAAAGAAACTTCGGATTAATTTCATTCATTGATTCAACAATTAATCTACCCCAACATCTTGTCAGCTGCCAAACAATGTGTTTTCAGGTGAATGCAAATTTTAGAGGCCTTCAGTTTTCTGGCTGTACTATGCCTTTAACTCTCTTGAGCCTGCACAAATTACACAAAACAAGTACACATAATTTTAACACTACTCTGAAGGACCTAGAAATACCCAAATCAAAATGTGGGAGTTTTCTTTATAGAAGGTAATATATTGTAAACTTTTCTTCTACTTCTCCCACTACTATCCTCTCATAACCTTCATCCCAAAAATGCATTTTCTTTCTTTCCTTTTTTTTCAAGGCTTTTTTTTTTTTAATTTTAAGTAATCTCTACACCCAACATGGGGCTCGAACTCACAACCCCAAAATCAAGAATTACACGCACTACCGACCGAGCCAGTGGGCGCCACCAAAAAACGCATTTGCATTTGTACCCAGCCCAAAGCAAAGGAAAAAGCCAGCAAAGCCAGGAAACTATCATTCCTACACTCTTTCTCCTTCCCACTGAAGAGGGGCACTGGAGGGCCTGCCTTCCACCTCTCAAAACCACCTCCACACCTGCACGTCACAAGAAACAAAAGCAGAGAAGCAGGCCTCACTCCCAGGAGAGCTGGAACACCTCCTTTACTGTGGCATATGAGGGATCCTGGTGGGTTTTATGTCAACAAGCTAAAGAACATGAAGAGTTTTTGCTAATATAAAGCTAAAAGGTTTCTAAATCCCAGAACAGAGTCCAGTCTAGTAGTGCTTTGTTCATAAAGATAAAAATCCCCAATCTGCTTGGATGCAAAATGCCATCAAGTAAAATGTTTTCACTCTCTATACATTTTAAAAGAAACTCCATTTAATGTCAGTAAAATCTTAGTATTAAAAAACATTAACCGGGGTGCCTGGGTGGCTCAGTCTTTAAGCGTCTGCCTTCGGCTCAGGGCGTGATCCCAGAGTTCTGGGATCGAGCCCCACATCAGACTCCTCCACTGGAAGCCTGCTTCTTCCTCTCCCACTCCCCCTGCTTGTGTTCCCTCTCTCGCTGGCTGTCTCTATCTCTGTCAAATAAATAAATAAAATCTTTAAAAAAAAATAAAAATAAAAATAAAAAATAAAAAACATTAACCAAGTCACATACTCCAGCTTCCCAAGATGGGTGGGATGGCACAGTCTTGTGGGGGAGGTACGATGTCAGAATAATTCTTATAGAACAATGTTTCTCAATCTTTTTAAAATTATTCCCATTCCCGGGGGGAAAAGACTTAATTTAAATTTCTCCTTGATAAGAAAAATGAAACATTTAACAAATATTTTGTCAGGAAGGGTTGACTTTTTAAAGGGCCACAAACCATTGTAATACGTGATTTTTTCACTCCCCCACACCCAAAAGCAATTTTTACCCTTGTGGGGGTAATATTACCTCCATGGAGAATGTATGCTATACGGCCTAAAAATATTGCTCCTCAAACCTTACATCACCCAGATCCCTTCTAAGACTTTTGGATATGTTAAGTCTGGGGTCAGCCCCCAAAATCTGCATCTCACATTAAGCTTTCCAAAGAACTCTGATTATATGGTCTATGAGCCACAACATTTCTGACACATTTCCACTGTAACACCCAATACCTATAACAGAATGACCTCAAAATGGAATCCAGATGAGAGCCATTTAAACGAAATAAAATGCTGGGCATTTTAAAATTCAGGGCATTAAGAAACAGAGATCTGTTTGAGGGCAAAACAGCTGCAATAATGAAAGATCTGAGATTGTCTCTCTTCTTTCTCCTGTACAGAGGACAATCACAGGATTACTGGAGGAAAAAAAAGCTTGAGATGTTTTATGGATTGTAACATGTGACCCAAAGGTAGGTTTATGTCACTTACTTCACCAAGTACATATTTGGGCTTTCTATCTAGTACACTGGTTAGGTGTAAATTGGAGCCGAGAATCCCATAAAGTACTCATTATCTTTTCTTCCCCACACCCCAAATCTGTATTTACAAACCCTACCAAAATTACCAATACGTGTTCTAACTGAATTTGACAAATTACATTAATACTATACAGCTATCTGAACGGAGTTATAGCAAACACTGCATTATAAAATGAATTAAGACCATAAGACAATAAGAACAAAAAGAACAGAAAAGTCATCTTTTTTCCTTTTTTCCCTTCAGAAAGATACTTGGTTCGTGTGGTGGAGTGTTCCTTGGTGGCCCCGATAAACCACTCTTGCCAGTGTCCACACCTTGTACAGTCTCCTCTGCTTGAATCTGGACTGGCCTATGACTCACTTTGGGCCTAATCTGGTGAAGATTATACTGTGCCAGTTCCATGCACAAGTCTTCAGGGGCCCAGCAGTTTCTGCTGTTGGCACCTCTAGCATCCAGTCACCACCTCTAAAATCTAGTCAACCATGTATGGAGTCCAACTATCCCAAGATCATACTGTGAGAAAGCCAACGCTAGTCAGGTGAGGCAGCCATGTGGAGGAAGATGCACCAGACACCGTATGCGTGGCGTGAAGGAGTTAAGTCACCGCAGACCTTCCAGTCCCAGCAGATGCCACGAGGAATGGAGGACGAAGCCCTGCCCAAACTGGGGAATTGTGAACAAGGAAATGAATATTATTACTTAAGCCACCAAGTTTTGCACTGGTTTGTTAAACAGCTATAGATAACCTCAACACTTTGTATGCAAACAAATCTAAAGGAAAATTATGATGTATCTGTCTGCAAAATGTTTGAAAGTAAATATTCGACATCTTCTGAAATAATTTATAATTTATCTTCTTGAACTTGAAGAAGGGCTGATAAATTCTGACATACTGTATTAGCACACTTCTTTGACAAATAACTCAGAGTTCCTACCAGATGGTTAGTACTGGAGAGAGAAGCGGGTCAAGACTCCATCTCCAGACTAGACACCTTCAGATGCACCCACAAACAAAATAGTTTATTTATTAAATTTCACGAAAAACCTACCCATAGATGACCTCTTTCAGAGTATGCCCACCTAAGAACATAGAGTGGAGGTTTTGAAGCTGGTTTGTATACCTACGTAGAGGCAGTAATGAGTCCTGTTACCTGCTATTAGTAAATGACAATCATGGGTAAATGTAAATCTCTATTAATGAGTTCAGAGACTCACTGAGAATATTATACACTATGTGCCAAGCATCCTGGATACCCCCCGCAAAAAAAAGTCCTGCCCACAGCAGTTCAATTTAGCAAAGACCCCAAATACAAATAATGATTTTATAAATACTTTCTAGAATAAAGCTGTGCACAACATAAACACAAAAAGGAACCAATGAGAACACAGAAGATGAAGCTATTCTTTTCACCCCATTCTTGCCTCCTTCCAGGAGGGGTAAGAAAGACTAAAGGAGAGGACATCTGAGATGAGTAAAGTTATGGAAGACCTCCCCTGAAACCCATCCCACAAGGGCTGGAAATTAAACATTCGAATATGGGTTCCATTAGGGGCACGTTTGTCTGGTTTTCTCCCCCCAAGGGTCTCTAGCGTCTAAATTGGGGCCTGCCACATAGTAAGACATACAAAATTTGTTAAATTTAGTTATGACCTTGGGCAATTCACTCAGCATCATTTATAAAGGATGAATAGTGGTGTACAGAGTCACTCTGGAAATTAAATAAGATACCATACAAAAACAGTATGGGTGCCATTATTTTAGAGGAAGTATTATTTAATGGATCAAATATGCCAGGATCTGTGCTCTACAGAAAATGTTGTAAAAGTGCAATGTGCTGAAAAGGAGAAGAATATAACACATGTGGGGAAATGTAAACTACTTAAATAGCTCTGGATGCAACAAATATAGGAGGATTGCAGAAAGAGATCCAATAAGTAAGCAGAGGTACGAATATAAAGAGAACCTAGGGACGCCTGGGTGGCTCAGTCGTTGGGTGTCTGCCTTCAGCTCAGGGCGTGATCCTGGAGTTCCGGGATCGAGCCCCATGTCGGGCCCTTCCGCTGGGAGCCTGCTTCTTTCTCTCCTACTCCTCCTGCTTGTGTTCCCTCTCTCACTGGCTGTCTCTGTCAACTAAATAAATAAAATCTTTAAAAAAAATAAAAATAAAAAAATAAATAAAGAGAACCTAAATTAATAAATTGTGTCTTCATTCCATGGAAATGAGAATGATGGAAGATTACAAGCTGTGGAATAGCAGAATCGGAGTGGAAGGAGAAAGGGCAACAGGACAAAAAAAAAACAATCAAACATAAAACTGATTTGAAAGGGGACTATTCCAGCCTCAATAAATACACATTCAACAGAGAGGCTAATCCATGCATTTACCTCTGTTCTCTCACAAAACTCCACTGAAAATAAAATCTACCTAAAATCAGTAAAGAGTAATATAACAAGAAAGGAGACAGCGATAGACAAACAGGCTTTTAGATAATACAAAGCACATGGACTATGGTAGCAGACTTAGGAGAATGAAGCCACAGACTAAGCGCTGACACTTGGAGGTCCTGAGAAAACGAGCTAATGAACACCAAAACCTGGAAAGGCTCAGGACACACACGTTCTCTGGCCCTGTCCGCTGCCTGAGAGCATACACACGATAACAGCAATGAGCCTACCTGATGCTCACAGACATTTCCATGAAAAAGAACCAGAGCTTTAGGCAGAGTTCTTACACTTAACACCAAATGCATGAAACATAAAAGAAAAATTTACTGAACTTCAGGGGGGCCTGCCTGCGTGGTTCAGTCCATTAAGCATCCAACTCGTGATTTCTGCTCAGATCATGATCTCAGGGTCATGAGATCAAGCCCCACGACAGGACCCATACTCAGCAGGGAATCTGCTGGAGATTCTCTCTCTCCCTCTCCCTCTGCCACTTCCTTCATTTTAATGAAGGAACTTCATGAAAATTCAAAACTTTGGCTCTGAAAAAAAACTTCTAGAAGGATGAAGCAATAATCTACAGACTGAGAGAGAGCATGTGCAGACCACATATCCAACAAAGACCTTGCATCTAGAATATATAAAGAACTTTCATAACTCAACAGCAGAAAAAAACAATCCAATCAGAAAATGGACAAAAGACATTAACAGCTATTTCGCCGAAGAGGAGACAGCAAATAAGTACAAAAAAAGATGTTCAACATCATCTGTCATTAGGGAAATGTCAATTAAAACCACGATTAGGATATCACTACACCTTAACAGACACTAAATGAAAAAGAAGAATAACACCAAACGGTGAGAAGGATATTGATGAATGGGATCCCTCATACATTGCTGGTGGGAACAGAAAGTGGTACACTCTGGAAAACAGTCTGGCAGCTGCTTACAAGACTAAACACGCATTCACCATGTGACCCAGGATTCACACTGTCAGGCATCTACCAGAAAACGGAAAACTTACATTTACAAGAAAACCTGTACTCAAAAATTCAAGGTGGTTTTATTCATATTATTACATAAAATATTGGAAAACAACCAAAATGTCCTGCCATAGTGAATGCTTGAACAAACTTGGTCCATCCATAAGATGGAATATTGCTTAGCAACAGAAAAGAAATTATTGATACACTCAACACCAAATGGCCCTCAAGGGCATTATGCTTAAGTTAAAAAAGCTGATCTCAAAGGTTACATACTATATGCTTCCATTCATATGGAACATATGGAAATGACAAAACTACAGACATTGAGAATAAACTAATGGTTGTAGGGGTGCTTGAGAATACAAAAGGGTTGCCGAGCAAAAGAGAGTTCTTTCGAAGTGATGGAACAGCTGTTATCTTGATTGTGGGAGTAGGTACACAGACCTATACATGGTATCAAGTTATGGAACTACATGCAGGTACACACACATGTACACACACACACACACACACACACACACACACACACAAATGCAGGTTTAAAGAACAATGAAAAGTGAATAAGGTCTGTTGTCTAGTTAAAAGAAATGCACCTGATATATGGATTTCCTGATTTTGCCATCCTCCTAGCACTACATAAAACTCACCACTGGGAGAAGTTAGGTAAAGAGGGTACATGGAACTTTATAGTATTTTTGCAACTTCCTGTGAGTTTATTTCAAAATAAAGGATTATTTAAAAACAAAAACAAAAATAAGGCTCCACGGAAAATGGCCAATTCCAATTCCAAGGCTGTGACAGAAATTCAAGATAAGCCTGGAAAGTGCTCAAAATATGACGGGGACATGCCAAACGGACAAAGACACCAACTTGAAAGAGTTTCTACTGACAAAATCCTGGACAACTGGAGCAAATTATTACCATTATGGATTATCACTCAATGCATAAAACAGAAACTCAGGCACCCATAGTGATATAAAATAAGTGAACAAATTAGAAGTCTGATTACTAATGGGATATTTACATAGTCTTAAAGTACCTCTACACAAAACACACATTAATTACAAAGGAAGTAGCTTTAAAATCGGAAGAAGTCTGAAGGCACCACCGTAATCAAGTGATCAAAGTGAACATTACCAGAATTAGGACGATCTGAAATCATATGCCACATGTAGTTGGCACAATATCACCCCCCCCCCACGATGTCCACATCCTGATCCTTAGAACCTGTGAACAGGTTACTTTACAGGGCAAAGGGGAATTAAGGTTGCAGAAAAAATTAAATTTGCTCATCAGATGACTCTGAAATAAAGGGGCTGTCCTGGATTACTCCAGTGGGCCCAGTATAATCACAACAGTCCTTAAAAGTGAAGGAGGAAGGAGCAAGATCGCAGCATGGAAAGAACAAGGCCCAAAGTTGCTGCTTTGAAAATGGAAAAAGGAGCCATTAGCCAAAACAGGCAGCCTCCAGAAGCTGAAAAAGCAAGGAAAGACATTCTCTTGCAGAGTCTCCAAAAGAAATGCAGCTGGCTTCACATCTTGATTTGAGCCCAGTTCAGATTCATTTTGGACTTCTGAACTAGAGAACTGTACTATAATAAATCTGTGGTTTTTTATGACACTAAATCTGTGGTAATTGTTACAGCAGAAATAAAAAGCTTGTAATACACCACCTAATAGAATGCAATGAGGAAAGTACAGCATTACTTGTACTTTATACCTGCAAAGATGCCTAACATACCGTCTAATATCAAGAAATATCAGGGGCACTTGGGTGGCTCAGATGGTTAAGTGTCTGCCTTCGGCTCAGGTCATGATCTCCAGATCCTGGGATCAAACCCCATGTCAGGTTCCCTGCTCAGCAGGGAGTCTGTTTCTCCCTCCCCCTCTGCCACTCCCCACCTGGTGCTCTCTCTCAAATGAATAAATAAAAATCTAAAAAAGAAAAAGAAGAAAGAAAAGAAAAGAAACAAACATCAAACAAACTCACAAAGTGGGTAACTATAAAATAACTGGCCTGTGTTCTTCAAAAATATCAACGTCCTAAAAGAACAGTTGAGGAACTGTTCTAGATCAAAGCTGTTGAAAAGACATGACAATAAAATGTGTTAGTAATCCTAGACTGTATCTTTTTCCCATAAAGAACACTCCTGGGACAACTGTCACAACTTGAATGGAGTCTTAGGGATCAGACAGCTGTAATGTATCAATGTTAACTTCCTGCCTTTGGTGGCCGTATTGCTGTTGTGCAAGAGAATGTCCCTGTTTGTAGGAATTACGTACTACAATATTCAAAAAAAAAGAGACATCATGTCAACAACTTTCTCTCAAGTAGATCAGGAAATAGAAATTATCTGTATTATACCTGCAACATTTCTGAGTTCGTTTCAGTAAAAAAAGTAAATCAAATAAAGGTAGGAAGATCTCAAATTGCAGCCCAAACTCCATCCAGGCTGGCAGTTACCATGTCTCCAAAGAGACCAGAGGCAAATCTCTGGGGGGAAACGAATAGAGCCTCTATATCCGGAGATACCAAGCACAACAGAGAATAGTTTTGAGGCAAGAGACTAAAAAGAGAATCCATTAAGAGACTTCACACAGAATGGTGGACTCCAGTTCCCTTCTCCAGTTCTGCTTGCAGAACACCAGGGACAGGAATATATGTTCCTTCTCCCCCAGGCATGGGATTTAGTTTCAGTCAACATCCAGAACCCTGGAATGAAAGCACTGGGGATACTCCTATTCGTCACCCCTCACAAAGAGCTTTCATCAGCGTTATCACACCCTACTCTCAAATAAAAGCCACCAGCCCAAAAATGGTCAAATATTTAAGGAAAGGTACCAACATTAAAGACAGAAATCAAAACAAACAGAAAAACTGGAATCCAGAGTAAATGGAGACAATGCCATGGGGGGGGGGGAAGGAGGGGTTAAACTATATTATCAATGTGCTTGAAGAGGTAAAAGAATACATGTATCCATGAAGTAAAACAAAATGCTAGCCAAAAAAAAAAAAAAAAAGCAAAGAACAAAAGATAACCATGATGGAAGATAAAAGTTGAAAAATATCTCCCAAGAAGAGTAAAAGAATTAACTACTAGAAAATAGACAAGATAACAAAATTGTATGTCACTTGAGAAGACCAAAGAAGTTATCAAAGAAAGTATACAAGAAACTTTCCCAGATCTAAAGAGTATGTACCTCCAAAGTAAAAGGATGGGTCCAACACAACAAAACCACCCACACCAAAGCACAACACTGCAAAACTTCAGAACACCAGAGATAAAAAACAGACTCTTAAAACTTCCACATAGAGAACAAGAACAAAAAAAGGTGGGGGAGATGTCACATAAAAAGGACCAAAATTTACTAATAAATTAATAGATGCATGCAATATTTAATGGCTGCTAACAACAGAGAGTCAGATATTGTGTGCCTCCAAAAGGAAATACATCACCCACGTAGTATTCTCCCCACTTACCACTCCCCTCCCCAAGAAAAATAGAAAGGCTTACAAATGGAATTTTATCAAGCCTCTACATCTTACTACGAGTACCAGAAAATACATGGGACAGGGGAACATGTCAATGACACCACAGGGGTTCACTCAACAACATCCAGACTATAGGAAAGACAAGAAGGATGACACGGTTTCTTCAACAAATAAAGTTAAGGAGCAAAAATAAGATGCAGAGGGGCAGCCAACAGATTAAAAGTGACTTAAGAGATCTCTCAATGAATGACAAGTTCTGGACCTTACTTAGATTCTGATTTGAATAAAGTGTTTAAAAAATATACAATTATGAGGCAATCAAGGCCACCTGAACTCTTCCTAGATATGTGAAGAATTACCGTTAATCTTTTTAAGGTATGAGATTGGCACTGAGATTACAGTTTAGAAATCAGTCATTTTTCAGAGATACATACTGAAATATTCACAAGTGAAATTATGTATCTGGGTTTTCATAAAAACTCAAATGGAAGAGGGGTGGAGAGGAATACAGATTTCTTCTAAAAGTGGCCTTGAGTTGATAAATGCTGATGCTGAGAGATGGGTACGTGGAAGCTCATTATGTTCTCCAACTTGTCCATACTTTTGGTTTTAACAGAATCCAGAATACAAATTCTATCTGCTAGGGGCGCCTGGGTGGCTCAGTCATTAAGCCTCTGCCTTCTCCTCAGGGCGTGATCCCGGCGTTCTGGGATCAAGCACCACATCAGGTTCCTCTGCTGGGACCCTGCTTCTTCCTCTCCCACTCCCCCTGCTTATGTTCCCTCTCTAACTGCCTGTCTCTCTGTCAAATAAATAAATAAAATCTTAAAAAAAAAAAATTCTATCTGCTGTATAAGCTAGAAGGCCATGAATACATCCAGAGTTCTCAGTAAAAACTATATTCAAACTGCAATTCTGTACCCAGCCAAAACTTTTAATCACCAGGGAAAGCAGATGAAAGACACTTTCAGACAATGTCTCAAAAAATTAACCTCTCAAGTACCCGACCAAAGGAAGTACTGAAAGTTGTACTCCAGCAAAATGAAAGATAAAAACAGGAAAGATAAGGAAGAGGTCTGGAAACAGGAGACCTGAACCTGTTGGAAGATTTGCAAAAGGAACACTATTAAGCCCAAAGAGCAAGAATTTCATACAAGTGAGGCTTGATGAAGGGTCCCCTAAGAAGACTGGGGACAGACAACTAGTTATCTGATATGTTTGTGCAGAAAACTGTATTGAGAGGCTATTGGAATGTATGGGAAAACTTAGTCACAAGGACCTAGAAAACAAAGCAAACGGAAATACTAGACAATTGTTAATTCCAGGAAAAACAAAATTATACAAGGAGGGAAATGTAATCATAGTATAAAATATAGCTCCACGGTGAACATACATCATCATAAGTAAACACTGAATATGTTTAAGGAAAATATTTTAACTATAATGGGTAGATGGAAGAAGAAAAGTGTAAGGCAGATGATTTAAAATTAAATATTCGCCTACCTTAATAGAAAGTCAATAAATTATATCCAAAATTTTAAGTTAAATATAAAAATAGGGTCAGGGTTGCCTACTCAGCCTCCAACCTCCCCCTTCTTCCTTTGTAACAGAAGGCAGTTTTGTTCAGGACCCATTTGCACACCATCCCCATCAGGCATGTGCTCAGGGAAAGTGTGGCCAGCTCCATGATGATGCCCAATTGGTCTACACACAACCCCACTTCCTTTCTAGTGAGTGTTTCAGAAACAGTCCTATAACGCGCCAGGAGACAAGTCTGCCAAAGAGTTTCGAGGCCAAATTTCCACATTCTCATATAGCTACAAGAAAAAGTTCTCTCTTCTTTCTCTGGACACTGCCGTGTCTGGATACAACTCCTCAAACTACTGCAGCCTATTACTCTGTGCATGTAGCCAGCCAGTGACTCGAGGGGTGATGGAAAAACTGCGTACCTGAAGACATTACTGTGCACCAAATCAATCAGCCCTAGAGCCCATCCCACCTCTAGACTTGCAACTCTGAGTTAAATTCTCTTATCTGAAGCCAGTTTGGGTCAGGGTCTCCCTACCTGCATCCAAAAGCATCCTAACTGGTACAATAAGCACATTAGAGAAGTCAGGACAAGAAAGAGCTCAGAGTTGAGGTAAAAGAGCTTACCAACTAGTGGGCAGGGCACACCATGCCATGAATGCTTCAGATGTGCGAGATCCTCTGAAGACCTCCGGACACCCAGGCGGACTCTTCTATTCTACCATGTCCGTGCAGACCCTGAGGTGACAAAGTTTGGGAAGACCTACTCTGGGGAGCAGGAGAAGAACTACCGAGGGATATGCCTGGAGACAGCTTTTTTCATTGGAAACCTTTCAGTAGTATTCAATGCATGCTAAACTGAAAATTCTTAAGAAAACTAATGCAGTAAGCAAAAAAGAGACAAAAGATCTGATCTGTGGAGAGGTCATTAACAATAACATGAAGAAAGAACTTAACTGAAGACTGTTTCAGAAACAAAACTCAAGAGGGCTGGGTAATAGAGTAAATTTAAAAGTGAGAGGAGACCAGGATGCCTGGGTGGCTCAGCCGGTTAAGCGGCTGCCTTCAGCTTAGGTCATGATCCCAGGGTCCTGGGATCAAGTCCCGCAGCATCGGGCTCCTTGCTCAGTAGGGACCCTGCTTCTCCCGCTGCCTGCCGCTCCCCCTGCCTGTGTGCTCTCTCACTCTGACAAATAAATAAATAAATAAAAATCTAAAAACAAATAATAAATAAATTTAAAAAGTGACAGGAGAGGCACAAAGACTACAGAGATGTTTCTTGTGGGGGGACAGAACTCTACTAAAATCACACAAAGTAAAAACCTAAGATTACTTTTTGCTGTGCATATCACTGGTAGGATTACGCTAGCTACTATCTACCAAACTCTCAAGTTTTCCAAGTACAGTTGACCCTGGAACAACACAGGTTTGAACTGCATGGGTCCACCCATACAAGGATTTTTTCCAATAAATATATTGGAAAAAGTTTTTGGAGATTTGCAACAATCTGAAAAAACTCAGATGAACTGCATAGCCTAGAAAAACTGAAAAAATTCAGTAATAGGTATTACTGTAAAAATACAGCATAAAACATATACAAAATATCTGTTTATCAACTATTCATGTTTTGCATAAGGCTTCTGATCAACAGTAGGCTATTAGCAGTTAAGTTTTGGGGGAATCAAAGTGTTAGTGTGGATTTTCAACTGCACAGGGGGTCAGCACCCCTAATTCCCACACTGTTCAAGCGTCAACTGTAATTCAACCTGGGAAGATGAGATACAGCATAAAATCATACCAGAAACCCAACACTCAGCCATGTATTAAAGGCTAAGCAAGATTCTAGCGCTAGTCACAAAAGGCACAAAAGATACATGGTTCCTGCTCTCATGAAATTAACCTAGTATTTGCTAAAACATATTCCACAGAAGCAATATAGAATAGTTAAGAGTGAGGGCTGAGCCTGGTTTGAATCCGACCTCACCAACCACTACGAAAAATTATTTCACCTCTAAGCCTAAATGTTATCATCCACTAAATAGTAATACCTTACTAGGTTGTAGTATGTGTATGTTTAGTGTGCAGAGCAAGCTTAATGAAGACTGCCCTTCCTATGTTAACAGGGGAGAAGGGGGTTCGCTATAACATGCTAATGTGCATGGTGAAGCTTCAAGAAGGTAACTTTCTCCAAACTTCCTTCCTCCACAGCACACCATCTCAAAGAGTGGTCTGCAGAGCACATTTACAGAGAAGAGAAGCTCCCTACTGCTTTCTGCTTCTGACCCACTAGGACTGATTTTTATTAATGTCTTCATCCGTTCAGCCTCTAAGTTTGTGCGTGCACATGCGCGTGTTAACTACTATTTAGTGTCCACTCTGCAAACCTTTAAAATCAGTTTAAAGACTATTATGCCTCAGTCTCCACTGCTAGACCCTGACAGTCTTAGAAACAAACGGGAGTATGTTTTAGACTGACTGCTCCAGTACCTGGGAGAACATAGTATGACGACACTAAAAATGCCCTCTCAAAGAAACAACACATGCATTTTAACCTCATTCGTTGTCACTCAGCGAACACTTACAGAGTCTTCTATGTGCCAAGCCCTGAAGATACAGCCGTGAACAAAATAGATACAACCCTTGCTCTCAAGCAGCTTAGTCTAAAGGAAGCAGGTACCAAATAAATAACTTCATAGCTATAAAATTCAGGTAGAGCACATGTGAGGTGATGAGAAGAAAAAGTTCAGGGTTTTAAACCTAACCTAGACAAGAAGGAAGGAGGAGTCAGAGTCAGGGAAGGCTTCCCTAAATATATGACATCTAAATTGAGACTGAAAAGAAGAGCAGGAGTTAGTCGGACAAAGTCCTAAGCACGCTATATGCATTCAATTATTCTTCATAATACTATAAATAGTAGGTACTTATTATCCTGATTACATAAATGGGAAAACTGAGGCGCAGAAGTTTACACAACTGGGAAAAGACAGGGCTAAGATTCAAAGCCAGATATCAGTATCAGGCTCCACAGAACACACTATTCACCACTACACACTACTGTTCTTGAGGGACAGATTCTAAGATGGGTCCCAGGACATGGCCTTCTGCTGCTCGTGCCCTTGTGTAGACCGTTCCCCTTGACCCAGGTCCCATGACTTGCTTTTAACCAAGAGCATACAGGAAAGGCGATAGGGTGTCAATTCTGCAGGTAGGTCCCTTTGTCCTGTGGGGAGACACTCTCCTTTACCGTTTTTGATAAGTAAGTAGCCATGTTGGAAAGGACCACACAGCAAGGAACTAAGGGCAGATGCCTGCTAACAGGCAGTAACAAACTGAAGCCCTTAGTCCAAGAGTGCACAAGAAACCAAATTCTACCAACTGTCAAAAGAGCTTAAAAGAGATCTTTCCCCCATACCTCACATGATACTACAGCCACAACCAACAACTTGACGACAGCCCTGAAACCCTAATACAAGAAGACCCAGCTAAGTCGTACCCAGGACATCTGACCCCAAAAACTGTGACATCATAAATGTATGTTTTAAGTGTCTAACTTTGTGGTAATATTGTTACATATCAAAAAATAACACACTGTTGCATAATAAATTTCCTTCACCATATCCCAGCGCTTTACTGAAATACTGACTTTCAACTATTCTTAACTACACATCAAGCCAAATTCAGGTAGCAGTCACAACTGTTCTTTTTAAGCAAATCTCATGTACGAAGATGTCAACATTAACCACAATCTGATCCTATGTTTTATAGCAGCCACGTTGTTCGAACAACCCTGTCCACTAATTCCATTATCTCTGTCATTTCTGCCTGTTTCTGCTGAGTTTTCTCTTCTATGTCTTCAAATTCACTAATCTTTTCTTCTGTAACATCTAATCTGCCATGTACGCCATCCAGTGTATTTTTCATCTCACATATTAGTTTTCATCTCTAGAAGTTTTATTTGGGTCTCTTTTTTACCTTTCTTGTCTCAACCTTTTTGAACATATTGAATACCCTTATAATAACTGCTTTAATGTCTTTGCCTGTCCATTCTAACACCTGTCAGTTCTGGGTTGGTTTCAACTGACTGACATCTTAACTATAAGTTATGTTAAGCTGCTTTTACACATATTTAGTAATTTTTGATTGGATGCCAGACAGTTTAAACTGTTAAGTGTTAGGTTTTGTTATATTTCTTTAAGGAGTATTGGACTTTGCAGGCAATTACATTACTTACCAATTAGTTTGCTCCTTTCAAGGCTTGTTTTTAAGCATTCGCCAGCCATATCTAGAAAAGCCTTTATTTTAGGACTAATTTAGCCCCACTACTAAGACATGACCCTTCTGGAGTCTCAATGTACACAGCATTTAATGAGTTCTACTCTGGCTATAAGGTACTCAAATATTTCCCAGCCTTATGTGAGCTCTGAGAATTGTTCTGCCTAAAGTTTCCCAGTGGATTCCTTCCTCAGGAACTGTTTCTTTATGAAACTGCATCCTACATGTGCACAGCAGATTAATATTCACTCAAACATTTAAGAGGACCACTAAGAAGACTTACGGAACTTTTTCTGCATAGCTCCCTTCTCTCCAGAAGCCTGCTCCTCAAAACAGAACCATCTTGGCCTCCTCCTGATCCAATCTTCACTTCCTCAACTCAGTGAGGCCAAATAGCTCTATGTGGGATCACCCTCCCTGCACTGAAATCTGAAAGTTGTCTCCAAGAAGAAAGCTGGGCCATCAGAGGGCTCACCTCATTTGCTCCCTGCCATCAGGGATCACACTTCTGCACTGCCTGTTGTTCAATATCTGAAAATACTTGTTTCACGTATTTTGTCCCGTTTCCTAGCTATTAAGGTTAGCGGGTAAATTTAGAATGTTACTGCCTCTAGTCAAAACTAAGTCATGATTCCTGATAAAGTAAATGTTTTATAAGATACAACTCCTAAACATACAGACACAAACACACACACACACCATTATCTATTACATCATCCCATCTTTATTTTTATCATGGCATTTATCACTATTTGTCACTGTTACTTACTTTCTTGCTTATTCTACATTTAAAACAGAATGTAAGCTCTGTGAGTGCAGGGATCTTGTCTATCTTGTCACTCCTATCTCCCCAATACCTAGAACATATCCTGGCCTACAACAGGCACTCAAATCAGCAGATTCATCAAATCAATAAGCAAACTGCATATAACTATTTCACTTAATATATACTGTAAACTCTTCCCACTGATAAATTTTAATCTAGATGCAGGTAACCCTGACCCTGGAGAGTTCCTTAGAACTGTCCATTATCTTATTAGCATCCTCTAGGTAAAGGTTCTTAGTTACAAACAAAAGAAACTAATTCTGGCTTTACTGAAACTGAAAAGAAAGTTATTAAAGCACATTAGGTAACTCACAGAAAACCCCAGGAGGGCCAAGCTGGAAGGCTACATAATCAAGAACACCCACAATTCAAACCATAGATCTGGTCCAGTGGAGACAACATAGGATTCAGTCACTGCAGCTTGTACAGACACCAGTGACACAGGAACGAAATGCTACAGATGAATCTTTGTCACTGCTCACCTCTAGAAACAAATGTAGCTGCCATCCCCCTGCACTGCAGAACCCAGATTCTACAAAGTGCCTACTTCTGCAAATAACTAGCTTATGAAGTAGTGCAGTAGAGCCCCCAGGTCACATAATTGCATCACAACTCCAAAAGATGCAAAGAAAAGTGAGCAACTGGCTCTCAAAGTTGAAGATTTCCACTTCCCATCAAGATCCTCAAGGTAAAGATTTCCCCAAACACAGACAGCTTTTGAATATTTTTGTTTATTATCTGACAAATTAATGAACCAGGAGCACGAGGTATCAATCCCCGTATATCAGAACTTTTCTCTGTTTCTTCAATTAATGGATTATAGAAGCTCTAGGTTTCTTTCTTTTCTCTCTCAATGTTTAACTTTAGGGCACTTAACTCTTCACTGTGTTTTTTATTATCTGGAGACAGTATATGCAATCTGCTATGATTTTCCTTAAGCAAATTTACTTCCCTGCATTTCAGTTTTTTAGCTTGTAAAACAGAAATGCTACCAACCACCTTATAGAGTTGTGGGGAATATTAAAATAATAAAGAATATGTACAGCGTCTGGCCCACAGCAGGCAATCAATTAATAATAGCTGTTACCATTATTATTAAATACAAGCATATTTTTAAGAGGATAAACTCACTGATCTATATAAACTTCTTAAAAAATCTGCCAAGTTGTTGAAGATCCAAGGTTTCTATTTTCCATGGTATTATAAATGTTCTCACCTTAACTCCTATGTTACCAAAAATAAAGCAACAAGTAGCTTAAAGTAGCCTAACATGTTGCCACCAAAACTAAATTCAAAACATAAACAACCAAACAAACAAATAGAAGGAAGGAAGGAACAAGGAGAGCTAACTGCTCACCCTGAACACAATGAACACAAGCCATGTTTCCTTTACATTTCTCTCCAGTGAGCTCGACTACACTGAAAAGCTTCAGGACGGCAAGGACCATGTATGACCAGGTGACTCACTACTATGTCCCAAGGGCCTAGCATGGGTCCCAAGAGCTTCAATACCTACTGAATATTTGCTTTTCTAAATATTTACTATAGAAACTAGTCACTGAGAAAGGTTTCAGAACTATGTTAAACAAATCCCTTATAAGCTTTTAAAAGCTCATTCACCTGACAAGATCAACAGCTTCAATAATTTTCTAACTACAAGACTCATTCTTTTGAAAAATCCATCCATACAATGAACTTCCTCGATTGTTCTCATTCTGTTGTCCAAACTTGAAAAAGTTAAAGCCAGAGGCGCCTGGGTGGCTCAGTCAGTTAAGCTTCGGCTCAGGTCATGATCCCAGGGTCCTGGGGATCAAGCCCCTCATCAGGCTCCCTGCTCGGCAGGGAGCTTGCTTCTCCCTCTGCCTGCTATATCCCCTGCTTATGCTCTTCTCTCTCAAATAAATAAAATCTTTTATAAAAAATTTAAAAAAAAAATATGAAAGCCAAAATGCATCCAAACAAACCACTTTCTTAACTTTTCTGTCACTTTTTTGATGAAGTCAAAGCTAGCACTCATTTTAAATGTGAAGCTGACGCTACCACAAATGCTGGATTGACATTCCAGACGTCACTGCTGAATGGACCTCACTTTGTTGGCCAAGGATCATTAAGAATATCCAGGCTGATTCCCTCCACAATTTAAAACCTCTCCAAATGAACACTAAGGAATGTGTTTATTTCAATAAACTACTAAAATGATGTGCGCCTTTAATAAAGAAGGCACAACCTAACTAACACTGCCAACTATACTCTCATGAAAAATAAAATCTAAAAAGGCACAATGTTTCTACTCCATATTCCTAACACCTGGCTTCTCCCACATAGTAGGTATTTCATATGCATTTGTGAAATTAGTCCAGGAGTAAGTAATTTCTTCCTGGCTATACAGTTTTCCAGTCCTATCTTTAAAAAGATAGTGCTTTGGGGGCACCTGGTTGGTTCAGTTGGTCCAACTCTTGATTCTGGCTCAGGTCATGATCACAAGGTTCTGAGATGGAGCCCCGCATCAGGCTCCACACTTCGCATGGAGCCCGCTTGGGATATTCATTCTCTCTCTCTCCCTCTGCCCCTCCCTGTCTCAGGCATGCTCTCTCTCAAATAAATTAATAAATAAAATTTTAAAATATAGTCCTTTGGTCCTTGAGACCAACTAGTTTAAAGATCAAAACATGTAGTTCATTGATTCATTCAACAAATGTTTACTTAGTGCTTACTATGTGCCAAGCCTTTGCTGATCCCTGCGACTGCAAGGGGGAGCAAACCACTGCCCCTATTCTCTGAAAGCATTAATCAAATAAGCATTACAAAATTATCAACTGTAGTGGACATGGGGGGCTCAGCGGGTTAAGAGTTAACTCTTGACTTCGGCTCAGGTGGTGATCTCAGAGTTATGAAGAGGAGCCCCATGTTGGGCTCCATGTTCATCATGGAGTCTGCTGGTGACTGTCTCCCTCTGCCACTTCTCTCCTCACGCACTCTCTCCCTCCCCCTCTAAAAAAAAAAAAAAAAAGATTTATTTATTGAAAGATTTTATTTATTTGACAGAGAGAGAGGCAGCCAGTGAGAGAAGGAACACAAGCAGGGGGAGTGGGAGAGGAAGAAGCAGGTTCCCAGCGGAGGAGCCTGATGTGGGACTCGATCCCAGGACCCCAGGATCACGCCCTGGGCCGAAGGCAGACGCTTAACGACTGAGCCACCCAGGTGCCCCCATAAATCTTTAAAACTTTAAAATCTTTAAAACCTTAAAATCTTTATCAATTGTAGTAAGCATTATGGAGGAAAAGTACAAGACATTAGATATTAAAAAAAGAAGAGGTGACAGGAGGGGGGTACTTTCCCTGACAAAGTGACATCGGGGCTAAAAGTGAGGAGGAAAGAAGTTCACTGCAAGAAAGGTGATGACTGCTGGCTGAAGAAGCAGCACATGCGAAAACAGGGTCCAGAGCCTCAGAAGGTAAGACTGTATAAGTGAGCTGGGGCCGCATCATTCAGGTACAGGGTCCTGTGACTAGTGTGGTTTTTACTCTACAAGTCACCATGTATCTTTAAAGAGGTTTCTTTCTTTTTTTTTTTTTTTAAAAGGACAAAGACTTCCTATTCATCATTTGCTCAAATCACTCTTCCATTCCTGTCCATTCCACTAAACCTTCCTTATTCCTTGACTTTCCTTATATGCCCACAACCTTTATTTTCGATGTCTGGATCTTTGTCTTACTCAGCAAGAAGCCTTCCTCCAAGCTGTCTCTCATGAATCCTAAAACTCCCCTCCTTCAATTTCTTCCCTCTGCATAGCTAACTCTAATACTGCTGAGTAACTGTAGCCTTCAGGCCAATTCTTAGGTAAACTCACCTAGCTTTACTGACGTTTTGTTTTGAACTATACCACAGAACGATTATAGAGAAATTCAAAAAGTAAAATTAGATTATAATATACTCAAATGAGATCCTAATAATTTCCCTACAACTGCTAATTTGAAAAAAACTTTTATAAAATCTTCTGCACCACAGAAGTAATGTCATTCTGTAATGAATGTGTTTGATGTAAAGATGAAGTAAAAAAAAATATATATATATATATTGTTCTTTTCAAGGGGAAATGATCAAATCAGAACAAATTTTTCAGCACACAATATTTGTCTTAAAAACTGGGGTCCTATTTATACCCAAATAAACTTTAACTCAAAATTAACTGTCACAAGGACTCCAGGATGGGACAAAAACTTGACCTTCAAAAAGCAACATCAAAAATTACTCAATTTCATGGGCTCTGTGTTCCCATCAATGAAAATGTATGTTCACTCTACACGAAGCCCATAAACCTACTCTGGGGATTACTAAAGATTCCCCCCACCAGATGGTAACTTCCATGATGGCACAGTGTAAGCTTTGCCGTAGCACTGATTCCCAGGCCCTAGTTCCATGTTTGGCCCTGGTATGCAATAAATAATTCTAAATACCCCACGAGATAAATGCTTTTTAGATTATTGGTCTCCCGGTAAGGATACATGTGAAAATAAAGTGAATATGATATTTTTCAGGAAAAATATAAAGACACTCAGAATAAACTAAACTCTCTCCCATGTTCAGTTACTCTTTTTCAAACCATGTATCAAAATACACCTTTTTCTTTCCAGATTCACACCTTCTAGCATTGCCTTCTCCCACTGCCCCATTTTTAAGATCATCTTTAATGGTGCTAGAAATGACTTCCACCTGTCCCTAATGGAAGTCTGAACTACAATAATAATTCTATCTTCTGTTCTTTAACAGTTCCTTCAGGCCCTCGAGGAAATGCTCTCAACTGTCCCATTAAACGAATCGTTCCCATACTATACTGCTACCAATGTTTAATTCTCTCCTTACTACATCCAAAAATTTGACCACATTGCTGTTTGAACTCAGAAATATTCGCTTATCTGTTGAAAATTAAATCACTGAGAATTTTTTAAGGCGCTCCAAACTTGGCTCTCCCATTTGACTTCTACTTTTTATCTCTTACTCTTTCATACCTACACACCTAGAATGCGCCTGCCTTCCAGGCCCTTCTTACTGTGTCGTCTTCCTAATCCAGATTTGTCATCACAGTCCTACTGAAACACCTTCTATTGCCCCAATCAAATGCCTCATAATATTTAAGACCCATCACTCTCGTTTCTCAGTGTTAATTGTCCCTATCCCTCCTCTAGCATCTCACATACACACACTCTCTGAAACTCCGGGTACACAAATCTGTCATTCTCCTAAAGCACCCCTCACTTCCCCTGCCACCACAGGACCCCCTCCAGCAGACTATCAAATCTCCAGGTTCTACCAAGACTCAGTCCCTCCTCCTCAAGGCAGGCTCAAATCCCCAGAACTCTTACTGCCCTGCTTTCTTCCAGTTCTTCATATGTCAATACCTCTCACTGTTAGCAGCCAGGGTCTTACCTATGTTGATGGTGCCTATATACACACAACTACCTCAACGCTAACAGCACAGGTAACCAAATCTCACTTCTGTAGTCAAAGCTCCTACCACCACAATGCACATACCTCACATAGAGGACAAATGTTTACGCAACTGAAGAGGAATAAGAAATCCCTTTTACAATTTATCAAAGCATTTACAACTACAAGCATCTACAAGTCATCAAAACATCAGTTCTTCATTCAGCAGAATAAAGGAATACAGGAAAATCAGAAAATGTTTTTAATTATATATCTGACAAAGAATGAATATTTTGTTATTAAAGTACAAGACTTAGAGTACAACTTAAGATGTTCAAACTCACTCGTAATCAAAGAAATGCAAATCTAAACAACCAGACATCATTTTCACCTATTAAACTGACAAATATTTAAAACTCTGGTAACACCAATGTTGGTGAGATCTGGGAAATTATGACTCTCAGACACTGCTGATCAAGTATAAACGGGTGCTATTTTTGAGAAGACAATTTGGCGAGGCATATCCAAATGTGCATATACTTGGTGAACCAGCAATTTCCCTTAGAAATCTGTATCATGTGGCTAAGGCTCACAGAACACAGTTAGGGATGTACACTGCAGCACTGTTTAAAACAGAAATGCAAAAACAATTTAAATGTTCTTTAATGGAGAGATTAAATTGTGGTACATCCATAACATGGAATACTTCCTAACCATTAAAAATAACAGGGAAAACTATCAGCTGATGTGGGAATATTTCTAAAATAGATCAAGATGCTTAAGGTGCAAATCTGTGTGGTTAGCATGATCCAGTTTGCTTTTAAGTGCACAGACACTGTACACACACACATATCCATGACAATGTTTACACACTTAAAAAAAATAAATAAATAGGATCAGGGGCACCTGGCTGGCTCAGTCGCTGGAGTATGTGACTTGATCTTGGAAGTCGTGAATTTCAGGGCCACATTGGGGTTAGAGTTTACTTTAAAAAAAAAAAAACTAATTAATTTTTAAAAAATAGGATCATACTGAACAATACTGCTTTGTAACATACACATAATAAATGTTTAAAATATATATACTTGCACATATATGTACAGGACATTTCTGGTAGGAAAAACAACTATTACCTATGGGGCATGAGACAGGGGGTTGACAGGACAGCATCCTATAGGGCCTGAGCTTTTTTTTTTTTTTTTTTTTAACCATGAGGACATATTACTTGATGATCTTTTAAAAACTAAAATTCCCTACGTGATCATAACGATTCCTTATATGTTTGATATGGTGTCAGACTGCTCAAATAGGAATGATGAACACTAAGAAAAAAAGCCTTCTACTCCAATACTCAATCAAGTGGGTCTTCAGCTAAATTACCCACAGTCCCATCACCAACACTCTTAGTGACAGGAGGCCAGAAGTCCATCTAATACTACCAACCTCTGGCCACAAGAGAAGCCTCCATGAACCTTTCCAGGATTATGCCACAAGCTGACATTTCTCAAACATGCCCTTCATCCTCCTTTGGGCAAGGGCACGTGTGCCGACTCTTCCCCCACTTCCCACAAAGCTCTCTTACTAGTGCAGGTGCTATCTCCAATTCTTAAAATGACAGCTGGCTAATTCATAAAAATAAAGTGCTAACCTGATATACAGATAAAGGACATTCCTCTGGGAATATTTCCATTTTAAATTAGGGAATCCAACTCTTAGCTTAATCTAAAGGAATGAATTCAACAGTGAGAACTGCAGATGAAAAAAAAGTAGTAATTTGGGGACAAGACCTACACGTCGGTACCTTCTAATCATGCCAGGCTAGCACCTACCTATCATCTACCCTAATGTTATAGGTACACTACCCTATCCACCACAGCACTGACATTAACAATACCTTTAAAACCTCAACTTCCCATCCTTAAATATTCATTTGACTATTTGCTAAAAGGACAATTAAGTGATCCAACTATTCACTACCAATGAGCTCACACACAGAAAACAACTATTTGAGAATGACTAATATCCCTATAAAATCTCAACACAGTTGGTACTTGGGCCTCTTTCGCGTTCATATAAAGAACGAAGAACCAGGAGTCAGAAAAACTACACTAATCCTCCAGCGGCTCATTCTGGAGTACTGGTTAGTCATTTAGTTTCTCTGCATCTATTTCCTTCTCTAAAATGAGGAAGATAAATTATATCAATGTTTCTCAAAGTCTTTCTACTGTACCAGGATTACCTGGAATCCTAATTAAGAAAGTAGATTCCAGAGCATCACCCCAAACCTATAGATAGAGAAGCATCTGAGTTTGGGAGTCCCACAGCTTTGCAAAGTTCTCCAGAAGTCTGTTCGAGAACCACTAGTTTCTCAGGTCTCCACTAGGTCTAATAATAACACTCTGTAGTTCAAAAGAATCCTAGATCTTCCTCTTCAAACCCACAAAACTGAAGAGGAACATACTTGGATAGTAAATGTATTTCTAAACATCACTGCTATCACCCTCCTTGCAACTTCAGTGACTCAAAACATTTACTAAAAACCTGAAAAGATTCAAGTGTTATTCCAATAGCTTGCTGAGGGTACGAGTATGAATACATACAGTAGGAATACATACTAGGAAACTATTAAAACAAAATCCAAAAGCTTAGATTCCATATACTGTTTACATACAATATAGTCACAGCAATCAAGAACCATGTATCAGGAAACTGTCAGTAAAATAATGTGCTATTAGAGCCAAAATTCACTCACTACTAGAAGTTTAACTACATTTTTTTCTAATCTGACTATATATGTATACATTACAAATACTGAATAGTGATCTATTTAAATTTACACACCACAGTTCAGAAAATTAATGACCAAATATGAAAAGTAAGTCTTATTAATTAGTGCAGTTGTCTTTCCAAGGTTTATTTCTGTATGTTTCTTCCAAAACATATGAAAGTGTGACAGTAAATGTTTCATAATTCCCCATTCTCCTCTTCTTCAGTAGAAACAGATTTTCAACCAAACAGCCACCCTGCCAAAGACCACATATCCCAGCCTCCCTTGCAGCTAAATATGGCCACCTGACCAAGTTTTGACCAACAGATATGAACAAAAGTCATGTATGCAACTTCCAGGTTTGTCTTTTAAAAGAGGGGATGTGCTTTCCCCACACCTGTTCCTAGATGGTGGATATGGTGGGGAGCAGTCTTAAATCACACAGAAGATGGTGTTTCCCTAAGCAGAGGAAAGCAATAAGACAGAAGGAACCAAGGTCCCCTCTACCATGGAGCCACTATATCAGCCTTAAAATTACTTACATGAGAGAAATAAGCTTGTTTAAGCTACTGTATTTAATCAGAACAAAGGCCCAATCTTGTACTCTAATTAATGCACAAAGTTTAAATTTATAACAAATATTAAATAATAGCTACTTACTAATTCAGTAAAGTTGAAACTATAAATTCTTGGGTAACCCCACTACTGAAATTATTGCTACTGTACCAACTTATGTTTATATGGCACTTTACACTTTTGCAAAGCACCTCATTATAGTATTTCATTCCACATTCTCAAAACTCTGGGCAGGGCAGCTGGTGCTGTGTACATTTGGCATATAAAACACTGAAGCTCAGAGAAGCTACTTTACCCAAGATCGCACAATTATGGAGTGGTACTAGGACAGGATTCGACATAGAAGTTCTTCAGTCCATCCTCATATACATATACATTTATCTACCCTTGCTGTACTGGAACCGTGATCAAAAAAGTATTATTCCTGTCTCGATGGATTTTACAATCTAATGGAGAGAGGAAGGGAGAGACATTAAATAAGTATATCTGTGAATATGTATTACTTAATTACACAGCTATTTGCAGTAAGAGCTATAAAAAATCAGTCCTATACGAATGCATGGCTAAGGAACCCCACCTCAACTGGGGTTTTGGGGAAAGCCTCTCTAAAGAATCAGCTGTATCCTGGGACCACAAGGATGAGTATGAATGGAGAAGAGGAAAAAGAGGGAGAACAGAGAGGAAGAGGCTATTAAATGTATATGTTACCTCAATCTGCACAAGAGCCCTACGGTAAGTACCGCCAGCCCCATGTTACAGATGCAGAAACCAATGCTGAACAGACTCACACTGCGCAGGAGTGACGGCACCTGTTGAGATTCTGGATCTGCCTGACCCCAGAGCCTCCACCCAGCACTCTCTCACAGGCCTGTACTCTGTCCACAGCACCGTGCTGCCTCAACTGCCATCTGTAACCAGATATTATGCAGATTCTGGATGGGTGTCAGAGCATCTTTTTACCAACATGCATATGCTAGGATGCCAACTCTGACCACAAATATCCATAAAACTTAAAAAAAGAAAAAGATTCAACTCTTGTCATTGGAAATCTGATATACTTAGAAAAATTACAGGGTTATTTAATGAACAGGGATGTTATGTAAAATAGAGGTGATGTTGAAAACCAGATTCATTCCATGTTAAACCAGTTCCCTAAGCTCCTCCCCACTGATTTATACAACCATTTTAACTACGGGAACATAAAACTCAACAATTCATCAAGAGTAAAAATCCATTTTAAGTGATCATGCAGCATATATTAGATACACGCATACATCCCTCAAACAAAAAATGAATGTGTGGTCAAAACCTTAATAGTATAAACTTTTAAAAATCCCCTTCCGGAGGAGAGGATTATATAACTCTGGTAGAAGAATCAATTGTCAAGAAGCCCAAGTGGTTCTACTTAGCAAAAACTATGCCTACAAGGAACTACATCATTCTAGATATCCAATGTACTGTAGGCTATTATCTCCAATAGAAAATTTTCACTCATTAAACAATTCTGAAAGTATGATTTCAAAGTAAAAGCATAACTTTTGAAAAACACTTAGCTGGTCTATACAATGCAATACTTCCAAATCATGTTGTTTTCATTAATTAAAAAAAAAAAAAGAAACTAAGTCTGCCTGTAGCCACTGAGGAAACAAGACTTGTCTTTAATTATTAATATGAACCTTAGATTAATTATTTTCGTCCTGTGAACCCAACATTTCATTTTCATGTAACCAACGATAAACCTTATAGCTCTGGCTTAACATTGCAGGCAAGATTTCAGATTTCTTCATCTAGGGGCAACTGAGGAGAAGTTTTAGGTAACTTAAAATAATTTGATGTTTTTTTCCAAGTAATTAAAAAAATTTAACGCCCCAATTTTTAATCAAAAATTGTGCAAGCCGTGGGTTAAGAATTACAATTTCTCTAACCATCGAAACACTGCCCAATGGTTAAAATAATATATGGTAAGAAGTCTTTTAAAAAGCATAATTACTATGTATACATGAGGTGCTCTTACACAAGTCAGTCACACAATACCTTTTGACAGGGCAAACTGTGTACCAAGTTTCAGGGGCACTGCGTTTGATAACTTCAAGTAGTATCTTTACATCTAAATAGAAAACATGTAAAACCATCAAAACACTCAACAGAAAGAAGAGGTTCTTAGCTCACAGTTGAAACTACTGATAAGGAATACAACAAAATTGTGAGAGTAATAAAATTTTGTGAAGGAAGAACTAAGTTCTTTATACTCTTCCTGGAAGTTTTTGGGTTGTGCTGGGTTCAGATGGTTCATTTCTTTCTTGGAGGAAAGACAGAAATTGCTGGGGGTGTGGGTATAGGAAATGTGAAAGTTCTTTTAAGTAAGAGAAAAGATAACGCTAAAGCAAAAATACTGACACCTTTATCACAAATACCATGAAAGTCAGAAATTAAGCCCCCTCTTCTATGAATCTTACTTTTAGTCTTACATAAAAGGCAATTCCCTTCACACTCATAATAAAGCTACCTCCTTCCAAATTTTCTTCCCAAAACTAGATACTTGCCAACTATAAACACACGTGAAAACATCCCTGAGTAATCTAACTAGCTAAGCTAGTTCTTATTTAAAAAAAAAAAAAAAAGTTTTCAAGCAGTACCCAAGACTAGATACAAATTAGCATTTTCTTTCTTTATGTTTTAGTTTCAAAACAAAATGCATGCCAAAGGTCACCGTATACCTTGTGTTATAAGTCATCCTGAATTTTGCTTTTGCAGATAAATATTCATAGTACTATAAAAATCTATGGATGTAAATTCTTTAAATACCAGTTGCTGCACTTAACCACTCCCTACCCCTCCCCATTGTGTTTATGAACACAATAACTCTCCATAAATAAAACTAACGGGACAAACATCTGACAACATTCTAGAGGGGGAAAAATTCTAACCAAGGGTCTTTTTCACTTTACACGTTCCCAAACAAGACACTGCATTAAAATGGAATATTTTCATTTATTTTGAATGTTAGTTCCCCTAAAGACTGGACTAACTGGTTAATTTTTTAATCCAAGTACACAGTAATTCTATCTCTTAACTTTCTAACTGGTCCCACCAAAATGTTTTTAAAATGTTTAAGAAGCTATCTTATACCTGTATTACAAATTCCTAATAACAAAGATCTCACTAGATCATTTAGTCCACTTCCCACCCCTACCAATAATGACCATCCATTCATTCAACTCTATTACTTCAAATCAAAATCATTTTTAGATTTTAAAGCGTGCCTTCACCTTACATAGGGGTGACCCCAGAATAACTAATTTCTGAGCTTATGCCTCTTATCAACTTTTTATACTGTTTTACAATAGAACTTGGTACACACGTTAACAGAAGTCCTTAACTTTTTGATAAGGTTTGAACTCTAAATGAATTTGGACAGCCAGCATAAGCACCAGGGCTATTTCAAGACCAATCCTCCAAAAGCACTGGGGTACTTGAAGTATAAATCATGTGTATATTAAAAATCTTAACTGTAACCGAATAAACTTTTTCTTAACTGCTGTTTCTTTAAAACTATCTTCTTCAGTTTAAAATCTTAGCACATGGAATTTCAGTTCCAGTCTCACATTTAGTCTATCTGAAAATAATACCTCTCAAAGTAAACAATCAAGACGTGAGAATTTAAGAAATTTTAAAAAACAAAAACTAAAGGTAATTCCACTGAATTATTAAAACTCCCCAAAATCAAAATATTAAATATATCCATTCTTAAACACTTTGTATATGCAAGGTACAAGGGGTCATACAGGAAATCTAAGTATTCAAAGATTTTGAAATGACTAAAAATAACTTTTACACAAAACTTTGCTATGACTCATCAATACTTAAGCGATGCCTACCAATTAAAATTAAGTGTGAAGAACAAAACGCACCAAAAAATATCTTTTAATTCCTTCCATTCAGTACTGTTTACATACTGGGGGGTGGGGGCTGACAAGTTTCATTTAAGAGGGTCTCTTTTCCATCTTTCCACTTCGACAACCGACAAAGTTAATTCCATGCTCAACACTGTCAGGGGCACAATCTCTAGGTCAGAACCTGAGTCATTACACACAGATCGCTCCAAATCTGCCTGTGTTTATAACAATCAGTTATAACCTAGTGATTATGAGCAAAGGCTGGCTACAGACTCCGGCTCCTGGAGTCCGAGCTGTATGACCTTGGATGAGTCACGGCTCAGTTTCCTCATCTGTGAAATGGGTTAACAGTTCCTACCGGTAGGAAATATGAGTTCATACATGTAAAGCCCTGAGAAGACTGCCTGGCACTCTCTGTCCTCGTCTTTAAAAAAATCTGTGTGAATAACAATGCTACACAGGGTATTTCCTGACAACTTAGGCGGAATTCAAAAACCAAACGGTGCTGGCATTCAAGGGCTGCACCTAGATTACAAGGTTCGTATAATCTAGGGTTGGACGGAAAAGCACAGACCAGTAGTCGGAATCACCCACTCGCTAATTTTGCCATTTTTAACTATTTCAGGCTAGGGAGGGGCCTTTCGCTAGGCGTTAAGATACTCAGCAGCTTTGGTGGATCTAAGCAGGAGCGGGTTTGTGCCTGTAAATAGACTTGTGAAGTTTTGTTGCAATAACCAGGTATCAATTATAATTTACGCATTCTCAACCACCAACTCCTCCGGCTGCTAAACAGGTCATTACTCCACCTCGAGCGGCCGAGATCACTTGCACTCACTGCACAACTTAGGAGCACGCCGAGTGCCCTCGCTCCAGCACACACCCCAAAGGGCCGCTGAGGGACCCGGCTCCCGACCTTCCCCGGCGCCTCGCCCAGCAGCCAGCCCCGTTTTCTTAACCCGTGCATTGTCCTTGCGGAGAACCCCGGCGGTTCCCACACTGGTGGGGACCGAAGAGGAGGGACGAGGGAGGAGCTGGGGGAAGAGGATGAGGAGGAAGAGGAGGAGGAGGAGGAAGACAACCTCCTCCCCTCCGCTCGGGCGACCAGTGAAGGTCTGGAGCTTTCTCCGGCCCCCAGGCCCCGGCTCCCGGGAGGCCGCGGCCCCGGCTCCCACCCTCCGCAACTTTCCCTCCGCTCGCACCCGCCTCTCCTCCGGGACCGGGCCTGTCGGGTTCCCTCCCCCGGCGGCCGGCCCCGGGCCGCGGCGCCTCCTCCTAAAATGGCAGGTCCCTCCCTCCGCCCGGCCGGCCTCGGCGCGGGCCCGGCTGCAGGCCGCGGGGGGAGCCGGGCGCCGGGCCGGGCGGGGCCGCGGCCGGGCCGGACACTCACCGGGACGATGGCGGGGCGCTCGCGCCGCTCCCTCCGGTGAGTCTCAGCCTCGGGCTCCCGCCGCTGCGCTCCCGCCGCGGCCTCCGCAGCCAGCGCCGCCCCGGCCGCCTCTCTCCGCCCCCGGCGCTCCCGGCTCCGCGGCCGAGCCGCAGCCTTCTCAGTCTCTCTCCGGCTCCGCGGTTCCAGCGGCGCCCGGGGCCGGGGAGGCGACAGCCCCCTCCCCGGCAAATACCGCAGTCCCCGGACCCCGACTCCCGGCGGCGGGGCCGCGCGGCCCGGCCCGGCGCGGAGGGCGGCGGCGGCGAGGCCGGGCGCCGAGTCGCGGCCGCTCCCGGCGGCTTCTTCCCGAGGAGGATTTTGTAAATCTCACAAAATGGCGCGCGCTCCAAACCTGCGCAGCGAGAAGCGCCGGGGCCCGAGCGGCGGCGGCGGCAGCGGCTCCTCCGCCAGGAGAGCCCGAACCGCCCGCCCCCGAGTCCCCGCACAGACAGACAGACACACACACACACTCACACACACACGCACGCACACTCGCCCTCGCACACGCTCACTCACACACACACTCTCACACTCACACCGGTCCCGCCCGCTCGCCGGCGGCGGCAGCGGCACCAACAGCAGCAGCAGGAACAGCAGCAGCAGAAGCGGCGGCGGCGGCGGCACCCGCACCCCCCACTCGAGGTGTCCGCTCCCTGAGCCCGACCTGGGCCGCGATCAGCAGCAGCGACGGCAGCAGTCTCCCCGGATCCCCCCGCCGCTCTTGCCGCCGCCACCCCCGCCTCACTCCAATGGGGCTTTTTATTATTATTCGGGCGGGAAGCGAAAGGGTTTAAAAAAAAACCAACCAACAAAATGGCGACGGACCGACCCGGTCGCTATAGCAACTGTCAATCAAAACGCAAAACCCCGGCTGACGTGCTGACGTCCTCCTCCCGCCCCCCGGCCCCAAACCGGCGGGCGGGGCCTGTTGCTCGGGCAACGGCAGATTCCGTTCCCTCCTTTCTCTCTCCCCCTACGTCCCCAACCAACCACCCAACCCCCTCAGGTCACGTGAAGGATAAATTCGGAGCTCGGGCCCGCTACGAGTGTCAGAGGAGGGCGCGTGATTCGCTCGGGGGAGGGGAAGGGAGGGGGACGGCCAGGCCGAGGGAGGGAAGGGAAGGAAAGAGAAGGGAAGGGGGGCGAGGCGGCGGCCCGGCCTGTGCGCGAGCGCCCGCCGACTCCCCGGCCTCCTGGCCGCGCCCCGCCCCGCGCCCGCGCTCGCGCCGACTGCGGCCCAGGGAGCGCGCGCGGCCTCCGCGCCGCCGCCCCCGGAACCCCGCGCTTCCGCGTCGTGCGCCCGCAGCCCCGCCCGCGCCGGGGGGGAGGGGGCCGGGCTCTGTGGCCGCGCGGGGACCCGGGAAGCCCACCCTCTGGCGCCCGGACCGGGGGCTCTCACCTTCATCCCCCGGGAGCGCGCCGGCCGCGAGAAGGCGGCCTGGGTGCGCACGGCCGCGCGTTTCAACTGTTCTTCGAAGGGCTCGCGTGCCCCCCTCGCCGGAAAATGCCCACGGAGGCCGCGGCGGGGGTGGGGAAGAGGCCGCCTCCGCGTTTCAGACATCTCAGGAATTCCGGACGCTTAGCCCGAATCCGGGATGCCCCTGCGGCTGACACCTTGATTAAATCCTGCCTCTCGATTTTTGCAGCAGCCAATGCCAATGATCAGATATTATGCACGGAACCATCACAAAAACTTTTTTAGGCTGTGCACGCTCTCCCAGGCTTTACCACCTATTTCCAACCCCTCCCCACCTTTTTGGGCGCAGCCTTTCCTTCCTGATCGGAATGCCCCTTACATTAATTCTCTTGAGCTATTACTGTATCCTTGCTGCCCAACTCCCTGTTTTTCTCTTTGATGCACCATCTCAGCTTCCCCATTCTTAATTCACCCACCACTCAATATTCTGGCTCTCGTTTATTAGTGTTTTATCTACCCCTCTGCCTGACTATATGTCGCTAGGTGTGCTTCCCAGGCATTAAAATCTAGGTATGCTAGTAGCCATGCTGTGCTGGCTACTTTGTAATTAGTAGACTGCCACTGGCTAAGAATTGTATTCTGTACCAATACTAATAAAATGGCACTTGACAAATGTTACGCTGAAAAGGATAATGTAGATATTATTTTACACCACGTCATTGATTTATTGATTAATGTCTAAGCTTATTTTTCCATCATATACTAGTGTTCCTACCAGTTTTTTCTTAAGCTGTTCACAAATACATTAGCAACAGATAGGATCTCATAGGTGTAAAGAAAAGCCTCCCTAATAAATACTGGTCTCTAACCCATGTGACTCAAGGAAAGACGCTTGCTTTCAATGATTTACAAGTGTTTCCCTCCTACAGTTATTAGAACATTGTTGTAAGGCAACAATTCAAATTAGCACAAGACCTAAATCAGACTAAACCTAAAATAAATGAGCTAAAACGTAGTCAGGCAAATAGCTTACGTCAGACTGATTCTCCATGTTATCAAAAGTTCTTCTGAATTACTGTCCCTCAAAATGCCCCAGTAATGTAATTAAAATCCACTTTCAACTTGATTATTTTTGAAAGAAGTGGCCAAGGGTGGCCGTATTGAAACAAGAGATCCTACCTTGACTCCTCCCCAGCTCACACTTCACTTACACAACTTATGCGATCAACTCCTTCCTGGCTGGCTCCTCTTCTCCCTGCTCCCCACCCTACCCCATTTACCACAGTTTCACATCTATCGGAACACATAAGCATTTGCAACCTGTAACACTAGATTTGAGTCAAATTCTTCTTGCTGGTAATAAAGAAGACTTGCATAATTAAACTTCTAGGTAACACGGAAAAAAAATACGACCATGTCTCAGGAAGTGTGCCCTTGTCTTCAGTCAAATCAATCTGGAAGATCAGGTTGAGGCAGAATCTTGAGCTAATAATGATGCATAATAGAAGGCATTGCTGGTCTCCATATCTAGAAGGCTGTACCTCTCCTCCCCAACACCGCCCCCCCCCAGCCTGACAGCCTTACACAACATTGATCAACGAACCATCGTGTCCAGCTTGGAATGCTGTAACATAGTTTTATATAGGCTTCACCTAAAAAGTAACCTGTAAATTGTACTGGCTCCGTACAAATGAACACACGTAGGCAGGAAGGACTCTGGTAGAAAAGCCAGTTTAGTGTTGCCCAGGTTCACCAATGTCACCTGAGACTCTCCTTACCAGACCCAGTGGCAGATGGATCTATTCATAGACGTGAACCTCTAAAAGCAAAGACCCCCCTCCCTCAACTCACAAATAATAACAGCTTCCATTTAGCCAGTAAATTCTAAGGTATCTCTAATCTCATAGCAACATTACATCCCCATTGTACAGATGAGAAAATAAGTCCTGAGTAATTAACTTTCCCAAGGTCATACCACCAGTAAGTGGTAAAGTCAAAATTGAAATCCAGTTGTAATTGCAAAGCCCATGGTCTTTCCACCGCACCAAGATGGTTCAAGAGTATTAGGAGATTGAGTCTTACCAAAGGTAATCAAGATTAGGTCATTAGAGTAAGCCCTAATAAAATATGACTTATGTCCTTATAAAAAGGGGGAATTTGGACAGAAACAGAAGTACACACAGGGAAAACTAAGGAAAGATACCGAGAGAGCACCTTCTACAAGCCAAGAAACACCTGCCAGACACTAGGAGAGAAGTTTGGGACAGATTATCACAACCTTCAGAGGGAACGAAACTTCCAACACCTTGATTTTGGATTTGTAGGCTCCAGAACTGTGAGACAGTGAATTTCTGTTGTTTAAGCCCCCTCGCTGGGGTACTTTGTTTTGGCAACCCTAGCAAACCAGTACACATATCCAAGCCAAGACTCCGGGCCCTTTGGTTTGATTCCACATGTGTTAATGACCAACCTATGCTAATCTGAAACGTTCAGTAGTTGGAGTCCTGGTGGGAATTATAACCGAAACTTTCCAAAGACAAGCAAACTAACAAATATTCCCACCTCTGCCCCCTCACACCAGCTGAGAAGGTGAACAGTGGACAATTCATCCCGGGACGGTGGTGTAGCTGGAATCTGACACCCTTCCTCTTCTTACAGACTTCTGAGAGAAGGTCCCTTGATTGATCCCTTTATACAAGACTTATTGTTTGTTCTGAATGTAATAGCAATTTGTGTATATCCAACAGATTAAAAACAAGCAAAATAGGGTGCCTGGGTGGCTCAGTCGGTTAAGCGTCTGACTCTTGGTTTCCGCTCAGATCATGATTTCGGGGTCCTGGGATGGAGCCCTGCACTGAACTCTGTGCTCAGTGGGGAGTCTGCTTGTCCCTCTCACTCTCCATCTGCCCCTCACTCTCTCTCTCTCTCTCAAATAAACAAACTCTTTAAAAAAATAAAACGAGAGGGGCGTTATTTAAACTGATAATGGTAGTACGTTGTGAACGAAGAAGTTAATACAGTTGACCCTTGATCAACACAGAATTAGGGGTGCTGACACCCCCTTCCCCACTGTAGTCAAAAATCTTGTATAACTTTTGACTCCCCGAAAATTTAGCTTTTAATAGTCTACTGTTGACCAGAAGCCTTACTAAAAACGTCTATAGATGATCAACATGCCATGTGGATTATCTAGTGTATTCCTACAATAAAGTAAGCTGGAGAAAGAAAATGGTTTTAAAATTATAAGAAAGACGAAATTCATTTGTAGTACCGTACTGTATCCAAAAAAAATCCACATCTAACGGGACCCATGTTGTTCAAGGGTCAACTCTTCTCTACACCTGAGGTCCAAAAACAAAAGAAATAAAAGTAATATATGGTCATTACAAACAGTTTTACAATATGGAAAACAATAAAGAGGTACAGATTATTCATAGATACCACCAGAGATAAACCTTATTAATGTCTTCACGTTGGCATACATGTTCCCAGACTTTCTTAGGGAGACGGGAGTGCACACACACGTACAACACACGTAGGTGTATTTTATGCCTTCTTTACTCCCAATTGTTTTATGAACACATTTTTCTGTTAATCAAGTAAAATGTAGATAATTATTGTAACAGCTACAAGTATTCTATCAGTTGAGTGGGCCATAATTCATTTCGCTGCTCCTTTATTTTTAAGGAAGTTCTCCCTTTCTTAATTATAAATAAACCTGCATAAACCTCACGTATATCTATTTTACACACCTGTCCAGCTATTCCTTAGGGTGAGGGAAGGGCATGCATCCTTAAAAAGCTTTGATTCCCATTGCCAAAATATCCCTCAGCAGTGATCTCACCAATTCGCAGGCCTGAAAGTAGTATGTGACAATGACTTTTTCCCACACTCTGCCACTCTCTTGTTTTAATTTGCATTCTTTGACTATTTACTGTCTTCTGCTTTTATATATTTTTATTGGCTACTTATGCCCTGCCTGTGTTATACTCCATGCTCCTCTGGGAGACAAGTGAGATTTTTATTGATTTTATTTTACTTTAATTTTTTTTATTTTTAATTTTGATTTTTTAAAAAATTTTACTGCAAAAAAGAAAAAAGGAACAAAGAAAAGAAAACGAAATGGGAAGGCTACATGCAATTGTGAGGTTCGTGTCCGATATCAACACCAGACACCCATCACTCTGATTTACCTGCGGACATCTCTGTTCCTAACCATCTCCCAAGTCCACCTAACCTGGACCTTTTCCCTGCCTCCACCTCTGCCCTCACTCTCCTACCTCCTCTCCACCAGGCACCTGACTGAGTGCCCTGCCTCCATTCTGCCATCACGAGGTTGCTTACAAGGTGTTCCATGCCAAGACGTGGTTTTAATGGTGCCATTTTTTAAATTTTAATTATTTATTTGAGAGAGAGAGCGACAGTGACAGAGAGCACAGGTGGGGAGGAGAGGAAGAAGCAGACTCCCCGCCGAGCAGGGAGCCCAACATGGGGCTCCATCCCAGGACCCTGGGATCATGACCTGAGCAGAAGGCAGATGCTTAATGGACTGAGCCACCCAGGCACCCCTGGTGCCCTTTTTTAAAAGGACAATATTCACTACTTTCCTATCATGTGAGAATGTTTACTAATATTATTTCATGAATTATAGTTAACATTTTCTTTTCCCATGACATCAAGGTAAAGGTTAAATAGAAAATGTGAAAGGTTAAAAAGAAAATGTAATAGTATATATTTTGCTCTGTTTGGGAATAGCTTGAAACAGTATTTTGCAACATTTTGGCAAGACTTGAAAAGAAATACACTTTAATACATTGATTCATACCTATATAATAGCTTCCTCGAAATTAACAGGTTGGGAAAAAATGCCCTAATGAAACTGTGGAAAACAATTAAGTACATGGAATTAAAAATTAGGTAGAAGACTCAGAATTCTACAAAGGTCACTTACTTCAATGGTTCATTAGCTCAACAGTTCTTGAGTTTTGGCTTATTTTGTGGCTTTTTAATGTAGATATATAATGGACATCATTTCATATTCCTACAATGTTTACTGATATGTCCATTTACTTCTACTATCCTCAACATTTTTGCTATTGTACTTCGATTCAATTCAAAAGCCATTTATGTGGTGGTGGCAATGGTATTACTTTATTATCTTGTATTTGCATGCCTCTTTCTTCACTATCAGCACTCTAAGGGCAAGGATCCTATATTTTCATCCTAACATCACTAGCACCATATCAGGCGCACCATAAATACTATTTTGTTTTGTATTTTTTAAATGAATGATGAGCTCTTGCTACTTGCTTCCTCTCTTTTCCTCCATCCTATACGACGTTTTAGGCAAACATAAAACTTTAGGGGAAACTGTCCAGTGATTTGTATAGAAGCAGGAAATGTTCTCTTCTGATCTTAAAATGGATGGCATGTCTCTAGCACCAGAGGAAAGATTGTTGCAGTCAGCAAAGCCAGAAGAAAATTCCATGGAAGAGATACAATACTGTTAGTGATTACCATGTAGCTAGTTAGTCCTACCACTGCAGTAGTTCTCAAACCAGTGTTCCTGCACAGTCTGCGGTTCAGCCCAGGTATCTCTGGTTTGAGAAACTATAGCTTTGGGCATTCTCATTGCACAGAGTATTTAAGGAGGACCTCTGTGTTGCTAAGTCTTTCAACTTCTTGTGTGTAGGTGTGTTGCTGTGTATGTGTGTGTGTGTGGTGTGTGTTTTCTAGTTTTATTTTTTTAATTAACATACAGTAAAATTTACCTTTTCCATATGTACAATTCCATAAATTTTAACACATATATAAATTCATGCAGCCATCACCAGGATTAAGATACAGAAATTTCCACCACCCCAAAAACCGCCCTCATGTTATCCCTTTGCCATCACTGTCTCCCCCAACCCCTAATCCCTAAAAGATCACTAATCATTTATCTCTTGTCCATCATGATAATCCTGTCGCGTCTGTTAACGTCTATATCCCAGAAGTAAAAATAATAGCTTTCCACCTGCGTGCACTGTTAGCAGCTTAAAGGCGGGGCCAGATAGTCAGAAGTCCATTTATGAAGGAAAACAAACGTGTCTGTCCATTCCCACATCTAATTTACTTCCAGACTTTTAAAAGCAAAAGTTATTTCATCTTCTTTTTAAACATAGATTATCAAGAGCATAGAGGACACGACAAAAGGAACCACTAATCCCATTGCCCGGATAATGAATGTTTCATTTTTAAAATAAAAACAATTCAAGTATGTGGCTTGAAAATCCAAACAGAAGAAAAAAGAGTAAAATAAAGAGTAAAAGCCCCCTTGTCGCGTCCCAGTCTCCTTTCTCTGTCACCCTCTTCCCTGGGGCTGCAAGGACTGTTTCTCAAACGTATCACAGAATTACCTGCTGAACAAGCAGAAGGACTCCCATTGCTTTGGGTGTAACACTCCTACTTGTTAGTTTCCCACCCAGTCGATTCATGATCTGACCCGTCAGTCCTTCCTTCTCGACCTGTTGAGACCCCAGAACAGGACTGGGTCTTTCCTTTGCGCTCTTCTCTCACCTGGAAAGCCTTATTCCCTGGTCAAAACTTTCATCTCCCTGCATTTTCATTGCAAGCTCCCTTTCCCCTCAGCCAGGAGAAAAGGGAGCTCTGTAAGGCCAGAGACTTAACTCACTTGGCTTTTTTTTTTTTTTTTTTTTACCCCCAGTGCTTGGCATATACTGGGTACCAAATAAATGTTTTGGTAAGAATAAAGCCACCGTAGAATTGCAAAACAGCAAGAGCTGGCTTCAGTAGGCAATCAGCTAAAAGCAGGAAATGGTTAAAAGCAAGAGGAATACATTTGACTCCAGGCTTGAAAGGGGGTGGCCATCTGCTTCCGGCTTTCCTCTCCCTCCCACAGTGGATGCGGGTTTCCTGAAGATTGGTGGGGAGCCTGACTGAGAGGGTTGTAAACCCAGAGGAAGGGCTGTAGTGGCATTAGTGAAGCACTGAATGGGGGTGACTTGGGGGGGGTGAGGATGTCATTGTCACAGGACCCTCTGACTTGCTCTGGCTGGAAAGACCGGTGGCCAGGGGAGGGGTTGGGGTCTGGAGGACAGTAGGGAGCTGGTCACCCTTAGGTGGTGCCAAAATGGGACCTTGACATTTCCTTCTAGACTGTCTAGTCCAAAAAGGACTGGGGTGAAGGCAAGAATTCAGGGTGGAAGCAGAAAACAGGAATAAATCCCTGGGCTTTGTGCTTTGCAACTAGACAGGTAGAGTGGACAGTGGAAGCCCAGGGTTCTGAGTTGAAAGGGTCCAACATACTCGAGCTATATTAATTCAGACCACTAAGGAAGGGGGCCCTGTCCTGAGCAGAAGGCACCCGAGACATCATAAACTCACAGGCTGTTAGAGTGAGAAGGAGCCCAGCCCTCACCTATCAAAACCCTAATCCTGAAGTCACTGCTATGGGGTAGAAATGACACAGGAGACCTTCTCTGTTAACTGCACAGTGACATGCCATTCACATTAGTCATTGAGAAGATTTTCATTTTCTTTCAGTGAAACAGGGCATAGGCAATGTCCTGTGAATCTAGACTTTCTAGAAGGGATTGGTAGCCTTAGGAGTCATAATAGCAACTGGGGAAAAGGGGGTGGAGGGATGGGGAATGTGGGGATCTAGTCTAGTGTCAACCACATCTTAGCTGTAAGGTCTTGGGTGGTTTACTGAGCCTCTCTGAATCTGTTTCCTCGTTTCAAAAGGGGATTCTTTATCATCTTTATAACGTCAATCATTATGCAAATATTGGGCCCTGATGTAAATAATAAGAGGATTACATTCATATTTTCACTCTTGAAGCCTTTCCCAAAATGCTCTCCCCTTCCAAAAAAAAGGTAACTAAGTGACTTATTCCACACTCTCAAACGCTTAGATCTCTCTACTACGAACATAGTAAAGGCATTATATGCACATAAGTGATTTAAGCCTGTGTTTAAGCATCTTCGTGAGTTGGAAACTCACTACCTCCTGAAACTGCCCAGACCTTCTTTGGCTGCCCTTCACTGCAGAAAATCCATCTTTAGACACCATAAATCCATCTCACCACAGTTTCTACCCACCCTCTCTAACTCTTCCCTTTTGGGACGACACAAACTAAGTCATACGCTCTTACAAACATCAACCTTCAGGGTGGATGGTCAGTGGAGTACGCGACTGGCTGGTCAGTGGAGTATGCGACTCTTGATATCGAGTTGTGAGTTTGAGCCCCACGTTGGGGGTAGAGATTACTTAAAAATAAAATCTTTTAAAAAAATGTCAATGTTGAAATATTGGAAGAAAATTTTGACTTCCCCACCTGGATCGAATCCCCTTGTCTTCCAGCACTTGCTTATCCAAAAAATTTCCCCAGGAAATGTCCCTTTAAGGACATCCTCAAGTTAAAACATTGGAAACAATCTAAATGTCCAGCAGTGATGCCTCAGTTTTAAAATGTGGCACATCAGTGGCACCTGGGTGGCTCAGTCGGCTGGGCATCTGCCTTTGGCTCAGGTCTTGATCTCCAGGTCCTGGAATCTAGCCCTGCTTGGGCTTCCTGCTCAGCAGGGAGCCTGCTTCTCTCTCCCTCTCCCTCTGCTTCTCCCCACTGCTCATTCTCTCTCTCTCTCAAATAAATAAATACAATCTTTAAAAACAAACAAACAAAAAAAAAGTGGTACATGATGTCAAAATAGAACACATAATAAAAAATTTTTCACAACATGAGAAAAATGATCACAGTCTGTTAGAAAATAAGGGAAGCTACAAAGCAGTAGTAAAGTAGTAATATTGAATTTTGTAATAAAATGCATATATGAGCTGAGTCCGAAATGGTGAAAGAGTAGGAGGCCTTAGGTTTGTCTGATCCCAGGAACGCAGCTAGATAACTATCAAATCATTCTGAACCCCTCCGAACTCAACCAGAAATCAAAGAAAAGAAGAGCTGCAACTCTCCAAATAGAAAAGCGACCACTTTCTGCGAGGTAGGAGATGAGAAGTGAATCCGAGGCAATATATGGGATGATAGACCACAGGGGAGGGAGCTTCCGTAAATCAGCTACTGGACAGCAACATAGCACAAAATCAGAACTTTAAGAAGCTGGCTCCTGTGAGGGCTGTCTCTGCCTGAAAGGCGCTCAGGTGGTGAACAGGGACAGTGAGGTCTCAGGATCCCCGGGGTCACAGGAAGACCAGGGATGCCTGAGTGTGGCAGATTTCCCAGGTATTGATGCGGGGAAGCCAGCTGCAATCAGCGAGCCCAGGAGTGAGCTCTCAGCTCGGGGTTGCCATAAACCCCAAATCGCGGCTCCGTTGGGCAACTGGTCTCCAAGCAGGGGCCCCCAAAAATGGCAGAACCAGCGAGCATCCCCTTCCTCCCCAGGGAGGAGAAGCACACGAGTGCTCTGCTGGAGTCTGCAGGGTGGAGACTTGAAATGGGATCGCCTGCCTGAGACAGAAGTGCTCAGTCACAGTCCAGGTGAGCACAGAGTGCCGACAGAGACCAGGGAGACAGGAGTGATTGACTGCTTTTCCCTGAGGGCGCACTGAGGAGTGGGGCCCCAAGCTCTCGGCTCCGGGCTGGAGATTGGGAGGCCATCGTTTTCATTCTCATCCTCTAAAGCAGCACGGTAAGCCTTCAGGGAACAAAAGCCACAAAGAGCAATCTGGGGCAGACTGCTTAGCCTGACCCCCTGGCAAGGGGTTGCAACTCCATCTGGGGCAAAGACATTTGAGACTCAGTGCAACAGGCCCCTCCCGCAAAGGTTCAGCAAGAACATCGGCTGAGACCAAGGTTACTGATCATAGAGAACTGCCATACTCCAGTGCTAGGGGAAAACAGTATATAGAATTCATGGGTTTTTGCCTACGATTCTTTAGTCTTTCAATTTTATTTTTTTCTCCTTTCAATTTTATTTTTTTCTCCTCTTTCTTTCTTCAATGAATTTCATATTCTATCAACTCTTTTTTAAAATATTTTTTAATTTTCATTTTTACAATTATATTCTATACTTTCATTGTATTTAATTTTATTTTTGTATATATATATATATAAGCTTTTCTTTCTTTACAATTTTGGGATGCAGTTTCTTCTAACAAAAAGACCAAAATACACCCAGAATCTAGCGTGTGGCTCTGTTCTCTGCACCTGTCTAATCATTTTCACTCTTTTCTTCTTTTTTTTTCTCCTTTTCTTTGTTTTGCTTTGTTAAAGCCTTTTTAAATTTTCATCATTACAGTTATATTCTCTTTTTGATGTATTTAATTTTATTTTTGTATATATATATAACTTTTTCTTTCTTTACAATTTTGAGATGTAGTTTCTTCTAACAAACCGTCCAAAATACACTTAGGCTATAGTGTAATGCTCTGTTCTGCTCACCTGTCTGTTTATCTTCTTTTTTTTCCCCTCTTTTTTTTCCTCCTTTAATTTTCATTTTTACATTTACAGTCTATCCTTTCATTGTATTTAATTTTATTTTTGTACATATATAAATTTTCGTTCTTTACAATTTGGGATCTACTTTTCTAACAAACAGACCAAAATATACAGAAGATCCAGTGTATTGTGCTATTCTGTTCACCTCTCTGATTATATTCCCTTTCTTTTTCTTTTTAATTTTAATTTTTTTTTTTCAGTTTCAGGTCTCTTTTGATTTGTTTAGTCAAACAGGTCTCTTTTTCAGGTCTCTTTTGATTTGGGGTCGTTGCTGCCATTTTAATATTTTGTTCTCTCATTCATCTATTCCTCTCCAGACAAAATGACAAGATGGAAAAACCTCACCTCAAAAAATAAAACAAGAAGCAGTACTGACTGCCAACGACCTAATCAGTATGGATATAAGTAAGATGCCAGAGCTAGAGTGTAAAAAAATGATTATAAAGATATTAGCTGAGCTTGAAAAAATACAGAAGACACTAGAGAATCCCTTTCTGGAGAAATAAAAGAATTAAAATCTAATCAGGTAAAAATAAAAAAAGGCTATTAACAAGATGCAATAAAAAATGGAGGCTCTTACTATTAGGATAAATGAGGCAGAAGAGAGAATCAGTGATATAGAAGATAAACTTATGGAGAATAAAGAAATTAAGGCAAAGAGAGATAAACAAATACTGGATCATGAGGGGAGGATTCGAGAGGTCAGCGATACCATAAAGCAAAACAATATTAGAATAATTGGGGTCCCAGAGGAAGAGGAAAGGGGGGGCAGAAGGTATATTTGAGCAAAGTATAGCTGAGAACTTCCCTAATCTGTGGAAGGAAGAAAGCATTCAAGTCCAGGAGGCACAGAGAACCCCCCTCAAAATCAATAAAAAGAGATCACTACCCTGACGTATAATAGTGAAGCCTGCAAATTTCAGAGACAAAGAGAAAATCCTGAAAGCAGCTCAGTACAGAGGTCCCTAACTTACAGAGGTAGAAACATAAGGCTGGCAGCAGACCTATCCACAGAGACCTGGCAGGCCGGAAAGGACTGGCATGATATATTCAGGGTTCTAAATGAGAAAAATATGCAGCCAAAAATACTTTATCCAGCTAGGATGACATTCAGAATAGAAGGACAGCTAAAGAGCTTCCAGGACAAACAAAAACTAAAAGAATTTGTGATCACTAAATCAGCCCCACAAGAAATATTAAAAGGATCCTTTAAATGAAGAGAGAGCCCAAAAGCAACATAGATCAGAAAGGAACAGACACAATATACAGAAACAGTGACTTTACAGGTAATACAATGGCACTAAATTCATATCTGTCAATAGTTACTTTGAATGTAAATGGGCTAAATGCCCTGATCAAAAGACACAGTGTATAAGATTGGATAAAAAAGTAAGACCCATCGATGTGCTGCCTACAAGAGACTCATTTTAGACCCAAAGACACCACCAGATTGAAAGTGGGGGGTGGAGAACCATTTATCATGCTAAGGACATCAAAAGAAAGCAGGGATGGTAATCCTTATATCAGACAAATAAGAGATGAGGAAGGACGCTATATCATACATAAAGGGTCCATCCAACAAGAAGATGTAACAATTATAAATATTTATGCCCCTAATATGGGAGCAACCAATTATATAAACCATGTAATAGCAAAATTAAAGAAACACATTGATAATAATACCACAACAGCAGGGGACATTGACACGCCACTCACTGCGATGGACAGATCATCTAAGCAGAAGATCAACAAGGAAACAAGGGCTTTGAATGACACACTGGACCAGATGGACTTCACAGATATATTCTGAACATTCCATCCTAAAGCAACAGAGTACACATTCTTCTTGAGTTCACATGGAACATTCTACAAAATAGATCACGCACTGGGTCGCAAATCAGGTCTCAACCAGTACCAAAAGATTGGGATCATTCCCTACTTATTTTCAGACCACAATGCTTTGAAACTTGAACTCCACAAGAGGAAATTTGCAAGGAACTCAAATACAGGGAGGCTAAAGAGCACCCCAGTACAGAATAAATGGGTCAGCCAGGAAATAAAGAAGAATTTTTAAAATTCATGGAAACAAATGAAAATGAAAACACAACTGTTCAAAACTTTTGGGATGCAGCAAAGGCAGTCTTATGAGGGAAGTATAGAGCAATACACAATACTCAAATACACAAACTAACCTTACCCCTAAAGGAGCTGGAGAAGGAACAGCAAATAAAGCCTAAACCCAGCAGGAGACAAGAATTAATAAAGACTAGAGCAGAAAGCAATGAAATAGAAACCAAAAGAACAGCAGAACAGATCAACAAAACAAGGAGCTCGTTCTTTGAAAGAATTAATAATATCAACAACCCCCTGGCCAGACTTATCAAAAAGAAAAGAGAAAGGACCTAAATAAATAAAATCATGAATGAAAGAAGAGAGATCACAACCAACACCAAGGATATACAATTATAAGAACAAATTATGAACAACTATATACCAACAAATTAGACAATCTGGAAGAAATGGATGCATTCCTAGACATGTATAAACTACCAGAACTGAAACAGGAAGAAATAGAAAATCTGAACAGACCCATAACCAGCAAGAAATTGAAGCAGTAATCCAATATCTGCCAACAAACACGAATCCAGGGCTGGATGGCTTCCCCAGGGAATTCTACAAAATATTCAAAGAATTAACACCTAATCTTCTGAAGCTGTTTCAAAATATAGAAATGGAAGGAAAACCTCCAAACTCGTTCTATGAGGCCAGCATTACCTTGATCCCAAAACCAGACAAAGACACCATCGAAAAGGATAATGACCGATATCCCTGATGAGCATGGATGCAAAAATTCTCACCAAAATACTAGCCAATAGGATCCAACAGTACACTAAAAAGATTATTCACCACAACCCAGTGAGATTTATTCCTGGGCTGCTACGATGGTTCGATATCTGCAAATCAATCTATGTGATACACTACATAAATAAAAGAAAGGACAAAAACCATATGATCCTCTCGATAGATGCAGAAAAAGCATTTGACAAAGTACAGCACCTTTTTTGATTAACACTCTCCACAGGGTAAGGATAGAGGGAACATACCTGAATATCATAAAAGCCATATAGGAAAAGCCAACAGCAAATATCATTATCAATGGGGGAAAACTGAGAGCATTTCCCCTAAGGTCAGGAACATGACAGGGATGTCCATTATCACCACTGCTGTTCAACATAGTACTAGAAGTCCTAAACTCAGTACTCAGACGACAAAAAGAGTTAAAAGGCATCCAAATTGGAAAAGAAGTCAACCTCTTTCTCTTCGTAGATGACATGATACTTTATGTGGAAAACCCAAAAGACTCCACCCCAAAATTGCTAGAACTCATGTAGGAATTCAGCAACATGGTAGGATATAAAATCAATGCACAATAATCAGTTGCATTTCCATACACTAACAAAGAGACAGAGGAAGGAGAGATTAAAGAATCAATTCCATTTATAATAGCACCAAAAATCATAAGATACAGAGGAATATACCTAACCAAAGAGGCAAAGGATCTGTACTCAGAAAACTATAGAATAATGATGAAACAAGTTGAGAAAGACATAGAGAAATGGAAAAACATTGCATGCTCATAGATTAAAGAACAAATATTGTTAAAATGTCTATGCTACCCAGAGAAATCTACACATTTAATGCAATCCCTACCAAAATACCATCAACTTTTTCACAGAGCTGAAACAAATAATCCTAAAATTTGTATGGAACCAGAAAAGACCCCAAATAGCCAGAGGAATGTTGAAAACAAAAACCAAAGCTGGGGGCATCACAATTCCGGATTTCAAGCTCTATTGCAAAGCTGTAATCATTAAGACAGGATGGTACTGGCACAAAAACGGACACATAGATCAATGGAATAGAATAGAGAACCCAGAAATGGACCCTCAACTCTATGGTCAACTAATCGTCGACAAAGCAGGAAAGAATATCCAATGGAAAAAAGACAGTCTCTTCAACAAGCAGTGTTGGGAAAATTGGACAGCCACATGCAGAAGAATGAAGCTGGACCATTTCCTTACACCATGCACAACGATAAACTCAAAATGGATGAAAGACCTAAATGTGAGACAGGAATCCATCAAAATCCTAGAGGAAAACACAGGCAGCAACCACTGTGACCTCAGCCACAGCAATTTCTTGCTAGACCCGTCTCCAAAGGCAAGGGAAACAAAAGGGGAAATGAACTATTGGGCCTTCGTCAAGATAAAAAGCTTCTGCACAGCAAAGGAAACAGTCAACGAAACTAAGAGGCAATGAACGGAATGGGAGAAGATATTTGCAAATGACAAATCAGAAGAAGGACCAGAATCCAAGATCTATAAAGAACTTATCAAACTCAACACCCAAGGAAAAAATAATCCTATCAAGAAATGGGCAGAAGACATGAACAGACATTTGTCCAAGGAAGACACTTAAATGGCCAACAGACACAAGAAAAAACGCTCCACATCACTTGGCATCAGGGAACTGCAAATCAAAACCGCAATGAGCTACCACCTCACACCTGTCAGAATGGCTGAAATTAACAAGTCAGGAAACAACAGATATTGGCAAGGATGTAGAGAGAGGGGAACCCTCTTACCTTGGTGGGAATGCAAGCTGGTGCAGCCACTCTGGAAAACAGTATGGAGGTTCCTCAAAAAGTTGAAAATAGAGCTACCCTACGACCTAGCAACTGCACTACTGGGTATTTACCCCAAAGATACAAATGTAGTGATCCGAAAGGGCATCTGCACCGCAATGTTTATCCCAGCCATGACCGCAATAGCCAAACTGTGAAAGGGCCCAGTTGTTCATGATGAATGAATAAAGAAGATGTGTTATATTTACATGATGGAATATTACTCAGCCATCAAGGAGGATGAAATCTTTACATCATCATGGATGGAACTGGAGGATAGTATGCAGAGCGAAGTAAGTCAATCAGAGAAAGACAATTATCACACGGTTTCATTCATATGTGGAATATAAGAAACAGCACAAAGGATCATAAGGGAAGGGAGGGAAAACTGAAAAGAAAGAAATCAGAGAGGGAGACAAACCACGAGAGACTTTTTTTAAAAAAAGATTTTATTTTATGTATATGACCGAGAGAGAGAACAAGCAGGGGGGATGGCAGGCAGAGGGAGAGGGAAAAGCAGACTCACCGCAGAGCAGGGATCCTAATGCAAAGCTTAATCCCAGGACCCTGGGATCATGACCTGAGCCGAAGGCAGACGCTTAACCAACTGAGCCACCCAGGTGCCCCATGAGAGACCCTTCACTATAGGACACAAACTGACGGTTGGTGGAGGGATGGAGGGGGCGTTGGATAAATTGGTGATGGGCATTCACAAGGCATCTGATATGATGAGCACTGGGTCTTATATGCAACTGATGAATAACTGAATTCAATATCTGAAACTCATGAGGTACTCAATGTTGGCTAATTGACTTAAAATAAAACGTTAAAAGGAAAGTTGCTTATCAATAAATAACTTTGCTTTTTGTTTAAAAAAAAAAAAAAGACCAAAGCTACGGGCACTTCTGTTCCCTGCCCTTCCTGTATGTCTCACTTCAGGCCCGACAGAGTCTGCCCCCTGAAATAAAGTCTCTGCCCAGTCTGGGACCACTGGATCCTCTAAATGGGACGAGACAATAAGGGAGCTCTTCCCTATCTGTAAGATTTGTAAAACCTGATGCTGAGTTCTATCAGCTAACTATCTGAGGGAGCCGAGGCCTGGGGGGAAGGGTATTTGTGGAATCAGGGATGTGCAGGAGGCCCCGACCCCCAGGCCCAGACCGGACTGTTCAACCACACATCCCGCAGGAGAACGTCCAGGGAGATGCTCCCGGGCACAGGTCTCAGAGCCACACCCCGCCCAGTCCTCAGGTGCATGACGTCACAGTGAGGACACAATCCCCAGGCTCCGCCCTCCCCTGACAGAAAACCCCACCAGAACTCTTGCCGCGGCACCAAAGGTTGACTCCCGGGAAGCCGCGTGAGTGGCTGTGTCCTGAGTTAGGCTTTGAAGGGTCCTCCATCCATTGCTAGGGTGACAAATCCAGCATGCTCCCTCACCCAGGACTCTCGGGCAGGACACCCTCCTGCAAGGGCAGGCCGTTCCTACCCCTCCCAGAGCGACTAGCCTCCTCCCAGGCTCCATGATGGACCCAAACTATGGGGGGAGGAGGAAAGGCTGCTGGCCACCCCTAGGCCCTCCTTGGGGGCACAGGCTGTAGATGGAGGGCCCCACAAGAAAACAGGCCGGGTCACTGGGTCACCCTGTAGCAGAGTCACCCCGTTGCAGGGACGCTTGGATTGTTCAAGGACAGGCTGGCTCCATAGAGACTATGAAATTGTGAGACCCTGCCAGTTCCAGCTGATTCCTCCTGAGGTGTTAGCATTGGAATGCTGGTCTCTTAGGTAATAACTCTGGGGACATCCTCAGTATCAGACCCACAGGGATCTGCCAGCCCACAGCGACCACACAGAGGAGGGAGGGAGCCTCGGAGGAGGGAGACTCTGGGAACTTTGCAGAAGGACCAGGAGTCCCTGCAGCAGAGGGGATCTTCGGATCAGGAGAATGGGCCTCGCCCAGGGAAGGAGGACTTAACACTCTGCCCTGACTTCCCTGTGTGCACAGACAGACAGACCTGGCCCTGCCTTGAGCCCCTAGCTTTGCTGTGGGGCCAGGTGTGCCCGGAGTGGCTAAGCTCCAGGCTGGGATCAGCCCTTCCCACCTGCCCCAGTGCTTGGGTGATTGAGACAACTCTCTACTGCACAGCAAAGTCCGGGACAACTGTTTTCTAGAACCTGGCTGGCCTCCCCTCCCCCGGCCAACTGCTCTGCTCTGGTTGCCAGGCACTGGTTGACCTCAGAGGTGGAACTCTCCGCAGGGTTCTGAGCGGTCAGTTGTGGCCATAGGATGCTGGCACTCGCAGGCATTCCTGTGGAGCCCGACGCAGCCATGGAGAGCCCGCCTTCGGCCAGCGGATCCGCTTTCCAGCTGGTCCTGGAGCACCTGTGGGGTGCGCTGCGGCTGATTTCTCGGAGCTGGAGACCCAGCCCAAGTCTCCTCTCTGTGTTGCCCTGGGCGATGCTGGTATGCACCGTGCTGCTGGTTTTCCTCGTGAAGAGACGACTCACTCTGAGAAGTGCGAAGGCGCTGGGCCAGAAGTGTTCTGCCCGCCACGACGTCTGTGCAGCTGGCACTGAGGACACTGGCCCAACCACACAAGCCGATGACACCCTCCAGCCACCCCGGGTGGTGGCCAGTCCTCCCACGTTACAAGCCTTGTGCTTGTCCGCGATGAACACAGACCTGAAGTTGCTACATTGTGACACTGTTGACTTTCTGAAAAAGGCATGGAAGAGCCAGCCTCCTCCACTCCCCCAGGTCACTGGTGAAGAACCCATCCTAAGAGATGCAGAGAAGGATGGAGAACAACTTCTGAGGGAAAGAACGAATGACTGGAGTGGAAACTCTCCTTTTCCAGAACGAGCAGAACTGTTCAACCCAGAAGTTTCGAGATGGAGGCAGAGAGGGCTGGAGAAGGAGAGGGAAGAAAGGCTGGAGCCGTCGAAGACACTCATGGAGCCGGTCCCCGAAGATCAAGCCAGCCGGTCACCATCCAGGGCAGGACCCGGGCTGCAGGCCGTCCCCTCGCCCGACCTCACTGCACATCACGCCGGGGCCGGGACCTGCGGAGTCCAGCCGAAGAGGGGAGCAGGAAGTGGCCATCACCCCGCCCATCGGGCCGCAGTTCATCTGAAGGGTGTCACTGATGATGCTGGCTTCCCTGGGTCCCCTCCAAGTCCCGACGGCCAACAGCAAGCCAGAGCCACACAACCGTGGGCAGAAAGGGCAGAGATCGCAGTGCTGACACGACGAACACACAGTCTGCAAACCCAGGAAGCGTCTTTGCGGGAGGAAAATTCCCAGCTGGACCGTGAGATTCGGCAGCTGAAGCTGAAAGTCCAGAATGTACCGGATGAACAGGACCAACACATCCTGCAACTTCACAGGAAAATGTTTCAAGGGGAAGATCAGTGCTTGGCACTGAAGAAGAAGCTGGCCGGCCTGTATAGGGAGATGAACTTCACGCACCAGTTTCACAACCTCTACAAGAAGAGGGCCCAAGACCTGGGCGAAGAGCTGGAGAGAAACGCCTGCCACCATCACAAGACTGTCGCCTTCCATCAGGACAGAGTGGCTAAAAGTTGGGCGGCAGCTGTGACCAGCAAGAGAAAGTTCGAGGAGCTAAGGGAAGAAAACGATCACGTGAGGCAGATGCTGGCCGGCGTGGAGTCCCACTGCCCGCCTTTCCTGAGTGACCCTCTGGCTCCTGCAGCTCCGCCCGCAGCCCACAGAGGCTGGCAAGTGTCAGGGGGGTCCCTGGGGTCATCAGGGCCCCAGGAAGGAGGGAGGTCCCCCTGGGAGGGCACCGAATCCGGGGTCGCCTGCAGGAGGGACTGGGCTCAGGGCAGCCGGGCCCCGAACAGCCACAGCCCGGCTCAGCCTCTGCCTGGAGTTCTGTGAATCCCGTCTCCCTGCTCTGTCTCTGCTGGGGCTGCTACTTCTAAACTGATGCCACAGTCACTGTCAGCGGTAGAGCCTAGAACTCTATGCTGCTGGTACAGACAGAGCTTTGTGCCTATTGTCATATATACATAGTTTCCGCCAACAGATGCTTTAGAATTATATACTGTAGGTATGGTATTCGGATTTAAATTAATGCCACGATGACCTAAGACATGTCTATTGTTGACATGGATAGAGACGTTCAAAACAAGACCATTTCCATGCGCTAGGACCAGCGTTACGATCTGCAGAACTAACGCAATATTGATGTGAATAAAATGGGATTGGTTTTAAAAACAGAAAAAAAACTTAAAACAACATCCCACTCAAACTGTATAAAGTAGTTAGTGTAGTCCTAAATTCAAATTTTAGTCCTAAACTCATATTTTAGTCGTAAATTCAAATTTTAGTCCTCAATTCAAATCTTAGTCCCAAATTCATATTTAGTCCTAAATTCATATTTTAGTCCTGAATTCATATCTTATTCCTAAATTCATAGCATTAGGTTAGTCTTAAATTTATAGATAGGAAAACTTACGAATTTGCAAACATTTCTTCCTTGTTCTGCAGTTTTTTTCTTCACCTCTGTTTTGTTTAAGATACTATTTATTGTTTAACGTTTATGAATTTTATGCAAAGTACAAAGTTTTCTCTTGATGACACACGTGCACTCCCGGGCACGTGGACGTGCACACACACCCCCCATGATACAGAGTCTAGACTGTTGTAGTTGTTTTGTGAGTACCTGAAAATGTAAAAATAGAATTGAAAATTTTATTTGCTTATTGATAAATAAATTACTGAAAAGAAGAAACGTGTGTGTGCAATGTGTAAGAGAGGAAAGCCTCCTTGGTCTCCCTCACAGAGAGCACAGTGCCCTGATAGACCAGGGACGACCCCAGGCAGGAGCACTTCTCCCACATGGTGCAGAGGAGGGAGGAGGCCAGGGGACAGTCCCCACCTGCAGCAGGAGGAGGGCAGGACCAAGGAGGGGGCTCCCAGCCTCCAGCCACATGGCAAGGTGGTCCCATCCCGAGCCTGGAAGGACAACAGGGAAGTGGCATCAGCTGAGCCCAGTGGGGGGCTGTCCCAGGAATGGGACGAAGTGCCCCCCTCTGTCATCCAAGCCTCCATGGACTGCTGGTGCAGGGCAGCCCCCGAGGGCCCGGAGTGCTGGCGGGGAGTCAGCCTCAGGCACGGAGCAGGCAGAGCAATTTGGAGAAGCACCCGCACACGTGACTCTCTGACCCGAGGTGGGCTTGTGTGTTATGCCTTCATTCGCACCCACATGTGTAGTGAGTGTCTCTGCAGCTTCTCCCATGTCTTTGGTGCTGTTCTGGCACGTGGGGTGCACTGATGGAAAAAACAAACCACTGAGGCCCGAGGACCCCAGTTCTTACGTCCTACCTAGTGAGAGACAAGGCCAGGGAATCAAGAACAAGGGGACAAGGAATAGCAATCTCTGCTCTGCGGAGAATTCCAATAGGGTGATGGCGAACGGGGTCAGAGGCCACACCCAGAGGTGACCTTCAGGCTGCGATGAAGGTAACAGAAGGTAGTCTGGGAGAGCAGGGGGCAGAATGTTCCAGGCAGAGAGCACAGGAGTGTAAAGGCTGAGGGCTGTGCTCCTGTGGCTGGGGAAACAGGGCAAAGGTGACGGGGAAGGGGGCAGGGGGCAGGGCCCCTGCACAGAACCTACTTGTGCAGGGTAGAGACACCAGGGGTGAGTGTAGACCTGGAGACGGGGTGGTGGCTGGGCACGGGTGTGATGTGTGTTCTGCACAGACCTGAGTGGTTGTGGGGACGGGAATGAAGGGTCGGGTAGACAGGGCTGGATTATTCTGGGAGGGGGCTCCCAGGGTCTGCATGGAGCACAGCGGGCTGGCACAGGGGTGGTCATCATGGAGATGGACGAGTAGGACAGATTTGGGTCTCAGTAGTTGGGGGGTCAGTGGAGAGGCAGGAAGAAAGACTCCCACCTTTTGTAAGAACCCTGTGTATTCTGGGCATCCTCAAGTAATCCTTAGAAAATCTCTGCGTGGGGCCCTGAGGAAAGTCAGCAAGGCTCGGACCCATTCCACGCAGTGTGAAGCCTGCTTTCTGAGGAGTGGGGCGTGGAGTAGGCCTGTCCATCTGGGCTCCCACCAGGTGTCCACCGTCCCTGACGGCCCTCGTGAGCAGGTGGTGTCACCTCTCAGCTGTTCCCGCAACAGGGACCTCAAGGGCAGCTTGGGAGGGGCTGGAGTGCAGGGTGAGGATGCCCAAGGGGGTGCACGTCCTACCTGATGCAGCCGGTGCTGCTACCAGTGGGAACCATGACAAACAACACGTGTCCTCCCACAGAGTCACAGGCCACAGGAGAGAGAGGCTCACGGACTGGACGTGCTCGTGACTGTGGCATGTGCCCTCATTGCTGGGCCACCCCGGCATTCTAACTGTCCCTGCTGTAGGCTGGGGTGGGGTGGCAAGGCCGGAGGGCTCCCTGGAGGAGGCAGCCTCTGAGCTGAATACTGACGGATGAGAAGGAGTTACCAACGGTGCTTTCACACTTTAAGGACCATGTGACTCTCCCAGAGACGTTGTCACAGAAAGATTCTGGTTCCTCAGGTCGTGGAGCTGAGACCCTGCACGGCCCACATGTGCTGTCTATCCTGGGACTAGACAGGGAGTAGCAAGGATCCTTAGTTGACGATGGGATAGAAGTGGGGGAAGTTGGAGGGGGCAAAGGCATTTCCGGCAAAAGAAAAGCACAGGGAAAAACACAGAGCAAAGAACAGCCTAGTCTGGGTGAGCAAGGCACGTTTCTGCAGTAGCTTTCTGGAGTCCATGCTCATGGGTTGGAAGGACATATGTTGTTAAAATATCTATGCTACCCAGAGAAATCTACACATTTAATGCAATCCCTACCAAAATACCATCAACTTTTTCACAGAGCTGAAACAAATAATCCTAAAATTTGTATGGAACCAGAAAAGACCCCAAATAGCCAGAGGAATGTTGAAAACAAAAACCAAAGCTGGGGGCATCACAATTCCGGATTTCAAGCTCTATTGCAAAGCTGTAATCATTAAGTCAGTATGGTACTGGCACAAAAACGGACACATAGATCAATGGAATAGAATAGAGAACCCAGAAATTGACTCTCAACTCTATGGTCAACTAATCGTCGACAAAGCAGGAAAGAATATCCAATGGAAAAAAGACAGTCTCTTCAACAAGTGGTGCTGGGAAAGTTGGACAGCCACATGCAGAAGAATGAAGCTGGACCATTTCCTTACACCATGCACAACGATAAACTCAAAATGGATGAAAGACCTAAATGTGAGACAGGTATCCATCAAAATCCTAGAGGAAAACACAGGCAGCAACCACTGTGACCTCAGCCACAGCAACTTCTTGCTAGACCCGTCTCCAAAGGCAAGGGAAACAAAAGGGGAAATGAACTATTGGGCCTTCGTCAAGAGAAAAAGCTTTTGCACAGCAAAGGAAACAGTCAACGAAACTAAGAGGCAACGAACGGAATGGGAGAAGATATTTGCAAATGACAAATCAGAAGAAGGACCAGAATCCAAGATCTATAAAGAACTTATCAAACTCAACACCCAAGGAAAAAATAATCCTATCAAGAAATGGGCAGAAGACATGAACAGACATTTGTCCAAGGAAGACACTTAAATGGCCAACAGACACAAGAAAAAACGCTCCACATCACTTGGCATCAGGGAACTGCAAATCAAAACCGCAATGAGCTACCACCTCACACCTGTCAGAATGGCTAAAATTAACAAGTCAGGAAACAACAGATATTGGCAAGGATGTAGAGAGAGGGGAACCCTCTTACCTTGGTGGGAATGCAAGCTGGTGCAGCCACTCTGGAAAACAGTATGGAGGTTCCTCAAAAAGTTGAAAATAGAGCTACCCTACGGCCTAGCAACTGCACTACTGGGTATTTACCCCAAAGATACAAATGTGGGGATCCGAAAGGGCATCTGCACCCCAATGTTTATCCCAGCCATGACCACAATAGCCAAACTGTGAAAGGGCCCAGTTGTTCATGATGAATGAATAAAGAAGATGTGTTATATTTACATGATGGAATATTAGTATTACTCAGCCACCAAGGAGGATGAAATCTTACCGTTTACATCATTGTGGATAGAACTGGAGGATATTATGCTGAGTGAAATAAGTCAGTCAGGGAAAGACAATTATTATATGATCTTACTCATATGCGGAATTTATGAAACAAAGGGAGGATCATAGGGGAAGGGGGAAAAATAAAAATTTAACAAGATGGAACCATAAGGGAGAAAAATCATATAGATGCTTAATCATAGGAAACAAACTGGGGGTTGCTGGACAGATGGGGTGCGGGAAGTTGGGGTAACTGTGTGATGGACATTAAGGAGGGCACGTGATATCATGAACATTGGGTGTTATATAAGACTGATGAATCCGTGACCTCTACCTCTGAAACTAACAATACATTATATATTAATTGAATTTAAAAAATATAAAAAACAAAGAAGTGCATATATTAAAATAATTTTGTAACATTTATCACTGGGCAGTAAAATTACAAATGTTATTTTTCTTCTCTGTGACTTTTTCTCAAATTTTTTACAATTGATTATTGGTAATCAGCAGGAAAAATAGGCCCTATATCCATATAGGTTTTACATAATAGCCCAGATTCTCAATCTTTGGAATATCATAAAATAGACTTCTTCCCACTTCTCATTTCTGAATTAAAAAACATGTAACCGTGAGTCCAGAATAGCTGGAATCTAGCAGGCATCCAACAATTATTGGTTTCCTTGCTTACTTGTCTACATTCTTAAGAACTACTCTCTTATCATCCCTTCTTATTAAACTTTCTCTTATCTGCTTTCTATGACTTGATTTCAATTTTACATGTGACATTTGCTGTACCTCCAGCTTTGTCCAAGCTATTGATTGGAGGTCCCTGATAGACACTGGCTTCAACAACAAAAAGCAGACATATCTTTCTATGAGGGAGAAAAAAATATGAAAGGAATGTCAGCTCCAGCATTTTGTAGTATTCTTAAGCCAGAAAAAACCCAGGATATATTAAAGCCAGTCAGGAGTTAATCGTTCCATCATATCCATAATGCTGTATTACAGCACACCCTTCTTTCTGATCTCCAAACGAACTGGATCAACAAAGCAAGTATACACACCATTCACAACTTTGTATATCAATTTTTTTTGTCCAAAAGGAAGTCCGGACAGTGAGTGCTTAAACATCAGTAAATGGAACAAAAAACCAGAGGTCTCAACTTGTCAAACCAGAACTTACCTTTCTTCTATATTGCTCTCTTAGATGACACATCCATGGATATAGCCGCCATATTTTCAAATTGAGTTCTAAGTTGCCTAGAGTGAAGTGAATAACTGTTCGTTGACTCCACATGTTATTGTTGAATGTCTGCCCCCCATCATCTGCCTGAAGACAGCTCCTGCAAAAGGACCTTGGTCATCACCAATCCCCTCCCAGGAGTGTCTTCAGCAGGAAAGATGGACTCTCATCACAGAAGACAAGACTAGAAGTTGGCATCCCACCCAGACACACTCTGTCCCAAACTGTCAGACCTGCATCGAGCCTTCTAGGGCCCCTTCTGCTTTCCTACAACCATTTGCTCTCCCCTGAGTTGGCTACGCCCCTCCCCTTCCCCTATGAAGACATATATAAGCTTTCAAATCTCACCCATTCTGTGGTATTGTCTTTTTTCCCCTATGATGGCCCTGAGTGCATAATACTAAAGATGAATACATTTGCTCACCTTCTCTGCTGTTAATGTGCCCGTTGTCTGTTTATTTCATACACCTAGCTCTGGGGCCTAGGAGGGTAGAAGAAAGTTCTTCCTCCCCTCCAGGAGAACCTCCAGGTTCCTGCCTGTTGGTGATATCAAGTTACCTTTATGGCTGGTGTTATTTCCCTCAGATCGCGGCAAACACTTTGTAAATTCTCTCTCAAAACCTGACGGAAGGAAGGCAGAAGGGTGGCGAGCAGCCTGGAATAGGCATCAGGTGGCCTGTGTGTTACCACTCCCTCCGTAGTTAACTGGCTCTTCAACTTTGGGCAACTCTTCTAGCCCCTCTAGGCTGACCTTTCTCATCTGTGAGAAGGATGGGGCTGGGGGTGGGGGGAGGACAGCGAGTCATCTCTCAAATTCTTTACTGCTCAAAAACCTCAATGAGCCAGTTCCTGAAACGTTGGTGGAAGCAAGGGATCGTATTGGTTACATCATTGGTACTATGGTCATATTGAATAGCTGGTTGGATACCTACTGAATTGGTGTTTCCCCATCTTCCTTTCTTTAAATGATCTGTTCTTGAATTGCTTTCCCTCTTTTAAGTGGGTATTAGGGAAATATCTGATTTTTTCTTCCTTGGCTTATAGGCATGGCTTCATGTCCCAGAGTTTTCTGAGCCTGTGGATAATTACCTGGTTGAACTTATGGATACCCTGAAGGTAATAACATAGATTGCTCATGATTCAGTTTTGCTTATACTTCCCCATGCAAAGCTCTCCCTGTCTAAAACACTCTGGAATGAGAACACTACCAACAATACTACTTTTATGTACTTAATGTACACAGAAATTTCCACTAGAGTGTCTTTCGTGTTCATTATACCAGTGATCAGTGCAGGCTTTAGTAAGGAGTGAGGAAAAGTAAATATCTTCAGTAATGTTGGAAGGACTCTTTAAAACGTTTTTCTCACTTTTTACATTTCATTTTCCAATTTTTTTTGTGTGGCTAATATTTAGAAACAATCGATTTTTGTATGTTGACCACATATCCCACAGCTTTGCTGAATTCACTGATTAGTTCTAATAGATTGTTTCTAAATTTCTTCTGATCTTCTATGTATATAATCATGTGAATAACACTTTTAACTTCTTCATTTTCAAACTACATTCTTTTTGTCCCTTTCTCCTTCCCCTCTTGCACTTACTTGAACCTCCAGTATTATGTTCAATATAAGTGGTGAGAGCAAACAATTTTTTCTTCTCTGGCCCTAGAGGGGAAAGCATTTGCTACTTCCCAATTCAGAATTTTCTCTATTAGCCAAAGGCCTTTGTAGATACTTTCACCAACTTGAGAAATATCTTTCTCTTCCTACTTACTGAGTGTTTTTGTGATGAATAGGTATTGTATTTCACTGAATGACTTTTCTGCATCTATTGAGATGATCCTTTGTTTTGCTTTCCTTTATTTTGTTAGTGATTTTGGCTAATAATAGCTTTTCAAATGTTAAATATACTCGGTAATTATATGTTAACCCTTTTATAAATTGTTGGATTTAATTTGCTAATATTTTTTTTAAGATCTTAGCATTCATCAGGGATATTGGTCTGTAACTTTCTTTCTTTCTTTATGATACTTTTGTCAAGTTCTGTTATCAAAGTTATACTGGCCTCATAAAACGAGTTAGCAAATATCCCCTTTTCCTCATTTCTGTGAAAAAGTCATATAAGATGAGTATCATTTCTTCCTTAAATTTTTGAAAGAATTTACCAGTGAAGTCACCTTAGCCTGGAGTTCTTATAGAGGGACTACTTTTAATAACAGATTTCATTCCTTTAAAAGATATGAGAATATTTAGATATTACATTTCTTCTTGTATCAATTTTGATAAATGGATTTTTTCAGAAAATTTCTCCATTTAATCTAACCTGTCAAGTTAACTTTGTTTTGAATTTCCTTCTATTATGTTCCCGTATCTGTAGGATCTGTGGTAATATCTCAATTTTAATGACAGCTATTGATAATTTGTGTTTTCTTTTTTTTTTTCTCTCATCAGTCTGATAAATGTTATATTATTTTTATTAATCTTTTTAAAAGACCAACTCCTGGTCTTGTTGATTTTGTCTATTGTTGGTCTATTTTTCTATTTCACTGATTTCTGTTCTTAAGTATTTCTTTCCCTCTACTTTTTTGGGGGTTAAATTTGGTCATATTTTTCTAGTTTTTTCAGATGGAAGTTTAATAATTGATTTTCAGTGTTTCTTCTAATTTATTCATTAAAGTAATAAATTCTCTTCAATTTTCTTTTAAGGTAGGCTCTATGACCAATGTGGGGCTCAAACTCACCAAAAGTCACATGTTCTACCAACTCAGCCATCCAGGGACTCCATAAATTCTCTTCTAAGCACTGCTCTAGCTACATCCTCCGCATATTGCTAGATTGTATTAGTAATTATTATTTGAATTCAAATGTATCTAATTTTCATTCTGCTTTTTGTTTGACTCATGGGTTAGTTGGGAATGTGTTGCTTAATATTCAGATATTACTGGTTAGTTTTTGTTATCAATTTCAACTTCAAAGTCACTATAGTTAGAAAGTATTCTCTGTGTGATTTTAGTCCTTTGAGATTTGTTAAGACTTGTGCGTCCCTATACGGCCCAATATATGGTTTATTTTGGTGACCGTTCTATGTGTGCTTGAAAATAGTGTTATTAGGGGCACCTGAGTGGCTCAGTCAGTTAAGCATCCAACTCTTGATTTCAACACAGGTCATGATCTCAGAGTGGTGAGATTGAGCCCTGCATCAGCTCCATGCTGAGATTCTCTCTCTCTGTCCCTCTGCCCCGCCCCCAACCCCCACACCACCCCTGCTTGAATGCACGTGCTCTCTCTCTCCCTCCTTCTGAAAGAGAGAAAGAAAGAAAGAAAGAAAGAAAGAAAGAAAGAAAGAAAGAAAGAGGGGCGCCTGGGTGGCACAGCGGTTAAGCGTCTGCCTTCGGCTCAGGGCGTGATCCCAGCGTTATGGGATCGAGCCCCACATCAGGCTCCTCCGCTAGGAGCCTGCTTCTTCCTCTCCCACTCCCCCTGCTTGTGTTCCCTCTCTGCTGGCTGTCTCTCTCTGTCAAATAAATAAATAAAATCTTTAAAAAAAAAAAAAAGAAAGAAAGAAAGAAAGAAAGAAAGAAAGAAAGAAAGAAAAAAGGAAAAAAGAAAGAAAAAGAAGAAAGAAAGAAAATAGTGTTATTCTACAGTTTGGGGTGAAATGATTCATAAACGCCAGTTGGGTCAATTTGGCTGTTAATGCTGTTCAAATCTGTGTCCTTACTGATTGTTCTTGTTGATCTTATCGGTTTTTGAGATCAGTAATTGTGGATTTATTTCTCTTTAATTTGTGCCAAATTTGTTTTTCATGTTTTGAACATATGCTGTTAGATACACATACATTTATGATTCTTCTGTCTTCCTGTTGAATTCACCCTTCCAGTATTATGAAACCTCCCTCTTTATCACTAATAGTATTTCCTGCCTTCCCATCTATTTTTTGTGATATTAATTTACCAGAATTACCTTATATTGCTGGTGTTTATATAATATATAATTTTCCATCTTTATACCTCTGCCTTTGTACTTAAAGTGTGACTCTGTGAATTAGTACACAGTTGGATATTTTCTTATTGAGCCTGACAATCTTTGCCTTTAAGTTATAATTTAGTGCCTTTTATTTTCATTTAATTTCTGACATGACTGAGTTTATGCCTCCATGTTGCTATTTTCTACTTATCCCACCTGTTCTTTGTCCCTTTGTGTTTTTCTTTACTCCTTTCTTTTGGATAAATCAAATACGTTTCTAATTCCACTGTATTTACCCTCATATTTTTTTCAACCTTATCTTTTTCTAACCTTAATAGTTTAAATGGACACGGATTCTTGATTGACAAGGAATATGGTACTGAATAAAAATCACACAGAAAAGCCATATTTGCAGGAGAGGCATTTTGTTGGTGAGAAAAGGCAGAGCAGAGAGACTCACCATTCGGAATAGCACTGCAGAGCTGACCTTTGATGATTGGGAGAAGTGACGGCAGAAAGAGTGCACTCAGGCACGCTATCCAATGTTCAGGAACATAACCCTGGCCCCTCCTCCATCTGAATCATCTGAAATTTGCTTGTCCATAAAAAACTCAGTGTACTTATGTGAAATTCTTAATTTAAAAGTGAATTAAAGTAGAATCGATATCATATTATCAGAAATACATGATAAAAGGAAAAAATGACGAATGAACAAATGATGAACATTAACTAGAAAAATATTGCCATAAAGAAGATGAAAATTGTGACAGAGTAGATGAAAACTGAACAGATAACACTGAATCACAAAAGCTCAATGAGTTTGTTTCCCTTATAACGCAAAATCACAAATAGAGATACAAGAGGCCAGGAAAAATGCACAGACAACCACCAAAAATGAAAGCTTCAAAAGGAAATTGAAAAAATAATCCTGGAAATGATGGTCAAACTGAAAGCAACATGAAGAAGAAAGAACGTTGTGGAAAACATAATGATGGAAATGGAGCATAGGAAAGAGAAGAGCAAGGAAAAATAAAATAAAAATGAATAAATATTTTAATGGATTAGAGAGAATATGTTTTATATGCAGAAGACCAATGAGATCCAACATGCATAGCCTTCATCCTATTAGAAGAAAACAACAACAACAAAAAAACAAGTGGAGAGTGGGGGAGTATAGGAAAAATATTTAATGATACAATTCAAGAAAACTTTCTAAAAATTAAGGAGGGCTTTAGTCTTCAGATTATAAGGAAATAACTTGTTCCAGAAAAAAAAATCACATAAAATGATAAACATAAAGATATTATCTCGAAGTTTCTGTTCTTCAAAGATACCTCTTTGGGCATCCTGTAAAAATATCAAGTTATCCAAAAGTAAGATGACTGTGTAATTTGTTTTAACTGGAACAGTTGACAGACTAAGAGTGGGTATAATTAGTCATTACATTGGTACAACAGCATAAGCTGGTGTTGTCCTCAGCAACCAGATGAATAAATATATAGTTATTCACCCTATAAGGAGGAAGGACCAGGCTAACCCCAGACTTTTCCACAATGGCAATCAATGAGCATTCCTGGCATCCTCAAGGAAAGTGTGTGTAACCTCAGAATTTTACACCTGGACTACAGTTCCCATGGATACTTTATATTTTTTACTTTTTAATTTTTTTTACTTTTTAAATTATTATTATTATTATTATTATTATTATTATTATTATTATTATTATTATTTTATGTAGGCTCCACACCCAGAGCAGAGCCGAATGTGGGGCTTAAATTCACAAGATCGAGACCTGAGCTGAGATCAAGAGCCAGCTGATTAATCAACTGAGCCAACCAGGTGCTCCCTCATGAACACTTTTTAAAGAAATTACTACGAATGCGATTTAGCCAGCTAAGATAATGTAACCACATATAAAGCACTGATGAGCATTAAATTCACTTAACTGTATGATAAATAGGGAGATTGTGCTTACCAACCAGAATAATAACACTAAAACTTCGGAGAATGTAAAAATGAAATAACTCAGAAAAACTGTGGGCAATGTGGAAAGAGGGTGGGAAATATTTCTTTCCCTTTTCATAACCACAAATAAAAAGATACCATTTAGAGCTGACAAATGAAGTAGAAACATAAAAATATAAAGGTAAACTTAAAAAAAACTTCATAATTAAGTAGAATTGCTTGGTAGAAGGGAAAGGGAAGTAGGATGAAGTGAAAGTATATTAATTACACTGCTTATGGTAAGGAGTCAAAATATGATATCTAAAGGGAAAAAAATCATCTCGATTTGGATCACTAAGCCAAACAAGAAACATCTAAAACATAGTGACTCAGGGAGGTTTACCTGTTTATTAATAAGTGTTTATTGTCCTACTATGTGCCAGGCGTATAGTAGGTGCTGGCAAAATACCCATGAACCAAAATGACAAAGCCCCTACCCTAAAAATGTTTCATTTTAGGAGAAGGAGATGGATAGTAAAGTAAAAACAAGTAAATATATGGTGTGCCAGATGGGGAGGAGTCCTACAGAGAAAAATTAAGCTAATAAAAAGCACGAGCAGGCAGGTAGGGGGATTGAGGAGGGCTGTTATATATAGGGTGGTCAGGGAAAGCCAGACCACATAGGACTCTGCAGGCCATCAGAAAGACTATGTGAGATGGAACACTCTGGAAGGTTTTACACGGTGATCGCAAATCAAAGACTCAATAAAGGAATATGAGGTGAGTGCTGAAGAAAGATAGCAGGTGCCGTGATTTTTATATCACACATTGGTCAATTCAGGGTAAAAAGAGAAAAAAAAAAGAATATTCTTAAGAAATTATTAGCACTCACAAAACAAAAGTTACTAGAAACATAAGGAATGAGACAGAGAACTGTCTTTGGTCATGACAGGTCAAATTAATAAAAATGAGTAAGTATGTAAAAGGCCTAAACAACATAATTATTGAGGTAGAGGAAGATGATACATATACTATATTCTTAAAAGAAGCTGCTTTTTAAGTGCTCACAGGACATCCACAAAAACTAATAACATAGTGGGTCACAAATAACATCCTAATTCTTCTCCCCATATTACCAATAACTCCCCGAAATAACAATAGCCCCCCCAAAAAACCATTTCCTAATCACAGTGCAATATAACTAGATATAAACAATACACTAAAACCCAAAAAAGCTTCTACTTCCTGGAAGTCGAGAAATTCTTTCATAAACAACTTTTGGGTATAGGAGACACAACACCCTAAACTGCATATCTAGAGAAATAATCACAATAAAAAGACAAAGTCAGAACTGAGCTGCCGCTAAACACCAAGCACAGGAAAAGCATAACTTTAAATACATTGCTCAATTCTATGCAAATACATAGAAAACCAGGATGAAATGGATACTTGTCATGGAAAATATAAATTACCGAAGTTGACTCCACAAGAGCCAGGAAACCAAAATGATAAAGCTTCTCACAAAAAAATGCCAGGTGGTTTCACCCTAGAATTGGACCCAATCTTTAAGAGATAGTTAACTCCAGTGCCACTCCAGTGCCATCTAAATTGTCCTAGATTACAAAGAAGATCTCCCGCAAATTCTTCGTAACATCCCTGCACCATTCAAGGTGGATAACACAATAGATTGTCTACGAAGGTTTTTTGGGAGGACTTGGAGGGGGCCTCCCAGTCCTGCTCTCTACACCACCGCCAGCTAATTGGACTGGCACACAAGAGAATAGGTCATACCAAACTATCCCTCTCACTTTTCACTAGGTTCTTCTCATCCCCATCAGCCATCCAGCAGTGCCACTCGTTTCTACAGAATGCACCTGGCCTTGTCCCTGCCTCTCCCCCGTGCCACTGCCACCACCGGGCTGAACTTTCCTCTCCTGACCACCTCATGCTTCCGGCTCAGCCTCCCTGCATCCCAAGGTTGTCTCTGTCCAATTAATCCTGCAAACAGCAGCCTTCGAGCAATCTTCTAGAAACATAATTTTTTAAATCATATTAAGCCAGTTCAGAAATCTTCAGTGGCTCCACACTGCAGACATAGGAGTCCAAAATCATGAGCCTGACCTTGACAGCCAGCACCCACCTTTCCATTCATGCCTCTTGTTCTTGCCTCACGCAATCTTCAGAGTCGGTCAAACCATGGACCGCAGCCAAATTCTCTTCATACGTTCTCAGCTCTCTTTCTTGCTCGTATTGCTCTTTCCTGCCTTGAAAACTCCAAGCCCACTTGAAATTCTACCCATCTGTCAAGGTTAAGTTCAAACCCTGAATCTTCTGTGAAAACTTTCCCAACCATCTCTGCTCTGGTATTTTGTCTGCGATACATTAGCACTAATACCCACTTGACTTACCATCTGCATCATCTATCACCTACTTCAAGCATATTTTTTGGTAAATCGTAATTACACTGTAAACTCATTCAGGACAGGACTCCTGTTCCATACTCTTTTGGAGCCTTCCCATGAGGCGGTACCACACCTTATTCATTGGAAGCTTCAACAGTAACTAGCTAAACAATTTCCCCATAAAAGACTTAATATATAACACAGTATTTTCTAATACTTCCTAACCTCAGTGAATCACTCCATATTCTAATTGTAGTTCCTAATAGGAAGAATCAAATATAATCTTGATCAAAGAATCTGAATTTTACTATTTCTACCATGACATCCTTTTGCAAGGAAGAAAAGAGCTTTAAATTATTTAAATGTAAAGGTTACATCCTAGCTGTCAATTGGAGCTTTCTCATATCCTGCCAGGTTAGTGCTGTTAACTGTTTGACTCTACTCTTGGATGTCCGCTTGGGGCCAAGCCCATCGAACTTAAATGCTCATTTTAAATGTTTTCGTAATGGGGTAATGAATTTTATAATCAGCATTTGCAAGATACTCCATGCTCACGCTGGCAAGTTTTCAGTAATGAATCTTGAATGAAATTAAGGTAACCAGCCTTAATTTCCTTTTTTTTTTTTTTTAACTGAAGGAATAACTGACACATGGTCAGTGCACAAGTCTTCAGTGGCCGGCTTGATGAATTTTCCCATGTGTGTCTCCTGTTTGACCACCACTCAGATTAGCACGTAGAGCATTTTCACCTAAATTTTATACATTTAGATGTACTATAATTGTGGGCTTAAAATTTCTCATTTTACCCCCAGGGAACAGTGGCTGATCAAATGGATGATTCATACCAGTTATGAAAGGCAAAATCTGGGAATATTTCAGTACAACATGATCGATGGCTTTTGCCTTAATGACCCAAGAAGAGACTCAAGAATATTACTAATATGGCCTTTAATGTGTATTTTAGGAAATATTGGTGAGTTTTGAGGACGGATTGTCTGTAGATGTTATCTTAATTATTGATTGATTGGGTAACATTAAGCAAGTTAAAATATATAACTCACCTTCTTCACCTCACTGCTTATGTTTGGCCAGGGGAATGTAATATTTCTAGTGCTCTGAGCATCACAGAACAATCACCCAAAATTCAAATCATCATCATATTTGTTGGCTGTCACTAAGTTATGCTCTAGTAACAAACCACCCCATGCTACAGCATCACTGTGTTGTAACAAATCTCAGCTCCTTGCTACAACTAATCTCTCCTTCATGATACAGGTCTGTCCTCTACAGCTCTGCACCACATATTCTTCTTGCCAGGACCTAGGCTAAAAGCAAGTCTCTATTGAGACATGTCAGACTCTAGACAGGGGGAAAAGAGATGTGATGGCTCTGTATGTTTCTTCTGCATGACACCCACTCCTTGGGCTGAAGCAAGTCTTATAGCCAAGTGTGCTATGAAAGGGGAAGGAAAATCTTCCTGTAGGATGAGCCCTACGGGAAAGGAGGTGAATACACTGACTGCGAGTTCAGTCTACCTCAGCTGGTATCATCAGCACTGTCACCACTACCATACGTGGTCAGTGCCATGCGAGATTTTACCTGCACACGCGTCTGAAAGTCTGTGGAACTGCCTCATTAATGAAGACAACTCCCCACAAGAATGGCTAATTTAAAAGTAACATGTGGATACCCCAACATGTCAAAACATTAACTCATTTTCCTAGCAGTTGCCTTTTCACGCAGGTGCACAAATCTTGGGTAAGCAGTCATTAAGGAGGAAAATCCACACCCAAAGCCACAACTAACACCAGCAACTGCTCTTTACAGAAGGAGAAATAGTACGTGTGAACTAGTAGAACTCCTACTATTATGTATTACCTGGCTCTGGGTTCAAGAATAAACGAGCTGAATGAGTCAAAGTGATTGCCAAATAGTCTAGAAGGTGTTCCTGGTCAAATTGACTCAAATCTTTCCCAGTGGAGAGATATTTATGATGTTAAGATGTGGATAAACACCTGTACCACCTGTCCAAAGTGAGACTATCAGCTTTAGAGAGAATGAACTCGAGGTCACCTCGTGGTTTGAGAGTAGTTGGTCACTAGCTGCTACATAGAACTGATGGGTAACCTTTCTTGACTTTGTCTTGCAGGAAACCTAGGCTGATATGGATAATGGATGCCCTGTAGTTGTCTAATTCCCAGGTTGACACCATGTCTTGGCTTTTCCAGTTGGAAACTATATTGTTTAAAAGGCAGAAAGGAGCACCCTTGAGAAATATTCAGAGATCCTAAGGGGTTGGCATTTGTTATAAATAGAGCAGAGTGTACCTGGTCTTTTATCCAGTTGTACTTTCCTTTTTTAAGTAAACCTCTGGAAGAAAGAGAGAGAAAAGGTTGGTATAAAACCAGTTGTGGTCTGAGATAGGGGTCAACACATTTATCAGCAGAAGACCTGATAGTAAATATTCATGGCTTTGGGAGACATCCAGGCTCAGTCCCAGGAATTCAGCTCTGCCACTGGAGTGTGAAAACAGTCAGAAAATGCATAAGCAAGAGGATGTGGTTGTGTTAAACACAAACCAACAAAAAAACCCACTTTATTTACAAAAAGAAGGAGCAGGCCAGATTTGACCTACAGGTTGTAGTTCACCCACCGTTGGTATAAGATAATGCATGGAGGATCGGCAGTAAGATAAGCTTTGGAAGACAAAGTTTTAGGCAGTCTAGAACTCTAAAACAGGGAGTAAATGCATGAAAGGAACTCCGAGTCAAGTGAGGTTGATGATTATGCCTCAGTGCTGTGGCACCATCAAGAATACAGTCCAGGGAATGCTCCTAGAAGGGAGAATACCCTTTCCCCACTTCTGTTTTCCATAACGAGAGATTTTTCCCTTAACACTAAGGAGACGGAGCTATTGCTTTGATTACCAAACTTAAGAAGATTACTTAGCATTCTTGGCTCAGCTCTGCCCCATCTCTTTTTGAGAGGAAGTTGCTTACAAGGACGAAACATTCTCTGCTGTGCTCTCATCCCTAGACACTACCCCCCTATAGGGAGGCTTGATCCCATCCAGGACTACCTGGTACTAGGTAAGAAAGTCTGCCTAATCTGAGATTTAATTTTGCCAAGCTAACTTGTTGAACAAGTCTAAAACCTTGTTTGCTAGTGTGGCCTGCATTATTAAAACAGATAACAGTTTGGTCTTCCTTGTTTTTCTTGAAACTGTTTACAAGCTGAGTAGGGGAGGATGGCATTCATTGGGCACTAACTAAGAGGCCCCAACATATAAAACAAAAAATTTTAATTTAATAATCTCATTTGAGAGAGACAAATGAAATACTATAAGTCAGGTTGGGGACTACCAAGATAGAGGGGTGAACCAGAGGTGAACTGAGTCTTACTGAACCTGCAACCCACCCCTGATCCATCTCAGTTCCTAACCGGATTGAGGCGATTAGTTCCTCACCCTGTATATTTCACATACGGAAAATGAATTCCTTTGTGGTAGAAGATTATATCACTTGGAGAGTCTATAGTCCTTTTATATACAATGTCTGACATATAATTAAAAAAATAGATTTTCAAAGAGATCAGACTATCTAATTAATAACTGATAAAAATATAAATAAACAATTGAAGCAGATCAAGAAATATTCCAGGTATTGTAATTAGCAGACAAGGGATTTAACTATGAATATTGTGTAAAAAGTAAAGGGAGGAGAAGATGGATGAAATGGGTGAAAAATGGATAAAAATGACTTTCAGTGTAGAATTCATTTATAGACTGAAATCTGTAAAAAGAAACATGGACATTTCAGGATGAAAAATTATGACTGAAATTAATAACTTATGAGAAGAATTTAACAGAAGACTGGACATAGCAGAAGACAGAAATAATAAAATAAAAATGAGATCAATAGGAAAAAAATCTAAACTGAAGCTCAGGAGAAAAAAACAACAGAACTTGACATAAGAGACTTGTGGGACACAACAAAAAGTCTCACAAAGATACAACTTGAGTCTCAAATGGAAAGGAGAGGGAGAACAGGGCAGAAGCCATAGCCGAGAGAGAACGCTTGAGCATGAAAACATTAATCTGCAGGTTCAAGAAGCTTACAAAACTGCAAGCAGAATAAATACAAAGGAATTCATATTCAGTTACATTACATCCAGACGACTGAAAACCAAAGACAGAGAAAATACCGATTAGAGTAAACAAAACAAAACAAAACAAAAAAACATATCTTTAGACCCTACAATTAGACTGACAGCTGATTTTTCAATGAAACTATGGAATCCATAAAAATAATGGAGCCATATCTTGAGAGTGCTAAAAGTAGAAATCCTGACAGCAGACTTCTATTCCTAGTGAAAATATCCCTTAGAAACGAAAACAATGCAAAATTGTCTTCAAATGAAAATGGGGAGACTTTGTCACCATCAATTCTGTATTCAATGAAATGCCATAGAACTTCTTCAAACTGAAGGAAAATGATCACTGAAAGCAGACTAGAACTGCCAGAAGCACTGAAGATCACTGAAACAGCTAAATAAAAGAAAATATAGGGGTGCCTGGGTGGTTCAGAGGGTTAAGCATCTGCCTTTGGCTCAGGTCATGATCCTGGGGTCCTGGGATTGAGCCCCACATCAGGCTCCCTGCTCAGCGGGGAGTCTGCTTCTCCCTCTCCCTCCTCCTTTCCCCCTGCTCATGCTCTCTCTCTCTGTATTTCTCTGTCTCAAGTGAATAAATAAAATATGTAAAAAAGAAAATAGAAAATAGAGTTATTGACTGTGTATAAACCAGTAAAAATGCTGTCTTAGGTGTTCTCTGCCGTACACAGGAGGACAGTACATGACGACAATAGCAACAAAGAGCAGGAAAGTAGAACAAGAGTTGAGGTGTCATGAGGTCCCCGCACTGTTCATAAATGGGAAAAGTACGAATTCAGACTCAACTGTAATAAGTCAAGATTGAATGATGTGATCTCTCTCTAAAAATTATATAAGAATATCTAACTTAAAAGATAATAGAGAAGAAAAATGGAATATATGATGGAGATGATGAGTGGTTATTTCTGTGGGAAGAAGGGGCACAAGTCAGGCTGATGGTAGGCCAGTAATATTTTATATTTTGATCTGGGTGGTAGTTATGAGGATATATTTAAATTATAAATGTATGTGTGTTGTATATGACATACATCCTTTATTCTACTGTAGCATATGTAATTTAATAGATACAATTATATAAATTTTACAATTCATTATAAACATATGAACATATATATGATATATACTATGTTTATATTACATATAAATATTATAATATGATATGATATTTAATAGTATCAATAGAATAAATTCATTGAGCTGTTCTCTTATGGTTTGTGTATTTTATTAAGTGCAAATCAAATCTTAATAAAATTTTTAAAATATATCAAAAAATAAGAAAAACCTTGCATCCATGAAACAAGAATAGAATGCTTAAAATGGAACAGATTGGAGAATAAAAATGAGTCTTTGAAAACTAAAAATATGATAGATATAAATATATATAATAGCAAAAAAAAAAAAAAACCCAGTAAAAGAGCTGAAAGATTACGTCTAAGATATCTCTGTGAAAGTAGAACAAAAAGAATATGTCCCACTGGAGAAAAAGGTAACACAATTAGAAGCTCAATGTGGAAGCTGACTATCTGGCTAACAGGAGTCCCAGGAAGACCAGAGAAAATGGGGAAAAAAGGAAATTATTGAATAAATAGTTCAATGAATTTTCCCAGAACCAAAGAACATGAGTCTCCGAATGAAGACTTCCACTGCATGTCCAGCAAAATGAATGGAAAAAGACCAGCATCAAAGAACACTGTGGTGCAATGTCAGGACATCAGATAGAAGAAAATATCCCAAGAATTTTTAGACAGAAAAAGAAGGTCACATACAAATAGTCAGGAATTGGAATGGAATTCAACTCCTCAACAAAACACAAACAGCTATAAGATAAGGAGGCAAAAGAAAATAGGTGATCTAAGAACTGGGATCCAGTACAGGAAAGATGCCCTGGGTATTCCCAGCACGGTGATGAAGGAAAGTCCCAGTTAATGATTGTGCAGTAGCCCTGGCGGTATGCAGTATACACCAGCTCAGGTGGTCAGAGAATTCCACACCAGCTGTCCACACAAAGAAAATGCCACTGGTAGCGATTACCTGGGGGAAAATGGCATTGAGTGGGATTTTACAGAGCTGTTATTTTTAGGTGAGAAAAGATTTAATAGCTCCTAAAAAGCAAAGCAAATGAAGAAATAAAACAATCAAGTCCAATAAAAAAATAATTTTTACAATATAGGAACTGTAATCATGATATACTCTTTTGCTAAACAGTATATGGTCCTACAGGATTTAGTTAAAATAGTGAAAATGTTGAATAAGGTACCTAACACAAAAGAGCTAACATTGTCACCTACTATCCCAGAGAGTTATTAGATCTAAAATTGTAGGTCTCAAGAAATAGCAGTATCTGCATTTATTTTTAAATCGGGAGGTGAACACCAGAATTAGCAGCTAAATAACGCTGAGAGCAGGTATCCTGGGAAACAGGAAGTGGGTAGAAAGAGAAGACCACATTTTTTGTAATGAGACTTTTTACACTAACCTTTTTTCTCTTTCATTTTGAAAAATTTAAATCTATATAAAAGTTAAAGAATAGTACAAGGAATATCCAGATACTCTTAACCCGGATTCCACATTAGCTTTATCTCTCCCTTATTTTTTTTCTGAACCACTTGAAGTGAGTTGAAAACATCACAATGCTTGCTTCGTAAACACTCCAGCTGGTGTCTCCTGAGAACAAGGACATTCTCCTCCACACTCAGAATATCATCATCACACCCAAGGAAATGAACACCAATCCCCTGTGATCCCCTGTGTGGATTGATATCCATCCCACAGTCAACTATCCTCAATAGTCCCCCAAATGTTGTTTATATATCTTTTTTTTTCCCCATCAGGACTTAATCAAATTTCACAGTTTGTGTTTGGTTGTTTTATCTCTTTGAACTTTTAAATTACAGAATAGTCCCCACCCGCTCGGGTCCTTCTTGTTTTTCATGACGCTGACTTTTTTGAGGACAGGACAGGACTCTAGTCGTCTTGCAGAATGGCTCCCATGCTAGATGCTTCCTCACGATTAGGGTCAGCTTCCTGTGGAACTATTCTCGTGCACATAGACCACTGAGGTAAACAAATTCAAATGGAAAAACTGGTGATGGCGCTTGTTTACATTTATGGAGAAGACGACTCTCTCTCTCAGGTCACCTTCCGCTGGAGTTTGCTGCCTTCCCTGGGTTAATTGGGTCAGCAGGTGCTTACTAAGTGTTCCCTAACACAAGTCACTCCAGGAAGCAGGTTAAACACGTTTTCTCAGAGAGGCATACATTTTCACAGCTTTTCATTTTAAATGTGTTCCCCGTGGGGATTTTTTCCCCTCATCTCCCCAAGAAATTCCGTGACTGAAAATTCGCATGTCAATTATCTCAATTGCGAAGAGAAGCTGTTTCTGCCCAAATCCCTCGGTAGCTGAATAGATTTGATTCTCTTGTGTGAAGCAAGACCCAAAGACAACGCTGCAGAGATGAAGGTTCTGTGCCCAGATCTGACGTCGACACCTAGGGTGACCTTGAGGAAGCCCTCTGCCTCTCTAAGCTCCAGAGTTCTTTTTTTTTTTTTTTAAGATTTTATTTATTTATTTAACAGAGACAGCCAGCGAGAGAGGGAACACAAGCAGGGGGAGTGGGAGAGGAAGAAGCAGGCTCATAGCAGAGGAGCCCGATGTGGGACTCGATCCCAGAACACCGGGATCACGCCCTGAGCCGAAGGCAGACACCCAACGACTGCGCTACCCAGGCGCCTCTAAGCTCCAGAGTTCTTAAGAGGGCAGAGCACGTTGATAATAAAAGTACCTTTCAAAGCATGATTCTGAAGTGAGCAGAGAGTTCAAGGACGCGTAGCCCTGGTGATGGGTCAGTGGATGGCCCTTTTTACCCTCCTGCCACTCAGCTTGGCCACCGTCTGCACCCAAGTTGTCCGTGATGGGGAGACGAATAGGTGAGGGATGGCACTGAGAAGAGCAAATCAGGGGCACTGGCGCAAATACCAGTGCTAACGGGGAGGGCAGAAAACCCCACTTCCAGGGGAATCTATGTGGTGATAAGCAGAGAGGCAGAAAAATAGTCTGAGAAACAAGTCTAAAGTTAAAAGCAACAGAACCTCAAAATAGTCTTGTGGCAGAGAAGTACTCAACAAACGCTTAATAAATTTAATGGCAAAGGGCTTCAGGACACACCACCCCAAGAGGTGCCGCTTTGGTACACCGATTACTTTGAGCTGAAGGCACTGAAAAACAGTGGGTGAGGGGTGAGGTTCTCTCTGATCTCCCTCATCTGCCTGAAGACAGCTCCTCCAAAAGGACCTTGGTCTTCACCAATCCCCTCCCAGGAGTGTCTTCAGCAGGAAAGATGGACTCTCATCACAGAAGACAAGACTAGAAGTTGGCATCCCACCCAGACACACTCCGTCCCAAACTGTCAGACCCCCCATCGAGTCTTCTAGGGCCCCTTCTGCTTTCCTACAACCATTTGCTCTCCCCCGAGTTGGCTACGCCCCTCCCCTTCCCCTATGAAGACATATATAAGCTTTCAAATCTCACCCATTCTGTGGTATTGTCTTTTTTCCCCTATGATGGCCCTGAGTGCATAATACTAAAGATGAATACATTTGCTCACCTTCTCTGCTGTTAATGTGCCCGTTGTCTGTTTATTTCATACACCTAGCTCCGGGGTCTAGGAGGGTAGAAGAAAGTTCTTCCTCCCCTCCAGGAGAACCTCCAGGTTCCTGCCTGTTGGTGATATCAAGTTACCTTTATGGCTGGTGTTATTTCCCTCAGATCGCGGCAAACACTTTGTAAATTCTCTCTCAAAACCTGACGGAAGGAAGGCAGAAGGGTGGCGAGCAGCCTGGAATAGGCATCAGGTGGCCTGTGTGTTACCACTCCCTCCGTAGTTAACTGGCTCTTCAACTTTGGGCAACTCTTCTAGCCCCTCTAGGCTGACCTTTCTCATCTGTGAGAAGGATGGGGCTGGGGGTGGGGGGAGGACAGCGAGTCATCTCTCAAATTCTTTACTGCTCAAAAACCTCAATGAGCCAGTTCCTGAAACGTTGGTGGAAGCAAGGGATCGTATTGGTTACATCATTGGTACTATGGTCATATTGAATAGCTGGTTGGATACCTACTGAATTGGTGTTTCCCCATCTTCCTTTCTTTAAATGATCTGTTCTTGAATTGCTTTCCCTCTTTTAAGTGGGTATTAGGGAAATATCTGATTTTTTCTTCCTTGGCTTACAGGCATGGCTTCATGTCCCAGAGTTTTCTGAGCCTGTGGATAATTACCTGGTTAAACTTATGGATACCCTGAAGGTAATAACATAGATTGCTCATGATTCAGTTTTGCTTATACTTCCCCATGCAAAGTTCTCCCTGTCTAAAACACTCTGGAATGAGTGTTTTACCAAAAATACTACTTTAAATGTACACAGAAATTTCCACTAGAGTGTCTTTCTTGTTCCTTATGCCAGTGATCAGTACAGTAAGGAGTGAGGAAAAGTAAATACCTCCAGTAATGTTGAAAGGACTCTTTAAAACAGACATGTCATTTACTCCTAGACCCTAAGTTTTTCCTAGATCCTCAGAGCCTTGAAAGCCTGGAGAAAATAGAACAGGAAGGAACTCAGACGTATAGCACTTTTTCAGGCAGAGGGTAAAATGCTGAGTCAACTAGGTGGTCTCTGGTTCTAGGTCAGACCTACTAGAAGGTGAGGATTGAGGAGAGAGAGATGTATCAAGGTAGTGCCCCTAGATTTAAAAAGTCCTGGGGCGCCTGGGTGGCACAGCGGTTAAGCGTCTGCCTTCGGCTCAGGGCATGATCCCGGCGTTATGGGATCGAGCCCCACATCAGGCTCCTCCGCTATGAGTCTGCTTCTTCCTCTCCCACTCCCCCTGCTTGTGTTCCCTCTCTCGCTGGCTGTCTCTCTCTGTCAAATAAGTAAATAAAATCTTTAAAAAAAAAAAAGTCTTAAGAGATACATCATCAATCACAATGAATGGACCTTTTTTGGATCCTGATTCAATCAACGTGTTTAAAAAATTATGTGATCAGGGGAGTGAGCACTGACTAGACTTTGGTGAAATTTAAAAATTATTTTTATTTCAAGATGCTATAATGATATCGAGGTTCATGTTCTTTTTGAAAAGTATGTATCTTTTAAGATAATTCCAACTGAAGTGATAACTGAAATGATAGTGAGGTCTGGCGTTTGCTTCAAAATAATTTGAGTTGGGGGCCTGGGTGGGGTTACAGGTGGAAAAAGATGGGCCCAAACCTAGGAGCACTGAAGCTGAGGAACGAGTCTAGGGAGTTCATGCTAGATTCTTCATTATCTGTTTGAAATTGTCCATAACAATTTTTTAAAAAACTACCGGGAAAACAGATCTTTTCACAACTGAACAGTAAGAGAAGAAAGAGAAGTCAGATTTTGTGTATTCTGTTTTACACTCAGCAGCCCCTGGGGTTTTTTGGGTAGAAATAAACTCTTGCATTTTAATGTAAGGAATGGAAATGGGAGAAGGGAGAAGAGTCCTGACGCTTTTATTCTCCCCAGCAATGCCAGCGTTGCCCTACATTTTAATAATGTTTTATAGTCTCAGAGTACTTTATATCTCATTTGATCTTGGAAAAAGCCTGGTGTGTATATTTGTTGTCATATGTGACATCTGATAAAATATCATCTTTGTTTTGTTTTCGCGTTTTTTTTGAATAATTTACTTTAAACCTCTGGAAATATTCTTATTATTTTATTAGTCTCTTAGTTGATACTTAAGGATTTATTTCCTGTTTGAGTGTCGCATTCAGCCTGAATGTCTATTTACAATATTAGAATTCTTAAATGCTCCCTTATCGTGATTTGGAGCATTTTTATTTTTCCTCTTAGTTCCTATTTGGGGGGATGTACGGGGGGAAAAGCCATTCTTATTTCCTTTGAGTCCACCCAGCTGTTTTATTTTGTGTTCCCTTATTTCCCATGCTTCCAGCAGGAATGTGAAGCCATCAGAAGTGTTCTGTTTTTTCAGTACTTTATCAGCTTTTCCTTTATTAGCGACATTATCCTTTATCTCTTTCCTGTGAAAGCTTTTAAAATACAAATTGTGAAGCCATGTCTTTTGTTATTTAAATATTATACACATCAACATTTACAAGTGTTTTACAAAAAGATTTAAACACAATACCCTACCCTAATTATGACAAACCCACACATTTTTAAAAATATGACTTTCCTTTTTCCTTTTTTTGTGTGCCTGGGGTTCCAGGATTCCACCCTTTTAGTGCATGAAACTACCAGAGGCTCTGGTATTAAAAATTCCAAACTGGTCACAGACCTTTGACAAGGTCAAGAGCAGTGAGCACCTTATCTTTATAAGAACAACACATTCTTAAGTTAATACGAAAGTCATAGCTGGCATTGGTCTTTATGCAATCACAGGACCACCAGTTAAGGTTGCAATGAATTTATGTGCCATACGAAGATCAGCCTTCAAGGGTCTCTAAGCCGCACACTGGCAGAGAAGGGATCCTTTGGGTGAAGGCTTCCCTGGGCTCCGACAGGAGTCACTCTATGACTCTGCAAATATTAAATATAGCTACATGAATCACACTACAAAATTCCAGTCCTGAAATCTGGTGTCAGGCATAACAATTTGTTCTCTCTCCTTGCTCATGAATAACAAAGAATCAATTGAAGAAATTTTGGTCTGTATAAAGAATACTCTGATGCTTTTTTCCTCCCTCCAGGAGACACATTCTGTATTTGATATGACATATGCTTCTCAAGTGTTATTTTGTGTTTATTAATCTTTGAACTAAATTGTCAGTCCCTGTAACTAGAAAGACATTTCCCCAGAACCCTCCTGACTCATGCTAAGGGTACACAACAGCTGATAAACTCTAGTGACCTCTGAGGAGACAAATGGGCAGTGTGGCTTTCAACACCCACGTGGCTTTCTGGACCATGGATGACAGCATAACCCAGGTTAAAATGCTTGGCAAAAATGCTCAGACCTTTTTCATATGTATCAAGTCGATAGTAGGGGTTGAATTACCTGTTCTATTTTTCTACCAAATCTCTTTATTTTAACTTTCCTGGTTACTTTTCTTTTTCATTCGCTTATGCCTGTATGCATTTCTCTTTATAATTCACAAAATCATCCATGCTCATTGCAAAAGTAACAACAGCTAACATTTACTGATTGCTTCTAAGGCACTCTGCTAAAAGCCTGAAACTCTTCTTCACTTAATCTTCAACAACTCTATGGGATAGGCAATATTATCACCATTTTACAGATTAAAAAAGCATGGACTCAGAAAGTTTATCACCCGTTATTCATCCTTCCTGAAAAAATTTCCTTCGGGGGAAAAAACAAGGAATCCAAGAAAGAGAATAAAATTCAAAACTTGTAAAAGTGGTGAGAAAAATAAACTAATAAAATTCATACTTAAATCTTAATGGTTAAGGTGTTTAAGAAAGAGTTTTAAAAAGATGAAACAGAGTAATATGAAAAGAACTCTAGAAATAAACTGGAACTAAAATTTCAGATTATTGCTACAAAACATGAGTTGCTTAAGATCTTATCTTGTTCCCCCCAAAAAGTTACACTGACTCATTCTAAATGCTTGTAGAAAGCGTGTTTAAAATGTGTTATTAAAATTAAGGGCCATCTCCAAAAATTGCCAGGTCATCAAAAAAAGGAGGGACTGAGAAGCAGTCACAACCAAGAGGAGTCTAAGGATAACTGAGGATCAGATAAAGGACATTTGAGAAAAGCTGAAGAAATATGAATAAAGTATAAACTTCATTTAACGAATGTATCAATATTGGACCATTAGTTTTGAGAGATGTGCCATATCCAGTATACAGGAACTCTCTGTACTGCCTTTGCCATTTTTCCGTGAGTCCAAAATTACTCTAAAATGAAAATTTTATTTAAAAAAATAAAACCAACCTCATAAAATTGTTGTAAGGATTAAATGAGATGATCAAAATAAAAAGATCTCCACAGAGACTAGAATACAGTAAGTATTCAATAAATATGAATTTTTAATATTGATTAAAAAGTTAAGGGCTGTCAATAGAAGAAAAGGAATAGTATGTATACTTTTCCAAACTATAGGAGGAGGAGGAGATTTTAGAAAAAGGAAATTCAATCTATCCAATAAAAAATAGAAAAGTTAAAGCACAAAAAAAGCAATGTAAATAAAAAACATAAGACATAAGGAATCAGTGACTATATTAAATGTGAATGAGTTAAACTCATTATTAAAAAGTAAGTTTCTACACTCATTAGGATGGCTACTTCAAAAAACAAAAAACAAACAAACAAAAAACCACCAGAAAATAACAAGTATTGGCATATAAAGTATTCTGCACCCAGTTCCAGTGGACAGTGCAGGGTGGGGAGGGGTTCCAATGCAGCCACCAAGCAATTAACTCAATTCTAATAGTATCTACCTGGGGATAGCATCAGATCCCACAGGTTAAGGGTTCAGTCCCACAAGACTAGTATCCCCTCTTCAGATGCCAATCACAAAATCAGGTTGTCACCCATACTTCTGATCTATTGGCCATAGATAAGGGTTCCAGTGACCCTCTCCTTGGGCTCTATTAATTAGCAAGAGTGGCTCACAGAACTCAGGGAAACATTTACTTACTAGATCACTGGCTTATTATTAAAAGTTATAACCCAGAAATAGCCAGATAGAAAAGATGCATAGGGCAAAGTACCAGGAAAAGGCTCAGAGCTTTCATGCTCTAAGAATACCACTGTCCCCAAATCTCGAAGTGTTCACCAACCAGAAGTTCACCGACTTAGTCCATTTGGATATTTATGGAGACTTCATTATTAGGCATGATCAACTAAATCATTGGCCATTGGTGATCAGTTCAGCCTCTAGGCCCTCTCCCCTTCCTGAAGGGAGCTAGGGAGGGAGTGGAACTGAAAGTTCCAATGTTCTAATCACATGGTTGGCTCTACTGGCAACCAGCCCTCATTCTTAGGTGGAGTCCAAAAGCCACCTCATTAACATAACAAAAGATCCTTTTACCGAGCAGAAAAGGAAATTCCTTAGGAAATCACTTAGGAAATTCCTGAAAAGGGGGCAAAGGCCAAAAATGTATTTATTATTATACATCACAGTATCACAGTGAAGATGTAGAAAATTAAAGCATTTGGGCACTGTCATCAGGAATATAAAATGATGTTGCAACTATGGAAAACTGTAAGGCGGGTCCTTAAAAACTAAAAATAGAGTTACCATATGAACCAGCTATTCTACTCCTGGGTATGTACTCCAAAGAATTGAAAGCAGAGTCTCAAAGAAATATTTGCACACCCATGTTCATAGCAGCATATTCACAATAGCCAAAAGATGGAAGCAATCCACGTGTTCATTGATAGATGAATGGATAAACAAAATACGGTATATATATATATACAACATAATACAATGCTTTATACATACAGAATTAAAAAGAAAATACATTCTTTTTTTTTTAAGATTTTATTTATTTATTTGACAGAGAGACAGCCAGCGAGAGAAGGAACACAAGCAGGGGGAGTGAGAGAGGAAGAAAAAAAAAAAAAAGAAAACAAAAGTGAGCTTCAGTAGTCCGCTAAAAAGAATGTATACATTATCCAGAAATACATAAAAAGGGTAATATATCACTACCAGGTTTTATCACACACAAATATTTTATCATAGTACATTCATGAGGCATAGGAGTAAAAATATTTCTGAATTATATTTGGTGGTACTTTGAAATTTTTCATCTACATGTATACATGATACAGGTCCACATATTTTTCTTGACTCTTCATTCAGTTTTGGAATTAAATATAAGCAACAGACAAGAAATATCTTAAACTATTATAATTATAAGGAATTCTATATAATAATGAAATATTTAGTATTTCCCAAACTGTTTTGCTTTATAGACCAGTAAAATATACTGACCAAACATTATTTGTATTGTTTGGTATTTGGTTATTAATTTTTACCTTGCCAGGTATGACATTTTTTTTAAGTAGGCTCCACGCCCAGCATGGAGCCCAACATGGGGCTTGAACTCAGAATCTTCAGATCAAGACCTAGGCTGAGGGGCGCCTGGGTGGCACAGCGGTTAAGCATCTGCCTTCGGCTCAGGGCGTGATCCCGGCGTTATGGGATTGAGCCCCACATCAGGCTCCTCCGCCGGGAGCCTGCTTCTTCCTCTCCTATTCCCCCTGCTTGTGTTCCCTCTCTCGCTGGCTGTCTCTATCTCTGTCGAATAAATAAATAAAATCTTAAAAAAAAAAAAAAAAGACCTAAGCTGAGATAAGGAATCAGATGCTTAATCAACTGACCCACCCGGGCACCACAGGTATGACATTTTAAAAGTGATAACAATCACCTATATCTCTAGGATTTCATTTTAAAAAAAGATGTCTTTTAAGTTTTAATTCCAGCATAGTTAACATACAGTGTTATATTAGTTTCAGATGTACAATACAGTGATTCAGCAATTCTATACATTACTCACGACAAGTGCACTCCTTAATCCCCATCACCTATTTCACCCCTCCCCCATCCACCTCCCCTCTGGTAACCATCAGTTTGTTCTCTGTAATTCAGAGTCTGTTTATTGGTTTGTCTCTCTCTCTTTTTTTCCCTTTGCTCATTTTTGTTGTTTCTTTTTTTTTTTTTTTTTTTAAGATTTTTATTTATTTATCTGACAGAGATAGAGACAGCCAGCGAGAGAGGGAACACAAGCAGGGGGAGTGGGAGAGGAAGAAGCAGGCTCATAGCGGAGGAGCCTGATGTGGGGCTCGATCCCAGAACGCCGGGATCACGCCCTGAGCCGAAGGCAGATGCTTAACCGCTGTGCCACCCAGGCGCCCCTTGTTGTTTGTTTCTTAAATTCCACTTATGAGTGAAATCATATGGTATTTGTCTATCTCTGGTTTATTTCACTTAGCATTATACTCACTAGCTACACCTATGTCATTGCAAAGGACAAGATTTCATTATTTTTTATAGCTGAGTAATGTTCCATTATACATCTATATACCACATTTGCCATATCCATTCATCTATTGATGGACATTTGGGCTGCATCCGTAATTTGGCCATTGTAAATAATGCTGCAGTAAACATAGGGATGCATGAATCCCTTTAAATTAGTGCTTTTGTCTTTTGAGGGGTATTTACCCCGTAGTGCAGTTGTTGGATTGTAGGGTAGTTCTATTTGCAACTTTTTGAGGAAACTTCATACTGTTTTCCACAGTAGCTGCAGCAGTTTGTATCTGCATCCTTGCCAACCCTTGTTGTTTCTCGTGTTTTTTATTTAAGTGATTCTGACAGGTGTGAGGTGATACCTCATTGTAGTTTTGATTTGCGTTTCCCTGTTAATGAGTGACGTTGAGCGTATTTTCATGTGTCTGTTGGCCATCGGTATGTCTTCTTTGGAGAAATGTCTGTTCATGTCTTCTGCCCATTTCTTGACTGGATTTTTGGTTTTTTCGTGTTGAGTTGTATAAGTTCTTTATATATTTTGGATACTAACCCTTTATCAGGTATGTCATTTGCAAATATCTTCTCCCATTCAGTAGGTTGCCCTTTAGTTTTGTTGAGTGTTTCCTTCTCTGTGCAGAATCTTTTTATTTTGATGAAATCTCAATAGCTTATTTTTGCTTTTATTTCCTTTGTCTCAGGAGACACATTTAGAAATATGTTGCTATGGCCAATGTCAGAGACATTACTGCCTGTGCTCTCCTCTAGGATTGTTATGGTTTCAGGTCTCACCTTCAGGTCTTTAATCAATCCATTTTGCGTTTATTTTTATGTATGATTTAAAAAAAAGACATTTTTAACTTCAAAACTTTTCACAATAAAAGACTATCCTTTTAATTGTCCTTTATGATAATTTCACTTTGGTGCACTGATTTTTCATTTTTCATTAATGGGTGAAAACTTTGGCACAAATTGATAGTGGTTCACACTGTGGTGTTTGTTTCCTCTGCATTTGGAATTTATGTTCCTACCAATAAGCTGGTTTATTAACCAGAGGTGGTGAAAAGGCCCATTGAAATATTCTTGTTCCCTCCACAAAGTACCCTCCACCTTTGTAGATAGTCTTCTTAGTCTCCCCCTGCCTTTGTCCATGTTTCTTGAGCCTCCCCTTTTCCTAGAGACCCACCTCACATCTTTTATTCTATATTTCACGATCTTTTCAAGAGATGCATTTCAGAGAGTCTCTACTCCAATAAGCTTTTGTATTGACTCTTTGTATTACCTGTCTGTCTCCAGCCTTACAGCAGCAGTTTGCCCTGTGCTGTCCCCTTTCTTTTGGATCTAAGAAGAGTTGTTGATTTTTTAGTCTGCTCAGCTTTTTACTTATAAAAAGGATGGAGTTAGTGACTTCCAAAGTTAGGAGTTAGAATGAAGTAGTGACTTCCAAACTTCTTACATACAGACTGGAAGCTTTTAAGGCCCACTCTTAAATTTCTAATATTAATAATGTGTGCCTTCTCTCTTTTTTTCTTGATTGGCTTGGCCAGACGCTGATCATTTTATTAATCTTTTCAAAGAATCGGCTTTTGGTGCTGTTGATTCTCCTGTTTACTTGTTTCTATTGCATTGAATTCTGGTCTATTTTTATTATTTCTTTTCTGCTTCATTAAGGTGGAAGCTTAGATTATAGATTTTAGATTTTCCTTTATTTCTAATATGTATAGTTCATACTATACATTTCCTTGCATCCCACAAATTTTGATAAGTTGTATTTCCATTTTTATTTTGTTTAAAATATTTTAAAATTTCTCTTAGGACTTACTCTTCAACCCATGTGTTACTTAGAAATGTGCTGTTTAGGGGCGCCTGGGTGGCACAGTGGTTGGGCGTCTGCCTTCGGCTCAGGGCGTGATCCCGGCGTTATGGGATCGAGCCCCACATCAGGCTCCTCCGCTATGAGCCTGCTTCTTCCTCTCCACTCCCCCTGCTTGTGTTCCCTCTCTCGCTGGCTGTCTCTATCTCTGTCGAATAAATAAATAAAATCTTTAAAAAAAAAAAAAAAGAAATGTGCTGTTTAATGCTCAAATACTTTAGTCATCTTTTTTTTTTTATTGATTTCTAGTTTAATTCCATTGTGGCCTGAAATGACACTTTGTATGATTTCTATTCTTTTAAATTGGTTGAGGTCTGTTTTATGGCCCAATACATGGTCTATCTTAGTGAATGTTCCATGTGAGTGTGAGAAGAGTGTGTATTCTGCTATTGTTAGGTGAAGCAGTCTATAGTGGGTTTAGAAATAAACCCAAACACGTGTGGTCAGGTGTAACAAGAGTGCAAAGTCAATTAAATGAGGAAATAATAGTCTTTTCAACAAATGGTGCAGAGACTCTAGACAGCCACATAGAAAAGAATGATGTTAGAGCCCTGACTCACACCATACATAAAAATTAACTCAAAATGGATCACAGACCTGAATGTACAAGCTAAATTGCCTAAAGAAAACATAGGAATAAATCTTCATGACCTTGGATTTGGCAATGAATTCTTAGAAATGATACCAAAAGCACAAACAACAAAAGAAAAAACAGAGAAATTGCACTTCATCAAAATAAAAAGCGTTTGTGCTTCCAAAAACATTATTAAATTCAAAAAACAATTCAGAATAGGAAAAAACACTTGGACATCATATATCCAATAAGAGACTTATACATAGAATATGTAAAGAACCTTAAAACTTAATAATAAGATAAATAACCCAATTTTTAAAATAGGAAAAGGACTTGAATAGACATTTCTCTAAAGAAGATATACACAAAGTTGGTAAGCACATGAAAAGAGGCATGACATCATTAGTCATTAGGAAACTGCAAATCAAAACCACAATGAGATACCACTTCACTAGGATGGTTATAATAATAAAAAAAAAAAAGACAGGTAATAACAAGTGTTAGCAAGGATGTGAAGAAATTGGAACCCTCATAATTTACCCATAGGGAATGTAAAATGCTGCCATTGATTTGGAAAACAGTCTGGTAATTCTTCAAAAAGTTCAACATAGAGTTACCATATGACCTAGCAATTCCCTTCCTAGGGAATTCTGCCCAGCAGAAATGAAAACAATATGTCCACACAGAAACTTGCACATAAATGTTCACAAAAGCATTATTCATAACAGCTGAAAGGTGAAAACAATCTAAATGTCCATCAGTTGATGGATGAAAAAAGAGCAGGTGGTATATCCATACAGTGGAATAGTATTCAACCATAAAAAGGAAAAGAATACTGATACATGTTACACCATGGATGAGTCTTGAAAGCATGATAAGTGAGAAAAGCCACATATTGTATGACTCCTTTTATATGAAATGTTCAGAATAGACAAATCCACAGGGACAGAAAACAGATTTGTGGTTGCCAAGAGTTGGAAGGAGAAGAGATTGGGAACTGTTAATGGGTACAGAGTTTCTCTTTAGGGATGATGAAAAAGTTCTGAAATTAGATCATTGCAATAGTTGCACAACTCTGTGAATATACTCTGAACTTCATTTTATTTATTTTATTTTATTTTATTTTTACTTTAAAAGGACATATTTTATGGTATGTGAGTTATAAAAATAAAAAAAAATTTTTTTAAGATTTTTATTATTTATTTATGTGACAGAGAGAAAGAGAGACAGCCGGCAAGAGAGGGAACTCAAGCAGGGGGAATGGGAGAGGAAGAAGCAGACTCCCAGTGGAAGAGGCTGACGTGGGGCTCGATCCCAGAACTCCGGGATCACGCCCTGAGCCGAAGGCAGACGCTTAACGACTGAGCCACCCAGGAGCCCCTAAAAATAAAATTTTTAACTAAGAAAATATACCTCTACTAATTCTGTGTGCCTTATGGTGATGCTCACATATATGGGACAGGAGTACGGAAAAGCGGGTGGTTTCTCTGAACTGTTTATTTGAGTCAGATTGTACTTCGACAATCATATTCTGACAAGTGGCTCTTAGAATGTTTTAGGAGGGTGGGAGGAAGGGATTAAAAAGGAAACAAGGGGGGCGCCTGGGTGGCACAGCGGTTAAGCGTCTGCCTTCCACTCAGGGCGTGATCCCAGTGTTGTGGGATCGAGCCCCACATCAGGCTCCTCCACTATGAGCCTGCTTCTTCCTCTCCCGCTCCCCCTGCTTGTGTTCCCTCGCTCGCTGGCTGTCTCTATCTCTGTCAAATAAATAAATAAAAAATATTAAAAAGAAATAAAAATAAAAAAATAAAAAGGAAACAAGGAAATTTTTAGGAGTGATGCATATGTTCATTGTCTTGATTGTGGGAATCGTTTTAATGGATATTAAACTTATGCTAAAATATCTTTTATGCTAAAATAAATAAAATATTATACTTTATGCTAAAATAAATAAAATATTATACTTTAAATATTTATAGTTAATTGTCCGCTAGTTATACCTCAATAATGCTGTGAGGGGAAAGAAAGAAGAAATTGTCCACCACAGAGGAGACACTAAACGACCAAGTCCAACAAAATGACTCAGCTTGTTGATATTACAGAGCGTTTGTCGCTGGTCACTCCGACCGGTGTCATGAGTGTCTTAGTTCCAGCTGCTATAGCAAATTACCATAGGCTGAGTAGCTTAAACAACAAAAAGTTACTTCTCACAGTTCTGGAAGGTAGAAGTCCAAGATCAAGGCACTTGGATATCCAGCGTCTGGTGAGGGCCATCTTCTTGTCAGACCTTCACATGGGAGAGAGAGAGAAAGCCCTCATCTGTCTTTCCTTTTGAGGTCATTAATCCCATTCATAAGGGCTCCAATCTTATCACCTAATTACCTGCCAAAGGCCCCACCTCCAACTGTCATTACGCTGGGGACTAGGCTTCAACATATGAATGTTGAGGATGCATTCAATCCATAGCAATGGAATCTGACTAAGATGCTCCTTGCACATATTGAGTCTCTATGAGGGTCTGACAGCACGTAATCCCACTTCTAAATCCAATCCAGCTATTGCTACTTCTAAATGTCCAACTGCCAGCAACAGAGGCCAATTCCTCCATGAGAGCAGCCAATTTTCAGGGCAAGTTGTCTACACTGGGCCTTGTCCATCTGAATGATTCATCCTCATGGCCCAGATTTTATCCTGAATATGATGGGTTCACATTTTCTGCTGACAAGCCCCAGCCTGCACGACTATCTGGGAATACAGTGGATCCAATCAGGAACCCACTTTACAGCAAAGGAGGTACAGTGTGGACCCATGAACATGGAGTCCAATGATAGAACACGAACCCCACCATCCAGAAGCAGTTGGCTTGATAGAAATTGGAATGGCCTATTGAAGGCACAGCTGATGACCAGCCCAGAGGCCACCTTCTGTGAGACTGTGGAAAATGCAGCAGAGTGGCAACTCTCATACACAGTATCTAGAAGGACTGTCAGTCACTTTACAGAGCAACTTATAGGAATATATGGTAAAGTTTATAATCCATCCATTCCACTAATGTGTGTATGTCCCAGGAAAATTTTAGATTAGGTTCAGAATGAGATGCGTGCAAAAATATCTTTGCAACATTATTTTTAATAATAATATATTGTCAGCAACTTAAAGACCCATTAACAGGAGAATGGATAATAAAGCAGGGAATATTCAGATAGTGGAATACCATAGCAGTTAAGTTGAATGAACTAGAGTGTTGTACCAGTATGGATGAATCTTAAAAACATAATATTAAGGAAGAAAATAAATTGTAGGATACTATGATAACATTTGCTTTAAACTCATGAACATGAAAACCAATGTTATATATTGCAATATATTTTTATACACAGTATTGTTATATATGGATCCATACACTTGCAGTAATTATATAAAAAACATGTATGGGGACAATAATCACCAAATGCAGAATATTCCTAGTCTCTGGGTAGGAGGCAGATATACTAGACTAGGGAGGGGTGCGTACCTGGGAGGCTTTAATTCTGGCTACAATATTTTAATTTGAAAAATAATCTAAAGCAGATACGGCAAAATGTTAGAATTTTTCAAAGCACGCAGTGGCTACATGGGTGCTTGTTATCACTAACATTTCTATGTCATTATTTGTTAATAAAGCAATGTTTTCCAAGCTGCATATCACTCTGTGTAAGTGGTTTGTGAAGTCAGCTGTGTAGCTTGTAACAAAACCTTAGAAAAAAGAGAGTGTGTAATAGAAAAATGTCAGAATATTTAGGTGAAAAGTTAATTATTGTCTTGTGTAACTTTCACTTTAGGGTTTACTGTATAGATTTATAAAACATATTTCTTTCTGAGGGTCCTCGACCCAATTATTCAAAAGCCATTTGTTTAATATCTGAAGTTATTGTTCCAACATACTAAATAGGTGACACAAACTTTTCCTCATGTCTGACCTTGAGCAGTTTTCCTGTGTTATCTTAAACAATTAAATTATGTATAACAATATTAAACTTTATCTCATAGCCAATCACATCCACAGAAATACAACCCATAGGAGAAATTCTGGTTTGAAAAGCCTTCCTATTTTTCTTTAAAATATTTAAATTTCTTTATTAAACATTTAGATAAACTTTGAATATAATTAAATATTTAATACCCTTACATATTTTACATATTTAAATTTCCTTCAAACATTATTTTAAGGTCCGACATTTGCAATTTAACTAAAATGAGAAGTGATGGGGGGCCTGATCTAGGTTTTACTCCTTATTTATATCGCCTTGTCTATAAAAAAAATAGCCCTGGGGAAAAATGATGCCAAGTATTGATTGGTTTATTGACTCAGCTATATTATTTGCTTTACTTTTTTGTGGTGTAAATATTTCATATTAACAAAAAGATTTTTAAAGGCCATCCTTGTAATTCTAAAGCTTTAATTTCATTTAATTCAGGAACGCCTGAAGATGTAATGAAGGAGGTCATTAGGTTCTTGAATGGAGACGTGGTTTTGTTTGTTTTTTAGTCTTGATGCATTTTGATGAGAAAAATGTCCTTACCATGACCTCGTTTCCATGAGGTACAGAGTGGATCTTTAGTCTTCGGAACCAACGGAGCCACAACTTGGACAGTAGAATGCATTGTGATCAGAGCAAAAGCCTACCGTGGAAACACCTGTCGGGAGTGGAGTGTTGCAAAAGTCCGATCAAAGTAAGCACCACTCTGGTGTGTTGTGGACGGAAAAAAGGAGCAAGTGGGGCTGATGGAGCAAAGGGACACCACCAATGGTAAAGGAGTGGACATTCAGGCTAAAAGGGAAGCTGGGGACTTCTGGTCTCAGACATGGGCCCCCAGATGTGTCCACAGTGTAAGAGTAATCATAAAAACAAGATAAGAACGGGTCATGCAAGGAGCAAATGGTGCCCTTGGCTTCTCTGACAGAGAACATACTTTGGCCCCTTTGAAAATGGGTTGGCGTGGGGGTGAAATGGACAACCACACTTAGAAGGAAAACTAAATATTTCTCCTCAGATCCACACCCCTCGAAAAAACACTCTTATCCATAATGAATATATAAAGAATCATCAGCCGCTCTTGAATACTCAACAAGCATCCTCCCTCCTCCTCCCTCCTACTCGCTCCTCTAAATAAGAAGGTATGCGCAGACACAGTGAGCTTTTTGGAGATGTTGGAGAATTCTCAAGATGCTTTATTTTCTGATACACTTGTTTTCAACCTATTTGGAAAATGTTCTACTTTGAGCAATGTTTCTTATATTCATCAAATAATTTTTAATAAAATAAAAACTACTAAGTATATCGTGCTTGCTTTGGCAGCACATAGACTAAAATTGGAATGATCCAGAGAAGATTAGCACGGTCTCCGTGCAAGGAGGACATGCAAAACTCCTAAGCATATAGTTAAATGTAGTTTGCTCAAATTTGAAAGAAATCTATAGATCTTAGGCTATTTTATTTTGGATGGTATCATCAGAGATGAGTTGGACACAAGACGCTATTTTCATTCAAGGGAATGGGGTCATAAGCACGTGGTATGTTTGTATTCACATCCTAGCTACATGCTGCATGAGACCCACTCCCGCTATGGGTGACTGACTTTAGAATCTTACTTTTAGATCGCTAATTTAAGAAGCTTCTTCTTACTTTTGAATGTTGATAGTTTCATGTTATTTCAGAGGTATTCCCCTGAAAAAAAATTTCCGTCCTTATTTTTAGAGTTTCTTATTATGGAAAATTTTAAGTATATGCAAAAGTAGACAGACTAGTATGATGAACCCAAGTCACCCATATTCAACAATTATCAGCTCAAGGTGAACCTTGTTTTCATCTATGCTCTCACCTACTTCCTGCCCTTCAGCATTGTTTAGGAGCAAATCCCGACATCACATAATTTCAGGCACAAATATTTCAATATGTAACTCCAAAGGACGAGGATTCAGATTCTTATTTATATATTTAATTTATTTCGTAATCTCTATTCCCAATGTGAGGCTCTAACTCATGACTCCAAGATCAAGAGTTGCATGCTCTTCCGACCGAGCCAGCCAGGCGCCCTGACAAGGATTCTTTTTCATTTTTTATTTTATTTTAATTTATTTTATTTTTTAAAGATTTTATTTTTAAGTAATCTCTACACCCAATGTGGAGGGCAAGCCCACAACCCCGAGATCAAGAGTTGTATGCTCCATTGACTAAGCCAGCCAGGCACTCCAAGGATTCTTTTTTAAATAAAACAAATCCGTAGTTCCATTTTGCACCTAAAAATGAATAATAATTTTACAATTTCAAACATAGGCAACAGATTATATAATAGTCAGTGATTCAAACCAAATCCATTTTTGAGGAAAGCTCTCATTTTGCACCATAAGGAAGACAATGTGGTCTGCCTTCCTGTCTACAGAAGGAAGGGATTCGAGTTAAAACAAGGATAGAGATATGCACAGGGAAATGTGATCGTTACCTGGATGGTACCTGGATTGGTGAGGGCTGACTGCAGGTCAGAGCTGGAATAAACAACCATAAAAGAACCCTTTATTTCTATGATACTGGACTATCTGATGCAGGAAGTCAGCAGGGGCTCCGAAGGGATCTGAACTGGGAAATGGGATGGAGTCACCCCAGGGGGACCCTCTCCATCATACCAATATTTCATTCCACATGTGTGGGAAAAAGCTATGCTGAAACCCCTGAATTTTCTCTACTTTTCTGTATAAGAAACCAGCCAACACCGCTTGAGTTAAGTGTCCGCTCTTGGTCTAGTCAGCTGTGACTGAGGGGGTGAGTCACATGTCACAAACATGGCTGTCAAAGTTTACCCATGTGGTCTGTTGAGGAGTCAGAATCTTCCAGAGAAAGCTAAGGGCCATTGCTCATACCCTGGGTTGTTGCCAGGGAAGACTGACAGCAGAAGCCTCTCTGGAGCTAAGGAATCAATGGTGGGTCACTGAGTGTAGGGTCTCACAGGCAGGAGGGCATTCCTCTCTCCCCATGCGACAGTGGACAGGTATCATCACTAGGGAAGGGGTTCTGTTCCAGGCTGGGTTGTCAAATTCAGCCAACTCTGTGCTTCTCTCCCTGAGGGTTTTGGAACACAGACTCCCCTGCAAGTTTTTCTCCAGTGATCCCAAAGTGAGAACCACCCCACAGGCCAATGAACGAGCTAGGATTAGTCTGCCTCTAGCTCGGTCTTGTCCCATGGCAGGTGGGGGCTGGGGGGTCTCAAGAGAAAACCCTTTAAAACTAGGTCCCCCGTCCACCACAGGACCTGAAAGCAAGGCTAAGAGGCAGGTAAAGATGAAGGCACTGTATGAGATGTAGAGATGAGACAAAGTTAGAGGTCTGGAAAGAATCAAAGACTAAATTCAGCCGAGGTGCTCAAGGCAAGGCCTGACCAGGTATGTTCATCTTCATCCTCTTCACTGGGCCCTCCTTATTCCTTACTCCTTATTCTTTCTCTCTTCCCTTCCTTCCTTTCATTCCTTTTTTCTACTACTTTCTCGCTCACTTTCCTTCCCTCTCTCTCCTTCTTTATTCAGTGTTCCTCCACCTGTGTTTTGAGGACCATCAGCGCCAATCACTTCAGAGGCTCCTTCGAGCTTCAGACTCTAGCCCTTGTTCCCAGACGTTCAGTTTGGCATCCTGGGGGCCTGGCCTGGGAATCTGCCTTTTTCACAAGTCAGGAGATTTTTGATACACACCCAAGTTTGAGCACCACTTGCTGTGAGCAGAAACATTAGTCAAGTTGACCCCAGAATGTTCCATTCATTCCCGTGCCTTTAAACAAGATGAATTTTCCTAATATAATTTCCGTACATTTCTGTGGTGATGGAGATGTGTGTAGGCAGCATACCACAGTTGTTAGTGGAGGCATTTAAGCTACACCCTAAATACCTCTCCTCCTGCCCCAGGAGCTGCCCTAACAGCTGCCCGGTTCAAGAAAAGCTCACGAAGCTCTCCTGGGCTCCCAGTCATGCCACCATCTCTCCAGATCAGGGAAGTGGTTTGTTTGCTTCCCTCAATTCAATAATGTATTCACAGTCTTGAACATGGCATTGGTACTGTGAGGTGGCTAAAAAAATAATAATTATGTTTACATAAAAATTCTAAATTCTAATTTTTGAAATGTCACCAAGCCTGGTTTGATATAACGGTATCTAGATTCGTATGTCAAAGTGCCCTGACTGGGAAAGAGTCTCCCATGTGGAAAGTATAATAGCTACCATAGGATTACAGGGGAGGCAACCTGGTTGTATAAATCGTCTTGGGCTGGTCCTGAAAGAACCATTTCTTTTCATTTCTTATTTTAAAAAACAGCTTTATTTTCAGCTTTTTGGCTAAGATCTAGCATCTGTTCTTATCAGTTTAATATCTGATATGTCCTTTATCCAAGGACAATATATTAAATGGATTTTTGGAGCAGGGAGAGTCCGTCCACCCCGCACTTTGAACTGGTATTGCAGCGTCCCCAGGAACGACGCACTCCCTCGGGGGCTTCAAACTTGTGATGGGTGTTGGGGGCATCTGGCTGGCCCCCTTGGTAGATCATGTGACTTTCCATCTCAAGGTTATGAGTTTGAGCCCCATGTTGGGCATGGAGCCTTCTTAAAAAATAATAAGGTGGCTCAGTCGGTTAAGGGTCTGCTGTTGGTTTCAGCTCAGGGGGTGATCTCAGGGTCATGAGATCGAGCCCTGCGACAAGCTCCACGCTCAGTGCAGAGGCTGCTTGAGATTATCTCTCCCTCTCCCTCTCCCCTTCCTGCTCGTGCTCTCTTTCTCTCTAAAATAAATAAATCTTCTAAAATAATAATAATAATTTTAAAAACTAAATTAAAAACAGCTTTATTGAGGGGCGCCTGGGTGGCTCGGTCGTTAAGCGTCTGCCTTCGGCTCAGGGCGTGATCCTGGCATTATGGGATCGAGTCCCGCATCAGGTTCCTCCGCTGGGACCCTGCTTCTTCCTCTCCCACTCCCCCTGCTTGTGTTTCCTCTCTCGCTGGCTGTCTCTCTATCAAATAAATAAATAAAATCTTTAAAAAAAAAAAACCAGCTTTATTGAGATATAACTTACATACCATAGGGGCGCCTGGCTGGCTCAGTTGGTAGTGCATGAGGCTCTTGATCTCAGGGTCAGGGCCATGAGTTTGAGTGCCATGTTGGGCACAGAGTTTACTTGAAAAAAATTCACGTACCATAAACTCCCCCGTTGCTAGGATATGGTAGATGCGTTTCAGCAAAACTCTGTATTTACATACACGTTATGAATGAATCCAGGTTTCCAACACTTCCGTTCATCCAGAAGACCCCCTTCACCTGTTGGCAGTCACTCCCTGCTCCTACCTGTAGCCCCAGGCAACCACTGATCTACTTTGTCTCCACAGTTTTGCCTTTTCTAGAAATTTCTATAAATAGACTCACATGGTACACAGTCTTGTGTGTGACTACTTTCACTTAGCGAAATGCTTCTAAGGTCCATCGCAGGCTGTTGTGTTGATCAGTAGTTCATTCCTTTTCATTGCCAAGTAGTATTCCATCAGGTGGATTATTTTAAGGCCTTGATTTAAAATGTTTTCTCATCGATATGATTGGAACTTCTGTATGACCAGAAACTCCAAACCTAGACAATGTTTTGCTGTCTCTGTGCTGTCAGAGGAGAGGAAACCTGCAGGTCATTTCACCTGTGTCAGCTGGCAGAGATCATGGGAGGATAGTTTTTGAAATGTGGCTTCAACATTCAACTTGTGGTCTCAGATTTCAACTGAGGATACCTATTTTTCAGTGAAAAAGCATCGCATGTCTTTTACAGGATGTAATGATGGAGTGTAGGTTTTTTCTGAAACTTGCTCACGTCCTTGATCAGGTAAGATTTGTAACAGGCCTGTGAGCTTAAACACAATTCTATATGCATTTTACCAGATACGAAGATCTGTGGAAAACTGCACGATCCATTGCAAGCATACCAGTCCATGGCACACGGTTTATAATTACCTTAGCTCTTGGGTTCACGGGAATGAGCTGCAGCCCCTAAGCGTGATAAAAATCTGATATTCTGTGAATGTGCTCCACGCATCTATTTTGGAGAGCACAGCCTCTGGTTCAAATATCTTTGCGTGTATATGGCTTTGGAAATACTTTCTCAGCTTTGGAGGCATTCTCCAAACACTTTCTGACATAGCCCACATTCCGGGGTATTTGCAGAAGAGCTGCCGCTCTCCCCCCACGATCCATTTCCGGCTGCACAGCTGAGTGGCCCAAAGAGGAAAGAGTAGCTAGTGGTTTGGAGAATTTAGTTCAGTGGGCCCTGGAGGTCTTTATTTTTAACAGTATGATTAAACAATATTTCTGACAGCACAGGAAATTAGACACATGTTTATGAACTGCTGCTTTTGAAAAGGGCACAATGCCAGGGTCTAAAGCCATGATTTATAGACTTCATTCACTAAAAAGAAATTTTAGCAGCAACTATGAGCTAGGTGCGGTGGGAGATGGGAGGTTGAGAAATTCTCATCCTCAGGCATGTACATCCTAGGAGGAAATACGACCCGGCTGTTACTCTGCAGATGACCTGTGCTTGCCGACGAGCTTTGGAAACCTACATGTTCTTTCTTCGGTTTGGTCTGGCAGAAAAATAGTTTCTGAATTATTCTGGAGACAGACATCTTTTGCTTCCCCTGAATACAAGTTTCTTTCCGATCAAGAGAACGTGAGTTAAGTGGATCCACTTGTTTTGTGCAGGTGCATCGGCCGCCCATGAGATCTTTCATCTCAGCCTTGATGGTCGAACCTCCTGTACCCGTCATCGAGGGGACACGGCGTGTTCCGAGGGGGCTCTGACCCAGGAGCCAAACAGCCTGGGTGCTGATTCTGGCTTTGCTGTTAACGAGCAGGGGGGATCTTTGGTATCAACGTTGTTTTCCCCGGGGTCTCGGTTGTTTCATCTGGAAAAGGAGGACACTCGTGGCAATACGTTTTTAGGTTCCTCAGCAAGAAAATTCCATGAGGCCTTCTTCGCTGAGGAAACAAATCCCTGGCAAGCCCTCGTCTAATAATTACTGTTAGAGAACCCTCCTAAGGCTTTATGACTTTGCCAATCTTCGTTGGTATACATTTTTTCTTTCCTTGGGTTTATAATGGAGCAAAGTTAAGAAACATGTCATTGATATGTATTGAAGTTTTAAACATTGATTTTTGCCTGAGTAGTAATGAGAGAATTAACTGTCGTGGGTTCTGGGGTTTTTTTTGTTTGTTTGTTTTCTTGGCTTGGGTTTATCGACCCAACCCCCTCTAAAGATTGATTTGTTTGAGGGGGGGCGAGTGGGAGGGGCAGAGGGAGGGACAGTCTTAAGCACACTCTGCACTGAGTGCAGAGCCTCATGAGGGGCTCGATCCCATGGTCCTGAGATCACGACCTGAGCTGAAACCAAGTCAGATGCTTAACCGACTGTGCCACCCTGGTGCCCCAAACTTTTGTGTCATATATATGTTCACACACGTGCACCCTTTCTACCATGAAAATGAGAAAATCAAGTCATTAACATAGGCAAATTAGAAGTGAGACTTCGGAGTTTCAGTGTTATTTCTCCTGTCCTCCTCCAACCCCCAATGCCAAGACTGATAAATTGTGAAGATGGTAACAGAGGTCATATGACAGCCACATCCCGATGACCTGCTGTTCTTAAATAAAGGAAGGATAAAATCGCTGTCTTTGTAATGTAAAAGGCAGTATTTGTTCGTTTTTTTTAAGTTTTAATGATTACTTCTCAGATATCTGCAAAACCTGTGATAAAGTCTTTATGAAGAACAAAGAATGTTCTTTGGAACAAAGGACAACAGAACACCAAAAACACAAAAATTGAAGATTCAGGGTTTATCCCGCCTTCTGGCTACGCGAGGTAAAGCCGCTGGGCATAGGGAACCCTGGTACATTTTGATAAAATTCGAACATCAGGTCTTAGAAAGATCTGTAAGTCTTCAGTCTCACGAAACAAATAGTCTGTTCTTCAATTTTAAAAAGGTGTATCAAGAAAATCGACCTCAAAGTTTAGATACAAACTAAGCTAAGTCAAATCTCCAATTTCATTAGTCATGGAAAGTATAATGATTATATAATCCGAAAACAGTTCCTTCCCGTCCTCAGCTGAAAATGGAAAATAAAGTGCCTACGTGTGATAGAGGCTTGGGACGAAACGCCACGGTTGTGGGGAGGCAGGACCCAGCCACACGCAGAGAGACAACGGCCAGGAAGGATCTGGTAGCACGCGGGTGATTTAGATTAAAGACGAATCTAGTAACCAGGGGGCATAGAGTTTTACGAAGAGATGTAAGCAATATAAAAGTAAGTTTAAAAAAAAAAGTAAGTTTCAAGCAAATGCTGAAATGAGGTCTTGCTGCAAATGACAGAAACCCCAAAGTAACCGTGGCTTAAACACAATTCAAGTGTTTTCTCTAAACAGCTGTGGGAAGGGCGCCCCAACCAACAGAAGCCCAGGTTCCTTCTACCTGATTGCTCACATCCTCAACATGAAGCTTCACCTTACGGGCCAAGACAGCTCGTCAAGCCCCATCTAGACAGCAAAATGAAAGGAGGGGGAAGAGACCAAGCTCCTCTATTTAAGGATACTTCCCACGAGTGGCAAATACCAACTGCCCTTACAGCCCGTTGCCTAGAATTTAGTGACATGGTCACAACTAGGTGCCTGGGAGGGATTCTGGTGGAGGCTGGGTTTCTTGATTCTGGGTGCTTTGTGCTCAGTTAGAAATTGGGGTTCTCTTGTTGCAGAAAAGTACGTCTGTGTGCCAGACTTTAACCTTGCGCAGAGAGCAATCTGGCCCTTGCCTTCCATTCTGATAGGTTGTCAAGCTCCGCCGGAGTGTGTAGACTGGGGCTGCCATGTGAGCAAGTGCATGTGATTTCAGGTCCCTTAGGATGGGGTCTGTGGGTCACGACATAGTAGTTCAGCTTCAAGAGGGGCTTGGGACTGAGATCAGATATATGGGAAACCAGCATGACTACCTGATGGAGCCCCAACAGAGCTCTGGTCCCAGAGCTTGGATGGGCTTCCGTGGGTGGCAACACTCCGTGTGCGTTGTCACTCGTCGACACCAAAGAGTATGCTGCCCATGACTCCACAGGGAGAGGACGCTGGAAGCTCCAGTTTGGGTACTTTCCTGGACTCTGCCCTCTGTACTTCCTCCCTTGGCTGATTTTAACCTGTATCCTTTTGTTCTAACTAACCTTAACTAGGGGTACAACAGCTTCTAGTGAGTTCTGTGCGACTCTCCAGTGAACGATTGAAACTGAGGACGGTTTGGGGAATCCCACAGACTTGTAATTGGTCGCAGAAGTGAGAGAGGTTTGCTGTGCACTGCGCTCCTGTTACCTTCCCAGCATCCCAGCCACGCCCTGGTAATGGCACAATGGAACAAAAGGGCTGGGCTGCTTCTGGCCAGAGGCTCTACGCGGGCCACGCCTTCACGGCCTGGCCAGAAAATGAAGGTTCTAACACGGGAATAAGCTTGTAATTCAGTCAGTCACCCCACGCGCTGCAATGAAAGATATCTGCTATTGAAGAAGAGGAGAATGTTGGAAGAGAAAAGCAAGCCACCACAAAATCAAACCTGCCCTTTCGGCCACTCAAATATCTATGCACCTGGTGCACTGGGTGTTATACACAACTAATGAATCATCGAGCCTTACATCGAAAACCGGGGATGTACTGTATGGTGACTAACATAATATAATAAAAAATCATTATTAAAATAAAAAAAAAAAGCAGAGAAAAAAAATAAAAACTCAATATCAGCAAAGGCAAAAAAAAAAAAAAAAAAATCTATGCACCTGTCTTCCAACATGTACAAAGTCATACCTTTTGCAAGAACAACCTCAAAGTTCCATTCAGGCACATCTCTCAGCTTGAACACCTATGTCTTGGATGGTGTCCAGAGCTCTTCTTCAGTGCAGAGGGGGTCCCTGTGGCCTGGAAACCCATGCACTTAAAGAAAAGTTCTGCTTTAAAATGAGCCATAGACAATGGTTCAGGAGGAAAAGTAGTTACAGCAAAAACCCCCATTTGGGGGCGCCTGGGTGGCACAGCGGTTAAGCGTCTGCCTTCGGCTCAGGGCGTGATCCCGGTGTTCTGGGATCGAGCCCCACGTCAGGCTCCTCCGCTATGAGCCTGCTTCTTCCTCTCCCACTCCCCCTGCTTGTGTTCCCTCTCTCGCTGGCTGTCTCTCTCTCTGTCGAATAAATAAATAAAATCTTTTAAAAAAAAAAAAAAAACCCATTTGGAAAGGGGAGTCACAGAGAACACCCAGCAGTCCTTGGCCCACAGCAGTGATCAAATCCTACAGGAACCGGAATGGCGAGGACCCCCTTCTCTGGCAGTGGAGTAAGTTCTTTGGTCGACCCATCTGAATACCTCTGGCTCTGGAACAATTCTTCTTGCCCAATATCCTACTGTCCCTGCCCTGCAGGAGGACTTCCTTGTCCCTCATCTTTAAAAGCCCCATCAGAAGTGAGCATTGGAGGGTATTTGCTGGGATCGGAACCGATATAGGGTCCTAGGGGTTACTATAGGGATTGGTCAGTCACTTGCAATTTGGGGCTAGTTTGCTGTTTCTTTATCAATAAGATTAATATCCTCACAAACCTCTGGGTTTCTGATATGCTTGTTTCTGGTCAGTTTCGCTTTAGGATTGCCAGATTTAACAAATCCTAAGAAAACACAGGATTCCCAGTGAAGCCTGAATTTCAAAAAACGGTGAATGATACTTTGCAAGTAAAATATTTGAGACACCCTTACCCTAAAAAAACTATTTGCTCTACTCTCCTACCCGCTTCTCTTCCAGCTAATGACCACTGCCCTCAGACCATATGAAATGGCCGGCTTCGTTAGGAAGATAACACCCATTCACTGATGTTTGCCTCTGGACTGCCTCTCACTGTCTGGCAGAAAAACAGATAGGAAGCTCTTTGTGAGACCATGAGGCCTCGGTAAAACTGCCTGCCCAGGATGCCTTTGCTTGGAGTGTAGGGGCTTGGGTTTTTTAATTCAGCAAGACTCGAAATTACCAGGTTATGAGTCAAATTACATTGTAGACTCCAGACAGAGAGGGCTTCCTTGGCAGAACAAATTCTTCATTCTGTTTCCAGGCTGCCTGGCTTTTTCCCCGAGTTCACCTCTCTTTTGGACTTCTCAGGAAGTGGCAGGAAGCAGCTGAATGTGCCCCAGATTCTGAAATTTTCCAACCATTTTTTCCTAATGCTCTGCCTTGGTCAGCAGGCAGTATCCCTTCTCAGGCAGCAACGGGAATGTGCCACCCAATGTCTCTTGGCCGGGTGCTAAAGGTCATCATTTTTCCTACCTACCTACCTACCTACTGAGTCCTTGTCATCCAACTGCTTGATCAGTGCCCCATCTTAGGTTCTGTCAGGACTGGACTCAGCTGTGGGGGTCAGAAGTCACAAAATAATCTGAAGTAGATACATTAGTTTCCTATTGTTACTGTAACAAATTGCCAGAAACTTAACAACTTAAAACAATCCACATTTATTCTCTTATGGTTTTAGAGGTCCAATGTCAGAAATGAGACTTCTGGAACTAAAGTCAAGGATCTGCGAAGCTGGGTGCTTCTGGAGGCTCCAGGGGAGAATTTGTTTCCTTGACTTTTCCACTTCCTCAAGGCCACTCCTGCTCCTTGGTTTATGATGTTCCTTCTTTCCATTTTCAAGGTGACTCCCTCCAACCATTGCTGCTAACATCTTGTGTCTCGGACATTCCTACCTCCCTCTTACAAGCACCCGTTTGTTGACATGGGGCCCGCCCAGATCATCTCCTCTCTCTGTGTTCTCAACTCATTTGCAAAGTCCCTCTTGTAAGGTAACATATTCACAGTTCCCAGGGATTAGGAGGTGAACATCCCTTTTGGGGGGTAGTGGGGAAGGAGTATTGTTCTGTCTGCTACAACAAGGAAGAAGTTTATTTTTCTCTCAAATAAATGGAGGCAGTCCCCTAGGGCCAGTACGGGGGAGCCAATGATCACGAGGATCTCAGGCTCCTTCTACCTTGTCCTGCTTCCAGCCTCAGCAAGCAGCCTCCACCTCATGGTCCAAGAGGACTCCTCGAACTGTAGCCAGCATATCCAAATTCTAACCAGCAGGACAAGCAAGGGGAGAAAGAAGGACTTGCACCCTCTTTTCGAAGATACTTCCTGACTGGTTGCACTCTGGTCTTCCATGAACATCCCTTTGGCCAGAACTTGGTCATGTGGCCACACCTAGTGTTAAGTGTGACTGACAAATGTAGACATTGTTCTTGACAGACACGTGCCCAGCTAAAAACAATTGGGGTTTCGGGGAACCTAGTGGCTTAGTCAGTTAAGCGTCTGACTCTTGGTTTCAGCTCAGGTCATGACCTCAGAGTCATGAGATGGTGCCCTGCTTAAGAGTCTTTCTCTTCCCCTCCCTTTGCCCCTCACCCCCTAAATTAAACAAATAAAATATTTTTTTTTAAAAATTGGGGTTTCTACTGCTACAAGGGAAGAGGAGTATATCTTTTGGGGGACATCTAGTAGTCCCTCCAGTGTTCCTGACTAAATTTCTAAGATTATATGTACATCTTGGGTGGAAAATGAATTTAATTCACATGCAAGTGTGCTAAATTCCAGAAGACAGTAGTTTTTACCTAACTGCTTCTAGTCTCATGCTTATCTTTGGAGTAATGTAGTAAGTTCTTTGTGTAGCACTGGGACCAATATTTCAAGCAAGCAAGCAAGCGAGAGAGAGAGAGAGAGAGGGAGGGAGGAAGGAAGGAAGGAAGGAAGGAAGGAAGGAAGGAAGAAAAATAGAAAGGAGGGAGGGAGGGAGGAAGGAAGGAGGGAAGGAAGAAAGAGAGAAAGGGAGAGAGGAAAGAAGGAAGGAAGGAAGAAGGAAGATAGGAAGGAAGGAAGAAGGAAGGAAGGAAGGGGTGGAGGGAGAAAAGAAGGGAGAAAGGAAGGGAGAAAGAAAGAGAGAAACATTCATATAAGTACCTTCCAGGGAAGAAGCACATGAAATGGAAGTTCAATGATTCCAGAAATAAACAAAGGAGTTTTTCCTCCAGAACTTAGACTGTGCTGAATGATCTACTGATTACCAGTGAATGCGTAATTTGAGTCCCTACTGAATGGGGATGTGGAGGTTGGAGGAGGCTCATCTCAGAGTAGAAGCAAGGCACAAGGCAGGGAGAAGCAGGAAAAGGGGATGCTTCCCTGTGCTGACCATAAGTTTCATGAAGGCCACACAGGCACACCTATCGAGAATGGGGTTTGGGTGACACCCCATTGGGGACCCTGCCCCCTCATCTACAGGTAGAAGCCCTCTCTCTCTCCTCGCACACCCCTTCACTAATCAAATCACATCGGGGCTAGGCCCTGAGATGTCCTTTCTTGGCCCACTTCTTTCTTCCTACATTATTGCCATAATTATTGTCCAGGCACTATTTTCTCTTGCTAAGATTTCTACAAACATCTCCTAACCAAGATGTCCAGTGAGATGCTACTCTCCCATACATTCTGCACGTTGCCGCCAGAAGGATTTTTCTAGCATGCAAAGCTGATCGTCTCAGGTTATAGGTTGAATCGTGTCTCTGCAAAAAAGAGACAGAGTCTGTTTGGTGGAGTCCTAACCACTAGGAGCTCAGAATGTGATCTTATTTGGAGATAGGGTCTTTACAGAGGTGATCAAATTAAGACAAGGTCAATAGAGGCCGTACAATGCCTCTTCATGCTGCTGGAATTACCTGCTCAATCCTCTCTTCCCTTCTACGCTGTATGCTACGTGAAGGGAAAACCTCGTTTGTTGTTCCCTAGTAAGTCCTCAGGATTTAGTGTAATATATACTGGGCACCCGGTTAATAGATGTGGGACAACTGATCAGATGAATGAATGATATATTTTCCATGTAAATTGTGTATTTCTATTTCCATTTTTACCCCGGGTTTTATTTTAAACCTTTTTTTTTCTTTTTAACGAGTTTATGTATTTATTCATGAGAGACAGAGAGAGAGAGAGAGAAGCCGGCTCCCTGCAGAGCCTGATGCAGGATTCGATCCCAGGACTCTGGGATCATGACCTGAGCCAAAGGCAGATGCTTAACCAACTGAGCCACCCGGGCACCCTATTTTAAAACCTTCAAACACAGTGCGAAGTTGAAAAAATTATAGCGTGAACAGACATACATCAAACACCTAGATTCTAGAATTAATGCTTGGCTTTATTTGTTTATCACATGGCTATGCATCCACCAATCTCTCTTATTTGATTGAGTTTCGAATCATAGGTGCCCCCAAGGTCCCTGGCAAACATGCCCCTTCAGCTTAGTACATACCCCTAGGACAGCGGATGACAAATATTGCTGAAAGCTATATCTCCTTAGTCCTTTGTGCCAATGCCATGACCATGTGGATTTATAATGCGAATTTAAAAGTGGAGTTCCGTAGAATTATCCAGTATTTCCTTTATTCTAGATCCTTACCTATTTCCAGATTAGGTGTGTATTTAAGAGTAATATAGAAACTGCCCTGGGAAACCAAGAAGAGCTCTGTGATGACAGAGAAGCTGAACCAAAGAGTCCGTAACTGAAAAGGAAGAGAGGAAGCCTCCTTTGGAGGGTGCAGCCATCGTCCTGCTCAGTCGGGGTCAGAGAGGGTGAACCAAGTTGTGGAACTTCCCTCGGGGGCTGTGGTAGCACCTGGTACCTCCTTGCCACCCAGCCCTCCTGAATTCCAGGAAAACCCAGTAGTACACTCCTGCAGCTGGTGACGGAGACAGCGTGGGGCGCGGGCCACCGTCATGTCTAAACCTTACTGAGCCCCATCCCCAACGTGCTCCTAGGCATTCATGAGCAATGGCAGGAAACCAAGTCAATTTCCGTGCTTTCCTCCCTGACGTCATCTTGTTCTACTCTTTGCAGAGCTATTAGCTTTACTCCACAATACACATTTTGGGGGGCTTGTTTTGCATGAGTTCTGGCTACGTTTATTCTAAAAAAGATTTTTTTTTTTAGTGGATTTACACTTTACAGTTTTGGGTGACTCCAGTACACAAACTCTCAGGGCACGATGGCCCATCGGTGGCTCTGCTGCAGGACGTTCACAGGTGGCGAATGGGCAGTGTCTCCGTGGGAAATGACACCCCACGTCATTGCAAATAAATAGAAAGCAAACAACGCAATCGAGGAAAAGACCCGAGTGACACCACATCTTCACTTTATCCCAGCTGAATTATCAGAAGGCTGTGAAAATGAAATTAATGTAAGAGATAAAATACGCGGTTTTCACAAGTTTCCCTTTCTGCACTACCTTTTTAATGACGAAAGTGCTTGTCGTGTGGTATTCATCGATTTGCCTATTGGGGAGAGATTTAAAATGTCTCCCCTATAAATGGTAAGGATCTCCCCTAAGGAACAACATCCAGAAATGAGTTAATTAATCCTGTCTATTACTTAAAATAACTCCGTCTTTGACTTCAGTTAGGAAAGCCAATATACCTGTGGTTTCCTTCAGATCATTTAAATTGTTCTCTGCCTCTTGCGGTTGGAAGAATCCCGACTCTGCCCTTACCAATGAATTCCTCTCCCGTCTTTTAAAATGCAATGGTAAATCTATCTATCTATCTATCTATCTATCTATCTATCTATCATCTTTAACATTAATAGTAAATACTTTAAAGATTTTGTTTTATTTTAAGTAATCTCTACACCCAATGTGGGGCTTGAACTCACAACCCTGAGATCAAGAGTCTCATGTTCCACTAACTGAGCCAGCCCCCTTAACTTTAATAGTAAATATGTTAAATTTAATGGTAAATAATTTTGAAATCATGCATATCTGTGAGAAGAGCAAAGCAGAATAAAAGGTACCATGTTCTAAATACCCGTTACAGTCACGTTGATAGTTCAGGGACACAGATTTTCTGTGCTTTTTGTTTGTTTAATTTAGATACTTATGTTGCATGTGTTTTATTCTTTTGTTTGCCTGTTTTTCACAGCAGTAATCATATAGATAAAATTTTGTGTTTTTTTTTAAAGATTTTATTTATTTATTTGACAGAGAGCCAGCGAGAGAGGGAACACAAGTAGGGGGAGTGGGAGAGGAAGAAGCAGGCTCATAGCGGAGGAGCCTGATGTGGGGCTCGATCCCAGAACGCCGGGATCACGCCCTGAGCCGAAGGCAGACGCTCAATGACTGCACCACCCAGGTGCCCCAAAATTTTGTATTCTTTTTATTTTTTTTATTTTTTATTTTTTTTTTAAAGATTTTATTTATTTATTCGACAGAGATAGAGACAGCCAGTGAGAGAGGGAACACAAGCAGGGGGAGTGGGAGAGGAAGAAGCAGGCTCACAGCAGAGGAGCCTGATGTGGGGCTCGATCCCAGAACGCGGGGATCACGCCCTGAGCCGAAGGCAGACGCTTAACCGCTGTGCCACCCAGGTGCCCCTTGTATTCTTTTTAAACCTTGATTTTAACACAATCGTTTTCTTCACAACTATATGATTTAGTTTTAAAGTCACCTTATGGAAGTATAATTCATGTAAAAGTATAATTTATATAAAATGAAACACATCTGGGGTGCCTGGGTGGCATGGCGGTTAAGCGTCCGACTCAGTTTCAGCTCAGGTCATGATCTTGGGGTTGTGAGGTCGAGGCCCCGCATTGGACTCCGCACTCAGCTCAGAGTCTGCTTAAGACTCTCCATCCCTTTGCCCCTCCACCCTGCTCTCTCTCTGACTCTCTCTCTCTCAAATAAATGAAATCTTTTAAAAAATAAATAAGAAAAATAAAACACATCCACTGTGTGTGTATGTATGTGAGTGTATATACATATATGTATAAAACATATACATATATATACACATATACACACGGATAACCTGTGTAAGTACCTCCCTAATCAAGACATGGATTTTTCTTTTTATGTATTTATTTATTTGACAGAGACAGCCAGTGAGAGAGGGAACACAAGCAGGGGGAGTGGGAGAGGAAGAAGCAGGCTCCTAGCAGAGGAGCCTGATGTGGGGCTCGATCCCGTAACGCCGGGATCACGCCCTGAGCCGAAGGCAGACGCTTAATGACTGCGCCACCCAGGCGCCCCACGACATGGATTTTTTTCTATCACCTTAAATGTACCCTCCTGACCCTTTGCAGTCAGCACCATCACGGCCCCTCCTCCCCAGCCACCGCTCAGACACCTGTTGATTGATTAGCTTTGCCTCCTTGGGACCTACACTAAGTATATAGATTTTTATGGCTGGCTTCTTTGGCTCAGTGTATCTTTGGGACCCATCCACACTATTGCGTGTATCAGTAGCTTGTTGCTTTGTATTCATAAGTAGTGCTTTATTGTATGGACATACTACACTTTGTTTATCCATTCACCACTTGGTGAACATTTGGGTTGTTTCCAGTTTTTCTTGATTATAAATAATGCTTCTATGAACATGCAAGTAGAAGTCTTTGTGTGGACATATGTTTTCATTTTCTTGGGTAAACTGGGAGTGAACATGCTGACCCTTTTATTAGTTAGGCTGTTTGTCTTTTATTATTGGATTTTAAGAGGCTTTTTAAATATATTCTTATATGTGTACTTAGTCAGATATGTGTACTGCTAATTTTTTCTCCCAGTGTGTTGCTTGCCTTTTCATTTTCTTTTTTTTTTTTTTTAAGATTTTATTTTTTTTATTTTTTGAAGAGTTAGAGACAGCCAGCGAGAGAGGGAACACAAGCAGGGGGAGTGGGAGAGGAAGAAGCAGGCTCCTAGCGGAGGAGCCTGATGTGAGGCTTGATCCCATTACGCCGGGATCATGCCCTGAGCCGAAGGCAGACGCTTAACGACTGCGCCACCCAAGCGCCCCACCTTTTCATTTTCTTAGTGGTGTATTTTGAACAGCATAAGTATAATTTATCATTTTTTCTTTTATAATTTGGATTTTTATGTTTAGTCTAAGACCTTTTTGTCTACCCCAATGTCAGGAAGATCATCTCCCATGTGTTCTTTCAGAAACTTTACCTTTTTAACACTTAGGTCTATGATCTATTCCAAGTTAATTTTTGTATATGGTGTGAGGTAAGGATTGAGGTTAATTTTTTTAAAAATAATTTTTCATCGTTTTGCAAATATCTAGTTGTTCCAAAACCATACGTTGAAAAAGTTTCCCTTTCCCCATCAAAATTACCTTGGCACCTTTGTTAAAATTCATAGGATTTTTTGACTACATATGTACAAGTTTATTTCTGGACTTCCTGCTCTATTCCATTGATGTAATTGTCTATCTTTAAGCCTTGGCTGTTGTTTTATTTTTAATTTTTTTGACCATTGTTTTATATTAGGTCTTAAAGTCAGGCAGTCTAAATCCTCCAGCTTTGTTCTTCTTTTTCAAAATTATATTTGCTATTCTAGCTCCTTTGCATTGTCATATAAATTTTTAAATTAGTTTGTCCATTTTTAACAAAAGTCTGCTGGAATTGTTGAATGGGATTGCACTGGGTGGAAGAATGGACATCTTAATAATATCAAGTCTTGTACTCCATCAATTTACAACTTATTTCTTTCAGCATAGCCATGTTTTTAGCGGCAGATAATATCTCACTGAATTGGAATTCTAGTTCACCAAACCATGCCCATTTTGTCAATTAGGTTGTTTCTACTTTTTTATTATTAATAATTTGCTACAAATAACATGGTGTTTAAAGATTTTCTTTTTCAAATTTAGGGTTATTTTCCTGACATAAATTACTGGGTCAAAGAATATAAACATTTTATAGGTTTTGGTATATATTACCAATTTTTTTCTTCTCTGTTTGCTACAGATTTATGATCCTTTACCATATATTAAAATCTCATGTACTAACAAATTGGAATCTGTTCTGAGCTACTCTGTCCAATTCATCTTATGCCAAAATGATGATGTTTTAATTCTTTTAGCTTTACTATGTTTTGTGACTAGTAAAGCTCTTTTCCCTATAATTAACTTTTAAAAAAGATATCTCGATTCCATTATTTTTTAAGAAAAATCTGTATTAAATTTACTCATTAAAAATTATATTGAGAGGAATTAGTTAAGCCTAAAAATTAATTTTGTAAGACTGGACATTTAAAAAAATTTAGATTTCCTCTTCAGAAATACTGTACATCTCTCCATTTTTCATGTATTTCTTAATTCAGCCTTATAGTTTAATTCATGTAACTCAAACATATTACATTCAAATTACTCTGAGCATTTTATATTTTTATTGCTGTTGAACATACAATCCTTATTTTCATTTTGTTTTCTAACTGGTTACTGCTGTTAAATAGAAATGCCTATTGATTTTTGTATATGTAGCTGTTTTAAAATCTACAGGTACAACACATAAATGGTCAGAAAAGTAACAGTCTTCATTTCTCTGTAGATTAGCCCAATTTAGCTCTCCAGCAACCATTTCTGCTGAGGGTGGGGGGAAAAATCGATGTTACTATTTAGCTGGAACTCAGTTGATAGTGCATTACATTCTCTTTTCACATCCCTCTTCTCCTTCTTGCCTTCTCCCTGAAATATTCTGTCTGGGATGGGGAGAGGTGTAGGGTTCAAACAAGCCACACAATGTGGCCAGTGCCCCAGCAGGAGCAGGTTGCAGTCCTGTTCCCACACAGGCGACAACACGCTAGGGGGGTTGTTAGAATAAGCCATTGCTGACTCAACCTGCAACTCACTCTTGCAGGGTCTTCTAAGCCTCTGCTCTTTCACTCAGGCTCTCTGCTTTTTTCTGTCCTTTTCTATAGCGTGGCCCATTCCCATCCTCAAGTGGGATGGCGACTCCAGAGGACAGGCACCCACACCCTACCCCAAGATGTCCTTCGTTCTGTTCTCTTTTTGTGCCTTTTCCTCTAGATCAGACACATGTCATGTCTTTGGCAAAGTGCTCTTTATCACACATTTCATGATCCGGAGCATAAATTTGATGGAGGGAGAGCTGGGGCGGGGGAGGGGGGGTGCCTACTAGGAATTATAAGGGATAAAAAAATACCTTGGCTAATATTTCAACAATATTGTCTCCTTCTATTATGGAATTCAAACATACAGAAAAGCACAGAGAATAATATAATAAAGGTTCATGTCCCTATCACTCAGCTTCAATAATTATCAACATCTCTCACCTATGGCCCTGCCTCAACCACACTTCCTTTCTCCTTTTTCCTTTTTCCTTCCCTTCCTCCTGGAGTTAATTTAAAACAAATTCTACATTTCATGTCATCTCACTGTGGCCAAATATTTAAAGTCTTTTCTAGGGGCGCCTGGGTGGCACAGCGGTTAAGCATCTGCCTTCGGCTCAGGGCGTGATCCCGGCGTTCTGGGATAGAGCCCCACGTCAGGCTCCTCCGCTAGGAGCCTGCTTCTTCCTCTCCCACTCCCCCTGCTTGTGTTCCCTCTCTCGTTGGCTGTCTCTATCTCTGTCTAATAAATAAATAAAATCTTTAAAAAAAAAATAAAAAAAATAAAGTCTTTTCTAATCATTTTTCAGAGGATTCTTTCTTTGGTGTATCCCACAGGCTTTGGTATGATTCGTTCACACTTTCTTTTTTTTGCTGGTTACCGTATTTTTATTTGCTCCTTGACCTAATGTATTTGGGGGAGTTTGTCTAAATTTCTAAAGAGTTAAAATTTGGGTGGTTAAAGGATCTGGACTGTACTTAGTTAATTGAATATGAGATTCTCTTTGTGGCATAGTATGCAATCAATGCTTACAAATGCATACAGACACTTGAAAAGGTGAATCCCCTGTGATTCCATTATATTTAATTGTACCTCTTCATTACTTTGTTAAAACCCTCTATGCCTTTATTGTGTATGCACTCAATCTCTGACAGACTGTGTTGTGTTAAAATCTTCTACTAACTGTATCTACAACTGTCCATTTATCTATTTTTGTGGTACATATATTGTTGCTATATTTTACAGTTTGAATTGTGTTCCCACCAAATTCATATGGTAAAGTCCTAACCCCCAGTACCTCAGAACGTGACTCTAATTGGAAACAGAGTCTTTACAGAGGTAATCAAGTCAAAAGAAGGTCATTAGCGTGAGCCCTACTCCAAAATGACTGTGTCCTCATAAAAAAGGGGGCACTTGGAGACAGATGCCCATGCAGGGAGAACGGGATGCTGATGAACACACATAGAAGGAAGGCAAAGCGAAGAGTTGCACAGGAAGACTGCCATCTGCAAGCCAAGGAGAGAAGGTGGGAGCAGAACCTTCCCTCGAGCTCTTGAAAGGAACCGACCCTGCTGACCCCTTGTTTTCAGACCTCAGTCTCCAGAACCAAACAAAGGAGGACAGTGCTGTTGTTCTCAGCTGCCCATTCGCAGCACTTGGTGATGGCAGCCCCAGGAAGCTAATACACCGTTCACCTCTCCTATAGTGTGTCTTCGCCATCAGTTTCTGTAAAATCACCTTCGCTGGCAGGTTAAACCCCTGCTTGATTTTCACATTTGAGTGGCAGGCCTTTGCCCGGTCTCTTCATTAAGACGCTGTGTCGCCTTGCACTCAGCCCAGACATTTGTCACGTGAAGATAGGGAGCTTGGCGATTGGTGATTGCACATGTGAGCTCTGGATCAAGATGGGTGGCTGCCGTTTAGTTGCTACGTGGCTTTGAGCAAGTCCATTAATCCTTCTGGGCCTCAGTTTTTCCCATTTGTAAGGTGAGGGAACTGTAACTGTCCTTATAAGGATAGAACAAATTAAAATATTTAAAGTGCTGACAACAGTGCCTGGCCCACCGCAAGTACTTCACATATATGTGAGTCATTATGAATCCTGTCAGCTTTATAATGAAGGTACTGAGATCATTTTACAGAGACTCAGGGGAGTTAAGTCAGGAAGTTGGTGTGACAGGATTGTTGGAGGCTGGGTTGCCAGGGGGCAGGCCCTGAGATGGAGATTAATGGGCAGGAAACATATTAGGGGGTACTCTCCAGATCAATGGGTGTGGGGTTGGAGGTGAAGCAAGCAGGATTGGGTTGGGCAGAGGAAGTTTAATTGTGATGCAATCACAGCAAAGCCTCCCCAGCCAATGGGAGCAGAGTGCTTTAAAATATGTCCACAAATTCTCTGATGCTCCGTTCCAAAGGTAGAGCCAAATTCCCCTTCCCTTGAGTGTAGGCAAGAGTTAGTGACTCTGTTCTAACAACAAAAGAAAAGTAAATGTGAGAGTTCAGAGCCTAGGCCATAGAAGGCACTCCAGCTCCCTGTTTGCTCTCCCTGTGGGACTGCCTGGTCTGGGAGAAGTTAGCTGCCATGCTGTGAAGACTCTCAAGCAGCCTGTGGACAGTCCCACATGGGGAGGAACTGAGGGCTCCAGCCCATGCCCACATAAGGGTGCCATCTTGGAAGTGGATCCTCCAGTCCAATCCAGCCTTCGGATGACTGTAGCCTTGTCTAACATCTTGGCTGTGATCACCTGAGACCTTGAGCCAAAACTACCCAGGGAAGCTGCTCCTGAGTTCCCTACTCACAGCCACTATGAGATCAAATGTTTATGTGTTAACCTACTAATTATTGAAGGTAATTTGTTACGCAGCAATAGAAATCTAATACAGGGATCTGACTTGTCCTTCAGAGTTGTTCCAAGCTGGAGTGAGGGGAAGAGGGCTTTCTATCCTAAATTGACTAGTCATTAGATGTGGGCTGTCCCCCCAACCTCCTGCCCCTCCCAAAGGACCATGACTTTGGGCAAAGCAGTTTTCTTCACCTAAGGGCAAGTTGTAAAGAGTGACTGAACCGACAGCTGTTGAGAGCAACACTCTCAGCAGCTCAGGAACATGTCCCTCAGTTCTGAAAGGTCTGGGCAGAGCATCACAGCCTCCACTGAAAGGAAGCCTCCTACTGTCCTGGAAGGGGAATTAGGCTAACAGCTGAAGCAAGCATAGTAGCCTATCTTCTAATGAAAGATGCCTACAATTGGAGCCAGACGCTTTCCCCAGGGCTTAATAAAAGCTGCAGATCAAGCCCCGCTTCCATCAAATACTTCCCCAATCCTGTCCATCTCATTCTACAAAGGGAGGGAGAAGAATGAAAGGAGGCAGTTGGCCTTGTGGAGAGTGCAACATTTCTCATGGGAAGTGAGGTAGAGGGGGAGGCTGCAAGGTAATCTCTCCTTGGTATCGGTTGGGCCTACTGGAAGGCAAGGCTGGTCTTCCATTTACTCCTTGCCAATCTGTCTAGTCAGCATTCTTGCTGAGCTATTCCTGTCTGCATTTTAGGAGGGAGCAAGAAGGTCGAAGAGAGAAGGGTGAAGAGGAGACGCCTTGGGGCAGCTTCCAGTCCAGTCCTTCCATGTAGTAAAGATGTGTATTTCTCATGAGTCACGTGGGTGGACTCCATAGAAGATAAACTGTCTTGAGCTGCCTTGCTGAATCCTCACCAATAATCTGAGTGCACTAGTGGGTGCTGGCAGAGGGTGATGGAAAAGATCAAGCTGGAGACAGATCTCCCATGGAAATGTACGGAAGGGAAAAGGCCAACAAGGCCTTCTTGTGTGTCCCCGGAAAGTTTCAAACAAGGGCCAGCTATCCATACAAGCAGGAACCAATTAAGAGAGAACTTTCGCGGAGGCCAGTTAAGCGATGCTTGCCTCAACACAGAAGCCAGGCCTGAAGAGGATGCTGAAGAAGTGCCCAAGAGCCGGAACCACGACTCTCACCTTCCCACCCCCACTAAGGCTCTGGTGTTCCACTCAAGTCATGAGATTGGCACTTTGACATGGTCTGATTTTTACTAACTGAAAATGACCAGAACGTTAAGGGTATGGCCTAAGGTGTGGTTAAGGGATGGGAAAAGAGTAGTATTGGAGAAAACTGGACGGTTTCGTGTTTGGCAGCCATCACACAGGGCTCAAAAACTGATGACACTGGTAATTGCTGGAACGGAAGCTCTTTGCCCTGCGCTAACATTCCATAAAGATTGTGTACAACCTACAAAGATGAGTGAAACATGGCATACCTGACGTCCAGGAACAAGAAATGTTCTGTTGTAAACTAAGTATAAAGCAGGTTTGCTGAGCAAACAAGTCTAGAATGTGGATCCTTCTGTTTCTTTTCCCGCTTCCCTGCATTGTCTACAGAGAATGATATTTTACCAGATGGAAATGATGGGTGAGTCTAGGGGAGAGGGATTCATTTCCTGAATTGCAAGTAGACTAGACTGTGATTATTAAATCCCTAATGAACTGTTTTAGAATTGCTGAGTTTGAGTTGCAGGAAGACATCCAAGAGAGAAGGAAGCCCTGAGGCCAGAGAGGAACGAGCTGAAACCGGAGACCTGAATATTGGGAAACACCACCTTGTACCACCCTTCACAAGCAATTGTAGCTACAGCACCATCACTGTCCTATAAAATGCCTTAAATTCTCAAGAGGGCGGCACCGGTGATACTGACTCATGAAATTGTTGTACAGAAAATTTCTAATGTAATCCTAAAAGTAACGCACTTTAAAAAACAGACATCAAAACTAAGAATTTTAAAAACAAAAAGCACTTTTTCACCGCACTGCCAGTTACCAAAATAACGAAATGTTACCTTTCTGCTTATTGGAAAAGTCCTGGTTTAAAACATCTACAAGGAATTTTATTTCAGTCAAAGCAGTGGGTTGCCTAACACTGTATTGCTGCCGGGCCTGGAGGCAACTCTCCCCCCAAACCAATGTCTCGTGTTTGGTTCAGTCGGCTCCGGCCGGGAATAAAAAGGAGTCCCGGCAGGTCCGCTCCGGCTCCGAGGTTCTCACGTCCTCGCGCCTTCGGGACCCAGGGCCTGCGGGCCGCGCCTTCCCGCATTCTGCGCACCGACATGAATATTCAGCACCCCGTTCCAGGGCGCGCGCCGGAGGAGTACCCACAAGCCCCCGCGGTCCCGCGCGGCCGGGCTGCGGGGACCCAGCGCCGCGGCTCGTAGCGGGGCGCGGTCATCCGGCGCTCCCCGAGACCTTGGCCCCCGGCTCGGCGGCACAGGCGGAGGCGGGCCAGTTGGGCCGCTCGCCAATCGGCGCCTTGCGGGCCGGGAGCGCGGGGCCGCGGGAAGTGGACGCAGCGCTGAGGACGCCGGTCCTCAGAGCCCCCGGGAGAGACTGGGGGAGGACTAGAGATGACGAGAGGAAGGAGACTGGGGCGGGAACGCGGTCCCCAACTATCACGGCCTTGATGCCAACTCCTTAGCGCAGCGCCTGAGCGCCGCACAGGCTGACGGGAGCCTCACCTTCCCGGCACAGGCAGGGCCCGCGACACGGCCTCGGCACCGCCCCCAACCGCGGGGCACGCCGGGACAGAACCATTTCCCCCCCCCCCGCTCCCCCCTCCCCCCCTCCCCCCGCTCCCCCCTCCCCCGCTCCAGTAAAGAAGAGGGGGGTATTTCCGGTGTTAAGACAGTCTTTACGGAAAGGGTGGGGCCGGCATTGTCCCGCCCCTTACGCCCGGCAGGGCGGGGCAAAGAGTGATAGCGCCTCGGCCTGCGCTAAGACCCGCCCCTGCACCGGAAAAAGGAAGGCTGGGGAGTCGATCCGGAATTGGGAGTGTTGTCTCCTGAAAGGACTGCGGGCGGCGAGGAGAAGGGGGCGGGGCGCGGCTTGGAGGGGCGGGGCAACTCGCCTTCCCCTCGGGTCACGCGCGGCAGGAAGTCGCACCCTCAGCGGAGTAATCGAAATGGGGACCTCCTTGGACATTAAGATTAAGAGAGCGAACAAGGTTTATCACGCCGGGGTAAGTAGGGTGGGCTGGCCTACAGGTTCCGTCGTCTGCAGGGCCCCGCACACTTCTGGGTGTCCCTGGGCTGGGCAGATCCGCCAGGTGCGTCCCGCCAGGTGTGCCCCTCGCGCGGCCCGAGCCCTACGAGGGACCCCGGGCGGAGTCCCCGCCACGTCCTCGGGCGTGCGGGCCGAGGGGCCGGCGCCTTAGCTGCAGTGTTCACCGTCTGGCCCTTTGAACATCCGCTTGGCCTTGGGTCCAGCGCTTGAGCTGTCCATTGAGGGTGGAGGAGCTTCGTGTCCACATGCCCCGTTCCCTCACTCCCGACGTGACTGCAGAGGTCTTAACGAATGAAAGGTAGAATTCGCCTTGAAGACAGAAATACGCACTTCAGGGCCCGGTCAGGTCCAACACCATGCAGAAGTTACTCATTTTTTTATTCTTTGAGTGATGTACAAAAGTCATGGCATATTAAAATGCAAGTACAAAAAAATTAAAATCTTAATGACGGCATTAACAAGTTTTGTGCCACTCGCCAATCATTTAACCTCCTCTGGCCTCAGTTTCCTTACTTGCAAAGCGTGGATGATGCAAGGTTCCTGTAGCTCAACCCTACTCTACATCAGAATCAGTCACCCTGGGAATTTTAAAGTATGATTGCCCAGGTCCCACTCCCAGAGATACCATTGATTGTAATGTGCAGCCAGTGTTGAAATCACAGCTAGCTCACACTGTGGAATAAAATTGAGAGTAGTGGTTGGTCCCATAAATGCAGAGCAGTCTCAGAAAAGATGGAATACCAGACAAAGATCATGAACAGATGCTAAACCCTTTTGAGTGCAACACTACTAGGGAAACCTGATACTTACACAGACTCAAATGATCACCTCCCAAATTATTAATTTCAGAGGGGAAAAGCTACCTTCATAGTGGAGGAATCAGGTCATCACTAGTCTATCCACGATCAACAGTTGGCATCACCTCACTATCACCACTAATGATACTACTGACATTATGTTCTGGCATGATCATAGAGGGTCTGGCCTGATGGGAACAAATCTTATATGTAGTATTCCTACCAAAAAGGTTCAACTTAGATCAATTCATAAGGAAACAATCAGGCGTGTCCCGGTTGAGGAACACTCTGAAATAATTGGCCTGCATTCTTAAAAAATGTGAATGTCATAAAAAAAGGGAGTTTTTCTAGATTAAACGAAACTAAAGGGATATGACAACCAAATACAGTGCATAATTTTTGATAAATAAATTTGAGTATGGACTATATATTAAATAATAGCTTTGTATTGGTGTTAAATTTCCCAGTGTGATATTTGTGTTTTGGCTGTGTAGGAGAATACTCCACATACTGAAGTATTCAGGAGTAAAGTATGGCAATAACTAAATTTTGACTAGTTCAAGCACAGATTGTGTGTGTGTGTGCATGTGAGAAGAGAGAGCAAGTAGGGCAAAGTGTTAATAATTGACGACTCTAACTGAAAGCTGTATGAGTCCACTTTGTATTCATTTTTAGTAAGTTTTGTTGAGATGTAATTCAGATACCATAAAATTTACCCATTTAAGATGTAAAATTCAGTGGTTTTAATATATTCACAGAGTTGCTCAAATAATCACTACCGTCTAATTTTAGAACATTTTGATCCACCCCAAAAGAAACCTTGTACCTATTAGCAGATATTCCTCATCCTCCCTACCTTTCAGTCCCTGGCAGTCACAGATCTGCTTTCTGTCTCCATGGATTTGCCTATTCTGGAAAAGTCATATATGTGGTCTTTTGTGACTGGCTTCCTTCGTTTAGCATAATGTTTTCAGTGTTCATACCTGTAGCATCTATCAGTTCCTGGTTCCTTTTTATGGCTGAGTAATATTCCATTGTATGGCTAGACCATCTTTTATTTACCCACTCACTTGTTGATGGACATTTATTTGGGTTTTCACTTTTTGACTTTTATGAATAATGCTACAATGAACTTTCTAGTACAAGTTTTTTTGTGAACATATGTTTTCATTTCTCTTGGGTATATACAGAGGAGTGGAATTGCTGGGTGATATGATACTTTTATGTTTAACTTTTTTTTTTTTTTTTTTTTTTAGAGAGAGCCAGCACATGCATGAGCTGGAGCGTTGGGGAGGTCAAAGGGAGAGAGAGAATCTTAAGCAGGCTCCATGCCCAGTAGGGAGCCTGACGAGGGGCTCTGTCTTATGACCCTGAGATCATAACCTGAGCCCAAATCAAGAGTCAGAGCCACCCAGGCACCCCACCATGTTTAACTTTTTGAAGGCCCACCAAACTGTTTGCCAAAGCACCTGCACTGTTGTAAATTCCACCAGCAGTGTGTGAGGGCTCCAGCTTCCTTTCTACTTTGTATTCTCATAACTTTTCTGTAGCTTGGATATTCACAATAAAAATTGGGGAGGCAGTGATAGGGTACTATATACATTTTGCTTTAATAATTATTATTTCATTGAAAAGTCAACACATTCCATTCAGAGATGTTGTTCCAGCTGAGATATTTTCTGTGGTTTTAAATAATGGTGCAAGTAAGGAAAAGTACATTTAGAAAAGCTGCAAGAACTGAAATGGTAAAGTTGACCCAGCCGAAAGTCCTTGTGGTTGGGAGAGCTGAAGGGGGCATCGGCTTTGCGCAACCAGTGCGCATCCCTTGGTGCCATTAATGGGAACAGAATCTGCTGCCATGGCTGGCTTACGGCAATGTTTCTTAATCTTGTGTTGGGGGACCTTATACAGCGATTATAAAAGAAAAATCAGGAAGGGGCGCCTGGGTGACTCAGTCGTTAAGTGTCTGCCTTCGGCTCAGGGTGTGATTCCAGGGTCCTGGGATCGAGGCCCACATCGGGCTCCCTGCTCCACTGGGAGCCTGTGTCTTCCTCTCCCACTCCCCCTGCTTGTGTTCCCTCTTTCGCTGGCTGTCTCTCTATCAAATAAATAAATAAAAATCTTTAAAAAAAAAGAAAAAGAAAAATCAGGGTAACTTCTCCTAAACAGAGGGTTGTTATATATTTTTTAGGAGCCAAAGGAAAAAAAAAAGTTACTAGACCAGTAAGTCCAAACAATCAACAAAAGTATATATTTGGACCTATGTGCCTATGACTGAGGTGTTAGACTCTGTGATCTGTGGTTCAGGATAGGTGGAGTAGGTGGCCAGCACTGCCCTGGCTGCTTCCTAAGCTCCAGGTGGCAGGACCCTAGCTGGCCGGTTGATGGTCTCGGACCCTGTGGTTGGTGCGTGTTTCAAGCATAGTTTGTACCATGATTGTGCAAGGGGTGGCCTCTCTTTCCCATTCTCCCCACTCTTACTGGCTGCAAGTGGAACTAATACAAGTTTTTGATGTTCTCTGTACATCTCAACAGCATTGGTAAAGGTTCAGTTACTAAGGATCTGACTTCTCAGCGGATACCTGCAACTGTCATAGTTTGTTTGACGTGGCTGCCACCTACCTGATCTTTAGGTCATAAGTGAGTGTCGGTCACACAAAGCACATTTTTGCCTGTGTAGCCACATAAAGCAGTCTTCTTGGGATGCCTGGGTGGCTCAGTCAGTTAAGCATCTGCCTTCCGCTCAGGTCATGATCCCAGGGTCCTGGGGTTGAGTCCTGCATCAGGCTCCTTGCCCAGCGGGGAGCCTGCTTCTACCACTGCCTGCCGCTCCCCCTGCTTGTGCGCTCACATGCTCTCTCTCTCTCTGACAAATAAATAAATAAAATCTCTTAAAAATTAAAAAATAAAAAACTATGACTTCTCAGAAAATGTACTGATTCTGTTTCTGTGCTTTTCAGTGTTTTAGTTGTCATGAAAGCATTTGAAAATGGCTTTCATTCTGTGGATACCAGAGAACCTAAGTTATACTTGGGTTTGAAATTGGCATTTGGGTTTTTTCCAAGAAAAAAAAAATGCTTCCTGACAAAATGATGGACTTTAAAAAAAAATCACTGTTGAATCATTTTAAGAAATAAAAATGTAATACATGCCATGTGAACGACTTAACATTTTATAGGAGGCTGGAAAGTGAACGGTAAGTTCTTCCTCCTCTTTACTCCTTTTCTGTCCCTGGAGGTGTCTGCTTCATGTACTACTCCAGGCGTTTCCTATGAGGAGTGGTGTACGTGTGCACGCACACACACGCACACACACACACGCGCACAACTTATTCTTTCTGCTTAATGGTGTATCTTTATCTTGGACACCTGTCAGTCTCATCCTTTTATTAGGTTGGTGGTTTTGTTTGTTTGTTTGTTTTTAGGTTTCTATTAAATCCAAACAGATTTCCTCAGGCAGTGTCTGTTGATCTCATGAGGCTTGCAGGTCGTAGAGACAGGTGAATACATAAACAAAAGGTGATAAAGCGTTCGAGTAGGAGCATCTGTGGGATCTGATGAGCGCAAAGCAGGGCATCACCATTTTGTGGGGGGAAGATAGGGTCTTCTGGAGCCTCACTGAGGTGGTGGTGCTTGAACCTAAGTTTTGAAGTGTAAGTGCCAGGCCGGGGTCCCCCTCCCACCGGAGACCACGGATGCTCCGGTTCATTCCCAGCAGGAGGAGCAGACAGGGCGGCAGAGTGAACCAGAACTCGCAGACATTTGCACAGCAGTCCGGGTCCAGTGAAAGGTCTCCTTTCCTCTGTTTCCCAGGCTTTTCCAGTTACTTGTAGAATCTCACTTGGCAGCCGTTTTTTAAAGGGATTTCACTTTATCATCTTTCCAGGTATTTCTTCTCTTTTCCTTGAATTTATTCAGCTCTTTTCCAGTTGTTGTGTTTTACCTTCCTAAGTTGGCTGCGTAGCTTCTTAAATTGTAGCCTCCTCTTAAAAATGCAGACATTGCCCTCTAAGGACTGCTTTAGTCGCATCTGGCTGGCCTTTTGGTTTTAGTCGGTTGGCTGGAGTTTCTGTAAAGCGGATACCCACGTAACCCCACCCAGCTCCTGCCAGAGACGGGCATGGCCAGGAGCTCCAGGGAGAGAAGTAGAACCACTCTGCCTCCATGCTGCCTGAAGTGGCTGCTCCGAAGGACCCAGCTGAGGCCACCTGACGCAGTAACCCCACGCTCTGGACATGGGAAGACCCCAGCATAACACTCTACTGCCCCATCTCGTGAGATGTGATTTCTGGCATTTTTATCATTGTACCAAAATATCTTCCAATTTCCATTATGGTTTTTTGTTTGACACATGAATTGTTTAGAATTGTTTGTTTTCATTTCATTTCTGTTATAAAAACAACTCTCGGGCACCTGGGTGGCTCAGTTGGTTAAGCCACTGACTCTTGATTTCAGGTCAGGTCATGATCTCAGGGTCGTGGGAATTGAGCCCCACGTCAGGGTCCCTGCTCAGCGGGGAGTCTGCCTGTCCCTGTCCCTCCGCCCCTCCCCCAGCTTGTGCACTCGCTCTCATGCACGCTCTCTCTCAAAGATAAATCTTAAAAATAACTCTCAGCCATAGACTTAAAATAATTCTTATATTTAAATTTAAATGTTAGAAAAATTCCTTATAAGAAGAGTACCTTGAACTGGAATATGAGGTCACGGTTGAGCAGAGAAGTGTTGAGTCCAGTGGTCAGGAAAAGACTGAATATCACGGAAAGTTTTCAGTAATTTAGTAAGTGGCGTAACCTGTAATACATTAGCAACACATTTTATATATTCCTGTGTCATTGCATTGATTAAACTTGTAAGTAATTTGTTCTTTGTGTCTGCCTAACTAAAATGCTGTTTTGTTTATATTCATATACCTGGGCCTGTCAGTACCTGCCCACTCAATAGGCCCACTCAAAAACTTTATTAAATGATAGTTGAAACCTTAAAACATTTAAACAAAATTCATAAAGCTAATAGTTTTATAAATCCATTGATCAGAAAGGGAAAGCTAGGTCTTACAGGTATACTATAGATTTTCCTTTGTAATTACAAATAATATTCTAGGCATAAATTCCAGACAGATGTTGGTAAGATTCTTATTTTAGCACTGCCCCAGAACTACACTCCCCCCATTACTTTTATTTGCTCTAGGACAATCATTTTTAAGAGAATGAGTCAAATAAATATGGGAATGGGGACTTCCAAATTCCTGTCAGTGTGATTCTCTTCAAATTCAGAAATAGAAAATAATAGTATTTGATTCCCTGGTGTGTTCATCGCAATTTACACAGCTCACAGCAAGTAGACCTTCCTCAGAGCTTGAAGCATCCTTGCCATTCCACCTTGAGAATCCTTCTCTTTGAGTCCAGAAACTTGACTTGTGTTTCCAAAGCTCCATGTACGGTACAAGATCATCAGGAATATGTGATAAAATTACCCAATTCCATATTTCTAATGAATGTTTTAATATCCCATGAGAGCACTTAACTAATATTGTTTTATAAAAACATATACTAGTATGGCCCTTTCCAACTCACAGACTGCTTTTATCCCTACTAACACTGAAGAATCCCCCCATTTTATGGTTCAGAAGACAGGATCAGAGAACTCAGTGACATGCTAAGGGCACTGAGAAGAGTAAATATTTGAAATCACACTTCTGTATGCCTTCTCCAGGTCTTAATTTTTGTCATCTGGAGGATGGAGCTAATGCCTGCTCATAGCTTTTGTGGTGAGATTAAATGAGATAATGTTTTAAGACATTTTGTTATAGGTTCTGACCCTTAGCAGGGGCTCACATGGTGGGTCTTGGTATCAGTATGCTTTTCTGTAATGTCTATTCACACAGAATTGCTGTGTCTACCACAATGTGGATCTGGGGATTATCACACCGTCCAAGTGGCATCCAAGTAAGTGCGTATCAGATGCTTCTCAGATTGTCAGATGTCTGTCCACGGTGGACTTGGAGGAGGGAGGACCAGTGCCCTGGGAGCCCCGATAGGGAGCACAGCGGGTTTGGGCACTGAGAGCTGAGTGTGGTTTGGATATGCCTGTATGCTTCCTGCACGTGCAGGGGAGGTGTTCCTGATCAAAAAGTTTGACTCAACTGCATCGTCAATTATGTGATGTTTTCAGTGCGCCAGCGAGCTTATTGGTTGAAACAACCCTACAGTAAATCTTTTTGTAATGTAAATATGATTCATTTGTTTTTACAAATTCAGAACGTTTTACATTCTAAAATCCTGGCACATGTACTCATGAAAGTGACACCGTTAAATATTGTGGTTGTGAAAACCGTAAGTAAGAGTTTTGCTATCCAGCATAGCCAGTTACAGTGATAAGGGACCTGTGCACAGCGGGCTGGTTACTGTTACCACAAGAACCTCTAGATTGCCATTTTGTCTTATTTGGTTTGCATGTAATTTCCTGTTAAAAAATTAAAGAATAGAGGTGCTTGGGTGGCTCAGTCGGTTAAGCATCTGCCTTCAGCTCAGGACATGATCCCAGCCCCACGTGGGGATCCAGCCCCACGTGGGGCTCCCTGCTCAGCGGGGAGTCTGCTTTTCCCTCTCGCGCTGCCCGTCCCCCCACTCGTATTCCCTCTCTCTCTCTCTCTCAAATAAATAAATAAAATCTTTTTAAAAATTAAAGAGGAAAAATCCTATATGTAATAGTTCATCATTATGAAGAAAAATTACAAAACTAGAGTGATATGGAAAAAAAGTGTAACTATCGTGCTTTGTACCACTGGATTCTTGATACATGAATGGTCAGTCCTGGTGAGTGCTGTTGCAATATTTAGGGTACAAAAATGAGCCAGGAGGGATCCCAGGATAATTTGGGGGAGCTATGCACCTTTTAAGAATCGCTGTCATCTAAACTTTGAGTCGGTCTCTTCCCTCTTGAATAATCAAATGCTCCTGAAAAGGCCTGTTTTCTAAATCATAATCTAACCCTGATGCAATGCACGAGAGGCATTTTCAGAATTACCCAAGCCTGTTTGAAAACTGGGTGCAGTAAAATGATTCATGTAGTTCTCCTTTTAGTGTTTGTGACAGCACATTTTGTACTGGCCTGAGCATTAGTAACGCCTGCCTGACCGCTGTGGGCGTGTGGGTTTCTAGACTCTGCAGCAGGGGGACCCTTGACTCCCAGCAGGCTGCTATGACGCTAGCAGGGCTGTTGGGTTTCCTCTGCCTTCTCTTGATGCTAGTCCCCATTTGGAACCTCCTGACCTTGAGTTCTCAGTCTGGACCTCCCGACCTTGCAGCATCCTGAATCAGCCTGTGGAGCCAGCCACACCCTCCCTGAGGGCTCAGACTGCATCTTTGCCCTGCCCTGCTTTCAGTGGGGGATGTCCCCCAGCGCTGACCTCCCAGCACTGCTGCTCACAGTCTGGAGAGCCAGTGGCACGGGCAGGTTTTGGGGAGATGGCACCTCTCTTCTCTCTTGTTCCGCCTTTTGAGTCCCTCTCCATTACTGCCCCAACCTGAGTTGGCAGAGCCCCGCTGGTCTATTCTACACACTTCAGTTGTGCTAACCCTCCCTACAGATGGTTCCTGCTGTGCCTCCCTTACCTCCCCCGTGCCTGGTTCTGCTCCTGTGAACTATGCACCAATCACCACTCCCTCCCTCAGCTTTGGGCCGAGCTGACCTGATTCCCTGGCTGTCCCTTCCCCCTGTCCTTGGCCCCCTCCTGCTTCCATTGCTCTTCCTGCACCTCTGCTCACCCTGCTTGTTCTTTGCCCTCTTAACACAGTCGTGTTCTGGAAAAGTCGTAAGTTCAAGTCAGTTTTCCATTTGCTTTCCATTTCCGTTTTAGCTACACTTTGGGAGTTTTTAACCCCCAGCTCTGAATATCTCTTCCTCTCATTCAATGTTCTTAATCAAGTAGTCGTGATACATAAATGGAATTCTTTTAGTAGACAGATCTATGACCTCGCCTCCACCCCTGCTTCGTTTCTTGGCTTCAACTTTTGTTCAGAAAACAGTCACTCATTAGCCATTGGGCAGGTGGGCTGACCTGTTTCCCCTCCCCAGGAGCAGACGAAGATGTGGAAGTTTCAGAAGAGCATTATTAACAAAGAAAAGCTCAGTGTTCTCTAAGCTCAGAAGTAAACTTTGCCCTCTCTGGGGATGGAGAGTTTAAGGAGCTGGCAGTTAATATGGTGGCTTGCTTCAGAGCCACCAGGATCCCACGTGTGGTTGGAGATCCAGGGTGTTGGGCTCTGTGGTGTGTTGGGTGGTGTTGGGTGTGTTGGGTGGCCATGGGGTTCTGGGTCCTTTCAGATGCTTTCCATACAAACACAAACAGTTAAAGAGCCAACTTTTGTAAAAATACTTTTGCGAAGTGAAAAATTCCTATCAGTTTCAGTTACTGTCTTCTACCTGCACACAAGACTTTCTGGACTCATTTATACAGCGAGCAACTCTTAAAAAGACTGTCTTGGTCTTTTGTTGTCTATATTGAAGAGAAAGTCTACTTTCTCAGTCACAGGTAAAAGAAAAGTCAGGCTCAGAGCGATGGTGCCTTTCTCCAGGTGATGGAAAATGCATGTTACCTTTCATCTCGAAAACTAAAGTGAGTGTTTCCTTATAAACAGCTCAAGAAGATGAACAACGTTGTTTAGGATGAAGATTTTCCAAAAAAAATTGAAGCAGTGAAACTCTTTTATTAAATGAAATCTGATACAGAATTCTAATATATCAATTTTTATAATAACTATTAAGATGGTTTGTTTTATAAGCATATAAAATCAGAACTTTTCCATTTGAAGTGATTCCCCCTCTGTTTTCCCCGACTCATCCTCAAATCCCAAAGTGGCTGCTGAGGGGTCTGGACAGGCCTGGGGCCCAGTGGCTCACAGTTTGAAAAGTACTGGTTGTACGATGTAGCGACCGGCCAGAGCCAACAAGGTTGAAGTTTTTTGTACCATCCCATTTTATTTTGTCTTATGCCAAAACTTAAAAGCTTTATTAACTTTCAGATATAATGCATTACATGCAACCCGGCTGAAAATATTTTGCTTATTCACTGGAGGATTTAAATAAAAAAAAAAGATAGCCCCCTACTCCACCTAGATTACAGAACCACCATTGTTGGTTCATCTTCTGCCACTTTCCTCCTTGACAACCTGCTCGCCTGGGGTTCTTGGGCCGGGAGTCTGTGCAGAAGCTGGTGGGTTCTGGCCACCCTCACTGTTGGTCTCCTTACCCTGGAAAGGGCAGTGTGAGATGGTCGGTAGCCTTGGATTCTTGCTAGTAGCTTGTACCTGATCATGCTCTTCTGACCCCGGATGCTGATGCTCCGAAAGAGGGTGCCTCTGAGCAACCGAGGGCTCACACCAGCTGTCCTGGCTGTTGGGCAGGATCTCCTGGTGTATGATGTTGGCACATGTGCTTTCTAATGATGGCTGGGTTCCATTCATCCCCACCAGCGTGTCCTCTGTGCTGACGTTCTTCTCTGTGCTTATGGTTTTCTGTCACACACCTGGCATCATGGCAGCCAAAAATTGGTCTGCCCTTTGTTTTATCAGAAAAGATCATTTAAGGGCACCTGGGTGGCTCAGTCGGTTAAGCTTCTGCCTTCAGCTCCAGTCGTGATCCCAGGGTCCTGGGATAGAGTCCCTTATCAGGCTCCCTGCTCCGTGGGGACTCTGCTTCTCCCTCTCCCTCTACCCCTCCCCCTTGCTCATGCCCTCTCTCTCTCTCTCAAATAAGTAAAATCTTAAAAAAAAAAAAAAAAAAAGGAAAGATCATTTAAGACCATTACTCTAAAACCCAAGCCACCATCTTTGGGAAGAGAACAGAAGTCCCATCAAAGAAAAGTAAGGCATAAAAGGGCAGATATTCCTATCTTCAATAATAATCGGATAAAAAATACCTTTTTTTAATTTGAAAAAGATCTAGTAGTGTTAAATCTGACCATACTTTTCAGATTTGTTCTGTAAATTTAAAAAACTTAAATGTTTTCCCTTGCTAAGAAAATTCAAGTAATAGGAAGGAGTATCAAATGAGAAGTAACATTCCCCCTCCTTCACTGCTCCATAAGCACACCCAAGAATTAGCAGTTGACATTCCCAGCCTCCCACAGCGTGGTCCTGGGGTTGCCATGGGCAGGGTGCCCGTGCGCCACTGGGCCGCCTGGAGCAGGGGCCACTGCTGTGCTGGGGAGCATGGTCGGCCCTGTGCTCTCTCGTCCCTCTCTGGCCTGTCAGCAGCAGCCCTGTGGGCCCTGCTCCACTCACCTCTGGCCCTCTCCTCCTGGGCTCAGGCTCTGCCTTGGACTCGGTGATCTGTTCTCTTTCGCACGTGAGTTCACTTGGACCGGGATTCAGTGTGGTGGCCGTTGGAGTTGTTCATTATGTAAGTGGGCTGGCTATTCAAAGCATTTTCTTTGGCCAACTCCTGTATTCCACGGTCATTACTTTGGCGTATAATTAGGGCAGCTCCCAGCCTCCTGTAATTGGAGCTCTCCGAAACTCTTGGTTTATAGTCCCCAGTCTTTACATTCACTTACGCCAATAGTTCAAACAAATGTCAGCATTCCAGACTTTCCATGAGTTTTACTGTTACTGAAATCTGAAATCCAGTAATCTCTGTTAATTCACAATTTTGCTAATACGTGGTATCCAACCCCTGAAACCACACAGCACACCAGGAATCTAATGTGACACTCCTGCACGAAAGACTCCATGTTTGATTTTAAAAGTTTTACTTTTAGTGACTAGTACTGGCAATCTTATTTTGCCCCTTCTAAACTTTTACTCAGGGGCTCAGATTTCTTTTCCAGACTCTCAAGAAAGTTTCAGAACTGGAAATTTCAGAGATACCCACGTTGGACAATTGCCATGAGTTTTGTCGGCCCATTTTACTTAGTATTTACACCTGTACTTATACTGTATTACACCTAGAAGAAACCTGCCGTCTCTGACCGTAGTAGAAAAGCATCAGAATGCGGTACTGAAATGTGAGCCCCTGGGGCACCTGGGGGCTCAGGAGGTTAAGCATCCGACTCTTGGTTTCAGCTCAGGTCATGATCTCAGGGTTGTGAGATTGAGCCCCACGTTGGGCTCCACACTCAGCACAAAGCCTGCTTGAGATTCTCTCTCTCTCCCTCTGCCCTCACCCCTGCTTGCGTGCTCTCTCTCCCTTTGAATGAATGAATGAATGAATGAATGAATAAATAAATAAATAAATAAAATGTAAGCCCCCGAGAGCAGGGGCTTTGTCTCTTTTGTCCCAAGTACCTAGAACAGTGCTGATATTCTTTCTGCTGTTTTGGCAATATGTGTACGTAAGCCAAACAAAATTAGTATCTCTGTATTTTGTTACAGTTCTGTTGCTGGTGAACTGATTGATTTTCATAGATTTTTACTTAAATATGAACCACTTTCAGACTGTGACCCTGTTGTCAAGAAAGTAGGATGACTGTATTTCCTTCTATACTTGATTATCTCTGTGGGTTTCTTAATTGAAGCCATCACATACAATGGATTACTCTCCAGTATAGAGTTCCCTGGGGGCCATAACTACCACCACAATCCAGATGTGGAACGGTTCTCATGCTCCCCAAAATTCCCTGTGTCCTCTATAGTCCCCTCTTCTCCCCCCGTCCCTCGCTCCCCCCCCCCAGCCCCTAGCAAGTTCCAGTCCACTTTCAGTCCTTCTAGTTGCCCTTTTCCAGAATATCTTGTAAGTGACATAAGTGAGATTACATGATAGGTAGCCTTTTGAATCTGGCCTTATCACGTAGCGTGATGCCTTTGAGACTCATTCAGATTGTTGTGCGTATCAGTGGTGGTTCCGTTCTGTCGCCGAGTTGTCTTCTCTGGTGTGGATGTACCGCTGTGTGTTCAGCCACGCGCCCGATGAAGTACATTCGGGTGATTTGGAATAAAGCTAATAGAAACATTTGCGTACGGATTTTTGTGTGGACATAATCTTTCATTTCACTTGAGTAAAATCTAGGAATGGGATTAAGTAGCATTATAGGTTTTAATGACAGATTGGAGATGACGCAGTCTCTTCGAAATTCTCCTTTCTAGAAGTTCAGTAAACACCACATAATATTGGCCATTACTGACTGTGGAGAAATATCTGGTGATCATTTGTTCTCTTTTTCAAACAAGATGGGAAACAGTTGTGATACAGAATTGTGGAGGTGGGCGTACCTCACAAGTTGAAATCTCTCTAATGTTTCTGATTTCTGTTTTCCAACCAAAATGGGTCTCTGAGTGCTACTAAGAAAGACTAGTGTTTCAATAATTGTCTTAGCAATTAATTGTCTAACTTGTGTTTGCCCACCCAGCTCACTGTGATTTACCCTGTGATTTTGTCGTGCATTTGATTTTCTGTGGATAAAGGAAGGGGCAGCCCCACTATGTGTGCAAGATCTCCAGACCAAATGTGGTGGGAGGATCCCAGGTGGTTCTGAGTACTGCGCAGTGTGAGGAAGGAGGGACTTGGGTGCCTACGCAGAGGACTCTTGGGAACAATGACAGCTCCTCGTGCTGCTAGGACCATCAGAAAGGAAAGATTGGAGAGAGAAGAGCTGAGGCATTAAGGAAGAGGCTTTTTCTTCTCTGGCAGTTGTGTTCAAGTCCAAAGCAAGAGATAATCCCCAGAAATGTGACTTTCTAGCACACAATCTTTAGATCTTTTCCCAAGGCGAGCAGCCCTTGGGTTACCAGAATTTAAAGAGCTTAGATCTTGGTATATTTAGGTCCAGAGGCCACCCATTCTGGGATTGATCTTACTTTAAAATTGATTTATTATTTATTATGTTAATAGTTAATCAATTCAGTGGTTTAAAATTCATGAGTTGCAAGGTGGACGCCTCTATCCCTCACCATCCATCAAGGTCCTGTCCGTGGGATAACCAAAAGCTATCAATTTCTTGTGATTTCTGCCAGAGATATTTTATGCATATGTAAGTAAATGTGTACAAATGGCAATATTTTTTTTCATAGTGGTGCAATATGCAGCCTTAAAATAAATGTATATACTAATGTGAATGATCTTCAGGATATTGTTCAAGGGAAAAACCACCATTTTCCTATTGTTGGAATTTAGGTTCTTTACAGTCTTTTGGTATTACAAACAGCGTTGCCCTGAATAGCCATGTTCATAAGTCTTTTTCACCTGTACCAGTATATCTGAGGAAAATTCCTAAAATGCAATTGCTGGGTCCAGGTGTTCGTAAAATGTCTTTGGTATTGCCAGATGTTCTTCATGAGGTCATGGTATTCCAGACTCCCAGCCAGAAGCCTCTGAGAGTACCTGTTGCTGCCTTCCCTAACACAATATGCTCGAATATTTTGGTCTCTAGTAGTCTGATAGGTGGAAAATTGCACTTAGGATAGTTTTAATTGTTATTTCTCATATTATTGTTGAGATTGGGCATATTTTCATGTTCGCCTGTTACACTGAGTTCCATTATTTCCGTAGTTCGTCATTTATGTAAGTGATATCACTCCTAATCACTTTTATGAAACAGACTTTATTTTGGGTTGTATTTGTAGTAGTATTTATTCAGAGTTTTGAGTCACTTGGATATGATAAAAGTCATCCCGAATGGCTTCTTCTAACATTTTGGTTGTTTGTGTAAAAATATTGGAGTCTTTGACACATTGTGAACTTCCCATGTACAAAGGTTTGCAGTATGGCTCCCACCTAATTTTTTTTTTCCAGTTCTCTGGCCAGTTTCCTATATCATTTAGTGACTTATTCCATCTTTTGCTCTGGATTTAAAATGCTACTTTTATCATCTGTTAAGTTCTGCTACTATCTGGGTCTATTTCTGGACTCCTCCGTTTTGTTCAGTTGACCTCTCAGCCTGTACGTGCCCGGTAACACGCGTTATAAATCATCATGGTGATGGAACATCTCATAGAGCTAGTCTCTTCCTTCTCTTCTCTTCAACATTCATTGACTCTTCTATAAGAATTTTCAAATCAGCTTATCTGGTCTATATCACCCCACCACGTAGCCCCAAAAAGAATTATTTCCTTTAGGATTCTGTTGTCTTTATAGACTTAACTTTGGGAAAGTAGACACATTGAGGGTGCTAAAAATTTGTATTCGGGGCACCTGGGTGGCTCAGTTGGTTAAGGGTCTGTCTTTGGCTCAGGTCATGATCCCGAGGTCCTGGGATCAAGCCCCACGTCGGGCTCCCTGCTCAGCAGGGGAACCCTTCTCCCCCCACCATGCTTTCTCTCACTCTCTCTCTCTCTCTCAAATTAATAAAATCTAAAAACAAAAAGCAAAAAACAAAAAAACCTTTGTATTCAAAAACATGGTATGGCTCTCAGTTTGTTTTGTGCCCCTCAGCTGTGTTTTAAATTTTTGTCTTATCAGTGTTTTGGTCATTTCCTGTTAAATTATAATATTTTAGCTTTTAATGGCTTTTGAAAATAAAGACTTTTCTTCCAGCCTGTTTTCTCATTGGTGGTTGTTTTGTACATGATGCCTTGTTAATTTCTGCACATTAACTTTGAACCCAACTGTCTTCCTGAAATTCTCTTCATGTTGATAGTTTTCAGTGAATTGTTGTGGGTTCTTTCAGGTGTACAGTCATATTATCTGCAGATAAAGACCATTTTACTTTCTCCTTTTCAATTTTCATACCATTTCTTTAGTTAGGTTACTTTAACTAGTATTTGGACTCCATTAGTAGTGGTGACAGTGTTCATCCTTATTTTTTTCCTGATTTAAATCTAGCATATCTCATTTCCCATCAAGTTTGATACTGGCTTTTGGAAAAGATCGATCTATTATGTTGTGTTGAGGAAGTATCCTTCTTATGTTACTGAGAATTTTACCAAGAATGGATATGACATTTTAGCAACTGACTTTTCAGCATCTCTAGAGACGGGTATGATTTTTCTCTGGAGAGCTATTAATATAGTGAGTTGTACTAATAGTTTTTCTAAATAATTGAGCTGTCCATTCATTCCTGGACTGAATCCCCTGGGATTATGGTGTGCTATTCCTTTAAGTTGTTCCTGGATTGTATTTGTTAATATTTTATATAGGACCTTTGCATTGATATTTGTAAGTGAGAAAAATCTAGCTTTCTGTGGGAATGGGTACATGTATACATTTTTGTCTTTTGATGTCATTATTATATTTCCCTTATTTTTTTTTAAAAGAAATTCCTTCCTTTTCTATGTTTTGGAGTAGCTTAATATTGGAATTTTCTGTTCTTTATACATTTGGGGATGATCTCCAAAACTCTCTGGGCCTGGTGCTTTGAATGGGGGCTTATTTATAACTTTCTCTACTTTTTCTATGGTGACCGATTTGCTTAGGTCTCATGTCTCCTTTATAGTTAGTTTAGGTTAATTATATTTTCTTAGAAGAATAACTCACTTTATCAACTTTTCAGATTGACTCACATGCAGTGGAACAGTGCGTTCTCTTATTCTTTTAATTACCTCTGTATCTCTGATGTTTGCTTTCCTCTTTTTTTTTCTTGATTATTATTATTATTATTTCTTAAATAATTTGCTCTGCTATTTTTTTTTCTAAAAAACTGTTGAACTTATTTACGGGCCAGTTTTGTCAATTTTTGTGCATGAACCATGGACACGAAAAAGAGCGTACTATCTCCCTGGAGTGTGGGGTTCCACGTGTGCCGATTAGTCATACCTTATTGACGCATCACGTGGATCCGTTATACCTTTTCTTCTTCTTGTCGTTTTCTCTGTCATGAGCTAAGGGGGTAAATTAACGTCTCCCACACCGGATGTGTTTTCCTCAATCTCTGCTTGTGTCCCCTGTCATTTCTGCATTGTCAGTGCCACGTTATTTGATCGCAGGGAGTCGTGCGGCGGGTCCTCAGCGCGAGCCCCGCTGCTGGGAGTTGCACAGTGCCCTTCTTTGTCTCCTTTGGTCGCTCTGAGCTCAGCCTTGCCTGATGGGAAGATTACAGCCTGTGATTGATTTCTTCGCTCTTGCATCACAGTCCTTCCCGTAGCCTTTCTTCTTCTTGTAGGTGCTTCCCTGTCATACAACAGAAAATTGGGCTCTGCTTTGAGATAGAATCTGAATGTCTGTTTTTAATAGACGTTAATTTAGCCCATTTATTAATCTGACATGTGTTTGGCATTAGTTCTGTCGCTGCTGCTTTGGTGTCACTTGAGGGGATGGTTTTTTAAGTAGCTTTTAAAACTTCTTCTCTCCAGCCTTTTTTTTTTTTTTTTTTTTTTTGCTTTATGTTGTTTATATGATTTTCTAATACTTTGGAGTTTTATTTGTTATAGTTGTTACCCTTACAAGTTTTTCTTATGCCCTACATCTGCTTTGTTTTCGACGTTATTTATTAATCCCCTCTTGTGAACTATGATGAAATTACTGTATTTCCTCTTCTTTCTTTCCTCCTTTCTTCTCTTCTACCAGCTGGTCTTAGTTATTTACAAATATCACCTGTGCTGGTATTTACCTTTGTGAAGTTGATTCGTACTCTGTGATTCGATTTGCTAACTTCAGATCAGCACTGTCCAGTAGAACTCTCTGCAGTGATGTGTGTGTCCTGTTTATCTGCTCTGTCTGTTGTGACGGCCACTGGCCATAAAGTGGCTTTTAAGCACTTGAATGTGTGGCTAGTCTGACTGAGGGGCTGATCTTAAATTTTATTTAATATTAATCAATATAAATTTGAGTTTAAATAGCCACATGTGGCTAGTGGCTGCCGTATGGGGGAGCATGGTTGTTTTTTTTTAAGTTTATTTATTTATTTAAGTGATCTCTACATCCAGCATGAGGCTCAAACTCATGACCCCAAAATCAAAGAATTACACGCTCCTCCTACTGAGCCCGCCAGGCGCCCTGGAGAGCAGGGTTTTCATGGCGTATTTGTAAGCCCCAGCTGTGAGAGTCAGGGAAGGCACGGACATTATGCTACCTCCCACATTCTTGCTCCCTTCCTCTCCCAGCTAGTGTTACTTAAGTCACCTCTCCACTGTCGGGCCTTGCATTTCACATTCTTTTCTCCTACCATCATCATCACAGATCTCCTTGTCTTATTATTAGAGTTAAATGGATTCAGTCTTCACACGTGGGTTTTTTTTGACAGTTTTCTAGCCATCCCACGGATGCTTATAGTTCACTATGTAGTAAATACCTCAAGGAGGATTTTCACGCGGCACTCCTTGGGGTTTGTTTCTGCACATCTAAAACTCCTTTATAGTGGAGTGACTGTTTAGATGGGTATAAAATTCTATGATCACGCTTTGTTCATTGATCATTGTAACGGTCATCGCTGTACCTGCATTTTGAATTGCGTCTTGCTATGGAGAAGTCAGGGTTTTCTCCCCTTTTACGAGTGACTTGATCTTTTTGCCTGATTCCTAAAGGATTCTTTCTTTTTGAGGTAGAATAATTTTACTAAAATCTATCCTTTTCTTGACCATTCCTGATCCATTTGCCCTTTCAGTATTTTTTTTAAGATTTTATTTATTTGAGAGAGAGAGAGAGGGAGCATGAGTTGGGGGGGAGGGGCAAAGGGAGAGGGAGAAGCAGACTCCTGGCTGAGCAGGAAGCCTGACGAAGGGCTCAGTCCCAGGACCAGAGATCCTGACCTGAGGTGAAGGCAGATGCTTAACCACCTGAGCCACCCAGGTGCCCCACTCTTTCAGTATTTTAAAATTATGTCAGTGAATGTGTGTTCTGTTCCATTCTTCCAGTTTTCTCATTGGGGAGCTTCATTATGCATGCATTGGTTGTTCCTCACTGTCCCTCTTACTTGTCGCTTTTTTGGGTGATTCTTTTTAATACTTTATTACATTTTTATTTCATTTGTTTGCATTTTCTCACTTCTGCCTGTGTGTACTTTTTGCTGCTTTCAGTTTCACCTCCTTTTCTGTGATGTTTGTATTTTTTCCTTCCACTTCTCTTCTGAGATTTTCTTCTATTTTTATCTCTTTCTGTGACCTCATCATTTCATCATCCCTGAGCAATTACAGCTCTGTCCATCTTTTATAGAAGCAATTTAAAAAATTCATGGTGAAATGCATGTTCATAGTTTTCATCTGTTTGATGGTACTGTTTTTTTCTGGTGAATGGTCATTTATGAATATTGAATGTTGAGTAATGAATATTCAGGAACCATTCATCAAGGGCCTGTTCTCACAGTCACTCAACCCTGTGGAGTATACCTTCCAGGAGTGCAGATAATAAATAAGAGATCGTTACTTATGTATATTCTAGAAGGTGACAAGTGCTCCAGAGCAGAGTTGAGGAGGGGGATAAGTGAGTGTTGGGAAGGGGGCAGTTTTAAATAGGATGGTCAGGGAAGCCCTCACTAAAATGGTGTTGTTTGTACAATGACTTGATGGAGATGAGGGAGTGAATGGTAAAGAAAAAATGATCTATGACACTTGTTAAAGACGTCAGGGGAACTGTTGTGATGGCTGTGGAGACCTCTGCAGTGGGGCCTTGCAGTAGGAGAGAGAACAGACTCAACTGCAAGTACAGTGTGGGCAAGGGGCTGGGAGACCAGGGTGCAACAGTGGGTGGAAAATTACAGAGAGGAGACATCGGGGACAAAGTCTAAGAGCGGATTCTGGCTAAACCAACCTAATAGGATCTTGCTGAAGGCAGGCCAGGGTGACCAGCCTCATATGGGGCACTGGGGGAGGGTGAGAAACCCGAGCAGGGGTGATCAGATATGGGGGCTGGCTAAAGTGATTAGCAGAATTCTTGCTACAGCTGGACCATGCAGAGATGAACGTGGAAGTCCAGACGTCAAGGGCTGGTTGAAAAAGAGCTTAGGAAAGCTGAGTAGCGTTTGGTCAAGGAGAGAATTTTTGTCACAATCCATGTGGGTACCTGCAGGAGGACGTCCAGGTGGAGGGAAGAACACGTGCAAATGCCCTGAGGCTGGGATTTGCAGGCACCTAAAGGACTAGCAAGGGGGCCAGGAAGGGAGGAGTGAAATGAAGTGACTTAACAGGAGGGTTAAGGGATGAGGCCAGACCAATCAAGGTAGGGGCAGACCCCCCTTTATAGGCCATCGAAATGACTTTGGCCTTTACCCTGAATGAGATGGGGAACTGCTATAAAGTCCCTTGAAGTAGAAGAGTGACATGCTCTGGCTTGTGTGGATTCATCATCCGCTGCTCGGATTTCTCTGCCGTCCCTCCCTCGCTCATGTTTACATCCATTATGTCTCCTTCTTGTAGGACTTGAACTTACCCCCGACCAGGCTGGCTGAGGTTTGATGTGTGAGTTTCTTCATCCTTTACTGTGCTTCCGCTGTGGGCTCAGCGCTGGGGGAGGCTTGCGCAAAGCCGAGGGCCTGCCTCCCACTGCTGCCGAGGCTCCTGCTTCCCGCCTCCTGCACGACCTCGGCTGGGGCTGCCTCCTCCACGCCTCCGTCCCTTCCAGCTCCGGCCCAGCCTGCAGCCAGTGCCGCTGCTCGCAGGTGTGCCCTCCCCACTGGGAGCAGAGTTCCGCATGGCGGGGCCTTGTTCGGCCTCTCTACCTCGCACCCCTGCCGGGTCTGCGCCCCCTGCAGCAGCCCTTCCACCTGTCCTGGGCCTCACCTGTCTCCTTGCTTCACCAAAAATGCAGTCTGTGGTTTTCATTCTTGTTCTTTTTGGTGACTTCCAGGAAGCTGGAACGGGGATGCAGACTTGACACCACCATCTTCAAACCCGGAGTCCAAGTTATGGGTTTGGTGTTTAATTCTGGGGAACACAAAAGAAAAAGTGTGTGTTTTTGGTAGTGGCCTTTCCCACTTAGAGAAGAACGAGGTGTCTGAACGGACTTGGGTGTGGTTTCTTTTTTTTTTTTTTTTTTAAGATTTTATTTATTTATTTAACACAGATAGACAGCCAGCGAGAGAGGGAACACAAGCAGGGGGAGTGGGAGAGGAAGAAGCAGGCTCATAGCAAAAGAACCTGATGTGGGACTCGATCCCGCAACGCTGGGATCACGCCCTGAGCCGAAGGCAGATGCTTAACCGCTGTGCCACCCAGGCGCCCCTGGGTGTGGTTTCTGCCCAGAAAGCCAGCAGGGCTGAGATTCGGGGTGCGACCAGTACCTTCTCAGTGCTTCTTCTAGCCTCGGCTTTGGTTCGCGGCTCAAGACAGCTGTTCTAGGCCTTTCTCCAGACCTGGCTCCTCCAGGCCAGAGACTCGAGCTGGCCTTCTGTGCCAGGTGCCCCGCAGCGCATCGCCTCACAGAGGGGCAGGTGTCCAGCCCGCAGTGGCCTCGGGCGTCTGTGCTGGCCCGCTGTGACAGATGGCTTGGCCGTGAGTCCCCCGTCAGCGGAGCTGTGCGGCTGAAGCAGGGTCTGTCACCTCGAGTCCTCCACGCATGCAAGTGTGGGGCCTGCGTCGCTCACGTCTGCATTTCTTGGTCTTTCTCAGGCCTGGGGCCCCCTTGGTGCTGTGACGACAGCCATGCCTTTTCTAAAAATTAGCACCTGTGCACATGACTTTTGTGCATTGTTTCTGGGGTTTGCCCCCATGCTTGAGTCCAGGAGTGACCCCTGCTAATGATGTTGGGTGACGTATCGGCACCATCCAGAGCCGTAGTCTTACCTTCTCTCTGTTGAGAGTTCTAGACGAAAGTCGGGGTGGGGGGCACGTTCTTGGGGAGGTCGTGAGTTTTCCCTTAGTTTAGTTACTCCAGCTCATTCTGTGCTCCTTTGCCAGAATTAATCAAGCATTGTCCAGGTGCCTACAGCCAATAAGGTGATATATGTCAATTATCCTTACATGAAAAACAAACGAAAGAATTGGTTCCTATTACTGTGGGTCTTACCTCTTTGTTGAACCATTTTCTGTTTCTAAAATTCTGTTTCTTAAAAATAAATAAATAATAATTTTTAAAAAATTCTGTATCTTGGCTCCTTGGGCTACACCTGGACAAATTCTATATCCCTCTTTTATTGGTGGGGTTTGAACAGACCTGCCAAACTTACCTACAAATATTTTATTAATTTTGTATTTCTACTATTTTCTTTCTTTCTTTCTTTCTTTCTTTCTAAGATTGTATTTATTTGACAGTGAGAGAGAGAGAGAGAGGGAGAGCACAAGCAGGGCGAGCGGTAGGGAAAGGGAGAAACAGGTTCCCTGCTAAGCAGGGAGCCCGATGCAGGGACCGGATCTCAGGACCCTGGGATCCTGACCTGAGCCGAAGGCAGAGGAGTCACCCAGGCGCTCCTCTACTTATTCTTTCTTAATTAAATGAAAGAATGACAAAAGAATCCCTTGGGTCATAAACTATTTACTCTGCTTCCTTCCAAGGTACTTTAGTTCCTTTTCCTTCTTATGCCATAGGGATCAGGGAAGGAAAGGTTGTATTGATGTCATGACTATAATATGGCAATCCGTGGTCAGCCCAGATCCTGTTCCCGTGAGAATAACTGAAAATGTGATTAGATGGGAGCAGTGTCCCAAGTGCTACTGTGTTGTGTAAGCGATAAAGTTCATGCAATTGTTTTGGCTTATTTTATTTCTGGGACACACGAGTCAAGTAAATTTTTAAAAATATACTAGTGAATTTAAATTTTTAAAAATGAGACTTCTATTTAATTTGGGTTGTACAAGAAATAATAGAATTAATTTTAATTAAATTTAAAAGTTAAATTATTTCAGAGGAATTTTTGTTTAAATTTGCTTATGCACTTTTTATGGGGGAGGGTAGGAAACAAAAACAAAATACTTCGTGCATTTAAGGGACATAGACTGTTCCCTGCTTCCCTCAATTCCTCATACTGTGAGAACTTGGTAAAAGTTTTTTCACTGGATGACTAGAGGAAATAAAAAGATTTAAACACCAATAGGACAGAAGGTTTTTAATGCTTTGATCTGCAGGCCCCTTTTAATTTTGCTGTTTTTCTTTTTTTGGTTTGGTTGTCAGTAATTTTTTGCCATCATATTACCATTTGACAGCAGTCGTGCTATGTTTCTGAAGGTCATTTCACAAACATGTTGTTTGAATTTATTGTGGATTCGCTTCCGCTCCGTTGGACGCTGTGTCGTCTCCTGAACTTCCTTTTCCACCCAAAACCCCCGTAGCAAATTGAGACCATCGAATTCTATGGTGACAGGAAGAAACTGCCATCCAGGAGAGAGGATAATGTCCATATTCTGTTACTCTGTAATTATCTTCAGATAGATGAATAGATGATCTGTTGTGAAGTCTTTCCTAAATGATTTATGATCCAGGGAAATTTAGGCTCGAATGTCTACAGGGTGACCCGGGCCGTGAAGAGACTGGGGAAGACTTAGCGAAAGTGGCGGGGTGTCCTCACATGTTCTGTGGACAAACTCTAGACCCCTCCTCACTGAGGCTTCCTGGGCCGAGAGAGCATCGGGCCAGTAGTTACGTTATACTATGCATTTGAAAATGTGTAGTCGTTTTAGCATAATTGAGAAAGAACCCAAAGAAAAGGGTTTTATTTTATTGTATTCTTTCCGAAGAGGTCATTACACATGCTTGTGAATAATGTGGCTTTGAATCTGCCACTTGCCTCCGGCCCTGCTCTTTGCCCTTTTTGGAATCAGACATTTGTGGGGATTCTCCCAGCCGGGAGTGGGGATGTGTCTGGAAGGCTGAGATGGCCTGAGACCCGCTGCCCACTCCCCCTGGTGCTCCCCAGCCGTGCGTCCCGCCCCGCATCATCCGTCCCTACCAGAGGCTGTGCCGGCACCATCCCAGCATCCAGGTCTCTGGTCTGTACTAAGTGCTAAGAATATCTGCATCTTTGAACAAATTGCTAGTTAAGGAGACCTGCTTTTGCTAATACACAGGTGAATGCAAAGACGTGTTAATTTGACTGGTGGCTGTCTCTGCTCTCCTAGGAAGTGCTCTCGGGCGTGGTGGTCGTATCTGGGAAGGACTCAATCCAGCACCAGGGAGTGTCTCTGACAGTGGAAGGAAGCGTGAACCTCCAGCTCAGTGCCAAGAGTGTGGGTGTGTTCGAGGCTTTCTATAATTCCGTTAAGGTAAGAACGCTGAGGTTGCACATTTGTAGTTCATTATCCCGATGTGTGTGGTGGTTCTTACTTGTTTTCTGGCTTTATTGTTGTTACCTGTCGATGTTTTGCAAGGCATAAGCGGTGGTCCTACTTTTAACAGTTGCTAATCAGACCGAAAAAATATTCAGATTGTTTTGATCCTGAATATATCCTATTGCAAGTCTGCCTGTTTTAATTCCTATAAGATAGGATAGGAGAACAGTAAGTAGACTAAATTCAGCCTTTAAAGAGACCAGAGCTCTTCTGAGAAGTGCCTGTGTCTTCCGGCACTGACCTTCCTAGAACGAAACTGTTATTTGGACCGTGTACGCGGCAGCTCCTGGAGTTGACACTCAGGCTAGACGCAGAGAGAGCAGTGGCCATTCTTCCCTTTTTGTCTTTTTGGGTACAGGTGCGTGTTCCAGAATATACACTCTTGTTCTATACTTAGAGTTTCCTTTTCCGGAGGGACATATTAACCGTGAGTGTTGAGGGCAAAGGAGGTCAGAGGAAAGAAGAGTTCTCAATTAACCGCATTCAGATTCAGGGCCTTCCTGTGCTCTTCCACAGTCTCCCTGTTTTCTTCCAGAAGCACGCAGAGACTCACTTCAGAAGTGGTAGATGTTCTGAGTGATGCAAAACCAAGGCTTCGAACATGAACTAGTTAAGGGGTGATAGCTGCCTTTGAGCCGGGCCCCCGTGTAACACGGAGGCGCACAGGGCTGAGGACGGGGCTGCTCTTCCCCACGCGGTGAGCTGTGGGAAGGCTCCCAGGAGGCCTGGGTCCACGGCGGGCACCCTCCTGGCCCAGCACCTTGACTTTCATTCTGAAGGTAGGAGTGCCTGTCGGGAGGGTTGTTAGGGCAGTGAACTGAGCTTTTTGGGGAAAGCAGAGGAAATACGGGTTCAGATGTGCACCAAACGTCTAAGCATCCGGTCCTGTGAACGCACCGTAATCGTGCCAGAGACTCGAGCCAGCTGGCTGCTCCTTTGCAGACACAGCCCTGTGCTGGCCAGGACACGGGCAGCGTAGCCTCCGAGGGCTCCGGGCTCGTGTCTTTCAGGAGATCGTTAATAGACACGGTAATTGGGAAATGCATCTAGAAGTGCGTGTTGATAGATGGAGTTGCTTTCTCTTTACAGCCCATCCAGATTATCAGCAGTACCATTGAAATGGTGAAGCCAGGGAAATTTCCCAGCGGCAAAACCGAAATTCCCTTCGAATTTCCTCTGCACGTGAAGGGCAACAAAGTTCTGTACGAGACTTACCACGGCGTGTTTGTCAACATTCAGGTGAGAGTTTCCGAATCCCGTGCAGTTGATTCCCTGACTTTTCTTCTGCAAAACGGCTCCGTCTTTCTTTCACTGAAAGGTGAATAGACGGACCCAAGAATTTAATACTGTAATTATGCTAAGACTGCGTGTATCTTCTGTCTCCATTTCTCATTTTGCTTTGCAGAACATATTTTCTGTGTGGCCATTATTTTTGATAGGAACCCCGGAGGACCCCGGCTATAGCTTCTTTTAAAAATTTCCGTTGTTTCTTTTGGGCCCTGTTCGGCCACGCTGACACCGTGAGGGGTGCTGTTAGTGTTTGGTGACAGCTATGCCCTCGCTCCTCTCTGGCACCCGCACTAATTGTCTGTTTTATACGGATAAATATCTCTTTGTTAGGTATCCAAAGGCTAGCACTCTAACATAGGCTTGTATTCTTTATTGAACAAACCTTGTAAATGAGGGGAAGGGAATTTATGACTTCCTGTCTACCTCCGCCGGCTCAGGACGCCTTTCACAGCCGCTATTGTCTCCGGCACTGTTCGGCGTCATGACTCAGAGCGAGCGGGCGAGAGAGAGCCTTTCCTTTATTCAGTGGAAAGAAAGGTACTTTTGTGAGAGATCAGCTTTGCCGGGCTCCCCTTGCCGCATGAGACAAAACCATTTTGTCTTGCGTACGTGCAACAGGGCGGAAAGTTAGGAAGTTTCTTGATTTATTAAGTTGTAGCTGATAATTTGGTCTTAGTAAGAGACCATTCCCCCGCCTAAAACATAGCCATTTAAAAATACCAATCCTCAAAACGCTTATGAGAGTGTCCACTCAAGGTTTGTCTGCGTTCGAGTTCTGGAAACGTGGGGGGCGCCGAAGCACGTGCCGCGTGACATCCTGCACTGCAGTCACTGTCTTCCGTCAAGAAATACCGCGTCTCGTCCTTCATTGTGGGTGCACCTGTTTCAGGCGGTCTGTACGTAGAGGGCTTTGGACAGCCCGCCCGAAGTGACCGGAAGGACCAGCTTCCTGGGTCGGGAGCGCTTTCACCGCGGAAGGCAGTACAAGCAAAGTGCCTTCTTAGCAAGACTGATAGATTCTCACGTGTCTCACTTGAACGTCATGTTTCTTCTCTCTCCAGAATCAGCATCGCCTTGCTTTCCCAACACAGTAACTTTTGAATACTGTTTATTTAATAACATAAGCGTTTGTTCATGAGAAACCGAAGAGAATTACGGTCAGGTTTCACTGGTCATGCTTCTTGTGCCTTTCTCCTATGTTCATCGTTCTTGTTAAGGGATTAAGTTGTTCAAAATCAAACTGGAGGGGCGCCTGGCTGGCTCAGTCGTTAAGCATCTGCCTTCAGCTCAGGGCGTGATCCCCGAGTCCTGGGATCGAGCCCCACATCGGGCTCCTCCGCTGGGAGCCTGCTTTTTCTTCTCCCACTCCCCCTGCCTGTGTTCCCTCTCTCACTGGCTGTCTCTATCTCTGTCAAATAAATAAAATCTTTAAAAAAAAAAAATCAAATTGGAAACTGCTCCTTTTCCAAATATTGCCAAGAAGGGCATGGAGATGTACAGTTGACCCTTGAAAAGCATGGGTTTGAACTGTGTGGGTCCCGTTTACGTGGATCTTTTAGAGTGCAAATGTATTTTCTCTTCTCTCTGGTTTTCTTTTCTCTAGCTTACTTCATGGGAAGAATACAGTACATGATACATATAACATATAAAATATCTGTTAATCGACTGTTTATGTTACCGGTCAGGCTTCTGGTCGACAGTCGGCGCTTGGTAGTTCCCTTTTTGGGAAGTCACAAGTTATGCATGGATTTTTGACTGTGTCGGGATCGGCGCCCCTCACCCCGCATTGTTCAAGAGTCAGCTGTACATAAAAAACCGTGTGCTTGTGTCCTGCATGGCCGTGTGAAATTGGAAACCCTTTAAAATGCAGTTGGAGAGGTAGCCTGTGGTGAGTTCTTCAGTATGGTGTAGGGTCGCCCAGACCCAGCCTTTAGTTTGGTCATCAGGTTTCACCCCTTGAGGGTTAACTTCAGAATGCTAAACTTAGAATTCTCTACCTCCCCAAATATCTCACAGATTTCTAAAAATGAGATTTCTTCTCTTCCTAACCTCCAATTTAGAAGAGCTTATCACCTAGATTCAACATTTATTAGAATTTTGCCATTTTTGTTTCATGTGTGTTTATCTTTCCTGAGTCATTTCAAAGTTAGTTACGGAATCATGACACTTCCTGAGCTACGTCAATACCCATCTCCAGAAAGTAGGGACGCTCTCCTACATAATCACAGCTGGCATCTTCACACCTATCGAAATTGACAAAAATCCTCAAATACCATCTCATTCCCGACTCATATGCAAATTTGTTATTGCTCCTTCTGAGAAAACATACTTCTTCTTTTTTAAAGATTTTATTTTTAATGGGACACCTGGGTGGCTCAGTCGCTTAGGCATCTGCCTTCGGCTCGGGTCACAATCCCAGGGTCCTGGGATCAAGTCCTGCATTGGGCTCCTTGCTCAGTGGGGAGCCTGCTTTTGCCTCTCCCTCTGCTGCTCTCTCTCTCTGTCAAATAAATAAATAAAATCTTTTAAAAAAAAGATTTTATTTTTAAGTAATCTCTACACCCAGTGTGGGGCTCGAACGCACCGCCCTGAGACCCTGAGTCTCATACTCCCACTGACTGAGCCAGCCAGGCAGCCTTGAAAATACACTTCTTGAGAGAAACTAGGAAGGTGGGGTTTTTTTATCCGTTTTTCATTCATTGATTCATTCATTCAGTTTCTAGAGGGGTCTTTTGCTAGCCTCCTTGTGTATAGCAGAGCAAACGGTGACCGCCCGGGGTCGCAGGGCTGGCCCCGGCGTGGGTGGCACAGGGCGTCGCCCTCCCTCACACCCTCGCTTGCCGTGCCCACCCAGAGGATTCACGGGTGCATTACTTGTGACAGAAAGTGTTGTTATACCTGGTAACATCCTCTTTCTCAAATTAGGTGGGCGCCAAGGCATTTTACATTTATAATTTGAATTGTGTTGTAGTGACGTAATGTGAAAATAATAAAAACCATAAGACAGAATAAAGGGTTGAAGGTGTAGCGAGTATTACATTTGCAGCTTGCCGGGCCTGGGTTTCCTCGTGATGGAGGCTTGGTGGTGTTGGCTCCTGTTCTTCTTCCCAGACATGTTGTGTTCATCTCTCAGCTTTGTGATGAGATCGTGCATACAGGAATCTGTCCACTTTCCCCAGTCGCCCTTTGTGCAAATACCTTTTCTTTGAAAAGTTATGTAAATCGTAAGCAAATTTTATTATGTTTGTTCTGTTGTGGCCGCAGTGGCTAGGTTTTATGCTATAACACCAGCAAGTCTGCGAAATTGTAATTCAGAATTAATTTATCCAGATGCTATCATTCTTTCTCACAGTTAGGAATATCCTCTCTAGAAGGCTGCTTCACGTCTGTTGACGTGCGTCTTCCTTCTTCTTTCTGTTGGCCTTGTGTTTCCTGACGGTCATAAGAGATCCAGTCCCGCACCTCCCCTTGGCGCCCTGCTCAGTCTGACCGTCCTGACCCCTCTGACCTGCGGTAACCTCTACCACCTGGAGCGTTCCTTAGCAGTTGGGCAAGATCACGATAAAGTAAGAAGATCTCGGGCTTTGCAGCAGGCAGATCTGGGCTTGAGTCACAGCATTGCGTAAGGATTCAGAGCATGGGTTTTGGCAACCTGCAGGTGTAAGTTCAGATCCCACCTCTGTGACCCCGAGCAGCCTCCGTGACCTCTCCTCCGAGGAGATGAATGAGGTCTTGGAGTGAAGTGCTTCGTCAGCATGGTGCCTGGCACGTAGAACGCTCCGAGTACGTATTTGCCGAGTGGCTGAATAAACGAGTTATCGGTGACCGTCCTTGTAATTCACTGAGACAGTACATGGGAAAGAATTAACGTCATTCCCAGAGCAGAACGTCAGCTTGTTCCTCTTTCCTCCACCTTTCTCCCCACCCGCACTTAGCAGCTGCCCTGTACTACTGATCGTTGCTTTCATACTCAAAAACATTTCGTGACCACAAGTGGATGCCTGTCGTCTCACTCCTTTGCGAGTTGCAGAAATCCGGCTCACACTGACTTAGCCTAAAAAGAGATCTCACAGCTCCCAGAGCCCGCAGCCCCAGGGAAGCTGGGTGTGTGTCCAGCTCGGCCTTCTGCACAGACCTCGTTCTCGGGCAGACTCTTCCCTGGCCGTGGCCAAGCTCAGCCACTGCAGGCTTACCATCTCCTGGGTCGGCACCCCCGGCAGAAAGAAGCCTTCCCCAACAGTCCCAGTAGCAGCCCTGCCCTGGAGGGCCGGGGTGGGGGGGGAGGTCAGCCCCGCCAAACCGCTGAGACTGAAAATGAGGAAGGGGAAGTGCCCACTGGGAAAAGAATCCGAGACACCAGGCAAGCCTGAACAAAATGTGGCCCGTGCTAGATGGCGTGTGGGCTGTACAGGAGGACGAAACACATGCGGGCACACACGCATACAAGGATGTACTACGCATGTACACACATGCGTGTGAACACACCTGTATGGATCCAACAGCACCAGGCCTCCCTGAGCTCAGGTCGGGGAGACCAGATTGAAATCCCAGAAGAGAGTGTATATATATATATATATATATATGAAAAGGTCCTTGCAGACAAGGGATGTTTCTTTTTAAAAAGTGTTGTAATCTCCCCAGCGGCACCTTAAATGTATAGTAACTTCCTGTATAACGTATGTAGGTCATTCGTAATAACGTAGCTTCTTGATTCAACCATGTGTATAGTCCCAGTGCACAAATCTTTTTTAACAGAATTCTGACGTTTTACCTGGATGATTGAAACAACAGCTAACTTTATTCAGTATGGGTTATGTGATTTTCTTCTTCCTTTTGAAAGATTAGCATGAAGACCGTGATCGTGCTATAGAATTTTGTTACCGATCAGTCTGTCCACCCGCAGACGGGTGTGAAGGAGCAGTCCCGGGTCAGAGCGCTTAGCTAGGGGCCGGCTCCGCAGAGGGGCTGGCTCTCCCTGGGGGGTGGGGGGGTACATCAGCCGTGGCTCGTTCAGGAAACTAGCTCGGGGATGGCGGAGAGACGGACCACTGCGGGGTTCAACGCTGGAGTGCTGCTGCCTGCCGCACCTGCTCCGTGGAATGCTAGACGCTGTCCTGCGGCTCCCGGTCCCCCCGTGCGCTTCCTGACCCTCACTATGGAACAGCGGCCGCTTTCCGAGAGCTGCTTGCTCTCTGCCGGACCCCGTGCTGCGTGCCCGGCGCACACCGTGTCACTCGGCTCTTGCCGCAAGCGGGTCTGAACGTCCCCATTTCACGGAGCAGGAGGCCGAAGCCCAGATGAGTTGTCTCATCTGTCAGGGCTCCCGCAGTAAGACCGATCCCTGGATTTGAGCTAGCTTTCGCTCTGGAGTGCGTCCCCGGTCTCTCCCTGCGTCACAGCTGAGACTGTGCCTCTGTACCGGTGGGTCCAGCCGTGGGATGGCCGTGGGACTAGGCCAAGGAATCCCCTTAAAGTGTTCTTGGTTTTGGTCTTTTTATAGAAATGCCTTCCTTCTGAGCATTGGCTCCCCATATTATGTATATTAATTTCAAATAACACAGTAATGGGACCAAGTTTCCCTAAAGTATGTTGACTGACTTGTCTCTTTGAATAAATTCCACGATGAAAGCAGATCGCACTAACGGGACATCTTCTCCGACTTCTCCCTCCAGTATACCCTGCGCTGTGACATGAGGCGGTCTCTGTTGGCCAAGGACTTGACGAAGACTTGTGAATTCATCGTTCACTCTGCTGTAAGCTGTCCTGGGGGGCTCTGTGTTTCATCACAGGAATCTTCTGTAGGGTCTGGCATTTTACCCCATTTCTAAACTGGTACATTAGCCTGGCGCTGTGTCGTGGCTGCTGGGCAGAGACTCCCAGGTCGGAGACGAGGGGCCTTGTTTCTCCCAGCCGGCTCAGAGCACTGGCATCGGCATGTGTCTCCTTCCTCTGGGCCCAGAATCCCACAGGGCGGTGCCGTGGCCTGGACGCTGCTGTGCCCCGGGGGCTTGTGCCTCAGTCGAGGAGCACCAGGCTGGGAGTCCCCCTCTGTTAGAGCAAGTGAGCAGTGAGCCGGTCCATTTCAGAGAGACGCAGCCTTCCTCAAGGCTGCCGCGGCAAACACACCCTGGAGCAGTGGCCCGGCCAGATCAGAAGGGTCAGGGCCTTACAGTCTTGGTCTGCCCGGCAAGGACACGCGTGGACACGCAGGGCCAGTGTGGGTTGCCTTTCCCAACACCTTCTGCTCATATTTTGCAGAGACAGAATGTTCTTAAAAATTTCCTTTCACATGTCAACTAAGGGAACTGGGTCCCCCTCCCCATGGCGGTAGGCGACTCTGGGTGAATTCAAGACAGAGCCCCGGCAGCCCATCTGCTCTACTCTTGGTCATCATGCAGAACTTAACAGTGACAGCAGCGCCTGCCCTAGGTATGATGCGTGGTGACAGATGTTCACCACACTGGATTCCCTTGTTTCGTCTCCCTGGGCTCTCCAGGTCCTGTATCGGAGCAGCTTGGGCTGTGAGCGCACACCTCTGGTTCGGGGCTGGGCCTGCCCCCTCTTTCTCAGGGCCGACAGCAGCCTAGTTCCCTCCTTGAAGAGCCACCTAGACTCAGATTGTGGTCTATCTGCCTTTGATTTAATTCTGAGCAGTCTGGGGACAGAAGAGAGCCAAACTGGGGTTCCTGGAGGCTCCCAGGGGAACGGGGCCTGGATGTGTGTCTCGATCCCGTGGGGCCGCAGGCGGTGTCAGACTCCAGAGCTACTCGCTTTCCTTGGCTCGTGTACCCAGCGCGGCCTACAGCTTTGTTGGCATTGTGTGGGACTCAGCGTCCTGGGGACCCCACGCGGATCCCACGGTCTTTGCCACGGGCCTTAGTAAGTGGGGGCTTCTCCAGAGCCCCATGGTGAGGCAGGTTGGTGTTCCTGGAACATCTGCAGTTGCGTTTCTTTTACACTGAAATGTCCACAGGTATATTTCAGTAAGATCGGCAAAATCACCGATGTCCTTTACCTGCACCATTTTTGTGACTTTCTGGGGCTTCCAACATTTATAGTTTTCCTCTTATTAGTAACAGTTACTGTGTTTAATTGTTTCTTTTAGTGATAAACATATCAAATATTAAAAATAGTTATCTTTTTTGGAAGTGATGTGATTTAGATATTTTCCTTTTTTCTATGAAGGGTCTTGGAACTGAAGCAAAAAAAAAAATTTTTTTTTCATGTGGATTATTCCCTAGAAGAGACCTGTACCTTTTTATGTCTTCAGCAAAGAGCCTCCAACTTTGTGAAGGAGAATGAGCCCAAGTTCAGCTCCCTGCCCAGAGCTGGGCCCCAGGCCAGGACCCCTCTTGGCCCCCAACCCAGGACCCACAGCGCTCTCATGACTGCAGAGCCCACCCCCCACCCCCCCACCCCCAGGCCGGCTCAGGGTGAGCAGCAGGGGCAGAGGTCTCGGGGCCTCCTCTCTGCTCCCAGCAGCTTACCAACACACAGCCTCCAAGAAGCCTGTTCCTCATGGTGAATGATTTCACGAGAAGGCCAAACCATGTGTGATCTCTAGTGGACAAGTTAAATATTCCTTTAAATGCTGTGAGGAGGACAATTTTCATGAACCTGTTAAGGAGAAGAATATCGTAGAATACGCTTTTGGTAAATGAGTAAACGTGGCAGATTGGCCAGTGCCCTTCCTCACTGTGGCCCCCGGCCTGTGGGTCCCGGCGCCTGAGTGCGACACGCCAGGCAGGCCCTGATGACGCTTGGCCGTCTGGGTGGGTTCTGCGGTTTCACGATGTGGAAGCGACCATCGCTAGTAATTATGGTAACATGTAGCTTAGAGGAACGAGCCTTCTAGATGGGCAGCCGGACAGCCAAGTGGCTAACAGCACAGTCAGAGCCGGACCACCTGGGTTTGAATCTCAGCTTTGCCGCTGGGGAAAGCCACGTGAGCTCACCGTGCCTCCCTGTCCGTGTCTGTGAGCTGGGACCAGCGACAAGAACAGCACCCCACAGGGTCATCGTGTTGGTTCGGTGTCAGCTCTTGGTCTAACAGAGGGGTTTAAAATAAATACCTGCCAAGAAGGCTCCTCTCGGTTCCTAGGTCTAATTCTTAATTTCTGGACCTGAAAGGGCCCTGAGAGATTAAGAAAGCGGTCCCCTCATTTTACAGATGAGGAAACTGAGTCACGGGGGGGTGAAGAAATTTCACAAAGAACACACATAGATTTTTGGCAGAACTGTGTTTTTAGACCCCACACGACCTGCCGCTGGGAACCAAGTCCTTCCTGGTCCATTATGCTGCCCTGCGTTTCTCTAAAAGGGGGAAGGGGAGTTTGGCCTGTGGAACTCTTGGCTCCAAGCAGTTGATTTGGGTTTTGCCTTCTGTTTTAGCCTCAGAAGGGGAAGTTGACCCCGAGTCCCGTGGACTTCACCATTACACCTGAGACCCTGCAGAACGTCAAAGAGGTACGGCGCTCCTCACCCCTGCGTGCGGGGTATTTTCTTAGCCACTACATCCCGCGGACCCACTGCTGCCCAGTTCTTTATTTGGGCATCAAGTCGTCAGCAAGAGGAAATTTCGGACTATTATCTATACCCAAAATAGTCTGGATTTTCAATGTTGATTTCTTTTTAAATTCAGTAAGTACCGAGAAGAAGAATGCTTCTGAAAAGCTTCTCAGGGCAGCTGTCTGCTTACTGTGCTTTCTGTCCCTTCTCCCCCATCTACCACATGGGGCTCAGAGCCCCTCTTTCCTGAGCCCCCAACGGCCTGGGAGCCGCACACCTTTACTTCGTAGTCGGCGGCCTGCTCTCTTGTCATCGAGGCCGTGGCGTTTCCCCCCCTGCTGTAAACCTGCTTTCTGCTCTCCTGGACCCCGTTGATCAGCAAGTGGGGGAGGCCTCCCATTCCCTGGGGAGACACGGCTGAGGCAGGTGTGCGTCCTGGAGGGCCTCTCCGAAAGTCCACTTACTGGAGGGGACGGGTCCCCTGCGGGTCCGTCAGCTTGTTCTCTCACAGGGATTGAATGTGACTGGAAGCACGCAGGGAGCACAGGTGGTCCAGGGGCTGCGGCCCTGCAGCCGGGACCTCGCTGCCCTGCTTCCTCGCCGGCCTCGGCTGTTAGCACCCCAGTTAGCACTCAAGCTCTTAAGAGGGTTTGTGTCTCTTCGTTCCCAAGAATCTCAATAGCACAAAACTCAGTGACAGAACTGAAGTGAGGAAGAGGAGGGGAGCAGACCAAGTGTGTCTTGTAAAGAGCTCCTGGCTGGACCTTGTATAGTTTGTTTTGTTCCTTATATCTTGTCTCTGCTTTACTTTATTTTCTTTTTTTTTGTTCCTGTCCTTTGATTAAGGCCGTGAGGGTTTTTTTTCTGTTATCATACTGTTGTTTGCTCCTTTTTTCTCTCACGTCCTTTTTCTGTTTTCCTAATAGTCACCCCCAGATGTTGAAACAAACAGAGACACTCATGAGTTTAAGTAACAACACTGAGAACAAGAACCTTCTGCCAGAAGGTAACATTTTTGCATTTTCCTCCCACCACAGCCCTCTCGTTTGTTGAAATGGTCTGAAATCTAAGTTCCCTTTCATCTGTTTTCTTTTTCCCAGCATTAATCCTCTGTTGGCTTAGAAACCACTTCTAATAGTTGCCCCAAGTACCAGTCATGACTTAGCCATCCCTGAATTACTGAAGTTTCCCCATAGTCATTGCTCACCTCTGCTTTCCTCTCACCTTCTTTTCTTTCTAAAGTTTATTTTTTGTGCTGCTGGAGTACCTCCTAGAGTCATTCTTTCAGAACTGGTGAGGAGTGAACTTACATCCTTGAGTATCTAACAGACCCCTGACTTTGCTCTCACGCTGAACCCTGGTTTGTCTAGGTAGATGGAAACTTCTGGGCTTCAAATTCATTTGCCCTTAGAACTTGGGAGAATAGCTCCCTGGGCTTCTGGTGCTCGTGGTACTGACGATCTGATCCCCAAATTTGTGTGAGCTCATTTGTTTCTCCTCCCTCTCCCTTCCTCCCAGGCCAGAAAATCCCAGCATCTCCCCATCCTTAGCGTTCTGGAATTTCAAAGCCCTTGCTGGATTTTGGTGTTGAATCAGTCAGTGGGCCTGCCATCTTTCCTTCAGCTCTGTGAACTTCTCTCAGTGTTTCTTAGATGCGTCTCAGGAGAACCTTGGCCCGGTCTTTCAGCTCACTCGTTTGCTCTTTGGTTGGTATGTCGCCCAGCTGTCGACATGTTTCCTTCAGCAACAGCGTGATTCGTCTCCAAGCACAATTTCTTTTCAAGATAGCCCCTTCTTTTACTGCAGATGCACGGCCCTTCATCTCTGTTTCCTTGGGCTGGTTATACTGTTTGCTGGTTATTCTGTTTGCCTCTTTCTTGCTTTTGTTTTCTTCAGCTGTTTATTGATCCCCGGTTGTCAGCTTATATTTGCAGATGAGAATCAACTATGTATGGCCTTGTCGACTAGACTGTCTATCCCGAGCCCAGACGATAGTCTGTCCTTCTGGTTTTATTTTATTTTATTTTATTTTATTTTATTTTATTTTATTTTATTTTATTTTATTTTATTTTATTTTTAAAGATTTTATTTATGTATTCAACAGAGATAGAGACAGCCAGCGAGAGAGGGAACACAAGCAGGGGGAGTGGGAGAGGAAGAAGCAGGCTCATAGCAGAGGAGCCTGATGTGGGGCTCGATCCCGTAACGCCGGGATCACGCCCTGAGCCGAAGGCAGACGCCCAACCACTGTGCCACCCAGGCGCCCCTGTCCTTCTGGTTTTAAACGCCCACTCTGACAGAGGAGCTTTGCTGCTGGGGAAGAGGCGCTCGACCCTGTGGGCTTTCTTTTAGGGTGTGCGGTAGCTTGTCTTCTGGGGTGAGGGCCTCGTTGTGCTGTATTGTGGCTGTAAATGACTGCGGACACTTGCCCTGCCTCGCCCAGCCTGCTTTGGGACTGTCCTGGGGAGAAGTCCCCCTTGGGGGATGCTGTGGTGCCAGCCTGGGCATGTGCTGCCCCGAGAGGCCACTCACGGCCCCCTGACTGCCCCTTCCCTGGGTGGGCACCGCCTCTAATCTCAGGGCTGCCCCGGGCCCTGCTGGGGACGCTTGTGTGCAGAGCTCTCTGCCGACCTCAGGACGTGGTCCCCTGAGCTCTTGGGAGCCTCCCTGTGCACTTCCACACACACAAACACTTCAGTGGGGTTGTCTCCCCATGGCGTCCTGCATCGCCTTTCTCTCTGTAGTTTATTTTTATTTGTATGTGTTAACATCACGCCCCTGGGAGGAGAGGGTAAAATGAAGGTTCAGTCAGGATCTTAGGCCGGATGTTGAGAGCTTTTCTTTTTCATCAGTTGCCTAAAAGAATTTTAATGTAGAGTGCTCCTGCTTTTTATTTTTCCAAACAAATAGCTTCTTTACTTTGAGTTGTTAGAACTTTGTTTTGAATCAAGAGTTTTCTTGAGCTCTCTGCCTCTGGGGCCACGTGATACAGAGCTCCCTGTGTCCAGTTCCAGCGTTGCACCCACGACAGGTGAACACCAGCCACGGTGACCACTGGCCCTCGAGGTGCAGCTGGTTGGAGCCGTGTTGAGCCGTGGGTGTAAGGTGCTGACTGCATTTCAAAAAGGAAGAGAATATAAACGTAATTTTTTAATATTGATTACACGTGGAAGTGATATTTAGGATATATTGGCCGATTCTAGCTGCTTCCTTTTACTTTTTAAAATATAGCTAATAAATAAGTAAATAAATAAATAATAAATAAAATACAGCTACTAGAAAATTTTAAATTACATCTGAGGCTCATATTTGCAGCTGCATTTTGCTTCTGTGAGACCGTGGTGTTCTAAACTCGACTCAGCTTGTTAGCACCTGGGACTAGTGGGGTGACATCTGCTAGGACAATTGCCTCTGACTCTTCAGATCCACTTCCCACAGGAACATCATCGTCCATGGCCAGGTTCCTAGGTCTACAGAGAAAAGGTCTAGAAGGTCTTAGTCAAGCATTGACGAAAATTGTTCTTTAAATGTCCTTGAAATAAAAGAAGTGCCTTGACTTTTCAAAATTGCATAATTGGTAGCATTTTTTGATTGATTCTAAAAATAGAACCTTTTGGGGGGGTGTATGTGACCGATTCCCTGTAAACACTCCTGGCAGCTTCCTCAGGTGTTTTTATGTCGTATCGCTTGGGAAGAAGGAGCGTTGCAGGTCTGATCGAGGCGATCAGGACGGTCTGAGGGAGCCGGCCGTCCCGTCCAGGCAGCGTCAGCACTGGGTATCCGCAGGAAGTTGTTGAATAGTTCGGTCTGTTCGTTTACTTGACGGGAGAGATAAGTACTGTTGTACCTCTTTCCCATTTTGTAAAACAGGGTCCCAGCGGGTTTTATAACAATTGCCCAACTTTGTTTTCAGTTTTTGTTTGTACCAGCTGACTGACTCTGGAGTGATTTCCCTCGGCACCTTCCATTCCTGATGTCTTGTTTTTGTGTTGTTCTAGAGAGCCTTGCTCCCCAAATTTCTCATCCGAGGGCATCTCAACTCCACCAACTGCGTCATCACACAGCCGCTGACGGGGGAGCTGGTGGTGGAGAGCTCGGAGGCCGCCATCAAGAGCATAGAGCTGCAGCTGGTCCGCGTGGAGACCTGTGGTAAGGGCCCTCTGCGGCCGGCCGACGCACCGCGGGGGGAGGCAGAAGTAAGAGCACGGCCCTCGAGTCCACGAAGCGTCTGCCTGAGAAAGGGAGACGTGGAGGGGAGGGAGCTCTCGATCCTGTAGAACAAATGGCAGAAGCGGCCACCGAGGGCCCGTTGATCAGTGTGGACATTCCCTGTTCTCTGAGCACACGGTGCCGTCCGCCTTGTGTAGGGTGTGCGGAAGGCTATGCCCGAGACGCCACGGAGATTCAGAATATTCAGATCGCTGATGGAGACGTGTGTCGGAGCCTGTCCGTCCCCATCTACATGGTGTTCCCGCGGCTGTTCACCTGCCCTACGCTGGAGACCACCAACTTCAAAGTGGGTAAGCGCGCCAGCCCCCTGCGCCTGTGGGCCTGCCGGCTTCTCCCGTGAAGGCCGGGCCGCAGAGGGGCCCCCGGGCCAGACACACGGGTCTGTGTGGGGCCGGCTCCACGCAGAGCACTCGGTCCTGCGGTCACCCTACAGAAGCTCCCCGAGAAGCCACCCTGCCCGTCACGCAGTGTCCTCAAGGCGGAGTTTTACTTCACAGTACTTGGATTCCAAGTTAGGAGGAGCTTATCTGTTGATTTCTCCCTTGGTTTTTCTACAAAAACTTGAAGAGGTCTAATAATTTTTCTTCTTCTGTGCTCTACTTGAAGCACCTAAATTTTTGCCTGCTGTTTCTATCAGATTTAGAAAGTGTCCTCGTGACATTTCATGCAGTGCCTGGGATTGTTCCATAGACATCACGCTCTCAGCCCCTCAGCCGGGATGTCAGTAATGCTCCTTGGGCCTGATCCTGGGTTTTGTCTGGCTTGGGGCTTGCCACATGACAGATACTGTTAGTTGGGAGTGCCCACAGCAGAGGGAGGGCGCCATCGGTGGGCCCTGGGGCTCCTGTCCACGCGGCCAGCCGCGGTCAGGCTCTGAGTCTCAGGGTGGGAGGTGGGAGCGAGCCCCACGTCCTGAGTTATAAGCAGAATCGCATGTGCCCCCTTCACCTGTGCTGGTGCTGACCTCATGTGACTTAAGTGTGCGTCAGGCCGAGGCCGTCCTCCAGCCGGAACCCATCCAGAGTCTAGGGTTCCGCGGGCGGAATGGCTGCTCTGCCATCAGGAAAGCCAGCACCAGCTCCCTAGCGTGGCCCTTGCGTGCCTGCTGGGCACCCAGCCACACTGCTCCCTCCAGGGAAGAACAGCGAGGTGGGTGTGGGAGTGGTGGCAGAGAATGGGGACCAGAATCCCAGAGGGCCGATCTAGTGCCGTGACGACTGTCAAAGTGAGCAAAGAAGTGGGCTGGTGCTGCTGGGGCACACCTCTGTCATGGCCAAGCCAGCCACACATGGTGACTTTGTCCTCAGGACTCCGGCCACCGGGGCCCCTTCCACAGGGCTGAGCTGCTTCGATGCTAGGCCTTCTCCCGAAACTCCCTGCTCACCCCTCCCTCTTGTCAACAAGAGAAGGTTGTGTAAACAGGTGTCTCGGGTAAATGAACCACTGCCCAAAGAACAGCAGTAAACTGCACGGTTTCTGGACGTTGTTTCTCATTTGGGGCGGGAGACATGTACCCAGGCAGCTGGGCTCTTCCATTAAGAACTGTCAAAAGTATAAAAATAAAGCAAAAGAGTATGAAGGAACAGAAGGGATCTTAGAAGATTCTCTCTCGTAAAGACAGAGGACAAGGGAGGTGTGGTTGGGAAGCCGACCCCTTCCTGTTCCAAGGTGAGGAGACACGTTCCCTTAGAGAAAGTTCGCCAGAGGTGGGCAGAGGCCAGTGCCGCTTCTCCCCGCGGCCGCTTCCCCCGGAGGCCCAGGGTGCTGTACGTGGGTCAAGGATACGGAACCCCCACGGCACGGGGCGACCATCCCCTTTGGGAGCCTGCTCCCGCTGGGGCGCCGTCGGCGTGGGGTGTCCGCCGCAGGGCAGGGAGCGTGACGCGCGTCTTTCTGTCCGCAGAATTTGAGGTGAACGTCGTTGTGCTGCTGCACGCGGATCACCTCATCACCGAGAACTTCCCGCTGAAGCTGTGCAGGGTGTAGCCGGGGGGCCGGCAGCATCGGCTTATTTTCGAGATGCTTCTGTATCAGAAATGAATCTGAGCCCTCCGATCACAGTCACTGCTGTTCCCTGTTTCCTCGAGGCCTCTGCTTCCAGTGGGCACCTCTCATCAGACCTGTTCTCTCAAACTCATCGGGACTTTGTAACTGTTGTTGGCAAGATCCCTTCGCAGAAAGCAGAATTTTCCTCCGGCTCCTGACTTAACTGCCCTTTTCAGGAGCAGTGACACTGTAAGAGCACGTGGCTGGGCTGGGCGGTGAGGTCCTGGGGACCCAGGAAACCCTCCCACCTGGCCAGTGGGTGTAGCTGCGACTCCTGGCAGAAAGTGGCTTGGCGGGACGTGGCGAGCCGCCTGTTGCTTACGGTGTGTGTAGACCCCGTCCAAGGAGGCTGCGCAGCGGCGTCCGCCGGAACCGTGTAGCATTTCCCCGCTCTGTTTGTCGCTCTTTGATCGGTTTTCATGATGACTTCAGAATGTTGAGGGAGCTGGGGCAGGGCGTCCCTGGCTGTCACAGGAGGAAACCGCGACTGTCCGCACCTCTAGTCGTTGGGTGGGTTCTGAATGGCAGGAGACGTGCCCAGGGCAGGAGGTGAAGACTTCTGTGCCCCGGGAGGGGCTGGGAAGATGCCCTGGACTTGGCGAACTCGGCCTGCCCCCGAGGTGAAGCCGTCGTGGCGCACAGCGTGTGGAAGCCTGGTGCAGCACATCGCTTCCGTCTGATCCTGTTGGTCCACAATCACTGAGGCCTCCGAAATAAGCTGTGTGCTCGGCAGGCCCCCGGCCTCCCTCACTGCGCCTGCGCCTGGGCTGTGTGCTCGGCAGGCCCCCGGCCTCCCTCACTGCGCCTGCGCCTGGGCTGTGTGCTCGGCAGGCCCCCGGCCTCCCTCACTGCGCCTGCGCCTGGGCTGTGTGCTCGGCAGGCTCCCGGCCTTCCTGACTGCGCCTGCGCCTGGGCTGTGTGCTCCGCACGCACTCAGCCCCCCTGACAGCGCGTGCGCCTGGGCGGGCCTGAGCCAGGCCGCCGGGCTGATGATCCCTCGCCCCGGCCGTGCTGCCATCGTCCTGGGACCGCGTCCGGTGACGTGTGACGCCGAAGGCGAACAGACCTGACTCAGGCACTGCTTTATTCTAGGGCTTCACCAGTGAAACCGATACAACTTACTCACTGAGTCATTTCTAATTTGGTTCCCAGAGAATACATTTCTGGTTTATAAATCTCCTTTTATGCTCACGTGACATTAATAATTATCTGTCTTTGATGATGTGTTCGGAGTATCAGGAAACAAAGAGGCCATACTTTCTGGGACATTTCAAAGGTAGAAATCATTTTTAATGGAAAAAAAGCTAAATGAGAATTTTGAGCAAAGGTTTGGGATGTATACTGCTCTGTCATTTCTTTAGTAAACTGCTTTTGTGGATATAAATAGGACGAGTGCTCTGCTTAGGGAACGACTGTTAACTGAAGACCAGCCAGCACCCTGGCTGCTTTCATTTTCATTTCATTCGATCCTGAGTGGCCCAGACAAGGGCCTCAGGCTGGCCATTTCCTTCCCCTTCTTGGCCAACACCTCCCATCGGTTGTTATGAACACAGATGTTTGGCTTTCTCGGACCGCCACCAGCCTGCGGCTGCCCTTGCTGGCTGGGGGGGGGGGGGGGGGGGGGGGGCGTCCATTGTCGGAGGCCCAGGGTCGTCGGATTCTCGCATCAGAGCGAGAGGACATGAAGGGGAGGGGAAGGAAGGAGTCTGAACCGTGAATCCGTAACAGTATATTGTTTGGGAAATGCCGTTGGCTGTCAGAGCTCCTGCAGAAATGGGGCCTGGCTCCCATTCTCCGCCATGTTGTAAGCTCCAGAGTAAAGGTAAGAGGTAAATCAGAAAGAAGGTGTAAAAAAAGCCGAAGCATTGGTGCCGGAATTCGCCCAGTTGGTGTCCTGAGCCTGCCTGCCTTGGTGGCTGCTGGGAAGTAGAACCCTGGCATTACTTCTGCTTCCCTCGTTGGAGTCTCTAAGCCCCGAGTCCGAGTCTGAATCATCCTGTTAAAACTTTGGGGGGGTAGGATTACCTCCACGTGCTGGCAGGGATTTGGGCTGCGGCAGGTTGCTGCAATCTGGAATCCCACCATCCCTTTCAGATTCCCCCTTCTTTTTCTGAAATAAGGCTGTGCTTCCATGAACCCACGGCCCCCTGGCTAGGGACTTATTTCCGACTCCTTTTCTGCTAGGTGTACTCCTGTGACAAGGACAGGGGTCCCTTTGCACGGCTGGACCAGGAGGACCTATGTCCCAGCCTGTGCCAGAGCTCCACGCCATCGGGGATGGCGGAGAAGCAGGAACCCCCCCCCCCCCCCAACATTGTGTAAGCACAACAGCTCACCTCCCTGCCCAGGGTTGTCACAGGAGAGAGAAAGGAGGGGACTTGTCTTCAGGCCACCGGGTTGCTGGGGTCTTGGCAGCCCAGCCCCCGCCCCGGGGCTTGTGACCAGAAGGGTCGGAGCTCCCACACCAGGGCCTAGCGTCTCCTAGAGCCTGAGGTGCACGTGCGTGCAGAACAGAGAACTACTCCCATCTTCATGACCGTCCTCTGGGCGGAGAAATGACTTTGAGACTCTCAGGGGTCCAGACTTTGCTGGAGCCAGCTGGTCAATGTCAGGGTGGGTGTAGGCCCGGTGCTCCCTGCAGCCACCACTGCCCCCCATCCAGTGGCCACAGGACCCAGCTGGACCCAGCCCCACCCAGAAGAACTTCTGTGACCGGAGTGGAAGGAAAGTGGGCTGGTTTTCACTGGTACTAGTCAGGCAATTAAAAAAACGAAGTTCTTGGTTTTCCCAGAGACAAGTATCCGTACTGAGTCCTGAGAAGACAGCTGCGGTCCATCCCTTCTCGGTCTGTTTTGGGAGAAGAGCTGCCACGGGCTTGCTGGGGTGGGGGTGGGGGGTCATGCGCTGCCCGGCCCAGGGGAGCCCAGCTCTGGGGCTTCCAAGGTACTGGCGTGTGAAGAGATACCCGCTACGGCCTTGGGTCCAGCGAGAGCAAGAGCTACGCGAGCGTTCGTGGTGGTTTGGGGTCGGGCCGTGCTCTAAGTGCCGCGTACGTCTCGTGACGGTGCGGGAATCCGGTGAGGGGGGAGCGGCTACCCGCGTTCCTGCTGAGGGCTCGTCATCGATGGAAGGCACCTGTCCGTGTTTCCACACACCTGCCGGCCGTCCAGGGGAGCTCGTGTAACGCGGTCCAGTTTTGCCGGCACCAAAGCCGCGGCCACCTTCGCCTCGCTTCATTTGGGCTCCACTTTGCCGGGTCAGCGACATGCTTTCCTGCTTGCTGCTTCCCGTTTCCCCATCACACGTTGGCCATGCCGCCATAGCTGTTGCGGGGGGCCAAGGGCTCCGCTGCCTTTGTTCACAGCGATTGCCTCAGCTCTGAGGAGGTGAATCAAACGAAGATGAAATCATGAGACAGGAAATCGTTTGCAGCTGGACGCAGCTTAGGAATGAGGTGAGAGTCTAAAGCCCCAAAAGTCCAAGGTAAATCACATTCTAATCCTGATTTCTTTTATGGACAGTGAAAATATCAGGGAATGTTCTAGACCAATTCAGACCACTATAATGTCCTTTAGTAATGACCTCACAGTAGCCTTCTGAGGGGGTTTTGTTATCCCCACTTCACAGCTAAGCAAGCTCAGAGGAGCTGTGACCTGCCCAAGCCACATCGCTCCACTGATTCCTGGCCCGATACCCCCCAAAGAACCCCAACTTCCCATACCAAGAGAGAATTCGAATAGATAGCCATTGCCGACAGGGCACTTGCTCTTGTTCGTGGAGCAGCTGTGCAGTCATGAACCACTGCTGCCAAAGCCACTCTTCGTAATTCCCACTGCTTGTCCACGAGGTCGGAGAACGTTCTGTGTGAAGAATCCCTCCACGGTAAGGCTTATCCAAGCTAACAGACATTGGGGCTCAGGATGTGGAGGTGAAAAATCACAAAGCAGAAGAACTAATTAGGGAAATGCTCTGTGAAGGGAAGGGTACTTTTGGGTGCAAACAATTCTGTAACCCCAAGGTGGTCAAAACTAGACATGTGGGTAGAAAAAAGATTATGCATGTGGGTCTAAGAAGTGGAGGTGAGAGTCAGTCTTCTGGGTCAGTGTCTTCTCTGCTGTGACCACCAAAGGATGTTTATAATCAAGACTGTCAGAGTGGCCGAAATATTCAGAGAATGTGACTTTACTAAGAAACCTAAGAGCACCCAATGTGTAGACTCAAAGTTGATCCAGCTACACTTACATAATATGCAGATGATAGAGGAAGTAAAGGCAAACGGGAATGAAAACTCAGTGAGGATCCCTGATACCCTACTGTGCTTTCCTGTGAATGTTGCTGGTAAAATGGGGACGCCTTGCTCCCCAATCCAGGTAGACAGGATTCTAACTGTTGTGCGGTTTTTCATATCCAAACCCAGCCTTACCTCTGAAAACTTGCATGTTAACATACCAGAAATACTCTGGAGGTGATAAGTACTTAGAAAAGTACAAAGACAAAAGTACACAGACATAATCTGTGTCTGTAAAACTCTGGTCAAATAGGGAGGAGCACCTGCTTGACCAAGACCAAGGGGGCAGAAAACACCGAAATGTTTGGTTTGCCTATGATCAGCATCCCCTGTCACTTCCTCCAGTGATGCCTCTGTTCGGTTCCCTTGACAACGTCTACCAGGGGAAGGAAGCTGGAGTTCCCTGAGGCAGAGTTTGTTCAGTGAGAGCCCCACTAGGTGCAATGTGGCCACTTCCTTTCTTGGGGGTTGCCATCTGGGGGGCAAGGACGAGAACCATCACCTCTGGGTCTTGAGTGATGGGACCAGCCGTCCTGTTTCAGATGAGCAGCCACTGATTGGGCCACCTGAAGGAGGCTGGGCCAGCAGCCTGGACATACTGCTTCCTGATGCACTGAGCAAAGGATATGCTCAGACTTAGTTGTGGAAAGGTGGTAGAAAAGAGCAGAGAAATAAAGTCAAGTATTCATTTTGGTTTTAAAATAGTTTTCAATATCAGTATGTATTAAAACCCAGTACACAAAAACAGATACATTTAAGAGATGAGCATTTACTTCCTAAAGTGTTTACCACTGTCTTCCTTTATGTCTTACAGAAAATACGTATATTTTTTAATCCATGGAAAATATGCAAAAATCAGTTTTACAGTCTTCCAAAAAAGAAAGAAAATCTCAATTAAATTTTAACAAGTAGAAACTGCCCAGGCCACATAGTCTACCATATTGCAGTAAAATGAGAAATTAATACCAAGGGGAAAATCAGATTCAGTATAACCACTTGTAAATTTTTTTTAAAGATTTTACTTATTCATGAGAGAGAAAGGCAGAGGCAGAGGTAGAAGCAGGCTCCCTACAGAGCTGGGAGCCCAGTATGGGACTGGATCCCAGGACCGTGGGATCATAACCTGAGCCAAAGGCAGATTCTTAACTGACTAAGCTACCCAGGCGCCCCACCACTTGCAAATTTTATAATATTTTTCAAAAAGGAAACCAAAACTTCACTTGCAGACCTTTTAAAATTTAATGAAAATGAATATATACTATTTGGCAAAGAGCTTCACACTGTGGCCAATGCTGTAGTCAGAGGATAATTCATAGCCCTGTGTGTTTTTTATTATACTGGAGAGAATAAAAACTAATGAGTTAGGCACCCAAAAGTCTAGAAAAGCAAGGACAAAATAAGAATGACAGTAAGAGCAGTAATTAACTGACATGAAAGTAGAAGTATTGGAAAATGTATAAATAAGTCCATGAGCTGGTGCTTTGAAAAGACTGATTCAATGGACACATCTTTAATAGAACAAACTAAACACAAAGAGAGAAAAAGAAATATATAACACTAGGAACAACTTCAGATAAAAAGCCTGGTAAGTTATATTGCAGCATGTACGTCCCCTGCTAATAAATTTGCAAACTTTAATAAAATGCAAAATGACTCCAGAAAATACAGGCTACCTGAAAAAAATAATAGCCTTTGGAAGAAACTGAAAAAAATTGGCAAAGAAATGGCACTAAAAAGGTGCCGGGCCAAGAAAGGTACCAAAGGTTCCAGTTGTAGAGCGGGTTTCTATCACAGCTTCAAGGATCAGATAGTTCAGCTATTTGTTGCTGCTAAAGTTGAAACATCCCAGTTTATTTTATGAAGCCAGTGTAGCCCTACTATAAAAATCTGACCTATTAGGTGGAATCAGATTTAGCTGTGAGTGAGGGGAGACCCACGGTTGGAGGGACTTAAACAAGACTCATGCAAATGGTTGGCATGTCAGCCAGTGTTGATGTCAGCAGTGATCCAGGCTACTTCTGGCTCATGGTGCCACTTTGTCTTCATGGTGTAAGACAGTAACAGCTAGTTCCCGCCATTACATCTGTATTCCAGCAAGCAGGGTGGAGGGAAGGGGGAGGGTGAAAAAAAGGCAAAGGCCAGGTGCCAGCTCTCTTAAAGATGGTTTCTAAAACTGCCATATGGCACTTCTGCCTATATCTTACAATCAAAAACTTAATGGCCACAGATTGCTGCAGAGAAACAAGAAGCACATTATTCTGTGTGGTCATGTGCCTAACTGACAAATATCAGAAGTTTTACAAGAAGGGAAAACTGAACATTGACAAAGTGGGAAAAAACCCATAAAACTATATCACTTATCAATACAAGTTGATTTCTCAGTGTATTAAAAAACCAATATATCATGACCAGAAAGGGGGGGTGTGTTTCAGGTGTGAAAAGGCAGTTCAATACCAGGAAATCTGTTAGCATAACTTATCACATTAATGGGTTGAAGGAAACCATCTTGATGGGTGCCGTAGGATATATTTTTTAACTTTTTATTTTGGAAATTTTCAACATCTACCAAAGGATAGAATCATATAGATTATGTCATATCCAAAAGATAGGCACTTTTTGTTAACATCTTTATTGAGATATAATTTACCATAAAATTGACCCATTCACACTGTACGATTTCAGTTTTTAGTATACTCATAGAATTGTGGAACCATTGCCACAATCTAAATTTAGAATATTTCTTCACCCTCAGTAGAAATCCTGAACCTCTCAGGAGTCAGTCACTGCCAGTCTCAGCCCTGAGAAGCCAGTAATTTACTTTCTGTCTCCATACGTTTGCCTATTCTGGACATTTTATATAAATAGAATCATATATTATGTGGCCTTTTGTGACTGACTTCTTTGACTTCACATAATGTATTCGGGGTTCTTCTGCATTGCAATGTGGATCAGTAGCTCATTACTTTTTATTGCCAAATAACATTCCATTGCATAGCTGTGCCGTATTGTGTTTATTCCTCAGCTGATAGGCATTTGAACTGTTTCCACTTTCTGGCAATTAAGAAAAATGCTGCTATGAACACACATACACATACAAGCTTTTGCATGGACATGTGTTTTTATTCTTCTTAGATCATCTAGGGTTAGAAGTTCAGGGTCATATGACTGTTTAATCTTTGAGGAACTGCCAGACTGTTTTCCAAAGCAGCTGCACCATCTTACATTCCCACCAGGAATCCACCAGGGTTCCGATTTCTCCACATCCTCACCACCACTTACTACGGTCCATCTCTTTTATTGTAGTCATCCCAGTGGGTGTGAAGTGGTGTCTCATTATGATGTTGGTTTTCATTTCTCTAAAGACTAATGATTTGAGCATCTTTTCATGGCTTATTGGCCATTTGTATGTCATCTTTGGAGAAATGTCTGTTCAGATCTTTTGCCCATTTTTAATTGGATTATGTTTCTTGTTATTATTGAGTTATGAGAGTTCTTTGTACGTTGTTTACAAATCCCTTTTCAGATATATGGTTTGCAAGTATTTCCCCCCATTCTGTGGGTTGTCTTTTCACCATCTTAATACATAATTTGCAGCATAAAAGTTTTAAAATTTGACATAGTCCAGTTTATTTTTTCTTCTCCTGCTTGAGCTTTTGGTGTCATATCTAAGGACCTACTGCCTGATCGAAAGGCCATGAAGATTTACTCCTATGGCTTTTTTCCCAAGATCTTATAGTTTTAGTTGTTAAATTTATGTCTCTGAACAATTTTGAGTTAATTTTTTGTTTGGTGTGAAGTAGAGATCTAACCTCATTCTTCTGCTTCTGGATATCTGGTTGTCCCAGCACCATTTGTCAAAAACACTATTTTTCCCCCATTGAATTGTCCTGGCACCCTGGTAAAAAAATCAATTGACCATAAATGTATGGGTTTCTGGGCCCTGGATTCTCTTCTTAATCTATATGTGTATTCTTATGTCAGTACCATACTGTCTTGGTTACTGTAGCTTTGTGGTAAGTCTTGAAATTGTGACGGTGAGTTCTGCAACTTTTATTTTCATTTTTAAAATTGTTTAGGGTCTTTCACATTTCCAAATGAATTTGAGGATCAGTTTGTCAGTTTCTTTTTTTTTTCTTTCTTTAGATTTTATTTATTTATTTGGCAGAGAGAGACAGCCAGTGAGAGAGGGAATGCAAGCAGGGGCAGTGGGAGAGGAAGAAGCAGGCTCCCAGCAGAGCAGGGAGCCCAATGTGGGGCTCGATCCCAGGACCCTGGGATCATGCCCTGGACCGAAGGCGCCCCCAGTTTGTCAATTTCTGCAAAAAAAAAGTTGCCTAGGATTTTGATAAGAATTACACTGAATCTGTATCAATTTTGGGAGTATTATCATGGTAGTAGTATTAAGTTTTCCAGTCCATGAACATGAGATGCCTTTCCATTGATTTAGACCCTGTTTAACTTCTTTCAACAATGTTTTATACTTTTCAGTGTACAAGTCTTCCTTTTCTTTTGTCAAATTTATTTCTAAGTATTTCACTATTTTTTTTAAAGATTGATTTATTTTACAGAGAGCCTGAATGTGGGGAGGGGCAAAGGGAGAGGGCGAAGGAGGGAAGCAGACTTCCCACTGAGCAGGGAGCGCAACACAGGACTTGATCTCACCACCCTGAGATCATGATCTGAGCTGAAATCAAGAATCAGACCCTCAACGAAATGAGCCACCCGGGTGCCCCAGTATTTCATTATTTTTGATGTTATTGTAAATGGAATTGTTTTCTTAATATCAAGTTGTTCATTACTAATGTATAGAATACATTTGATTTCTATATATTGTTTTGTATCCAGCAATCTTGCTGACATTATTTACTAATAGGTTAGTTACTAATAATAGGCTAATTAAATGCTAATAAGGTTTTTTTAGTAGATTTCTTAGGATTTTCTATATACAAGATCATGACCTCTGCAAATAGAATTAGTTTTACTTTTTCCTTTCTAATTTTGTCTTTTATTTCTTTTTCTTACCTAATTGCCTTGGCAAGATTCTCTAGTACAATGTTGAATACACATAATGAGAGCAGACATCCTTGTCTTGTTCCTGATTTTAGGAGAATCTTTCAGTCTTTCACCATTAACTATGATATTAAATGTGGGGTTTTCGTGGATGCTTTCATGGGGTTGAGGAAGTTCCCATATAAACCTAGTTTGTTGAGTATTTTTATTATGCAAGGGTGTTGCATTTTGTTAGATGCTTTTTCTGCATCTATTGAAATGATCTTACGGTTTTTGGCTTTTATTCCATTAATATAGTCTATTACATTAATTGATTTTCAGGTATTAAGTCAGCCTTGGGACAAGTGTCACTTGTCAATGGTGTACAATCCTTTTCATATATTGCTAGATTTGGTTTGATAGTATTTTGTTGAGGATTTTTGTGTCTATATTCATATATTCAAAAAAAACCAATTGTTCAAGGCATCTATTTTGATTTTTTAAAAAAGATTTTATTTATTTATTTGACAGAGACAGCCAGCGAGAGAGGGAACACAAGCAGGGGAGTGGGAGAGGAAGAAGCAGGGTCCCAGCGGGGCAGGGAGCCCAATGTGGGGCTTGATCCCAGGACCCTGGGATCATGACCTGAGACAAAAGCAGACGCTTAACGACTGAGCCACCCAGGTGCCCCTCTATTTTGATTTTTAAAAACTTATTAAACTGGGGAAATACAGAATTCTAAAAATGTGATAAAATAGATTTATAAAAATAAGTAGGAAATACTCTGCATAACAAAGTGTTGGAAATACCTTGTTAATTTTTAGAGCAAGAGGGTATCAGCTTTCCAAGTAATTATTCAAATTTTCTGTTGAAGTTTTGCCCAATGCAGTAAGATAAAAAAAAGAGGGGTTCGCTAAGGAAGCCTCTTAGTGATGGTTATATATACTTATAATAAAACAAACTCTTTTAATCTGATTGAACTGATTGGACCAGGTACTTGAACTAGGATAGCCCAGAAGGGCAGTTCCAGGTGACAGTGATCAGTCAATCCCAGAGCCCTTCTTTAGGTTCATGCTTAGGGAAAGGGATGTAGACGCATTTGCACAGCACACAGGAGACCAAGGGGACTGAGGGAGTGGGCACAGAAGATAGAAGTCCCTAGACTTCCTTGGATACATGTAGCTTTTGCCTTCCTGTCTGAATGTATCCTTACAAATTACTTTGTTTTCCACGTGAGCTAATCTGAGTGAGTTTCTGTTCCTTGCATTAGGTATGAACATTGCAAAGGAAGACATGAAGTTATCATTATTAGCAGATACTATTATCAAAAACCTGGAAATCCTAGAAAGTCAACTGAATTAAAAAAGATTATAACTGTAAAAGCAATTCAGTAAGATAGTCCATTACATATATACAAAAATTGCTTTCCAAAAAATAGAGGGAAACATTGATAAATTTAAATTTAATCAGTTTCCATTCATGATAGCAACAAACTATAAAATACAAGGAATAATTTTAACAAAACTTATTAATAAGACACATTTTTAAAGAAATCTATATAACATTATTTAGGAATACTTCTTTTTTTTTTTTTTTAAACATTTATTTTTTTTTAATAAACATGCTTTTTTTTTTTTTTTTAATTTTATTTATTTATGTGACAGAGATAGAGACAGCCAGCGAGAGAGGGAACACAAGCAGGGGGAGTGGGAGAGGAAGAAGCAGGCTCCTAGCGGAGGAGCCTGATGTGGGGCTCGATCCCATAATGCCAGGATCACGCCCTGAGCCGAAGGCAGACGCTTAACCGCTGTGCCACCCAGGCGCCCCTATTTAGGAATACTTCTTAAAATTAAGATAAATGCTATGTATAGCATATAGAAAGACTTAATTATAAAGATATCAGTTACCAAATTAATTTAAAAATTTTCATATTTAACCTTATTGTAATATAAATCTTTTAAAAAATATTTTATTTATTTGTCAGAGAGAGAGAGCACTCACAATAAGGGGGAGCAGCAGGCAGAGGGAGAAGCAGGCTCTCCACTGAGCATGGAGCCCGATGCGGGACTCAATCTCAGGACCCTGGGATCATGACCTGAGCCTAAGGATACATTTAACTGACTGAGCCACCCAGGCGTTCCATTATTCTAATATAAATCTTAATGTAATATTTTCTGTGGATCTTAAGTTCATATGGAAGAATATGTTAGAATATTCAATAACATTTTAAAAATGAAGGAAAAAATAAGAGGTAATACCAAACCAGATATTAAATAGTATTAAAAAATACAAAAATTATAACAGCACAGTAGTTGTGTCAAAAGAGACAGGTCAGTGGCGCCTGGGTGGCGCAGTCGTTAAGCATCTGCCTTCGGCTCAGGGCGTGATCCCGGCGTTACGGGATCGAGCCCCATATCAGGCTCCTCTGTTATGAGCCTGCTTCTTCCTCTCCCACTCCCCCTGCTTGTGTTCCCTCTCTCGCTGGCTGTCTCTATCTCTGTCAAATAAATAAATAAATAAATAAATAAATAAATAAATAAATAAATCTTTAATTTAAAAAAAAGAGACAGGTCAATTTAACAAATATAAAAGCCATAATTGGACTCATGTGTATAAATAATTTAGTATATGAGACAAGCAAGGAACACTAAGTAAAAATGTCACTTGCAGAAGAATTGAAAATATTATGTTGTGTTAAAAATCATATTGCCAATAATCACCTCAAAAGAAAGTAAATTCCAAAGATATAAAACTGTGAAAGTAAATAATGACATAATAGGGGCGCCTGGGTGGCACAGCAGTTAGGCGTCTGCCTTCGGCTCAGGGCGTGATCCCGGCGTTATGGGATCGAGCCCCACATCAGGCTCCTCCACTATGAGCCTGCTTCTTCCTCTCCCACTCCCCCTGCTTGTGTTCCCTCTCTCGCTGGCTGTCTCTATCTCTGTCGAATAAATAAATAAAATCTTAAAAAAAAATAATGACATAATAATACCAGAAGATATAGTAAGTGAAAAATCCACACATGAAACTAATATCACACTGTATGTTAACTAATTGGAATTTAAGTAAGAACTTTAAAAAAAGAAGATATATCAGGGTGCCTGGGTGGCTCAGATGGTTAAGCGTCTGCCTTCAGCTCAGGTCATGATCTTTAGGCCCTGGGATCAAGCCCCACGTCAGGCTCCCAGCTTGGCGGGGAGTCAGCTTCTCCCTCTCCCTCTGCCTCTCCCCCTGCTTGTACTCTCTCTGTCTCTCTCTCAAATAAATATATAAATCTTTTTTAAAAAGTTTTAAAAAATTAAAATTAAAAAAAGAAGATACAGATAAAATATAATTTTTGTATGGTAAAACTTTTACAATATGACAGCAAGGACAAAAGTCACCAGGAAAAATATTGACGGTAAAAACCTTCAGTACATAAACATTTCTGAAGCTAAAAGACAGATTAGGAAAAATATTTATGACATAATGACTTGAAAGGTATTAATATCATTAACGTTACTGATTCTTACAGATCAGTAAGAAAAATTTGAACACCCCAAAAGAAAATAGGTCAAGATATGAATATACAATTCACCAAAGGAAAAAAGGTGTGTAGCCAATAAACTCATGAAAAGTTCAGCCTCATTAATTTCTTCATTTATGCAATGTATTTATTAAGCAATACTATTTATCAGCCATTGTTCTAAGACCCCTAGTTTGGGGGTAAAAAAGCATGGTGTCTATGAAAGTTAAAGGTTCATAAGTTCTCTGTATTAAGAGAAATGTGGGAACAAAATTATATAAGCCCTTTCTTTGATTCAGAAATGTGTGAAATCAGATATGTGAGAATCTTTTCATTTAAAGAAAAATGGTAATGTCAGTCACATGGCCTCATAAACATTGCTTGTTCAGGCTCTATGTTACAAAATTTCCTCACAATAGAAACTAAGGATACAAAATATTTATGACTCAGGGAGATAAACAAAGAACTTGTTGTCCATGAATCACGTTGAAACAAGCAAGGAACACTAAATAAGCCTAAAACCTGGCTTGACTCCATCATAACTAAATTTTCTGTGTGTGCGTTTTTGCTAAGCAGTATTACAAAATAATAAATAATCTGTAAACACCTGCCATGTATTCTTTAACCTCTTAGCTTAAATCAATTGTTTGATATAATAAAATGGTTTTTTTTTCAAATTTTAAATTTAAAAATGTAAATAAGATAGTGTTCATTTATGAATTATATGTTTTTTTCTTTTTTTTTAAAGGTTATATTTATTAGAAAGAGAGAGAGACCACATGAGCAGGGGGGAGGGGCAGAGGGAGAGGGAGAAGCAGGCTCCACACTGAGTGGGGAGTCTGACGTGGGGCTCAATCCCAGGACCTTGGGATCATGACCTGAGCCAAAGGCAGACGCTTAACCAACTGAGCCACCCAGGCACTCCTAGATGTTTGTTATTTTCACCTAAATTATAAATGAAATCACATCTTTTCTCTTGCTTTCTTTGTTCTCCTTTAAGCTTCCATTTTTCTGTGATAGTTTCCATGATTTATCATCTCCCTTTTTCAAAAGCATAACAGACATAAATTTAAAGAAATTAAAGTGTTTTAGGGATGCCCAGGTGTCAAATAAATAAATAAAATCTAAAAAAATTTGGACAAAATATAAGTGGCTGGAATTTGAGATTCAGAATACTGTAGAAGAGAAAGATACATAGAGAAAGAACTCTAGAAATCTGAAGAGTCCCCTTAAACCTGTTGCTGAAAACTTAGTCATATATATGTACAGTGAAACTCCAAAAGGCAAGGAAATACCAGCTATCTGTAAGTCAAAATGTTTCCAGAGCTGACACAGTGCTGGGAGGCATGTGAATTCCAACCAGCCAGAGTGAAGGTTCTAGAAGCATCATGCATAATTAGCAGGACTACTCTAAACCCATCCCAACAAAGCTTAAAAACAGTCTTAATGGACTCAAGTTGATCTTCAAGCAGTTTAACTGTCAGCCAAAACAAACTCAACACTCTTTAAAGGAAGCCACAGACTCCAGACCCTCAGTAGTATGATACACAATACCTAGCATCCAATCAAAATTACTAGACACTCCAAGAAGCAGAAGAACATGATCCATAAACAGAAGAAAACTCGGTCAAAATCCAGAGACCCAGAACTGGCAGAGGTCAAATTAGCAGACAAGGAATTTATATGCTGAAGGACTTATGAGAAAACAGAACATGATGAGGAAAGAAATTGAAGACATAAAAAAGAATCAAATGGGGGCGCCTGGGTGGCGCAGTCGGTTAAACATCTGTCTTCAGCTCAGGTCATGATCCCAGGGTCCTGGGATTGACCACCATGTCGGACTCCCTGCTCAGTGGGGAGCCTGCTTCTCCCTCTCCCTCTGCAGCTCCTGCTTGCATGCACTCTCTCTCTCTGTGTCAAATAAATAAATAAAATCCTTTAAAAAAGTCAAATAGGGAGCACCTGTTTACTAGAAGGGATGCTGCCTAATTCCTGGATCATTGAATAAAGCCAACTACATCTTCAGAAAAAAAAAAAGAGAGAGAGAAAGGAAGAAAGAAAAAGAAGGAAAGGAAAGAAGAAGGACCCTCATGACCTGTGGGATGATATCAAGTGGTCTATCCTACTTACCACTGAAGTCCTGGAAAAGTCTTGAGTGGGAGCAGTAATATATTTGCATGACTAATGACTGAAAAATTTCCAAATTTGATGAAAATTGAAATAGTTAAATAGATTTTGTTACATCAATATTGATATAACGCTAGAGAGTTGTTAAATTGGATAAGCTAGATTTGTATGTATTTATATATGGAAAAATCATATATATTATAAAGTGAAAAAAGCAAGGTATACAATAATAGGTGCAGAATCATCCCATTTGTGTAACTTGGAAAATGGCACACATTATCTTCTATGAAATGGATATGGAAGTATCCACAATAAACTTTTGGAGTGGATTCCCAGGGACAGGGGATCAGGGTAGAGGGACAGAAGAACATATTCTTATTTATTTTTAGTTGTCTTACTTTCTGTAGTATTTGAATGTTTCCCTTATCCATGCATTTTATTTTTTAAACAAACACAATTAAAAAATTTTAAATATATGATTGTTCTCATGCACTGCTGGTGGGACTGTAAATTGGTATATATATGTACATATGTATACACACAAATGCAAATACGTATGTGGCACAGATTAAGAAAAAAAGAATCTACAAAAAAATTTTTTTTAAGATTTTATTTATCTGAGAGAGAGAGATAACAAGAGAGAGAGCACAAGCATGGGGGAGAGGGAGAAGCAGACTCCCCACTGAGCAGGGAGCTCAACATGGGGCTTGATCCCTGGGATCATGACCTGAACCAAAGGCAGACTGTTAATCGACTGAGCCACCCAGGCACCACCCACCCCCCAAATTTTTTAAGGTAAGGAAATTATGCTGTGATAATTTTCACATTACAGAGGAAATTAAAACACACAGTTTTTCCTGGGATGTGTATAAACCTGAAACACGAGAAAATGGAGTAGGGGTGCCTGGGTGGCACAGTTGGTTAAGCGTCCAATCTTGGTTTTGGCTCAGGTCATGATCTCAGGGTTGTGGGATGGAGCCCTGAGCTGGGCTCCGTGCTCAGCATGGAGTCTGCCTGTCCCTCTCCCTCTGCTCCTCCCCCCCCCCATCACCTCTCTCTCTAAAAAGAATTAATTAAAAAAAAAAAAAGAAAATGGAGTAAAGGCTCAGAAAGCACTTAAAAAACAAAGAGCTAGGGTTGAGACCCAAGAAGAAGAGATTATTCACCCCTGAGAGCCTTTGGGGGGGACTCAAGGATAGCCCTCCAGTGCCTAGGCCCAGGCCATTACACCTAAATCTGCAACCTCTGGTCCAGTCCACACCAGGCAGGAGAGCCTATGTCCACATGAAGCCTCGCAGGCTCTCAGGGAGGACAGTTAAGGAGGGCTGTTTCTTCTGCTTTGCTTGAAAGCGTCTGAAGGTAGGAGAGGTAGACTCTCGTGTCTGAGTTATTGTCTATAACAATAACAGCTGACCCTCATCCAGTGCTTACTACATAGGTGCCTCGTATTAGCTCTTCATTCTCACAAGCCTGTGAAGAGAGTATTCTTATGTCTCCTTATAGATGAGGAAACAGGCACGGAGAAATCAGTGTAATTTGCACCAGGTTTCCTAGTGGGGAGTGTTGGAGCTGATACTCTCAGCCACTGCTACTCCCCGATTAGGGCCTGACTGCAGGGTGGGAAGTAACCAGGTCCCCTTCCAAGGGGAAGCTCTCCCTAGGCCTGCTTGACGTATGATTAACTCAGTTGTCCAATTGGCCAATGTCTGTAATACCTTACCCCCGGGTGCCCTGCTCTTGTACCTTGACTGCATGTTGGAAGTACCTGGGTGGGGCCTTTAAAACCCAGAGTCCACAATCTGACTACTTCAGTTACTGAGAAGAAAGCCCAAGTTGTGACTCCCGTGTGCAGCCAGCTGGAGGCCCAAGGCCTGTTGCAGGGCCTCACTCACAGAGGACGGTGCTTTCGGAGAGCTCTGTGACCTCGCCCTTTTCGAGGGAAACAAGCTTTTCCGACCCTTCCCCTGGCCCACCTCCTGCAGAACATGAATGGCTTCTCTAAGTTTCCCGGGGCCTTGCACAAAGCAGGTATGCAACAAATATTTGTTGAATAGGGGAATGAAAAGCAGGGCCTCGAGAAATCTGATGAGATCACCAACCTGTGGTTAGTACAGTTGAATTGGCCATTGTTTCGAAAAACAGACGAAGTTAAAACCTAAATTAGCTCAACCCATATTTAGTTAGTAATTGCATGTAAATCCCCAGGTCTGCCTCAGTAGCAAATAGAAAGATAAATCTTTCATCTGTAAAATATGGACAGTAACTCCTACTGTGAAGGATTCAAACACTTGGCACAGGGCCTGGCCCATAAAAGGAGCTGGGTAAATGTGGTCATGATCATTCCCTCAACCTGTGCGATGAGGGGGCAGGTGCGGCAAGAGCGACTTCAGCAGCAGTTTTGCGTTGCTCACTCACTGTGGGGCAGGCACTGTGCTGGGGACCCCTTGGCCGAGCAGCCAGCCCGTCTTCTCGGCCCGTGACCTCACTCCGGTATAAGAGAGACTAGAAATCAGAGGTTGAGGGCCTGAGAATTTCCAAATTTGTGTTTGTAATCCAAAAATAAATTCTTTTGTCTTACTAGTTACTACATTTATACTCACAAGCAGTGTACTTTTTTTTACTGCCATTGAGAAAAATGTAAAAGCCTAGAATGTACTTTCCTACGTGGCGCCTAACAAGAGACTAGGTGGTTCTGTTGTATGATTCCCTGGTTCTTCAGAGGAACCACTAACTGCTCCACCCAATTTCAAGAGCTCCAGAGGGAAGCTCTCAGCTGAGCAACTCATGAGATGTGGTGGGTGTAATGAGATCAAGACCAGGCAATGGATTCCAAGACGAGAGGATGAAGGGAGGTCCTGATACTTTAACGTAAATATTTAGTATGAAAAACTGGCCTTGGAGAAGTCATTTTGGGTGGTAGGAGATAATTTTCTGGGAAGAGCTTTACCTTGTAAAATAATCGGAAGGCATCATCGAGTCTTCCATAACCAGAGAACTTTGGTGTGTCTTCCATATAATAGCACCAATAGCAGGAATGAAGAAGTACCTATAGGTTCTTTAGATACTAAAAGGACAATAAAGAAATATTAAAAAAAAAACTTTATGCCAATGAATTCAATCTAGATGAACTGGAAAAATTCCTTGAAAGACACAAATTACTACAATTGACAAAAAGAAATGGAAAATTGGAATGGTCTGGTATATATTAAATATATTCTCTATAAAAAACAAAACAACAAAAACTTTTCCACAGAGAAAATTCCAAATTATCCAACACCTAACAGAGAAATAGTACCCATATTACACAAACTCTTTCAGGAAACAACACTCTGTGATTCATTTTATGAGGTCGACCCTGACACCACATCCTGAGGAAGACATTCCAGCTAGAGATTTGCAGACTGATAAAACCTCATGAACATAGAGGTAAGAATCTTCAGGGTATTATCCAATATAATGCAGCAATACAGAAATATATACATCATGAATAAATAGGGTTTATTAAATGTGATTCACCACATTAACAGAGTAGAAGAGAAAAAGCATGTGATCACTAATAAAAATGGTCAAAATTCAACCTACATTAATGATTTTTAAAACTCTCAACAAACTAGGAATATGAAGGAAACGTCCTTAACTGGATAAAGGGCATCTATGGAACATCCAAAGCTAACATCATACTGAATGATGAAAAACCAAATTCTTTCCCCCTAAAACTGGAACAGTGAGAATGTCTTATACTAGAGGTCCTAGCCAATGCAGTAAGTCAAAAAATAAAAGGTATAAGATTGGAAGGGAAAGAGTAAAATTGCCTCTATTCGCAAACACAGTTGTCTACACAGAAGATCTAAGGAACAACAACAAAAAAATACTATGAGAATTAATAAGAACATTTATCAAGGTTGCAGGATACAAGGTCAATATACAGAAATTATATTTCAGTGTGCCAGCAAAAAAAACACTTGGAAAATGAAGTTTAAAAATAGCAGTTCCAGTGGTATCAAAATATGCAGCATACTTAGGAATATGTTTAATGAAAGATACGAAAGACCTGAGTAAAAACTATAAAACATTGATGAGAGAAATTTTAAATGATCTTAATAAATGGAGAGATAGATCATGTTTAGAGGTTGGAATAATCAAGATGGTTACGGTGTTCATTCTCCTCAAATTGATTGTAGATTCAATGCAATCCCAAAACCCCCAGTACCACTTGATGTATAAAATGATAACCTGCTTCTAAATTGTATTTGGAAATGCAAAAGACCTAGAATAGCCAAAGTTATTTTGTGTCTTTGTTTTGTTTTGTTTTTGCTGACATTGGCATATATTTTATTTCTACATCCCTTATATATAACAATATATTGTTCTTATTTCTGCTTAAGGTTGACTATCTTTTATGGACATTAACCAATAAAATTTTATTACATGTATACATATAGTTCTGATATCTGATACCAACTATAAGTATCAATTTTGTATAGATTCACATATTGTATACATTCACATTTCTGTCTGTCACCCTTTCCTCTGTCCAGGGGGTGTCAAGGTCATTTTGAAAAAGGAAAATGCTGATGCCCAATTATATTCATCTGCTCAGGCTGCCATAACAAAATACCGCAGACTGGTTGGCTTAAACAACAGAGATTTATTTTCTCAGACTTCTGGAAGCTGGAAGTCCCAGATCCCCGACTACGTAGTCGGCAGGCTTGGTTTCTCCTGAGGCCTCTCTCCTTGGCTTACAAACAGCCGCCTTCTCACAATGTCCTCACATGGTCTTCACTCTATGTGTGTATCCCCAGGGGTCGCTTCCCTTTCTCATAAGGACGCAGCAGTTTGGAGTGGGTTAGGGCTCCACCCTTATGGCTGCCTTCAACCTTAGTTATCTCCTTAAAGGCTCGATTTCCAAATAAAGTCACATTAGGGGTTAAGGCTTCAACATGTGAATTTGGGGGAGACACTATTCAGTCTATAACATGGATCTCACCCCTAAAGAGTCTGATTTAGTTGTGCTGGGGATCCTGGTTATAGGATGCTTAAATGCTTCCAGGAATTCTCGTGAGTGGCCATGGCTGAGAACCACTAAGGGAGGACTAAGGTCTCAACCCATTGAGGGGCTGAAGTCACAGAGGCTCTCCTGGACCCTGTGAACACTGACTGATTATGACATCAGCTAGACACCTGGAAGGATACTCTGTGCTTAAGTGCCTCCTAGGAAAGCGTTCTGTTTCAGACATGTCCCCCACCTTGCGTGGTCCTGGGATCAGCCGCGTAACATATTCAGCCCAATGTCAGGCCCAGGGTGATGCTCACTAAATAGAAGTCATTGGCCGGACACTAAATTTCACATTTACTCCACTCAAGATCCAGACTCTTCCCAATATACCCTAGTGACTTCCAGGCAGACTCTTCCCACTATACCTTAGCGACTTCCAGGCTGTGAGGAAACCCCGCAGTAAAACAGAGGGGAGAGCAATACTATTCTCATATCATGTAGTCAGGAGCCCCGGTGTTTGGATGTTAGTGGGTTTCATTCATTTTAAAGCTCCTGTGTTTGTATGCTGTCATTTTTGGGGGTGTGCTAACCCAGAGGCATTTAGTGACAATCTAGCCACTTCTCGCTACTTCCACTGCATGAACAGATGAAGATTTGTCAGTGACAACCAGCAAGAACCACAGAGCACCCTACAGCCAATCTAACATATATGAAAGCCTTAGAAACAAACACAGTCCATTTCTCCTCTAGTTGCTTCCTCAGGATTAAGGGGACTATTTTTAGGATTGGTGTGGTGACAACTGGCAAGAGCCATGGAAGGAGTTTCCAGCATTTGCATCTACTTTATCTGAGCTCCAGTCTCACCCCGTGTGCTGTCCCCTTTTATCTTTGATATCAGGGCAGTGACTTACAGGCTCTTCCCTCCTGCCCCCTCATCCCAGCTCTGTCCCAGTCTGGCTCTGCCTCCTCTTCCCAACAAACTTTGGGCTGCTCCCTCCACAGGCTCCACCACTGCCCAGAGCTCCTGTCCTGGAATCTTAAGGCAGGGAGGGAGAAGGACACTGGGAGGCCACTGAGAAAGTCAGTGAGAAGAAAGGAAAGCAGGGCAGGCCATCAAGCACCAGGGCCAGCTCCCCAAGCCATGGGTTCCCCACTTTCCCTCTTTCTTCACCCTCCCCAGCTCAGGTCTCTGAAGCTGCTCACACCAGAGATAGGCATGCCATTTTCACAGGGCTAGGTCCCCAGGCTGGCAGAGCTCAACAGGCTTTCGTTCGTAGCAATAGAAACTTGGAGACAAGCAGTAGATTCCATTCTGCACATTTTCCTTTCCTCATCTCCCTGCCATCTGAGGCCCTTTTCTACAAAGTAAGGCTCACACCAGCTGCCTGGCCAAGAAAATGCATGCTGGAATATCTCTGGCTCTGTCAGGGGCAGCTGCTCTAGACTGCTTAATGACCTGTCTCTGGGTGGTTAGGTTGCCCTAACATGGAGATGCTTCTTGAGACAGAGAAGGCCTACCTCTTACAAAGTGTGCCATGGGGGAAAAGTGTTAGGATACAAGACAGTTTGACATTAGAACTTAAAACAAATCTAAAATCTTTTGACCATGTGAGAAAAAAAATTGCAGAAACACATAGGAAATTATTCTCTTTTGCCTTTGAAGTAAGAACATAAACTTACTTCATGCATTCATTATGTTTCTATGATAACTTCTTATTGTCTTCTAAGTAAGATGCCCTTTTAGGTACTGCGAGGAATATAAGTGCAATGCAGGTGTCAGCAGGAGTTCTCAGATCTCTGAGTCAGGAAAGGGTAAGTTGAATCCTCTCTTCTTTGCCCTATCCTATTAAAGTCTAAATTTCCCTTAAGTATACTAGCAAGTTTCAAGGGGCTTCTGTTCTTTAGACCAGCTCATTCTCCAAGTTTCTGCTACTCTGTTCCCCACCTCATGGAGTCATGAAATTCTTCTTCAATATGTACTTTCCACTAACTTTCCACTAAAGTTCAACTAACACAGAATCTACAACTATAAGAGATTTCATGAAGTGGGAGGGTTGAAAAGGAGGCACGTATATTTAAAAAAATGCAAACAACTCCAAATGGTGTATTAGATACCCAGTTTTTGAAATACCCTCCAGGACTTTCAGGTCTGGTCAGAACTGAAGAACAGGTATTAGACTTATTCTCTCACAATAAAATAAAACTGGACAAGTGTAAAGCAACTGCTTTCAGACAGTGGGTAAAAGCCATTAGAGGACTATGGTCCCTGAGAAAAGTGAAGCATTAAGTCAGTACCACATTCATCCTGGCTTTCTGCTTGGGAACACTTTGCTTAGCGTCCTGTTCATTTAGTTGAGACCCCAGCAAGGGTAGTCATTGCCTCAGGGCAAGGCCACTCTAAGCATTTCCTCACAAAGCCTATTAGTACGACTTGGAAGGTTATGATCTATCAACAAATTAGCCGCCTTTCAGAATAAAATTACCCATTATTTAAGGGAAGACAACCAAATACAGACTCTCAACAAAGGAGCATCCACAATATCTAACATATAATCCAAGGGAGTTAGTGTTTAATGAGTACAGAGTTTCAGTTTGGGAAAATGACTTTTCCCCCATGCCACACTTTGTAAGAGGTAGGCCTTCTCTATCTCAAGAAGCATCTGCATGTCTGGGCAACCTGACCACCCAGAGGAAGTTCTGGAGAAGGATGGTGGTGATGGTTGCACAACAATGTCGATGTACTTAATGCCACTGAACTGTACAGTTAAAAATAGTTAAAATGGCAAATTTTATGTTATGTGTATTTTATCACAATATTTGAAAATATCCTGTAAGACTACTGCTTCCAGAAGGAACAAGGATAAGATGTATTCTCTTGCTTGAAACACTAAAACACTGGGGGCGGGGGGTGGGAGGAGGAAAAAAAGAAACAATGATAAGCAAATAGTGGGCATCAGGCAGCACAGGACAGTAATCCTTCAGAAAGGGAAAACAAAAGAGCCCTACAATGTCCCCAATTTACTATCTGGACAGAGTTTCCAGACTACAGCATTGGGAGGGGAAACCCCAGTGGAGGCCAGTAGTTTCCCTGAATTGAGAAAATGGACCTGGGAGTCAAAAAAAATGCCAAGGCAACCAGAGTTGAGAAGGCAGAATACATGGAGAGAAGAGAATCATACAGAGGGTCCCAGAGATTTGCAGAGGGTCCCCTTGAGTCTTCAGCTGATTACTGTTCAACACGGGCATATGATGACACCAACAGAGAGAATCACCCAAAAGGACCAGAGGGAGGGGTGCCTGGCTGGCTCAGTCAGTGGAGCATGTGACTCTTGATCTTGAGGTTGTAGGTTCAAGCCCCACATTGGGTGTAGAGATTAGTTAAAAATACTTAAAAATAAAATATTTTTTAAAAAGGACCAGATGGAATAATCCCTATGCTTTACTCAGGACCAGTAGTGGTTCCAAGTATCTAGAATACAAAGGTTTATAATTTACAAGGTATCAGATAGAATACCCAGAAAGTATTGCTTCAGTAATGGAGAAAAAAAAAAGCCCCAGCTAAAATCTACTCGAGTCTCAACTAACAAAGTTTAAAAAAACAATAAGAATATCAAACTTTTTCCAAGTAGCTTAATTGTACTGCAGAACAAAGTTCAAGAATATTTATGGAAAAATATCTGCCACATAAGATAAAAGTTACACTGTCTAGCATTCAACCAAAAATCACCAGGCATGCAAAGAAGTAGAGAAATATGATCCATAATAATGAGAAAAATCAATCAACAAAAACAGGAAAAAAAGAGGGAGATAGATGATAGAATTAGTAGACAAGGACATTAAAACAGTCCTTATAACCATATACTATATGTTTGAGAAGGTAGAGGAAATGTTAAGCATGCTAAATAGAGACATAGAAATACTGAAAAGATCTAAAATGAACTTCTAGACTTGAAAATTACAATGTCTGAGATGAAAATTACACTTGGTGGGATTAATAGCAGGTCAGACACTGTAGGGATAAAAATCAGTGAATTTAAGAATATAACAGTACTACCCAAAATGAAGCATAGAGAGGGGGAAACTGAAAAAAAAAAAAAAGTGAATAGGACATTATTGAGCTGTAAGATAACTTCGGGTGGCCTAACATACCTGTAATTAGACACCACAGGCAAAGTAGAAGGACAAGAAAAAGATTTGAATAAATAACAGCTGAGAATTGTCTAAGTTTGATGAAACTCATAGGCCCACAAGCCCAAGCAATTCAGTGAACTATAAGCACAAGAATCATGAATAAACTACATCAAGGCACATCATAATCAAATTGCTCAAAACGACTGATAAAGAGAAAATCTTGAAAAGCAATCAGAGAAAAAAGGCACATTACATACAGAGAAACAAAGATAAGAATGACATGAGACTTCATACTGGAAGCAATGTGAGCCCAGAAACAACGGAACAAATAGAGAGCATTGAAAGTAAAAAGCTATCAACCTGGACTTCTATGGTCATCAAAAATATCTTTCACAAAAATGTAAAATAGTTTCTCAGACACTGAAAAGGTGAATGAATTCATCACTAGGGGACCTGATCCACAAGAAATATTAAAGGAAGTCCTCCACGTGGAAGAAAAGTAATAATAGATAGTAATCTGTATTTACATAGATAAAGAAAGAGTACTGGAAATACGACATATATTGATAAATATGAAAGCGAGTTTTCCCCTTTATTAGAAAAAAATCTCTTTAATAGATCATTATTAAATCTTAAAAGTTCTCACCAAAAGGAAGGAAGGAAGGAGGGAAGGAAGGAAGGAAAGGAGGAAAGGAGGGAGGGAGGAAGGAAGGGAGGGGGAAAACTGTAACTACATGAGGTGATAGGTGTGTTAACTAAACTTATTTTGGTAATCACTTTACAATATATACATATATCAAATCATTACACTGTACACCTTAAAATTATACAATGTCATATGTTGATTATATCTCAATAAAATTGGGGGGAAAGAGGTCATTGATATGCACATCATTAGCCATTAGGAAAATACAAATTAAAACTACAGTGAGATACCATTTCAGACCCATTAGGATGGCTATAATAAAAAAGATGGGCAATAGCAAGTGCTGATGAGGATGTGGAGAAGTTGGAACACTCGTATACTGCTGGTGGGAATGCCAAATGGGGCAGCCACCACTTAAGAGTCTGGAAGTTCCTCAAAAAGTTAAATATAGAGTTACTCTATGACTGAGTGATTCCACTGCTAGGTATATGCCCAAGAGAAATGAAAACATATGTCCACGCAAAAACTTGAACATGAATGTTCATTCCAGCATTATTCATAAAAGTCAAGAAGTGGAAACAGGCAAAATTTCCATCAATTGAAGAATAAATAAAGAAAATGAGGTATATTCATACAAAGGAATATCATTCAGCAATAAAAAGGAACAAAGTTCTGGTACATGCTACAAAATAGATGAACTCTGAACACTAAGTGAAAGAAGGCAATCATAGAAGACCACATTTGTATGATTCCATTCATATTAAATGTTCAGAATAGACAAATCTATAGAGACAAAAAGTAGATTAGTGATTATCAAGGATTTAAGAGGATAGAGGGAATGAGGGTGACTATTAAAAGAGATGAAGTTTATTTTGGGGATGATAAAAATATTCTAAAATTGATTATGGTGATTGTTGCACAACTCTACATATACTAAAAACCACAGAATTATACATTTTAAATGGGTGAATTGTATAGCTTGTGAATTATATCTCAATAAAGTTGCCATTAAAAAGATCGCTGTTTAAAACAAAAATAACTGAAATATACTATATGGTTTAAAATGTATGGCAATAATAACACAAAGGCCAGGAGGGGAAAATGAAAGAATACTGTTGTAAGATTCTTATACTTTAAGTAAACTGGCATAATATTACTTGAAGGAAGTCAAAGGCATAAATTATAAATAAATCAACCACTAAAATTTAAAAAAGAAGTAGCTAATAAACCAAAACCAAAATTTTTAAATACAGTTACTCAAAAAACATGGCAAAAAATGAAAATAGAAATGAGAAGATACTACAAATAGAAAACTAACAGCAATATGGTAGATTTACACTCAACTATACCAACAATTACATTAAATGTAAATGTCCAGACACCCCAAATAAAGGCATAACTTGTCAGATGAGTTAAAAATGTAATAGCTGTTTATAAGAAACCTAGTTTCAGGGTGCCTGGGTGGCACAATCTGTTAAGTGTCCAACTATTGTTTTCAGCTCAGGTCATGATCTCAGGGTCATGGGATCAAGCCCACATTGGGCTCCCCACTCAGTATGGAGTCTGCTTTGAATTCTCTCTCCCTTTGCCCCTACACCAAATGTTCTTCTCTCTCTCAAATAAATAGATAAATCTTAAAAAAAAAGAAAAGAAAAGAAAAAGAAAAGTAAAGAAACCTGGTTTTGAATATAAAGACACAAATAAGTTAAAAGCAAAGGGATGGGAAGATAAACTTTTCCAACACTAACCAAAGAAAGCTGGAGTAGCTATATTAATATCAGATGATGTAGATTTCAGATCGAAGAATATTACTGGAGATAAAAACTGGTCATTTCATATTGATAAGAGTCAATTCATCAAGAGGACATATACTAAATATTTATGCACCTAATAACACAGATTCAAAATACACAAAGTTGGAACACTAAGAGACAAATCCACAATTATAGTCAGAAGTTGCACACTGTAATTGAAAGAATTAATTGACAGAAAATCAAAAAGTATATTAAAAGTCTTGAAAAATACTACCAACCAATGTCATGTATTGATTGAAGCTTCACCTACCAACAGCAGAATACACATTCTTTTTAAATGCTCGTGGAACATTGCCATGACAAACCATATTGTGGGTCATAAAAAAAAATCTCTTAATATTTTAGGGACACCCAGGTGGCTCAGTTAGTTAAGCATCTGAACTCTTGGTTTTGGCTCAGATCATGATCTCAGGGTCCTGGGTTCAAGACTTGCAACTGGCTCTGAGCTCAGTGGGGAGTCTGCTTGAGGATTCTCTCTCTCCATCTCCCTCTGCACCCCCATCTCTCTCAGATAAATAAATCTTTTTTTTAAAGCTCTTAATATCTTAAAAAGATTCGAATCATACAAAGTTTATTCTCTGACTCTTGGAATTAAATTACAAATCAATAGCAGAAAGATATCTTTTAAAAACCCACATATTTGGAAACAAAATAATATATTTTTAAATAACCCATAGGTAAAAGAGAAAATCAAAATCAAAATGAAAAAAATATTTTGAACTGAATCAAAATGAAAACACAACATTATATTACAGGGCTTAATGATAAGTTCTACCAGACATTTATGAAAGAAATAGTACCGGTTCTACACAAAGTCTTTCAGAAAATCAAAGAGTACTTCTGAACTTATTATATGAGGCCAAATATTATCCCATTATCACAACTAGAGAAAGACATTACAAAAAAGATATTATATACTAATATTCCTCATAGATATAGATGCAAAAATTCTAAAACAAGTCAGAAAATTTAATTCAACAATAATGCAAAAAGGATAGCCAAATGAGATTTATCCCAGGAAAATAAGATTGACTTAACATTTGAAAACCAATCAATATAATTTACCATATTAGACTAAAAAGGGAAAACGATATAATCATCCAAACTCATGCAGAAAAAACATTTGACAAATCCAACACTGATTTCTTTAATTAATTTTAAATTGAAGTATAACTGACACACAATATCCTATTAATTTCAGATATACATCATAGTGATTAAATATTTTCATACCTTACAAATGATCCCTATGATAAATCTAGTTACCATCTGTCACTATACAAAGTTATTACAATATTATTGACTATATTCCTTAGGTTGTACATTACATCCTCATGACTTATTTATTTTTTAGCTGGAAGATTTTACCTGTTAATCTCCTTCACGTATTTTGCCTACTCTCCAAACCCTCTCACCTCTGGCAACCAAAAGTTTGTTTCCTGTATCTGTGAGTCTGTTTCTGTTTTGTTTGTTCATTTGTTTTTTTAGATTTCATATGTGAGTGAAATCATATAGTATTTATCTTTCTCTGTTGACTTACTTAGCATAATACCCTCTACGTCCATTCCTGTGTTATAAATGGCAAGGTTTCATTCTTCTTTATGGTTGAGAATATTCCATTGTGTATATACATACCACATCTTCTTTATTTATTCATCCATTAATGGACGCTTAGGTTGCTCCCTTATCTTGGCTATTGTAAATAATGCTGCAAAGAACATAAGGGTGTATATATCCCTTCAAATTGGTTTTCATTTTCTTCAGATAAATATCCAGAAGTGGAACTGCTGGGTCATATGGTAATCCTATTTTTAATTTTTTTAGGAACCTCCATACTGTTTTCCATGGTGGCTGTACCAATTACACTCCCACCAACAGTGTATGAGGGTCGCCTTTTCTCCACATTCTGCAACACTTATTTTTTGTCTTTTGGATAATAGCCAATCTGACACTTATGAGGTGATATCTCATTGTGGCTGTGGCTCCCGTTGATTTGCCTTTGCCTGATAATTAGCAATGTTTATATTTTTATGTGCCTGTTGGCCATCTGTATGTATTCTTGGGAGGAGAATGTCTATTCAAAAATGTCTGCAGGGTGCCTGGGTGGCTCAGTCGTTAAGCGTCTGCCTACGGCTCAGGGCACGATCCCAGGGTCCTGGGATCGAGCTTCGCATTGGGCTCCCTGCTCTGCTGGGAGCCTGCTTCTTCCTCTCCCACTCCCCCTGCTTGTGTTCCCTCTCTTGCTGGCTGTCTCTCTGTCAAATAAATAAACAAAATCTTTTTTAAAAATGCCCATTTTTAAATCTTTTAAAAAATTAAGTTGTGTAAATTCATTATATATATTGTGTATTAATCCCTTATCAGATGTATGATTTGAAAATATCTTATCCTATTCAATAGGTTGCCTTTTCATTTTTTTGGTGGTTTCCTTGGTTGTACAAAAGCTTTTTAGTTTGATGTAATTCCTTTTGTTTTAATTTTTGTTTCCCTTGCCTGAGGAGAATGGTCTGAAAAAAAATTGCTAAGATGGACATCAAAGAGCTTACTGCTTATGTTTCTTTCTAGAAGTTTTATGGGTTTATGTAAGTCTTTAATTCATTTTCAATTTACTTTTGTATATGGTGTAAGATAGTGGTCCAGTTTTTCCAACACCATTTATTGAAGAAACTGTTTTTCCTGATTGTATATTCTTCCTTCCTTTGTCATAAATTAATTGAGCATATATGTAAAGGTTTTTTTCTGGGCTCTCTTCTATTCCATTAATCTATGTGTCTGTTTTTGTGCCAGTACCATACTGTTTTGATTACTATAGCTTTATTGTATAGTTTGAAGTCAGGGAGCATAACAGCTCCAGCTTTATTCTTCCTTCTCAAGATCGTTTTGGCTATTCAGTGTCTCTTGAGGTTCCATACAAATTTTAGATTCTTTGTTCTACTTCTGTGAAAACTGCCATTGGTATTTTGATGGGGATTGCTTTGAATCTGTAGATTGCTTTGGATAGTATGGATATTAATAATATTAATCCTTCCAATCTATAAGCACAGTATATCTTTCCATTTATTTGTGTCATCTTCAGTTTCTTTCATTAGTATCTTATTGTTTTCAGAGTACAGGTCTTTCACCTCCTTGGTTATATTTATTCCTAGGTATTGTATTCTTTTTCATGCAATTGTAAATGGGATTGTTTTCTTAATTTCTCTTTCTGTATGCTAATTTTGTATCCTCTGATTTTACTGAATTCATTTATTAATTCTAGTAGTTTTTTGGTGGAGTTTTTAGGGTTTTCTATATACAGTATTATGTTATCTGCAAATAATGAATTTTACTTTTTCCTTTCCAATTCGGATGCCTTTTTTTTTTCTTGCCTAACTGCTGCGGCTAGGATTTCCAGTACTCTATTGAATTCAATTGGCAAGACCAGGCAACCTCGTCTTGTTCTTGATCTTAGAGGCCACCAAATTCCAGTATGATGTTGGCTATGGGTTTGTCATATACTGCCTTCTTTAGGTTGAGGTACATTCCTTCTATATTAACTTTATTCAATTTTTATCATAAATGGATGCTGAATTTTATCTCAATAGCTTTTTCTGCAGCTATTGAGATAATCTTATGATTTTGATCTTTCAATTTGTCAATTTGGTGTATCACATTGATTTGCAGATATTGGATTATCCATGCATGCCTGGAATAAATCCCATTTAATCATGGCACATAATCCTTTTAATGTATAGTTGAGTTTTGTTTACTAATATTTTGTTGAGGATTTCCGCATCTATCTTCATCAGGGATATTGGTCTTTAATTTTCTTTCTGTGTCGTGTGTTTGACTCTGGTATTTCTGATTAAAAAAAGAAACTTCAGCAAACTAAGAATATAAATGAACTTCCTCAATCTAATAAATGGCATCTCTGAAAAGCCCACAGTTAGCATTATAACTAGTGGTAAAATACTGAGTACTTTCAGCATAAGATGAGGAATAGGTAAAGCTGCCTGCTCTCACCACTTCTATTCAGTATTGTACTTTACCGCATTGTTTACAGTTCAATAAGATAAAACATAAAAGAAATCCAGGGTAGAAGAGAAGAATTAAAACTGTCTTTATTCTCTAATGATATGCTTATCTATGAAAATTCTTCAGCCTAAAAAAAAGCTACTGAAATAAGTGGGTTTAGCAAGTTTGCATAATGTAAAATAAATATACAAATATCACTTGTATTTCAATATCCTACTTATAAACAATCAGAAATTGACATTAAAATAAAAATAATATGAAACTAATGAATCATCGAACTTTACATCAGAAACCAGGGGTGTACTGCTTGGTGACATAATATAATAAAAAAACATTAAAATAAAAATAAATAAAATAAAAAAATAAAATAAAATAAAAACAATTACCAACAGCATCAGAAATAGAAAATACTTGCATAAACTTGACATAATATGTGCATGATCTCTACTCTGAAAACTGCAAAAAAATTCCTGAGAGAAATTAAAGAAAATTTGAATAAATAGAGAGATGTACCATGTTCATGGAGTGGAAGACTCAATATTGTAAAGATGTCAAGTCTCCCTGTATTGATATATGGGTTTAATGCAATCCATGTCAAAATCCAAGCAGGCTATTTTTGTAGAAATTAACAAATGATCCTAAAAAGAGTTGTAAACCAACTAAGAGAAAAACATGCACTGGGGAAGGTATGGGTCCAATCCAAGATAGCAATAAAGGTAATTCTAGGATGGAAGCTGGACAAGAGCCTGAGAAAATAGGCTAAAGGCACATAATAGAGGATGAGAGTAGCAAAGAAAGAGGGGAAGAGGCAACCAAAATTTTCAGAAAAAAAGATAAAGAGCCTGGCCTAATTAGAAGTCAGTGGGCTCCCACACACAGATAAGATGAAAATAGAATAGAAAGATATCAGGGATTCAGTGAAGTTCTCTTCCCAACAAGATGAGTGGCACAAGAGTTGTAGCACTGTAACCATGGAGGAAGCCATGGAACCATGGGATACCACTTGAGTAGCCTCATGAGGTAGTACAAACGGGACCCCCACTGCAGCTGTGGTGTAGGTGCATGAATTGGGAATTCCAAGGATTTTGTAGTCTACATGGTTGGAAGTTTTGCTGGGGTGTGGGAAGCTGTTTTGGCTGAAGGGGAAATGGCCAGCAGATGAATGGCTTGAGCAGAGTCCTGGCCTATGAGGTATAAATCCTGACTCATTTTCCAGCCTTGTGATCTTGGTGAAGTTATTTAACCCTTTAGATTTGTTTCCTCTTCTGGAAAATGGGGGTAAAAGTGATCTCAACTTTGTAGAGTACTTGGAGAAATTAAAGGCTGTGATGTTTGTGATCGGTGCAGTCGCCAGAACATTTTACTACATTTGAGAAATGGTCATTTGTAAAAGGAATGTTGGGAGACAGTGAAGGGCAGAGCCTGTATTGGGGGGTTGTGAGGAAGGGGAGATGGAGGTTGGGGGCATCAGACTTGGAGGCCACCACAGCCAGTTTGGGGCTTGTGGCTCTTATCCTGTGGCTGCGGTGGTTTTAAAAAATGTTTACCAAGCAGCTACTATGTGCAACGCACACTCATTTAATCCTGGTTGTATGAATGTGAAACCAAGGTTCTAAGAGATTAAACAATTTATCAAGGCCACACTACTAAAGGCATTCAGGGAGCAGGGTGTGGCAGGATGAAAGGGGAGGTCTGGGTGTCTTAGCTGTAGTGGGAGCACTGGAAGGGAGCTGGCGGCTGCAGATCAGAGGCTGGTTTGGGTTACAGGTGTGAGAATGAGGCTGATGACCTGGGTGGGGGCTGGTAGTGAATGTAGGGGCTCAAGCCCAGGAAACGTGAGTCCACTGGTACACATGCAGCCCTGCTGCGCAGATCCACTAAAGGTCTGTGGGGCCTGATTGGATCCAGAATTTCAAGTGACTAGAGGAGAATGGGAGTGTGGCAGGGGTGTCGAGGGTGGAAGCAGACACTTAGTTAGGAGCCTGATAAAATACAACTCAAATTGCATCAGAAATGCCTGCTACCGGGGCGCCTGGGTAGCGCAGTCGTTAAGCGTCTGCCTTTGGCTCAGGGCGTGATCCTGGCGTTCCGGGATCGAGTCCCACATCGGGCTCCTCAGCTGGGAGCCTGCTTCTTCCTCTCCCTCTCCCCTGCTGTGTTCCCTCTCTCGCTGGCTGTCTCTGTGTCACATAAATAAATAAAATCTTTAAAAAAAAAAAAAAAGAAAGAAATGCCTGCTACCTGCCCCAGGGCAAGTCCCTTGTAGGTCCAAGCCCACATTTAGCACTGATACTTAATGCGGGTGCGTCAGCAAGCTGTACTCCCTGCCAAATGTTGGAATACCTCCACATCAGTGGTCTCAAGACCAAGACACAATTCCAACCCCTGCTCCCCAGTTCCCTATCTCTGCCCTGAGGACCTCCTGGTCCTGCACAACCCACCAGAACAAGGGTTGACCTTCTTGCTCTCTTAAATACCCAGCAGGTCCTCCCTTGGCAGGCTTTGTTCTTGCTTTAGTTCTGCCTGGACTGCCCAGCCCTTCTCCCTCACTCCATATGTCCTTTGCCTGGCTCTTTCAGGGTTCCACTCAAATGTTCCCTTCCCTGGCCCGTCTAAATTTGTGACCCCTTATCATCCCTTTCCTGGCTCTATTTTTCTCTGGTCTACCACTGACATACCATATATTTTACTATCATAATTAATGCCAGTCTCCCCTACTGGAACATTGAAGACTTGAGGACAGGCCTCTCATGTCTTCTGTTCCTTGTAGTATCTCCTGCACTCAGAACAATGCCTGCACATGCTAGACATTCAAGGAGGATTTGATGAATGACTGAATGAACCAATGAATAGTGGATGTGCTGTAGTTCAGCAGCTCACTGGTGACCAGGGCCATGTGGCTTACTCCCAGAAAGCACAGCTAGGATGCACTGAAACTTCTTGGGAGAAGTGAAGGTGGAAGGGCAGACAAGGCCCTTGTCCTCCAGGAGAGGTCCTTAGTGGGACAAGGAAGAGGGAAAGGAAGAGACGTAGGTTGAGCAGTCACACAAAAGCCCAGGATGCAGGGCTTGATGGCCATATCTCTCATGGGGAAGGCTTGTAGCAAGTGCTGTGCCCCGGCTTTCAAAGGTCTTGGCCAATTTAGAGGTTGTGATAGTTTTGAAACTGGAAGCAAAAGCAGTGTGGCTTCCAATGAGGCCCCAGTCAAAGCTGGAGTCCCGCTGGCGCTGCGGCTGTGGCCAGCGTCTGGATGCACAATGTCGATCTGTTCAATTGCTTTCTTTTTTCGGAGGCTGTTGGCTCACCCCGCTGGAATGGGGTGGCACTTCAGGACACGAAGTTTGGAGCTGGTGGCAGATTTCTTGGAACTGGTAGCAGGGAGATCTAAATTAAGACCTTTATATCACACCAAATAAATAGAAGCTGAAGTAGAGAGCTGAAGGAATTAGGCAAAATGCCTTTATACATAACTTTTGAAAAATGGAGGGGGAAAAAGGTTAGAAAACAGAATGGTATTTATTCACTCAAGTCCCAAGGTATTTGGTGAAAACAATGACACTTCTGTCTGACACAAAAGCACATGTTAGAAAGAGCAAGCCTTTCTCTTTGAAGTGTCCTGCCGCAGAAGCCTGGGTAATAAATGCCAACCACTTTGTTGTGAAGGCTCTTGTGGCAAGATTGAGGGCTGGCCCAATTTCAAGCCGCCTCCTGCCTCCAGGGAGGTAAGATGAGTCGCCTCTGGCTTGGGGTCCTCCACATGGTTGTTTCTTGTTTGGTGCCCCTGAAGCACACCTGCTGTGGATTTACCTGTAAGCTCCTGGGGCAGGGCCTCACCAGAGGCAGGAAGGGGGCCTGCCTTGTTTTTCTTTGCAGAGGAGGACCCACAGCAGGGCCAGGTGTGATGGGGAACAGTGACCGCTGGGAGGCGCTGAGAAGGTTAAGAGTCGACAACATCAAACACTTTGACCTCTGTCTCTGGGCCCGTGTGCCCCAGGCACTGTGGTGAGCAGTCTTCTTTCCAGGATGGCAGTGAAAGGGGAGCAGTCCCAGGATGGGGTCCAGGATGGGCAGACAGAAGGCACCTTGACAGTCAGAATGAGGACCTCACCAAACAGAGCACTGAGAAGGAACTCACTCAACAGAAATCATCTCAAGGGGCTTATGTATTAAAATCCCCTAATCACCGTGTCAAATGTGAACTGAGAAAGGCATAAAGGGCACCTTCAGCGCCATTAGACCAGCTGTTTCTCCTACAGACAAAACTCCTGCCCTCCCGGCTTCTGGGGGCGGGGGGCAGTAGGGAGGGGAAGCCTCGATATGTAGCATTTGCCAATTTCTATGGTGTAAATACTCCCAGCATTGAAGAGTTGGGAAGAATTACATAGAATCCCACTATACGGTATTTCCAGATTCTATATACATCAGTAACCCCAAAAGCATGAACTACAGCAATCAGGAGGGAATTACCTTTGCTTTTTATATTACTTATAATTTAACTGTAAGTTTATACATTCGATTTTCAATTGAACAGCCAGCTCACAAAATTCCTGAAAATTAACAATTGGCTCTTGCTACCTGGGCCAATGGAAACTGAAGCCAGCGTCCCAGACCTCCCCTTAGGCCAAGGAAGATGGCAAAACTGGTCCTTGCAGAGAGAATGGTCTCATTTGCCAGTACCGGGCACCTTCAAGACAATTTGAATTACCTTCCTAGCAAGGTGTGCTCTTTGGCTTTTTTTTTTCTTGATTCAGCAGCAGTTACAAGTTTGGCATCAGGCTCATGCAGAGCAGATTCCTGAAGAACCACTGGGTGGCTGTGGTCAGAGCTGGGAGGTGGCAGGAGCTGGCAACCCAAGCAGGGAGCGCCTGTTCTGTGTGGAGGTGTGTAGGTCAGCCACAGGCTCTGGTGGGAATTCACTCTAACAGTCGTGAGGGCCATGTGTACAGGTGTGTAATGAGCCTTTCTAGGAGCTCTGCCCAGAGACCATGGTAATCAGTAGGGCTCCTGCGCTCAGGTTTATTATTTTGCTGTTTCTCTTGTGCTCTTTAGTTTTATTGAAATTAACTACAGAAAAGTGCACACATTTTTAAATATACTGCTCCATGGATTTTCCAAATGATCTGTTCAGGTAAGCATCACTCAGCTGAAAATACCCATTTCCAGAGTCCTGGTGGACAACCTCGTGTCCTTTCCCTGTCAGCAGCATCACCTGAGGCAACCATGACTGACCTCTCCCACTTTGGTTTCTTGTTCTTGAGGTTCACACATGTGGAATTCTATTCTGGCTGCTTTTGCTCAGCGTCCTGTTTGTGCGCATCGTCAGTGTTGCTGTGTATAGTGATAGTTCCTTCGTTTCCTTTCTGAGATGTAATCCTTTGTATAGATGGACAATTTGTCCATTTTGGGTTGCTTCTAGTTTGAGGCTATTATGAACAAAGCTCGTATAAAAATACTTGTACTATTGCATGCATTTCTGTTAAGTGTATGTGTGGGAGTGGGATTGTGTCAAGGGCACCATGGTGTTAGCTTTAGTAAATACTGTTATTATGGGTGTACCAATTTACACTCCCAACTCCAGTGTTTGAGTTCCAGTTCCTCCTCATCTTCACTAACACTTGGGAGTGTCAGTCCTCTTTTTTTTTTTAGCCATCCTGGCAGGTATCTAGCAGTATCTCATTCTGGTTTTACATTTCCCTGATGACGGATATTGAATAAATTTGGCTACTAAAATGCTTATTAACTATCTGGATATTTGTTAAGTGGCCAAATTATTTGCTCATTTCTAAATAAATTGTCTTTTTGATATGTAACATTTATATGTTCTGGGTCCTTTGTTGGATTTTTTGAAGTCATGGCTTGACTTCTCTCTCAAGGGTAATTGGATAATGAGTTAATTGTAATGACATCCAATTTATCATATTTTTACCCTTATGGTGTTTTTTGTGTCCTAATAAATCTTTGCTTATTCCAAGGCCAGGAAGATTGTCCTCTTCAGAAGCTTTATTATTTTACTTTCTGAACTTAGGATCATGATCCATTTGTAGTTCATGTTTATGTATGGTGTGAGGTCAAGGTTCACTTCTTTCCATATGCACATACAAAATTATTACTTTTTCTGATTAATCGTGTCTCATTAGGATTTTGCAGTTTCCAAGCGTCAATTCCTGCATTTTTGCTAAATATTTTATTTTTCCCCTGTCTTTCACTTTTTAGAGAGAGCATGCACACATGTGCAAGCAGGGGGGAGGGGCCGTCAAAGGGAGAGGAAGAGAGAATCTTTTTTTTTTTTAAGATTTTATTTATTTATTTAACAGAGATAGAGACAGCCAGTGAGAGAGGGAACACAGCAGGGGGAGTGGGAGAGGAAGAAGCAGGCTCCTAGAGGAGGAGCCTGATGTGGGGCTCGATCCCACAAAGCCGGGATCACGCCCTGAGCTGAAGGCAGACGCCGAATGACTGCGCCACCCAGGTGCCCTGGAAGAAAGAATCTTAAGCAATCTCCACGCCCCCAGTGCAGAGCTTGTTGTGGGGCTTGATCTCGTGACCCTGAGATCATGACCTGCGCTGAAATCAAGTCAGACACTTAACCGAATGAGCCACCCAGGTGCCCCTCCTTTTCTTTCACTCTTGAAGGGGAAATAGGGAGACGGTATAACCTGGTGGCAATGAGAAAGTGAATGAGCACAGTTCTAACCCCAAACCAGGGAGTCAGGATCACACCTCGCCTGGACCCCTCCAGTACCAATAAATACCCCAAGTGAGGCAACCACAGAGCTCTGGTCCTCAAACTCAACTGACTGGAAAGGCTGCCTCAAGACTGCTCATCCAGGTTATCTGTGGTGAAAGCCAGAGGTTAAATTACCTTTGCTGTATCATCACGATGTCCAGTCACCTTAGGGAGATTTCAGGAACAAAGCTGTATTTTTTAAATGACTTTGAGGTGAATTGATTTCTTCTGTTCTCTTGACCACTTGATCACATTCCACAGTCTCGGCTACGTGGAGGAATTCTGCTTCCTAACAAAGCCCTTCTTATATAGGACCACCAAACTCTCTTCCTGTGCAATTTCTAAGCCCTAATTTTTTTTTTTTTTTTTAAGATTTGAGAGAGAGAGAGAGAGAACACAAGCATGGGGCTGGAGGAAGGCAGAGGGAGAGGGAGAAGCAGACTCCCTGCTGAGCAGGGAGCCTGAAATGGGGCTTGATCCCAGGACCCAGGGACCATGATCTGAGCCAAAGGCAGATGCTTAACCGACTGAGCCACCCAGGCACCCCTCTAGGCCCTAATCTTAGTAACAGTTACTAGCTTCCTTTTATCAAGGATTTATGTTAGGCACTATGCCCAACACTTTATGAGACTATTACTATTAATCTGTATACCTACTTCTTCAAAGCCTTTCTTACCTTCAGGAATCATACCATATATTGTCTATTCAGCCGGAAAACAAGTTTCCAAGTCCTGGTTTCTTGTTCACTGCTGTATCAAAACATCTAGCCCAGCGCCCAGCACATAGTATGTACTCAATACACATTCGTTTTCACTGGTTTCCAGGCCTTGCCCATCCCATGCTTCTCAGCAAAGCACTTAAAGGTATATGGCTACACGAAGGCAGACAGCTCCTCTCAGATCCTTGGCAGAGTGAACAGGAGAAAATAAAAAAGGGATTAGACATGACTGATGATCAACTGTTTTTACAACTGTTCTTTTAATATAGGTTGATTAAAGTTTAGAACACCTAACTGTATTTCCTATTTCTTTCATGAAGGATCATAGTTTTAGGTCATTGTTCTGACAGACTTTACTGTCTGCTTTTTATCAGCCTCGTCACCAAGTACTTCTTGTTGTAGGAGGAGTTTCCAACTTTGCTACTGTCTCTTCTGCCGGTTTCTTTTATTCCATGTCTTCAGAGAGGGTCAACTGATTTAAAAATTACCTAAAATCGTTTCATTGCTTCGGTGTTGTGGTATGAACACTCTGCCCACCTGCCTCCACTATAGTCTTAGAAATTACCTTAAAAATGTAGTAACATTTTACATTGCTAGAGCACCATTTCAATTTTCTATTGGATTTCCCATTATTTATAGCACAGATTAAGCTGCTCAGCAGAGAAAACAATCTAAACTCTTAGGAATAGTCATTGTTTTAAGTTATATGTTATTTTGAATTAAATGCTATCAGATTAAAAACATATACTGATAATATAGGCTTTCTTCAATCATCTCTCAGTGCTCACCAGAAGATTCTCCAAAAGAGAAACCCTACTGCTTGGCCTTAGTCATCCATAAATCCACAAGTGCCTCAAAGGAAAATGGATACTGAGGTACGTAATTTGATTAACTTCAACATTCTTGTATGTATTCACATGAAAAACCTTATATTAGCTAAAATAGTAAACTCTCTACCATCTGTGTATAAACTTTTCGTTCACATATTAAATAGCCAATCGTGTGAACTTGAGTTTAGCAACCTTTATTTAGGCACAGAAGGATGTTTTGATCCAGGCTCTAAAATTTTCTAAGATCCTTGGTTAGACTCTCTGGATGTATCACGGCTCTTCTTTTCCAAATGAAGATAATGTATGTGTCTTGAATTTTCTAGTACAATTCTTTTTAAAAATTACTTGAGAAAAATGGACAAGCATGACAGTAAACTGGTATTATTTTAGAATGCTCTTTATTTTGAAACTTACACGTGTAAGGCATGTTCACAAGTATTTGTTTGATGTACAAAACACATTTTTCTCACTCTCCAGATGCTCTTCTTTTCCTTTGTACCTGCTGCTACAAACTGGTCCCTACATATCTTCCTATCTACAGTTCTCAGTTATTGTGAACATGCAGACAATGTTTCAGGGACCTGCAAGGAGAATCTGCCTCAAAATACAGAGTGAGAATCTATGGACTAAGTCACTAATACATCAAAACTCACAAGGAACCAAGGCGGAAGAAGGTTACCAGATTAGCTCATGAACTTGGGACTGTGTTCTTCCACAAAGAACACAATGAAAAACATTTTTTTGATGTCTGAGAGAAATGGAATGTGTAGAGAATTCATGTTTCTATATTTACCACTGTCTACAAGTCACTAAAGATATCTAATATTTTAACAGATTCTAAAGCAGTTAAAGTTTTGTTCTCAGAGCACAGTACAAGAGTGCATGCATTACTTCACACAAATGTCAAACACAGATCAAGTGAAACGGGGACACCTCAGGATTGTCTAATTACACGAATGCCTCTTTCTGGTGGTGGGATAAGCGAGGGGAATGATGACTGTTTCTCTGGTGTCTACTATGCGTTAGACGGAGATACCCGAACATGCATCATCTAATGCACGAAGGACAAATGCTGCTAGTAAGAGTAAGATATTCAAAGAAGAAGTTCCAAATGTAGGATTGAGGTGATGAATATGTAGCCTCAATTTTCAGGGCAAAAAAAAGTCTTGGCTGACACTAATAAGAAAGCGTATGTAACTGATTTTCAAAAATCAGACTGTATCTTTTAGGTGATGAAAAATCAGCTCTTTATAAATCTACTGCGGGAATAAAATAATGAAATGAAAAAGCAAAATCACATGGTGTTTCATGAAAAGGAGATCTGAATCTTTTGGTTTAAATCAGCCAATGTTACCATTTACTACAGGTTATTAAAATATGTTTGCTTAAGCCCATTTTTTAAATGCAGAATCTTTGAGGAAAAATGTAGGCATATTATAAGGAATACTGACTTGTAAAAATTTTAACCTGGGGCACTTTAATAGGTCAGAATACTTAAAATTCAAGTACTGCTTTGTGGTGCTCACAATATTTCCCAAAAGAAGCCTTCCGTCTCAGAGAGCACCTCTGTAAGCAGCCCCAACAATTTAGGAATGTGGCTACACATAATTTTATTAGCCGCTAGTTGCTATTATTGAAGCGTTTAAAAAGAGCAGGGAAATTACTATCAATTGTATTAAAGATTTCTATTTACTAGCGCTGTGACACACAGTGCAAAGAATCTTCAAATGTTCACCTTTTATACAAGTAATATATTGTTATTCTTCCAATTCAACAAACCAGTAAATTACTCTTCAGTGAACTAAGACTACCTAGAAAAGCAGGCTGGCCTCTTCCAGAAGGTGCCGGCTACTCTTCTTACAGGAGATCCCGATCAAGGCAGGCTGGGCAAGTGCTCTGCCCTTTCAGCCACTGCTTGAAGCACTGCAAATGAGAAAATGACGGCAGTCAGTGTCTTCAGGAGCATGTGGAGCCTTGGCTCTCTTGTGCTGCTCCTGAACAGACACGGTCAAGTTCACCTCCAAGTCTGCTGGGGCCTGGAGCTGCCCCACACTCAGGAACACTGAGGCCTACTCAAGTGAGGAGTTTGCCCCAAGCCCTAGGAACAAATTATCTCGCCTCAGAATCTGACCCATGGACTCCAGGACTCCAACCTGATCTTAGGAGGATGGCCTTGCCCCTCCACTTTCCCTACATTCCAATTTCAGTCTTGACATTTCATTCCAGGGGTTGGCATTTTCTTGGTCCTGGGACTCACCCAATTTTTAACAATCCTCTCTCTGCCTGGTCTCGGTTCTTGTACATCCCACCAGCCTACACACTTGACTGGAACCTGTCTACCCATTCTGGTCCCAAGTTGCTTGTGGCTGGCCTGTTGCTGCTACAGAGCTGGGTGTGTATGTTAAGTCTGAAAGCCCAGGCACAACACCCCTATATCTGCAGGAGACAAGCCATGCAAGAGATTGAAAGCTGTCTTGACTCCTCCTAGTAAGTGTATTGTATCTATCCCTTTTTTCAAGGGATCAATAAACTGACATGGCAGAGACCTGATCTATTCTAACCAGAAGCAGGGATGAATGCTCACAGCACCCAAAATGTTTACCCAAAGATCTTGGAAGGGTACAAGCAAGAATCTCTCAGGATCAGGCACAATGGACACAGTTCAGTTTAGCTCTTCTCCTCTAAAATGTTAAACTTACTTCATATGCTGCACTAAATTGACAAAATGTTACACTGTGCATCTATTCAGCCATGTGTGTAAGAAATTACCTTTCAAGAAACAAATACTATTTTGAATTTCAGCACCAACATATTTGAGGGAGCTGACTAGGACTGTCCTCCTCCACCCATGATGTGATGGATGGAAAGGACAGTGTGCAGGGCTGCACACCCCCAAGCCCAGGAGGCCTCTCCCCCTTTCCACAGCAGCAATCTTTGGAAAGGGAGACAATCAACACTGGCACAAGGAGGCTTATACAGAAAATGCTTTGAAAATACAAGTATTGATACCTAGAAAAAAAGTCCCTTTTTATTATCAAAATACTTAACAGTCAAAATTTGTGATATGAGGATGGCCAAAGAGAATTCTTACCCCTTTGTGAAACTTATGCCCACATTTTAGCACACGCACATTTTTGGATTTGAATACCTCATGGCATAGTTCACAGGAAGCTGCACCCGATGCCTGTGGAAACAAACGTATCCCAGTAATAAAGAAGAGCTAAATTCCTTTTTACTATATAAGCTCTTCCTACAAGTGGCCTTTATACATTTTTGTCATTAAGGTGACAAATTACTCCCAATTATAGCTAAGCAGACTGAAGGAACAACTTATTTTTTAATAGCATTTCTTAAGAAAAACTACAAACATACGAAAGAAAAAAGTGTACCTTTAAAATTCTAATTTTCTCACAGAAAAAAATGTTTTATAGGGCTAATAGGTTCCCAGGAAATTATTACAAATTTCTAATTATCCCACCTCACACCCAAACTATCATATGAATATTGTAAATTCATTCATCTAATTCATCATTCATCTAATTATCTAACAGTTGGGGACAGAAACATAAATTATGACACAACTACACTATGGACTATTGTGGGGCTAACTGAAATGATGGAAGTCCACAGTCCCTGACACAAAAAGCTGGAGACAACAATCCTCTGAATAAAAGCACGATACAACACAGTATGTATCATATAATCACATAATTGACTTTTTTAAAATAAAGAGAACGGGTGTAGAGAGAGATATCTAGTAAAGAGCCTGGAAAAATCCAGAATGTGAACAGGAGTTACTTTCAGTTAAGAGAGATTTAACTTTTTCTTTGCTATTTTCTAAAGTTTCTATGAATGTGGATTACGTGTGCAAATCAAAACAAAACAAAATGATGGCTCATTCAGCAAACATCCGTGGTCAGGGATTGTGCGGGGGCGCGAGGGCACAGAGCTGAATGGGAGAGTTTCCGGCTCAAGCAGCACACAGTCTGGTGAGCACAGACAGCATTTTCTGTGAAAGCAGAGCCGGAGTGCCACCCAGGACACCAGGCACAAGTTCCCCCTAGAACTCACAGCACCTACCCACACTGCACCATTATTTTCCACTCCTCCTCCCCTCCAAATTCTGAGCACCCTGAAGGCAAGGAAGGAGCCCTATTCATCTATATCCTTAGCTAATGGCAGAGAACCTGGCCCCAAAATGATTCTCCATAAACTGTCAGGCATGTGAATGAAAGCAGCCCTGGCCATGGGATTAAGGTCAGGGCTGCCGACGGGGACAGTGCCTAAAGGCTCTGAAGACCCTGAACTGCTGAATGGGGTTTTCTGTCTCTCTCCTGGCATTGATGGGGTAGATACAGTAGAATGAGGTGCTCTAGCTCCACTCTGAGGCCCCTGATGGGAGAGTCGGGAGCAACGGAAGTGTCAGTCCCAGGGAAGGGAAGATTAAGTCCTCTGAAAAGCTCAGAGCTTGGTTTGGGTTGAAAAACCCATAGTTAGGGGCGCTTGGGTGGCACAGCGGTTAAGCGTCTGCCTTCGGCTCAGGGCGTGATCCCGGTGTTCTGGGATCCAGCTCCACATCAGGCTCCTCCACTAAGAGCCTGCTTCTTCCTCTCCCACTCCCCCTGCTTGTGTTCCCTCTCTCGCTGGCTGTCTCTGTCAAATAAATAAATAAAATCTTTAAAAAAAGAAAAAAAGAAAAAAAAGAAAAACCCATAGTTAACTTGACTTACTTCCTAGCATGAAAAGATGAGCACATAACATTTCTAAGCGAAAAAAAAGGACACAAAAAGTATGTATAGTTTTGACTAAATTCACATATACACACACATACAAAAGAATTTAGAAAAATACATACCAATATCATAACACTGGTTACCTTAGGGGGTGGGTTTTGGGGTTCTTTAAAGGCTTTTTATTTGTATTTCCTACTATGAACATATACTGCTTTTGTAATTTGAAAAGATAAAGCAAACTACTTTTAATTTTTAAAAAATGACCTATAATTATCAAACTAAGTCCCAGTTTGAATATATATTTTTCTCGTAAGTCGGCTTTTACAACTTAATTATCATCAATAACAACCGTGAAGCAGAAAGTAATCTCTCCCCTGAAGGTGACTGCATTCTATCTGGGGCAGGGGGCGGGGGGTGGGGGGTGGTCAGTGAGGATAATCTGAGAATTCGGCCTGGTTGAAGGACCACACAGCACCTGGCCAGTCAGCAGCCCGGGGAGAGGGAGGCACTCCAGCCACGTCTTGCAGGAATGCTCTGCGTGCTCGTAACCTCTCTCACTGGAGTTAGATGCTCTGGGAAATGAGTAAATATGGTTTGGAAAATATCCAAAGAATAGTGGAAAATGAAAATGTACAGGAGGAATAAAAATGTAAGTTCACACAAAGATTCACTGCTTAGTTTAAGTCAGCAAACTAGTACTCTGTGCAATCATGCATCGCTGACTCCACTATGGGGCCAGAAACTCTTCTAATTTTCATTTCATCTAAACTCTGATACCAGGGTGCCCGAGTGGCTCAGTCAGTTAAGCATCTGCCTTTGGCTCAAGCCATGATTGAGCCATAGGGCTCCCTCCTAAGCAGGGAGTCTGCTTCTCCCTCTCCCTCTGCTCCTCCCCCAACTCGTGCTTGCTCGCTCGCTCTCTCTCAAATAAATAAAATCTTAAAAAAAAATAAAAAAATAAACTCTGATACCACAGTTGGACAAAAGGGAAAAACATGCTTTATACCAGAATTCAATCTGGAGCCCGTGGCCCTGAGCCACACACGATGGCCTCTTTCAACCACATGTTTGGTTCCTACTACACAGTCCCTAGTATCGGCTGGGTCTGTGTGGTGAGGATTAGGGAATTACATGCTACACGCCCAGATCAAATGAAGAAATGCTGGCAAGCTGCATGAATCATCTGTGTTACGGTTTCTTCATTATGAAATAAAGATAATTATAATGCCTTATCAACTGATATCATAGATACCACAGTGTTTTATAAAAAGATCTATGTAAATGCAACATTCTTATTGTCTAAAAGAACAAAAAACATTTTAAATCCGTATATCAAATTAAGGCAAGTTTAGCCCATTCCAGTAACCCCCTCACCCCCTCCAGGCACTCAAGGGGAGAGAGAGGGGAAGCAACCAGACTTGCCTGAACACAGAGCTTGACCCTGGGTCATTCTATTCCAGCACTTCATCCAGACAACAGCCTGAACAAGCAGATACGATCTGAGCTCACAGTGTTACTAAGTGACAGAACCAAGCCTGGGATTCTAAAGCCCATGGTGACATGGAATGAAATGATTCAAAAATCATTTTCCCGAACTATTCAAAATATCACACTTAATATAAAAAATTAGTCTGTATTTGACCATCAGTAGGCCCAGTTCCCACAGCGTGGCCAGAGCTCTCCTGGTCTCTCTAGTGCAGGGGCTTCTCCTAAAAGGTACCCATAGGTACCCATAAAAGCAGAGATGACCTCACTGTCTCACAGACTGTTCTAATGGGACACTCTAATGGGACTATTCTAATGGGACACTAAATCTGGTCTCTAATATTTTTTAAAGATTTATTTATTTGAGAGAGAGTGCGTGCGCGCATGAGTGGGGGAGGGGCAGAGGGAGAGACAGAATCTCAAGCAGACTCCCTGCTGCTCGTGGAGCCTGTCAAGGGGCTTGATCTCACCACCCTGAGATCATGACCTGAGCCGAAATCAAGAGTCCATGCTTAAGTGACTAAGCCACCCAAGCGCCCCTAATTTTTTTTAAGTAGGCTCCATGCCCAACATGGGGCTCAAACTCACGACCCCAAGATCGTGATCAAGAGTTAGTTGCACACTCTACCAACTGAGCCAGCCAGGGGCCCCTGGTTTCTAATTTTAAGATCAAATAAATTAGGTCTAGAAATGAAAAGAATGGGCTAAGTCATGGATTAACTATTTTGTCTCCTTTTTGTTCTTCATTAAAAAAACAAAACTGACTCTGCCGTCACACAGGTAACACTCACAGGGGTATCTTCTGTCTTCTGTCCCTTGGTTTTGGGCGATGGTCCAGTAATCATGGAGGGTGGGCCCTGGGAGACCCTTGTTACAGAAGCAGCAGAGCTGGGCTCAGGCAACTTCTTGTCCTTTGCTGAATTTGAATTTGGCTACAGAGATAATGCGGGCGGGGAGAGAAGCAAGTTTAGTAACCCAAATCTTCTGTCTTTACCTGAAGTGCTCTCCACATTTTGGTTGGATGCATTTTTTTTTTGCTTTTTATAATTCTCATATTTTGTAAATAAAGTGGACCATTTTATTGTATCTGGATGAAACACTGACCTTTTTCTTTTTGTGTTCATCTAGAATGTGTTCTGTCACTCTTTGGACAATTTCATCAATACTCAATCCTGAGAGCAAGTTCTTGTTCTTGTTTCGCACTTTTTTAATAAAACCAGCAAGCTCGGTGCTAAAAAGAGGAAATGGAGATAAATGACAAGAGGAAAGTCAAAGTTTTCTACTGTGGAGAAACATTATGTACCAATATTAACCCAACAGCTATAAGAAACAAACCAAAAACATACAAACAAAATTAAACAATAGCAACTATATATAAAAGCAAGAGATTCACTCTTACCAAGTAGTTATGAAAATTCCAATACTATTTCTAACTATTTATTTTACTAGAATTTCAAAGTAACAGTTTATCTGCTAGATCCATTTGGGATATCCATATCTACTCTGAAACCAGATTTCGTATAGGTTGGATATTTTGTAGTTTTATGCTAAATCACTGATTGATCAGAAAACATTGGTTCTGACTTAAAATCGAAAAATCTCTTTTTACCTAAGGGGAAACTAGATTTGTTGACTGTCTCCTTAAAAAAAACTGACAACAAGGTTTTCAAAGTCTGAATGTTTCACAAGTACCAATGGATGGAATTAAGCCATTAATCAACCGGAACTTGATATCTGAACCACTAATACCTCAAATGTTTTAACTTTCAGAAAATTAGGATGCATTTCTATTTGGTTATTTAAACTCTCCCAAATTTAGTCAGGATTGCAAACCATTTTATTTGTAAGGTACTTTGGTAATTATAACGAGCAGTTTTACAATTGGCATGGGAAATGCTACTGAGAGAACTTACAATGTTTCTCAAACTTAGGCAGGGCTAAATATGCCCATGGGCATATACTTATTTTCAAATAAGCTGGGCTCCACCAACAGATGCAAAACATTAATTCTGGCCAGTCATAATTTAACCACTACTTTGTTTCAAAAGTATAATTTCAAAACTTGTAACTAATATCATATCAAAGACAGAAATAGCATGGGACAGGGTAGAGAGGGTCATTCTGGGATGTGGATGTCTCTCTTCCTAGCTGTATCCCTGAGACATTGCCTTCATTGCTTCTCTCCTTGGCTGAGACAGGGAGCACTTCTACTCCCTCATACCAACCTGGAGATCGAGGCCAGAGGTTGAGGTGCAAACACTCGCTGGCTTAGATAAAGCAGCACTCCCCACCCTCACAGGACCCTCTATAACACAACCACGGTCCTGATTCACTATCAAATCACACCTGGTCTTTTCAACCTCACATCTCTAACAAATCAGAGGTGCTATCTAGCAAGGTGTAAGTTGTTCCTTGCTAGGTGGTATTTTGTCCCCCAAATGATATGAAATTAGTGTTTTGCAGTTTTTTCATTTAGGGATTGCATACGAGGACTGGAGCATGTTACTGATCTCATCAAAACTGCCCTGGGTTCTGATGAGTGTGGAGTAACCAGGATTCAGTGTTTTCAATCTAGATACGTACATCAAAAAGTCGGTTTGAAAATGCTCACCTCTATGTTTATAAAAAAAGAAAAAAATGTGGCACCTGTCTTTTCTGAGTAAAACAACTATGAAGTCATTTCCACTTTGGCCCCTAACTGGCCATAATGTTATCTGATCAGGAAATCTTAGTTCAATAAAGCATTTAACAGAGTCACAGACATTTTATATTCATACCTGTTGTAATTCGGGAATACCACTGACAGGTGCTCGATAATACTATTGAACGGCTTTTTCGGAGACTGGCTTGAGCGGGTGGCACGTCCTGGAAGAACAGGCAGTTTCTGATCAGCCACAAGGCTTTGTTCTGGCGGAGTTTCCTGGCCCCTGCTCTTATACTCTGGCAGCTGGGTGACTTCGGGCTGACAGGAGAGTGATCCTATTAATGGCGGAGAGGAAGCCCCCACTGGGCCATCACTGGCAGAGACCAGACTTGAATCCTTAGGAACTGCTGTTTGGTTTCCAGTCCCATGACTTGTAGAAGTGGAGGTTCCATGATCTTCGTGGCCTGAAGAATCAGGAAGTACTGTAGCAGGAATCTGGGAAGAATATACCACAGTCCTTGGATCACTAAGAGAAACATCTGTGGACAGACTGACAATTAAGCATGACTAGAATAAAATCTGGGTGCTCAAGTGCACAGGCAACTTGAATACAATAAATTAAATAGTTTAGTTTTTAAAAAACTGCTGGTTGGGGTGCCTGGGTGGCTCAGTCATTAAGCGTCTGCCTTTGGCTCAGGTCATGATCCCGGCGTTCTGGAATGGAGTCCCGCGTCAGGCTCCCTGCTCAGCGGGAAGCCGGCTTCTCCCTCTCCCACTCCCCCTGCTTGTGTTCCCTCTCTCGCTGCCTCTCTGTCAAATAAATAAATAAAATCTTTAAAAAAAAAACAACCAAACTGCTGGTCACCTTCACTTTAAAATGAGCTCTACTGGACTCTACAGTGCTGGCCTCCCTCCCACCTCTCTGCAGCCCCTTTCCAGGCTCTCCCTGCGGTTCTTAATGCTTGTCTGTGCCTTAATGTGGACGCTCCTTAGGATGCTGTTGGGGGATGGAGAGTCACGTTCTTCCCTAGAACATTTCACATTCTTTCATGCCTCAGTGACTGTGTGCTTATACTGATAATGCCCACTTCTTAAAAGATTCCAGTCTTGAATGTTTTCCTGAGATCCAAACCTGCAAATCCAAACTTCCTCTTAGGCAAATACATGGCCGCTTAAACTCGGTGTCTTCAAAATCAGGCTCGGCTCAGTCTCTGACCCTGCTTTTCCTTGGGTGCCCACCTCATGGACAGAAAACCAGATTTGTCTTGACTCCCCAAAATACGCCCACCATGCCCCCAATCTTACAGTTCTTTCCACTATTCATCCTAAATAACTCAAATATGCTCTCTCCCTCCAGCCCCACCCCCACTCTCTAATCCAGGACACAGTTGCTAACAGTGAGCCCCCCTCTCCCACTTCTCCACACTGTGGGCGAGCCGATGGCGTTTCCTTACTTGAAACCTATATTGGCTTCTTAGTGACCTCAGGAAAAGTCAAACTGCTGAACACACCTTATAAAATAAGTAAGGCTCCCTTTGTTCTGACCCCTGGGTACTTTTATGATTTTTCTCACCAAAGCCCCCCTCTGTCATACTGAACTTTTTATATCCATGAAAGAGGTATTCTCTGTTTTTCTAGCCTCCAAATATGCTGTTTCTTCCATCTGAAACACTCTGACCCTCCAAATATCATACCATCCACCCCTTCTCAAACATACACCCATGTCTTCCTTTTGCCAGTTAATTCCTATTCCAGATCTCTGATTCACTGAGACCTCCAACAGGGAATCTTCTGCTGAGGCCTAGACCTCTAGGTTAGGTTAATGCTTCCTAATTTATGCTGCTATAGCATTTTATGCTCCTATGAAAACCTTTGGCACACTTTACTTATAATTATGGGCTTAACGACTCTCTTTTCCCAAACCCATATGCCCTTTTAGGGAACAGACCACATCTAATCTTGATCACCACTAAATACCCAATGAATGAATGGGGGAGAAATGACACACAAAGCTAATGGTTTTTAGGGATACTTATTACTTAAGTTCCCGGAACCAAAGAGTTCCCAAGTCTTGGATATTAAAATTCTTTTGTGTATTTATAAAACCACATAAGCCCAACTAAAAATTAATAGCAAATATTCTATTGAGATCTCACATTTTTTTCCCTTCCCCTGCTGTTAAGAACTTAGAAACACACTCTAAAATAAAAATTAAAAAAAATAAAAATAAAAAAAGGGGTGGGCCTGGGTGACGCAGTCAGTTGAGCATCTGAGTCTTGGTTTCGGCTCAGGCTGTGATCTCAGGGTTGTGAGACAGAGCCCTGCCTCAGGCTCTGCATTCACCACGGAGTCCGCTTGTGACTCTCCCTCTATCCCTCCACACTGCACTCTCTCTCAAATAAATAAATCTTAAAAAAAAAAAAAAAAGAACTTAGAAACATTATAAATGATAACTGATCTTTAATCTACTTCTTACTCAGTTCAACGTAGAGAAATATGTTTTTCTATGGAGAGAAGAAAATGGATCTCAATAGAGTACTTTACTCAGTTCAAGGTGGCCAAACTTTTTAATGTTTTAAAAACATTTTTTGGCAGGTGAAACCACAATAAGCTTACATGCTTAGTATGCAAGGCACTGGCTAGAGACTTTCAAAATCAGGCTCCTGAGTGTAGTCACCTACGTTAAGGTCACCGAATGCACATGATAGAAGGGTTACAGGGTGAGGCGCAAACGTGGGCAGCAGGAAGACTGGGCTTTCATCAGGAAGAGGCAGAACGTGGAGAGTGAGGACGGTGCTCCAAGCTGGGGAACAGCCCAGACAAAGGGCTGGCAGTGGCAGGAAGGTGCAAATCAGGACATAAGGAAAATAGTCCTCCTTAGAGCAGACTATTTTACAACCAGACGGTTTTAATGTTGTGCCAAAATATTCCAAAACCTATCTCTAATCAAATCTTGAATAGAGTCCTTCTTTAAATTCTTACACTCTGATCTCCTTTGGTCTTAATTCTTTTCAATTTGGTATTGGCTGAGCATCTGCTCTGTGTCCAAATAACAAATAGGTACCCCCAGAATGCAATAAAGTGATACTAGGTGTAGCCATATTTTAAAGTCCACAATATAGAAATAATGTTTTTCTTTACTGTGCTGCATATTTTAAAATACAAAGCCAGGTTTGGCCATCACTATTATTCAAAATTTTCGGCAAATACCTCAAACTAGCAGTAAAATATGACATATTAGTCCAACAAAACCTTTGTATATCTCACATATAGCATTTTTTAGTCTATATTTGATGAAAAAACAAATCTTAATTTTGGTCATACGCCAGCAAGTATCTAGGAATAATGTGTAGAGAGCTGGTCTAACTCACAGGCACCCGATCCTCTTGGACTATATGTTCACATGTAGAAAACACATACACACACCAGCATCCAGACAAGAAAGCAAACGTACCAGCCCTGTGTTTACTTCAGTCCTGTCCTCAGACACTGATGTAGAAAGGCTCATCTTCCATTTATATGAGAACGTTTATTATAAAGCTTAAAGAGTTAACCAGTAGCACCAATAATGAAAACATTAAGGCAACTTATTAATCCATCTCATCCCACTCCTGGAATACAAACAACACAAATCTACTCTAGCCAAATACGAAAGAAATTGTCGTTTACTGTTCTGTTTTCTTTTCTTCACACACATAAAAAAGTAAATAGGAAAGAAAGGTGTGACAGACTTACTGTGCTACAGACGGGAAATGAAAGCTCAGGAATCTGCACTTTGGAAAGTTCACTGAGCCGAGAGCCATTTTTAACTGCCTGAATTTGTTCTTCATACTGAGACTGTAGGTAGAGGGAAAAGTGTTAAATTCTAATAAATTCCTAGGGAAAATCACAATTGTGTACTTAATACTTTTATCTTACTATGTATTTACAAATGGTCAACAATCTTCTAGGAAATACAAGAGATGCAAAGTATTAGAACAATTATTTCTTGAAAGAAGTTCAAAATAAAGACCTCACTCATAGGAATGCTCTACAGCCTTATCAAATATTACTTCTCTAATTTTCTCAATTATGGGCAGAGTTTAAGACAACCCATAAAGAAAACAGCACTACTTTCAGGAAAAACTCTTAAATAATTACAAAAAAAAATTATATATCGCCTTTAACAGCTCCACAAAGGAAGTTTCACTGACATTAACCTCTCCTGAGAACTATTATCATATAGGTTTTGACAGAACTGCAAAATATTTTATAACTTACCTTTGCTTTCTCGATTTCTTTTCTGACCTTAGAAAGAAACAATTCCCATGAATGTACGTCTGACTCCTTATCAGGGTATGTTGCAGGATCACTGAAAAAGCAGAAAAACATGAAACTCCTTAATGCTACCCTCAGAAATGTTTTATTTTTATTTTTTTTTAAGATTTTATTTATTAATTTGACATAGAGAGACAGCCAGTGAGAGAGGGAACACAAGCAGGGGGAGTGGGAGAGGAAGAAGCAGGCTCCTAGCGGAGGAGCCTGATGTCGGGCTCGATCCCAGAACACTGGGATCACGCCCTGAGCCGAAGGCAGACGCTTAACAACTGCGCCACCCAGGCACCCCTCAGAAATGTTTTTAAAAGTTAAAAACACCAAAGTGCAAACAAAAACATTTAAACTTGAGAAAGATATATATTTTTTTTTTCTTAAATATTTTATTTCTTTATTTGACAGAGAGAGAGAGAGCACAAGCAGGGGGAGCGGCAGGCAGAGGGAGAGAGAGAGAAACACGCTTCAGGCTGAGCAAGGAACCTGACATGGGGCGTGATCCCAGGACCCCGGGATCATGACCGGAGCTGAAGGCTGACTCTTAACCAACTTAGCTACCCAGACACTCCAGAAAGATATATTTAACATGATCACGCACACAAAACTATTTTTTTTTAAGATTTATTTATTTTAGAGAGTGCACAAGAGTGCTCACATGCTGGGGGAGGGGCAGAGGGAGAGAATCTTCAAGCAGACTCCCCACTGAGTGCGGAGCCATCACGGGGCTCGATCTCATGACTCTGAGATCATGACCTGAGGAGAAATCAAGAAATGGATGCTTAACAGACCGAGCCATCCAGGCACCCCACACACAAACCTAGTTTTAAGAATTATGTATCTTACAGACTCACCGGTAGAAACACTTTAGGAAATCTTAATTACTGATCAACCAAACTTCCCAAACTGGTGGGCAGAGAGCAAATATTCTCCTGAATTTTAATTTCTTGCCCTAAATTTGAAGATCTGACCATTTTTCATTTAACATCTTCCCATTTAATGTCAAAGGCTATTTTACATTAAAAAAAATAAAAAGGTAACCTGGGTCACTTAAACATTCCAATAAAACCTTATCCTTGACGTATGGTAAAATAAAGGGTGGGGCCTAACAGAATGTGATAGATTTATACCTCAGTGTCTTTACTCAAAGTGACAAACAAGCTGTCCACTCCTAACTGGGAATATCAACAACATTATCAATCTGTGATTGTGTCAGTTCCCACTATGTATCTTGAAGAAAAACCAGGACATTCCTTTTACATCTTTTCTTTCACTATCCTTTGGTGGAATAGAAGAGTAGGCATACAATCCCTAAGAAAGAAGCTACGTGTACTATGAGGCTTAATGAGGAAGTCAATACTACCAGACGAAAGGTCTGAGAGCTCCGTTTCCCAGACGTGCCAGAATGTGTGGCCCATGGCGAGACGAGAAACACCAGCCTTTCGGCACTACTGGTCTCCACTTCAGCTGTACCAGTCTTGTAATTTGAACCAGCATATTAGTTTTCTCTCATTAGAAAGGTTTTCTCATGTGAAACAAACTAAATCTTGAAAAGCAAGAAATAAAAACTACGTTAAAACTTTTTCCATGACCCACAGAGGGTCAACACCGAGGGTTTGAAGTGTAAAGCAAAAAGCATAGGGAAGGATGAAAAACCTGACTGTGGAATATGATAAAAAGACCAGATAAAGGTAACCCCTTGTGTGAAAATCCACATAGAAAATGCTGAGGCTAGACTGAAGACGACCCTCTAGAATTCCCAGGTAAACCTTATTCCAAAAACGAAGTCAAACAAAAACAAAGATTATGGAGAGTTAAAAAAAAATGACCACAGGTAAATATCTTTTCAAGTGACATTCCATTCTTAGTCTACCACTAAGACTGTTAAGTGACTGCTCTTATAGAAGGTAATTTTTTAAAAAGCTTGAAAATGTGATCTTCATTCCGGAAATTTATTGCATGGAAATGATTAATAATGTGCATAAAAATTTAGCTACAAGGAAACTCACTGAAGTGCAGCTTTTATTAAGAGAATGTGCAAATAACCTGACTATACCATCACAGTGTTGTTTAATAAATCACGACACATTTGTATGTTGGAAAATCAGGTTAGAGAAATATAATTATTAAGATGAAAGTAAGTTTCCGGGGCGCCTGGGTGGCTCAGTCGTTAAGCATCTGCCTTTGGCTCAGGGCGTGATCCCAGGGTCCTGAGATCGAGCCCCACATTGGGCTCCCTGCTCCACTGGGAGCCTGCTTCTTCCTCTCCCACTCCCCCTGCTTGTGTTCCCTCTCTCGCTGGCTGTTTCTGTCAAATAAATAAATAAAATCTTAAAAAAAAAAAAAAAGATGAAAGTAAGTTTCCTATATATTACTTAGTGGAAAAAAAACGTAAATTTTCTTTTTTTCAAATACTTAATGATTCATTCCAAAATAGTAACTAGTTAACACATCAATTTAGAATTATGGATAATCTTTATCAGTTTTGTTTGTACGTTTTGATTTTTCTACAATCGAACACGTATTGACTGTATAACTATTAAAAATAAAATGGACTTGGGGCTCCCGGCTGGCTCAGTCAGTTAAGCATCCAATTCTTGATTTCAGCTCAGGTCTTGATCTCAGGGTCATGAGTTCAAGCTCCTTGTTGGGCTCCATGCTCGGCATGGAGCCTGCTTTAAAAAAAAAAATGTTCTGTCTAATATAAACATTTTTTTTTCTCAAATCAGCTCTAACTTGGATTTACTAAATGACATGCCAGAAAGAACATCTGTGAGGCCACACAGTACCTGCTCCGGAGCGTCAGGTTCTTGAGGTACCCTCCTGCTTGGGATTCCATGAACTGTAATTTGTACACCTCCATGTCCTTCCAGTTTTCAAGCACAGATACCTAACATTAGATTAGAGAATGTTTAAGTATTTTAAGATGGTGAGACTGAAACTATTTTAGGTTGTTAAAACTTAAACATTCTGAACTACTTTCAAGTTTCTCCTTAAATGACAGATGATGACAGAATCACTAGAACCTGATTACGTTGTAATTTCACACAAGTGAATACGAATTAAATAAAACTTTTGGATTTGAAAACAGAGTAACATAATGACAGTAAAATTATTATACCTTAAATGATGCATTTCTCAGACACGAAATTTTCCACATGGCTTACCGCTTACGCCACGTACAAGTACGGAGCCGGGTTGCCTGCGTGTGTATACCTGACGTGCACTATCTACACTCCCTGGTGAGCAGAGGCCAGGGGCCTGCAGAATAACGTCCAGGGTGCACCCTCTCAAATTTAAAGACCTGAGAAGCTGTTCTCAGTACAAACTTCAAAAGCCTCTGGGGCAGGTTTTTAAAACTGCAGACTCTAGTTTCCCAGCAAGCCTACTGGCCATTTTCATTAAGTCATTATGGAAACAGAACTGCTTTGTTTTAATACAGGTGTCAGTCCCAGACCCACCAGGCAGATGGGCTGGCCAAATGGTGGTAAATGGGACTTCAACGAGCTTATGAATTTAGATGTGGGCATAGCGCCCAAAAATATATGTACTTCGGCTTTTCCCCCCCTCCCTTTCCTTAGAAGCTGCTGCACAGTCAATATTTAATCAAAAGTCCATCTGCGGAATACGTAAGCTAAGCCTTTTTTTTTTTTAATTTCCCAGAATAATCACAGATATATATGCCAACCAAGAACATTTCTTCTCAATTGGAAAAGCAAAGACAACCATGTCTTGGGAACTAAATAAAATACAGCCAGAGGTCATTATTTTGATTTTTGTCTCAATAGTGTCTCAAACAGTATACTGACATTGGTATATATTCTTCTGGGGGAAGAAGAGAGCATATATTTTTTTGAGAGTATATTAATAAATGGAATATTTTCAAGTTCTTCTTCTAGTACTGGCAAGTATGTTTTACGGTTGGCTACGTCATGGCATATCACTTGATCACGTATGATGAAGCCATTCTAAGTGTACAGCATTGAAAATGACTGAATTACAATATTAAAAAAGTAAAGCAGACTGCAAAATTCGGTGTACGCTATGAGTATAGCTATGTAACACAACTTAAGCTTAAGGGTAAAAAAAAAAAACATTAAAAAGTGACAGGCAAGGAAAAAGTAGCTATTTCTGGGAGGTAGGATTATGGGTGATGGGATAACCCCCATCCACACCTTTTGGCAAAGCTGTTATGCCTCATATGCAATTAAACACAAAGCAAACGTATGTTGCTGTATCTGTCAGTCACCAAGTATCTTAGACTCACCTCTGCAGCCACAGCTCTTTGAAGACTCTCTTCATAATTCTCCTTCCCTTTCTTTATACATTCTTCTACTTTCATTATCTCATTTGTAAATGTATTACTGCAAACATTGAGAAAAAAACTTGAAAAAAAAAAACAGTAAGATAACCAAAGGTCTAGCTTTGAATCATGCCACAGAAAGACTTACATAACATCCTCTAAAGTAACTTCTTGCCTAGTATTTGACTATTTAATACACAGACTCATATGTCCTTTTTCTGCTTCATAAATGTCAAAGAAACATATAAAATTAAAATTGAGTGTTTGGTGGAAATGCTGAGAAACCGGTTCATCATTTTTATGAGGGTAGGTGGAGTACAATCTGGCTATATTAATAAGCTTTATAGAACATCCCTCATCCTTTCAGTGAGAAATTCTATTCTGACATTACAAGGAAATAATGCAAAGGAAAAAAGTGATCTGTACAAAGTTATTCATGGCAATATGTTTATAAGAGTTAAAAAAAGAGGCCATGAATCATGACGTGAATGGAAATGTGTACATGAAACAATATTCAACGAGAAACGTGGAACACAACTGCTTAACTACTGGATATATTGGCTACCGGTATGTAAACACATTATTTCCATTAATAAAGGTTAAAAGGAAACTTTTTATAGGTTCATAATAAAAATCTTCAATAAACTTATAATTGTAGAGCAACAAACTACTATAATAAAGTTGAGATTGTTATTTTAAGTAATACAAAAGTTTTAAAAACACTTTTAGTTTCAGAATAATAAATAAAAAAAATAATAAATTCGGGATTTATATACTGACAATGTGACATATAGTAGTAGGAATATCATAAAATAAAAATACTCAAAGAATAAACTTATTTAAATATTAAAGAATAACATAAAAACAGAAATAAAGAACAGAGACATAATTATTTATAAGAAATAGACAAGCCACAACAATAGACTTAGAAGCCTAGTGTGTTGGTGCCTCTGGTATTAAAAGTATAATAAGATAGTAAAAACAAATTTAAGCTTAATTTGCCTGATTTCAAGGGACTGATCCAGAAGTAATTCATGTTCCTTATCCGTTCCATCAATTTTCTGGGCATATCTATGAAAGAAAATCACCAAATTTTAATTAATTTTGAAATATTCTTAAAGACACGATCCCACACAGTAAATTCCACGCATTTTTTTAATTCTTTGCAAATTTCTACATTTTGATTTCATTTCTAATATCTTCCTATTTAGGCAAATTTCATTTCTAATATCTGCCTATTTAGGCAAAAAATCTGGGTTGTTTTCCTTTCACGCCTGGAGGGCAGAAACCTTTCCTTCACCCAAGGTTATATGCTTGCAGTATAGACCACCCTATCTCAGTTCACTTCAAGGGGTGCCCCCAGGGTGGTTTAATATGACCCAGAAGTGTGCAGGTGTTCTCCATCATCATCAGTATAACCAGTGGGTCTCATTCAAAATGAAAAGAGCCTTCTAAGTCTTTAAACAGAACTTAAAGCCCAGTTAACACACATATCCAGTCTGATAACCCTGCAAAACGAAGTTTTAAAATCTTTGATTTTAAAGCAAAACCCTGCACAAGATGGACTCTGCCTCTTCTTTCATTCTCTCCCACACAACTTTTCGTCGTCTCTACTTGCTAAAAATTCCAACATTTCCATTAAGAACCTAAACGTTTAAATGCCATTTTCATTTCTTTTGCAAACTACGTCCTCCTCTAAGTACTCAGTACTGGACAGCAATCATTTCTCATATCCTTTGTACTTCTCTAAGAGATCCAAAGGGTTTTAAGATTTTATTTTAAAATCTAAAATAAAAAAAAATTTAGGGGCGCCTGGGTAGCGCAGTCGTTAAGCGTCTGCCTTCGGCTCAGGGCGTGATCTCGGCGTTCCGGGATCGAGTCCCACATCGGGCTCCTCCGCTGGGAGCCTGCTTCTTCCTCTCCCACTCCCCCTGCTTGTGCTCCCTCTCTCGCTGGCTGTCTCTCTGTCACATAAATAAATAAAATCTTTAAAAAAATAAATAAATAAATAAATAAAATAAAATAAAATAAAAAAATTTAGATTTAAATCATTTATCTGCAGGGGCGCCTGGGTGGCACAGCGGTTAAGCGTCTGCCTTCGGCTCAGGGCGTGATCCCGGCGTTCTGGGATCGAGCCCCACATCAGGCTCCTCTGCTATGAGCCTGCTTCTTCCTCTCCCACTCCCTCTGCTTGTGTTCCCTCTCTCACTGGCTGTCTCTATCTCTGTCGAATAAATAAAAAAATCTTTAAAAAAAAAAAAATCATTTATCTGCAAAGTGCAAAAACAATACACGCAGAGAAGTCCGTAGCTTATCTTTAAACTGGGACAGAAAAAGGCAAAAAAATATTAATGAAGTGAAAAAAATCATTAAAAGGTTTATTCCTCAACGGAAACGGTTAATTTTTATGCTAGTACAGAAAATTTTTTTTTATAACAGCCTCATTTATTTTACCTAGTTTGACAGTAAACTTCAGTTGAGCATGCAAAAATATATATTAAATATAAACATTTCTGAATTTTTGACTAACTTAACTACTGGCATGCTCAAATATTAAGAGGCATAACAGTCCCCCTTTTATCCATGGAGTGATAGGTTCTAAGACCACCCCACGGATGCCTGAAACCACAGATTGTACCAAACTTATGTTTCTTCCTACACATACTCACCTATGATAAAGTTCAAGTTGTAAATCAGGCATAGTAAGAGATTAACAACAATAACTAATAATAAATTAGAACAGTTATAACAAGATACTGTAATGAAAGTTATAACAAGATACTGTAATGAAAGTTATATGAATGTGGTCTTTCTCAAAACATCTTAATGCACTGTACTCACCCTTCTTGTGATGACGTGAGATGAAATGCCTATGTGGTGAGATGAGGTGAGGTGTGTGACGCAGTGGTAGGCTACTACTGACCCCCTGAAAACATGTCAGAAGGGGGATCATCTGAGCTTCTGGACTGTGGGTGATTGGGAGTAACTGAAACCACGGAAAGTGAAAACTATGGGAGAATGTGGGAGATACTGTAAAGAGCTTTACAGACATTATCACTTCCATAAACGTGTTCTGATGGAACTACTCCACTCTGAGCATACTCAAGATGGCATGCCATGGCAGTGTTTTATATGTCATCATTCTTTTAAGGACCACCTAAAAACTGCCCTAATGTAATGCTAGCAAGACTTTAATAATAAAAGTCGTCTGATCATGTGGTATGGCAATGGAAAAAGCACTAATCCTGAACAGTGAGTGTGCTAGTGTGGCCCCAAGTGCACCATGCCTCCCATTCTTCATGCCCTTAAATCTAAAGTAGACCTGCCACTTGCTTTACAAAACAGAATGTGGTGGGAGTGATGTTCTCACAGTTCTGGGCCCAAACCTTCAGAAGACATGGCAGCTTCCACTCCTGTACCCTTGAAGCCCTTTGGTACCACATAAGAAGCCTGTCTACTATGCTGGAGACCACATGCCACATGGAGAGACCATATAGATAAAAGTCACATGGAAAGGGAGCAACCCTGAAACTACATGGAGAGAAAAGGCCCAGCTGAGCCTAGCCCCCAGCCAATTCCCAGCCACATGAGGAACCATGGAAAGACCAGCATAGCAGCCCAGTGGAACTCACCCCAAGTTCCAAGATCAGGAACAAATAAAATGGCCGTTAGTTTAAACCACCAAGTTTGGGTGTTTTGTTACATGGTGGTAGGTAACAATTAAGCTGAGGAATCATACGACGTATCACTTTTTAGGGAGGGGGGAGTTAGGAAGGATCACAGAGAATCTTAAAACAAACATGGCCCATCTGACAATTGTATTACCTGTATGCATTACCAAATCCTTCATATCACAAGACCAAATTTTAATAATTTAAAGATTCAAGCTGAAAGTAATGATAAATAATCATCACAGAATCCTAGTGTAGGTAAGAACCTTAGATCTAGACCAAGCCCCTTACTTTACAGACAAGGAAAAAATGGGTCAAAGGTAATGTTCACAGTAAGGGGTGGTATCCCGACTAGAAGGAAGTCAGTTCTTTGCTGATTAACAGTCCCCCTTAATCTGTCAACACGGCAGGTTTAGGAAAAGTTTTAGGTAAGATTATTCCCCAATGAATGTTCTCTAAAATGAGATGAAAACATATTTAAATTTGTACTTTACCTGACAGTCTGAAATTGAGTATCAAAAATGTTAACAAAAGAACCCCAATTAAAAAAAAAGGCGATAAAAATCATTGCCTTTCAGTTGTTACTTACGTCTCGCTGGCATTTAAAACCTTTCTCATTTTCTTCGTTAGTGCTTTCAGACTTTCTTGGATTTCTTTTTTCTCCTGTTGCCATTTTTTTATTTCCTTTTCCAAATCTTCAAGGAACCAATCCAATTCTGTCTTTGAGATCTGAAAACATGTTTAGAAAGTACTTAAGTATTAGGAAGATTTACTTAAAAAAAAAAAAAAAAAAAAAGAGCTCCAAAGACCAGAACTGTGGTGGTATGTTAGCTTAATCGATGACTCCAGTTCAGCAGAACACACACAGCCCTGGGCATCACCTGCCCTCACCTACTCTCACCAACCAGGCTGGGGGAGGCTGTCAAATAAAAAGGCACAGAGGCATGACAGACTCTCTGGTATGGGAGAAGGGCTTCTCAAAATCAGTGATTTTTAACTTCTGTCTTTAAAGATGAGATGCCAGGAACACCTGGGTGGCTCAGTCGGTTAAGCACCTGACTCTTGGTTTCAGCTTAGGCTTGATCTCAGGGTCATGAGATCAAGCCCCACATCAGGCTCCACACTCAGTGCGGGGTCTGCTTAAGTTTTTCTCTCCCTCTCCCTCTGCTCCTCCTTCCTAACCTCTCTCTCTAAAATAAATAAATAAATCTAAAAAAAAAAAGATGAGATGCCATGTGGAGAGTGGGAATGGCAAGGTAGAAGGATAAGAGTACGGCATGTCTGAACAAAAGCAAGAGGCACTATGTGGCTGGGATAGGAGGTGGACATATGAAGACAGGGCAGGGAGAATGGTACCCAAGATGTTTTGGGTTCAAATTATGAAAGGTCTTGTAAGTCATGCTAAGGAGGGTAGATTTTGTCCTGTAGACCATGGGGAGCCAGTGAAGACTCAAGCAGGGCAGTGAGATGATGAGATTCTGGTTTTGGAAAAATAGCTCTGAAAGACACAGAAATGGATTAGGACTGGGTAAGAAGGCAGGTGAAAGTGTTAGACCAAAACAGTGGCCTTCACATTTTCTTTACTGTGACCCAAAAAAACAAATACATTTTAGTAACGATCCATAGCACGTGTACATAATACATGTATGTATGTACCCACACACAACTGAGAGAACTTTTTGAGATACTTTCTGATATTTCTATTCTATTCAATTATTAAGAACAATTCCAGTCACCATCATTAAACTGATTTCATAGCTGAATATGAATCATAACCCTTAATGTTATAAACTCTAGGGAGAAGAAGGTAAAAAATCTTTTTTAAAAAAGATTTTATTTATTATTTATTTATTTGAAAGAGAGAGAGAGAGAGAGCACGAGGCAGGGGGGAAAAGCAGAGGGAGAGGGAGAAAAAGAATCTTGAGCAGACTCAGTGCTGATCATGGAGCCCAGACATAGGCTCGATCCCATGACCCCAAGACCATGACCTGAGTTGAAATCATGAGTTGGACGCTTAACTGACTGAGCCAACCCAGGCGCCCCGAAGGTAGAATCTTTTAAAATCTCACTGCGATAGCCCAAGTGAGAGATGATAAGGATGATGGTAACAGTAGTGATGATAAAAAGAAATAAAGGAAACTTTAGAGGAAGAGGACGGGTAAGAGACCGTGTTTCTAAGTGGGATATAAGACATAAAGCAGAAGTTGACAGAATTAAAGATAGGTTTCTACTTTCAATGAATAGCTAAAAATCCCATTAACAAAAAAGGAGAGCACAGAAGATGTACTAGGCTAGGACATAAAAACAGAGATGTTAACCTAGCTTCAGATGTTTAAATAAATCTATGAATAAACAATAAAATATGTTACAACTCCACAATTTTGACCCTGCAGTCATTCTGATGGGACAGAGCAGAGATTTACAAGTGTTTGACAGAGACTAGAAATCAAAGGAATAAAAAACTGAATTCAAAAAGCTTTCAACATAACCAGTTAGAAAGGAACAACATGCTTCTAAGTCGTGTTCTCTATACAACAGGCACTTGGATTCTAGCACAGATTAGCACATGATCAAGTCAGGTGTGCTTTGCTCCTCAAAACAGACTTTCCCAATATGGGCAACTCCCACCCTATTCCAAAAGTCCGCTGAACACTTGGTTGGTTGTAACTTAGAATGCATTTCCCCATGAAAAGCCATGTTAGAAATTAAGTTAAACATCCTCCAGTTCCTTCCAGGAAGCTCCTGGTTACAGTGGTAAACCAGATACAAGGAGGGCTATAGAGTTAACAGGGCAAGTCCCCGGACCATGAAGAGTCTATTTGACTGTATAAGACACAGTCCTACCCTGGATGCTGGGGACAGAAATGTGGTGCAGAGATGGCAAAGAGGAAAGTTCAGAACCTCCTCTGAAACCTACCTGAAAAGATTCTGCAGTAGCTTCATTTTGGCATTCATTCCATCCTCCAAGGACCCCTCTCCTGCAACGCCCCCAAGTTTTACCTGACCTTTGATTTAAGCACCCCTGACCCAGGGCATGCCCACCTTCCAAGCGCATACCTTAAACGTCTTTCCTCTTCTTCATGTCTCTCAGCATTCAGACGCACCTGACTGCACTAAGGAATTCTGAAGAACCCCCTCAGCTTGCCTAGAAGTGTTCACACTTCGCTCTTCAGCCTCAGTGATTCTCTAGAGGTAGTCAGCATACATTTGGCAAGTCCAATAGTTTGTTTGCTTTTCAGAATATAAATGTGATGTTTCTGGCCTGGTCACCGGGGCATTTGGTTGAGATACCCACCAGGATTTCAGGCAGTGTGACAAACAGAAGTGAAAACCTGTATTTTGAAGCAGGGGTGGTTACTCTTCCCCAGATGGTCAGATAAAACACCACATGAGACCCAGCCTTCCTTGTTAGCTTTCTTACACAGGTGCTACTTTCTGAAACTTCTGGATTCTCTAAAAGTTTTATGTCATTTTTCAAAGTATCATCCACTCAATGCTGGCAGATGGTATAGGTGGGGTCCATGTTTATAAATACATGCCATTTATAAGTAAAACATTCTCTATATTAATATTTCTAATAATATGTGAATCAGGGAATAGAGCAATATTTACAAGAAACAAGTTTAAATTTTAATATTTTCCAGTTTGAAATTCTACTAAGATCAACAACTGCTGAGAATGTGACCAGGTTACTGAGGGTATAGGTTCAGATACAAAAATTGGGGGTCTCCTCCCTCAAAGAGGATGGTGTACCTGAAGCCAACCTACACAGACTCTGTGGGAAGTGATGGTCTTCCAGGCAAAGACAACACCAACTTAGAGCAAGGACATTTCTCCCTCTTAAGCCTTAGACGCCAAGTTTAGGATGTTCCTGGGTGACAGATTTGCTAACAGTCCAGGTCCATGAAGACTCCAAGTCCTACCACAGGGGCAGGGTTGATTTCATTGGCTTTGAGATGCACAGGCCACCTGTTTTCAGGCAGCAGAGGTTCAATGATCTTTTCAATGACATTCCTTCTAGCATGGGGACAGTTTTACTCACATTTTCCTTGCTGCTTCACCATGAATCACTGAATCATTACTGTCACTGAGGTGACTACCATGTCTACTCTACTTACAAAATCCTGTACTGCACGTGGTTATCTTCTACTACCATGACCAGTGTCCATATGCAAGCCCTGCTGCTGGTAACCAAGCCAACCTTGTTTCTCACCTACCCGGTGCTTCCACTCTCAATGATTTCACCTCAGATTAAGCCCCTTGGCCAGGAGATAATGTGTAACCACAAGGTTATACTGGGGCATAAGAACCTACTTGGCAACAAGTACCAAAAGGAGTTCAGTATCAAAAGGCACAATTACACACACACACACACACACACACACACACACACACACACACACAAAGCTCAGCCACAGAAGATGCTACATGAGTTCATCTGCTGTTTCAACTACACCCTTTAAAGACACAGCTGCCTCACAATGCTAACTAGGTCAGGTGTCAGAGTCTGTCTCTGACTACATGAAAGAGAAGGATCTGAATCCTTTTCTTTCAAACACTAGAATAAAAGAAAAAACAGACTATACACAACTGCATCCTCTATCTGCACAGCTTACTGACATAATTATAAACAGTTCCTGATGGCTTTTTTCTCAATTAGAAAACATTTGGTTTCCGTATCTCTTTTTCTTAAACCTCAACTTTGTTCCAAAATAAACAACTGAGGTACTCCTGCACCTCGGTGGCTCAGTCGGTTAAGCATCTGCCTTCGGCTCAGGTCATGATCCCAGGGTCTGGGATCCCAGAGTCTGCTTCTCTCTCTACCTCTCCCCGCTGCTGGTGATCTCTCTCTCTCTCTCTCAAATAAATAAATAAAATCTTAAAAAAAAAAAAAAAAGACAAAACAGAAAGATTACTAAGTAGGTAAAGAAAACAGAATAAAAAGATAAAAATGGTAATATAGAACTAGAGGGAGAGCAATATAAAAATGAATGGCATGGGGAACCTGGGTGGCTCAGCTGGTTGGTGGCCAACTCTTGGTTTCAGCTCAGGTCATTATCTTGGGTTTGTGGGATTGAGCTCCGCATTGGGCTCTGCGCTAAGTGCAGAGTCTGCTGAAGATTCTCTTTCCCTACCCCCTGCCCCTCCCACCACTTGTGTGTATGCACTCTCCCTCTCTTTAAAAGAAATAAATAAAAATCTTTAAAAAAAAAAAAGAGTGGCATAAGGCCCTAACCATTCTTTAGAAACAGCTTAAAACTTTTCTGACTGACAAAGATAGAGGAAATACAGTGAGCTTTATCCACAAAATAAAAACAAATCTGCTGCACAAAGAAGCCCAGGTAGTGAAAGCAGAGGGAAACGCCTTCTTAGGGTCTCATAAAGAGGGCGCTGCATAAAAATCCTGGAAGACCAGCACAGAGCTTGGCTTATTCTTTTTTTAATTGTTTATTTAAATTCAATTTAGTTAACATATACTGTATTATTAGTTTCAGAGGTAGAACTTAGTGATTCATCAGTTGCATACAACACCCAGTGCTCATTCTATCACATGCCCTCCTTAATGCCCATCACCTAGTTACCCCATCCCCTCACCCACCTCCCCTCCAGCAACCCTTAGTTTGTCCTCTATAGTTAAGAGTCTTATGGTTTGTCTCCCTCTCTGATTTCATTATTTTATTTTTCCTTCCTTCACGTTCATCTGTTTTGTTTCTTAAGTTCCACATATAAGTGAGATCATACGGTATTTGTCTTTCTCTGACTTATTTCGCTTAGTATAATGTCCTCTAGCTCCAATCACATCGCTGCAAATGGCAAGATTCCATTCTTTTTGATGGCTGAGGAATATTCCATTGTGTGTGTGTGTGTGTGTGTGTGTGTGTGTGTGTGTGTGTGTGTATCCCATCTTCTTTATCCATTCATCAGTCAATGGACATCTGGGCTCTTCCCATAGTTTGGCTATTGTAGATATTGCTGCTATGAACACTGGGGTGCATGTGCCTCTTTGAATGACTACATTTATATCCTTTGGATAAATACCCAGTAGTGCAAATGTGTCATAGGGTAGCTCTATTTTTAACTTTTTGAGGAACCTCCATACTGTTTTCCAGAGTGGCTGCACCAGATTGCATTCCCACCAACCGTGTAAGAGGGTTTCCCTTTCTCTGCATCCTTGACAACATCTGTTGTTTCCTGACTTATTAATTTTAGCCATTCTGACTGGTGTCAGGTGGTATCTCGTTGTGGTTTTGATTTGTATTTCCCTGATGTCGAGTGATATTGAGCATTTTTTCAGGTTTCTGTTGGACATTTGGTATGTCTTCTTTAGAGGGGAGCATCCAATAAATTTTGTCAAATGAAATAATGGATAATATCCTCAACAACATACTAGCAAAAAATCAAGCAACGATCTTCACAGAATGTGCAGGCCTGATGTCTCTGATGTAGGTGGACACAGAATATGGTGACCCCATATATGAGCAAGTACAGCCAAGGACAACAGAGCCCCAGCTGACCCAAAGGTGAAACAGTCCAGCCAAGCCCAACTGGGATAAACTAATCCACACACTCACACACTTGATGTTTACTGTTCTATGTCACTGAGGTTTTGTAGGTGGTTGTTACTCAGCATTATTATACGGCAGCAATTAACTGATACACCTATCCTGCTCATGAAGTGCCGAAATGTTTTTCAACTGGTTGTGGAACTGACATTCTCTTTTAAGGGAGGACAAAAGCAAGGGCTCTAGAGCCTGACACTCGCTAACTGTTCTGCCCCTTAGTACTGGTATGACTTGAGCAAGTTGCATTAGCTGCTCCTGCCTCCATTTCCTTAACAGTAAAACGGAGACAATACTAGTATACTATACTATACACTAGTATACTATGATTGAGATTAAATAAAATAATTCAAGTAAAAAATTTACAATTGAGTATGGCACATAATAAGCTCCATAAATGTTAGACTAAAAAAGGCTAAGCTTGGCAAAGATTGTGACTGAATAGGAGAACACCGCTACACAGATGGGGGCTGAGAAATTTCTGGCAGGCAAGGCCCAAGATTCTGTTTTAATTTAAAAATAGGACAAAGTTCCAAAATTCTTCTCCATAAATTATTCTAGGCCAAAATTATTTTGACTGTGTTTTAAGAGTCAAAGTCAACTTAAATACCCATCTTAGCTATAAGAAAATCTCATTAAAGCACCTTGAGAACACACGTCCCAGGGGAGATGAGGAGTGATTGCTTAATGGGTACAGGGTTTCTTTTTGGTGCTATGAAATGGTTCTGGAACAAGACAGTGGTAATGGTCATATGACATTGTGAGTCTACTGAAAACCAATGAATTATAGACTTTATAATGGTTAAAATGGTGAATTTTATCATAATAAACTAAAAAGAACATACGTCCTTGAGCAATACTGCAATCAGTTACAACCTGCCAGTTACAAGTTAGAGATATATTAAAACAACAGGAGCCTCTGCTTTAGAACAGGTATTCTCTGACAGAATGGATAACTGGCCTAATTATCTATTAATTATCTATCTATTCCTAGCCCATAATAATGAAACCCCATTAGCTATATAAAGTAGTTAGCTCAGATTTTCATTGATGCTTTTTATGTGCTAAGCAGTTTTTCTCAGTAGGGGAATGAGTGGCATTTTAAGTGGGATAATTCTTGCTTCTACTATACTTAGTATCTCTGGACAACCCCACCCTTGTCCAAACACCCCTGTGAGTCCTCACAAACCTATGAAGTAGAGATTGTATTACTAATGAGGAAACCAAGGGTCGAAGAAACCAGGTAAACTAAGGAATTAGATGGTAGTGCTGGAGTTCAACCTAGGGAACCTGACTGAGGCCTGGGCTTACCTATGTATTCTCTCCAGTATGAAGGGATGCTGCATCTAATACATCCATTATGTAATACCAAGCAATTTTTAAGTAAAAGTATTAGCTGATAACCTCAGTAACTAGAGAGTCAAAGGCCATGGGAAAAATCAATAAAAGCCAAAAATGTCCTTTTATGTTTATAAAAGATTCCTCCACAGGCTGATCATGAACATAATTATGATTCATAAGGAAATGGCCACAGCTATATCTCTTCTACTCCTGTGTGGACAACTACCTAAAAGCTCAGATGAGCAACTTGTCCTGATAAGAAATGAGTCTGTAATTTATATGGGAAGTCTAACAACCTAACAGGCCTGAAATCTGGGGACTAAATAATGGCTCTTTTAAAAAACAGACTGCCTACACTCTTGAGAACCACCACCTAAAAGCAGACCCCGAGCCTCCATGAAGGTAAAAAAAGAAAATACATCAGAAGCTCAGCCCAGTCAGAGCTGTGGCTCTCTAGCAGCCCTCCTCCCTGGGCACCTGGTTAACCGTGGATTTCTTGGTCAGGTATACAAAGAGGCCCTTGATAAACAGCACAAATACAGGACCCAGTCAGACCAGCAGTTTACAAAGCTGGACAAGTCTCTGCCAGAGAGAAGGAAACCTCACTCATCAGTTGCCCACCTTCAGTGGCAGTCTGAAAATCTGCTCTCCTCACTTAACTCAGGTGGCCATAGGCATTCTTATAGGGATTTAGTAAAACTGAATTTTACTGATGCAATAGAAAGTTTATAAAAATATTTTATTTTGTTAAGCCCTCCAGGTAACTTATTCAAATTAGTGTTCTATGAGTCACTGTGCAGGGTTTTATTTTTGCTCATTTTCTCCTCTCCCAATTAGGAAGATCTCATTCAACCAGGCAACTGACCAGAAAGCCTGGTTCCTTCTAATTCCTCTCATCCTTCAAATCGCCCCAGTCCCATCGCAAGTGAAAATGAGTTATAACAGGAATGTTGTAACTATTATAATAGGAATGTTGTAACATTACCTTTACAAACGGACCCTTTTCTGCCGGGTGTACTTAAATCTCAATACATCAATTTCCTGATTAAAGTTCCACCTAAGCAAATTTTCTTCTATTTAATATGGTACCCCAGCTACTGATCCAGACTCCTGGAATAAATTTTTCCTTTTTCTGTTTTTAATTTAAGTGTAGTTGACAATTCTATATGTTAGACAATGCTTACCACAGTAAGTGTAAATCCATCCTTTCTTAAATTAACTAACATCCCTTTGTTAAATTTGTACAGAAGACCTTAGTTTTAAAAAAGAAACGCACTATGATTCCCCTACATCTATAATTCCATTTCCCTACCAATTCAATCTGGCCTTGCCACTAATTAGTATTACTCCAATAGCCAATACTCAATTACATATAACTGTAATCCACCTTAGCTAATGGAACTCAAGATCAATAGACTCAAACAAAATGGTCTAAGTGATTTTACAGATCTAATATGCCTAAGCTCCACGTGTTATGCTCACATTTCCTTAAGAGTAAGATGAAGACAGTAGTAGGAATAGTAGTAACAGTGGCAGGCAATACTTACAGAGCCCCTATTATGCACCAGGCAGTTTTAAGTACTTTACAAGTATTAATCTAACCCCAAGAAATGGGAGCTATTATCACCCAAATTTTCCAAATAAGAAGCTAAAGCACAAAGAGGTTAGATAACTTGCCCCCGATGAGAACTAGTACGGAACCCAGCTTACATCTGAACCTAGCCGGTCTGACCCCAAGACTCACACTATGAACCACTAATGCTATACTGCTTCTCAACATAAACCAGGGTTAACTCAGAACTTGTCAACAGAACACAGGTTTAGTTAATGAAGCAAACTGAACTATAAATGAAAACCCAGATTCACCGCCCTTTTCATATACAACAACATGTATAGGTTCTAAAACAGTACAAAAACACTGCCACTTTAATATGTCATAAATTTAAAGAGGCATTAAAAAAAAATCCTTTGTTCAGCCAACAATGCTCCTGATCGTGTCACATGCTACTACAGAGAAGTTTCAGACACTGATTACCTTATTTTCTTCTAAGTTCCTTTTCAACTTTTCTTCCAGGTCCCGGGTCTCTTCTGAGCCCTTGAGTTTTCTCTGCTCATAATTTTCGCATGCCTCCTTTAGCTGCTCTTGTAAAACCTGGTACTCCTTCTCAATCTGTAAAATATCTCCCTAAAGGTAAATTACAAAATTATCTATTAAAAGTAGTTCAAAATGCCTATTTTGATCTTGTTCTGAATAGTCTCCTCAAATAAACAAAGGAGAATAAAAGGCAGAAGAAAATTTACAAGGGCAATGTCATGATAATTCATTTTGACTCACCTGTTGTGCCTCAAAAGGATCATATGGCTCAGTATTGACTTCTTGATGTGTTATATTCCAAGACACCTTTGTGGCAAAACAAACACTTATATTTATCTCAATTGCTCTAGTAAAATAAATCCATATGTAATGACATTTTAAGGCATTCCCACAATTTTTTCAAGGGTTTTTTTTTGACAATTTTAATAACGTTGTATGCTTCCTACAAATACTTGTATTAGGAAAGAGCTATCACCTAGAATTAGTAAAAATAAAAATGACTTCGGTTCATTACTCTTAACATGTTTTTTTTTTTTTTTTTTTAAAGATTTCATTTATTTGAGAGAGAGAGAGACAGTGAAAGAGAGTGAGAGAGAGCATAAGTGAGAGAGCATGAACAGGGGGAAGAACACAGGGAGAAGCAGGCTCCCTGCTCAGGACTCTGACAAGGGGACTCCATCCCACGAGCCGAAGGCAGACGTTTATCCAACTGAGCCACCCAGGAGCCCCTTAACATGTTCTTTCAAAACTTTCTTAGAAAACAGAAAATATAATGAGGAGGGGAATAATCCAACAAGGGTTTAATGAATTCATACCCTACAGAGTGAACTATAGGAGAACGTCAATTTATTCTCTGCTTGTTAGGAACTTTTATTTGCATCTCTCATATCTCTCCACATATTTTTTTTTCTTTTTTTAACTCCCCCATTCCTCCCCTGTTTGAGAGAAACTGGTCACACATATAAGCCCAGACTCTTGCTTTTCTCAGCTGCCTGTGCAAAAAGCACTTTTCCCTTCATTCTCCATGCAGTAAGCCTTGTGGGGCAAGCACCCCAAGACGGGAGGCTTCCTGGTCCAGCACTACTATAACTGCGTGGGTGAGCTGGTGCTCCAGTGTTGGGCTTCGATGTTGGGACATGCAAGTGCTACAGAAACAAACCACATCATCCTTGTGGTGCCATTATTAATTATTAGGTGATGTTCTCGCTCCATCTGCTGATTCCTCTATCTTATTTCTCAAAGGGTACAAAACTTGGTTAGGGAAGAAGTGTATTATTTACTAGACCCAAAAATTCTTTCTGGATTACCTGTCATGCCCTACAAAAGGGTTCATATTTTTAAAACATTTCTACGCAAAAGATTTCATAACCATTATAAAGTCAATTATTTAAAAGAATTTTAATAAATATTATGGCAATGAAAGATGAGAAGGAAAATTTAACTTCAGTATTAAGATGATTTTTTTTCTGTTTAAGCCTTACCTGTATGGCAACCACTTGTGTATGTGGAATATTTGTTACTTCATCGGTATTTTCTGGATTTACTTCCCACTTGTTGGCAGAATCTCCACAGTGACCATCGATTCTGTTAGACTCACTCAGGGCTGTATCAGCACCATCTGTGCTGCACTGTGTCTGTACTGATACTTCCAAAGAGTCCTGAAGGATCTGTGTTTCAGGAGCAATCTGGTTACCAGCGGCATTCTCAGCATTCAAACGATGACCCTCAAAATACACAGCAGCACTTTCATCTGGCTTGTCACTGGCTATAAGAGATGGCACCACTGGCACTGATCTCTGCAGCTGATACTCAGAAGACATGTTGGCCAGAGGTGTGTAAATGTTAGTGTACTGGGGCACACTCGGTAACACATTTACGTATGTTGGTGGTGTCTGGGTAATGTCAAACCCCCGAAAGGGGGGGTATGTACAGGAGCCTGTGACCAAATGGGGTTGAGTCCAGTAGGTTGGTTTCACATCCTCAGAAGCTGGTTTGGGAGAATTAGAGGATACTCGCTTGTGACCTGCCTCCTCGGATACTGGTTTGGGAGAATCAGAAGAGACTTCTTTCGGCTTCTCATCCTCAGAAACTGATCTAGAAGAATTATCAGACTCTGGTTTCGGCTTCACAGCCTCATAGGTTGGTTTGGGAGAATTCGCAGCTGTAGGTTTGGACTTCGCATCCTCAGAAGTTGCTGCTGAAGATAAATCAGACCCTGGTTTGGATTTTACATCTGGTTTAAATTCCCTAGCGGTTGGATTCAGTGGCAGTTTAACTCGTAAATACTCCCCTGTTTTTGAAATTTCTTCCACTTTTGTCTTGATGTTTTTCTTCTTTCTCTTTTTCTTGAGCCGCAATGCAACTTTCTTCAATGCAATACAGTTGTCAATCACAACAAAACGAGGACATCCCAGGAGAAAAGATTTCAAACCTCCAGCTTTTTCTAGTATCTGTCGAGTTTCTTCTGGGAAGAATTCATATTCTTCAGAGAACATTTTATTACTCATGTCCAAGGGACCATGCTCCTCCAACAACTGAGAGAAATAACTTGGAAAAAAAATTATGTTTACGTGTTATTATAAGGAAGTACTTATACATGTTCATTTGAAAAAAATATTTTCCCCAAAATTCTCCCAAAGCAATTTCTTTTCCAACTGATCTCAACAGCTCCCCAACAAACATATTATATTCATATTAAATCTGACAAAAGCTAACTGCAATCAATGATACTCTAAAAGCAAAATTTTGTTTACCCCTTGGAAAATAATCCTTAAAAATTTCTTTTGAAAAAAAAAAAAGAATAAAAAGGGATTAAAAAGTTATTTTATAAATTTCAATTACATAATTAGACAATCTATTTTAAAAGTAATGAAAAGAAAATTTATTATACAGGAATATTAGTAACGAGATGTCAAATGAGAAGACATCAAATTTCACTAAAATCCTATGGAATTTGCATGTAGTAATCTTAACATTTTTCTGTTGAAGACTAGGCAATGATTTAAAGGTATTGAAATTAATCCTGTCTGATCAATAAACCAACATAGTACAGGATCAGACACACAGTAATGGGGCGATCCCTTAATCTACCTCCAGTTCTGGGGCTGTTTTTTTTTTCCCACTCTTGTGTCAGCCTCAAAGAGCCTTACTCTTCCATTTGAATTTGGTATTCAGTCTATAACAGTGGCATTAACTAGGAAGAAAGACACACACCACACACCACCAAAAAGATTTGCTTTTTCAAGAGCAAAAATCTCCAAAGGACTTTCTTAGTAAATTAACACTAACCAGGAAGACAACTTATTTAGGGGGAAGGTAAAAACACTTCTTTGAAGCAAAAGAGACCACTTTATGTACAGATGCTGCTAGAGAAAAAGGCATAGGACTATTTCTGAAAATGATTAACCTCTACTCAAAGTAACTGATATTCTGAAGGTTAAAGACCAAATGCCACTACTTTTCGTCAGCAATGCTCCTCTAAATACTTTAAGTGTTTTTGATGACTATTTTCCCCTTAGAATAATCTCTACAATTCAAACTCCCCAACACACGTGTTGTTTTGCAAGGTAACAGGTTAGATTTGTTTTCACTTTAAGAGTCCCATCAAACTTCATTTTTATTTTAAGATTTTATTTATTTATTTTAAAGAGAGAGAGAGAGCGCGCGCACACGCGCGCATGCAAGAATACACTCGGGGGGAGGGGCAGAAGGAGAGGGAGAGAAATCCTCAAGCAGACTCCCCGCTGACACGGGGCTCAATCTCAGGACTCAGATCATGACCTGAGCCGAAATCAAGAGTCGGCTGCTTAGAGATGCCCTTCAACAGATGAATGGATAAAGAAGATGTGGTACATATATACAATGGAATATCAGCCATCGGAAAGATGAATACCGACCATTTGCACTGACGTGGATGGAACTGGAGAGGATTATGCTAAGTGAAGTAAGTTAAGCAGAGAAAGACAATTATCATATGGTTTCACTCATATGTGGAACATAAGCAATAGCACAGAGGACCACAGGGGAAGGGAGGGAAATCTGAAGGGGAGAAGAACCATGAAGACTATGGACCACAGGAAAAAAACAGGGTTTCAAGGGGGAGGGGGTGACATGGTGACGGGTACTGAGGAGGACACATGTGATGAGCACTGTGTGTTATACATAACTAATGAACCACTGAACACGTCAAAAACTAATGATGTACCTTACAGTGTCTAACTGAATAAAAAAGATGAAAAAAAAAAAAAGGCAGCATTCAGTCTTTCACCACTATGTAATATATTAGTTGTAGGTTTTCCATGGATCTCTTCTTTCAGATTAGGAAGTTTCCTTCTATTTCTAATTTGCTGAGAATTTTTAACTGGAAAGAATATAAAAAAATTTTTTTTTCAAATGTATGGTCTATGTCTAAGATGATAATGTAGTTTTTCTTCTTCGATTTCTTAGGTGGGTTACACTGATTTTAAAATGTTAAATCAGTCTTCCATTTCTAAAATAAACTCCCTTTGGTCATTAAAAAAAAAAAAAAAAAAAAAAGATGGGGCTCCTGGGTGGCTCAGTCATTAAGTGTCTGCCTTCGGCTCAGGGCATGATCCCAGGGTCCTGGGATCGAGCCCCATGTCAGGCTCCCTGCTCTGCTGGGAGCCTGCTTCTTCCTCTCCCACTCATCCTGCTTGTGTTCCCTCTCTCGCTGGCTGTCTCTTTCTCTGTCAAATAAATACATAAAATCTTTAAAAAAAAAAAAAAAAGAGTTGGTTGCTTAACCAACTGAGCCACCCAAGTGCCCCTCCAATTTCATTTTTAATGAGAAATCTCTAAAAGCAGAAGGGTCCGAAGGAAAGTGAGGTAAAAAGAAATCACTGTAGTCTCAGAATCAGTAACCCCTGTTGAGGATTTCGGCTGATTGGTATAACTTCGGCTCTACCATCTCTCTGAAGAGAGATACCTTTCCATTTGGCATTTAGCTGCTATTAAGCAACAGCAGAATAATTCATGAACTGTGTACGTGTATTTACCTTCTGCTCTCCATGATGAATACTAAAGAGAATCATTGAAAAACAAAACTTTTCCACCTGGATTAAAACACTTAAATCCAAAAAGGGGTAACTAAAAAACAGAGACCACATACAAGGAAACCACTCTAAGTAATTCAGCAATGAGCTTTTCTTTCTTTTTTTAAAAAATATTTATTTATTTGACAGAGAGAGAGAGTGCACAAGCAGGCAGAATAGCAGGCAGAGGGAGAGGGAGGAGCAGGTTCCCTGCCAAGCAAGCAGCCCGACTCGGGGCTCAATCCCAGAACCCTGGGATCACGACCCGAGCCAAAGGCAGTCGCTTAACCAACAGCCACCCAGGCGCCCCAGCAATGAGCTTTTCAATAGCTAGCAATGTAAATGGTAGCACAGATCTGGTCATGTTTACAAAGCAACTAATAAAAGTCATGTTCTTGAAGAATAGTCAAGGATATGAAAAAAATGCTCACTATCTGAGTGAAAAAGGTTATGACAAAGCTGAATGTATAGTAAAATATAAATAAAATATAGGGGCTCCTGGGTGGCACAGCGGTTAAGCGTCTGCCTTCGGCTCAGGGCGTGATCCCGGCGTTATGGGATCGAGCCCCACGTCAGGCTCCTCCGCTGGGAGCCTGCTTCTTCCTCTCCCACTCCCCCTGCTTGTGTTCCCTCTCTCGCTGGCTGTCTCTGTCTAATAAATAAATAAATAATCTTTTTAAAAAAATTAAAAATATATATATAAATAAAATATAGTAAAATGTAAAATGCTAAAAGTTTATAAATTTTAAAACCTCTGTTTTACACACCTACATTTTAAAAGCCTGAAAGGATATACACCAAAAATTAACTGCAGTTATATCTGGGTGATAGAATTATTCATAATTTTTTTCCTTTATTTAAAAAAATTCCATAGTAATTTATATTATTACTTTAACAATCAGAAAAAAAATTTTTAAAGAAATAGAGCCTCCACATTTTTTCCACTGGCTAAATAGCTATGAATTTTTCAAACACTAAAGCAGAACAAAATTTAATTTAACATGGGTCTCTAGCCCAAACGGAAACATTATAACCATATCATGAATAAAATTTTTATAGTCACTATTATTTGAAATGCAACACAAAATGAACTTTAACTCTATTTATACATCTTTCTAGCTTTGAAAAATCATCTCTGTAAGATAAACAAGCATCCAAAATAGCATGAATATAATTTCTTAATACTTCAGTGTTTTACAGGGGTTAGAATCCATCCACCAATGCACACTGAACAGTGGTATTGGTGTGACTGTCTAGCAGAATGAAAGAGGCCAGAGCTCTAATGAAAGGTGCCAGATAACAACTGAAATGATGAGGCTGACTCGGTCTTCTGCCAAGTTGCACAAGATTCATCTCCACTCTTATCACTGCCTGCCCTCATTCAAAGTCTCAGACTCTGCACTTCAGGACCAGAGACAAAAAGGAGGCACACTACACATGACAGGAGTTTAAAAAAAAAAAAAAAGGTAATGATACCAGAAATATTAATAGTTCTTATGTTATATATATATATATATATATATGTACATATATTTTCATAATTCGATGATGACCATTAGTGTCTGAAATGGTCATGGTTGGTCATCCGAACCACAGTGCAATTACACGTCACTGCTGGCACAGGGGCAAGGGATAAGGATGGAGAAAACATTTCAGAAGGTATCCCCACCCTACTATTCCAGTTGTGGTCCTTTGAAAAATCACTGTTTTGTACAAGCTCATAAACCTTATTTCAGAGTAATTTTATTTGCAATACACTGTGACCTGACCAATAATCATTTTAGCTCTCCTGCTACTTACAAGCTGCATGAAAGGACTGTATCTTCTACTTTTTCTGCAATCTTCCACAGTGCTTAACCCTAAATGGTTAATAAATGCTGGACGACTAATTACCACCACTAATGAGGTGTTAGGAAAAGCTAAATGCAGACTACTACCCATTGAAATTTAATTTGCTTCAACTATATAAAATCATAAAATGTTAGAACTGGAAGGGCATTAGGTCAATTAAACGGCAATCAGTCTAATCCCCTACTTCACGGTGAAATACTTAAAGTTAATAGCAGTTAACCCAATATTCTTGATTCCCTGTCTAATAATTTTTCTACTCTACACTCTTGTCATAAAGAAAATTATAGTAGTTTCATTTTTCTTTCTTTTATCCACTGGCCACCTTTTAAAAGAAATCTTTTTTTTTTCTTTTTGAAGTTTTTGTTTAATTATTCATTTAAGTAATCTGTACATCCTGTATGGGGCTTGAACTCACAACCCCGAGATCAAGAGTCACACACTCCTCTGACTGAGCCAGCCAGGAGCCCCTAAAGAAATCATTCTTAAGCCCATCATTACATGTCTACTTTCGAAAATTCAAAGAAACAATTGTTTTGAGATGTAACTCCCCGCAACTTCATGACTTTAAGTTCTATCTCAAAATACAAATCAGCCTATTTTTTTTCTCACGAAGTTGTTTAATTTCCTCCCACTTGTAACAGTAATAAATTCCTTAAGAAGCAAGGCCCTCAAAATGATACGATTTAGCTTCAGTTTTGGATGCCTGAAGCAAAGCCTACCATATTTTAAGAAATACTAGTGTAGTTTTATAGCTATTTCCATATGGTCATCCAGGAGAGTTCTCTGGAAATATGATTTGCTCAACATTTCAACTCTAAAGAAAAACCATGAAGAGGGACCTATGAGCATAACTAGACTGAACAGAAATAATGCAACTGGGGAAAATAGAAGGAATGACTAAATTATGGATGAGTGACAGGTTTTCTGGGAGAACGGTTAGCTTTTATTTTTTTTTTTAAGATTTTTATTTATTTATTTATTCAACAGGATAGAGACAGCCAGCGAGAGAGGGAACACAAGCAGGGGGAGTGGGAGAGGAAGAAGCAGGCTCATAGCGGAGGAGCCTGATGTGTGGCTCGATCCCACAACGCCGGGATCACGCCCTGAGCCGAAGGCAGACGCTTAACCGCTGTGCCACCCAGGCGCCCCAACAGTTAGCTTTTAAATTAATTTTTAATTGCAGGTCTTAGCCCTCAATTTCTCTTCTTAAGGAAGGTAGCAATATCTTTTTTTTTTTTTTTTAAGATTTTATTTATTTATTTGACAGAGAGGCAGCAAGAGAAGGAACACAAGCAGGGGGAGCGGGAGATGGAGAAGCAGGCTTCCCGCTGAGCAGGGAGCCCGATGAGGGGCTCGATCCCAGGACCCTGGATCATGACCTGAGCTGAAGGCAGACGCTTAACGACTGAGCCACCCAGGTGCCCCAGAAGGCAGCAATACCTTAATAATACCAAGCTCAAAATGGTTAACTGCTTCCTAGATTTTCCTGAACTCTTTACTCCATTACTTTATCCACCCCACTCAGACTTATTAACTTCTCACTGGACTTACGAGATGCTGAACATCCGCATCCATCAACAAAGGAACAGTAAGATCAAATAATCATACTACTCCTTGTCAAATGTATAACTCCACCCTTATCAATGAGAGGTATGTTCCAAGACCCCCAGGGATGCCTGAAACCACAGATAGTACTGAACCCTATTTACACTGTTTTGTTCCTATGCATACATACTTATGATAAAGTTTAAGTTATAAATTAGGTGCAATAAGAAATTAACAGCAGTAACTAATGATGAAACAGAAGTTATAATAATATACTGTAATGAAAGTTATGTGAATGTGATCTCTCTCTCAAAATATCTTATTGCACTGTACTCACCCTTCTTATGATGATGGGAGATGATAAAATGTCTACATGACAAGATGAAGTGAGGTGAGTGACACAGGCACTGTGATGTAATGTAAGGCTACTACTGCCTTCTGACAATACGTCAGGAGGACCATCGGCTTCAAGACCACGGTTGACAGTGGGTTAGTGAAATCTTGGAAAGCAAAACTAAGGATAAGGGAGGAGTACTGTATGCCTTGGAAGTCATGATAAAAGATTACGGCTGAGGGCCCCTGGGTGGCTCAGTCAGTTAAGTGTCCTAACTCTTGGTTTCAGCTCAGGTCATGATCTCATGGGTCATGAGATCAAGCAGAGTGTCCAGTTCCATGCTCAGCTTGAAGATTCTCTTCCTCTGCCCCTCCCCCTACCTGCGTGCATGTGTGCATATGTCACTTTCTTTCTCTCTCTCTCGCTCTCAAATGAATAAAAAAAAAGATTATGGCTGGAAACTTTATAGGTCCTATCAGCATATACCAGGTGAGTTTTAGAAACAGAAAATACCTATTTTAAGCAGCTCAAACTGACAAAACCAATAATAATTAGGATTCTAAATTTAATAGTTAAAAACACTCCGTTAACTCTGTGTAATACGTGACAAAAGCTGTAAAAATACTTTTCTTCCTCAGGTTTGTGAGCCAATAAATGATTCCTTTAATAAGCACAATGGACACAAATTAAACAACTTGAGATCTTTAACTGGCAGCTTCAGTATAAAATAATGCTTGTAGGAATGTTAAACTACTTACTCATACAGAGTTGAACATTTTTGTTTTGGGTTAATGTCCCACAGCTTCTTATTACGGACAACATATTCACTACTGTGCTGCTCGTAGATAGCTTCAAATTCTTCCACATCTTGCCGAAGGTGGTCAGGTACCACAAATGGGCCTGCAGAATTAGAACTGCGCCTGCAGATAAAAAAACAATTTTGTGAATCATAAACTTCTGAGGTAACCCAGATAATATTTAAATTGAAATAAATATAAAGACAGTAATATTACTCAGCTTTACAATGCAAAAAAACACTACCAGAGAATTAAATGTAGAAACGTTACCCTTCCACAATTACATATATATATATATATATATACATATATATATGCATGACCACTGAGTAAGCACTTTTAATTAAGTACCTACCCTTGCTCCCAAGAGCAAATTTTTTGAAACTTCTGGTTTTAAAAGTATCGATGTTACTTTAATGGTAACTTGTTAAAGAGAAAAATGAAAGATTTTATTATAACTGCTATTCAGTTAAAATGAGATTGAGAGACTTACTAAAAAGATTTATTTTTCTAAAATATAACATTCTAGCATTCTAAAAAGATGTGGTAGTTTGAGTGTGAGTTCTAAAACCAGATTGCTGGATTTAATTCCTTGGCTCTGCTATTTATAAGCTTCAGGCTCTTGGGCACATCACTCAACCATACCATACCATTCAACTATATGGTGCATGAGGAGACTCCTTATCCGTCAAATGGACATAATTCTTACTTCTTAGGGTGGAAGAGTGGATTCAATGAGTTTATAAAGCCAATGGAATAGTACCTGGAATCTAAGTGTTATCTAAGTATAGGCTTTTACTATTTTAACTTAAAATGATTCCTCCATTTAAAGAATCCGTAAAAATGACTGTGGGAAAGCAGTTGTTATGACAACTCCTTTAAGAAATGTGAAAAAAAAACCAAAAAACCGTGGATTTCTAGTCCATAAAGGAATAGGACATAAAAAGGTCACTGCTACTCACTATTTTTTTCTTCTTATGTCTATTTGTTTCCTGAAAACTCAAGTTTCAACAACTAGACACTGAAAATTGCTCATATCTAAGGTTAAACCACAACATCATATACAGCTTCTGAAACATCTTCCTCTCTGCTACTATAGCAAATATGCTAGTGATTATCAATAGGACATTCTTTTCACTGAACATTCTAAGGACTCTTTTCTAGGATTTTCCCACAGTTATCTTGCACATAGTAAGTTTCCAAACTGATCTAATGAATGTCATTAACCCAGTGATTTTAATGTAGTTTGCATGAATTCTTAATGCAGACAAGCCATGCTATAAATTCAACCAAGATGTATCACACCAGGTTGTCATAACAGATGCACATCTTTAGACAGTGAAGTCAGGGAAATAAAACACAAGTTTAATTTACGTTAAATTAATACCACGTGCTAAGTTAATACACCTGAGTTAAAATGAAGCAAAAAAATTTTAATTGTACTTACTTATGGTCTTCACCTGAAGTGACACTCTCATTATTTGTTGTTACTGTAGCTGTTCCAGACCCCACTAACATAGGCTAGTTCAAAAGACAGAAAAACGAAAATGATTTTCTACCTTAAAATTCCATGAAAAAAATTAGCATTAAAACTGATGAATGCTTATATAAATATTCATGCAAACTGCCAATATACAAGACTTATCTAAATTTTTCTTGTGTACAGAAACACATAGTTACTGTTTCAACAGCCATAAGTAAGCCCAAATTAACATTCAGGTAGCTTTCAACGCTCCAAAAAAATTTTAAATGTCAAAGATAAAAAGACAAGTTTTAGTGGAACTTACACACAGCTGCTCTCATCCTCCCCTAATATTTGTTTCCTGTCTCAACTCCTGCCCTCCTTACCTGAGCCCCCACATTTATGACAGCCAAGGAGAACCCACCGTAAAATAAACAGCACTCTATTTATCTCATGGGCTTGGAGCAAATCTTTAGATTAAATCTTAAAAAAAAAGTCTTTCTCTACAAAATGCTTCAAAATATCCCCCAATATTGGTTAATTCTAATTTATCTATTCAATTATTTTATACAAGAATTGATACAGAAAATACTCTATACCTTTGAATCTTTTGGCTTCTTTTTCTTGCCTTTATTTTTTATCTTGGCAGAATTAAACTGGAAAAATGGGGGGGGGAACAATGAAAATGCAAATAAAAGAATTACAAAGCTCAAAATAAAGATACCATACTGCTTTTAGGCACAAGCTGAATATATATATAACAAAAATAACAAAAGTGCTGAACAAAAATAGCATTTACTATATTAGCCCTAGTGTTAGGATTAATAGAAAAGAGAAAGCTCAAGGATGACTATGTTATAATTAAAATTGCTCCAGCATTTTAAACTCATTTGTAAGAAGGTTTATGTTATTTCAAGCAATCAGTCTTTTAGAGTAATTCCAGTTATATGCTACCAGCATTTTAATGATATTCCTTTTACTAAGCTAAACTAGACACTCTTCACCTGGCTAATTCTGGGGGCACAGTGGACTTGGAAGACATTTAACTTCCCATGGGTGTGTTAGCTGTGTTTTCATACTTAGCTGGGCAGTATTCAACAGCAGATTAAGACAAAATTTCAAGTACAGATGACCTGATCCTAAAAGTCAGTAAATAAGCACCTTTCTGTCTGAAAACTGCCACAACCTACTAAGAAAAACTCTGGAATTATTTTAACTTAAACTCAATTTGGAGCCATCCAAAACAAAGTCTCTTTGTTTTCCTTACAGAGCAAAACATTAAAACTTTAATCATTACAGATAACTTTTCATTTTTATGCCAGGAGATAACAACTCCTTCCCTATTTCTGAGATTAACATTTATTAGTTGCAAAACTTTATGGACACTAATTTAAGCCTTCAAGTTTGCTGACTGTCACTCTAATTCTAAGAGGAAGACTGGTATTAACTTTCTAAGAAATTAGCATACATCAGCCAGAAATCTTCCACATTTGGTTCTAGAATGCCACTGTGATGCAAATAAACACTGGCCTGGGTACTCCTCTCTTCCTTTGGTTAACACAAATTAGCACACTACAGTTAAAGTGATGAAGTAACTTACCGGCACATCGCCACTGTCTTGTTTCCTTAATACAGTACAGCGGCTGTCTGCAGGAAAATACCGACGATTTGTGAGAAAATGGAACTTTTGCACTGCCAAACAACATACTAAAGCCTTAAAGAGAACTACCCCAGGTACTACTATCATCAACTATGTTTTACTCCTTATTTGGCTTCGACACAAATTTAGTTTAGAAACCAAGAGCAAAATGGCCAATTAAATGGAAACCAACCACAAAGAACCACAAAATGTGAACCCAATTCAGCACAATTTGAGTGCTTTCTAGGTGTCAAACTCTATGTTAGGTACCGGGAATACAGAAATGCAGAGAACAGCCCCTGCCACAGATAAGTCTGTGTTCTAAGCTTGTATTGTGCAAAATACACAAACAGACCAATAGCCAGTATACCAAATGCCTCAATAAATACAATGGAAACAAAGGTGATGGAATAATAAAGTCTTCAAGGATGAAGCCCAAGAAGAGGTCAGAGAGGGCGCAGCTGGGAAAGCGAGACTTGAAATAAACAAGCAAAGGAGTAGGACATGGTTGGAGGAAATGCATGAGCAAAGACACAAGGCAGGAAAAGCACAAGGAAGGTTTGGACACCTTCAAGAAGTGAGATGTATATACAGAGGGCAGATGGGGAGAGTGATGATAAACCCAGGCAGATGATGTGAATTTAATGTGTAGGCAAAACGAAGCAAATGTTTAGCAAAATCATTATAGGATCAGATGTTCTAGAAGAGTCACTAGTGGTAATGTAAGAGGAAGATCTGGAGTGGGAAGGTCTAGAGGAATAGAGACCAGTTTGGAGGCTACCAGGATGGTCTAGTCACGGAAAGATTACTAAGGTTCTGACGTAGGAAGTGGAGTTGGACAAGAAAGGACGGATCAAAGATAAACCTTATTGGAACCAGTGACAAACTAGACATGTGGTAATAGGAAAAAGGAAGAACTGAGGGTTTCCTGCCTTTTTTAAAAAGATTTTATTTATTTATTTAACAGAGAAACAGCCAGCGAGAGAGGGAACACAAGAAGGGGGAGTGGGAGAGGAAGAAGCAGGCTCCCAGCAGAGCAGGGAGCCCAACGCGAGCTCAATCCCAGGACCCTGGGATCACGCCCTGAGCTGAAGGCAGACGCTTAACAGACTGAGCCACCCAGGCGCCCCAGGGTTTCCTGCTTAGATACAAGATATATAACAATGTTACTAAGAATAATTTAGGAAAAACAGATCTCTAGGGATATAAGTTGGTTCAGCCACACTGCTCTTAACGGGCCTTTTAGCTGTCTACAAAGAAATACCAACAGGAAAATAGTATGCAGAGTTCAGGACAGAGGATGGAACTTCAAATTATCATAGCATTGGTGACATTATTGAATATTTTCTTTTACACAACCAATGGATTCTGAAAAGTTTTAAGAAATATAATCATCTCTTTAAATGAAAAGAGAGAAAACTGAAAATATCTGGTGTAAGATTGAGAAGCAGAGCTATTAGAGGGGAAAATCTGTTGGGATGGCTGGTCATTTGGCTGGTGGGTTCTGACTCTATGACTAAGCAGACAGAGTCATAGCCAGACGGACTGCATAGCTGGGGTACAAAAAAAATGCACACTGGGGTGCCTGGGTGGCTCAGTTGTTAGGCGTTTGCCTTCGGCTCACACGTGATCCCAGGGTCCTGGGATTGAGCCCCGCGTCGGGCTCCCTGCTCTGCTGGGAGCCTGCTTCTTCCTCTCCCACTCCCCCTGCTTGTGTTCCCTCTCTCGCTGTTTCCCTGTCAAATAAATAAAATCTAAAAACAAACAAACAAACACACACTGAGAAGGGTGTCCTTTTTATTTTGTGTGATCCAAGCATTGGGTTTACAAGCTCAGTTGCCAGACAGCATTTTATTACCAGCAGCAGCAAACTGATGGCAATAAATTCAGGCTATCAAGTAAGGCCTCTAGTCACGAAGCTGTGTCCTAGAAAAATAAAGCCATCTATATTTGAATGTGCTCCCTCCTAAGAAATACAACGAAAGCAACCTTTTTAGTTCCTTATACATATGAACTTTGTAATGTGTGATACTTTTATACAAGGCCAGACCTTTTAATGTGCCCTTTAAAAAAAAAAGCATGAAATTTAAAAGTCTAACTCCTGACAGTCTGTAAAGCAGATGCTGAGGGAAAAGCGGGGTGGGGGTGGGGGGTTGTTATCATAAGACACACGTGTAGTACCAAAGATAAGAAGTAAAATTCAATTTAGAATCTATGAATATTAGAATTTTGAAGCAAAATGAGACCATACAGACCACTGGCTCCAAATTCTATCACTTCAATGATGAAGAAACTAAGATCCAAGAGAAGCTAAGGAATTAAATACTAGTCATCCTATTCTGCTAAACTGGACTCCATGCTGGTACCCAAACAGGTGACCTAACTCTCCTCAACCCCATGTCTCTAAGTCCTATGTCCACCTGTCCGACTACGTCCATGTTCATAGCTCGGACTCTAGCCCTGCACCAAGGCATCGTCTCCCCCAGGAAGAACACAAGTGCTTGATTGTCCAGCACTCGCTCCGGTCCTCCCTTACTGAGCTTATGCCCAAATTATAGTTATTTGTATATTCATCTTATTCCCTTTTCTATAATATACGGTCCTTGAGGGCAGGGATTACCATAAGCATTTCTGAGCTCCTGGTTAACTCCCAGCTCGGGCAGGGACCTTAAAGCAGTAGTAAAAACAAGGTTTTTAGTGAACTGAATTAGGGAAGAAGCTGGGCCACAGCCTACTTTTCTTGACTCCCCATTCTAAGTTCTTACCACTACAATAGCTGTGCTATTTCTAGATTCTGCAAACATCCCCTCCTCTTCAGGGCAATGTTTTCTTGAAGGTTACAATTTAAACCATTTACTGATAAATTCTGTCCATTCAATATGCAACCTTTGCCATGATACCATCAATGTATCTAAGATTTGTGAACAGTATGATATATAATCAGTGTAACACACCCATCTGAGCACCCCTACAACACTAAGCTCAACAGAATAAAAACATTTTATCAAAAAAATCACTATTCTTAATCACTTACTTGCCCAAATAAGCAGGCTGTACCATAATAATTCTTACTATTTTGTCAAGTATTAAATAAGCTAGCTCCTTCACAGACTTGTTTTCCCCCCCTCAGCCCAGATACGGTATAAACTGAAACAGCCCACACACCCATTATGTCAAAGAACTCATCCAGAGCATTATGCAGCCCTGGGAACTTGTCTCTGTGCTCTTCCAGCAGCCATATTAAACACCGCGCTTCCTTCAGTGATGCTGGCTCACAGAAGTAATCAAGCTGCTTTCCTTCTATAGAGGCTAGTTTATGACCATATTTCTCATTCCAGAGGAAGGTCATGATGCTAAAATCAAGCTCCTTAAGAGATGCCCCATAACGAGAAAAAAAAGGTCCTGTGGCATCTAAACCTGTAATAAAAACAAAACCCAAATCAGAAAAAGGGAAAATCATTTACCATAAAATCACATTCAATCTTAAATCTCTGAATAGCAGTTTGCTTACAGTTTGCCAATATTTTCAGTGAAAACAAACATCTGAATACAAACTTGTTCAAGCTATTTTGTATTTCAGAAATACCACTTAACACTGATATGCTAATTACAATAGTTCTTATCTATTAGTTGAATAAGGTGGGCCAAAGACTTCTTACATAATAGATCATATAAGCTTCTATGGTCATTTTTATTAGACTTCAGTAATGAAAGCAAGGCGTTAAATTCCTGTAAAAATATAACAACTTTTTCACTAATTCAAGATTTTCATTCTAATTAGTACAAACTAGCAAGATTTTAGTGCTTTTCTACACATATTCCATAGTAACAATAATATACAAATGCTTCCCAAGTGCCTTTAAAACAGGAAAGGGGTAAACAAACCCCCCAACACCTCCATTAATGACTCCTTATCCTCGAAAATATCATGGCTTCTTACCCTCCTTCAAAAATCAGGATGATCCCTATTTCCACTTTTATTCCACCTTCTAACAAATCAGAAAAAGAAGCAGCTGCAACCTCATACCACTGCTACTGCTACCCTTACGAACATAGCCACCAAAAGGCAAAAGACTAGTTCTGGTCTATCTTCCTACCCATCTTACATATAGCACAATCCCCTCTTATGTCAGCCATAGTTTCTCGGCATATGAAGCAGACTGCTGAGTCAGAATTATCCTGGATAGATGTTTCCTCCAGATGAAAGAGTTACCTTGCAGATGTCATGCTGCATGAAAAATGTGCTCATTGAAGGGAAGGCAAGAGGTCACTTCTAGTATTAAAATGTTACTCTCCTCCTGCACCCCGCAAATAAACTGACCTCTCATGTTAAATATGAGTCTATCTTCCAAAGCGGATTAAAGTTAAAAAATAACATTATAGGGGCGCCTGGGTGGCACAGCGGTTAAGCGTCTGCCTTCAGCTCAGGGCGTGATCCCGGTGTTATGGGATCAAGCCCCACATCAGGCTCCTCTGCTGGGAGCCTGCTCTTCCTCTCCCACTCCCCCTGCTTGTGTTCCCTCTCTCGCTGGCTGTCTCTATCTCTGTCAAATAAATAAATAAAATCTTAAAAAAAAATAACATTATAATTTACTTATTTGATTGTTAACAGATGCAAATGACAACCTTATCACTTAAGAGTGATTTTCTGGGACCAGAAACCCATGCAGACCTATGCTCAAAGCAGCAACACTTAGTTATCAACTATGTCGAGCTTCCTGCCATCTTACTTTGTTTCTACTGACAGAAATTTATCAATATATTCTCTGAAACTCTAGAATTCTAAGAGCTCCATGTCCCTAAAAATTCCAGCAGGTGGGGGTGACTTGCAGAGGCCTGGCAGTCTCACTTTGGACTGCTCCGCTGTGGCTCCTGCTGGCCTTGTATCTAACAGCTGCCAAATGAATCATCTACTATGAGGCTAGTTACCACCACGGTCACCAAGATAAACAGTGTTCTGGTAGGTACCCAGAGAAATATCAATCTGGTTGAAACTACAACTCTATCTGCAGCTGTTTTCTGCAGTCCCTGCATGGCCTTGGGCAGAGTCTGCTTGAGGGGAGGGGAAAGTCTTCCTCCACCAAATTAGGAAAATCGGGAACAGTACCAGTTTTATAACCCTGTGATTCAACCTCAGAGTATTTTTCTCATAATCCTTAGATACAGATTTGCCTTCGGTGATCCTAAGCAATTAGTTCCATGCACTCTTCCCTCTAAGTTCTCTAAGGAATCGGAGTACAGAACTGTGTAATCCCAGAGGGCACTCAGACAGCCGCCTCCAGGGGATGCTACTGCCCACACCTGTCTCGTATCCACTTCGTTTACATATTTACTAATAGTTTAGCCAAATCAGGACTGGATTTTCTGACTAAACTTTCTTGTGTTTACATCTTTTGAAAGTGTACTGTAACCTATCTACAAAACAACCTAAATTGTGAGTTGGGAGGAAACAGTATTTTTAACCATACAAATTTGTAGTCCTACACTTTAAAAAATCATAAATGATGATAGAAAAATGAAAAAGGGACCAGAGGCCCTGCAGCTCTAGAGAATTCAGAGGCATACCAAAGCTGTTAAGCTTCTGGATCCAGGCGGCTAATTTTGGCTCCACTTCTTTAAGCTCGCTCAAAACATGCAGAAATATCCTGGTCTTTACTCTATTCTTTTCTTGAATCAAGTGACGAATGACATAGTCCACTGCTTCATTTAGAAAATTTCTGCTAGAAAAACAAGTTGTGTAGTCTTCTGTGCTTAAAACCTTCCAAGAAAGCAATTCTTTGAGAAGCTTGGAGGTGTTCAAAATACCAGATTTTATCTTGTCAGCATACTGTTTTATGCACTGCAGAATTCTGTCGTCAAGGAACTGGCAACTCTGAACATTGTCTACAGTTTCTAAGGGTAAATAAAAGTGGTTAGTTAGTGAGCAATGGGCCAATTTGCAAAGATATAAACTGAGAAAGAATAAAACATTACATAATAATATAAAATATGTTCAGAGGGATTTGAAATCTAAATTTCAATTCAGTAACAATTAATATAACGCCCAATAAGGTGGATATTTGTGTTTATACTTTAAAGCAAGAATATATTCCTCTTTTCATGTCTTTGACTTCAGCATACCTTTCTGCTCTTCAGTTTTGGGTGGATTACTTTCCCTTAAGTCCTCTTCCATTCTTTCTTGTGCTAATTTTTTTGCTTCCTTTTTTTGGATTTTTCTCTTCAATTTTTTGTCTTCTTTCAGTCTTAGCTTCTCTAGGCTGGTAAGCATTTACAATTAGTAATAATCCACCTTTGTTATAAACTCAATTAACTATCTGCCTATTACAGAAACCATTCTCCAAGCAGTAAGCTAGAAGTTTCCCTTTTAATTTAGAACTTAGCCTGCATCTTCTCTTTAATATCAAAAGCTTTTGACACATGTTCAGTTAAAATTAGGGTACTTATTTCATGAAAGCAAGAACTCGATGACTGAGTAACTTAAAATTAAGGGTGGCATGCACACATTGTACAAATGTTATTTCCATGTATATATAAGTTACTGCTTAAGGTAAATAAAAATAGTATAAATTACCCTGCAAGATAATACATATGTACACTCATTTCAAAGAAAGATCCTACAATAAAATATTATTTTCACATCCCAATAATGGCCCACAACACTGGAATTTGGTTGATATGGTTTACAATGAACTCTCTTCAACAAATAATTCTGTTCATCTTTTCTTTTGTTTTTTCTTAGTCACAAATGATGAAAAAAATCACTTCTTGGAATGGAGGACAAGAAACAGGACCAAAAAGAAGAAGAAAAAGGATTGGAATTATTTGATCTAAACAGTAATATATATAAGTGAATATTTTTGACAGTATATTGAGTTTTTCAGGGTGAGAAATAGTTACTGGTTCAAAAATGTTTGCTGAAGAGAGATAAAAAAGAAAAATGCTTTTGGAATTAAAGTTTAAACAACTGAGAGCTAAGTATGTAAATTTTATCTAAATGCCAAAACTATTAATCAAACATGTCATTTTACAGCATCAAATGTCATAATTTTACTTAAAAATTCAACCACCAAATAATGCTTCTTATTCAAGCTTTTAGTATTTAACCATAGGCTAGTTTTCTTTAAGTTTTAAATATCCATAAGATCATTTAAACACCACTTATTTGGGTATGTGTATACAGCCAATTTAAAAAATATCATAATTTAGAAATCTGCATTTAATAGAATTTTATTCTAATAGACATCATTAAACTACTGATTGATTGTTAAAAATCTTACCTAGAACATTTCTGTTTCAGAATAGGTCTTGGAGGAACCTTTTCTTTTATGACCTTGTGTTCAAACTTTAAATAAAACAAAGACATCCAAAATTTGTCTCATACTCCCATGACATAAAGCACAAAACCACAAGTAACAAGCAGTTCAGAAACACACAATGTTCAATTTGAGAGAGAACAGTGATGATGTTCTGACCCAGACAAAAGTCCAGAAAATTTTAGCAGAACAATTTACTGAAAAGAGGTAGAAGAGTAGACACACTTTAGGAAGCTCAAAAAAAAAAAAAAAAAAAGAGTAAGCAGATCAAATAAACTACAAACACCATTAGAACAAAATTCCTAACACTCCCCTATAGTGAAGTGAAAGGTAATCCTTCAAAACACTCTTCCCCCTTCCTAAGAACTCCACCCTCGTTAATACCCAAAAGTTTACTGGGGATTAAGAAAACAAGATCATCTAAAAGAATAAAAACAGTAAAACTAAAATGTAAAAAGTCTCCTCTTTAAGGATATAAAAGAATGTGAGAATCCTTCATTGCAAAGATACATTCTAACATCCTAGTATTTCCTATATTAAATTAAGGAACATTTCTCCTGGAAAACAAAAGATCCAAATTGTACATCTCCCAAAATTTAAATGATATTTTAAAAGTTATAAACATTTTGGTTAACAATTTGGTAATATTTCCCCTCTATTAGATACTTACTTCACATTTAACTTGACCACCACTGCTGAAAATGATAATCTTAGAAATGATTCCTTCACAGTCAGGAGTAAGACAAATTCCTTGTAGAAAATCCTATTTGATTAAAAAAAAAAGTGCTATATCTCAGAATAAATCCGTATATGTATACCATTTTAACCATCAGGAACAGTCAAGACATGTCTAAAACCTCCTTTAGGGAGGCACTGAAAGTCCCTGCTCCTTGTCTTTGGACTTTCGGAGCCTCCCTTGTAGAAGGAATATACTTCCAGCTGTAGGGCTGACCACGTGACTTGCTTTGGTCAGTGCAGAGTGAGCTGACATAATGTACACCATGTCCACCCAAAAGCTTTAAGAAACAGTGAATGCACTGGCCATTGCTCTTTACCCTCTGCCATGGGAACATATTCCGGTCACTCATCAACCTCAATTCAGAAACAAAGAACACACACCTACACAGACTAGAGCTGCTGGCCCACAGCTGCGGAACTCTAGGACAATTAACGTAAGCAAGAGATGAACCCTTCTTATTATAAATCAAGATATACTTGGGTTGTGTATTACTTCAATATATGCTAGTGCAAGATGACTAATTTACAGGGAGTATTTTAACTCACAGCAATGGTTAAGACCACTAAGGGTGCACCCCACTAAGGGTAACTGAATTAATGTCAGACAAAGACATAGCAAAAGTGACTCAATGGCAACAATTAATTGGTTATATCACTGTATCTTTAGTTAACTATGTGAAAATGCATAAAATCTGAGAATTTCTATCAGATGTGAAAAATTCCTCTTGCCAACAAACACTTAGCACAGCACCTTACTCTTTTCTCCAACAAGACTAGGGGCTTGCATGAGGCTAAGCAGTATAGAAAATGGTCTTCTTAACTAATGATGTACTATACGCTGGCTAACTGAACATAATAATAAGTAAATAAATAAAAAAGAAAAAAGAAAATGTTTTTCTTTTCTTTTTTTAAAAGTTCATGGCTTATAGGAATCAGAAACAAATGAATGCAAATAAGATTATAAAATTGTGCCTTCTCTCAAAGTATATGTAGCTAATGGTAATTAATATTATCTTGCTAATTAAGAAAAACCACAAGGAGAAGTAGCAGTACCAGATTTAAGTTATTTCTTAGTACAAATTATCTCATCAAATATGGTAGAAAATAAAAAATTTGAGACCCCAATTCTGCATCAGAACGTTAACATCGGACATTTAAACTTTTATTTTTGATCAGATTCCCAATATAAAAACTGGTTAAACAATTTATTAAAGGCCTCTACGGTTACTACCCTAATGCCAGTATAAAATAAAAACAAAAACTGGTTTTCTACTTTATCATTAAAGTTTTAATTTAAAACTTTTTAGTTATGTTTAGAATGCACAGAAAGGAATTTATATTCACTAAAAACTTTTCCTGAAGATTCTCAGGGGAAAAAAAATCAACATAAATTAAGCATACTACAAAATCCAGACTAATTGTGAACTTACCTTGTCAATTTTATCATTAAAAGTTGTTGTTTTCAACTTCTTCCAACAGTTCATGTGAAATTCTATTTTACAGTACTGGCAGCAGCTGATTCGTATAAAACCCTAGGGGTTTAAAACAGTGCTTAATACACATTTAAAGATGTCTACACATACACACTCTCTTTCACAATCACAACACACATATTAAGATAAAGAGAGAGCTGTCTGCACTCACCTGGCAAACATAACTAGATATCACATTCTCTCCTGGGAAGTACAATCCTTCTATACCCCTAAATGCCTATTGCTAGAGAAAGAGAACTTAACCGACATATTCACTTCCATGGCGTATAGCTGTAGCATCCTTTAGAGTAGCAAATATTTTATAAACATTATTCATTTGATCTACGAACCAGGGAGAGTAGGTAGTTACTATCTTCTTGAATAAAGTAAGGCCCAGTAACTCAATTAAGTGCCAGACCTGGTTTCAGACTTAGGTCTCCAGGAGCTAATTCAGTGGTCACAATAGCCTTTAGATTCCTGGATTCAAATTTTACAAGAAATTAAAATTGCAAACAATCAGAAGTAACAATTTCATTTTCTTTCCTGTGCTAAAAAACAGGCAAATTATACGAACAGTGGCTAGAAAGGGGAAACAGAATTAGCTAGCCTGCCTTCTTAGGTTACTACCCCTGCGCTCAGTGTTTATTTAGTGGCTCTGGGTCCCCAAATGAGATGATGTGGACCTACAGAAGTCCCCAGGGGGAAGGGTAGAAAAGAGGACAAAAACTGCCAACAGCAGAGAACTTGTATACTTCCAATTACAGAACTTGTTCTGAATCCATTTTAAGGCACAATTCTGCAAGTTACTGTCCTCCTGCACATTCATTATGTACCTTGAAGTCCGGATCAGTTATATATATCTGGATTTTGGAATATCCATGGCACTTCTGATAGCAACAAATGGCATCTGGCACTGGAGGGAACCTGCATTCTTCAATAAATTTCTCTAATAGCATCTAAAACAAAAATAAACAAAAACAATATTACAACACTAATTTGTCAATAAAAATGCTTATGATTTCAGTAACTTCTTGCCATCAAAATACTTCCAGCATAGGAACGACAAAATGTTTTTTAGTGAAGAATAAACTACATATAACTTTTAAAGTTTTTCTTTTTAAAGATTTTATTTATTTATTTGAGAGAGAGACAGAGATAGAGAGTACAAGCCAGGAGGAGAGGGAGAAGCAGGTTCCCCACTGAGCAGAGAGCCCGACACGGGGCTCAATCAAAGGACCCTGGGATCATGACCGACTGAGCCATCCAGGCACCCCTTAAAGTTTTTCTTTTCAGAAGGAGGTTGATACACGGGGCACCTGGGTCGTTCAGCTGGTTAAGAGCCTGACTCTTGATTTCGGCTCAGGTAATGATCTCAGGGTTGTGAGATCAAGCCCCTCATCACACTCTGTGCCCAGCCTGCTGGAGATTCTCTCTCTCTCCCTTGCACGCACTTGTGCTCATTCCCTCTCTCTCAAAAAAAAAGGGGGGGGGGGGCTGATACAGAGACATATCCAGAGATAAAGTTAGGAAAAAAAGACTGAACAAAAAGTTTCAGAATTTCAGAGTCAGAATCAAAATCCTATCCCATGTTATCATCATCAAGCCTCAGTTTAGAAGGTATAGCTCTTAGAAATGTCCCCGGTGTATCAACCTTACAAGGTATAACTCAGAGGGAGTCAGATGAGGTAGAAAAACCCTTGGGAATCTACCCTTCTCCTCCCTTCCAGTATCACTTCACCTGGGATCCTACCATCCTCACTCATCTTGTGCATTCCTTGGAGAATTACCCCAGGGCCACTGAAGCCCCCAAGACACTCGTGCCATGCTTCCAGTGCTGGCTTTCCTCTGTCTCCACCCCAATCTACTATAAACAGAACATCCAGTGATTTTTTTTAAACAGTTTTGTTGAGATGTAATTCACACATCACACAATCTACACATTTAAAATGTATATAGTTCAGTGGTTTTCAGTATATTCACAGGCTTGTACAACCACTGCCTCAGTCTAAATTTAAACAATTTTATCACCTAACAAAAAACTCCATCCCCATTAGCAGTCCCTCCTCATTTCCTCCCAATCCTCAAGACCCTGACAACCACTAATCTACTTTGTCTCTAAATACAGATTTGCCTATTCTGGAAATTTTAGATAAATACAATCATACGACATGTGGCCTTTGTGTCTGGCTTCTTTTACTTAGCATGTTTTCAAGGTTTATCCAAGCTGTAGTACTTATCAGTACATTACTCTTTATGGGCAGATAATATTCAATTATATGGATAGGCCACTATATGGTTTTATGAATGGCTTATGGTTTTATTTAACCTCTCACCAGTTGATGGACACGTGAGCTGTTCCCACTTTTTAGCTATTATGAATAACGTTGCTATAAACTTTCATGTACACATTTTTGTGAGAACATGTTTTCCTTTCTCTGCATAAGTCTAGGAATGAAACTGCTGGGTCATATGGTAACTTTATCTGTACTCTATTGAGGAGCTGCCAGACCATTTCACATGTCCACCAGCAAAATATGGGGGTTTAGATACAGAGACATATCCAGAGATATGTATCAACACTTTTGACTGTCTGCCTTCTCAATTATAGCCTTCCTGCTGTGTGAAGTTGTATCTCATTATGGTTTTAATTTGCATTTCTCTGATAGCTAATGTTGCTGAACATCTTTCACAGGTTTATTGGCTATTTGCAGAAATTGTTGGCAGATGTGCCTTTTCAGATCCTTTGGCTACTTTTCATTTATTTTTTATTTAATTCCAGTATAATGGCTACTTTTAATTAAAAATTGTCTTTTCATTATTGAGTCTTAAGAGCGGACTCCTGTGCTTTTAAAAGCTTTAGCCAAAAGCAAGTTCTGTATACATGCCAGGGTTCCCCACAAGTAAAGGCCTATTCTAGTCAACCCACACATAATTTAGTCTTTCCAGAACTAGCAAAGCATCCTATGTCTCTGGATATGAGATCAAATTTATATTTTCCAAGTCCTCTAGTGCCATCTTAATAATTACAGTCACTATGATGAAACAGCAATGCTATACCTTTCTCTAAGCACAAGCAGTAAGTCATACTACTTAATAATGCATGCTCTGAACTCAGAATGCCTAGAGGCAAGTCCCACCTCCACTGCTTCCTAGTTGTTTAACCTTAAGCTCATCACTTAATGTCCCAAACTTAATCTTCCTCTTCAGTAAAATGAGAATAATCATAGTACTCATCTTGTAGGGTTGCTGTAAAGATTAAAGGTATGATAAATGGAAGCTGTATGACTGTCACACAGGAAATATTTAACAAATGTTAGTGATTCTCACTAGTCTTTAAAGGGCAAACATGTGGGGATGATGAGGACAGACTGCCCCTACCTCCTTGTCTTCTGATACCCAAGTCAGTCAGTGCAGATGGGCTTTTCTAATTAGTTAGAAGCTCTCTGAAGAAATAAATGGTTACCTTTATTTTCCCAGGCTGAGTCTCTTCGATAATCACATTACTTGTGGGCCAAGTTAACACTCCAGGAAGACGACAAATCAAAGTTCTTGCTTTCTCAAAATGATTGAGAGCTTCTAGAAATCTGAAGTCGTAATTAGGAAGAAAGAAGGTATTAAAGCTGTCATAAGAATTTTCATTCCCCAAAATAAAAGTTACAGAAATTTCAAGTTTACTAATAAGAGTACATTTGATAAAACACCATTCAGAAATATTCAACGGAACCTATATTTTCTTTAAAAAAACAAAGGCATGTCGAATCACTATACTGTACACCTGAAATTAATATAACACTCTTTAACTAGAATTAAAATAAAAACTTAAAAAAAAAAGGAAGGCATTATTGTTTGCTATAAAAGTAACATAAATGAATCAACAAATCTGCCTGGACACTGGCTTTATTATAGTAGGTGCATACTACTCCCTTTTAAAGTTATAATTTATTGGGACGCCTGGGTGACTCAGTTGGTTAAGTGTCTGCCTTCGGCTCAGGTCATGATCCCAGAGTCCTGGGATCGAGTCCTGCATCAGGTTCCCTGCTCAGCGGGAAGCCTGCTTCTCCCTCTCCCTCTGTCATTCCCCCTACTTGTGCTTGTACTCTCTCTGTCAAACAAATAAAATCTTTAAAAAAAAAAAAGTTTCCAACAATTAAAACAGAAAATTGAATAATTTGGTTGTTCCATTTTTATTTTCATTTACTAAGCTAATTAGATTCCTACAGAGAAATGACAACCATTCACTTCAACTAATTAATCATAATTTTTTTTTTTTAAACTCAACTCTATTAGGACATCTATTAGTAAAAACCACTCTTCAGAAAAAAATCTAGAGATCGTGTATGCTGGACATATTTCTTCAATCATAAAGCAGTAAAGTATTTTAACAGAACAAATGTGTACGTAAATTGTTTTAACTACATGAAATGTTTTAGTTCTGATTCATGTTTTTAAAAAATGTCAATAGATTTCCACAGTCCATTCAACAAAAGAATACTAATACACTGGATTATAAAGTTAACCAGGGCTTTATTATTCTCTTCAGACTAGAGGAGAAAAGTTTCCTGCTTTCTCCAATCTTGATATTATTTTCCAACTTAAGAACTTTTTTTGCCTATGGGTAAGAAAAATTCACGTGCAGAAAAGCTAGACCACCATCAACATACGACAGCTAACAACAAGACTTCACCAGAAACTGTACATTACAACAGCAAAAACCAACATATCAGACACTGAACCCCACACCATATTATTTTGAAATTCAAATGTAAATGCTTTTCAAAATGGCAAAGACTTCTTCATTTACCATAATTCTCACGATGTTACATATTTATGATTATTCCTAGATCTTATAACTACATGTTACTACTGCATTAAAAACATGTATCTTAAATAAGTTATGCCAAACTTTGAAATTAATTTAATTTGCTGTTACTATTACAGATGATTGCTAAATCCTCACTGTCCCTCCCTTTACCAGATTCTTAATATAATTCAGCCTGGTCACAAAATAACTTCAGGAAGTAAAAGAACTTTCTTTAATATCTAAAAAAATCTATAAAGGAAGCTCTAGGCACATTCCAAAACTGGGTTCCCAAGAGTCCCAAAGATCTGATAAAATTTCCCTTAGGAGGACCTGGCTGGCTCAGTCAGAAAAGCATGTAACTCTTGATCTCAGGGCTGTGAGTTTGAGCCCCAGGTTGGGTGTAGATTATTTAAAAATAAAAATCTTTAAAAAATTACCCTAAAAGGACAGATGAATATTCAAGATTAAAAGCTATGAATGATATTCAATCAGTCAACAATTATTTCTTTATAAAGTAATCTAACACACCTACGAATATATTGGGTGTTGAGTGCAGGAACAGGGAGATTTTTGGTTTTCTTTTTGTTATTGTTGCTTTACAGTTAATGATACTGTTTTATGCTGCCAAAAATATGGAACGCTTCACAAATTTGTATGTCATCCTTGCACAGGGGCCATGCTAATCTTCTCTGTATTATTCCAATTTTAGTCTATGTGCTGCCCAAGCAAGCAGTGAACAAGGGAGTTCTTTTTAAAGCTCAATGCATAATCCTATCCCCAAAGGGTCATATAGCAATTTGGGAAGATAAGACATGAAACATTTGCAGAACAACTACATAAACTTTGAGTGGCGATTCCAACTATAGAAGAAGTTCTGTGACGAGATTTTTTGTTTCTAACTCATGATGTCTTTGAACAGATATCTATCTCATATTAAAATCATCTTCATACAGGTTTTGGGGGGAGACAGATATTTTGGTAACCAAAAAATTATACAATCTAACATAATATAATAAAAAATATTATTAAAAAAATAAATAAAATAAATCCTGAAAAAAAATTATACAGACTTGTAAAGCATTAATTTATATCAATTCAGTCACCATTTATAAGTGACATATACTAACAGAAAAAATACAAAATCCTTTGTGTCTAATCATCTTGTTCCTGACTTTCTCAAAATAAGGAAGCACTAGGAGCTGAACTGATTGGCCATATTTTAATTATTAATATTGATACAGAAATGCTGGTCCTCCAAGCAAACATGATGATAACAATCTGCCACAAAGAAGATAACAATATAATTCCAGAAAAGGGACCTCCATAACATCAGACTTCAAATGAGTTATCCACCCTGAGTATAAAAGAGCATAGTCTCCACTAACCTGTTCTTTTTCAAATATACTTTTCCAATTCCACAGTAGGCCAAGCAATCAAGTCCCTCATTGGGGTAGTGTTCAATCATCCTCTTAAACTGGTTTTCAGCTTCAGATAATTCCTTCAGTAGCAATAAAAACAATGATCACTTAAACTACAAAAGAAATACTGCAACACATTTTATCTGAAGGTTGATTCTTTTTGTGTAATATTACAAACAAATGTATATCCAAAAATTTCATGGCAAAATTAAACCTTCTTCATTTTATTTTCTTAGCAAATATACAAATTTTGACCATACGATATACAGAGACACAACCAAAGCGATCTGGCTTGAGAATGAAAAGTTGGCGTGGAACACATCAGACAACAAACCAAATGAGCATTTTCTATTACAAAGAGAGGGCCTGGTATGTGCTGGCTAACACTAAAAGGTGTGAATTCATAGTAAAAACACTGATTAGATGCAAACACACCATGACATCTATCCTTGCAAGTGCTGCTCCCTTGGGATATAGGCACTCTAATAATGTTACCCACAATATTTTGTGGCATATAAAGATAAATGCTCTCTTTTTAAAATAGTGCTTTAGCAAAAGCTTTACAGAACTTAGAGTACATTCTTTTGAATATTCTCAATAGTAGAAACTTCTGTGCTTTGAATGAATTCTGTTCTGGAAAAAATCCAGAAGAAACTTAGCTCAAGGCAATCCTGGTAACCCCACTGTGGGTGAAAAAGGAAATGTCACTACAAAATGGGAGTTTATAAGACGCTTTGAGGCCAGTTCCAAAGGAGGCATTCCAAAAATGTTTTAAGCAAGAGCTGTACTGGGGCAAATACACTGCTTACTTCGGGGGCTACTGTGAATAATGACATTCTTTTAAATGTCCAAATTCTACAATACCTGTTTTATTTGTTTAATCAGTCTAATTCAAAGTAAATCACAAATGCAGTGAACTACTTCTTCAATTTTGATAAAGGAAAACAGTATTTATTATCACTCTGCCAAGAATAGAAGAATTGAGATCATGAAGTCCTGTCTCCAACAATCTATTAGAAAATAGAATTAGGCCTTAATGGAAGACATTCATCTGTCACATCAAGATCAAGGAAAGAAGCATGTAACAAGGAAAATGAACCTCAGACACTGTAAACCACTTTGAGAGTGGAACCTAAAAGATGAGTTGATCCTTATTAGGTAGCAGTTAGGGTTAAGCCTTCATTTAGCCAAGGAAGCTTGGAGGCCAAGTTGGCAGAAAGGATATATTATACCTGAGGTAATCCTAGAGCAATTCTAACTTTTACTGAAAACTGAAAAACCACAGAAAGCAAATTATAGCTGGCACTTGAACAATGCAGGGGCTAGGGGTAACCCATGCAATCGAAAATACAGGTATAACTTCTGATTCCCCCAAAACTTTACTAATAGCCTACCTGACCAGAAGTCTTATCAATAATACAGAGCAGATTAACACATATTTTGTATACATATTATATTCTGTAAACTTATAATAAAGAGAAAAGAAAATCATAAGAAAAAATACATTCGCAGTGCTGTACTATATTTTTTAAAACAATCCATATATAAGTAGATCCATGCAATTCAAACTGTGTTGTTCAAGGGTCAACTGTATAATGCTGTACAGTGCAGATAAGCACACCTTCCAGGAAAGCACTGAAGGACCATGAGTAACGGGAACCATGTGTGCTCCCACCTATACACTGATTGTACGTCGTTATGGGAAGCCTGCACTCCAGAAAACAATAAAATACCCAAATACTATCACCCAGAACTAAGAGATCTTAACACAAAGCTGAACTCTCCTTTCTTAATCTCCCCAGGCCCATTCCTTCCTCCCAACATTAAATGCAACCATTATCTTAAACTAGGCTAGCCCGTGGTTTTTTTCACCTTTATAAGAGGCAGAGATAGTCATTAAACAATATATGCTACCATTTCATACGTTTTCCAAATTGTACATAAGTGGTTATCACAATGTTTGTTATGTTCTCCGTCTTTTTCACTCATGTTCTCTTAAACCTGTGATGATACAGATTTACTTTTTATACAAGTAAAAAAATTCCTACTGGTTGTCTAGCATGGCTTTTTTCTAATTGGATCACATTTTCTTTTCAATAAAAACAACACAAATTAAACAGGTATTTCAGAAGAAACTATCAGAAAGAAATAAGCCGAAGAGGGAAAACTATTTTTTACATGTCTTCTAAAATTAATGGCATATTTTAACTGTTTATCATCTCTTACCAATCTTACCTCAGGCTGTCCTATTCCAAGGAGAGAAACAGCAAGTCCGTAGACTACTAAGACATAGTTAATCATGGCCAGGTTCAATTGCTGTCAATAAAAATGCTCCAGTTAAAAATCTGAACACAATTTTGCCCAACTTGCATCATACCAACCTGTTAGCCACAACAGAAAAAAAAAAAAAAAACTGTAATAAAATCTCTCTAATCAGTATGATTGGGACAAAGGCCAAACAGAATTAGAAAACGTATTTTAAAAAGATATGCAGTTATACTGAAATCAAGTATTTAAAACACAGAAACATTGTCTCAGAGTTCCCTGAAGGGGTGGTTCATAGCAAATTAGAATAACTGAGTCATCATATTCTTTCGCATGTAAGTGGATACTAGGGACAGATTAAGACATTTGTTTACAATCCTGCATAAACTATTTACCTACCTAATTCTTTCTGGATGAAAAGATCTGACTAAAGCAAATCCAAAACGTTGATTCAGTACTTTTGTAGGAGAAGAAGCCAAGCGTTCTAATGATCACCAAGTAGACGCGAGGAGAGAGTCTAAGCCTGGGTCACATATTGAGTGCAACCATAAAGGTCGAATCAGAGTGTTACCTGCTTCTCACAACCTGGAGCAGATTCAGCCTATCTCAGGTAGGTCTCAGGACGTTAATACAATGAAGTCAAAGCCTTGGTTCTCTTCTACATTCACCTGAAATGCATCTGCATTGACAGACTGTAAGACGGCAATTTTACCTTTATTTTTTGAGGATCTAAACCATTGAGCAATTCCGTGAAGGCCTGTGCAGCACTGCGGCAGCGCTGCTCCAGCAAGGCCGTGTAACCATCCTGGATCAAGCTTCTCAGCATTTTCATTATATTAGCAAAATCCTGCAAAAAAGAAATTCTATTAAGTAATCGAGAGCTATGTGTGTTTAGGCAAAAACTTAAGATGCAAAGTCATCATAGGCAGCTGTATTTTATAACTGATCATAAAATATGTAAATAAATACCCAAAGCTGCCCTTTATGTGTTACACTCCCTTCTCTACACAGCACTTCTACAGTGAAAATTGAAAGGTACTGCTTCACCATCTTATTTCCAACATTCCTACTGCTACTCAGGACAAGAAAGGGTAGTTCATTTTACACTACATGGTTCTATGTCTTGCTCACTTTTCCAGATTGAAAAGACAGCATTTAGAAGTTTTAACAGCACAAACAGAGAACACCAGCCACCATCTAAATAACTGTTTCGCTGACTAGAATTAGACAAATAAGAACAAGCAATCAATTTACTGATCACTATCAGATTTTAACATCTACCCTTGTGCTCTGGAACACTTTAATTCTCAGCAAGAAATGGGTATTTCGATCTTTGGTTCTACTTCTGCCCGACATGTACTTGAAGAGAACTCAATAAAATTATCAGAAGAGATGTTAGAGGTTAAATGTAAAGGGAAGAGCATAAGAAATAAAAAACAAAAACAAAAGTGCTATAATATACCTTGAAATAAAGCGAGGAAAAAAAAACTTTATCTTTGGATATATATGTGAACATGCATTACAATTTGAATTCAAGTTTTAGTTGCATGGCAATAGCTATCAGTCACAAAAGTTCCATTAGACTACAAATTAAGCCTAGATTTCCTCACTCCTTGCCATACATGTGTACACCATCCAGGAAAGCAGAAAATGCAAATATGTGTGTGATATTCCTCACTGTTCCTAACAAGATCCAAAAGGAGGCCCCGTTGCACAAAGCACAGAGGGAAGATCAGTATGGTCACAATTAACAGAAGCAGCCTACTGGTTTTCATCCAATGAATCAAAATTTAGGAGAACTTTCTGCCAGAATACACACAGAGAAAAGAGTAGCTCTCACATAAACTTGGTATTTGCTAAGGTATTTTAAAAGCTCAAGGATAGCTATATTTATGTCAAGACATGAATTCTAAGTTATAGATGATGATATACTACCCCCACAAATACTACTTATTAACCTTGAATGAACTGATTCCATTTTAATCTCTTTCACAGTCTAGAAAAGAGAGCCATATAACCTCATGTTTTCATTAAAAATTATTTCTCTCGGGGGTGCCTAGGTGGCTCAGTCAGTTGGGCACCCAACTCTTGGTTTCCACTCAGGTTGTGATCTCATGGGTCATGAGAATGAGCCCCACGTAGGGCTCTGCACTCAGCATGGAGTCTGCTTGGGATTCTCTCTCTCCCTCGGCCCCTCCCCCCACTCACGGGCAAGTGCGTGCTCTCTCTCTTAAATAAAAATCAGCCTTAAAAAAATCATTTTTCTCAGTACAATACAAAAAACTATCATGGAGTACTAAAAGCTCCATAAGAGTAGGCTGGGTCGCAGTGCCATATACCCAGTCTCTCTCAGACTTCAGCACAGACAGGGGCCTAACCCAAAGTGTGCTGAATGAACAAGGGAAGGCTCAAAAATAACTATCATACTTATTTAAATCATCTCTAATCTTTCCAGGTTGTCTTTTTTTAAGATTTTATTTATTTATTTGACAGAGAGAAAGACAGCTAGCGAGAGAGGGAACACAAGCAGGGGAAGTGGGAGAGGAAGAAGCAGGCTCCCAGCGGAGGAGCCTGATGTGGGGCTCGATCCCAGAACGCTGGGATCATGCCCTGAGCCGAAGGCAGACGCTTAACGACTGAGCCACCCAGGTGCCCCCCAGGTTGTTTTTTCTAATTAAGTCCTTCACAGTTTTTAGAGTCAGTAAAATCAATATAAAAAGACATAATTTAAAAATCTCCAAATGTCAGAAATTCTAAAGATGCTTTTATGCAACTAATTAGAAATGTTTTCATCAACTGCTTGAAACATGTTTCATTCCTACAGTCCTCTGTAAGATATTTGTGATATATACCTAAAATAGTTAAGTGAATTTTAAAATGACCCCCATATTAAAACACGTATTGTATTCCATATGTTAATATACATTTTTTGGAGTGAAATTTGTATCTTAGAAGAAATAAAACTGTGTTTACATTAAGGACTAATCGTCAAAGCAGACTCCTACGAATCACGGTTATCCAAAACAGACAATCTTTCACTTACTACTACATGGTCTACAAGTGTTCAGTGACTAGAATAGTGACCAGCCATGGTTCCGTAAATTCTGGATTTCATCAAGGTTTCTATTTGTTCTTGAATCCGTTTTTGTAAGTTGGATTTTTTTAGGAATTTTTCCACTTCATCTATATACATTTTCAAATTTCTGGGTATGAAGTCGTTCATAATAGTATTTTGATGTATTTGTAATACTCAAGGATCTATAGTAATGCATCCTTGTTCATTCTTGAAATTGTTTTATGTTTTCTTTTCTTTCTTTCTTAATCAGCTGCAACACCAGTGTATAAATTTTATTTATACTGGCAAAGAATCAACTGTTAGCTCTGTGGATTCTTCCTTATATGTTTGTTTCCAGTTCATTATTTTCTACTTTGATCTTTATTATTATTTCCTTCCTTCTACTTCTTTGAGTTTGTTTGTTGTTTTTCTTTTTATCTAGCTCCCGGGATAAATACGTCATTAATTTAAAAGTTTTTTCTTTTAATACATATATTTAACTAGATAAATTTCCTTCAAAGTAATCCTTTAGCTCTATCCCTTGTAATTTTTAGAAGACTTTTTCTCTTAGTTTTAGGTTTACAACAAAATTGAAAGGGGGGGGTACAGAAATTTCCATATACTCTTTGCCTCCTCATGTACACCCACTATCAGTATCACTCATCAGAATGGTATATTTGACATATCTATATTTTTTATTGAAGTATAGTTAACATACAATGCCATACTAATTCCAGGTATACAACACAGTGATTCGACAATGCTAAACATTAGGCAGCGCTCACCACAATAAGTATAGTTACCATCTGTCACCAGCCAGAGTTATTACAATATTATTGACTATATTCTCTATACTGCACTTTTCACCCTGTGGTTATTTATTTCATAACTGAAGTTTGAACTTTTTTTTTTTAAAGATTTTATTTATTTATTTGACAGAGACAGCCAGCCAGCGAGAGACAGAACACAAGCAGGGGGAGTGGGAGAGGAAGAAGCAGGCTCCTAGCGGAGGAGCCTGATGTGGGGCTCGATCCCAAAACGCTGGGATCATGCCCTGAGCCGAAGGCAGATGCTTAACGACTGCGCCACCCAGGCACCCCTGAAGTTTGAACTTCTTAATCCCCTTCATGTATTTCACTCATCCTCCCATCGTCTCCCTTCTGGCAACCACCAGTATGTCGTCCGTATTTATGACACTTTCTGTTTTTGTGTTTGCGTTTGTTCATTTGTTTTGTTTTTCAGATTCACATATAAGTGAAATCACATGGTATTGCCTTTCTCTAACTTATTTCACTTAGCAAAATACTCCCTAGGTCCATCCATGCTGTTAAGAATGGCAATATTATATTCTTTTTTTATTGCTAAGTAATACTCCATTGTATATGTGTGTGTACGTGTGTGTACATCTTCTTTAACCCAGAACGGTATATTTCTTACCAAAGATGAACTTCATGGATACATCTTAATCAGCCAAAGTCTAGTTTACCACAGGATACACTCTTGGTGTCATATATTCTACAGGTTTGGATAAATGTATAAAGACATATATCTACCATGATAATATTATAGAGAATTTTCACTGCCCTAAAAATCCTCTGTGCTCTGCCTATTCATCTTTTCCCCCTTAATGTATACTTTTTAATTACTTCCTAAATACCACAAAAAGAATTTGATATACAAAATTATCTATTACTGTTAAAATCATTCAAAGACTAAAAAGTTCCCTCTTTAACAGCATTAAGGTAAGTGTAATAAAATTGCAAGTGCTTAAACTTTTTAAAATACTTTAAATCTTTTTTAAATGCTTATCTATTTTTAAAAATTTTTTACTTTTAAGTAACCTGTACACCCAACATGGGTCTCGAACTTACAACCAGAGATTAAGAGTTGCATGCTCTACCAAGTTAGCTAGCTAGGTGCCCCTTAAAATATTTATCTTAAAACTAAAAACTTTGGAAAGCAAAGATCCCAAATCTTTAAATCTCTGAGAAGCGAACAATTCTGCAGTATCAACCATTAGTTAAATTTCTGGTTAAAGTGATTATCAAGTTAATTTCTAAATTAGTGATAATTTGGTTTCTTAGCAGTCATATATTAAATCATATGTCCATAACTTAAATTATAAAAAATAAATCTCAGATGTACATGGTTAGACTTAATTCATATGATAAATGTTTTGTTCAAAGTCTTTGCTTTTTTCATTAGAAATAAGCCTTTTCCTTTACCTGGTGTGCAGCCCTGGAAGATTTAGAAAACTGTTTTTCCAAGATGTTCTTCAAATCTACTGGTAAAGTCCCTTGTGAACTAGAACTAACAGAGAAAAGTGTTGAGTTATTTTAAAATAAAACATTCTTGCTTATATAAAGAATATATTTACTGAAGGCCATTTTTTAAAAACTGAAGTACAGCTGACATACAATGTTACATTAGCCTCAGGCATACAACTCAGTTATTCCACAATGCTATACATTACGCAAAGCTCACCATAATAAGTGCAGTCACCACCTGTCACCATACAACATTATGACAATATTATTGACTATATTTCCTATGCTATACTTTCCATCTCCATGTGAAGGTCATTTTAAACATTGAAAAAATGGAGAGTCACAAGTTCCTACGTTGAAATATTACCAAGAAGTTGATTCTCCCCACATTAATCTCTAAATACAATGAAATCTCAATAAAATCCCTATAAAATTAGAGATGAAGGGGGAGCAGATGAATTGATTATAAAGATGGTATGGAAGAAAAACTTAAAGAAAAAAGAAATTAGGGGGATTTACGCTGATCATCAGAAGTTATTATAAATGTAGTCATAACAACATAGCCTTGAAACAAGAAATGTGCCCAATAAACATTGCAAAGATGCTCCATCTCATATGAAAACCAATAATTAGATACAACTGTTTCAGAAAGTCTGACTCCCCATGTTGGTGAGGGTAAGGAAAACTCAGGTACCCTAGGTGGTATATTCTGACACCAAATAGTTGCCATTTTCCACGTCAATTCTCCAACACCAAGTGTCTAACAACTCAACTCCATTTTGACACCAACTCTGGAGTTAACACAGGCCGCCACATATTAAAGGCTCAGTCCCACAAGACTGACCCCACTTCAGACAAAATATCCTTACCCCTACTGTCGGCCACAATGAGGTGCTCAGGCTACTCACACTACTGCCCGGTGGACTACAAACTCAGTTTCCTGTGACCCTCCCTCAGGTTCAACAACTTCCTAGAATGACTCACTGAACCCAGGAAAGTGCTCTACTTATCATTACTAGCTTATTATAAAGGATATAACTCACAACAGCCCAATGGAAGAGATGCACAGGAAGGTTTAGGGGAGGAGAATGCTGCAAAGCTTTTGTGCTGCCCCATAGTGCACCACCTTCCCAGTATCTCCATGTATTCAGCAACCCAGAAGATCCCCCACCCCAGTGGTTTAGAGGTTTCTTCTATCAAAGTTTCATTACATAAGCATGACTAATCATTACTAGTCATTGGTAACTGAACTCAATTCCCAGGCCCCTTCCCCTTCTTGGAGATGAGGGGGTGGAGCTGAGAGTTCCAACCCTCCAATCACACATTTGGTCTTTATGGTGACCAACCCCAATCCTGAAGGTGGGGGACCAGCCTTGAGTCATCTCATTAGTATAGGTAAGGTAGAAAGAAGTTCATTATGAATAACAAGATACTCTTATCACTCTGAAAGTTCCAAGGGTTTTAAGTGCTCTATGACAAAAACTGAGGACAAAGACCAAATAAACATATATATTTTTTTATTATACCACACACTTCCACAGCTCAGTAAGAGTATGAACAGTGCTCATTTTCTGGGAGGACAATGTGACAGTATCTAGCAAAGTTAAAATTATACATCCTCTTTGACAGAACAATTCCACTCTGGAAATTTCTTCTTCAAATATACATCTATACTATGAAATACCCTGTAGCCATGAAAATGAAGGATGTAGATCTCCATGATCTGATATGTGAAGATATGCAAGATACTTGAAAGAAATAAAAAAAAAAAAAAGCAAGTTATAGGCCAGAAAGATCCTAACAACAATAAAAATGATAGTAATACCAATAATGATAGTTCAAGTGTACTGAGCATTTACCACGTTCCAGGGCTTTACGTGTTTCATGTGGTTACCCCACTTAATCATTAATAACCCATGAAGTAGACATAATCAAATAAGAAGATCTCAATTTGAAAACAAAAAACAAGATATCGGAAAATAAATTTTTCTTTAGCAGAACAGTTTAAAATTATAACTATGCGTTCAAAGAATGACCCTGTAAAGTTTTTGGTTTCTTTTGAGGGTTAACAAGGGGAGAAGATCAGGATTTTTCTGCTGAGTAACAGAACAACATAATATCTAAGTCCTTGTTTTAAATTTAATTTTTTGTAGCAGCATCAAAATATAGTCATTTTTAAAGATGGGGCTTTACTAATTTCTCTTAGTGCTTTGGTATTAAAATCCTCCTTGAAGCATCTATCCAGGAATCAGCCTTATGTGAAGAAAAGAGTTGACAGCTGGTCTAACTGTGGCAGAAATGGTTTTGCAGGGTCTCCAGCATCACTTTCCCTAACCTCATGAACTCCTATATTCATTTTAAGATTTACAATTTCACTTTGCAATCAATATATATCTCTGTAGGCAATGGAGGGGTTAATTATAAAGACAGGTGGCAAAAGGTCCTACTGTGAATTTTGGTGGGGGGGTGTTTGATAGAACTAACTTTATAAGTGATCACTTCATTAGTGAACACTTTCCTTTAATGAGAACTACTCAGAAGGGCCCCTAAATACACACATACACATGCCTGTGTGTACAGAATAAGCTTCCTGGTGGCCAAGAACTTGTTAACACAGAGCTCCTAAAGGAAGCCACCAGAGAAGCAATTGTGGGAAAGGTGAAATAAGGTGAGCAGGGAGAAGACGTAATTCTCACTTTATACTTCGCTGAATATTTTTTCTTCGTTTGAGCATGTGTTTTGGGATTTTTAAAAATTAACACTGATATATCTCATCTTCCATGCCTTCCAGACATTTACTAACACCCAGGATTAATAATCCTTTGGCTAAAAACGACACTCTCCTAAAGATATGCCTTCGCTATTTGAAAGGGATTTCAGCACTCATCATAGTTACTATTTCAGACTTTTCCCCCCTTTTACTCTTAAGAGGAGGCTATTAGGGGGGAAAAAACACACAGATGAAAAACATACCTGAACTTCTCCAATTCATTGTTTCGAGATTTTTGTTTTCCTTTATGTTTTGGAGGCTGACCTGTGAATACAAAGTATTTGTTTCTGAAATCTGTTCATAAAAATCAACAAGCCTGAAAGCAAATCAATTAAAAATATGTAAATTGGAATAAGCAGCAAAGGCAGCGATATTTTATGTGAGTGTAACTTAGTACAAACAAGGTGAAAAACCAGCTACAATGATGTTTGTCTATGTATGCTATAAAATTACTGTGAACATTAATGACAATGATATTATTTAGACCTAAAGTCGATACAGAGAGATATAGGCCATAGTTCCTGATCTCAGGTTGTTTATAATCAGATGGGAAGAAAAGACAGTCATCAGTAATGACACAACAACCACCTTTAGGAAGAAGAGATGATAGCATGTTGTTACTGACATATTAATTCCATTTTAATTGCTTTTATAACTCACAGAGGTGAAATCACTTGAGGTCGAGTAGCCAGGAAAAGCCTTAGTGGGGATGCAGCATTTGTATTTAGCTTTAAGAAACAAGTAGGATTTGGGGCACCTGGGTGGCTCAGTCAGTTAAGCATCTGACTTTAGCGCAGGTCATGACCTCAGGGTTCTGGAATGGAGCCCCACAGTGTGCTCAGTGGAGAATCTGCTTGTCCCTTTCCCTCTCCCTCTGACCCTTCCCCCTCTTGTACTCGCTCTCAAGTAAATAATTTAAAAATCTTAAAAAAAAAAAAAAAAGGAAAAAAGAATGAAAGGAAGAGAGAGAAAGAAAAAAGAAACAAACAAGTAGGATTTGGATAGGATGGGCCAAACCCAAGAATGATATTCACTTTAAGAAACACTAAGTAAACCTGTGTGATCTAGTGAGTTGGGTAAGAAGAGAAGGTTAGAACCAGGCAGCTAAGGCCAGCTGGAGTGAGGGTTCACGGGTCCTTTGCTTCCGAATACTCCAACTCTGTGAGCCCAGCCTTTGTCCCACTGGCAAGAGCAGGGACCACTGCATACTTTGGAGCAGGGAGGGCCATGCACAAGTTATGTAGAAAAAAGCACAGCAATAGGGACAGGGGTCTTTCCGATGGAAGCTTTGGGGAGAGACAGCAGAGGCAAGTCAGAACCTATGTATTAAGGAGCCAAGCTGGTTTGGATGGCCTCAGAAAACAAAAGAGGCTTCCAGAAAGGCAGAAGAGTTCTAATTTGATTCCTGCTGTCTGATTTCAGGCAAAACTACATAGCCCTAACCCTGGACCTCAATTTATTTGAATACAGATGCTGAAGCGTGGATGGTATTTAAAGTATTTACTTAAATGTGCTATCTGATAATAACAGTCTAAGAAATATCAATAAATTAAAAGGTGTTTTCCAAAAGAAAAGTTTGATCTTCAAAGATTTTTCATGTGCTATTAGACTTACACCACGTAAGACAATCACTTGATAATTTTTCTCTTTATAATTTTCCAACGTGCTAAACAACGGGATGGCCAGTGGTTAAACAGCTGGGTATGTGGCACTGAAGCCTAAGAAAAGATAGAACTGCAGGAAGCAAAAGACAGAAATGGCTGCCAGAAGCAGAAACACTGAAAAGAAAACAAGCTAACAAGCAAGAGAAAGGAAAAGAGATCACTAACAAGATCACGAATCAGGTCAGCAATCTCACCCCCAAAAACCTCTGAAAGCTTCAGACAAAAAATTTGTATCAAACAGCAACCTTGAGTCATCAAGAAAATCTGTATTTTTCTTAAACCGTTTTAAAAGGCAGGGAAGCAGGGGCGCCTGGGTGACTCAGTCGTTAAACATCTGCCTTTGGCTCAGGTCATGATCCCAGGTCCTGGGATTGAGCCCCACATTGGGCTCCCTGCTCAGCGGGAAGCCTGCTTCTCCCTCTCCCATTCCCCCTGCTTGTGTTCCCTCTCTCACTATGTCTCTGTCAAATTAATAAAATCTTAAAAAAAAAAAAAAAAGGCAGGGAAGCATATAATCTACTTTAGAATGATTTTCAACAAAATCTGGTCATGTAAAGGGAGATTGAGAAATAAATGGAATGAACGTGAATGTTCGCTTCTCTGGACACTTCATTTCCCAATGTAAATGAAGTACCGCTGTGTGTCTGTGTATTTACTAGATGCAGAAATAAACATACGCACTAAGTACATACCAGTTAAACTACTATCAGCCTAAAGCATCCATTCTCAACATCACCCCCAACAGGGTGAAAGTTAGTTATCAGGAGATGAAAAAAAATCTAACTTTTTTAATTTATAAAGCACAGATGTACATATAGGACATAAACAGTTAAACAGTATCTGTAATTGGAGGGCAAACAGGAAAAAAGTATGTCTAAAAAGCCTCCTCGGTCAGGGGACTTCAATGAAATTAAAGTCGAAAAACACTGGCCTCACGGAGATTAGGTAGCAGACCAAAAAGAGTTTCATCCTCCCTTTCTATTCCATTTACTTGGATTTCCAAAATTAAATTTATCAAATAATATGAAAAGACTGAGCGCTCATTTCAAATAAATATTCAATGTTTTCTTAACACAGAAGCATTATAAAGTAAAAGGAGAGTAACAGCAAATGTACCCAAGGCTCGTCAAATGTTGGGGCTGGAATTTTAGGAATGCTATATTAATTCCGCAACAACTTACATAAGGAAGAAACTTACCTGATGGTGGTAGAAATTCCGGATGACAGTCACAATCATCTACCTTCAAAGCTTCATCTACCACCTACCCATGAAAACAAAATTCATGAGATTTTCAAAAAAATAAAGCCATGAAGAATTCAATAGCTAAATAATAAAATAGAACAGAATTTACCCAAGTGCCTAAAATAACCAGCTGGTAATTAGGCATAAATGAATAAACAAACAAAATAATAACTAATGATAAGAGATTCTAATATGACAAATTCTCTAATGATAATTCTACTTCCAACACCCAGCATGATGCCTGACAGGTCTATTTTTCAATAAGTGTACTGAATAAATATTATCCCAACTTTCCTTATGCTCCTCTCCCTAACTGAATACAGCCTCTGAGATTTTCATTAACAATAAAAGGACTACACAATAAGCTGGAAAAGCTCCCTTAAATGCCTACTAGCCAAATACTCCAAAATATCATTTCCTTCTTTCCTCAAAAATCCTGGAAAGAAATATTAACATGGACTTGGTGATACCTGCCGAGTTTTTAGTACACTATTGTTCAAAGGAAAACTCAGATTCAGGTCATTTGGGATACCAGTCACAGAGCCAGGCTAAAAGGCCTAGAGGTGCCCTCAAAAACCACGAGGCCTGGGTGCTGGTGAGCACAGCAGGGAGTCAAGGCTGGGGACCACTGTGGGAATAGCAACAGAGGCTGCAGAAATGCCTTGGGCAGAGATGGGGAGGGCGTGCCACCAAGGCCCAATATAACACAAGTCGGGTGGACAGGCTCATGTGGCGCCAGGCAGCCAAGTAGACGCAAAAGGGAAAAGGGAGGAAAAGAAAAATCCAAAGCACTGTAAGGAGTGGGGTGACATGGCCACCAGACCCCATTGTCACTCATTCCCAAGTGGCTGTCTGAGATATGTAAAGGAGGAAAAGCATACAAAGAGAACTATCCAAGTAGTAAAATGAAATTTAGAAAAAAAATATTTTGAAAACACATCAATGTGATTTCAAAAGAAACTCTGTGATGCTGAAATAGTCTCTTCATGTAGCTGAAAGGAGGTAGTTGGAATATTAAAAAGAGAATTATTCTCTTCATATCATAGGCAAAAGGGATTCATATAGCCAAAATATTCATTTTCCATTATCACCAGAATACTATTATAAAAACATGAGACTATCTATACTTGAAACCTTTTTCATTTTAATTTTTAATTGAACCTACCTTTAGATTCTGATTACCACCGTTTGCCATTTCGTGGTTAGTTTTTCTGGAATCTTTTTCGGTTTCCACAAAGTTAAGTGAAGTACTGAAGGCAGGCGCTGATAAACTAGGTATGTAGGCCCTGAAGGGGAATAAAAGAAATAATGTTATTTCTATTGATTAGCATGCATTTTAAAAAAAGTTATCCTTCAAATAAACAAGTTCCAGCAAATATCATCTTTTTTCCTTGAAAGCAGTAATACTGTTTTAAAAAGGATCTACCTCTGAGATTGGGCTTTATACACAAATATTGTTTTAAATTTCATAGTAAAAACTCAAAATAAATTAAGAACAGTTTAATAATGTATTCTGGTTTCTAATATTAAGATAAGTAAGTCTCCCTGTTTTAAATTTAACAGCTTCAATATCTTAGGCATCTAAAGCATGTGGGGGAAAAATCTATTTTAATTGCCAAGTAATAAATGTAGAACCCTGGCTGCCATTTGTTTTCTTGCAGGCAAATTCAAATCTGTCTGTTGTTTCTGTTTCTAACAGAAAGTGTCCTAGTCTTTGAAAGGATACTGGGAGACTGAAGGCAGATGTTTCCAGGACAGAAGCTCAGCTAAAGGTACAGACCCTGTCCCTGCTTTCTGCTGCCAGGTCCCTCACTGCAAAAACTGCTCCCACCCAAGCACAGTGACATCCACTTAACATTTCACCTATCTTTTCTCATAGGCTTAGGCTACTGATTCCCATAAATACATATACAAATGGCTCAGTAAAACAGTCCACAAAACAAATCTGACAATTCACAGGTCACCTATCTTAGACACAAACCCCTCTTCCTTCCCTCCCCAACTTTACTGTGGTTACTAATAGCCACAAAGCGTTGAATACAGTGATTCTTAAACTTACAGTGCAAAGCCATCCCAAGTAACAGCTACGGATCTGATTGGTATTAACTTACCTGCTTTCATAAAAGGCTTTAATTGGATTTCTAGTTGGTGTTCGACCTATAAAAATCAATCACACATGCATAGTAATCAGTGGATTGGCAACACATAGTTTGAAAAGATTTTCAAATACCCTTTAAGCTGACAGTAAGAACATCAAATTTACAAAACTGAAAAATAAACCTAAATAATTTTGTATTTTCAGATGTTTTGAGTTTTAGGATGGCTTCAGCAAAATGTTACACAGCCTTATTTGACATCCCATTACATGTGATCATTGACTAGAAGCAACAGTATATAAATCTGAATCAGAGATGGTACCTGTCTTCCAGGAGCTCACAATCTTATAATCATGTAATGTTAGATGATAACATCTCAGCTCAGCTTCCTAAGACACTAAATACCCAAAGAAGAAAAAACAGGAAAGACCTGTATGCTGAAAAGTACAGAGTAAGGGAATTTCAGGCACTGGAGAAAGCAAAAGACTTAGGAGAGAAAACAAGAGAATGAAAACCTAGAATTCCTAACCCACACACCTGATTTCTGATTTATGCGTCCGTACCCGCATACAGATGTATGTATGTGAAAATGTTTAGCATGCTACAGAACGAGCTGCACACTTGGTGCAAAAGCATCAAACAACTCTACTGAAGGGTCTTTTTCTTTAAGAAATAACCATAATGGAGGAAAAAATTTTAAACAATTTTGTTTCAAAGGCTTCACTTTATCCAAAATGTCAAGAAGCCATATTTTTCTACAGAAGAACAAATAATAATTTGTTGTTTCAAATAAAAAATACAAATCATTTATAATTACCTGGTGGAATTTAACACTAACGTACTTCTACACAGACAGAAATGGAAAACTTCAGTGACTTGACCAAGATAATGTTAACAAAATAAGCACAAATCACCTGAGAGTTGATTTATGGTCCTCCGTTAATCCAAGAAACCCACCTTCAAAAGTTTTAAAGGGAATTCAACTGTAACCAAAGAATCTTAGGTGAAATACCTTGCAGGTCTTCTATTTGTTTTTGTAACTTTACATGCTGCTGAATTAGATCCTTGATTCCCTCAGGGTCATTTTTACAGAGTTTTTGAGCTTTTATGTTTGCTTGCAGGGCCCAGTCATATTCCCCCAGCATAGAAAGAGCAGCACAATAACGATAATGACCCTGTTCCAAAAGATAAATTTAATTTTTTCTCAAAAATATGCTTAAGTTAAAGAAAATAGATAAGGAAAAATATTTTGCTTGAAAACTGATTACTTAAAATGTTAGATTAGGATCCTATCAATGAAAACTTTTTAAAAATGTTAATACCTCATAGGAAATAAAATTACCTAAATGAGCTAAAGTGAAGTTACAAATGAAAAGTATTTATAATAATTTTAACTACAGATCAGTATTTTTGCTTAAGAGATTTTTGTACCCCGAAGAAAATAATTCAACCTTTACTATATTTTCTAGTAAAGAATGAAATATATTATTTTGTGTCAAATAAAGTACAAAAAAACATTCATTATAAATAAGTAACTTAATTTTTTTCAAAATATCTTAAGGCAGTAACAGTTTCTAAGTCATTACATTCCCTACACTTTGAAAATCAAACAAATTTTAGAGCTGGAAGGAACAACCAGCTTATACAGTTGTTTTCCAACCCCTCTGAAGAGCATGGTCACAGATAAGGGGTGAATCTAAGCTAGATCTTCCATTCAGCTTGCTCTTAATCAGCTTTTAATTATTTTATCTCTAAGTGTAGTTCCTGGCTTTCAGAAAAGGTCCGAAAACCACTGATTTACTCAATTCCAATAATCAGGGCTTTTTGTTTTGTTTTGTTTGCTACAGAACCACAGTCCTGGCTGGCCCCATTTATGCATTTTGGGAAATCTTCCATCGCAAGGATGAACATTTTAATCTAGAAAGCTAATATTACCAAACCTGGGGCTAACTCAACCACCCCCTCTTCTAGCTACTCACAAACTGAACTCTCACTGTAGGCACAGTATCTCCACTTGAGAATTGACTTACCCGTGAGAGAGGCTAGAAATTGGCCTAACGTCACACTTATTTAGAGGCAAACCAAAGAATCCTGACCTTATGACTCCAGATCCAGAGCTTTTTCTCCCTTACTACAAAATTTTACAAAGAATATTCTCATTCTGTGAGAAACTACTAAATCAGAAATAAGTGACCCTTTTAAGTATGATGAGCTTTTCACTAAAAACAAGGCCAGAAACAAGCATGGGGACCTTTGTTTCTGCAGGTTTGGTGCGTATGTAATCCTGCTCTGGGGCACCAAGCCCATCTAGGAGCTCCGAAGCATTTTTTTAGCCAGACTATCTAGACTCAGATCAAAGATCCCAATTCAGATTGCATTTGCTTAAATTTTGGTTTTCCTGGGGCGCCTGGGTGGCATAGCGGTTAAGCGTCTGCCTTTGGCTCAGGGCGTGATCCCGGCATTATGGGATCGAGCCCCACATCAGGCTCCTCTGCTAGGAGCCTGTTTCTTCCTCTCCCACTCCCCCTGCCTGTGTTCCCTCTCTCGCTCGCTGTCTCTATCTCTGTCAAATAAATAAACAAAATCTTTAAAAAAAAAAAATTTTTTTTGGTTTTCCTCAGAAGGCATAAGAAGACAGATCTCTCAGATATGCTGCAAGACCAACATCCTATCACCCAGGACTATTTCAACTTCAAAATTTAGGTAACTGCATAAAAAAAAAAAAGTCACAGCATAAGAAATATGATAGATTATAAACCATACTTGCTAAATTTGTAGAAAACACTTTTTCTTTCTCTTCCTCATCCCCCGCCCCCTAACCTCCCACCTTCCTCATCTTTTGTTGGGTCCTCTTCCCTAAACTCTATAAAACCTAGTATGTCTACTGGTTGTGAAAGGAATTTATTCAGATCTCACTGCTGAGGTTATGTGAATGAAGCTTAAATTAAAGGTCTCTCTCTCAGAGAGTTTTCTGAACCCAATTACAATATAAAGTTTTGCTTTTCTTTGACATTACCTCATTCTCTATCACATATATGGAAATTCCCTGTTGTTCACCTGCCTGGCATCCCCCCCTTTTGGGTGCCACCATGTCCCTATTCCACATAGCATTGGCAGGACTGGGACTAGTGCTCCATCTCAAAAATGGATGGGGAGAAGTGTATGACCCAGGAGACTGACCAATCGAAATGCACCATTTTCCGGGTCATGGGATCAGTCCACTGGTGAACACATGGCTCAATCACGATCAGTTTGAGGCATCCCTTAGGAGTACTACATAGATACTAAAAGAAGTTCTCTTGCCACTACAATTAACAGTTATTAAGGATATCAGTTTGGGGTTCCCACTACATGATAAAAGTCTTTTTCAAAATGAAGCCAAGAGTGCCCACACCCTAATTACCACTTCTGGTCAAGATGCAGTTAACAGGGATTTGGATTTACAGTCTTGCCTAAAACAAACAAGGACAAAATACATGAAACAAAGGTTTGCAAGATACTGAGTGAATATCAGGCAACAAAAGACAGTGACCCCTGAGAAACATAAAACAAGCCCTATGCTTGCTCCAGCTTATGGAATGGCATTTCTAAGCCATGGCTCAAGGAGAAGGAACCCAGGCAGGGACTGCAGTCTCAGTTCAGGAGACAGACAAAGGAGGCCAGGACAGCCAATGCAGCACAAGTTCACAGGGCAGAGGACCAGAGAGGAAACTGCTCCACAGAGAACTCCAGAGATCCTCACATGGTCCCCCCGAGTTCAGTCTTGAGGGGAGTACTAATCAGTACATGCACGTGGGGCAATTACCCAAAACCCAAACCAGGGAAAGAACCACTAGAAAAACTACTAAGGAAACAACAGTCAGCACTCACCCTGAGCCAAGAAAAATTCCTGTTTCCACCAGCCAGAGTGGAAAACATCGTAACTCATGGAATAACAGACAGAGTATTCAGAAGCCTTTTGCTTCAGTTGTCAATAAAAAGATAGCCCTTGGGGTGCCTGGGTGGCTCAGTTGGTTGGGCATCTGCCTTCAGCTCGGGTTGTGATCCCAGGGTCCTGGGATCGAGTCCTGCATTGGGCTCCCTGCTCAGTGGGGAGTCTGCCTCTCCCCCAGCTTATGCTCTCTCTCGCATAAATAAGTAAAACATTAAAAAAAAAAAAAAAAAGATAGCCTTTGACCAAATACCACTAGGGTCCCACCTATCAAAGCTTAAAACAAGACTCCAAAGAATAATACTGTTTCCAAGTAACTTTACTGCATCCCAAAAGGAAGCTCAAAAATATTTACAGATATATAAAAATATCAGTAACAATGTCTTGTATCCAATAAAAAATTACTAGGTATGCAAAGAAGGAAAATGTGCTCTATAAGGAAGAGAAAAATCAGTCAATTGAAAATACTCAGAAATGACACAGATGATAGAATTAGTAGAAGAGTTATTATAGTTATTATAAAGATATTCCATATGTTCAAGAAGTTAAAAGACTGAATATATTAAGATGTGAAATACATAAAGAATACTCAAACTGAAATTTTAAAGATGGAAGTTATAGCATTTAAGATGAAAAGGACATGGGATGAAAACTGGGGCAGATTAGACATTGCAGACAAAAAATACCAGTGAACTCAATACAGCAATAGAACCCACCTAAAAAGAAACAGAGAAGGAAAAGGGAGAAAAGAGACTGAAAATGAAGCTAACAAACAGGGGGAAAAAACTGAGAAACGGGAAGAAAAATGTGTATAGATCTGGATCCAGCCATACCTGAAGGTAACACCTAGACTTTTCAATTACATGAGCCAACTACTTAGGCCAAATCTGAGTTAGGTTTTGTCACTCACAAACAAAAGAGTCCTAATATACCCCTCAATATTAAAAGGCTCTTATGGACATCTATGAGGCTACCACTTTGTATGCTATATAACAATATCAAAAAGCAATGCATAGAGAAATGTCAACAAATGTATACTGACAATACCATAAAAATTCCCATTCTCTGGGATACAACGGCACACCCTCTCTTAAGCCTGAAAGCACGTGTAGGGCAGTTGGCAATGTACCAGTCTTTTCTATCTGGAAAGAAGGGAGAACAATGGCCCACCCTCACAGAAATCTACAGAGAACCTACTTATACAGGTTTGTATCGTAGAGGCGTGACTCAACAGACTTAGGCTCATAGTTAATTTAAAGTAGAAGTACAAAATGCACCTTGCACAGTTCACCTTTGCTTTTGAAATTTAAGTTACCTTTTAATGAGCACTTCTTTCTGGTAAAATGAAGTGAAAAAATGACTTAGATTAGTTACCACATTTTTTAAATACTTACTAGGATTTGTGTTTTGCATCTATACAACAATTTCTGCAATCACCACAAAACATCCCTATTTAAATAGAGTTAATGAACCTACATAAATACAGTCAACAGATCTTTGACGAAGATAACAAAGGCAATACGATGAAGTAAAGACAGCCTTTTCAACAATGATGCTGGGGCATCTACATGCAAAAAAAAATTAATCTAGACCTTATGCTCTCCACAAAAATTAACTAAAAATTTAGTTAGCTAGAAACTGGCCTAATTGTAAGGCCTCAATGTAAAATGCAAAAAATGGTAATGACTTTTTAGATACCATACCAAAGGCATGATCCATGAAAGAAATAACTGATAAGGTGGACTTAATTAAAATTAAAAACTTACGCTAAGTTGCTGTCACGAAAATGAGAAGACAAGCCGCAAACAAGGAAAAAATATTTACCAGACACATCTGATAACGTCTGTTACTCAAAATATACAAAGAACTCTTTAAATTCAACAATAAGAAAACAACCCATTTGACAACAAGTCAAAGATCTTAACAGACACCTCATCAAGGAAGATATACAGTGGCAAATGAGCACATGAAGACATGCTCCACATCATTATGTCATTAGAGAAATGCAAATTAAAACAAGATACTACATATGCCTACTAGGAAGGCCAAAATTCGGGACACTGACAATACCAAATGCCAAGGAGGATATGGAGCAGCAGGAACTTTCACTTGTGCCTGGGGGGAATGCAAAATGGTACAGCCACTTTGGAAAACAGTTTGGCATTTCCTTAAAAAACTAAACATATTCTTGGTGCACCTGGGTGGCTCAGTTGATTAAGCATCTGCCTTCAGCTCAGGTCATGTTCCCAGGGTCCTGGGATTAGGCCCATGCTGGGCTCCCTGCTCAGTGGGGAGTCTGCTTCTCCCTCTCCCCTCTGCTTGTGCTCTCTCACTATCCCTCTCTGACAAATAAATAAAATCTTTATTTTTTATAATAATTTTTTATTATGTTATGTTAGTCACCATACAGCATATCCTTAGTTTTTGATGTAGTGTTCCATGATTCATTATTTGCGTATAACACCCAGTGCACCATGCAATATGTGCCCTCCTTAATACCCATCACCAGCCTATCCCAGTCCCCCACCCCCCTTCCCTCTGAAGCCCTCAGTTTGTTTCCCAGAGTCCACAGTCTCTCATGGTTCATTCCCCCTTCTGTTTACCCCCACTTCATTCTTCCCTTCCTTCTCCTACCGATCTTCCTGCTATTTCTCAAGATAAAAAGCTTCTGCACAGCCAAGGAAATGGTCAAAAAAACTAAGAGGCAGCCCACGGAATGGGAGAAGATATCTGCAAATGACACTACAGATAAAAGACCGGTATCCAAGATCTACAAAGAACTTCTCAAACTCAATACACGAGAAACAAATAATCAAATCAAAAAATGGGCAGATGATATGAACAGACACTTTTCCAATGAAGACATACAAATGGCTAACAGACACATGAAAAAATGTTCAAAATCATTAGCCATCAGGGAAATTCAAATCAAAACCACACTGAGATACCACCTTACGCCAGTTAGAATGGCAAAAATTGACAAGGCAAGAAACAACAAATGCTGGAGAGGATGTGGAGAAAGGGGATCCCTCTTAAACTGTTGGTGGAAATGCAAGCTGGTACAGCCACTTTGGAAAACAGTGTGGAGGTCCCTTAAAAAGTTAAAAATTGAGCTACCCTATGATCTAGCAATTGCACTACTGGGTATTTACCCCAAAGATACAGACATAGTGAAGATAAGGGCTATATGCACCCCAATGTTCATAGCAGCATTGTCCACAATAGCAAAATTGTGGAAGGAGCCAAGATGCCCTTCGACAGATGACTGGATTAAGAAGATGTGGTCCATATATACAATGGAATATTGCTCAGCCATCAGAAAGAACAATTACCCAACATTTGCAGCAACATGGACGGGACTGGAGGAGATTATGCTAAGCGAAATAAGTCAAGCAGAGAAAGACAATTATCATAAGAAATAAATAAAATCTTTTTTAAAAATGTCCTTCAGTAAGTGAATGGATAAATCAACTGGCGCATCCAGACAATGTAATATTATTCAGCACTTTTCAAGGCATGAAAAGACATGGCAGAAACTTAAATGCATATTATTAAGTGAAAGAGAAGGCTATCTGAGAAGGCAACATAATGTATGATTTAAACTCTATGACGCTCTGGGAAAGGTAAAACTAATGGAGACAGTAAAAAGATCAGTGGCTGCCAGGGGTTTGGATAGGCAGATCAGAGGATTTGGGGGACAGTGAAAATACTCTGTATAAATCGTAATGATGGATATATGTCATTATACATTTGTCCAAACCCATAGTATGCATAACACTTAGGGAATGAACCCTAACTATGGACCTTGGATGATTACAACGTGTCTGTGTAGGTTCATCGATTTTCAAATTATACCACTCAGCAGGGGGATGCTGATAATGGAGGAGGCTATGCGTGTGTGGGGGTTTATGGGAGATTACCTTCCTCTTAATTTTACTGTGAACCTAAATATGCTCTAAAAAAAGTTTTTTAAAAAGTGAAAATTTTGTTCAATAAATTAAGCCAGGAATAAACATTCTACATGAAGTCCTCAATGTAATTCAGAAAGTTTTAGTATTCTTTTTTCTAAACTGATAATAGAAAATTCAAAGGTAATTCTAGAAAACTAACTTCAAGGTCTGGGTTTCAGTATTAAGAATTCTATCATCCACAGAATAAGTATTTAAGAAGTACATGACAAATGCCAGGTTCAGTGATCAACAAAGATTCTGTACCAAGCACAACAATGACTCCTAGTAAAATCGGCAACAAATTGATCACTTTCACACAGAAGCACATCCAACGCTGGATTCAAAATCCGGTTTTGTCTTTTACTCGCAAAAGTCACTTTACCTTTCTGGGACTCAAACTCTTCATCTGTAAAATGAGGTATTTAAAAACGGACTCCAAAATCTGGATGCAGGAGTCCACCTGGGGAATTTCACAATCCCCAGACTCCTATACACTCCTCGGCCACATGAATCATAATTTGGGAGACTCTAAAATTCTATGATTAATACTCACTCTGATTTAAAAACAAGTTACGTAAAGCCAGGAATGAAGTCTGACACATGTTATCTTTCTGTGTCTTATTTGAAGCTCTACTTTAAAAAAAAGTCAGATATTTTTCTTATTTAGGAAAATACAGTGATTAGTATCACAAACACCCAGAATTAATCGCTAACATTTTGCTATATTTGCTTTAAATTCTTTTTTACTTGAAGAAATAAAACCATACAGATAGAGCTGAAATCCTCTTTTTACCCTCTCTAATCTTTCCTTCTCTAACTGCCCAGAAACAAACATTATCATGAGTTTGATAGGTATCTTTCTGGCCTATCCTATGCTTTTACTGCTTTTTTTCATTCAACACTATTTTTTAAATCTATTAATACTGATAAGCCAGTTAACTTATTCCAACTTCAATCGAGAGTTCATTCGTTCATTCACTAAGGCAACAAATATTTACTAGTAAGTACCTGCTATGTGCCAAGCAGCTTGTCAGGCAGTCCAGATTCAATAGTGAAACAACCAAACAAAAAAACCCATCCTCATGGAGCTCACATTATATGGGAGGATACACAATAAACATAGCTTAAATAATACATACAGTATGTTCAATAGTGTTAAATGCCAAGAGGAAAAAAGAAGAGCAGGGAAAGAGGATAGCAAATGTCTAGGCGTCTAGGCAGGGGTAGTCTTGGCATTTTAGTAATGTGGCCAAAAAGTCTTCACAAAGCCTTTCAGTAAAACATGAAAGGAAAAAAAGGAGCTAGCCCACGCTCTGGGGAAAGGCATTCTAATTCCAGGCAGAGGGAAGAACTACAAACTGGGAGTGGGCCTGGCATATATAAGGAACAGGTGAGGAGGTCAACACAGAGTGAACGAGGGAAAGAACGGTAGAAGTGAGGTCGGAGACATATGGGTGTTTAAGGAAGAGGGACAGATAAGAGGAACAACTCTGATCAAGTGAAAATACCATATCCATCCCTGCTTTATCAATGGATGTAGATATCTGCAGTTCTATGCCATTAGAACACCACTGCAATGACCACTTTGCGTATCTCACAATGTGCATATATTGCAAGAATGTTTGTGGGGTATACACACTTAGAATTTAAAAATTACAGCATGTGCACATCATAGCGCTCTCCTGTTGGTTGCAACCAATTCTCACCCACTGGTTTATGTGTCCTGTTAGCACACACATTCACCAATACTAGGGACTACTGGTCTCTTTAATTTCTGCCAATCTAAAGGACCTAAACAATATCACATTGTTTTACTTACTTATGTACATATAGGTCTGTTTGGAAGCTCTCTATTCTGCTCTCTTGGTTTTCTTTTGCTAACTGTAAAATTTTAAGTGCTAGGAAAAAGAACATAGCTTATGTCTATTGCCCATTCAGGATTTCTCTTCTGTGAAATGCTTGTTTATTCACTTGCCCATTTTCTACTGGGTTTATTTATTACGCTCTTTGTGTATTCTGGATATAAATCTTATCAGTTATACATATATGTTATCCATATGATAAACTATCTCCTCCCAGACTATGATTTCACTCACGGTGTCTTTTGACATACAGAAATTTTTCAGTTTGATATAGTCAAATTCATGCACCCCCCACACTGATTTGTGCACTGTATGTTATTTAATAAATGCTTTCCCACCTCAAGGTTGTAAAGACAGTCTCTTATAATTCCTGTCCTAAGTTTTAAGTTTCATTTTTCATAGTAAGGTCTTTAACCCATCCAGAATGTGCGGATGCTGACATCTCAGTCACTAAGGTACCCTGCAGCTCCTCAACATTTCTATGTGCTACCTGTCCTGCTCAGACACACATGGCCTCTCACTGCTGTGTGAAGTCTCCTTTCTGATTATGGAACTGAAGAGTCCCATCTCACATTCTTGAGCTCGGCATGATTTTATCCAGCATTTTACACATAAATTTACATCCTGTACAAAGATTTTTCACAAAGTTATATGACATTACCTGCCCAATGCAAAGATAAAAGCAACCTACCTTTGTCCAGCTGCTCTTCAGGATAATGGCTCTCTTTCCATCACCAAGTGCATTTCTAAAAAGAAAAACAAGAAATATCCATTTTTGTTTTTTTCATAAAGTCATTATAAATTGTGTATCTATTTGTACTTCTTGAATTTTCCAGAAATAACCTAGTTTAAAATAATTCCTTAATTTTTAAAAATCCATGTATGTCCATTATAGGAAATTTGGAAAATACAGAAAAGTAAAACAAAAGGAAAAAGTCACCCAGAGTCACAATCACAACTACCCAGGAATAACTACTTTTCATACTTTTGGAGTATTTCCTACACATACCTACATCTTATCTATGTGTAACTTATTATCTACATAGTTTTTCTGCATTATTTTTGCACGTCAGCAAGACTTCTTCTCTTCAAAAAGACAGTCCCAGATCTTTCACACATCAACTAAACTGCAGTGGACAGAGCATAAAAGCTGAGACGCAGATGGGAGTTAAGTTCAACACAACCACTAACTCTCCTCAGGACTGTTTCGGAAGTTATTAACCTCTCTGGCCTGCTTTCTCATATGTAAAATGAGGATGATAATTCTAATTAATTTAAGCCAATCATGGCAATTTCACTTTCCTTTCTACCGACTGTTTTGGGGGTAGTCATACGACCCAGCACTGGCCACTGAAAGCTAAGAAGACTCATCACTCTTAAAAAGAGATTACAAAGAAGAACAAAACTAGGTAACTTACACTACCAGACAGCAGTACCTACTAAAAGACTATATATAGTTAAAAAAAAAAAAGTCTATCTAAAGACAGATGACCTGAACAATAGATTAGGATAAACAAATCAGAAACAGATGTTTACATACAGTCACCTGATCTGTATGACAAAAATGACCACTGCAGTGCATGGAGAAAACATATTCTTAAGAAAGAGTCATGAGTCAATTAGACATTCATAGCCATCTTGAACTCTACCGCTCACTAAATGCAAAGTTAATCAAGCTTTTAAAAGAAACATTGAACATTTTCGTGATGTCAGAGAAGATTATAAACAGAACCCAAAAAGTGCTCATCATAAAGGAAAAAACTGATAAAGGGTGCTATGTTAAAGTCAGCATCATCCATTTGTTGAAAGAAAAAAAAAAAAGGTGAAAAGGCAAGCCAGAGTGTGAGAAGCTATTTGTAATACAGATATTTGACCAATGACTCAAATCCAAAAAAAGTTTAAAAACCTAATGAATAAGACATTCAACTCAAAAGAAAAACAAAAAAAAAAGCAAAAGATCCAAACAGGCACTTCACAAAAGAGACTAATCCAAGTGGTCAATAAGCATATGCAAAGATGCTCAACTTAAATATCCTTAATTGACTTAAGGAAATGCAAATTAAAATCACAGCACTGTATCACCACATACCCACCAGAATGTCTAAATGAAATGACAAAAAATAAGTGTTAGTGAGGACGTGGAACTGAAACTCTCATATGCTGCTGGCAGAAGTGTAAAACGATACAACCATATAGGAACTTATGTATGAAAGCTGAATATAAGCATACCCTCATCCCAGTAACTCCACTCCTCAATTAGATTCTCAACGGAAATGAATACATATGTTCACAATGATACTATCTGTAAAAGCCAAATACTAGAAACTACCCAAATGTCCATCAACATTAGAATGGATAAAATGTGGTATATTCATGCAATAGATGAACACTGTACAACTCCATGCAACAATATGAATCTTGAAAACAATGCTGAATGCCAAACATAAAAGAGCACATACCATGACTGTTTACATTGCACAAAAACAGGCAAAACTAACCCACTGTGCTGGAAAATGGGATAATAGTTAACCTGGGGAAGAAGGTGGGTAGACCAGAAGGAGAACAAGGGGGATTTCAGGGGTATTGGAGTTGTGATCTGGGTACCAATTACACATGTAATGTTTCTGAAAATTCAACCTATATATTTATGAATTGTACACTTTGCAGTATGTGTATTTTTTTTTGAAGATTACAAGAGTCATTCTTTTGCTGGAGACTGTAATGTCCAGTTTAATATCTGAACTACAATAGCCAGAGGAGGCAGCCTGAAGTCCAAGTCACACAGTGGGACTAGAAAAATCCTAGGTCTTTGATGACATTGTTGAGGCACTAAATATACAACCCTAGAGCCACCCTCTTCTGGATTTCGTGAATGAGGTTAAGTTTTCTTCACCTTTAAAACAGGGTTTTCTGTTATTGGCAACCAAACACATCCTAATACAACGGCACACCTTGTCTCCCCACTGCTTCCCTCCGCAAATACTTTTAACAACTGCCTATACTGTCTCCATTTCCTCTCATTTCAACCCACTCCAACCCAGGATCTACAAGGTTCCCATACACAGCTCTCCCTATGTAACTAAAAGATGCCCATATTGCTCAATCTAAATTCCATTTGGCTTCCCAGCAACAACAGGCACTACTGATCACCCTTTTCCTTCCATGATGTCACACTTCCAGTTTTCCTCTTACCTCTCTGGCTACCTCTTAACGGTCTCCCAAAGTTTCATTTTCCCTTAATTGGCCACTATTTGTGTCCCTCAAGGCTCTGTGTTAGTTTTCAGTTCATCCTTGCTCTACACCAGTGGGTCTCAACACTGGCTACGTGAGTACCATCTGGGGGGGCTGCTAGAAGCCCAATGCCCAATTAATTAAATTAGAATCTCTGGGTTGGGGGCATTTCTTCCAAGATCGATTCCAGGGTGCAGTAAAAGTTGAGAACCACCTCCCCAAGCAATCTCATCCACATTTGCAACTTCAAATCATCTAGGTTAACTATCCCAAATACGCCTCTCTTGCCCAAGTATCTCCGTGGAGTTGCAGACCCACATAATTCATTGCTGATGTGACATTCCAACTGGGATCCTTCAAGGACACTTCAACTCAGAATGCCCAAGAGTGAAGTCAAGTTCTACTTCCTACAAATGTATCTCTTCCAGTGATCCCAGTGTTAGGGAGTGAGCCTATAATCCGTGAAGCGGCTGAAGGCAGAAATTTCATAATAGTTCCAAACACCAAACCATAAGCAACCTCTGTCCATTTTACCTCCAAAATTATCTCAAATCCTTCCACTTCTCCATTTCCACTACCATTACCCTGCTCTAAGCTACCATCACCTCTGGCCTAAAGTACTACAACAGCCTCCTAACCCAATTCGTGCTGCATCCCCTCCAAACCCATTCTCCTCACTACAACTAGACTGATCTTTCTAAGGTACTAATCATGCCATCTCACCTCAGTTTAAAATCCTTTACTTACTTCTTGATGCTCTTCAAGGCCACAGTTATGTAGCCTACAAGGCCCTCCTTGGTCTAGTCCCTGACCACCACTTCACTCCTTCTCTGTATTCAAGCCATCCAGCACACTATTAATTCCATGAATGCAACATCCTCCCACCCACAGCCGGCCCACTGCCTAGAATACAGGAACAATGTCTGGTTTTGCTCATTTCTGACATAGCTAGAGGCAGAACTCCAATCATACTTATTTGAATCAATGCTGAATGTTGTTATTATGATTTATATATAATACCATAACTGCAGTACCATATTGTTACAAAAACATACCTTATAAATACCATACGTATTAGTGTGTATATATGTGTATACAGAGAGAGATAAAAACACTAAGGTATTTTCACACTTACTAGCATATGACCACACCCTCCTACTAAAACAAAGTGAGCATAGTAAATTACATGGTGTGACTGCTCATCCCACCTAGTACAGCCAAGGGGTACATACTTTGAAGATCAGGTATGACTTGAGCAACATCTATCCATCTGCACAATACATCTATGAAAACAGGAACTCAAGCGATGCAAATGGTTACTTACTCTTGAAAACTGTGTAACAAAATGGTGAGAGTACTGAACAGTGGGTAAGAGAACATTCTAGCCTAGATGCTCCAATGGAATACATGTTACATGGGGAAGTGTTATTTCTCCAGCCTTCTCACCTATTTCTTCATATACAATATGGAATATTTTGCCCTAAAATATGTTAGGAGAGAATACGTATTTCTCCCTCCTCTAGCTTCCATGTGGATTTGCTAGATTAATCATTTTTTAACTCTCTCCTTCCCCACCCCTAACTTTTCCAGAGAATGAATAATGGTGGAGAGGGGCACTAATCATATGTGGCTTAGCCTCTTCTTTTCCTCACTCTTTGGAATCTTATAATGAACACCATCATATTACCAGATTCCCTTTTCCTCCAAGGTTAAAGTTCACAAAGGTCCCTGTTGCCAGTTCTGTCTGTGATCATAAGTGAACTAATAAGTTGCTTGGCTATCAGAATGTTCGGATAAGGCCCTACTCTCCAAAAACTGTCAGCACTGGAAGCAAGACTGGATCAACATTTGCCTTGTCTTCCGTTTCTATTTCTTAACTGATTCTGGACTTGGGAAGAAAAGAAGATGCTATTAGTGACTCTCTCAAACCATAATATATGTAAAAACTTCACAAGCCATAAAAGGATTATCACTTTTTTTCTTCCCTATTGTAAATCATCACTTCTAGGGCCTGACCAGACCAACAAAGAAATAATACTATTACTCCCCAAATTCCTAGATCTTACATGAAGCAACACAAGCAGAATTCAGATACAATGGTCAGTTTCTGCCAAATATGCAGTGACTGATAACCATCAACTAAATAAAAACATACATTTAAATCAAAAGTTAGTGTCTAGAATTAAAATTACACAAGCTCTGGGGAGCCTGGGTGGCTCAGTCAGTTAAGCTGCTGCCTTCAGCTCAGGTCATGATCCCAGGGTCCAGGGATCAAGCCCCACGTCGGGCTCCCTGCTCAGCGGGGAACCAGCTTCTCCCTCTCCCTCTGTCTGCCACTCTGCCTACTTGTGTTCTCCCTCTCTATCAAATAAATTTTAAAAATAAAATCTTAGAAAAAAATTACATAAGCTCTTTCATCCAAGTAAAAGCAATCAGGAGTTTATCTACATATATACTTGCACTTGAGTGTAGAATACAAGTAAAAGGATAATCATTACAAAGCTATACGGAATTTTTTTTTAACTGGAAATAATTTATATTCTAATACAAACTAACCAAAGCAAGAGTAAACTATTGAGTAAAAGACGATGGAGCCATGAACATAAATAAGGGTATCTCTCTATACACACTAATACGCAACAAGCTCCAAGATTTAAGTATTAAAAAAAAAAAAAAGCAAGAAGTACAACAGTATGTGTAGTATGTTCCCACCCACGTTAACACACACACACACACACACACACACACACCCCCATACATATACATACACATTACATTGAATCAAACGAAACTGCCTACATTCTGGATTATAAAAATGGCAAATTCATTTGGTTCAACATACTAAGTGCTTATATAGGCATAAGGTACTGTGGAAATACATAAAACACTCATACTGAAGCTCCCCACACACACTAGGATTTTTTTTAAGTAGGTTCCACACCCACCATGGGGCTCAACTCACGACCCCGAGATCAAGAGCCACACATGCTCTACTGACTGAGCCAGCTAGGCATCCCCACACTAGTTTTTGAAATTCTCACAGGAACATACAACTGACTTGATTTATACCTCTGGCCTCAGAGAAATTCAGAAAAACACAAAATAAAACCAAAAACTAGAAATTACTTAAAGTCTATCTGCCTGCTATTAATCACAAGTTGGCTCTAATAGAAAAGAAAATATTATGATGGGTAAACACTGAAGGTCAAGGTAAATGCCAAAATTTAAAATTCCATAATTTTCCAAAGTAAATTAAAAAAACATCCGAGGCTAAGCTTTCCCTTTTTCCAGTTACATATCCCCCTACACAGTTTATCACACCGCATCAAAGACTTCAAATTTCAACATGTGAGTACCAGAAAGAAGAATGAAACAGTAAAGAGGCACAGCCTGATGATACATCTCGCATCTACAGAAGCCATAGATATGCCTAATTACTTTTTTTAGATTCTCCTTTAAAAGTATCTGATTACTTCAATTAAAATTATCACTCTAAAATTCCCTGTAACTGCCAAATTGTATTTGTAAAGTGAACTTTTGGAAGACGTGAATAAAAGGACATCTTAGCCACAATGGGCATTTGCACACAGTCCTGAGCCTAAAGGATTCGGCAGAAGCTGTGGCAGGAAGTAGCGTATTTCCACACAGCAACCCCCCGCAACCCCGTTCCACAGATTTCCCAAGTGCGACATCTGCAGACATGGAGGTGCACACGTCTGATGAATGGTTAAGAGTTCAGATGGGCTCTTGGCCTCACCTACATTGTACCACGGAAAGCGGTACAAACTGTGACTACCTCGCATTAAAGCCACCACCAGCACTTTGACCATTTCTTAATGAAGCACCTTCCCCACACATACCTCACCTTGGGCTCCCCACCATTAGTCTTAAAACACTTATCTTCTTTCGAGATTATGTTCACTTATTTTATCCTTGATGTCTTAGTGAACACTGCTTTTGTTGTTTTTTTTTTTCATCTTACCATGTGCATTCTTAATTTTACTATATTTTTATCACATATTTCAAGTATACATAAAAGTACAGAGAATAACATTAATATAGTCAACACCCATGAACCACCTTAGCAAGATCTTAACATTTTGCCATATTTACTTCAGATCTTTTTGCAGAACTCTGTTACAGTCGACAATCACTGTGTACCACTTACTCATCTCCAATCCTTTTCCCTCCTTCCCTCCCCAGAGACAGCCACTCCACTGGTGTTTAACATGCCCATGCATTTGTAAAACATTTTTAATACATACTATGTATTAACTATGATATGTTTGTCGTTTTGCATATTTTGACATTATATAAATCACATCACACCATACAAATCATTCTGCAACTTGCTTTTTCACTCAACATTGTCATCATTTTAACTGCTGCATAAAATTCCATTGTATGAATATACCATCATTTCTTTATCCATTCCCCCATGGATGGACATTTAAGTTGTTTCCATTTCTTTACTCTTACAAACAATGCTATCGTGAAGGCTTGTACGTATCTTCTCAGGTACACATCTGAGTTTGGAGGACAGGAGCCTAGAAGTGGGCTGCAGAGTACACACATCTTCACCTTGCCAAACTGCTGTCCAAAGTGATTGCACCAATTTACACTTTCTCCAGCCGAGTATGCAAGTTTGCTTTGTTCCACATCCTCTCAAACACTTGGTATTATGAGGTTTTTAAAATTTTTGCCAATCTGATGAACATGAAAAAGAGACTCAAAGTTTGTAATCTGCATGTCTTATCAGGATACTCATGTTTATTGACTATTTGACCATTTATTTTTTAATTTTTTTTTGGCTTTCCCATTGCCCTTTGATTCTACTATCCCATTTTCATCGGGGTTAAGAGTAGAAACTCTGAATCCAGGCTGCCTGGGTTCAAATTCTGGCTCCATCACACCCACCTAGTTTCTGAGGATACTTTGCTTGACCTCCCATTCCTGTTTCCTCATCTATAATGAGACAGCAGCACCCACCTCACCAGGTTGTTGAGGGCTTTTTGAGCTTGTATGCATAAAGTGCCTATAACAGTGCCAGGGAGGTTGGATGCTTTACCCCGAGGTGTCCCACAGCTGCTCAGCTAGATTCCCAGGACAGATCTACCAAACCTCAGATGTGAGAGCTTCAAAACATCTCAAGCGTGGTAACTCAGCTAAAGGGCGTGGGTCCTTCTGTTTCAATGGCACGCGCGAATCACTGGCAACGTGTTCCTTTCTGAAGTCACATTATCTACTCACTTGATCAGGAGTGAGATGTACTGTAGACTCAGAAAACATTATCCCTACATTACTGAACAAGTCATATAAACAAGGTGCGAGAAGGTGGGAAACACCAACGAAACTGTGCACAACGTTTCTGACATTACGTTGGCATCCAATACGTATTGGTGATTGCCTGAGAAGGAAATGTTGCTGACCTGAGCTAGTGAAAACTTCGATGGTGTTGACCCACAAGCTAGACTACCAGGAAAGAGGTACAAGGATGGATGCACAACCCTGCTCTTGACCTTTTCCTCACCGGGCTACCTGGCTTCTGTATTTCTACTTTGATGCACCTCCTTTGCAGCGCAGTTTTAAGAGGATCTTCCTTGAGTGTCTAGCATTCAACACTCATGAAAGAGGGCAGAAACCCCCCGGCTTGCCTCTCCGCTCTCGGAGCTCCCCTACGCAGAGTGGATGACCTTTCGCCCAATCAAGGTTTCGATTTTCACAAGAGGCTAGCCAAGTTGCCAACCTATTCATCTTGAAAGCACACAGATTCACCATCAAACAGCACAGGATATCTGCAATTCTGGACCTAGCCAGACGCCATAACCTAAGGACATTTGCAGCTCATTTCTTGTCAGAACCAGTTGAGGACAGTGGTATTGATGGAAGACTGTGTCCAGCCCATCCATTCCTCTAGTCTAGATAGCCTCGCTTTATCCACGGCTTAAGCCATCTAAAAGCTGCATAACGTTAATACAGCGGTATTCTCCGAGGTGGTTGGATTACTGGTGATTTTTATTTTCTTCTTTTTAAACTCTTGTATTTTCCAAATTTTCTATCATGAGAATGTGTTCTGTTTATAATAAAAGAAAAACAAATGTTATTTTTAAAAGCTACATACTTGGAATATATTCTCTTCCCCATTCCCACCCTCCCACATCCCAACAATAAGCACTTTAACTAAAAAGCACTATCAGACTCTCTGCTTTCATCAGAAAATTCCACAAAAAAATTTGTGAAACCCAAAACTGCACTTTCGGGGAGCTTTCTGCTTTGAACAGAAATGTTGCTGAGGTTCTTCTCTACTCCATCACCCAGTTCCTGTTACTTGTAAGCCATGTAAGAAATTTCTTCCAGAACTAAACATCAGGAAAACTGTTTCACCTGAGCAACTTCTGTCCTCTTTCTTCATGGACAGTGAGAAGCATGTAACTTGTCAGGTTTTCTCCTTTTATTTTGGGCAACAGAAAGGTCAAATACAAGTATGAATTATAACTAATAACTGTGCAGGACCTTATCCCTATATAGCTTTACTCTGAGGATCCCCAGCTCTAAATTGGTTTTTCAGTTTGTTAGTTTGTTTCGTTGTGTTTTTAATATTCTTCTACCGAACAGATTTATTCCTGAAGCCACCCTAAGCCCTTCTTACAGTAAGCCAGGACATAATTAAATGTAACAGCATCTGCTTCTCAATATTAATGCTTGTAATTTATATCCTAAAAATTTTTAACTGAGGGACAACAAAATCATGGTGCAGTGTCAACAATCTTTTTCAACTAATAAATAAAAACTCAATGCAACATAAGAAACTAAGAATTAATCATGTAAGAAATTAAAAGAATTAATCACGTTTTCACTCTGATGGTTAGACCATTAAATTTCTTTTCTTTCACTTACAAATGAAATTTACTTAATTTTCTTATATTAAGATATAGAAAATGGCAAAAATTCTTCCAGAATTATACAGATTAATTAAGAGAGCAAAAGGAGATAACACAGGTAGTATAAACATAGACTTCAACATCATTAAGATCTGTGTTCAAATTTTGACATCGCTACTTATAAGTGTAAGTCCGCCCAAATGTAAATGTGGAGAATAACATTACCTATTAAGTGTGTTGTGAGAATTAAGGAACAATGTAAAGTACTTAAAACAGCAAATAAAATATCAAAAAACGTTATCTACTCAATCAGAACAGCTCCTGCTGTCATCGTTGTTATGTATAAAGCCCACAGAGCCCCTTTAACCATTTAACTGTATCTGACAAAAAACTACTGAAGGATTTTCTTTATACCTGCACAACAGAAATAATTTCTCAAAAATAGGTATTTAGCATAACAGCTCAGTGACTGGGGTACTCTTACCAACTTACCTAAACTGTCCAGTGCGAAGAAAACAAAGAGCTCGGTTACCATAAAGAAGGTGATTTTCAGGTCTTTAAAAGAAATAATGTTTAGTCAGTAAAGTATATTAGTCAGTAAAATACATTACATACAAAACAAATAAAAAGCACACAGAAAATATAAGGCATGAAAAACTTTTCAAAAACTTTACATCCGTATGGCAGAGCAGAAAGAATATACGATCTGGAGACCTAACTGGCTAAGTCCTAGTTCCTTTACTTCCTCCCAGTGTAACATTGTTTAAAAATCAACCTAACTTCACTGTATTCAAAATGTTCTACCTTTTCTGCCTAGCTCATAGGGATGTTGCGAGGATCAAATGGGACATAGTAAAAAGCTAGCAAATCACAAGTATGATGTAGATGTAAAGGACAGAATTATACTTCTATTAAGTCAGGACTATACCACTCTGACAAAGAACTCTGACAAAGAAAGTCTGTAAATTTCAACAATTTATATAGCTTCATTTCAAATTTTGTCTTTTCTAGTTTAATGTCTTTCCTTCCTCAGAACAGAGCAGCAGCCTTCCAGACGTGGTGTGCCACCCTGATTCACTCACTCCCCATGGAGACAGGCAAGGTAGGAAAGAGAGTAGATGTCTACAGCACATCCTCCAAAGACTGCTACAATATTAGATGGTCCAGCTAAGACACCAGTAGGAACCAAGTATGATGCAAACATGCAGGAATGCTACAAAATTCTAGCAGCTGAGCAAACAGAAGATGAGGTAGAGAGAACACACCACACTCTCAACAATTCCAACTATTATCCTTTAAAAGTTCCCTCTTAGAAAGCAAAAATTCCTGAATGGGTGACATCTTACGTATTAGTAATTAACCCTTTCTGATTAGCTAATAATTTGGAAGGTATTAGCTGAAGGCAAAATGAGAACAAGAAAAAACAGGTGACCTATACTGGAAAGCTTGAGAGAGAGTGGGGCAGGGTAGAAGCGATATTCACAATTCTGCCTGACTTGCCTGAATTCTACTATTCAGTTAAGTTCATCTACCCAGGCCATCCCTAACGCTTCTAATGCCTAAGGGTGAGAAAATCGATTCTACATAGCAAGTTGAAGATACTCTTTCCAATTCCTCGCCTTGCTTTTATTTCTCCTGACTAGCATTCTAATTTGATCTGCCACACAAAAAGGATCTCATTGTTCTATTTTGCTCTTACCTATATTCAATGGCTCTGGTGTAATAGATAATAGCTATATCAAATCTTTCTTTTGAAAACTCTTCATTTCCTTTCATTTTCATTAGCTCTCCTTGCTGAGAAACCAAGGTGAAAGAAGACCCATCAATGAAAAGCAAAGACAATCAAGAACCCCAATATCTAGGAAAAATAGCTCTGGGCTTTTATCTCTAATAACAGAAATAAGCTGGGGGATTATTTTTGTAGAAAATGAGAACCCACTACCTTAAATATTTTGGTATATTTATTTAAAGAAATCTGTTTCTGATGACTCAATGCTAACTTTGTTAAAGGGATATTAACAAGTAAATAAAACCACCACATTATGAATAACTACTAACAATTTATGCCCGTGTGTATAGCATTTGGCAGGCCCACTTTTAAAAATACCTATCGAGCCTGCCATATAGCAGAGAAAAAAACAGATGCAAGGTGGGGCGCCGGGGTGGCTCAGTCATTAAGCGTCTGCCTTTGGCTCGGGGCGTGATCCCAGCATTCTGGGATCGAGCCCCACATCAGGCTCCTCCGCTGGGAGCCTGCTTCTTCCTCTCCCACTCCCCCTGCTTGTGTTCGTTCCCTCTCTCGCTGCCTGTCTCTCTGTCAAATAAATAAATAAAATCTTAAAAAAAAAAAAAAAAAAAAAACAGATGCAAGGTAAAACTTTAAGCTGGAAAATGTGGTATTATTCAATAATCCTGAGTGCTTAAAAAATATCTATATAAATTGGTAGCATATAGGCAATGTCAAATAGATTAATTGCCAAAAAATGAGGCAGCCAAATTAGCAAGAATGAAATCAAAGATGCTACAGATATAATGGAAACTTTTCACTTCAAATACTCACATTTTCAAAATAAACAGATTAAAATAAACTGGATCCTATAAATGGCTTTAGTAAGTGAATTAAGCAGAACATTAAATATTTTTCCTAAACCCTTCTTTAGAAATTTAATTGAAATCGTATTTCCCAGGGAGCCTGGCTGGCTCTGTCTGTTGGTATAGCATGTGACTCTTGACCTCAGGGCTGTAAGCTTGAGCCCCACCATTGGGAGTAGAGATCACTCAAAAATAAAATCTTAAAAAAAAAATTTCCTTTGAGTGAATTCTACGGCATATGAATTACATCTCAATAAATCTGTCACTAAAGAAAATTATATTTCCTCAATTAAAAACCTTTTAGTTTAAAAAAAATCAAATTTCCATTTTCAATTAACTCTTAAAATACATATAAATATTTATTATTCAATATTCTACAAATTTAATGTACTAACATACATATATTTAAAATTCATATTTAAATTTAAAAATTCTGATCAAGATGTTGTTTTCCTCTTCAAAAAAAAATTCCAATCAAAATTTATTAAAATTTTCCCTCAAACATATTACTGAATTTTATAATAGTTCCTTGTGTGCTGACAGACAGCAGTTTTATTGAACTTTCTTTGAATGTTTAAAGTTCCAAAACATAAATTTTAAAATATATTTACAAGTAAATCTTTATTCTCACCTCTATACAATCCGCACAATTTTGAGTTTTAAATTCTTCAAGCAAATTGCAGTTTTCTGTTACAACTTTAGTTATCTGATACTTGTCTAAATTTTATTTTTAGGAGAGAGTGAGAGAACATTTGTTTATTAAAAAAAAAAAGCAAACTGGTATTGTTAAAGTTCTAAAACTTCGGTTACATAGGTCAGTCCATAAGGTCAATTAATTATTATACTTTCTAATAACATGTTTCTTGTAATCTTTTACATGTATCAAATAATACAACTTAAAGTGAACAAATGATAAAATGTTTTAGAACACATTAGAGTCATTGCTTGTGAATCTAATCTGCTTTATTTCTAACATTTAAAAAAGCACTTATTATTACATTAGTTCTAATCGTAGTTAAAACAAATCCTCTGTCATAATATTCCAAATAGGCCTCATAATTACTAAAGTTAGTTCAACAAATATTACTGAGCACCTATGGTGTACCTGGCACAATGTTCAATAAAAATGTCTAAAAACAAAAACCTGGAAAACTCTCTAAAATGTATTTAATGCAACAAATAAAGTATTTTAAATATCTTAATTCAACATTTTGACTCTCATGAATAAAATGTTAAAATGTCATTTGAAATACTATTCTTTTAAAAGTTTAATAAAGTAATTAAAACGCAGTTGGGTAATCACCAAAATTTATGTTAAAAGTTTGTAAGACTTCATTTTCTGTATTTTCAGCTGTTCTATAGATTTAAGTGGTAATAATTTCATCCCAACAAAACTAGAGCTAAGCCTCTAGCCACACACACACATTTCCAAGGTGAAAAAAGTATCTAAAATCTAAATTTAAGGAAGAATTTCAGAAGTTCACCAAATAAGGTAATTAATAAGGGACAGAGTAAGATTACAGAATAAAAATCTGGGCTTTGAAATCAGGGAGACTTGACTTCTCACTTAGGTTCTACTACTCAATAGACTGCAGAAGTATCATTTAACCTTCCAAAGCGTTAGTTTGCTTATTTCTAAAATAGGGAAAACAGCAGCTACCTTACAGGACTATTGTAAAGAAGAGATCAGAGAGAGAAAGAGAATGTCACAACCAAGCCCACATGGGTGTCCAATACATGATATTGGGCCTCTACTTCTACCATAAAATCTACCCTATAATTACATGCCTCCAGAACAATGAGGAGAACCACCTCTATCGATGTAATACAGCCCAGTATGTAATATCAGAAAAACCTGTCTTCGTGTTGCAGCCTAATTTCTCTCTACCACTTAGATAAACAATATAAAATCTGATCTCTTCTCAAGTGGTGATGGCAAATTACCAGTCATCAACTAAAGAACCAAATATTTTCTGCTTCAAGATTCCTACAGCTATACTATAAAAACACTAACATTCAAATGCTTTAGAGAAATGTATTTCACAAAGTTAAAAAATATATAGAAGGCAGTTTCATTATACAAAAGAGTTAACAGGGTCATCAGGAAAATGAAAATTATAATCTTAGCTCTGTTACTTATTTCTCTTTTCAATGAGAATACAGAGGCCCCAGTTGTGGATTCTTTTTTTGGGTATTATATATATAACTTATGGCATTCACTTGGTAGGATTTTTAGAAGTATGACATCATAGAAATCATTAAGACAGGAAATACAGAATAAAGCTAACTATGAGGTTATAGTTCTCTTACTCAGGGTTTTCTCTTATGCACAGTAGAAAAAGATTTTTTTAAGAGAAAACATTTTTTAAAATCCTAAGATAAATAAGAAATCACATAACCACACATTCCATTTCTCTAAATAATGCCTTTAAAAACTGAGTCAAGTGACAATTTAATGCATTTATACTTACATTCAGTAAAGAAAATACTTAACATAGGCCAACAATTGTCAACTGCTCCTAATTTAGGTAGAATTGTTACATCACCTGTGTATTTCACCCAATTCAAAGCTTCTTCCATTGCCAAGATTTTCTGTATCAAAAAGATGGATGAAGAATGTGATTTGGGTATTAATTTTAAATGTACATGTGGTACCATAAATTTAACATACAGTATTTCATATTCTTAATAAAAACTTAACACAATCTTGTATTTTCGTTACTCATGCAACCTAGAATAGCTGGACCCCAACGTATAAGTTAACAGATACCACGGCCTCACATATGTTACATCTTCAAATAATCTCAGGCTACCCCAAGACACCAGGATGCTGCTTCAATCACTACAGACTTGGAAGCTGAGGTTTACAACCTGGCCAGGGGCTGCCCTGGGTAGCAGGAGGGTCCAATAATACAAGGCGAATGAGGGGTCTCAGATCTCATCTAGGACTTCCACCCTTACTGCAAAGTTAAAGGTACAGATTAAGGTTCCTGAAAGGGACTGTGTATTTTAAATGGTCTATGGCAAACAGACAAGTAAGGAGATAAAGAGGAGGAGGGTGCAGCTGTGCAAATGAGCATTCAGCGCAAAGATCTTCAGGAAGAGTCAGGAGTTCACAGGAATGTTATTCGTACTTCTACTCTGAAATGACTTCAGAAGTTAAGTAAAACAGTTATCAATGCTCAGGTCAGGCTTAAGGGAAGCAGGTAGATATTTATGTTACCAGTAGCATTAAAAATTGGCTTATTTTATCTGGAGATTATCTAGTAATTACATATCAAAAATGTTCATACTGGGGACATAATAATTTCATTTGGGAGAATATATGCGAGATAAATAATCTAAAAAAGAAAAAAAAAGAATCATTGTGTAAAAGCAACCCCAAATTATACTACATATATGGGGGGAGGGAATGATGCAAACCCCCAAAATAAGGAGACTGCTTAAGACAAAATACAGAAATCAATACTAGCAAATACTACATGTGAAACACTAACACATGAACCCAATTCATGGAGCAATGAGCAGTGAGATAACTGCCATTTATCAGCAATGGTTGTGCTTGCTTCCCGTGCTTAACACTTACATTTTCTATTTTATAACCAATTCTCAATAAGCCTCCAATAAAGAATGAATCATTCTGCAAAACAAAACAACAAAAAATGAACCGTCTTCAATCAGTTACACTTGAATTTTCCAGTGGACAAAAAAATCCTCCATTTCAGGAACACTGCTATGTGTACATACAGTCCACTTCCCACAAGCACTTTCACGCCCAATTTACCTCCTAAGAACTCTAAGAATTCAGAAGTAGTCTTATATTGGCTTCTAATAATAAAATGGCTTAGTGTAACTTTTAGATGTAAGGACTTTAAAGTTCATTACACCAAGATTTTTTATGAAACTATACCGGCTAATATAAGGAATAGCAACAGATTATGAGCAGGAAATAAGCACTTGGTTCCATAACCAACTGAAATAAGAAAAACAATCAAATGTCTTTCAAGGGAAAAAACCCTCAGTGTCACACAGGGCACTGCCGCAAATACTATATAATAAAAAGTTTACCCCATAGAACAAATATTTGTTGTGATGCTGCTGACAGTGGCATGATTTTATAAGAAAGAACCCATCACTTTCAGTGACAAAAGTTCCTGTGAACCAGGAGCATTCTTTCGTCTGTGACAAATTCCATTTTCTATCCTTTAATGACGAGGAATGGTCCTGGATCTCATCATTCATGTCAGAACCAGGAAGACCACCGTCTACCTAATCTCTCAAATACATAGCACAAATTCACAGGTAGCAGAATAATCTCAGGTTAAAGCAAACTGAAACCATTACCTGTTAACCACTATAAATGAGTAACATGGGCCTGACACCATACAAATTATATTCTTTAGATACACAGGGGGAAATACACATTCCACCACTTACCACAACTTTCTTTGCCAAATCCACGATATCTTCCATCAATTCCAGATGCTGTAATTTCTTCAAACTTATCTCAGAAGCATGAGAATTGCTTAAATACAAATTCATTTTTTAAGAAATTAGGTTCTCATATATAAAAATTCATTGACTTTTGGCTTTACTATATGTTATACTTCAATTTAAACTACTTGAAAAAAATTAAACTCTCTTACTTCATTCTAGGTAACCATAAGTTGTTTATTAAGTGGACAAAATACTGTACCTTTTTCTCTCTTCTATACTACAATGTTATTTATAAACAAGCATATTAATTTTCCCTTAGTTTCAAATCTACCATCTAATGCTCCTCAGAGGTTCATTCACCATAATGTCACCATGATTAGTCATTCATATCCAAATCCAAAGCATTAATTTTTTCCATCTTATTACGTAAGAGTGAAGTTGAACAGTATATACAAGAATAAGACATAAGCCTTCCCCTGTACTTGGCATTCCTCAATAATGGGCAACATGCTCATCACTGTTTACACAAACTGAATGACAAGTAGTAACTTACGTGGCCTCCACACAGGGGTGCAACCGTGATATTATAGAACTGTGCTGACGTTGAAACAGAAGTGGCCAGAAGATATATATTTTAATGGCATCACAGTAATCTTGCAGGACAGAAACTGGTTTACTACACCACATATTGCAGATGTCAAATTCTTTATTAAAAAAAAGTGTTAAATTAGTATTTTATGCCTCATTTTGGAATAAATCAACACTGTTAATAGAGAAATGGCTACAATGGATATGGAAAGGTAAGAAAGAAGGGGATGAGCAAAATAGATGAAGGGGACTAAGAGGTAAAACTTCCACTTATAAAATAAATAAATCATGGGGATGTAAAGTTCAGACAGCATAGGGAATATAGTCAGTAACATGGTAATAACTTTGTATGGCAACATATAATAACTACACTTATCATGGTAAGCACTTCATAACGTATATAAATGTCCAATCACTACGTTGTACACCTGGCACTAATATAATATTGCATGTCAACTATACTTCAATTAAAAATACATAGGGGCCCCTGGGTGGCACAGCGGTTAAGCGTCTGCCTTCAGCTCAGGGTGTGATCCCGGCGTTATGGGATCGAGCCCCACATCAGGCTCCTCTGCTATGAGCCTGCTTCTTCCTCTCCCACTCCCTCTGCTTGTGTTCCCTCTCTCGCCGGCTGTCTCTATCTCTGTCAAATAAATAAATAAGATCTTTAAAAAAAACACATAAATCAAAAAATAAAAAATAAAAATGAAAGATATGTAGGACTGTTATGCTGATGTGAATGGATGAACCTCCCACAACAGTCTCTCAACAAATTAAAATACCAATGTACTCACCTAAGTTTCTCTCACTTTGGGTAAAATCTTTATACTGCATACCCTAAACAGAAAAAAATTCTTTTGATTTGTATCTGGTAAAATGCAAAAGTACAGTTTTCAATTTTTAATGTAAGGATTATCAGTACTAAACTAATAAATTTTTCAGTGCACATTTACTTATACACTTTAAAACATCTTCAGCCGGTGAGTCTTTAGGCTTTTTTTTTTAAAGTGTTTCCTGCAAGTGTACATCTACGGCTATCTCTTGAGAGCTATTCTAATCTCCAGTCAGAAAACCATCTTTCCCCATCACCCACACTCTGGTACTGCACTCTTGTTGTGGAGGCACTGTTTACTTTCCCTTCTGAAATCCCAGTTGTAACTCTCTGCAAAAACTCTGTCCCGCAAAAACATCTCTACTCCCATAGCTCTCAATCAAAAACCCTTTAAAAAGTAGACATTAAGGGGTGCCTGGGTGGCACAGCGGTTAAGCGTCTGCCTTCGGCTCAGGGCGTGATCCCGGCATTATGGGATCGAGCCCCACGTCAGGCTCCTCCGCTAGGAGCCTGCTTCTTCCTCTCCCACTCCCCCTGCTTGTGTTCCCTCTCGCTGGCTGTCTCTATCTCTGTCAAATAAATAAATAAAATCTTTAAAAAAAAAAAAAGTAGACATTAAGTCCTCAGCATAATAAAAAAAAAGTCTGTAACTATGAATGGTGATGTAGTTTTAACTAGACTTACTGCGGTGATAATTTCACAACATACACACATTTCAAGTCATTATGTCATACACCAGAAACTAATACAATGTCATATGTCAATTATATCTCAACAAAATAATAAACCTATAAGAAGACACAACGTTAAAACAAAAAAGCAACAAATCTTACCACCCCATCGCAGTAAAGTTGAGTCACACGAACATAATCATTAGGCATAAATTCAGGAGCAAAGACACAGTCATCCACATACGGGCAATCTTCTAACAAGGCATCATCTGCTACAGTGAAATCTCCCAGGGCAAAATCGTCCATGCTGTACCATCCTAAGGAAACAACACAAACCCAAATCAGTAATTAAATCATTTGAGATAATATAAGAAGCAGTTTTCCTGGCTTCTATGGTATATTAGAAAAATCCTTCAAACTTAGGCCTCCCCAAAATAATCAGTAAGGACACTGAGTCTGGAAGACTCTTATCCTCAGTCTGCTACTTTTTCTCTCCCCATCTCTCTTCGAATACAAGTTTAATCTTTCTTTTTTTCCTTAGGCTCACATAGTCACCATCTCTACTCTGAACTTATCTGTTTACATGTCTCCTTTAGATGGAAGATAATTAAGGGCATCTTATTCACTTTTGTATGTGCCCAGCACATGATAAAGCCCTTGAATAATTGTTGGCTGAAGGAACAAAAGACGTCTTTCCACTGCTGCCCTTTTACCCCAACTGCTTTCACTGCATCCTGTGAAACATGCCATTTCACCACACACAAACTCTGCCATATTCTCAACCTCCTGGCCAGAAGTAAATCCTGATTCCACTGAGAAAATGGTTTCTTCTTGGCTGCTTATATTCCCCTATCCATCCATCCGTGTGTGCTCCTGTCTTGGGCAAAGGGGCAGAGCTGGAGTGGTACACAGCAAGCTTGTCAATCTCCTAACACCCCACAGCCGCATCCAGACTTCCGTCCTCCTAACAATCACTGCATCTGGCGCTCTCACAACTACCACAACACACAGCACAGCTAGATTGTAAATGTGAGCAAAAACCCTCACGTTACCAACAGCCTCATATTATCAAACGTATTATCTGTGTTTTAAAAAGAATTATTTCAATGGGGGAAAAGGGAAATTAGGCCTGGAGTTTCAGACTAAAGCTTTTTTCTGGAAGAAAGTTTAATAATAAAAATTTATAACCATCAGAGAATAGCTACAAAACATACACATCACTAAAAAGTACTAAGCAGTACTTCTAACTCTTGCCCAAGTAATGGCCTTCTTTTCATATCATCATCAACACGACCATTAACACCATTTCTTAGACTTTTCCACTTCACTATTACCCAGCTATTGTTAGGACAAATCAAGTTTCGTTTTTCCTAAGCAAGACCACCATCAGTCCTTAAAATACAAATCTGTTTAACTCTTATTATGTCCAATTTGCTATATGAAAACCTCATAGTATGAGAAGTGAAGAACAATAACAAACCTCTTAGCTAACTACTCATATTATTTGTCACACATCCTACCACGCATTTTTCATGCGTTATCTCGTTCATCCTCACAGCAATTCTCAGGTCCAATCAACACCACCTGCAATGTATAGATGGGAAGCATTCTGAATAAAATTAAGTAATTTACTCAAAGTCACCACGCTAGGAAGGATTCAAACGTAGGTCCTCAGATTCCATAGTCTCTACTCTCACTCTACTTCACTATTATCTACCTCTCCTTGTCATTGCCACCTACGTAGCTCTTGCTTGTTGCCCTGTTTAAGAACACTGGCCATTAGTTCACAATGTTCCCCGCTCTCCTCCAAACTCTCACCATCCCAGCCACATCAAGGCCCACGTAGACAATCCCTTCAAGACCCCAGCCTTGCTGTTGACCTCTTTGATTAAAATGATCTTCACCACCCCTGACACCTAGGCTCTTTCTTCCCAAGGCTACACCTCAGATCACTGCGCAGGTCTAAACCAGTTTTTAAATCTTTAACTCTGATTAGCTCCTTCGACCACAACCAAGAGTCATACGGCTCTTGAGTCCTCAATCTCCTACCACAGACATTCTTCATCCTCATCACGATTCTTCCTCCCTTCTCTCCCATTTCCTCCATTCTCATTCACTTTCAGCTTTCTGCAACTGGGTTTCTACCTCTGCCATTCAAGGGAAACTGCTTACAGTAAGGTCATCAGTGACCTTCTACAAAAGATTATCTATCATGTCTGGAACGCAACCTGTTCCCGATGAACAGTTATTTCCAGAGTTTAGGGAATTTAACTCCAAAAGTGAAAAAATAAACATTTTAGGACCCAAAGTGTAGAATGTAAAATGGGACATATGCTATCTTGGAAACATACACTTTTAAACTCATTTGCCTTACAAACATTTTTTGTATATATACACAAAAAGAGCCAAAAACTCTCTGTCATAGCCCACACATCACCATCATGGCATCGATTACAATCCAGTTAATGTGCCCATACCCAACAGACTGAGCCACTGTGACGTCATGCTGATCATTGTCAGCCTGGCAGACCTTACTGACAGCACACCCTACACCAACTACACTGTAATTAGACACTGGTGTGATTTTTATTTTCTATTTTGTTTTAACCAGAGAGGTGACTGGCACAGGGGTTAATTAAGAGCATGGGCTCTGAAACCAGATTGCTTAGGATTGAATCCTGGCTCCCCTATTCCTGAGTGTGATCTTGGGCAAGTCACTTTACCTCTCTGTACTTCAGTTCCTCATGTATCAAATGCAGTAGCAATACTACCTACCTGATTAGCCAGTTAACACATCTGTAAATGCTTAGAATAGGACATGGCAGAGAGGAAATGCTATAAATATCAGCTATCATTAACATTAGTATTAGATGAGTATTTTTTAAAAATCCACTGTTTGGATGCTTCCAACTAAATGGTCTACCATAATTGCTAAGTCCAAAGAGCACTTTTCAGCTTACAACTTACTTGACGCTGTTGACCACTTCCTCCTCCTCAGAACTCTTCATTTGGACTCCAAAGACCATCTTCTCCTGGTTCTCCTCCTATTCTTCTGGCTGCTTTTCCTCAGTCTCCATGGGCTCTTCTTCTCCATTCCCCGCCACCCAAATGTCAACTCTTTTCTTTTCAGGCTTACACTCTCCTTGGTGACCTTATCCACCACACCCATGGCTTAAAACAGCACTTTCTGAACTTCCATCATTTGCACAGCTTCGCCATGATTTTTGCCATTTCCACATATGACATGTATTTTTATTTACTCAGTTATTTCTCTTTTATTGGGCTCATTTGGCCTACGTGATAATATCCATGACATCATAGGTTTGATGCACAACTTATATTTTTTATACACATTAAATTCTTGACTATTAAAATAATCTATGTGCCACTTTAAATATCTCATACTGCACTGTAACTGAAACAATAGCTGAAACACCCAAATGCTGAAGAGTCTCTAATTACTCCAGGCTGTGTTGCATCTCTATAGCTATTGGATCAACTGTCACTGGATCTTAAACAAGATGTCCCAGAAGTCTCTCAGATTCATTAAGCTCAAAAGTTAACTTATCTTTTTCCTCAAAAACAAACAAATGAAACCAAGTTCTTTCCCCTTTCTGTATGTTATCAGTCAACTGCTCTACATGCCACCTGGTTAACCAAACCAGCAATCTGGGGGTCAATCTAGACTCCCCAGTCTCTTTCAACATTCCCATCCAACTGACCACAAAGTCCTGTCCTTTCTATCCATCTAAGAAATCTAAAATTAGCACACACCTCTTCATGCCTGTGACACTGCCTTATCTGCCACTTCATCTTTTTCTCCTCTGAACTAATTTAACAAGCAGCCTCCTAGCTGGTCACTTGCCTTCAACCTTGGCACTCTCTAGAACTCCGATCATAACATTTCAGTGCTTAAAATCAGTCAACAGCTTCCCTTCATCTACAGAATAAGGTCCAAACTCCCTACCATAGAATGGAAGGCCTTTTGTAATCCTGTTTCTGCTTTTATTTCCAATCACTCCATGACATGCAACTTAGAAGCCACTCATACTCACGTGCTCCTTATTCATAAACAAACCTTATTCTGCAACCACCTAATGCCTACCAGTCCTTAACACTCCATTCTGGGAAATATTTCCTGATCTCACTACTACCAAGTTTCTTTCTGCACCTCTTCTCTGTAAGACCAGAGCACCCTGTCCATATCTTTTTGACAGCAGTTATCACACTGGTCATCACAGATTTATCTTTTTAGGCCCAGAGGGTACACTGTGCTCTACTCATCTTGATTCCCTAACTCAGTGTTTCTCATATTTTTTATTCACACTCCCCGAGTACAAAACTTTGCAAAATCCACTTGCCACCTATACTACTGTTATTCAATATTTTTCCTTGAGAATAACTTCTAACTTAGATATAAACTTGTTTTAATAGAAAATCTGGTATCACAAGAAATCTTACATTTGGTACGACAGTTTTTTTCCTAGTACAAACTCAAGTAAACATACTGCTAAAATTAAATATTAATGTAAAGGACTTCTAATCCCATCAGTTACAATGAACTAATGGGGGACTCTCACTGCAAAACAAAGTAGATCCTAGATTTAAAAAAATTTTTTAAGTTTGCTGAGCTCATAGAAATAGGGAACATTTAAAGCTACCCTTTCCCCCAAAAAAGGAATAAACCTCTAGCTAAAAACTAAAGCTGACAGTCAAGCGCTATTAAGTAATAATGCCAAGAGCAATAATGGACACTGAGCCCTGGGCCAGAAGCAAAGTGAGGAAACTGAGCCATGTAATGTAAACTCCCTGGCTCCCAATGGAACTGGATACAAATCCTACCAGAAGAAAAGCACCCTCAAATCAAACTCTGAAGATCCCACAGGGAAAGATCAATCAAATAGGAGTTCATAACCAAAGATCACCAAGCAAAGGAGGTGACAACCCACCATGAGGCAGACACAACAGAAAGAACAAGCCATAAATTTAGATCCCTAAAGACATCAGACATTGGGAATGCCAGTCTACAGAATATCCATGGATTCAGAAAAATAAGCAAGCAACATGAGACTTGGTGTGTCTAAAAAAAGAAGTGGAACTTTGAGAAATAAAAAATATAACTGTTAAAATTAAAAGGGGAAAAAATGGATGCACTTAAGAGAAGACTGAGCACAGATGAAGAGAAACTGATGAACTACAAGATGTGCCCGATGAAATTACCCAGCATTGTAAATTCTGGCAAAGAAACAAGAAAATGAAAACTTTGAAAAGATGAAAAGTAACTGATCTGGAAACAGTTCAGTACATACACATCCAATTAAAATTCCAGGAGAAAATAGATAAAATCAAAGATAATATTTATTACAAGGCTCAGAATCCTAGACTTTATGAAAGACAAAATTCAGAATCAAGAAACACATGTATCCTAAAGAGAATAAATAAAAAGTAACCTCAATCAGACTCAGAAGGGAAATGACATAGCACCAAAGATAGAAAATCCAATGCAACCAAAAGTAAAAAAGTATTTTCTTCAGAGTAGCAAAAATAAAACAGGCAGAGGCTTTGCATGTAGAATATCTTTACCACGCAGACAGAAAATAATCCATCAACCTAGAACTATATATCCATCGAAACTATCTCTCAAGAACAAGGGTAAAATGAAAATAATTGTATTTTTTTAAATTTTATTTATTTGAGAGAGAAAGAACATGTGCACGCACAAAAGCAAAGGGAGAGGCAGAGGGAGAGGGAGCAGACTCCCCGCTAAGCATGGAGCCCAACGCGGAGCTTGATCCCAGGACCCTGAGATTATGACCTGAGCCAAGGTCAGGTGCTTAACTGACTGAGCCACCCAGGAGCCCCTGAAAAATAATTTTAGATAAAAACTGAGCTGACTACCAAGAGACTTGAACTAACTTCTAAAAAATACCAATTAGAAGACATAAACTGTCTGACTAGATTAAAAGAAAAATCTCTATAACAAACATCTAAAATTTAAGGACGTAAAAAAAAGTGACAGTAAAATAAAGGAAAAGGATAGCCCAGATAAATTACCACCAAAAAAAAGGTGGGAAAGATTAAATAGATACTAACACAGAAAGCAATCCAGCATAGAGAGGATGACAGCGTAATAGAAAAGGTTCAATCCATGAGGAAAATAATGTTAAACTTTCAAAAATCTAATCAAAGTCTCAAAATACATCAAAAAAAGTTGTTAGAACTACAGAAAGTCAGAAGGTGATAGTGGGAGATTGCAACACATCTCTCTCAATTAACGACAGGTGAAACAAAAATTAATAAGGACATTCTGAAAAACACAATTTACACGCCTGGTCTAACAGATACATAACAATTAGAAAATACATACGTGTCACAAGTATACACTGAAAAGTTATAATAATTCACTATGTACAAGGCCCTAAGTCCAGGGCAACCAAATATTTTTTAAAAGATAAAACAGACACTACATTCTCTGCTAACAATTTAGAAATGAATAACAGAAATTAAAAATGTTAATGTAGATACTTTTGAAAATTAAAATACATATTTCAAAGAAAAATTTAAAACATGTAAGTCAAAGAAGAAATCAAAATGAAAATTTAAAAAGTACTTAGATTTGAAAGTTAATGAAAACACTATAAATTAAACAATGTTAAACTGAAATAAATTTTGAGCAAGTTTACAGCCTAACATACTTACACTAGGAAATAACAATGGCTGAAAATTATTAAGTTAAGCATGCAATTTAAGTTAGAAAAATAACATACAAATAAGTCCCAAGACAGAATAAGTAAGGAAATAAAAGAAAAAGAATCAATGAACTAAAACACAAACATATAATAGAACTAATTAGGCCAAAAATCTTTTGGCAAGATTAAACAAGAAAAAAGAGAAGCCACATACAAATAATATTCGAAATGAGAAAGGGAACATTAACTACAGATAAAGCAGAAATTAAAAAGGGAATTAAGAAAATACCATGAACTTCGATGCCAATCAACTTAAAATTCTTGTTGAAAAACAAATTTTTTAAACTTACCAAAATCGACTAAAAGATAGAAAGTCTGAAGTGCTATTACTACTCAGCTGCTAATCACTACTAAATTATTAACAATTTACAATCCATCTACAATGAAAACATTAGATTCAAATGATCGTAGAGGTAAATTCCACCAAACTTTTAAGAAACAAATCACTCCAAACCAAACTGTCCCTGGGAACAGGGAAAAAAAAAAAAGCTATTCTCTAATTGGTATAAGGCCAATGTTACCTTAATGCGAAAATCAGACAAGATAGTCAATAAAGAAAAATGATGGGTGATTTCATCCACAAAAAGATACAAAAATCCTAAAATCAAATATTAGCAAACTCAATCCAGTAGTTCATGAAATGACAATTCACTAAGATCAATTTGGGTTTATCTCAGTGAAGAATACAAAAGAGAATTAAGAGTTTTAAAATATATAAATTGAAATTCATGACATTTAACAGATTAAAAAAGAAAAACCACAAAATATTAAGTTTTTCTGTCCCACGCAGAAAAGCATGTGACAAAATTGCAAAGACTTCCCTAACTTAATAAAGAGTATCTACAAACTTAAAGATTTTTTAATGGGGAAACATTCCCTTTAAAATCGGGAATGAGACATGTATGCCCACAATAATCACTTCTAAAGAACAACCAGAATCACTTCCACTGAACATAAATGTAAAAGTATGCCAGCATATTAAGACCAGAAAAAAAAAAACTGGAAGGGAAAATAATTGAAAGGAAGAACCAAAAGTATCAGTATTTGCAATGATATAATTATTCACACAGAAAACTCAAAAGAATTACAGAAACCATATTAGAAATAGTAAGAGTTTATCAGTTGATGGCTAAAGGTTAATATAAAAATCCATTAAATTTTTATTTGCTAACAATAAAGCCAGAAAATAGAATCTTAAAAAATAACACTATTTATAAAAGCAACAAAACTACTAGAAACATCAGAATCAACATTTTAAAAGTGTTTGATCTGTATGGCGAAAATTACAGAACTACATTAAAAGACATTAAAAACCTAAATAAATAGAAATACATACCATGTTCTCAGACAGGAAGGCTCAAAATCTTAAAGATTTCAATTCTCCCTCAAATTGATTCAATAATTCCAATCAATTCCCAAAGAGTTTTTCACGTCACGTGACAAGTTGATTCTTAAAATAAGAACAAAGGTCCAAGAACAGCTGAGACTCAAGACCCCCTGCCCCAAATAGCAAGATTTCTGGTAAAGCTATAGGATTAATAGTTATGACAGTGTGGTATAACACAGAGATAGTCAAGCAGACAAGTGGCACAGAAAGGGGAGTCAGAAACAAACCCATGCTGATGAACAGAGGGCCAGTTCCATGAATGGTATAAGGACAGCTGTAGCCACATGGAGGAAAAAAATGAATGTGGATCACTGCCTCACACTGTACACAAAAATCAATACCAGATGAATTATGAATTTAAATGTGAAATAATCATTTTAAAATTTCTAAAGAAAAACACAGGAGAATGTCTTTATAATTCCAAGGCCAGGTAAAACTTCCAATTAGATTACATTAAAATTAAGAACTTCTGTTCACCAAAACACACCATAAAGAGTAAAAAGACAAGCCATGAACTAGAAGAAGATATTTACAATGCATATAATCAACAAAGGATCGGTGTTACCAGTTTATTAGTTTCAAAAAGACAACCCAAGAGAAAAATGGGTAAAAGATATGACGAGGCATTTCACAAAAGGGAAACAGTTCATAAACATGAAAAGATGCTCAAACTCATTAACAAAGAAATGCAAATTAAAATCACAAAGACACATCATTTCATACCCATTTGATTGGCAAATATTAAGAAATCTGATAAGTGTTGGAGTAGATATAGATCAACTATAACTCTTGTATACACTGCTTATCAAAGTATATAAAAATTGACAAAACTGCTGGCCAAAGTACAAGGTGGTACAACCACTTCAGAAAACAATTTGGTAAAGTTTAACATTCACACCCCATAATCCAGCAATTTGACTTCTAGCAAATAGCTTACCACAGTAGTATTCCAAGCACTTTTTACTCAAAAACCACTAAAAATGTTTTAAATCATTTTCACACTAAGATGACATCTAAAAGTGTTCAGCCCAAGTTTAAATAATTGCAAGTGATGAATTTTTTGTGACACTTAAAAATAAAACTGACATATCATTGTTTTGAACTGTTAATAATTATAGCATAGGATTTATCAAAAATAACTATATACACTGATAATTAAACATGAAATGTGAAATTGTACTGCAAATCCAGCTCTTGAAATGGAAAGTACCTGGATTAGAAAAAGCTTCAACGCTATATATATATATATTGGATTTTAAATTATCTGTCTTCCATGGAGTTTTTCTGATAGGGACAATGCCTTAGTAATATTCCATGTGGGCAGGTGGTATGCCTTCCTTATCTAAGGTCTAAGTGTTACTAGGAAAGGTAAGGTGGAAATCAGAACCAAGAGCAGGCCTCTATCAAAGGCCTCAGGCATTACCAATTTTAAGAAAGAGTACACATGGGATTTAATGATCTAGAAACTGAGTCATCAATATCACTCCGGCCCAAGTACTCCCTAGAAATATCTTCATTACTCCCCTGGGGGTCATAAACCCCAGCATGAAAATTAGAGAAATTCTTGGAACTATGTACCAGAAGATATGTACAAGAATCTTCATAAGAGCAAAACCTAGCAACAGCCAAATGTCCATCAAAGAATGCATACACTGTGTTATATTCACCTGTGGAATATTACACAGCAGTGAAAATTAATGACTTACATCTATATTCAATATCAGTGACCCTTAGAAACAACATTGAGTGAAATAAGGAAATCTCAGAAAACTGTATCCAGAATTCCTTTTTTTTAAAACTCAAAAACAAAGAAACCATACAATACATTGTTGAGGGATATACACATATCTGACAAAATTATTTTTAAAAAGCAAGGAATGACACAGACAATTCAGGATAGTCACTCTGGAGATGAGCACATACAATACTGGTCATTTTGATTCTTGGATTAATTGGTATATTGATTGGTGTTCATCTATTGTTTTGCTTCACAATCTGCATATATGTTACATATTTTTATTATTTTATTTTGTTACAGATGTTTTGATTGCATCAAATATTACATTAAAGAGGAAAAAAGATTTTTCAAAACCATTCATTAGATTTTAAAAAGTAATTAAATCACCTCAACTTCCACTAAAGAGGTACATAAAACATACCATAGAAATTACTACCTTCACATCAACCATAGGTGCAAAATAAACTTTTACTGGAATTAATCTTATGAAGACCACATGAGATAAAGACTGAGCCAGTTAGCTGTGAGAGATGAACCCATCTGACACACGGCTAGAGCAGAAGCCAAGGTGCTACAAGCAAATTTAGCCATAAGCTAAAGTTACAAGGAAGCTGGTCAGTAAAGAAAAGGCAAAAAAGTAAAAGTCTAGTAACATAAAGTATTAGCAAGGATGTGAGGAAATGGCTGTCCTCACTCAATACCAGTGAGAGTGAAAATCAGTACAACCACTTTGAGAGCTTCTGTGATATTTGGTTAAGTTGAAGATGCACATATCCTACTATCCAGCAACTCTACTACTGGGTGTGTTTCCTAGAGAAACTTCCAAATGTGTGCACAAGCAGACAAGTACAAAGATGTTTATTGCAGGATTGTTTTTAGAGTCAAAAATCAGAAACACCTTCAAAGTCCATCGATTGGGAAATGGATAAATTATGGTATATTCATACAATTGGATTCTACACCAGCAATTAAAATGAAGCAAAGATAACACAATTAACCAATTTATTTGTATATAAATCTCAAAATGTGATACTGATTTAAAAAAAAAGCAAGTTGCAAAAAGACACATATCATTTAAAACCATTAAGACTGAAAACACATACCACCATATACTGTTTATGGATTCACTGTGAACCAACTATAAAATATGCAAGGGAATGATACACACAAATCTGAACACGGTGGCTACCTCTAAGGAAGGAGGGGCAGGAACTCGGAGCGCCTCCAACATCGGCAGTCTTATTTCTTAAAATAAGAAAGGATCTGAAGTAAATTTGGCAAAATAATTACATTTGTAAATCCGAGTCACGGGTTGGTTAGATCCCCCTGTGTATTTTATATGTAAAATATTTCAGAAATTAAAAAGAAAAAAGGAAATTAGGCAAAGGTAAGAAAATTGAACAAAACTGAACAGAAAGACACACCAAAACACAGCCTTTGAGCGCAGAGCACGAACCTTTGAGCAAGCAGCGTAGGAGGTGGATCTTTAATCGGTTTGAAGTTTCCTTCCCTGTGTATCCTTGTAATAAAGCCCATTTCCCTTAGGATAAAACGCAAATTTCTTGCAAATAAAAATGTCCTAACTAGAGCTGTAACTATGAGAAAACTGCTGCCAAGGGAGGAGTAAAAATCTGTACAATCTCTACCTTGAGTCCCCTCTCCGGGATGTCGGGCAGAATCAAGAGATAATTTATGTGAACGCCATAAAACACTATACGAACCGTTAAGTATTATCAAGAACGTCCAAGCACAGATAAAATGTATTTGCCCAGTTGGCGTGTACGTATATTTTGGAAGGAGTCTGCAACTGAAGGGCTTTGGGCGTCTACGGCGGTTCAGGAAAAGGCACTCTGCACTGGTACAAGCCAAAATTCACCTACGCCTTGGCTCAATTTTTGGCCCTTGGCTCCCCCCTCATTCCGTCCCCAGAATAGGCTGGCTCGACAGGCCACACCTGATGTCGTCAACACTACGAAGTAGTTGGCCAGACCCGCCTCCGTCTCCCCCTTCCCACCCGCGTCGGGGGAGGGAGGATGCTCTCGCGAGGAGGGAGGGGGGAGCGCTGGGTTTTTTCCCCACCCTGGTCGGCTCCTGGGAGGGAAGCCGCCCCCGGACTCGACTGCCATTCTCACAAAAACAGGTGGCGCAGACGTTAAGGCACGGAAAACAGAGAACGGGGCGCGCGCGAACGTTCACGAACACTCGCGAACGAAAACGCGCACAAAGAAAATCATACACTCGACAGGACCCAGGCGCGGCACACGCGAGGACGCACACGGGGAGGGAGATGCTCCAGGATGGGGTCACGACTGCAGAAGGCGCGCGCCCCGGAGAGGGACGGTGACACAAAGGGGGGCCACCCACACGGGCCAGAGGCACCCACGCAATCGCCAAAAACGGTCGCGACACAAAGAAGCTGGGAATGGACACATAGGCGCGTGCCCGCACGCCCGGACCCAGGGACCCCTCGCCTATTAGGGGTGTCACCCTCCAGACTAGAGTGCGCGGGCGCCAGAGGGACGCGCACACAAAGGGGCTACTCCCACCCTCGGACAGACGCCCCGAAGGGCCCAAGCTAGCTGAAGGGGCCCGTAAGACAAAGGGGACACACCCACTGGGGCCGACAAAGGCGGCCACACCCCCAGCGCACCGGCACCCCGACCCACGCAGACACACCGCGGGCACCACAGCGAGCGACGCGGGGCGACGCGCACACACCCACACTCACCACACACCCACGGAGGGGGTGTGGAGGGTCCCTCTCCCCGGGCATCTCGGCTGCAGCGCGATAAGGTGACACATCCGGAAGCCCCGCCGCGCGCCAGATGTGCACTCACCGGGGCCCGCCGCCCGCGAGCCTCGGACGCGGGCCGCCGCCGCCGCCGCCGCCTCGGGCCCTCCACGTCAGCCAGCGGGCGGGCGGGAGCGGGCGGCGGCGCAGGCGGCAGGCGCGTCACGTGGGCAGTGCACAGGCGCAGTCGTGCAGCCCCGCCCCCTTCCGCGGCGGCGAGCGGAGCGATCCGGCCGTCCCCGGCGCTCGCGCGCTCCAGGCCGGCAGGGGTCGCGGTGCGCCTGCGCCTGGGCGGGGAGGGAGCCCTGTAGCGACCCGGCCTTTCCTTTAGTTTTTCCATCTTTCGCCCCCGCGGAGGCTTTCCGGAAGGCGCTTGCGCGGGGGATTCGGCGCTGAAGTGGCCGAGCTGTTGGGAGGGGCTTGAGTGGGCGCTTCAAGGACCCAAGGTCGAGGGCCTCCCCCACCCCACCCCCCGACCCTTGAATAAGAAACTGAAGCTCCCCGGAGAGGGCAGGGCCCGGTCCCGGGCACCGTGGCCCAAACCTGGGGAGGCGCGCATGCCCCGAGCGGGGCCCTGCCAAGCCCTTTCCGCAGGGAGGCTAAGCTTGCAGGGCTGGAGCGGCGTCTGTCCTTTCCCTGCTCTCCGCTCCCCTCCGCTGCAGGGTGCGCGCTCTCTGGCTGGTGCGGTTGTGCGCCCGCGCACACGCGAGGTCTGGGGGCGCGTGCGAGCGGTCTGTGTTGGAGGTGTGTGCGCAGGGTGGCGGTGTGCAGTGGTTTAGGCTAGGAAAAAAACTGCAGAGGCTGTGCCCATAGCAACGCGATGAGGCTGCAACGCACCATTGATGAAAGGGAGTAAATCACTGACGATGGTTGTGTTTCTTTCCCGCAGATTGTCTAAAGCCACAGGGAAAATGGTGGAAAACTCACCGTCGCCATTGCCAGAAAGAGCGATTTATGGCTTTGTTCTTTTCTTAAGCTCCCAGTTTGGCTTCAGTAAGTACTTTCCTGATGGATGGCCAGGGCCTTTTTCTGGTGTTCAAGGACAAGGAAATTACTGCATTTGTTCTTAGAATGTGCACATATGAGCTGTGATTTTTTCCACCTATGTCTCTTTTTAAGAAAACCTGAAGGGAACTTGTGTTTGGTATTTTATATGCCCGACACTAGTTTAAATAATTTAATCTCAACAAATATTTGTATAGCACCGGAAGGATTGCAAAGTGAGTAAAACCTGGTCCCTGTGGTCGTAGTCTTCTGGACAAAACAGACGAGGGAATCTACAATTAACAATGTGAAAAGAGCCATGGGAACCCAATAGAGAGATATGAAATCAGACTGGGAAAGAGGGTTAGCTTTCTCCCCGGCAGTAAGAAGGAAGAGTGGGAAGGTTTTGAATGAAGGGTATAGAGTAAGTTGGTGCAGGTGCAGCCTGTGGGAGCCAGGAAGCCAAGAGAATTAGGCTAGAGAAGCCATGTGTACTTTATAGAGTCCTAGATCGGGCTTAGTTCCCAGAAGATCCTGCAGGCCCCACATCTCTCCTCTAAAGGAGGTGGGAATTATAAGGAGAACAAGAGGGAGAAAACCGGGTGCCCCCATTCAACTTTTTGGAATTGTGGAAACCAGGGAGGTGAGGGAGTGGTAGTGTTTCTGAACCCTGACTCCATCAGTGCAGCCAGCCATGCTGTTGGCAAGTGTAGTGTATAGAGTAAAGAAGTTGTGACTTGAGTGCAAATCCTGACTCTTCCAGGGACTAGCTCTGTCACCTGGCACCATTTGCCCAAGCCCTTGAATCTTCAGATTCTTCATCCGTAAAAGGGTGGTAATAATGTTTATTGAATCCTCATTGTGTGTAAGGCAGTCCTGTGAGGTAGGTATAGTTGTTACTGTGCTCGTTTTATAGATGACGATCCTGAGGCACAGAGTTTTGGGAATGTGCCGAGGTCATACAGCCAGTAACTGATAGAGCTGGAATTTGAACCCAGACACTGGGTTGACTTCACTGTGCTGCCTTTTAGGGCTGTTGTGAGGATTAATTGCTTGATTCATGAAAAGCGCTTAAAACAATACAAAAGATTGATAAGTACTTAATAAATGTTGGCTGCTGTTACTGTTATCGACATCATTGTTTAAACCCCTGTTCTATAGGGTACTTGAAAGATTAGAAACTATGCAGATGATAAAGGCAATGACTTTAAGACTTAAATCCAATAATACCCACTATTTTTAACTTTTTGAGGAACCACCGTCCTGTTTTCCAGAGTGGCTGCACCAGTTTGCATTCCCACAGTGCAAGACGGTTCCCCTTTCTCCACATCCTCGCCAACACCTGTTGTTTCTTGCGTTGTTAATTTTAGCCATTCTGACAGGTGTGAGGTGGTATCTCATTATAGTTTTGATTTGCATTTCCCTGATGATGAGTGACGGTGAGCATCTTTTCACATGTCTATTGACATTCTATATGTCTTCTTTGGAAAAATGTCTTCTGCCCATTTTTTAACTGGGTTATTTGTTTTTCGGGTGTTGAGTTGTATCAGTTCTTTATATATTTTGGATACTAACCCTTTACCAGATATGTCATTTGCAAATATCTTCTCCCATTCCATACGTTGCCTTTTAGTTTTGTTGATTGTTTCCTTCACTGTGCAGAAGCTTTATATTTTGATGTAGTCCCAATATTTATTTTTGCTTTTGTTTCCCTTGCCTCCGGAGACGTATCTAGTAAGAAGAAATTAATGCTACAAATTTTTGAGTGCTTACCACATGCCAGGCACTGTTACAGGCAAAGGAAGACCAAAACATTCAAAAATGTCCTGCTCTCGGAGGGTTTTCATTCTAGTTGGGGGAGATAACCAATGAACAAATTAAATAAGCGATACATGTATGATGTCAGATGATAACATGTACTGTGGGGAAAAATTAAGAGAGGATAAGGAATGGGAAAAGGTTGGTGTTTAAAATACAGCACTCTGGAAGTGTCTCACTGAGAGATGAGATTTAACCACAGACGTGAAAAGCGCAAGTTAGCCATGGGGCAGTCTGGGGAAGGAGCCTCCCAGATAGAAAATAGACCATACTAGAAGCCTTTAGAGAGCGTGCCTATGGATTCAAGGAACAGGTGGAGGTCAGTAAGTTTGAAGAATTAAAAACAAGGCATTTTCTTAGTCTGCTCAGGCCACTATAACAAAATGCCGTAGACTGAGAGGCTTAAACAGTAGACATTTCTCACAGTTCTGGAAGCTGGGGAGTGTAAGATCAGGGTGCCCGCATGGTTGGGTTCTTGGTGAAGGCCCTCTTCCTGGTTTGCAGATGGTCACCTTCCTGCTGTGTCCTCACATAGTGGAGAGAGAGTGCACAGAAGCTCTGGTGTCTTACTTTCCTTATATGGGCACTAACCCCCATCATGTGGCCCCACCCTCATGACCTTTTCTAAACCTAACTACCTCCCAAAGGCCCTACCTCCAATTACCACCACACCGGGGATTTGAGCTTCAACATATGAATTTGGGGGACATGCAAATATTCGGTCAATAACAGTAATTAGGGATTTTGATGATAACTTTGAAGGAAATAAGGGGAAATGATAGGGAGTAAGGAGAGTGTGGTGGGTGGGACACAGTTGGAATAGCAAGTGATGGGGAACGCCTCATTTAAGAAGGTGATGTTTGAGCTAAGTCATGATGGAAAAGGGGGAGTCATCCATTGAAAGAGTCAAAGGAAGAATATCCCGGGCAAACGGCACTCACTGTGAGTGCAGTGACCCTGAGACACTGTCTGGACTGGAGCATCGTGCACCAGGACTAGACACTGGAGAGGTGAGTAGGACATTTAAGTCCTTGGAAGCCCTGGTAAGGGTTTGGAGTTTATTCTAAAGGTATTTAATTTATTCTAAGGGTTTGAGCAGGCAAGTGATCTGGTCCAATTTGTATTTTTGGAAGCTCGCTCATTGCTGTGTGGAGAAGAACTGCTCAGGTATTGTGTCCTCAGGCTTGAAAAAAAATATTTTTTGAACAAGAGACCAGGGGAGGGGCATAGGGAGAGAGAGAATCTCAAGTAGGCTCCACACCCAGTGCAGAGCCGATCCCACCACCCTGAGATCACGATCTGAGCCTAAAGCAAGAGTCAGATACTTAACCCGCTGAGCCCCCAGGCGCCCCAAGTCTTGAAATTTCTAGACATCTACTCTAGAAACCTGGGAATTGTTCTTCAGTTACACTCTTTATCCCCCTCCTAACTCATTCCTCGGCTCCTGCCGCTGAGTCGGGTGGGGCTTCTCACTGCCTCCGTGCTTCCTCAGACACATCCCACACACAGCCATCACAGCTCTCTGTGATCACGGCAGGGAGCACCGTTTTCTCCTCTTTACTTCCCTCCTCCTCCATAGGCCGCGACCATGTATCTTTATAATCTGGCTAATCCCCTAACTCCTCTGCTTAAAATCTGGTTGGGGTAGGAATGGTTATTTCTGTTTATAGGTTGCTGTATCTTTAAAGTTAAACACAAACGAAATACCCAGTTCTCCCCATTGCCTAGAGAATAAAGTCCAAGTTCCTCTTACAACGTATTTCCTGATCTGGGACCTATTCACATTTCTAGCTTTCTTTCTCAGCACTCAACAGCCTTATGCTTTATGCCCCATTCACTCTAAACAGCTTAGAGTTTCCCCCAGATACATCACATTCCTTCTCACTTGTGTGTTTTTACTAATGCTCTTGCTGCTGCCTGAAAGCATAGTATGAACACACAGCCTGGGTTCACATTCCAGCCCAGTAACCTTTAGTGTGAGATCCCAAGCGAGTTACTTAAATTCCCTGTGCCTTGATTTTTTTCATCTGTGGGTTAGGGATAATAATAGCATGCACCCCAAAGAGTTTGGAATGGGTCAGATAAGCTAATGCATGGGAAGTGCCTGCCACTCATTTGACTCATTTCTGTCTTACACACTACTTTGTGTGTCTTTTATTTCTATATAGCCTTGACTTTTACGTAGTGCCTGGCATATAGTAGATGTTCCATAAGTGCTCATTCATTGATTAAAGTCAGTCACTTCCATTTATGAATTTACATTATGTTTCCCCGCTGTTTGTATTTCATTCATCTCAAAAGCTGTCACAAGCTGCAAGCCTGTCCCATGTCACCTTCTCTCTCTACCATCTAGTCACCCCAAATCCCTCACCAGATCCCTCCCACTCTGTGGGTCATGGCAGGGAACACCATTTTCTCATATTTCCTTCCTTCCTCATCTGCAGGCCCCAGACATACACATTTTTAATCTGGCTAATCCCCCACCGATGATTTAGGCCCCAGTTTAGTCACTTCCTCCAGGAAATCTTTCCTGACCATTATCATCCCCTCCATCAGCACTAGTGTAGGCTAAGATCCTTCTTACGTGCTCCTGTATCACCTTTTTTTTTACCCATTAGCACTTACCAGGGTCGTGAGAATGTCAGTTTACTCGTCTCTGTTCCCCTCCCCTAGATTTTAAGCTCGGGAAGGGCAGAGGCCATGTCTTTTGGATTCACCGCTGTTGCTCATGGTCCCGATATAGAATATGAACCTTCAACATTATGGATACAGTTTGAAATTTGTCTCTGCCCCTTTACCTTGGGCAGATGATGTAACATCTCTAAGATTTCATTTACTCATCTGTAAAAATGGCGTACATATCATAGGATTGTTTTAAGGATTAAATTAAATAATGCATGTGAAATGCTTTGAAGTGCACTTAGCCTGCAGTGGGTGCTTGGAGGTTAGCTGTTGTTTTTACATGTTAACAACAGTAAAGGGTGCCACAAAGACTGGGCTTGAGGGAAATAAGATTATATTCTGGGAGATGAGGCAGAAGCCCATCATGAGGTGGGTGAGAACAAGGGTAGATAAATTCACCTTTAAACAACCAGTGTCTGTAATCATTTCAGCCCTGTGGGGATGAAGTGTTGAATAGCTACCATATATAAAGCAAATTGTTAGGTGCTATCAGGATCACAACAATTGCTAAGATGTGATTTCTGCCCTTAAATTGCTTAAAATACAGTGTGAGAGTTAAGACATGTTTAAAAAAAAAAAATACTAATGGTGGAAACGGAGTTGTTTAATGGCCGTAGAGTTTTAAATTTGCAAGATGGCCGTAGAGTTTTAAATTTGCAAGATGGTAAAGTTCTAGAGATCCATTTCACAGCAATGCAAATATACTGCCTTAAGTGTCATAGATACAATAAGAATAATAGAAATAAAGAGCTAGGAGACTGAAAGGAAAGAAAACTCATTTCTGGGGTAATCAGGGAATCTTCAAAGAGCTTTTTGTTTTTTGTTTGTAGTTGTTCAAAGATTTATTCTAGAGAGGGAGAGCAAGAGCACGCATGAGCAGGAGGGTCAGAGGGAGAAGGAGAGGGAGAGAGAGAATCTTAAGTAGACTGTGCGGTGAGCGCAGAACCTGCTGGGGGCTCCATCCCACAACCCTGAGATCACGACCTGAGCTGAAATCAAGAATTGGACGCTTAGGGGGGCCTGGGTGGCTCAGTTGTTACTTGCTGCCTTCGGCTCTGGCTCTCTCGGGCTCCCTGCTCAGCGGGAGGCCTGCTTCTCCCTCTCTCACTCCCCTGCTTATGTTCCCTCTCTCACTGCCTCTCTCTCTGTCAAATAAATAAGTAAAATCTTAAAAAAAAAAAAAAAAAAAAAGAATTGGACTCTTAACTGACTGAGCCACCAGGTGCCCCAGAAGCTTGTTGTTTTATCTGAACTTTGATAAATTAGTTATATGCCTTACTGACTTCTCTTTTTTCTTGTTTTTGTTCCTTTCTGCAGTACTGTATCTTGTGTGGGCTTTTATTCCTGAATCTTGGCTAAACTCCTTAGGCTTAACCTATTGGCCTCAAAAGTAAGTTTAATGCTTTTCTTAAATTAAAATGTATTAATGTTGTTTTTAAGGATCATAGTTTTTCCTTAAAACTACCCAGATTGTAAATGTTTATTCTTTTAAGATCTATAAATAGGCATATAGAAATTTAAAGCTTTTCAGAGGTCATTGTTGATACCCCGCTAATTCAAGATGGCGGGGTGAACACACACCATTGTCTCCATTTCCTCCCAACATCTTGCCAAGATAACACTGTAGAAGAAAAATGTTTAAGGTAAAAGCCCACGGGAACAAATAATGGGATAGCAGATAAGAAGTATCAAAAGAATTCAAGGAAATGGATTGTAGACAGGTGAGAGGTAACTGACTTCGTTTCCACTTTTTCCATGGTGCTGCTGTAGGGAACGATGCAAGATTGCAGCTTTCCATTACAGGCCTTGTAGAACGATTTGACTGTCTTTTATTTATATGTATTACTTTAATTAAAAAAATCAGATTTAAAAAGCATGTTAACTCAGTGATGGATTCTTGAGAACGATGACTTTCTAGGCAGTTTAATATTTTCTTTAACATTTTCTTCCGCAGATATTGGGCAGTTGCATTGCCCGTCTACCTCCTCATTACTATAGTAATCGGTTACATACTCTTATTTGGAATAAACATGATGAGTACCTCTCCACTCAACTCCATTCATACAATCACAGGTAAATGTATATCAAAGGGAAGTGCTGGGGGGGAAGGGAGGAGGGAAGAGCAAGGTATTAGCAGTTTTATCAAGAAAAGCAACCAAGAGTAGGCTGCAGTAGGTTACACACATCGGCACAGGAAAAAGAACGTAGGAGAAATAAATCCAAAGTTATACCAGAGGGAGTGTTTATGTGGCAGAAACAAATTCTGATGAATATGCTGTTTGTAGCACCAATCAGCAGGTGTACTTTCCCATTAAGACCGCAAGTATATAATATGTTCCTTAGCAACTGTGCCTGAGAAAAACATATTTTATCCTAAATGGGCAAGGTTGATCAAAGAATGGCAAATAGGTCCATGCAGACCTTGTGCAGTAGAGGGATTTGAGAGAGTGCGTGCTCCTCGGGATCCCTGTATACACCTGACCCCAGTTACGTAGATAGAAGAGCACAGCATGTTTTTGTAATTTTTTTTAACCCCCCTACGTCTAAAGATTAAAATAAATTCCTGACCTTGCTTAGATTCTAGGAAGTAAAACGGTTTTTTCGAGAAGTGAAGTGTTTTTTAAGTTGCTTGGTATGATTTTTTTAAACTTTTCAGAGCCTTTTTTTCATGAGCCTATACAATGTATTTTGAAAACCAGTTCTAGTATTTTTATATTTCTTTCTGATAAGCTACTGTATTCACTGTCTTCTTGCCTAAAATTACAGCATATAGACAATTCGTGCAAAGAGGGGACATTGTTAAGTTTGCATGAATGATTGTACCAAATGATTTAAAAGCTTGGGGGTGTTGGATTAAATATATTTTCTAAGCCTGGGTATAATTCTGTCCCTGTGAGACATGTGCAGATGGGACTTGAATCATCATGGTACAGTTGAATGAAATATTAATTTCTTACCCTAGTTAGAGATGCAGAAAGTACTTTCCTGATTTTTGTTCTAATTGGGACATTTCTTCTAAGGAGAGAATTTAAGCAGTCTTTTAAAGTAAGTAGTCTTTTAATTATGTTAAACATGGTATTTGTCATTATGCAAATATTAGCCTAGTAAACTATGCAGTAGATCCCCGTAAACCACAGAAATGGTAGGAGAAATGGGGTAAACAGAGCTTTTTGTCCTTTTCTTACAGATAACTTTGCTAAAAATCAACAGCAGAAGAAATACCAAGAAGAGGCCATCCCAGCATTAAGAGATATTCCTATTAGTGAAGTAAACCAAATGTTCTTCCTTGCGACCAAAGAACTTTATGCCAACAACTAAATTGTGTATAGACTAACACCAAGCATTTACTGCAAGTTATTGATGTAGTAATTTTGACCATAATTATATTGACTCTCTCTCGTACCCAGTATTGAAATGTAAAAAAAAGTAAGTTGGTTCTCTTAGATTAAGTTCTGTTAATAATATAAAGGTTCTTGAGTATTCGTTATTAACGAACAGAATAAATAAAATAGTGCATTACCAGATAGCAGACTTGTTAAAAAATAAGCATCAATAAAAGCAAGAAATCCCTCCAGAGAAGCATTCATGTTGTGATTTTTAAATGGCAATTATGTCCTTCCTTCTGTTTTTTCTTAGAGGCGCAGAATTCAAACTCTGAGATTTGGGAGAAGGGTACGTTTAGTTTGTGTGTTTTTGCATCATATTTGTGTCTAAAACAGAAAGAAACATTTGTTGGGTACTTATTACATACCAGGTATTTTTCTAGATACAGCCATGATAAGATTCTTTCTGAAAGAGCCTACATTTTAGAGGCAGATTGAGACAGACTAAGCAAATAAGCAAATATTACTTGACAAGTGCTATATAGAGAATTAAAGATAGGATGATGTTCTAGAAAGTAAAGGAATGACTACTTTAGCTTGGGTGGCTAGGGAAGCCTGTTCAGGGAGAGGCAGTTGAGGTTGAAATTTGACTAGCAACACCGGAGCCCATCAGAAGGATTGGAGCTATGGGAGAGCTTGCCGGTGAGAAGCAGCCAGCGGCAGAGGCCTGCAGGTGGGAAGGAGCTCAGTGTGTCCTGAGGACTGAAGTCCAGCAGGGGGCCTCAAGCCCACTGCCCAAGGGAATGTGGTCTGAGGGGAGCCTGGAGAGGCCCACCACCACTGCACTACCACAAAGGGCTTTGAAGGCCAGCGTAGGAAGTCTGGACTCAAGTGTCAGTGTGATGAGTTGGAGGCCCTTTAGATTCTGAGCTCGAGGGAGGCCGTAAGGAAAGGCATGACCTGGCCCAATGTAGGTCTTGAAAAATCGCTCAGGCTGGAGGATAGAGGGTAGATTCAGGAGGGAGAGTTGGGGATGGGCAAGAGTATGGAAGCAAGGGGGCCGCTCAGCACGGTGTTAGCAGTGGAGCTGGGGGCGAGCCGGTCGCGCTGCAGCCTTTGTCGGAGACAGCTGACTGACAGGGTGTGTGGATCTGATTGTGCAGAGTGGGCAGGTGCTGGGAGAAGTTGTGATCGAGGGTCATTCCTGAGGTCTCTGGATCAATGAGCTGAGTAGGTGGTTATGCCTTTTACTGAATCAGACTGGGGAAGTGTGGTTGAGGGGGTTGGAGGATTCAGTGTATGAATTAGTTTGAGTGACTCCTCCTTGTTAATATCTGTTGTGTCCCTGTGAAATTGAGAAGCATAGATAGAAATACGTTTTAAAAACAAATCATATGTAACTTAGCAAGAGTGTACTCACAGTGACCAGTGGGACCAAATCTCAACTCCTCGAGCATTCAAGGCCTTCTAACTTTTGACATCCTAAATCTCTACACAGGAATGGAGCCACACATTTTTGTGCAAATTTATACCTTCGTAAAAAGAAGAAAAAGAAACTACTAATTTTAAATAGTTGAGAAAACTAGGGCTTCCATTTCAGTAACCATATCCCTGCCTCATAAGCATAAGACAGGTGACGTGAACCTGCTATCTCCATCCTGTCCTTTGTCCCAGCTCCTGTATTTCTATGGTAAGATCATGTCGCCACACTTCAGAGCAGTTTGAGAGGACCGGTCGGCTCCAGCTGGGGTAGAACAGTAAATAAACAATAAAATGTCTGTTTATACAGTGGAAAACCATACAGCCATGCAAACTAGAAAGAATTACTGCTCTGCTTAACAACATGAGTGAATATCACACACACATGTTGGGGGAGAAAAAAAACAGACATAAAAGAATATATACTGTATGATTCTAATTATGTGAAACTTAAAATCAGGAAAAAATGAACCTTTGGTGATAAATATATAATAGCGGTGTCAACGAGGAGAGGCATGAGGGAACCTGTTGGGAAGCTAAAAATACCTCACATCTTGATCTGGGTTGTAGTTACTTGGCCATAACAGAAGCACAGCATTAATATGATTTAACTTGTGCTTTTTAAAATTGAATCATCATTGACATACCATATTATATTAATTTCAGGTGTACAAGGTAGCAGTTCGATACTTCCGTGCATTACAAAATGCTCACCACAATAGGATTAGTTACTGTCCATCACCATACAAGTGTTATTGACTGTATTCCCTATGCTGTACATTACATCCCTGTGGCTTATTTTATAAGACGTTTGTACCTCTTAATCCCCTTCAGCTGTTCCAGCCATCCCCCCCACCCAAGATCTGTGCCCTGGACATAACTTATACATCAATAAAAAGGTAAAAAACTGTGCCTATGCCCCATCCCCAGAAATTTTAACTCATTAGTCTGGAGGGGGGCCCAAGGAGGGATAGCTTTTAATGACTCCTGGACACTTAACAACATGCAGCCAGGATTGAGAACTTCGTGCTGTGATCCATTGGATTTAACAGCCTGTGGTCAACCTGGGAGCAGCTGTTTCTTTGGAAGAATGGGTGGTTATCAGAGCAGTCCTCTCAACCTTCATGAGACTCCTGCCCAGGTCAACATCATCCCTTTGTATTCCCCTCAGGCCAGTGATAGGCCTAAGAAGGTTTTGAAATGGGCCAGAAAAGGCCCTTAATTACCTCCAGTACCCCACCTCACCTCAGGCCTCCTATGAACTCCTCATTCTGTTTCCCAACCACATTGTTCTTACAGCTCATAAGAGAATATGTCAGTGTTTCTCAGTTTAGGGCTGCAATTCTTTCCACGGTCTTGGTCAGTTTAGTGTAGTGATTCTCACCATTTTTTAAAATCTCAGGACCCCTTTACACTCATAAAGAGTGTTCCCAAAGAGCTTTCACATATGTGGATTATATTTAGAAATTAAAATAGGAATTTTAAAAACATTTGTTTATAAATACTAAACCTATTACATTTTGATATATTTAACATTTTATGAAAAATAACCATTTTCCAAAACAAATTTAGCAAGACCAATAGAATTGATTTACATTTTTACAAATCTCTTTAAATGTCTGGGTTAATGGAAGACAGCTGCATTCTCCGATCTGCTTCTGTATTCAATCCGTTCCAATATCACACGTCACAAAGTCTCTGGAAAACCACTGCGCACTTGTGAAAGAATGAGCGCAGAAAAGAGAAATAGCAGCTTAATGGTTTTATAAAATTGGTTTTGACCTCACAGACCCCCTGAAACAGGGTCTCCAGGGCACACTTTGAGAACCAATGCTTAGTGGGCCTCAGCTACAGTGCGTGTGTGTGTGTGTGTGTGTGTGTGTGTGTGTGAACTAGCATAGGATACAGTATGGCACTTGGTATGGATAAACATCTTGATTGAATACCTCTTGTGGCCACTGCAGATCCTTCCCATTCCACCCTGACCACGTCCACACAGGTGCCACTCAACAGTGTGCCCTGGGGGGGGGGGGGCGGTCAACATCCAAAGGACACCGTGGAGCTCACTGTGGGGCAGGCATCCATCCCCCAACAAAGCCCTTGTGAGCTGAATTCATTCAGCTTGGGAGGCCTTGGGAGACTGAGCTGCGGTCACCATAGCAACGGTGACCTCAGTAACGCATGCTTGTATTGGCTCTTCTCAGTTTTGCTCCCTTGCTGCCCACTCCTTCCTAATGTCACTTTCCAAATAAACTGCCTACACACAAGCCTTTGTCGCAGGCTCTGCTTTCATGGGAACCCCAGCTGAGAGGTTTTTATTTTGTAAAAATTGTGCTTCGGTTACAGGGCCAGGATATGTGATGCATTTCCCTGCTGCGTGTTCTAATTCAAGAAAAATGGAAGACACTGTGTTTTACAGTAAGCCCAAATAATAGCATAAAATACCCCCAAAATGTCAGCAGTATGAAATTTCCAAATTTAACAAAACCCCCTCTGATAATTAGATTCTCAACAAGAATTTCATTATGAAAGTCCAAATATGAAATCACCTAAATGGAAAGCCTAGAGAATTCAAATCCAAAATTCTTCCCTTCCTAATTTCTTGACCTTCCCTATTTGAGCAGGATCTCAATCAGGAGCCTGGGTTTTGTCCAGAAGCTGATGCTTAAGATCTCGGTAGAACCAGGGTCCCTCCTTACGGAAGCTGATCCGACCCCAAATTTCTTCTACATCCCACTTTTTCAAGGAGTCAGTGGGACAGTCAATATATTATCAGCCCCAGGCCCACAGAACTTAGAAAACCCAAATAAATCTAGTGCTACCACAGTTGTGCCAGACCCAGTACGGAGGACAATACAGATCTCCCTCCTAGCCAGTCACTGCAGTGGAGACTGAATTGGATGTGGGAAAGGGGAGGCAGGAAAGAAGGGGTTCTTCTTGATTTGTCTTCCCAAGGAGCAGGTCAGGCTGTGGCTGTTGTCAAGATCTCCTCATTCAGTGTAAAATTCAGTTGGGTTACTGTTCGGAATGGGCAGAAATGTACTTCTTCCCTAGGGGCTCAGTTGGTTAAGCCTCCCGACTCCTGATTTCGGTTTAGGTCATGATCTCAGGGTCGTGAGATGGAGCCCTGCGATGGGCTCCCCTGGCCATGGAGCTTGCTTAAGACTCTCTCCGCCTCCCCTGCTCACTCAGTCTGTCTCTTGAAAGAAATTTACTTACCCACCTTTTCTAATCCATCTAGGCGCAACCAAAATTCATTTTTCAAAAAAACAGCACTTTGAGATAGCCACCAAATCAGAATGGAGCCACACAGAGGCAGTGGGTGTCTCAGTGGTCACCTGTGTGGACTTATGACCAAGGACTGAGTGTTCTCTCCCCCTCCGTTCCTCAGCACCACGTAAGACCCAATGTGCCAGAAATACAATGGAAATCTCAGGAACCCAAGGAGCCACAGAGATCAAAGTGATGGTGTTCTAGAAATTAAGTCATAATTCCTGAGCAGGTGCATTTGTGAACCAAGATTTACATCTTTCACATGGTCCAGGAGAAAAACTGTGTTTCTCCAATAATTTAATACCTGTCTCAGGCTATTTCTGCAAATCCAGTGTTCGAGCTCTGCTTTTGTATAGGTCACAGTCACAGAGGGCCATACAGCCAGGACTGGACAACGCCAGCCAAAGCCTCCCAGTGACTCAGCTGTCACACTGCAGTCGTGCCATAGTTGGCCAGGCCGGCCCCCTTGTGTGATAAAGCCTGTCTATGTGGCCCCTGCGCATTAGAAGCAGCTGTGAGTCAGCCCACACCAGCTGCTGTGGCTACTTCGAGAGGCCCCATCCTGCCCTCTGACACTGGTTTCCAGGACCCCTCTTCTGTCTGTTCTCAATGAACCATGGGTGGGCATGCTCCGGGGTGAGCACAGCCACTCCTTGCCACTATTCCGTGAAGGACGAGCACCAGACGGGAAATCAAATACAGTGTCCGCTTTTTTACTGGTGGGGCCAGATGTTTAAGTGCTGCATGAAAATGAAGCCAAACCAAGCTTTTCTTCCTGAAATCTGATAGCAGGAGGGCTGGGCCTGCAGATCTCGACTTGGCGCAGCCCTCTGCACGCGCCGGAGAGCGTGGTGGGCTGCCACCCGGGTGGTCCTGGCAGATAGCAGATAACCCACGGGTTACCATTTCTCACCCGTCGGATAAGTCACAGCCCTCCCCGTGGATGTTAAGGAGTGTGGATAGAGTGCGGGAGTGTGTTCCCTAATCCTCTCCCAAGAAGGCAGAACTGTTTTAGCCACTGAGGCAGAAATACGAGGAGAAAGACCATGGTTTCCCTACACGGGCCACTTACGTTGTCTCCTGTTTTCCCCTATTAGAAACAGGCAACAGAAATCTTTGTGGATAAGCTTTGTGACATTGTGTCCTTGGGCGAGGTTCCTGACATGGGAATTGTTCCAGGGTCAAAGGGCTTGAACATTTTTAAGACACTGATCTTCAAAAGGTCTTATCTATTAACACACTCTTACAGTTCACTAACATTATACCGGTCTGATGGTTCATTTCATGCGTCAACTTGACACATGGTAAAACATTATTTCTGAATGTATCTGTGAGGGTGTTTCCAGAAGAGATGAGCATTTGAATCAGACTAGGTAAAGAAGAGCTGCCCCGTCCAGCGTGGGTGGACATCCGATTCTTTGAGAGCCGGGAATAGGACAAAAAAGTGGAGGAAGCGTGAACGCTCTCTCTCTTCTTAAGCTGGGACATCCGTCTTCTGTCCTGGGACATCAGAGCTCCTGGTTCTCAGGCCTTCGGATCTGGACTGAGTTATACAACCGGCTTTCCTGGTTTCTCCAGCTTACGAAGGGGCAGATGGTGGCATATCGCAGGCCCCATAAGCACAAAAGCCAACTCCCATGATAAATCTCTTCTTCTGTATCTATGTGCACGCTATTGGTTCTGTTTCTCCGGAGAGCCGTGACTCACACAGCTGGGTCAGAAGTGCTCCTCACTTCTGGCGTGTATGAAATGTCACCATGTTCCATTTTTTCCAAATCTTACTAAACATGTTTTGATTTCCCACTGTCCACTGTTGACAGGAATTTCAGAATCATTCATTGGAGAGGGGAGGGAGGCTTCCTTGCCCTCCCTTGGACTGTTTATGCTTATGCTAGCCAAGAACAGGAGAGACGATAGTGGCGTTTAATCCATCATGTTTGCTGTCTCTGCCACTGTGCCCTTTCCAGGCCCATGGCCCCACCTCCTCTCTTGCCCTGCTCGGAGACTGCCTCGGGCTCGTGAGCCTCACGCTCCCTGTCCACAGGCCACCTGCTGACCTCCCCGATTCTAGGCCCCCCTCTCAGGGCGCTGCACGTTAACTCTCAGACCTCTGTCCCCCTGTCCCTCTGTCCCTGTCTTTGGACACCCAGGCATCAGTGCTGCGGTGGACATCCACCCTGAGGCAGGGGCTTCTGTGTTCCCTAGTGTTCCATCTCTCACCCTCCTCTGAAGTGGTTCCCCACTTCCAACGAGGTGCGTGGTGACCTGAATAAAGCTCTCTCTCCCTTGCAGCAAGGCAGTGCGACCTCAGCTGCTTCTGGGCAGTTATTGGACGGAAGGGGGAGGAGGACGGACACTTTTGTAAAGTGTCTTTCAAGGAAGGATCATGCCCTGCTTCGGCCCCCCGATTTCTGCTGTCTGGGGTGTGGATTTAATGACTGGAAATCAAGGTGCCCCTTAGATCACTCAGTGACCTTAGGAATAGAAGCCACAGAGCAGAGCAGAAAGATTGAAAGAGCCCAAATCCTGACATCATACTGCCCTGGGTGGCTTACCTCTGGACTCGGACAGAGAACTGTGCTTCTCTCTTGTTTCAGCTCCTGTAATTTGGGGTTGTCCAATCACAGCCAAACTTAAGCCCAACAATACAGTTCCCTTCAGTGTTCAGGCACAAAGCCAATGTCTTCGCCCTGCTGATTACCAGAACAGCCTTGGATGTCAGTTTTCAACTTTGAAGTGGCCGAGAACCACCTGGGGAGCTGTTAAAATGCAGGTTCCCAGCTCTAGTAAATCTGGAAGGCCCTGGAATCTGCACTTGAAACAGGTGTCCTTGAAGACTCTGCTGGGAATAGGCCACAGAACACATGTGGATAGTGGGCCTTGGAAACCACAAGCCTAGGCAAAGTCGCTTGATCTTCATGGAAAGTTCCACTCACTTCCACCTGACACACACGCACGTCACCCCCTGCCGGAAACCCAGAAACCCAGACCCTCTGCCAGTCTGTCCTTGCTGGTGTGGGAAGGGAAGACACTGTATATTTTTGTTGTTTTTCTAAAGTAGCAAAACATGAGCAAGCCGCCTCAATGTGGCTCCCTAAGCCCCTTGTCCCACTTTTGCTAATGTAGGTAAGTAAAGCAATGGCATGCGGCTTTAATGTGCACATGCGCATTCCAATAATGGTCAATATTTTATGCAAATAGTGAATAAATATACATTAAAATGGCCAACTTCCAAGATGCACAATAAAAAGACGAGGGCTTTGGCATCAATGAGTCCTGACTCCCAGCTCTACCACTTCCTACCACTGTGACCTTGGGCAGGTTCCTTGACCTCTCTGACCTTCAGTTTCTTCATCTGTCAAACAACACCCATTTTATAGCCTATAGAGAAACGTGTTTGGCACACAGTAGACCCCTGAGTTATGGTAATCATCATGATATCTCACGCTTGTCCTCATGGGGACCACTGCCTCGAATTTGTGCTGCTTTTCCACCAATTCTTGGTACCACTGTGTTAGTTTCCTGGGGCTGCCATAACAAATCGGCTCAAATTTAGCGGCTTAAAGCAACAGAAATGTGTTCTCTCACTGTTCTGGAGGTCAGGGGTCTGAAAGCAGTGTTCCTGGGCCGAAATCAAGGCGTCGGCAGGGCTGAGCTCCGTCCCGAGGCTCCACAGGAGAATCCGTGCCTTGCCCCATCCAGATTCTGGTGGGGGCCGGCACTGCTCGGTTTGCAACCATATTATTCTGATCTTTGCCTCGGTGGGCACATGGTATCGTGGACTGAATGTTTGTGTCCCCCGAAAATTCATCTGTTGAAATCCAAACCTCTGACCACCAATATGAAGGGGGGGCCTTTGGGTGGTGATTATTAGGTCCCTAGGGTGGGGTCTTCATGAATGGGATTAGTGCCCCCACAAAAGTGACCCCAGGGAGCTCCCTCTCTCCTTCTGGATGTGAGGACACAGTGAGAGGATGATCATTTATGAGCCAGGAAGAGGGTTTTCACCAGACCCAGAACGTGCAGCTCCTTGATCTTAGACTTGCAGCATCCAGAACAGTGAGAAATAAATGTCTGTTGTTTTTAAGCCACCCAGCCTGTGGTATTCTGTTATAGTGGCCTGAGTGGACAGACAGATGGCATTCTCTTCCATGTGTACCAAATCTCCCTCAGCCTCTCTTATAAGACCACTCGTGATTGGATTTAGGGCCCACCTGCATAATCAAGGATCATCTCCCCACATCAAGATCCTTAGCTCGTCTCCTCCCAGCTGCCACCTGCACTGCCATCGTGGATATAAGCCACGTGCAGGGTCACCAAGGCGCTGGGCAGGACAGGTGCTCAGGGACAGTGCACACAGGTTCCCATGGAATTCATAAATGACACAAGCCGCTCCATCACCTGCAGCAAGAAAGGCCCAATGGTTGAGGGCGACACGCTCACCCCTTCGGAGTCAGAGGGAGAGGCGTGGAGGCTGCGCTGAGCTTGCTGCTGGGTCCTGGGTGTCTGTGCCGACCACTGGCCCACAGGGCTGGTTTGCCAATCTTAGTAAAGTGTTTATATAGCAAAACAAAACCATCCTGAACTCTGCCACATATTCAGAGGCGCTATTTCCTTATAGGGTGACATTTGCAGAGTCCAGGGCCTGGGACCTCACAATGTTTTTGGGGGCCATTATTCAGGCTACTCCAATATCAAGTATGGCTTAAAGTCCAAATCAAGAAACAGAAGAAAAAGTAGTCCCTCAAGTCGGAGGCTGAAAACCCAAGTGCTAAGGATGGCACAGCACAAAGAAGAAAACTGTGTCCATGATGGCAATGTTGTGCGACTGAATACCCCAAACCTGGAGGCGGCCACTGCCTCAACTGGACTGTGTTAGCTAACCATCCCTCTTGGGAAACAGAGAGAGAGAGAGAGACCAACATGCTGGTACACAGCCTTACTCTTATCTCTCTCCACGGCTGTCTCTGTCTACCCACACCTGCTCCCCTGTACCCCCCAACGCTGGACTGGACCACCTCACTCACAGAAGTCCTTTCCGATTTTGCCCCTCTCCTCAGGAGGAGAGCCTGAAAGGTTAAGAGTTTGAGCTTTGGATGAGAACACCAGCTCTGAGTCCTCGCTTCACCTCCTGCGTGGTGCGGGAGGCTTGGCAGAGGTCCCCGTCCCCAGCTCAGTTTTCTCACACGCTGGAGGGATACACATACCTTGAGATCATCTTGAGCATTGAATCAGGTAAAGCAGACGAAACCCCTAGAATCATGAGATCCCGGCCCATAGTTGTCCCTGCTGCTCCCCATCCATACCCAATACCCCAGAGTGTGTCCCTCCCTCCGAATGCCCTCTATGCCACACACACACACACACACACACACACACACACACACACACACGCTTTGTTTTTACTTTTCTTCCTTGGAACTTGTCTGACTCATCTTGGGTCCCCAGTTCCTAGCACAGAGGAGCAAAGTATAGTTGTTGAGTGGAAAAGGAGAAGCTCAGAGGCTCCTCTCTGGAATCATCAGAAGCATTACAATCAAATAGCTTTGAAGGTCCAATAAGGGAGATGTAAACTTTTTTTCATATTTTAAGAAGTCAAATCATTTAAGTCCCTCAATATTTAGAATTATCAATGTGGAGATCTTGGTAACAACAGAAAGCCATGATTATTTGTATTCGACTTTCACATTTTTGTGTCTTCTAAGACTTTTTTGCCCTTGAATTTGCTGAAGTTAAGGAAACCAGTCTGAAAGCTACTTCGGACCAAATTCACTGTCCTCATTGAACGAGAAGATTAAATGTAATGTGTGTGGACGATAGACGAAGTGCTGCCGGACGAAAAGGCCATTAGAAATAATGGCCTCTGACCACAAAGGCCCACAAATTAAAGAATTGTCAACCCAGGACAGAGATTCTATCAGTGACAAATCTGTCGTTTTACTTGACTACCGATCCAGTACAACTGTGGGAAAACTAACAGAAATGACCCAAGTGAACAGACAGACTGGGGCCATTTGTTTCTGAAGTGAAATTTCCAGGCACCTAGCTCTAGCCTGTGCTTTTCCATCACTGCTGAGTGGCAATTGGCAGAGAGAGATGACCTTTACTTAACCTTGAAAATAACTACCCTTTGCTGGCCAGAATAAGGAATGTATGTCTAGGCCCTGTTCACAATCCATTTGTGGGAGTTATTGAATGTTTGGCCTAAGTGGATGATATCTTTGCCTTTGTGAACTTTATTTTACAAAATAAATATCTCTCCTAGGCCGTCTTGGAAGTTAGAGAGGGCCACACACCTCGGACAGAGGCCTGACAAATTTAAGAGGTCACTTTCATCTGTTTTGTTTTGGTTTCGGGGTTTTTGTGTGTTTTTTGTGTTTTTGTTTTTTTTTTTTACTCAAACATTCATTGGAATGAATATAGAGAAATAACCAACTTTCATCTGCCACTGTTCTTATGGGAAGACAATCTACTTTCATTCCTTGAGGTATTTAGAAAATGTGTGTTGCTGTCAGCAACCCCATAGGTAAGTGGTTCCAAAACAGATGTTAAATCGAGCACTGCTCTTCGGCTTAACTCCTTCCCACCCGAAATACCTGTGTAATGATTTGTTCAAAGATCTGAAGTAAACGAAATCAGATCAGATTTCCAATCCCTCAAGGAAAATGGTTTCAGTGAAGTCAAATCCCCAAACTTGCCCTCATTCTCACCTCTCTAACCCGTCCTTATCAGAAGCTGCTTGTCACCAATAAGATTAGTGGCAGTTAGCACACTGGGCTAGCTCAGATTTTTCATGTTGGATGAACATGCCATGAACCAAATAACTTATGTGATCGAAAGGTGCTGAAGAGCCCATCAACCACACAGGCTAGGGATCAACAGACTATATCAGAAATACCCTTATAAAGAAAGGGGGGGTAATCAGAAGGAGGAATGAAACATGAGAGACTATGGACTATGAGAAACAAACTGAGGGCCTCAGAGGGGAGGGGGGTGGGGGAATGGGATAGACCGGTGATGGGTAGTAAGGAGGGCACGTATTGCATGGTGCACTGGGTGTTATACGCAACTAATGAATCATCGAACTTTACATCGGAAACCGGGGATGTACTGTATGGTGACTAACATAATATAATAAAAAAATCATTAAAAAAAAAGAAAAAAAGAAATACCCTTGATGAAAGTCCGTAAGATTTTGGCTAAGGTCATTTCATGTAGAATTTTAAATCTATGTTAAGTAATGAATATGGAATGGTATCTAATGACTGTTGCTTTAAATATTTTCATTGTTTTTTAATCAGTATCACTTATTTTTAAAGTAATACTCATACATCATAGAGAATTTTTAAACTATAGGAAAGAAAAAGAATTAAAATCAGCCATAAGCCATGACTTGAAGATAATTATTCTTCATAGTCTTATGTAAGCCCTTCTAAGGATGTGTGTGTTTAACAAAAAACCAAAAACACTGTAAATATAACTTTGTGTGCCTCATTTTTCAAGTAACATTATGTGATGAGTGGTTAACGAATGCATAATATTGTGGCATATGGATACTCCATAACTTCACAAAGTCTCTGTTATTGGGACTTTAAGGACGGTCCCAAGTTTTATTTTTATAAATGTCACCATAACCGATATCCCTGTGTAAAAATCTTTGCTCTTATCTCTGATTCTATCCCTAGGAAATATTTACAGAACGGTAAGGGATATCAAACTTCTAAGAGCTCTGACTACTACCGCCAAATTGCCAGGAGATAACCTCCGCTTTCCACTCCCACCAGCAAAGCGTGACTGCTCGCTCGTCAACATCATGGTTGATCATCTATTTATTTATTTAATATGCATTTTAAGCTTTAATTATTCAAGAAAACAGTAGTGGGTCTTCCATGACCATTTTCAGAAAAATGAAATAAAGTTCAAAGAAATTTCAAGGCCACAATTTCTTAGGAATTGATCAAGGCTTATTTAACTTGTAAACCAGGACTAAGAGCTTCCGGGCAGGTCTAGGAGGTAGAAATGACTTATCTGTACGGCATAACTTAAACTTTCAAACTCATGTAGAAAATCCCCTTCACATACAAAGTAATTATTTCACAATGAGAAATTCAAACTCTAAACTTACCTAGGGTGCCTGGGTGGCTCAGTTTGTTAAGAGTCTGCCTTTGGCTCAGGTCATGATCCCTGGTCCTGGGATCCCATGTTAGGCTCCCCTCTCAGCAGGGAGTCTGCTTCTCCCTTCTACCCTCCCCCAGCTCATGCTCTTTCTCAAGCGAATAAAAAAAAAATCTTTAAGAAAAAGGAAAAAAGAAAAATTATGAATTTGAATTCTTTTTTCCATTCTTTAGTTTTTTTCCTAATTGCAAAATATAATATCTTTGAGAAAATCTTTATTTTTTTAAAAAAGATGTTATTTATTTATTTACCTATTTTTGTTTTAAGTGAACTCTATGCCCAGTGTGGGGCTTGAACTTACGACCCTGAGACCAAGAGTCGCATTCTCTAGTGACTGAGCCAGCCAGGCATTCCAAAAATCCTTCTTTAAATCAAATTCCATCCTGGCAGCATCTGGTCTCAATCGGTAAGTGCCCAAGGTACAAGAAGTTTCTTTAAAAAGGTTTGCAGACCTGTACAAGAAAGCTGTTCTGAAAACCCCTGTCTGAGGATTAGACTTCAGTAGAAATACTGCTATCATGATGTCCTTCTGGATCTGACTATGAGTCCAGGATGAAGTTGTCCCTTTTCTGCTCTGCATGTGTTACTGGAAAGGGGCGGGTAGGAAGTGCTGAAGGCCACGTGCCCACTTGAAGCACTTCAGTAGCTTCTCCTTGCCTTTAGAATGCACTCACATGATCGGGTCTCTGCCCATGCACCCTGCCTGCCCGCCCACTCTACCTCCCCTTGCTCCTTCTGCCTCCACCTCCACTGACTTCCCTTCTGTTTTACCCTTCCAGGTTCTCACTCACCTCAGGGCCTTTGCATGAGCTCTTTCTTTGCCTGCAAAGCTCCTTCCCCAGCTCTTTGCCTTACACTTCAGGTCACATCAAATACCACCCTCCTTAGACCAAGTTTTTCCCATTATTCTCCATCCTGTTTTTCATGGCACAAATTGCAATGTGTAGCTTCTCAACGTTTCTAGAGCATAGGATGAATTTTTCTAAATTTCCAGACCATTGAAGATCTATATTTTTATAAAATATAATAAAAAAGAGTATTTTGTTTTATTTTATTTTAGAAGCTGTATTTTTTTTACTAGACTCAACAAACAAATTACTCTGTCAAATGGCCTTAGAAGTTTCTAAACACTTCTCTCAACTTCTGTGTTAACTCATCCCAACCTGGTAACACAGATCTGTGGCCCAGATCTAGTCCACAGACCCGACTGTGATGATCGCTGGTTTGTCCCGGCTAGACTAGGAGCTCCACGGGGGAAGGGACCTCATTTGTCTTATTCACCTCATGTCTCCAAGGCCTAGAATGGTACCGGCAGGTGGTAGGTGTTTAAGACATTTCTGTTGAATGATGTGAGTGGTTGAATGAACAACCAGTAGCTATAAAACAGGGTGTGTCAAAAAGAGGGTGCCACTGGGTGGTTTGGCTGGGTTCGTCACTCTTGGCAAAGTGGCTGGATGCAGGTGCTGCAGTCTGCAAACATCATGGGGGACCAGCAGGGGTCCAGGGATGACTCAGCAGCACTCTCACCTCCCAGGCCCATGAGAAGCCCTGGGCAGGACCTTTGCCAAGGCGGCAGCCATGTTTCATCCAGAGCAGCTCGGCCCAGCCTGCCGCCCACGCTCTGACTGGAGATCCTCTGCTCTCTGACCAGATTCCCTCTGAGGATGCTGAGTGGGAAGTCCATTCCAGATGCATTGACATGAACTGGGTGGAGGCCACAGGCTACCTGAGGGGAGATGCAGAGAGTCCGGGGAGTCAGGTTTAGGGGGAGTCAGCCAGTGGTCATCAGCCCTCTGCTGGGGAGTGGGTACCGAAGCACCACGCAGCCTCAACACGGGATCCCAGAGGGAGGCCAGCAGGGACTCAGGCCTGAAAGATAGATGGAATGTGCAGGGGCTGGGGAGCAATAGGGAGACTGGAGGCAGCTGGTGGGCTTCCAGAGGTTGGCCCCTGCTCTTTAGGGATACATGACTTGAGGAGAGAACCCGCTCAGCTATAAACCCACAGTGGAGATGAGGAAAGTGAACTTTTCTGGACTTCTCTGCCTGGCCAGGAGCAATACAGCAGGCAAAACACCCAGGACAGGGAGAAACTGGCAAGGAGCAGGGGGCTGGACCCAGGGGCCTCCAGGACGGAGGAGAAGCCAACCACCATGTCAGACAAGTAGCCTGAGCTGCCCAGACTCTTTCTCATGGGAGCTGGGGGTCAGGGCAGGACCAAGAGGCCGCTGCAGAATAAAGGCAGCAGGAAGGAGAGAAGAGGGGGAGCAGAGATGTGAGGGTGAGGCTAGGAAGGAGAATCTATGAGGCTGGGCCCGGCGTCGCTACCGTCTGAGCTGAGCTGTCTGGTCCGACATTCACAGCACTCCAAGCGGTAACCTTGGAAAAACTCCTCAAAGCTCACTGTACGAAGGCCCCTGGGAAAGGCAGGCAGGACGGGAAAACCATCCTGCGCCATCTCTAGGGAGTCTGTTACGCGCCCAATATTTCCTATTTTGTGTCTTTCTGTTTATTTTCCTACCACAATGAGCCGCAAGATATTTCAAATACCAAAGGCCTACATTTAGGTTGACCTGTGAGAACATAAAAGTTCTGTAGGTCAGAGTGGTCAAAACCACCCATTTCACATGATTCCACCTAAGGTGTGTGAGTCCGGGAGCTAGGGAGACAGACTGCATCCTCACCGGGCCCAGCCACACCCCAGAGGCCACACAAGCCACGGAGCTAAGCAGAGGGAACGTGGCTGCATTGCCCAGAGCAAAGGGAAGAAGGGACGGGACAAGGGGAGCAGGCATGGGACAGCAAATAGGACAGGGTCTTCTCTGGCAAAAGGATAGGCTCTGGGTGGTCTGCACCCCAGGCCAGGTCCTTCCAGGCTAAGCCTCCAGGTGTTCTGGTGTCACGCTGGCCCATGTGGCGGGACGGTGACCACAGTGCTGTAACCTTCGCCCCCGTGCTAAGTCTGCAACGTCTGCATGTAAGTCTCTATTGCTCTTAGCTGTATGTCTCTGGGCTGCCCGATGCTAGACGTCCCCCCGGTGTGTGGAGGATGCCCTGCTCCTGTCCCTGTGCACAGTAGAACCAGCCACGCTCAGCACCACCAGAGGAAGGACTGCCCAGTGTCGCCACCCCAGAACCACCTGAGGCAACAGGACAGTCACCAGCCCCTCAGCTGCTCCTCTGCCTGCTGAGAGTTGTCACCGAAAGTGTGGGGGGGAGGGAGGGGGCCGGATCTCCGAGGGACAGCACCCTCGACCCCCATTCCCTCGGCCAGGGGCCCTTCCCCTCCCCGAGGGGGAGAGGCTGTAACTCACATCCCTTCTAGCTCCAGATCTTCCCTTCCTTCCCCACTGACAGATGTCAGGACGGCAGGCGGCAGAGGCAGAGATCAGAGTCACTCAGGCTTACCTGGGGAATTGCTTGTTCCCCTAGAGAGGGAAGGACACTCTCTTGCACCCTTGGGGTCCTTCCTCCTGCCAGTCTGTGGCTGCGGGTTCCTGGCTCCTCCCTCAACATCCTCCCCATGCCACCAGCAGAGCCCCGGGGACTTGGGTACCGCCCCCAAGTGTCCCCTTGGAGCGTTGAACAGGAGGTTACCTGCTTGCAATTCAGTTCCCTCAGCTGTCGAGTGGGGATAATAATGGTCATGACCTTACAAGGTCTTGTGAGAATATCATCACTGAAGTACTTAAACCAGCGCCTGGCACATGGTAAGGACTTTATCAGTGTTACATGATTATGTAAGTATTACTATTGTTGTTGAGAAAACATAAGAATTTTTCATGCATTTCAGGGCAAGAATGCAGCTGGGCATCAGGAATGCAGCAGATCCAAGAGCTACCTCACCGGCAGGTCTCTCAGCGGCTCATCTCGGCTCCTCCAAGCACATCTGTCCCATTTCTCATCCCTCTACAGACCAGCCTTCTCCACTCACCAGTCCACAAGGCCGATCACGTCCACTCGCAGCCCCAAAATGCTCATGGTACAGGCTCAGCCTTGTTTCTAAGTTGGCTTCCCCGGTGAACTGAGGAAAGGTCCCCAAAGAAGAGGGAAAGGGGGCACCTGGGTGGCACAGTCGGTTATGCGTCTGCCTTCGGCTCAGGTCATGATCCCAGGGTCCTCGGATGGACCCGCATTCTGCATCGGGCTCCCTGCTCAGTGGGGAGCCTGCTTCTCCCTCTCCTTCTGTCCCTCCCCCTCCACTCATGCTCTCTCTCTCTCTCTCATAAGTAAACAAAATCTTACAAAAGAAAAAAAAAGAAAAAAAGAAAGGCACAGCTCTGATTCCTGGGACCTGGATTATTTGGAAGCTACTTTGAAATTTCTTAATGTTATTTTACTGATCTGTTATCTTCTTGTCACATCTTAAATATTCTGTTGAATGTAGGAGGTGAAGATGAGAACAACCATCGTGATAGCTTTACTGAAGTGACATGCTCGGAGAGGGTCAAACCATACTGGAAAGTATTCGGAGTGATCAAGGTAACTGACAAGGGAAACAGCTATTTGGGTGAGCTCTGCGGCTTCCCTTGTGCACAGAAGAATATTGTGCTCATTTTCCTGGTTGATTAAGGAAATCCTCCACGCATCTCCTGTTTTAGTTTTATTTGAAAGAGCTAGCAGAGGAGCAAATGAAAGAGGGAGGAAGAGTTATGGTTTTAGCAATTCATTTAGACCCGGGAAGAGGTGCCATTTGTTTCCATTTAGGATTCGAGGAAGAGCAGAGGAATGTGCACCAGGCTGATGCTGGGCCGGAATGCTTGTCTTTGGCAAACATCAGATAAACTTACAATCACAGACCCTGCTCACAATTCTCCTGAATCGATGCCACTCTTGGAAAGGATGGTCTCATGTTTAAGAATAATAGGATCACGAGGCTAGGATGAACTTTAAGAAGCTATCCAGACGACCAACCCAAGTGTCCGCAATGAACAAATGGATAAACAAAATACGGTCTATCCATACAACAGAATATGTTTCGGCCGTAAGAAGGAAGGCAGCACGTCACCTGATAGAACGTGGACGAACCTAGAAACATGATGCTAAGTGAAAGAGGCTAGTCACAAAAATCCACATATTTTAGGATTCCATTTGTATGAAATCTTAAAATAGGAAAATCTTGGAAACAAACTAATATTGCACTGTATGTTAACGAGCTGGAATTTAGATAAGAACTTGGAAGAAGAAAAAAAAAAAGGAAAATCTATAGAAACCAAAAGCAGATTTGTGGTTGCTTAGGGCTGGGGTGGGACAGTAGGGAGCTGATAGCTAAAGAGTATGGGGTTTCTTTGATGAAATGTTCTAGAATTGACTGTGGTGATGGTTGTACATATGTACTCAAAGGCATAATGGACACCATCCCAAAAGTTGCTCCTTCTATGTTCTAAGTACTTGAGAGACCTGGGAAAGATCAGGCAGCAACAGAAGGAATCTAAGTAGGAAGAAATTAAAGCTGAGACCAGAGACCTCCCTAGAGCCTGGTCCACTAGGGCATAAAAACCCCGAGGCCCGGGAATTCTGGTGAGCCCCTCAAATTCCTGAGGGCAGGCAGGAAGCAAGAAGGTCCCTCCTTATGAGAGAAAGTTTTCTCCAAACCCCGGTGGACAACCGGTCCAGAGACCAGGAAATGAATCTGATGTGGACACTCCCTGAGAGGTTTTCCTTATTGGGGGCAAATCTTCTGGATTTCTAAAATTAACCTGTGCCACGAGAACATCCGATTGGAAGGACCGTGGGTTGAATCAGGGTTCCCTTGGTTTGATTTCAAATTTCAAGGTGGCAGGTCAGGGATGGGCTATGACGGGGGTCATTTATGAGCCCAAGGCCACCCCAGAAGACCTGGTTATAGGCAAAGCCTGTGGCCCCTCCTGGGAGACAACCACGGAGCCCCAGGAAAGAGCACAGAAGTGTCGTCTAGGAACCGACGGACTCAGCCTCGTACCCTGTGCTAATAAATACCTTAGACTTTTTTTACTAAACCCCAAACAAATTTATTTCCAGACTGTAGAGGAAAATTGAACAAACATAATGCTTTTCTCTGGGACCAAAGCCAAGGAAGGGATACAAGCCGTGTTCATCCAGATTCCAGCCCGGGAGCAGGCAGGAATGCCAGAAAGCTCACTTTGACCTCGTTTCCTGAGGGCCGAAGCTCCCAGGAGATGGTGTCTTCAGAAGTCATGTTTGTGAGACATCACACTCCAGTAACTTCGTGACTGATATTCCATTGTCCTGCCTATGACGGTGTTTGCTCAGGTCAACCCTGAGGAAGAATGAACGTGTGTTTATATTTAGAAAATTTCTGCTTTTGGGTGTGTTTACTCTTAAATCACTTCAAGTGGTTTTCTAGATTTTAGCAAAATAAAATGATTTATACTAAAGCTAACCATACACATACCCCATGACCCAGCAGCCACGCCTAGGTACGTACTCGACAGAAATGCACACGTACCTGCACAAAAGGCATATTCGAAAGAGTTCTTAGCAGAATTATTCATAATGGCCAAAGACCTGGAAGCAATCCAAATGCCCGTTGGCAACAGAATGGATAAATAGTGATATATTCCTACAACAGAATACCATAGAACAATGAGTGACTCTTACGTGCACGGTGTTGAGTAAAAGAAACCAGACACAAAAGAGCACGTATTGTATGATTCCATTTGTATCCATTTCAAAAGCAGGCAACAAAAATCAATGGTATTAGAAGTCATGGGGCACTTGGGAGGCTCGGTCGGTTAAAAAAGTCTGACTCTTGATTTCAGCTCGGGTCATGATCTCACGGTTGTGAGATCGAGCCCCTGCATCGGGCTCCAAGCTGGGCATGGAGCTTGCTTAGGATTCTCTCTCTTCCTCTTCCTCTGCCTCCCACCGCACCCCACTCTCTCTCTTTCTCTTAAGAAAAAAAAAAAAAAGTCAGAATAGTGACTATCCTTGGGGAAGAGAGTGAGTGTGTTAGCTGGGAGAGTGCCTAAAAGGAGCTTCTGGGGTGATGGTAATCTATTTCTTAACCTGACTTATATTTTAAAGGTTGTGTCTTATTTTAAAATTCATCACGTATTGGGGTGACTGGGTGGCTCAGTCAGGAGATTGTGGCTTGATCTAGGGGTTGTGAGCTTGAGCCCCAAATTGGATGGAGAGATTACTTAAAAATAAAATTGTCTGGGTGGCTCAGTCAGTTAAGCGGCTGCCTTTGGCTCAGGTCATGATCATAGGGTCCTGGGATCGAGCCCCGAGTAGGAGGTCCCTACTCAGTGGGGAGCCTGCTTCTCGCTCTCCTCCCTGCTCAGGCTCTCTCTCTCACTATCCTCTGTCTGTCTCTCTCTCAAATAAATAAATAAAATCTTTTTTTTTTTTTAAGATTTTATTTACTTATTTGACAGAGAGAGACAGCGAGAGAGGGAACACAAGCAGGGGAGTGGAAGAGGAAGAAGCAGGCTCCCAGCGGAGGAGCCTGATGTGGGGCTCGATCCCATAACGCCGGGATCACGCCCTGAGCCGAAGGCAGACGCTTAACCGCTGCGCTACCCAGGCGCCCCATAAATAAATAAAATCTTAAAAAAATAAAAATTAAAATCTTTATTAAAATAAAATTCATCAAGCACTTATGATTTGCTCATTTTTCTGTATCTGTTGTACGTTGATAAGAAAAAAATATTTTTTTTTTTAAGTAGGCTCCACACCCAGCATGGAGTCCAATGTGGGACCTGAACGCATGACCCTGAGATCAAGACCTGAGCTGAGGGGAGGAGTTAAGATGGCGGAGGAGTAGGGGACCCCTTTTTCAGCCGGTCCCCTGAGTCGAGCTGGATAGGTACCAGACCAGCCTAAATAACCACGGAATCAGCCTGAGACGCAGGATGATGCATCTGGATCTCTACAAATGAACATCTCCAGCGCTGAGTATTGAGGTACGAAGAGGGGAGCTGTAAACCGTGCACAGATATCGGAAGATAAAAGGAAGGGGGAGGGAGCCGCCGCGTTTGGGCTCCGGGAAGCGGCAGCCACCTGCACGGGGGAGCGGGCGGACTCACAGAGGGCACCCGCGAGAGAGCGGACTGAGACCGGTGAGCCGTGAACGCGCGCGCCACCAGGCATCTCCCGGAACACCGGAATCCCGGTGTGCTCACGGGATCCAGACTGAGACCGGGAACTCCCGGAGCACGCGCGGGGCGGCTGGCGGCTGGCGGGCCACCTGCACGGGGGAGCGGGCGGACTCGCGGTCGGCACCCGCGAAACAGCAGACTGAGACCCTGAACCGGGTGCGCGCGCCACCAGGCTTCTCACGAAACTCCGGAATCGCGGTGTGCTCACCGGGCATAGACTGAGACCGGGAGACCCGGGAGCGCGCGGGGCGGCCGGTGGCTGGCGGCCTTAGAAACACAAAGGACAGAGACGCGCGGGCCGGTGGCTGGCGGCATTAGAAACACAAAGGACAGAGACGCGTCAGCCCTGGAAGTGAGGGCAGGGACGCCGGGTGTGGGGCGCACATCCCGGGACGCCGCAGGGTTGAGCAGCACCAACAGTAACAGAGTTAAAGTGGCCAGAACATCAGTGGAGAACGGGCCGCAATCCCTCTGTTCTGCGACAATGCAGCCTCTGCTGCTCTGACCCTCAGAAGAGGCATAGCCGGCCGCCAGGGAAAGCCGCCAGAGAACAAAAGCCTGGAAATACCGGCTCAGAGAGTGCCCATCCCCATCCCCCCTCGCAGGGGACACGGGGACTCTACCCAAACAGGGTTGCCTGAGTATCGGCGCGGCAGGCCCCTCCCCCAGAACACAGAAGGCAGGCTGAAAAATCAAGAAGCCCATAACCCGGGTGCCTGGGTGGCGCAGTCATTGAGCGCCTGTCTCCGGCTTAGGGCGTGATCCCGGCGTTCCGGAAAGGAGTTCCTCATCGGGCTCCTCCGCTGGGAGCCTGCTTCTTCCTCTCCCACTCCCCTGCTTCTGTTCCGTTCTTGCTGACTGTCTGTCTCCCTCTCTCAGGTAAGTAAATAAATAAAATCTTTAAAGAAGAAGCCCACATCTCTAAGATCCCTATAAAACAAGGGGCACGGCCTGGGACCCAGTCAATAATTTTGGGCTCTGGACAACCCCGCAACCTCTCTTCATCAGAATGACAAGAAGGAGAAGCCCCCCACCAGCAAAGAAAAGACAGTGAGTCAGTGGCCTCTGCCACAGAAGTAACGGATATGGATGTAACCAAATTATCAGAAATGGAATTCAGAGTAACAATGGTCAAGATAATGAGTAGACTTGAAAAAAGTATTCAGGAAAATATTACTGAGAATATACAATCCCTAAGGGTGGAAATGAGAGCGAATTTGAGAGAAATTAAAAATTCTATGAGCCAAATGCAGGCAAAACTAGAGGCTCTGACGGCCAGGGTCACGGAAGCGGAGGAAAGGGTTAGTGAATTGGAGGATGGGTTAATAGAGGAAAAAATAAAAATAGAAGATGGTCTTAAAAAAATCCACGCCCACGAATGTTGGCTACGGGAGATTACTGACTCAACGAAACGATCCAATGTTAGAATCATCAGCATCCCCGAGGGGGTGGAGAAAAACAGAGGTCTAGAAGAGATATTTGAACAAATTGTAGCTGAAAACTTCCCTAATCTAGCAAGGGAAACAAAAATTCGTGTCCAAGAGGCAGAGAGGACCCCTCCCAAGCTCAACCATGACAGACCTACACCACATCACGTCATAGTGCAATTCGCAAATATGAGATCCAAGGATACAGTATTGAAAGCGGCCAGGGCAAAGAAATTTCTCACGTACCAAGGCAAAGGCATCAGAATTACGTCAGACCTGTCTACACAGACCTGGAATGAGAGAAAGGGTTGGGGGAGCATTTTTAAAGCTCTTTCAGAGAAAAACATGCAGTCAAGGATCCTTTATCCAGCAAGGCTGTCATTCAGAATTGATGGAGAAATAAAGACATTTCAGAATCGACAGTCACTAGCCAATTTCGTAACCACGAAACCAGCCCTACAGGAGGTATTACGGGGGGTTCTATAAAAGTAAAAAGGCCCCAAGAGTGATACAAAACAGAAAGTCACAGCCAATACAAACAAAGACTTTACTGATAACATGGCAGAATTAAAAGCATATCTCTCAGTACTCAGCCTGAACATTAATGGTTTAAATTCTGGCTTCAAACGCCACAGGGTTGCAGATTGGATAAAAAGAAATGACCCATCCATTTGCTGTCTACAAGAGACTCATTTCGAACCCAAAGATGCATTCAGACTGAGAGTAAGGGGATGGAGTACCATCTTTCATGCAAATGGACCTCAAAAGAAAGCTGGGGTAGCAATTCTCATATCAGATAAATTGGATTTTAAACTACAGACTATAGTTAGAGATGCAGAAGGGCACTATATTATTCTTAAAGGAAGTATTCAACAAGTGGATATGACAATTATAAATATATATGCCCCCAACAGGGGAGCAGCAAGATACACAGGCCAACTCTTAACCAGAATAAAGAGACATATAGATAAAAATACATTAATAGTAGGGGACCTCAACACTCCACTCTCAGAAATAGACAGAACACCCTGGCAAAAACTAAGCAAAGAATCAAAGGCTTTGAATGCCATACTCGACGAGTTGGACCTCTTAGATATATATAGAACACTACACCCCAGAACCAAAGAATACTCATTCTATTCTAATGCCCATGGAACATTTTCAAGAATAGACCATGTTCTAGGACACAAAACAGGTCTCAGCCGATACCAAAAGATTGAAATTATCCCCTGCATATTCTCAGACCACAACGCTCTGAAATTGGAACTCAACCACAAGGAAAAATTTGGAAGAAACTCAAACACTTGGAGACTAAGAACCATCCTGCTCAGGAATGACTCGATAAACCAGGAAATCAAAAATCAAATTAAACAATTTATGGAGACCAATGAGAATGAAAATACAACAGTCCAAAACCTATGGGATACTGCAAAGGCAGTCCTAAGGGGGAAATACATAGCCATCCAAGCCTCACTCAAAAGAATAGAAAAATCTAAAATGCAGTTTTTATATTCTCACCTCAAGAAGCTGGAACAGCAACAGAGGGACAGGCCTAATCCACGCACAAGGAAGCAGTTGACCAAAATTAAAGCTGAAATCAATCAAGCAGAAACCAGAAGTACAGTAGAGCAGATCAACAGGACTAGAAGCTGGTTCTTGGAGAGAATCAATAAAATTGATAGACCACTGGCAAGACTTATCCAAAAGAAAAGAGAAAGGACCCAGATTATTAAAATTATGAATGAAAAAGGAGAGGTCACGACGAACACCATTGAAATTGGAAGGATTATTAGAAATTTTTATCAACTTGGGGCGCCTGGGTGGCACATGGGGCGCCTGGGTGGCACAGCGGTTAAGCGTCTGCCTTCGGCTCAGGGCGTGATCCTGGCGATCTGGGATCGAGCCCCACATCAGGCTCTTCTGCTATGAGCCTGCTTCTTCCTCTCCCACTCCCCCTGCTTGTGTTCCCTCTCTCGTTGGCTGTCTCTATCTCTGTTGAATAAATAAATAAAATCTTTAAAAAAAAAAAAAAAAGAAATTTTTATCAACAGCTATATGCCAATAAACTAAGCAATCTGGAAGAGATGGAATCCTTCCTGGAAACCTATAAACTACCAAGATTGAAAAAGGAAGAAATTGATTTCTTAAACAGGCCAATTAATTATGAAGAAATTGAGTCAGTGATAAACAACCTTCCAAATAACAAAACTCCAGGCCCGGACGGTTTTCCTGGGGAATTCTACCAAACATTCAAAGAAGAAATAATACCTATTCTCCTAAAGCTATTTCAAAAAATAGAAACAGAAGGAAAGCTACCAAACTCATTCTATGAGGCCAATATTACCTTGATCCCCAAACCAGGCAAAGACCCCCTCAAAAAGGAGAATTACAGACCGATTTCCCTAATGAATATGGACGCCAAAATCCTCAACAAGATACTTGCTAATAGAATCCAACAGTTCATTAAAAGGATTATCCACCACGATCAAGTGGGATTCATACCTGGGATGCAAGCGTGGTTCAATATTCGCAAATCAATCAGCATGATACATCATATCAACAAGAAAAGACTCAAGAACCATATGATCCTCTCAATCGATGCCGAAAAAGCATTTGACAAAATACAGCATCCTTTCCTGATTAAAACCCTTCAGAGTGTAGGAATAGAAGGTACATTTCTCAATCTCATAAAAGCCATCTATGAAAAGCCTACTGCAAATATTATTCTCAATGGGGAAAAGCTGGAAGCCTTTCCCTTAAGATCAGGAACACGACAAGGATGCCCACTCTCGCCACTATTATTCAACATAGTACTAGAAGTCCTTGCAACAGCAATCAGACAACAAAAAGGGATCAAAGGTATTCAAATCGGCAAAGAAGAAGTCAAAATGTCTCTCTTCGCAGACGACATGATACTCTATATGGAAAACCCAAAAGAAGCCACTCCCAAACTATTAGAAGTTATAGAGCAATTCAGTAACGTGGCGGGATACAAAATCAATGCTCAGAAATCAGTTGCATTTCTGTACACGAATAACGAGAACGAAGAAAGAGAAATCAGGGAATCCATCCCATTTACAATAGCACCAAAAACCATACGTTACCTTGGAATTAACTTAACCAGAGACGTAAAGGACCTTTATTCTAGAAACTATAAATCACTCTTAAAAGACATTGAGGAAGACATAAAAAGATGGAAAGATATTCCATGCTCATGGATCGGAAGAATTAACATAGTTAAAATGTCCATGCTACCCAGAGCAATCTACACTTTCAATGCCATCCCGATCAAAATACCGAGAACGTTTTTCAAAGAACTGGAACAAATAGTCCTTAAATTTGTATGGAACCAGAAAAGACCCCGAATCTCCAAGGAACTGTTGAAAAGGAAAAACAAAGCTGGGGGCATCACAATGCCGGATTTCGAGCTGTACTACAAAGCTGTGATCACAAAGACAGCATGGTACTGGCACAAAAACAGACACATAGACCAATGGAACAGAATAGAGAGCCCAGAAATGGACCCTCAGCTCTTTGGGCAACTAATATTTGATAAAGCAGGAAAAAACATCCGGTGGGAAAAAGACAGTCTCTTCAATAAATGGTGCTGGGAAAATTGGACAGCTACATGCAAAAGAATGAAACTTGACCACTATCTCACACCATACACAAAAATAAACTCCAAATGGATGAAAGACCTCGATGTGAGACAGGAATCCATCAAAATTCTAGAGGAGAGCATAGGCAGCAACCTCTACGACATCAGCCAAAGCAACCTTTTTCATGACACATCCCCAAAGGCAAGAGAAACAAAAGATAAAATGAATTTATGGGACTTCATCAAGATTAAAAGTTTCTGCACATCCAAGGAAACAGTCAGAAAAACTAAGAGGCAGCCCACGGAATGGGAGAATATATTTGCAAATGACACTACAGATAAAGGACTGGTATCCAAGATCTACAAAGAACTTCTCAAACTCAATACACGAGAAACAAATAAACAAATCAAAAATGGGCAGAAGATATGAACAGACACTTTACCAATGAAGACATACAAATGGCTAACAGACACATGAAAAAATGTTCAAAATCATTAGCCATCAAGGAAATTCAAATCAAAACCACACTGAGATACCACCTTACGCCAGTTAGAATGGCAAAAATAGACAAGGCAAGAAACAACAATTGTTGGAGAGGATGTGGAGAAAGGGGATCCCTCCTACATTGTTGGTGGGAATGCAAGTTGGTACAGCCACTCTGGAAAACCGTGTGGAGGCCCCTTAAAAAGTTAAAAATTGAGCTACCCTATGATCCAGCCATTGCACTACTGGGTGTTTACCCCAAAGATACAGACGTAGTGAAGAGAAGGGCCATATGCACCCCAATGTTCATAGCAGCAATGTCCACAATAGCTAAATCGTGGAAGGAGCCGAGATGCCCTGCAACAGATGACTGGATTAAGAAGTTGTGGTCCATATATACAATGGAATATTACTCAGCAATCAGAAAGAATGAGTTCTCAACATTTGCTACAACATGGACAGCACTGGAGGAGATAATGCTAAGTGAAATAAGTCAAGCAGAGAAAGACAACTATCATATGATTTCTCTCATCTATGGAACATAAGAACTAGAATGATCAGTAGGGGAAGAAAGGGATAAAGAAAGGGGGGGTAATCAGAAGGGGGAATGAAACATGAGAGACTATGGACTATGAGAAACAAACTGAGGGCTACAGAGGGGAGGGGGGTGGGGGAATGGGATAGACCGGTGATGGGTAGTAAGGAGGGCACATATTGCATGGTGCACTGGGTGTTATACACAACTAATGAATCATCGAGCCTTACATCGAAAACCGGGGATGTACTCTATGGTGACTAACATAATATAATAAAAAATCATTATTAAAAAAAAAAAAAAAAAAGGCCTGAGCTGAGATGAAGAGTCGGACACCCAACCAACTAAGCCACCAAGGCACCCCAAGAAATATATTTTTAAATAAAATTTCTTAAAGATTTTATTTATTCATTTGAGAGAGAGACAGAGACAGAGCATGAGCAGGGGGGAGCTGCGGAGGGAGAGGGAGAAGCAGACTCCCCACTGAGCCGGAAGCCTGCCATGGGACTCGATCCCAGGACCCAGAGATCACCACCTGAGCTGAAGGCAGAGGCTCAACCATCTGAGCCACCCAGGAGCCCCTTAAATAAATTTTTAAAAATATCTTTTAATGAGCTAGATTGTAGCTATAACTATTGCTAGGATCAGTGTATCATTGAGAACTTTGGAAAACTTCTGCATTTGCAGGTGTAGTTGATGTACTTGGAGAGGCGCCAAATTATGACAGCTGGTGACCATTATTGTTTGGTATTGTTGGTAATGAGCCCCAAGTCTTACACCTAACTTAAACACGGGCCAGAGTCCTTCCGCCTTGATCAACAACATAATCTTGGAGTTAGAAGTAATTTAAGATGCTCACAGAAAGATCTAGCTTAATGATGAACTGGGTCTCAGCAAACGGTCTTCCTATCGTGTCTTACTTTGGAACCGAAGCCATCATCCTGAAGACCTCTTGGTGATGGATGGCTCAGAGGTCACTGCAAGTGTGCAGAAGACAGGGCCTTGAGAAACCCAGGCAGTCAAAAACTAAGAAACCAAATGATTTCTTTTGAGCTTTCTCCTTTGGATTACTTCTTTTTTTAATGTAAATTTTTTTCATGCCAAAAAAGGATTGCATTGTTCATTTATTGGTTCAGTGGCTAAAAAAAGATACAAATAGTGTTTTCATAGAAGAATCTAAGCTTTTTTTTTAGCAGCTTTATTGGGGGTGTAGCTTATGTACCGTATATTTACCCATTCGTGGCACTGCACAATTCAATACTTTTAGTCAATTTCTAGAATTGTGCATCAATCACCATAATCCAGTTTTAGAACATTTCCATCACCCAAAAAAGCTTCTTTGTACCTATCGACAGTCAATCTCTGTCACGAAAAGGCACCCACTCCCAGCACTAAGCAACCATTATATGTATATATATTATATATAATGCATTATATATTCTAATGCATATATTCTAATATAATTATATATAATTTTTATTTATATAATTATTTATTTAATTATACAAATCATTTATATATTTATTTATTTATGTAGATTATTTACATAATTATTTATTTATATAATTATATAAATATTTTTATATATATCATTATCATTATAGATTTGCCTATTCTCTCTTTTTTTCCCTTTGTTTTTTCTTGCATACTTAGATTTATGGTCTAGAACTATTAAGAAGGAAGAAGCATGCCTTTCAATCTCCTGAGGAGCCCGGGCACAGTGGGAAAGGAGAGGGGAAATCACACGCTTAACATGAAGCTCTTGATTTTCTTTATCCACAATCAGAGAACAGCTCTCCTTCAGGGAGCAGTTGATGACAAAATCGCACCATAGGAAGACAGAGAGAAGGGGAAGTAGCTGGGGGCTTCTAAAGCACATTACCTGCATAAACGGGACAGCATGGACTTGGAGAGCAATGGGCAGTCAGGTATCTAGTCAGCAGGTGCGTCAAGCGCTCAGAAATGTACATACAGAAACGTCCGTCCTCAAGTAGGTGTCCTCCTCTCCTGCCTTCCTCTTGGGGTTCAAGCCAGCATCTCACCACTGTGACAGTCTCCTGTCTGATTTTCTTTTCTTTTTTTAAGATTTTATTTATTTGACAGAGAGAGAGAGACAGCCAGCGAGAGAGGGAACACAAGCAGGGGGAGTGGGAGAGGAAGAAGCAGGCTCATAGCGGAGGAGCCTGATGTGGGGCTCCATCCCAGGACCCTGGGATCACGCCCTGAGCCGAAGGCAGATACCCAACGACTGAGCCACTCAGGCGCCCCTGATTTTCTTGAACCCAGTCCTGCCTCGGGATGGAAAGCCGCCTCAGAGCACAAACCTGATAATATCATTCTCCTGTTCAAAACTCCGTGGCTCTCTTCTCCGCTGCCCTCTGGAGACAGGCGGGTGCCCCACGCTTGCCACACAAGATCCCACGACCTGGTTCCTGGACAACGGCTCTCTTTCCAAGCATGCTGCAAGCCTTTTCTTGACATTTCATGTAATGGAATCATGCAGCGTAGTCTGTGGCACCTGGATTCTTTCATTTAGCCTCACGTTTTCATGGTCCGTTCGTGTTTTAGCATGCACTGGTGTTACATGTCATCCCTTTTATTACTGAATTATATCCCATCGCGTGGATAGACCACATTTTACTTATCCATTCACCAGGTGATGTACATTTTGGATGGTTTTCATTTGGGATTATTACGAATAAAGGTGCTATGACCGTTGGTGTACACGTCGTTCTGTGGACAAACATTTTCATTTCTCCTGGGGAGACTCCTAGGAGTGGAACTGCTGACTTGTGTTGTGATTTGTGTTTAACTTTTTAATGAAATTGCCAAACTGTTTTCCAAACTCAACCATTTTACATTCCCACCCGTGAGGCATGAGACTTTCAGTTACTCCACATCTCTGCCAATACTTGTTATTGTCTGTCTTTTAAAAATTATCATCATTCTGCGGGCTCCTGGGTGGCTCAGTTGGTTGAACGTCTGCCTTCGGCTCAGGTCGTAGCCCTGGGGTCCTGGGGTCAAGTCCCACATCAGGCTCCCTGCTCAGCGGGGAGCCAGCTTCTCCCTCTGCCTCTCCCCCTGCTTGTGCTTTCTCTCTGTCAAATAAATAAATAAAATCTTAAAAAAATTTATCATCATTCTAGTAGGTCCATGACAGAATCTGTGGTTTTATATTTTCATTTCTGTAATGGCTAAGCTGCTGAGCATCTTTTTGAATTATTTCAAACTATAAAATAAAAATAAAATCTGCTTGTAAATGTTACCTTGTAATGATATAATGTAGTATTATAATGATATCATATTTTAGATTTGTCCAGCCAACTCCAACGAAGTTGGAGTTGTTCTTATAAATATCTGTCATTTTCATAAGCATCCTAAAAAATTACCTATTTATGCATTGGTCTTTCACCAGAAATTCTACAAAAATGACTCATGCAGACACAGAAAATGGGTAGTTTGCCTCTTTAATGAGCTATCACAAGGAGGAAAAGGTGATTAAAAATGAGTTGCCCTTGCACGGAGCACTGGGTGTTACATGCAAATTATGACTCGTGGAACACTACATCAAAAACTAGGGATGTACTGTATGGTGACTAACATAACATAATAAAAAATTATTATAAAAAAATTAGTTGGCCAAATAAACAAACGAACCAAAAAAAAAAAAAATCCCTCTGATTTCAGTTGATCATGCAGGGTCCAAAATAAAATAATGGGAAAATCTTAGTAGAGTCTATAAAATTAGCATGGCAGGGATGTGCTACAGAAATAGGTAAGAATAGTGTCATGTGCCCTGTGGTCAGTGTAAATAATTCCCATTGAACAAAGCTGCCCAGTCACTGGGACAGGGAGGTGGGGAAGGGGCCTGGGCTCATTGCTGAGAAGGGGGCACTTTGGGGCATATGGATTCTATTCTCAGATTTGACTTTTCCTGTAATTGGATTTTCTCTGTAGGTCAAAGCATCAGACAAGTTCGAGTGCTTGGTTGAAACATTACTAAGTTCCTGGAAACTTCTTGGAACCTGCAGAGAAGAATTCTTAGACTTTCTTCTCCAGGATCTTAAGGGAGCGAATGTCCCAGTCCCCTTTCATATTTTCATTTCACAATCCTAATGAAGTGAGCTCCTAAACCCTGTTACAAAATCCCAACTCAGGAAGAACCAAGCGCCCACTGCCCATGCTCACTCACTGGCTCCCTGGCACTTCTGAGCTCTAGCCCATTTATAAAGATCTCAAAGAAAAGAATGGCCTTGCTGGTAACCACATTCTTTTCTTCCAGAGCTTCCTGGCCCATACCTCCTCTCCCCAGTCCTTAGTGTCTGGCTGGAGGGGAGCAGATGTGGGCAGGGGCCCAAGTCCCCCTATAGGACAAGGAATGCTCAGAGCAGTGTTATTCCTCATAGCCCCGACTAGAAATTAACCAAATACTCCCCAGGGGGGAAGGGATGAATAAATGGTTGTATGGCTGCACCGTGGGGGTCTATTCAGCAGAGAACCAGCCACCTACAACTGCCCAACAATATGAAAGAATCTCACAAACGAATGTTAAGGAAAGAAGCCACACACGAAAGAGCACATGTCCATGATCCTATTGATCCCAAGTTCAAAACCAGTCAAACGGAGTCTATAGCGTAGGAAGGGGCAGTGACTGGAAGGGAGCACACGGGGTTCTCCTAGGGGGCTAGCTGTGTTTTCTTTTTGATCGGAGTGCTGTTTGCATGAGTGTATTAACCTTGCAAATACATAGCACGTGTGTGCTATATGTCTTCACAGGTGTGTTACACTTCAATAAAAAGTTTGTAATGAAAAATTAGCCTAGAGGGAAGAAAGGATGCTTTTATTTTCTTAATGTTAGTATTTATAACAAAATTGCTATGAAATTGCCTCTAAAAATATGTTCTTCAATATATTATTCAAATAGGCCTCTGGAATATGAAGAGAAATGATAATCTTTTATATAAATTTCAGAGAGCAGCTTTATGCCTTTTTTATTTTTAAGATTATTTATTTGAGAGAGAGAGAGCAGGGGGTAGAGGGACAGAGAGAGAGAGAGAGAATCTCAAACGGACTCCCCGCTGAGTGGGGAGCCCAACATGGGGCTTGATCTCATGATCCTGAGACCATGACCTGAGCCGAAATCAAGAGTTGGACGCTTAACTGACTGAGCCACCTGCTGCCCCTATGCCTTACTTTAAAATCAACTAAATGAGGGTGCCTATTGGCTTGCGGGTGGTGCATATTTTATTTCTTTGCAGTCGTCTTTGACCACAAATATTCTATTTCCTCTGAAGGAGGATGACGCTACTGAAAATGCACTGTGCACCACACACCGGAACATTCCATTGGGGAGCAATGGGTCAGGTGCTGCAAGGCCAGCCAATAACAGGAATTTGCAAAACAAGGACTTGCTTATTTCCTTATTCAGATCGACATTTTCTCTGAGCCAATGTCACTGAATCATACAGAAATCAAGACTGAATTGGTGAAGGTGTTAGCTCTGTGCCTTAACCAAGGTGGCAGGGGGTAGGGGGTGTGGTCTGTTCACTGGGTGCACACACCCCAGGGGAGAGTGCAAGGGGAGCCATAGGGAATACTGGGCCTTCTGAAGTTTTTTAAACCTAAAAGTTTTAAGAGATAATTTAATTTAAGCTCTGTTAATTTACATGGGATGAAGCTCTGACACAGGCTACCCCACGGATGAACCTTGGAAACATGCCAAGAGAAAGAAGCCAGACACAAGAGGCCACATGTTGAATGATTCCATTTACGTGAAATGTCCACGATAGGAAATCCAGACGGACAGAAAGGAGATCATTTGTTGACAGGGACTGGGGGGAATGGAGCAATGGAAGTGAACATTAATGGGTGTGGTAGGTTTTTTTGGAGAGATGAAACTATTCTATGCGTGCGTGACTCAGTCAGCTGAGCATCTGACTCTTGATCTCAGCTTGGGTCTTGATCTCAGGGTCATGAGTTCAAGCCTCGTGTTGGGTTCCACACTACATTAAAAAAAAAAAATTCTGGAACTAGGTAGTGGGGGTGGTTATGCAACTTTGCAAACGTGCAATAAAACTTCTGAATTGTATACTCTGAAAGTGTGAATTATATAGTATGTGAATTATAGCTTAAAAAAACAATTTCTGCCCAAGAAATTGCGTTGAAAATAATACAGGTAATCTGAGTACAAGCAAACCACAAGAAAATGGTAAGGCTGAAACCTCAGCTTTTCTAACAAGCTCATCTTTAGCCCCATAACAGGTGAAAAGACCCGACAGGAAGTGAGCAAAAAAATAATTGAAATTCTCAAGAATTTCACATTATCATTGAACCTCAAGCAAAACATAGATGATACGGGGCGCCTGGGTGGCACAGCGGTTAAGCGTCTGCCTTCGGCTCAGGGTGTGATCCCAGCGTTATGGGATCGAGCCCCACATCAGGCTCCTCCGCTATGAGCCTGCTTCTTCCTCTCCCACTCCCCCTGCTTGTGTTCCCTCTCTCGCTGGCTGTCTCTATCTCTGTCGAATAAATAAAATAAAAAAATCTTAAAAAAAAAAAAAACATAGATGATACGTCAGCTACTACTGATATGTTCAAAACCATGTGATCCTCAATCTAGTATTATACAAAGTGTCACCAAACTTAATGACGTTTAGCAGATTTTTCTGCAATTTCTTGTTTCACACAGAAGTTCACAAAGAAACAGCACTGGGAAAACACTTTTTCTTCCTACCGCAGTAAAAGTGGTTAAAATAGCAAACAGGAAACCGTTTGGTCAACTCACTGAAATGCGTTCTTTTGTTAGCAAATCAGCTGGAAGGCCCCATGAAAAGCTGGAAATGTGCGGAAACAAAAACTGCAACCAATTACCCGGTGTGGGAGGTTTGCCATCCAGCTGGGTGAGAGGACCAATGTTCCTAACGTGCTTCAGCTTGCGGTAGTCACAAGATTCAGACTCAATAATCACATTCATTAGGAGCTATTTTTTGTGAACCACTAAAAGATGCCCCACAGAAGTCAGCCCGAACCACACATTACGTATTCGAAATAATATATTTAACGGAAACCTGGTTAATGTCACCCTTTGTTGGAGGGGCTGCTTTGATGCAAATTTTTAAGAGGTTTCAAGGGAAAGGTAGGTAGACGGCGCCACATGTGAAATCCACTTTCTGCATCATTATTAGGCAAGCTATTGCAGAAAGTGAAGGAGAAATGCAGGTTTTAGAAAAATACCATCAAGGTGGTTTTTATTTTTCGTTTTCTGAATGGAGGAAAATGGAGGTCCAAACAGCCAGACATCAGCAACTTCTAATGGTTCCATGTAACGTACAGTTTATAAGTGAATATACGGTGGACCAAGTTTGTTTTCTTGATGGGAACTTGGAGATTGGGCCAGATCTTTTTTCCCTTAGGAAAAGTGATTTATTAAGAAACACTGAGCAAAGCCAAATGTGATGACTGAAGCCTCACTTCAAGCATTGCCTGGAGGGACAGTAGGGATGACACTTATAATATTTTTCTGTTAAAACCCTTTCTGTTAGAAGGCCATCTTAAATCCTTTCCGAAATAACTCCAGGTAGAATTGTTTTAAGTCTGAAAAAAGGTACCTTAAACAGGTAAAAGAAACAATAAAATTAACTGATAAAAAAATTTTAAGAGAAAATCTGAAAAGGAAAAAAAAAGACCAAGGAAAACGAACAAACAAACAATCTGATTGAAAAATGAGCAGAGAATCTGAATAGACGTTTTTCCACAGAAGACCTCCGGATGGCCAGCAGGCACATGAAAAGATGCTCAGTACTGCTCATCATCAGGGAAATGCAAACCAAAACCACAATGAGATCTCACCTCAGACCTGTCAGGACGGCTGGGATCAAAAAGACAAGAAATAGGGGTGCCTGGCTGGCTCCGTTGGTAAAGCATGAGACTCGATCTCAGGGTCGTAAGTCTGAGCCCCACGCTGGGTGTAGAGACTTACTTAAAAAGAATCTCAAAACGGCCCCTGGCTGGCTCAGTCGGTTAAGCGTCTGCGTTCGGCTCAGGTCATGCTCTCGGGGTCCTGGGATCGAGCCCCACATCAGGCTCCCTGCTCAGTCGGGAGCCTGCTTCTCCCTCTGCCTGTCGTTCCCCCTGCTTGTGCTCTCTCGCTCTCTGACAAATAAATAAATAAAATCTTTAAAAAGAAAAAAACAAATAGCACTTTTCAAAGGGGTGGAGCATTAAAACCGATTGGTGTTGGGTACCTGTGCACAGAGAAAGAGGAAAACAGGAGAGGGTGACTTCTACTTTGTCAGTGTATACTTTTCTATGCTGTTTGGATTGTTAAAATATTTGCATGTATTATTCTAATTTTTTAATATTAATGGACTTTTTGGGCATCAAGACTATAATCCCTTTTGCTTTCTTTTCACACTTCTTTTATTCTTAAAAACAATTAATATCATTTAAAGAGTTAAATATGAAAACATCCTGACAAACGTGTAAAAACTTTAAAGCAGGGACTAATTAAATCTAAACGTGTCTTAAACATGGGACGCCTGGATGACTCAGTCGGTAGGGCAGGTGCGGCTCTTGATCTCGGGGTCGTGAGTTTGAGCCCCATGCTGGGTGTAGAGATTACATAAATAAATAAATAAATAAATAAATAAATAAATAAATAAAATTGTCAAACCAAAAAAAAGTGATTATCAAACATTTTGTCTTTCAAAATATTTATTTCAAGTATAAACTTATATAACGTACTATATATAGGAAGACAATCACATATCGGAGAGTTCAGTAATAAACTTGTGGAACACAATCATTTGATCATCAAAATATTAAAAAATGAAAATAATTTTATATTAGATAGCTTGATCGAAAACAGTGTTATTTTATTCAAGTAACAAGCCCGAACCAGTTCCCAACTAAGAGTTAAATCTCTTTTCTCGATATCTTCATTCACTCAGCCCTCAGACAAGGATCATAAATTTTTAACCGGAATTGTCGCCCTTAAAAACCCATATTTAAAGTTTCTGTTACTCTTATGGAAATTATTCGGTTTTGTTTATTTTTTATAAGTATTTTTGAAATGCCACTAAGCAAACACATCCACCCTTGGACAATATCTAAATCCTTTTTTTACAAAAGTAGAAATAGCTAAATAATGAGTCTGAGGTGAAGTGAGAGGCATAAGTGAGTCATTAATCTATATTGGAATAATCTGTCACTTGGTGGCAGAGTGACATTATGAACGTGCTTTGAAAGTTGGTCCCGTCTGATAACGACCATGGCAACACAAGCCTCCTGGTCCTAGAATCCTTTCCCGATGGTGCGCGTGAGCGCCCTGAAGAGAATCACCAGGAGCAGGAACAGTCACAAGCTAAGTCCTTGCTGTGAGTGGCGTGCTGGCCAGAGATAGTCCCCGACCCCGGTACGCCAGGGAAATGCACAGCTGTCCCCAGGAGCGCATGTGAGCCAAGTCTGGTGTGGGAGAGAGACCCCATTTATTTGGGCGAGGCACGCTCTGTGCCCCCCAGAGAGTCACCGTGAGGGAGCGGACCCTTACCACCAAGGTCACTGTGTCCTACAGAACTCCATCCTGGGTTTGTCAGCTGACCTCTGCCCTTCCCTCCTGGGCCATTCTCCGCCTGACCTTCCGCCTCCTGGCACTGAAGTTTGGAAGACTGGGTTTCTTCCTCTTGTTCTTCATCATCTGAATCGGATTCATCATTGTAGAAGTGAATGGTGGCTTGCACGGGAAAACTGGCCAGCACTTTTTCCCCAGAACTCTGCAGATACTCTTGGCGCTTTGAAATGGGTAAATAAAGTCTAATATTTAAGAAACAAATACACCATTAATCACCCTGAAACAAGCTAACCTCCACCTAGCGGGTCCTCTTCCCTAGAAGCAGCTAACTCCCAAGCTCCCCTCTGATCTTGCCTCCGGTGCACACGAGAGCGCTTTCTAAACCATCAGAACACAAAACCGTGGGCAGGTGGAGAGACCTGGCAAAAGGAAGCCTACATACCAGGTCAGAAAAGAGCTGTAATGGTAGCGAGCAGATAACTGAGTCCACCACGGGGAAAAGGGTGTGCTTCCATGAAAGTAAAAGGAAATTAAAACATTGAGTTTCAAGAGGAAGGGTCTCACTCTAATCAAATAGAGAACGTCACTCATCCTGGACCATATATGCATTGTTCAGATTAGGCCCCACTCCCCCCAACACCCCCAGGCATGGGGAATGTTGTGACCCTTTGACCTCTGGAAGAAATTTGACCCTGAAACCCCAGTCTAGAGAAGCAGCTAATTTTTCTGGGCGTTGTTATAGAGAAGCTGTAGGGGCGGGTTCCTCGTTTTGCCAGAACAGAAAACGGTAACCCTGACTATGTGTCTAGTCTAAAGAATAGAGGGAAGGAAGGAAGGAAGAACGGGAGGGAGGGAGGGAGGGAGGAAGTAAGGGAGGAAGGAAGGAAGGAAAGAAGGAAGGAAGGAAAGGAGGGAGGGAGGGAAAGAACCTAAATATATACATTTGGAACTCTAAATCCAGGTTTTGTAGAATTTAGGATTACAGTTATACATGGAAAGTATTTAAAATATCCCTTACTCTCCCCATAACCCCTTCTTGTTATACGTTTCACTCACTAATTTATTTGCATTTTTTCCTGAGGTTTTCTGAGGAACTGAGAGCAATTATCATTTGACTACTACTTATTGGCAAAGTTGATTTCTTTTTTTTTTTTATTTTTAGGTAATCTTTACACCCCACTTGGGGCCTAGACCTACAACCCCGAGATCCAGAGTCACACACCCCACCAACTGAGCCAGCCGTGCCCCCCTGCAAAGCGGATTGCAATTTCTCTCTTTTTGGATAGAGAAGAAAAGAGAGAGAAAACGCCCTACTATAAATCACACATGACAATTCTGAACCTCCTAAGATTTCTGAGAAACCAGGGATTCTCAGCCTCCAGAGCACATGTGACAAGGTCTGGAGACATTTCTGGTCGCCACAAGTGAGGAGAAGCTATTAGCATGTAGCGGGCAGAGGCCAGGGTTGCTGGTAAACATCCTATAATGCTCACCACAGCCCCTCACAACAAGGAGCTCGGCAGCTCTAAGTGCCAGTAGTGCTGGGGTTGGGGAACTTTGCAACAAACAGAGAAAAAGAAAACCATTTTATATCTATATATCTATATCTATACACACACACACACACCCATATATATTCTTTAAATTTATATATATTTCTACATTATATAAAATACAAATAATGACAGAAATATAAACATAGTTTAGGGTTTGGCCATATTAAATATTAGCTGTAATGCTGAAGGATTTACAGGGGAATTTGAATTTGTAGGATGGCTGGAAGTGCTTTAAAATATTCTAATAACAGGGGCGCCTCGGGGGGCTCAGTCAGTTAAGCGTCCAATGCTTGGTTTCAGCTCAGGTCGTGATCTCAGGGTTGTGGGATTGAGCTCTGCGTGGAGCTCTGTGCTCAGTGCCCAGTCTGCTTGGGATTCTCTCCCTCTCCCTCTGCCCCTCCCACTCATGCTCTCTCTCTCTCTCTCTTTCTCTGTCTCAAATAAATAAATAAATCTCAAAAAAAAATTCTAACAACAATAGAAACACAATTGGGAGAGGGTGATAAACAGGATCAGATTTGAAGATCGTTGCTAATTATTGAGGCTGGCGATGGGCAGGTGGGGGGGGTGTCACTGGACTATTCTCTCCACTGTGTGTAAGTTTGAAATTTTGTGTAATAAAAAGATAAAGTAAAATTGTGTACTTGGTTTATAATGCATGCCTCACCAGTCACTGCATTTTCAATGAATCAAATGTTGGGGAGCAGCAGCAGAGGGCCTGTGGCAGGAGGTGCAGGGCATGAAGAGGATAGTGGCTCTCAACCCCAGTGCATGCTCGGATCACCCGGGGAGCCTGTAAAAATGCAGATACTCAGGCCTTGCCCAGATGGAGTGCGTCAGCACCCTAGGGGAGCCACCCAGTGTCTGTATTTTTAAAGCTTCCCAAGGGACCCTATGGGGAATAAAGACCACTGGAGAAGGGGCACAAGAAAAGCTTCCCTTTTCCAAAAATCACTCTTTGACCAGTCTGAAGGGCTTTCGATTTCATCTCTAGCAATTAGGATCCTTGGATTTTACTAAAGCTTTCAGTCTTCCAGGATAACCAGGGTAAAAATACTCTGACGAGGAGTGGCAGCACAGACGGGGTTCATTTTGCCAAAGGAAATGAGAGATGGGGAGAGAAAGAGACAGAGAAACAGATACAAATCCTGAGCACAAGCCACCTGCCTAAAGTGGATGAAATGCAAGAGGGATAGAGCAGGGAGGGTCCGGATCACCCCCAGGACCTCCGGAACGCAGAGAGGCTGGAGGAGCCAACAGCGGTGGAAACATCTGTCCCACCCCTCGCTCAGTCACACATGTACTTTGAAGGTGTACTTTGCTCTAGGCAATTTACTAACTGATATCCTGGGAAAGAAATCGGAATGGACTTAAATATTTAAGTAAATAAGCAGACACACATATATAATTCATATCCCGTTGAATTTAACCCAAGACATAATATACAATGAGAGGTAAAAACAAAAGACATAAAGGAAAGAGGTCAATCCAATTTGCAACTAGAACACTGAATGAATGCATGAATGTATGAACGAATGGATTCCAGAAATCCAACAAAAGATTCTTGAAGTTTCTTGGGATAATAATAACTAAATATTAGAGAATATATGGAATTATTTTCTACTTTGTTGAGAATGCACAGTTGAAGACCCTAAAGTGTATTTATGCTTCTATTAAAAGGAAATGATCTATTTCTTACTGTGAGGTCATGTTACCTTACAGGATGCTGAAACCCAAAGGCCCCCTTTGATCCCGGAGTTTGTCGGTCACCTCCAGGTTCAAGCTGTAAAGACAGACACGTACAAACACAGACAAAGTCAAGAACCCTAGCATCCTGAAATTCTAAAAAATAAAATCTAAGTAGTCTGCACTTCTTAGTATCAATGCCAATTTTAGAGACAGTTTAAACACCTCCGCAGTATTTGATAAGCCCCGCTTCCTCTCCCTGTCGTCAGAGATGTCCTGGGCACCGTGAGGGATTCAAAGATGGAAAGATGAGTCCGACACAGTCCTTCAGCTCAGGCTTTTTTAATCTGACGGGAAAAGACACACGTAGGCAAAAGACTACACTACAAAGCCTCACACGGCAAGATACCAACGATTCTAAGCAGGGAGGAGGAAAAGGTTCTCGGAGGGCCTGGCAGAGCCATCGGCAGCATCTGGGTGTGCAAGTCTGAGCCCCTTCCTGGTGGAGCTGGAAAACAGAGAACACAGGTGGAGAAGGGGTGGAGCCCAGTGTGGAACGAAGGAGAGGCTGTGTTATTTAAAGGGCTCCAGCAGGAAGCTGAGTCCCAATTACAGGATACCTTGAATGCCTACTTTTGCCTGCGTTTCATTCTGGAGACAGTACTAGAGACCATTGCTGATTTTTGAGCCAGGAGTTCAACAGTCAGATCTGCATTTTAAGGATAATGGTGGCCCCTGGGAGCAGTGCACAGCCTAGATTGGGGAGGTAAGGCCTTGGAGGCATGGGGCAAGAAGGGATAAAGGTCTGCACAGTGACAGGAAGGGAAAGGAAAGGTGGACTGCAAGGGCACTTCAGTGGTATTCAAAAAACCACTTAATCACTTGAATATCACGAGTGGAGGAAAGGGAAGCCAATCTGAGCACCTGAGGGCAACACTGATGGAGATACAAGCAGAGAGAGAGAGAGGGAGCCAGGCTTGTCCATGCTGTGACCAGCATAGGCTAGGGAGGTGAAGGGACACTCACACTCTGCCTGTCCAGGACTGACCCCATTCTGCCCAAATTCGTGAGGTCCTGAATCTCAGTGAACTTGGCCTGAACTCAGGTTATCTGAGGGGCTGCGAAGCTGGAAATTGTCATTCGATCTCAGAACTCTGAAAGTTTCAGTTACTACGGAAAGCGGCAAGTGGGGCATCTTGGGACACACCATCCTGGGACAGCTTGAAAGTGAGCTGAAATGGGCTGGGGCAATGGATCAGAAACCCCCGCCCTGGGGCTGCATGGAGTTTAGCAGGAACCAGATGGGGAGTGAGACAAGACCTGCTAGAGCAGGACAAGGAGGGACCGTGAGGAAGGTTTGTCACCCACAATCATCACACCCATTCTACCCCGCAGTGATAGGCGTGTGGCCTTTGTGAGCAAATGTCATAGTATTTTACCAACTGTATTTTTTTTTTAAGATTTTATTTATTTATTTGACAGAGAGAGAGAGACAGCCAGCGAGAGAGGGAACACAGGCAGGGGGAGTGGGAGAGGAAGAAGCAGGCTCCCAGCGGAGCAGGGAGCCCGATGTGGGGCTCGATCCCAGGACTCTGGGATCACGCCCTGAGCCGAAGGCAGACGCTCAACGACTGAGCCACCCAGGCGCCCCTACCAACTGTATTTTTTACAATATGCTGTGGTGAGCGAAGTTAGGGAAAGAAAATGAGGCTCTTCGAACAAAATCTTCTCCAAAATGAAGTTCGCCTTTTGAGGACTCCAGAGAATCGTGTCTGTGTTAAGCTCTGTTTGTGATTATAAAGTACCCCTAGTCGCTCACTACGGCAGTAAGCAATCCTGGGCTGTCAGAGGTGATCTTATGTCCTGCGAGGGGAGAGCACCTAATGCGACAGGCAAACTTTGGTGGACACCAAAAGGCAGTGGTAGTACAGAAAAACAGCTTCCTTTAAGTAATTCTAACCAGACTCTGTGTAACATATGATACACCTTTAAAAACTGTAAAACTTCACCCCCAAACATACACAGCTTTAAAAAATTTATGCCACAAATATTTTCTAATTAAAGATCATTTTCTGATGACAGAAATGTCCAAACAGTCACACTTTGATAATTCGAGGGGATCAGAAATGTATACAAGGAAAGGTGTGTGTGTGTGTGTGTGTGTGTGTGTGTGTGTGTGTGTCCTTAGGAGTGAGAGAACAGATACAAGCAGACTTTCATTAGAGTCTCCCATTCTGCCCCCCTTGCAGCCTCTGACTCTGATAAAGCAATGGTGTGGGAAGCCTGTAAAATGGGAGGATGAGCCCAGCAGAACACCAGCCCCCACATCTCCTTTCAGGAAATCACGTCCCTTGCAAGGTGGACAAGTGACCACGAGGGAAATGTAACAGAGATCAACAAAGGCTTAGGCTGTCTTTCATTTTCCCCAGGCTGGAGAGGGAGATAGCTCCCAAGGGGAGGTAGGGGTACCCAATGGGTGACTCCGTTGCTCAGGGCACAGGGCCTTGAACCCGGCCCTCGAATTTCTCGAGAAATACACAACAGGTCTCTGGAGCCAAGGAATTCTGGCGTGTTGTCGGGAGAGGGCGCTGTTGAGTAAGAAGCGTTCCCTCCCCGCGCTAGGCTGCGCTCACCCTGCCCGGGGTCCTGGAACCGCGCGCGGTACGTAGAGCATGCGGTCGCCGGCTGCTGTCCTTTCTGTCTGGCCAGTTGGGCTCTGCAAAGACCTGGCCAGGCAAGCGGGGCAGCGTGCGCTACGGCCTCCTCAGAGCAACCCCACCTCTCAAAATCCATGGACAGAACTGTGCCATGTTGACGATCAACGAGTAACTCCCTACAGCTTAACACTTCACTGCAAGTAATCATTTTTCTCACAAATATCCTTCTCATCCTAATAGCAAAAAGCCCATCTGCCTTGTGTACTAACTATACTGTGCTATTGTATTTTTATTCTTGCAACAACTGATAGGCTCCATACACTTTTCATTTAACAAAAAAATTGGATAATTGTAAACTTCTATAATTTCTCCCTCTCCCAAGCACCTTTTAAATCTTATGTTTAAGAACTTAAGCTTGAATGCAAAAGGTGTTAATTATTTTCCATTATTTATTTATTTAAGAATATTTATGTATTTAAGAATAACTTGGGCTACAAAATCATATCTCGCATTAATTTGATATAGATTGTATTTGTTTCATTTTTTAAATAATAGCAACAATTAAAACTTCCATTATCCAGGCTAATTTAATAAAGTAGTCTGAATTTCAAAATACAGTCAAAGGTCAGCTTTCATGCACCTGAGTTTCTTATCATATTACAAATAACTGCACACATAACATATACCACATGTTAGGTAAATTAAATGCATGGTCCTTTCCAGCCTGATTAGCTCTTCAGCATTATAAAAGCCGTCAACTTAAAATTTAAGGTTTTTAAAAAGGAAAGGTAAATTCTATGAAAGCAAGCCATTACTTCAATAAGTATAAAGCAATTTAGTTACCAATGCAGGAAACAAAAGAATTGTGGTGGAGATTAATCTTTACCCACAAAGCCCTCGGCCAGAGTGTATTTGCTCAGACAACATGAATTACCCCAGGAGCGCTTGCAGACTGGGCAAAAGTGCTTCAGAAAGGGCCAGATGGTGGGTGGGGACTTTTAACCACAACTTCTGGGCACCCCAGACTGGTCTCTGCCCTTATTTGCACTGTGGTACCAGCCCGCCGGTAATGGCATGGAAGGGGGACAGGGGCAGCCTTCTCCCCTCCTCTTTCTACCTGCTGGTTTGCAGGGGGGAAACTCAGCATAAAGAAATCTCTCGCGCGCTCTTTTCTAGAACTCTCTCATAATGCCTTTGAAAGAGCCATGCCATAGGGCTTTGCTTTGCAAGGAGGAAGCAAAGAAGCCCAATCTATACAAGCGACTCAGGTCTGGTCAACAGCCGGCTCACCCAGACTCCCTCTCCCAGCCCCACAGGCACTTCTGCATTAGAGGACCAAGAGAGGGACAGGCCGAGGAGGCCTTTCATGGTCACTTTCGAGGTGTGCCACTTTCTGGCTGAACCCTTTGATACCACAATGCCCACCTTAACCTTACCTGCCTTCCAGTTCTGGTCAGCTCAGCTTCCTGGGGTGTGAGGATCCAAGGTCTCCACGGTGTGGGGCTGGAAAGGCAGGGACCAGAGATGAACCCCAGAATTTTCTGCTGTCTTTTAAATTCTATCATAAGAGTTATCATTCTTATCAATTCCAATGTTTGACTAAGAAAGAGTCACTGGATACCGCAGAAAGTTCTCTCAAATTCTCTCTTGGTCTGCGGATAAACTGATCTCACTTGCGGGTTTTTTGTTCTCCTGCCACACTCTCAGTTCTCTGCCTTCACTGGGCTTTGAGAAGTCCCAAATCTGATGCAATTATCAGGGGACACATTAGTTGAGAGATTTCTCTCCCAGTCTGACTGAATTCTTCAACTGATTCCCCAATGTAGCTGGCTACTATGTTGCTTATTAAATTCAACCACATCCCCTCTGCTGTTGAAGGATCTTGACCCTGCAGAGATGATTCCACAGGATTCTACGATGCAAAAGGGGGGAATGGGTTTCTCCTCTCTGGCTGCTTAGTCACCTAGCCCCTTCCAACCTCCCCGACTAATTTGCCTTTAACTGTACTACCTTGAAAGGGCTGAGCCCCAAGCGCAGGGCAAACAAAGACTGTCATCAAGAGTGTGACACTCAACGTGAAGGGATCCCCTGTAAGGCTAGGTGAGAGGCTCCGAGACTTCAACGTTCCCAGCCCAGCGAATTTCAGGTCTATGAATGGAAGCGTTGGCCCACTTGCTCGTGGGGCCCCTCCTGGGCCTCCACACTTCGGCACTGTGCGCGGTAAATGGAGAGGGCTGTGCGTCCCCGTCTAAGGCTAAGGAACTTGCGCGGCGTCGCCGTCGGGTTCCGGGGCTCAGCCCGGGTTCGGGGGGGCTCCGCGGCGCTGGAGCATCCCGCTCTGCGCTCGCCGCACCGACGCGCAGCGCGCCTCTCGACGCGTCCAGGGAGCCGCGGGGACACCCTCACCTCTCGGGCCCGCTCGGCGGCGGTGGCCTCCGGGGACCGTCCGCCGGGCAGTGACAGACGCGCCCCCGCGCCTCCCGGGCTCCGGCCGCCGCCTCGGGTCTCATGGCTGCGCCACCTCTCCAGCGGCGCCAGCGACACGGCCGCGCCTCTAGCCGCTCGGGCGAGGGCGCTCACCTACCAGTGCGCTCGGCGCCAGGTTTAAAAACGGGGGGCGGGGCGGGAGGGGACAAGGGAAACCGAGGAGGGGGCGGGGAGGGCGCAGGAGCGGCTCTGGGAAGGGACGGGGAAGCCGGAGAGGGGGAGGGGACGAGAAAAGCTCCAGAAGGGGCGCCGCGCGGGGGGTGAGATGGGGAAGGGGGGAAATATCCGTGGAAAGGACTCAGGAAGCTCAGGGCGAGGGTGTGGAGGAGACAAAGGAAACCCAGGGAGGGTGGCCCGGGGCGGGGGCGAGGAAGCTTGGGGAATGGGCGGCGGGAAGTGAGTCGGGGAAGGCCGGGGGGAGCACACGTGGGGGGCGGGGGGTGTTTCTGTAGGACACTCTCCCTCTGGGGTCGGGGGTGGCGGGGCGCTTGCCCAGGGGCCTCCCCCGCCGGGTGCGGGGTCCCTGGCTTCTTCCCGACCCTCTGGGACTCCCCGCGGCCCTAGGGGTTCTGGTTCCTGCGGGAGCGTCTAGGTGCCCAGATGCCCGGAGGATCTCACGTCCATCCCTTTTAAGCGGCCGCGTGGTTTTGGGGCGCGGTTACGGATGTCTCGGGACCCTCGGGGTCCTGCCCTGTCTGCGGTGCCGGAGCGCTGGCACCCGGGACGCCCCGACGGCGCTGCGCGAACCGGGTAGAATGGAGACACGGCTACGCTTCCAGGCGGTGGAAGGCCGCGGAAAGGAGAGGGAGAAGAGAGCACGCTGCCCACCATCGCGGGTCTTGGGAAAGAACGTGGCTCCGCGTGCGGGTGCGAGGGATTTTCCTCCAGTTACCCCGGGGGCTCGCTTAGAAAGCGCCTGGATGAGCCTGGAGCCACAGTCGCCCGGCCCTGAGGACACTTCCCCAGGCTGCAGGGCTTGGGGGGGGGGGGGGCGCGGAGCGCAGCTGCCACCATCACCAGCGCAGGCTCAGGTGGAAGGAATGCTGGTTTATCAGTTGCCCGGGCGACAGAACACTGAAGGCGGCGGGCCTGCGCTGGGGGGTCGGGGTTGCTAAAATAGCATCTGCTCCTCCGCGCCCCACCGACGCTGCGTTTGAGACCTGGAGCTTGCTGTATGTGATTTATGGGAATTTACGTGTGCTGTATGGGAAAAAAAACCAACGAACTTCGGAAATAAAAATATTTCCACATTTTGTTTTCTTAAAAGCAACAGATGCTTGACAATAATTAAACCTAATTAAAGGCAGAGAAGGAAAATTAATAAATAACCTTACTACATACAATTTCATACAAATGATTAAAGACGACACTGGGTATAACGGAGGGAGAGGGGAAGTCAAAGAACAATATGAGCAGACATTACAACAATAAAGTACTGTATTTAACGTTGGGCAACCCCTGTGGGTAGCCTGTGGCAATGCAGTCGGCTTACCTTCCTGAGAAAGTATGACAACATATATCACACGCCTTAAAAATGGTCACCTCTTGTCTCAGTAATTCTCCTCCTGGGTCTGTGTTAAAGATGCATTAATCCACAGAGAGATGTTCATTACAGTGTTATTTATAATGTTGAAAAATATGCCTAAACATATGGCAACGACTAATCAGTGATGGTGGAATATCATGCAGCCAATAAAAATGTTTATTGAGTTTTGAACAGCCTGGGGAAATGCATACATATAATGTTAAAAGAACAAAATTGGATGAGTAGGGTCCAAACCACACAGAGGCTACAAATGACAAAACAGAAGTGGTCACTGAGTAGTGGGATTACCAAGGATTTTTTTTTTAATTTTATTTGTGTGTTGTGATGAGCACTGGGTGTTATATGCAACTAATGAATCGTTGAACACTCTGTCAAAAACTAATGATGTCCTATATGTTGGCTAACTGAACATAATAAATAAATAAATAAATAAATAAATAAATAAATAAATTTTTTAAATAATTTTTTTTTTACTTTTAAGTAATCTCTATACCCAGCATGGGGCTCGGACTTACAACCCCAAGATCAAGAGCCAGCCAGGTGCCCCACTAAGGATTTAAGGATTTAAAACACTTTAAAAACGTTTTCTAAATTTTCAACAATGAGCATATGTTTCTGTGTGGTCAGATACACATAACAACATTTATCATCTTAACCATTTTCAAATACAACTCAGCAGCATTAAGTACATTCACACCGTTGTGCATCCATCCCCATTATCCAGCCCCAGAATGTCTTCATCATCCCAAAGTGAAACTCCGTCCCATCAAACACAAACTCCCCATTCCCCTCTCCTCCAGCTCCTGGTACCACCATGTTCCTTTCTGTGACTGTGGCTCTAATTCCAGGCACCTCATATAATTGGGATCATTTGCCTCTTTTGTGGAGCATATAATTAATTTCATAAGCTATCGAGTTCATCCTCATCCCAACCCTGCAAATAGGCATGATCCTTATCTTACAGATTAAGAAACGGGTTCGGAGAGATTATGGAACTGGTGTGAAGTCACCATCTGGTTAGAAAACCAGAACTTGTGCTTCCGCGGGTACAAGGAATTCAGACACGAATGCTGCTAAAGTAAGTTTGGGACCCAAGACAGCGCGGGCACACAGTAAACACAAGGCTGTGTCTTCGTTTCTTTTGCTCTTCCTTCTGCCAACCACATGTAAGAACACATGGGCCTTGCAGAGCAGTGACGATTTGAGTGACAGTATCAAGTAGTTCTGGATTATAACCCAAAGTATATAATAAATATCAATGAGTTCATATTAATATCAATAAATATTGAGTGAGGAGCTTAAGCAGGTCTCCTTAACAGAAGAGTTCCAAAAGATTTCGGTAAATACTCTGCCCTCAAGGAGGTGGAGTATAACTCCACAAACTATAATGAAAATTAACAGCTATGCATGGTTTTGCAGAAAATATATTTAATGAAAAATAAATTCACTGGTAATACAGCATAAAGGTGCATGTGTGTGTGTTTAATTTGAGTTCTTTCTGCAGGTAGAAGAATTAAAATACAGTAACAGAAATAAACTGCTGTTGATTCAAGGACTTTTCAATTCAAAGGACTTTTGTGTTATCAGGTATATTATAATTATTTCTTAAACTTTTGGGGGGTCCAAGGAAGATGTTTATGATAGAGAAAATAATTTGCCGAAGGGTATAGAAATCTTAAGAAACTTAATTAAGTCCTTGGTTTATAAACTGGGAAAAATTGCATAGCTTCAAGTGCCTGAATTCCTGCCTGGGAGGTGATGTGGGAAAGATAAAATTGAGATTCTATTTCTTGCTCTGTTCTCTTTAATTAAAAATTCTTTTCCGTGTGCTGACTTTCAATCGTTGCTTAGAAACAAAGAGTAAAGATGTCAACCCTCAGGGTTTCCGGCTTGCCTAGGAGGAGGATACCAAAAGTCAAAACATCTCAGAGGGCAGAATATTTTTACATAAACAGTGCTGAAGACAAGCAGGGAAATGACTGTTTCCTTTCCTTGTGTTTAGACAGACCCTGTTTCCTGTTCTCCGCTCCACAAAGTGCCCCGTAACTCCCAAAGCTGATGTAGAAGCTACAAGATGTTATTGCTGTTGATATTATTTTCTAAGAGATTTTTTTGGAGACAAAGCAAAAAGTATATTTTTTCATGGGAATAAGATGCATTGGGATATTTTTGTTTTTAAAATTTAATTTTTATTTTTTTTAAATTGTGGTAAGATACAAACAACATAAAATCTACCATTTCAAGTATTTTAAGTAATCGTTATTGAGGTGTAGTTGACACAATGTTACATTGGTTTCAGGTGTACGACACAGCGATACAGCTACTCTGTAAGTTATACTGTGCTCGCCAGAAACGCAGCTACCATCTGTCCCCATACACCACTATTACGATACCATTGACTCTATTCCCTGTGCTGTCTTTTATTCCTGTGACTTTTGTATTCCATAACTGGGTTTTTAAGCCTTTTTTAAGTGTCAGTAAAGGACATTCACATTGTTGTGCAACCATCACCACCATCCACCTCCCGAACTTTTTCGGAATCCCGAATTGAAACTTCGTATCCATTAAACAGTAAAGTCCATTGCCCCCTCCCTCTGCCCCGATAACCTCTATTCTGCCTTCTGTTCTATGAATGATTCTCTAGATACATCATATAAATAGAATCATGCAGTACTTGTCCTTTGTTTCACTTAGCATAATGTCCTCAAGTTTCATTCATCTACTTGTAGCCTTTGTCAGCATTTCCTTCCCTTTCAAGGCTGGGTAATATTCCATCCTATGTATAGATCACCTTTGTTTATCCATTCATCCCCGCTGGACACATGTTGTTTCAGCCTCTTGGCGATTATAAATACTACTGCTAAGAACAGCATTCATATGAGTCCCTACCTTCATTTCTTTTGGTATATATTCAGAAGAATTGCTAGATGAGATCTATTGGGTTTTGAATTCTTAAAGTTTGAGTTTGCTTTTGAAAAAAAAAAATTTAACATGGAATTTGTTTTCAAGGCATGAAAGAGGAGAATGTCATAAACATTTGTAACCAAGCTTCTCCCTGTGACCGCGGATGTCCACAGCTTAACTGTGTGATTACGGATGTCTGGGTGCTAGAACTGTGTCCAGATACTCCCTGCATAAAGCCAGGACCATCGCAATGGCTCCCTGACCTCCTCCCTACCCCCCTTACCTCTCAGATCCCCCTACTGCTCTCCCCTCCAGCCCACCCCCTAGAGCCCCAGGCCTCTGGGCTGTTTGTGGACCAGAAACATCCCAGACACACACACATCTCAGGGCCTCTGCCCATAACAGCATCCTTCCTTCCACATACCCACACCGCTTGTCTGTCACCTTCTTCAGGTCTTTACTCGAGTGTCCCCTGAGGATGAAGCCATTCCTAGACACCTGTTTAAAGCATCTCTCTCTCTCTCATGCACACACACACACACACACACACACACGCAGATGCATGCTATCTTGGCATTGCCTATTCCCTTCCTTTTCTGCTTTATTTTTCTCAATAGTACCTATCACATTTAACAGGCTATATTTTAATATGTACTTATTTTATTTATTGTCTGCCTCTCTCACCGGGCTGTCAGCTCCACGGGGACAGGGCTCTTGTCTGCTCTTGTTCACTACTGTAACCCACTACCTAGAACAGCATCTGACATAGGAGATGCCCAGGAGGTGTTGGCAAGTGTGTAGCTGTGACTACGGTTTGCTTTGGATGAAAAGGAAGAAGTACTTTAGCGCTGCCTAATTATGTACTTTGACTTAACACCCCGAATGAGAGAATCTGGAAAGCAGCCTGTTTTATCCACCTATGGGACATGACAAGTAGCAGGATCTCACTGCATACTGGGCCCAAAGTAAGCAGGATGCTATTCACCTCTAGGGGGTTGAAGAGTGTCCCCAAAAAAGATATGTCCAAGTCCTAATCCAGAACCTATGAATGACCTTACTTAAAAAGTTTTTTCTTTCCAGTTGTAGTTAAGGATCTCTAAGAGGAGATCATCCTGAATTTAATTTTTTTTAAGATTTTATTTATTTGACAGAAAGAGAGAGCACAAGTAGGCAGAGCAGCAGGCAGAGGGAGAGGGAGAAGCGGGTTCCCCGCTGAGCAAGGAGCCAGATGCAGGGCTCGATCCGATCATGACCTGAGCCTATGGAAGATGCTTAACTCACTGAGCCACCCAGGTGCCCCGATCATCCTGGATTTAGAGTGGACCTTAAATTCAATGACAGGTATCTTTACCAGAGAAATCATGAGTGAAAGGCAAAGGGAGATTTGCAGCACAGAGACACATGGAGAAGAAGGAGGTGTGAAGACAGAAGCAGGGATTGGAATAACACATCCACAAGACAAGGGACGCTAATGAGGGCAGGCAGCCTCCCACAGCTAGGAGAGAGGCACGCAGCAGACCCAGAGAGCCTCCAGGAGGAAACCCCCCGCAGGCACCTTGATCTCAGACTTCTGGTCTTCAGAACTGTGAGAGAATAACCTTCTGTTATTTTAAGCCACCTTGTTTGTGGTAATTTGTGACAGTGGCTCCAGTACGTTCATACCACCCCCCCCCCCAAGTCAGCTCTAAACTGGCCCCCGAGTTGATGACTGTAATGAGATTCACTCTTCCAGCTGTGTCTAGAGAAGAACAAAGGAACTTCTGTGACTTAGAGCTTGTCTGCTTGTTCGCAGTACTGCCTGGCCAAAACCAAAACCAAACAACAACAATAAAAAAAACCCCAAAGGACCCAGTAAGATAGGTGAGCCAGAACTCAAGACACCAGAGCAGGAAGTGACGTGGGCGTCATTCCCGGCTCCTCTCCATTTCACAGACAAGGTAACAGAAGCTCAGGAAATGACTTGCCTACACATTAGTGGTAGCTAATGTAGTAACATTAGCTTTGGCTCACGTTTATTGAGCATGTATTATGTGTCTGGCGTTATGGTTTATGGATATCAATTCACTCAGTCCTCACAAACGTGAGGGAGAGAATTTTTGTTTTTTTTTTAAGATTTCATTTTTAAGTAATCTCGACATCCAACATGGGGCTTGAACTCACAACCCTGAGATCGAGAGTCACATGTTGTACTGACTGAGCCAGCCAGGTGCCCCAGGGAGAGAGCATTATCTAAAATTTCCAGGTAAGGAAACCAAAGCATGGAGAAGTTAAATCATTACTTCAAGATCACCCGGAAAATCAGAGCTGGGACATGAACCCAGGTAGACTCACTTGAGTCTGAGGCTTGGCAAACATGCTCCCGGGAAGACAGAACTCCCTCTGTCATCTGTCAGAATTGGTGTCACTCTGCATTCACACCGGCTTCCAAGGGGGCTAGCCATATGACAGATAAATTGTGTTGGGGAGTTGAACACATGATGGCGGCGAGACCTATAGCTCTTTCTCAAATGAAACCATTCAGGGTCACGCTGAAACTCTGCTACTATTATGAGAAGTTGAAATTCAGACCCTCCCTGTATCCCAAAGGATACAAAAATACTGATTCAGAGGGGCACATGAACCCCAATGTTTATAGCAGCATTATTAACAATAGCCAAATTATGGAAAGAGCCCACATTTCCCTTGACTGATGAATGGATAAAGAAGATGTGGTATAGGGGGCCTGGGTGGCTCAGTTGGTTAAGCATCTGACTTCAGCTCACGTCATGATCTTGGGATCCTGGGATTGAGCCCCACATGCGGCTCTGCACTCATCAGGGAACCTGTTTGTCCCTCTCCATTTCTCTCTTCCCCTCATCCTGCTTGTGCTCTTTCTCTCTCTCAAATAACAAAATAAAAAAGAAGATGTAATATATATATTTATGTGTATATATATATGATGGAATATATTGGACTATATGCATATATACATACACACACAATGGAATATTACTCAGCCATCAAAAAGAATGAAATCTTGCCATTTGCAATGACATGGGTGGAGCTAGAGGGTATTATGCTAAGCAAAAGAAGTCAGTCAAAGAAAGACAAATACCATATGATTTCACTCATGTGGAATTAAAAACACAAAACAGGTGAATATTGGGGAAGGGAAAAAAGGAAGAGAGATACAAACCATAAGAGACTCTCAACTATAGAGAACAAACAAACTGAGGGTTGAAGGAGGGAGGTGGGTGGGATGGGCTAGATGGGTGATGGGCACCAAGGAGGGCACTTGCGATGAGCACTGTAAGTGATGAATCGCCAAATTCTACTCCTAAAGTCAACATTACACTATATGTTAACTAACCAGAATTTTTTAAAAGATTTATTTATTCGAGAGAGAGAGAGAGCGAGCTCATGAATGCATGCTGGGGGAGGGGCAGAGGAAGAGAATCCCCAAGCAGACTCCCTGCTGAGCACGGAGTCCAATGTGGGGCTTGATCACAGGACCATGAGATCATGACCCAAGCTGAAACCAAGAGTCAGATGCTTAACCTACTGAGCCACCCAGGCGCCCACTAACTAGAATTTAAATAAAAACTTAAAAAAAAAAATCAAAACCCTATCTCCAAATACTTATGTTCTGAGGTACTGAGGGGTTAGGACTTCAACATATGAATTTGGAGGGCACACGATTCAGCCCATAACAGATGCCCTTTCTTGGATATAGGGTTTTTAAAGACGTTATTAAGGCCAAATGAGGTCATATGGGTGGGCCCTACTCTAATATGACTGGTGTTCTCTCTTTAAAAAAAAAAATTATATATTTAAGAGAGAGAGAGCACTAACGGGGGAAGGGGCAAAAGGAGAGGTAGTAGCAGACTCCCCACTGAGCAGGGAGGCCAACATGGGGCTCGGTCCCAGGACCCCGAGATGATGTAAGCTGAAGGCAGATGCTTAACCAACTGAGCCACCCAGGCTCCCCTCTTTTTTTAAAATACATTTTTATTTTTTATTTTTTAATGTAATCTCTACACCCAGTGTGGGTCTTGAACTTACAACCCTGAGATCAATAGTCACATGCTCTTCCAACTGAGCCAGTCAGGTGCCATGACTTGTGTTCTTATGAGAAGAGGAGATTAGGGGGTGCCTGGCTGGCTCAGTCGGTTAAGCAGCAGACTCCTGATTTTGGCTCATTTCCTGCTCACAGCCTTATTTCACCTTCGGCTGGATACTCCTAGAGCAGGTGCGTGGTCCATAACCGACACTCGAAATGTGTCAATGAACAAATCGTATTACTTTTTAAAACATCTTTCATCCCAAGTAGAGTGGGACATATTCTTCACTCTGTATTCCTCAAACCCGGAACAGTCTCTGTGTGTTAGCGTGGATATAGGTTTGGCTGTGCTTTAGAGACCCCAGGTAATAGTGACTTACACAAGATAGAAGTCTGTTTCTCACTAAGAGTCTGGACAGAGGTGGCCCGGAGCTGGTAGGGAGCCCAGGTCCATTAGCTTGTGCAGGGTCCAGGTTCCTTCTGTCTTGTTACTCCACCTTCCCCAGGTGCTGCCAGCATCCTCACAATCCAAGAGAGCTTGTCACTCTGTCCGTGTTCAGAGTGGCAGGATGGAGAGAGCCGGGGAAAGCATTGCTCCTCTCTCTCAGGGTAACACCCAAACGTTGCACACATTGCTTCGTGCACATCTTATTGTGAACCTGGCCACAGGCCCCCCTCACTGTAAGAGAGGCTGGCTACCGTGCATCCAGCTGAAAATTCTGTTATTGTGGAGGAAGAAGAGAATGGGTATTAAGAGACAACTAGGAATCTGCTATAACATGCCTCATAATAGATGCTCAATAAATATTTGAATTAATGAAATATTGTCAATTAAGAATATACGGATGTGATAATAATGCTCCAGGGGGCAATGAGGAACCTTAATTTTAAAAAATACACCAGAACTGGGGTGCCTGGGTGGCTTAGTTTGTTAAGTGTCTGACTCTTGGTTTTGGCTCAGGTCATGATCTCACAGTTGTGAGATCAAGTCCTGCGTCAGGCTCCACACTCAGTGTGGAGTCTGTTTAAGACTCTTTCTACTCCACACCCCCCATCTCTTTTTCTCTCTAAAATAAAGAAATCTTTTTTTAAAAATACACCAGAACACGGTAAGTTTTGATTAATGTAAGTTGGAATATTCACCATATAGAGAACCAGAGATTTTCACTGAACACAACAGAAAATAGTTAGATTCTGTAACCTGAGGAACAATTTTTTAAAAAGTATACCTAAACATAAGGGTGTAGAGAAAAAAAACTCAAACTAGTTAGCATATACCTTAGGAAGTTAAAATTTACATTATGGTGTCAATATAAATTCCAAATCTAGTTCAAAATAAAGGTCTAAAACATAGGCAGCCTTAACCAGTATTTTCTATGCTAGGAACAATTAGAATAAATATGCTTACATGGAAAAATAACTTCTACAACTATGAACCATTTATTTCAAGCAGCACTTGGTATGTAAGAAGTTCAGCTGGAATTTATCTTTCTAGGTCTTTCCTGAAAACCTCTATCTCCAGTCCCATTGCCACTACCGGCCCGGGTCATTATTCACACCTTCTCCATGTGGGTCTCTCCTCCCTCTGATCTAGACTGTCCACTGCCTTGAGTGATTTTTCCTGATGCGAAGTACTGGTTCAAACATCTGGTGATTCTTTGATCAGTTCCTAACTCCTTGGCTGAGTATTCTGGATCTCCATATTTATTTGATATTCAATACAAGTTGACCACTGAACAACTTGGGGGTTAGGGGTACCACCCCCCCATTCCGTCAAAAATCTGCATATAACTTTTGATTCCCCCCAAATTTAACTACCAATAGCCTACTGTTGACCAGAAGCCTTACTGATAATGTAAGCATATTAATCATAACCCATATTTTGTGTTATATATTATATACTGTATTACAGTAAAGTAAGCCAGAGAAAGGAAAATGTTATTAAGAAATTCATAAGAGGGGTACCTGGGTGGCTTAGTCGGTTAAGCGTCTGCCTTCGGCTCAGGTCATGATCCTGGGGTCCTGGGATCGAGCCCCACATCGGGCTTCCTGTTCAGAGGGGAGCCTGCTTCTCCCGCTGCCTCTGTTCCTCCCCTTGCTGGTGCGCATTCGCTCTCAAGTGCGCACCCTCTCTCTTTCTCTCTCTCAAAATAAATAAATAAAATCTAAAAAAAAAGAAAAAAAGAAAATTGTAAGAGGGGCAGCTGGGTGGCTCAGTTAGTTAAGCATCTGCCTTCGACTCAGGTCATGATCCCAGGGTCGTAGGATGGAGTCCCACATCGGGCTTCCAGCTCAGTGGGGAGTCTGCTTCACCCTCTCCCTCTGCACCTCCCCCTGCTTGTGTCCGCTCTTTCAAATAAAGAAATAAGATCTTAAAAAAAAAATAAAAGGAAAATCGTAAGAGAAAATACAGTTCAGTGTTGTATTTACGGAGAAAAATCCACAAAAATCTGCATGTAAGTGGACCCCTGTGCAGTTCAAACCCGTGTTTATCAAAGGTTAACTGTATATTCAATTTATCCCTCACTCTAGAAAACCAGCTGTCTTGATGTTCTCCTTATTCATTTTTCATTTCATTTCATTAGATGATCTTGTGTTCACATGGCTCAAAAATAACCCAGCATAAAAAGTGACAGAGTAAAAAAGTCTGCTTCCCACCTCTGTGCCTTTCCACTCCATTCCCCGGTACCCCACTTTTCAAAGCCTCTTGTGCAGGCTTTGGGGTTCTTTATGCAAATATAAGCAAATATACCTACAGTTTCTTATCAACCCCTCTCCTTTTACACAAAAGGTAGATTACCATATTCCAGATATTTCTATTTCCATATCAATGCACAGAGAGCTTCCTCATCTTTTTTTGAGTTGTACAGTGTGCCAGTGTGTGGAGTATCAATATTTATTTAACTGTCCCTACCTGATGGACCTTCAGGTGGTTTCCAACCTTCTGTTACTACAAGCAATGCCTCGACAACTAACCTTGTACGGGCGTACGCCGTTACGCTCATCCGTGACTCTAGCTCAGTCTATGTTCTTGGAAGAGGTGCCTGAGTTGGTCACCACTAAACCAGGTCCTCTTTCCTTTGGTATCTCTATGGGCCTTGGCTTCTATGCCACGAGCCCACCACACTCCCTTGGTCCCTGGGAGAGATTTACTCCACAGGACCGTTGGAGGAACTGGTATACTGTACGTATGACTCATGGAACATGATGAACCCAACTTTACCTTTTACCATTTCCTTAAATAATCCAGGGGAAATGATCTCGCCTGCCCCAGATGAAAACTCTAGGAGGCTGTATTAGTTTCCCAGGCTTCTGCAACAAAGCATCACAAACTGAATGGCTTAGAACAACAATTTTATTGTCTTCAGTTCTGAAGGCTTGAAGTCCAAAATTCAGGTCTTGGCAGGGCCATGCTCCCTGTGAAACCTGTAAGGGAATCCTTGCCACTTCCCCGCTTTGGTGGCTAGCTGGGTCCCTCCAGTCTCCGCCTCGGTCATCATGCCCCATCCTTCCTGTCAGTATGACCTTGTCTTAACTAATGACATCTGCAGTGACCGCATTTCCAAATAAGGTCACATTCTAAGATACTGGAGGTTAGGACTTCAACATATCTTCTTTGGGGGGGACATAATTCAACGCCTAATGTAGGCTCAAAACTCTTCTGCTCATGTTGGGTAGAACACTATGTTAGGGGTTACTTTAAGTCACAAATTCATTCTCAATTCAGAAACTAGTATTTCCAGTCCTAGCTATCGATCAGTGCTTCAAGTTCCATTCCAAGGCCAGCTGTAGGTCAGGGATTGGCAACTGCCTGCCTGCAGGAGGGGGTGTGGCTGAGGTTGCTGCTTTCTTTTGACTTCCTCGGCGCCCTGCCCATTCGCTCCCCACCACCTATGGGCTCAGTCTCCAGCCAGGATGGGAGAAGTGGGAGGATGGGACAGGTCTGACTTGCTGGGAGGCTTCAGTCTCTCAGGGGCTGTTCTTCAGCTCCTTTTCCTCTCATGGGTATTTTTGGAATTTCTTTGAAGATTTCCAACTTCGAGAATTCTTGGCTGCAGATCTCCTGATTCTGGCAAATGCAACTTGATTTGGGGAATTAACTTGCAACTTCTTTTTCAGCCCTAGAAATCCAGCAGTCCTCCCTCTGCTCCTAGGCAGCCCTTTTGGGCAGGACCCTCAGTGATTCAATGCCAGCCCCCTACTCTCCCCCATGACCCACATGTGATTCGAGGACCCCTATAAGAACTGCAGACTGCTGCAAGCTCCCAGCCTTGCCACCAAAGCAGTTGGTCAGTCCAACTGGATTTCCTAGGGGATGTCAGACACATGTCCACTGGGTCCTCCAAATGCAGGGACACAGACTAACACCCTCTGGGCTATTCCTGGTAGGAGGAAGGGCCAGGAGAAGACATCTCACCGCAGGCCCAGGGCTCTCACCCCACTCCTCCCCTCACTCTGACCCCTTGTACTTCCTTGTTCAGGTTGAGGCTCTGGGGGACCAGGGAAGCATCCCTTCCTTTGCAGCTCCGGCGGTGGGGGTCTTCCTCACCCTCTCTTTGTGTCTGATACACAGGTATCATGGCATCTCACAGAAGATTCCACTCTAGTATTCTCTTCCTACCTGCCAGCATACTGACCATAAATACAATGAGAGTGATTTACAAATTCTCTCCCTGCCTTTTAAAGAAGGTGTGTCCTGGAAACTGAAAGGCCTTTCAAAAGTTTTTTTTTAAATAAACTTTATTTTTAGAATAATTTTAGATTTATAGGAAATCTGCAAGGTAGTGGAGTTCCCATAAACCAGTTTCCTGTTAATATATTACATTATTACAGTATATTTATTACCGTTAATAAACCTATATAGATATTATTATCTGTAGTCTGTGTTTTATTTAGATTTTCTATTTTTCCCTAACATTCTTTTTCTGTCCCAGGAACCCATCCAGATACCACATTACATTTAACCATCATTTTAGGCTCTTTTTGGCTGTGAAAACCTCTCCAATTCTCCTTGTCTTTCATGACCTAGACAATTCTAAGGTCAGGTCAAATATTTTGTAGGATGACCCTCTGTTGGAATTTGTCTGATGTTTTTCTCGTGATTACGTCCAGTTATGGGTTTGCGGGAGTGCGGTATAAGAAAAAACATATTTGGTCTTTGTCCCCAGGGCCTGGCACCTGGCTCCTAAACCCTTGGGAGTTCCCGGTGAGGGCACCCACAGCTGAGGTTATGTGAATGAGGTGATAACTGTGGGCTCCTAGACGGCTGCGGACGGGGGCTGGGAGATGGGGAACCAACCAAGCGATGAGCAGGTTGTAACTTTCACTTACCATAAAAACCATCAAAGAGAAGGGTTCAGGGCTGGGCGCTGCCAGGGTGGGGCCGGGCAAAAGGCACCGAAGCTCTGGACCTCCCTTCGGTGCTTCTCTTCCATCGTCCTGCTCCTCGTGAGTTGTACCCTTCACACGACACGGGTAAGTGAAGTCCTTTGCTAAGTTCTGAGTGTTCTAGAGAATTATCAAACTGGAGGGGGTGCAGGTGCGAACCCACGAATTTGTAGTCTGCGTGGCAGAAATGTGGCTGCCGTCTGAAGTGGGGGCAGAGAATCCCACACCTGGTTGTTGGTGTTGGAAAAGACACCCTGCGTTTGCGACCGGGAAACCCCTAAGAGGACGACCAGAGGCGGCCAGTGGAGAGCCCCTCTTTTTGCTGAGCATCTTGAGATAGGATGTATAAGGCATTATAAGGGGGTGACAGACTGGAGGACTGCATGAAGGAGAATTAAAAACACAACGTCAATAGGGGACAACGCGGGGGAGAGAAGGCTGGTAGAAGAGAATCAACGAACGGTTTTCCGTTTCCCGCGTCTAACGTTAGAAAAGCGCCAGGGCCACCACATCCCCGGCGTTGGCACGCCCTCCCGCGGCCCCGAACCCCGCGGCGCGCGTGCGTTCCGGAGGCGGTGGGGGCGCGGCGGGGCAGGGCGGGACGGTCGACCGCCGCCGAGGGAGGGAGGGGTCGCAATCTGTGCCGCGGGCCGCCGCGAGGGAGGGCGGGAGACCCTTCCCGGCCCGCGAGAGGGGGCGGCGCTTCCGGAAGGGCAGCCAGGAGACCTGGGGATCCGGCAGCGCCACCGTACTCGCGCTCCCCCCCGCGGGTCCCCCGCTGGCTCGGCCCGCCTGTTAGTGCGCATGCGCGGCCCTTGGTCAGCAGCCTGGCCGCCCGCGTTCTGGCGTCCTACCGGCCGCCCTGCGAGGTCCCAGGCGCACGTGTGTGCCAGGTGCAATTGATAGCTGCAAAGAGCAGGAGGGGCCCACGCGCGGCCGGAAAACGGGTGAATTCTTCGTAGCGTGGGTGTGGCCTAGGCTTTCTAAGTACCCAAATCTAGGTGCAGGAGAAAAAAATTAGTACGTTTACCAACATTGAAAAACGAAAATCGGTTCATAGACAAACAAAAGCCTACCATAAAGAAAGTAAAAGATGGGGAGAATATATTTGCGACGTCTATCACAGATTCAAGGTTAATATCCCACATAAGTAAATAAGACTGAGGGAACCAAAGATCAGAATTCCAATTTTAAAGAAGGCTATAGACATGAATGGATAATCTGAAAAAAAAAAAAAAAAAACAAAGTATGAATCTGGTCCTGAAAAGAAAAGATGTTAGGTTCGTATAGGGTAAGAGAAAAGCACATTATTCTGAGATATCATTTCTAACTTAATCCAGTTTGTGAAAGTCAAAGGCGAGAGGACAGGCTGTTGGGGACACAGGCACTCATACATTGCTGGTGGGAATGCAAGAGGGTACAACTCTTATAGAGGGGAATTTGGCAACATCTAACAAAACTTGGTATGATTTTACCCTTTGACCCAGCAGTTTCACAGCTAGAAACTCACCCTGGAGAAACACTTACACCAACATGAAAGTATGTAAATGTACAAAGTTACCTATTGCAGCATTGCTTGCAATGACAAAATTTTGGAGATAGTTTTTGTGCCGGTGCATAGACAAGCGGTTGAATGAACTGGCATATTCATACAATGAAGTACTATGCAGTTGTTAGAGTGAGGAAGATCTCTATGAACTGATATTGATAAGTGAAAAAAGTTAACTATAAAAACGTACATATATTTTGCTTTTTGTGTAAAATGAGGGGAAATAAAATATTCAAGGATCTCCTTATGTTTGCTAAAAAAGAAAACTCGAAGAATCAACTAGAAACTAATAAATTGGTTACTTACAGTGGATTGGTGGGAATGGGGAAAAACTAAGAGGAAATGACATATATTCAAGTGTACTCTTTTTGGGTAGTTGTGACTTTAAGAAATATGGATGTTTTAATACTCAAAAAGTAAAATTAAATCAACAAAGATGGGAGAAGAGAAAACTAAAATTGGATACAAACAGAAGTAAACAAATGAACTAAATGCTGTAGTAAATTAACTGCCGAAGAAGTAAACCCAAATTACTTTTGAACACAAATCTTTATATATTTTCTGTGTGTAAACAAGCAAACAAAACTACAAAGAAATTTTGAACTTCACTGAGTTGGCAGTGGTCTGGGGTAGCAATTCTGAAAATATTGTCTGTGTATTGTAGAATTAAGTAAATTGATAAATATACTAGGGCTGGGAGCCAGGATTTTCCCTTGGAGTATGGTGTTACAAACATGGAGGGAGGGGCGGCAAGGGAGAACTCTCTGGATTGGAATCAGAGCTCTGTGGTTTGGAATCTACTGCCTAGATCGGCCTGCTGAAAAAGCCTGGGGAATAGGGCCACTCCAAGAGCCCTGAGTATTCCTTGTGTGCATATCTTAGTTTCTAAACACCATTGTCCAGAGCTCCTTGGAGTAATGGCTCACTCCGGGAGGGGCAAGATATTCAGGAACAGCTTGTGTTAGCTGAAAGCAAGGAGGTGCGGAAAGAATGATGAAGACAGGTCAGGAGGGATACAGGGGTCAGCCTGATAGGGCTTCCAGTGGACAAATTTGGAGCAATTTGAAATCAAAATGAATAATGACAGTAGTGAATTATGACATTGGGGGGAAAAAGAATCCATGAATCCAGAATGATACTAAAAAAAAATCTTGCAAACACATAAGTAAATAGAGGTCAAAGGAGCAGTTCTTCTTTACAGTAGAATACCAGCTAATAAGCGCTGAGGGAACAGCAGAGTTAGAAAAGTAACTGTATTGCAACTATTGTAGCAATAACTGACTCAGGCAGAATCATTAATGGATGCTAAAACCCCTGGGTGAAAGCTTGTTGGGGGATATTACACAGTCACACTCCACAGGAACCTTTATAGTGGGAAAATCTGGTGGGTCCCATCTTAACCATGTGATCAAAGTCAGGATCATCAGTTAGGGTGACCTTACATCATGTGCCGAAAATGCATCACCTGAATTGGATCATGAGGAAACGGACAAACTCAAATCGAGGGATAATAATACGGCCTGACTCTCCAACAATGTCAAGGCCACAAAAGACAAAGACTAAAGAACTGTCCAGGTTAAAGGGGAATAAAGAGACATGACAACTGCATGAAATGTGGGACTTTGGCGAAGATAATACTGCCATAAAGGATGTTATTGGGACAATCGGCAAAATGTGAGCATGTACTGAACACGAGATACTGGATTTGGATCAGTGTTAGATTTTCTGAATTTGAACATTGTAACGTGGTTACATAAGAGAACATCCTTGTTCTTAGGAAAGTTACCCTGAAATATTTAGGAGTGACGAGTCATGATTTCTGCAACTTAATCTCAAATGGTTCAGGGAAGAAGAAAAGTCTGTGCAACACCTTGTACCCTTAGTGGATACACCCCAATTTGCATAATATGTTCCCTACTGTGGAACATTTAAAATTTTCCAATTAAGGGGCGCCTGGCTGGCTCAGTCGGTAGAGCATCCAACTCTTGATCTGGGGTCGTGAGTTTAAGCCCCATGTTGGGTGTAGAGTTACTTTAAAATAATAATTAAAAAAAATTTTTAAATTGCCAACTAAAAAAATCACTCATAAACAATGTTGCTACCACTATCTTTATGAATCTAATTTCTTCTTTTGTTACCATTTTTAGAGTGAATGCCCCCAACTGTGAATCCCAAATCAAAGAGTGTAAATGTTTTTATGGCCTTTAAGAAGAGTAGTAGCTTGAGATGCCAAGAGTGGCTGATTTAAATAGAAGGTTGTATATAACAGGGGAGGTGACAGCATTGAGCTACAAATAGCAGGAGATTGTGAAAACAGCTGCTCGAGCTATTGTGCACAGGACTCTTATATCACTAGGAAAACTCCCCACACCAAACTCACTAGCCTTTAGGCTAGTAACACCCCTGCCATTGTCCTGCGAACCATGGGTCTACTCCAAGCCACCATGACCTAAACCTAGATTTTGGACAATAAGGGATTTGTGATTAGCTGGCTCGTTTCATCTAGAGGATTCTCTTAAGAACCACAATGTGAAGTTTTGTGTTTGAGAACCTCACAATTCTCCGAGGCAGTTGTGAAAATCAGTATAAACTGCAAATTGAAAACAACAGGCCTTTGGCCTAAAAGATATTCCATTGAAAACAAATAAAAACCACTGGTAATGGGAGGTAAATTGGTATAACTACTTTGGAAAACAGTTTAGCATTATCTTTTAAAACCAGTGTTAATTAGCTCAGCCCAGTAGGGGGTCCACGCCCAGAGAAATGTTTGCCCACCAGCTGCTCCGGGGACAAGTAAGGGGATGTTCAGGGTAGGGCTGTCTGTCACAGCAAACAAACTGGAAATAACTCAGGGTCTGATCAGCTGGACAAGGGCTAAACAAACGATGTTGTAGTCATACAATAGAATATTATATAGCAGTGGAAATGAATATAAAGAGCAGCGATGCACAATTTTATGTGTAAATCTTAGAAACATTGCATGGAAAAGTGCAAGGCTTAGAAGTGTACTTATTGAATAATGTTTTTATAAAGCTAAAACAAAACAATATATGGTGTAGGGATATACTCATTTGTATTTAAGATGTACTTTTTAAAGCAAGGGAGTGATAAATGGAATATCAAGGATGAGGAGTCAGGGGTATGGGATGGGAAAGATGATAAGAAGTATAGAGGTATTGGCAATATTCTAGTTTTGTTTTTTTTTTTAAAGTGCGCTGTAGATCTCCTTCATAGGTGAAGAAATGCAAATCACCAGTAAAACATTGAAAAAAATGTTTTTCCAGTAATTTGAAAGGAAAGAAAAATCACTCTTTTAAAGAGAGATACAATTTTTCATTAATCAGTAGTAAAGGTTTATTTTTATTTATTTTTTTTAAAAGATTTTATTTATTTGACAGAGAAAGCGAGAGAGCACAAGCAGAGGGAGCAACAGAGGGAGAGGGAGACATCGACTCCCCGATGAGCTAGGAGCCCAACATGGGGCTAAATCCCAGAACCTGGAGATCATGATCTGAGTCAAAAGCAAGAGTTGGACGCTTAACTGACTGAGCCACCCAGGCACCTCTAAAAGTAGTAAAGATTTTTTTTTTAAAAGGCTGTCCTCTATTAGGAGATAAAATGATACAACATTCAAGGTAAGAAGTTTGGCCTTAGGTTCCCGTAGTCTTAGGCTTATATCCTTTGACCCAGTAATTTCACTTATAGGAACGTAGGAATATATCCTAAACAATTACCAGAAAGGTAGCTGAGTTTTGTATAGGACTGTTCTCAGCCTTGTGTGAGCAATCCCTTGGGGGAGAAAACAGTCCCACAATAGGAGAGTGGTGAATAAATCATGGAACACTCAAGTGTGGAATATTTTGCAGCTGTCTGCAATCGAGTTCTTGAAGACATTTAACTGGTTACCCCCGAATTCTCCTGTTTACTAGAAACCTCAGCAGTGATGGGAGATCTCAACTTGATGTTTTCTCTGACCTGGAGGCCATCCATAGCCACTTAACTGGAGGTCAGACTCCATTCCTTTTCCCAGATGCTTCGTCTTTGCATTTATCTCCTTGGGTTTTTTGTTTTTTGTTTTTTGTTTTGGGGGGGGGGGACTGGTGGCAGTATACCTAATAGACACCATGGGTCATTCTAGGTGCTACCACTGAATAATGAATTCCCTATTCCCCCAAACACAGATGGGAAGCCTCATCCATCGCTGAGGTAGCAATGGAAACCTAAGTGCCCCTAGTAAAGGAACAGTAAATCCAGATCTCAGTTACTCTTTTTTTTTTTTTTTTTTAAAGATTTTGTTTATTTATTTGACAGAGAGACAGCCAGCGAGAGAGGGAACACAAGCAGGGGGAGTGGGAGAGGAAGAGGCAGGCTCCCAGTGGAGGAGCCTGATGTGGGGCTCGATCTCAGAATGCCCGGATCACGCCCTGAGCCGAAGGCAGCCGCACAACAACTGCGCTACCCAGGCGCGCCCAGATCTCAGTTACTCTTGCCATGAAAGAAGCAGTTAGCACCTAGCACCAGAACAAGAAATCCACTGAATAAGCAATTTTTTAAAATTTATTATTTTGAAAAGATTTTTATTTATTTATTTGAGAGAGAGAGAAGGACAGAGGTAGCAAGAGAGAATGGGAGGGCGGAGCGGGAGAAGCAGGGAGCCTGATGCCGGGGGATCCCAGGACCCTGAGATCACGACCTGAGCCCAAGGCAGATGCTTCACTGACTGAGCCACCCAGGCGCCCCGGAATAAGCAATTTAAACGCATAATTTGCACCTCCCTCCCCAAACATCCTATCAGGAGGGGCCGGATTTGGCGACTTTTTCCGTCTTATTTAGCAAAACCTTCAGCCACCTTCGTTTCACGATGTGCCAGGAGTAAAGGCAGATCGCGTCCTTGCCCCTGGAGAGTTTCCAGCCGCAAAGAGAAGGCAGACACAGGGTTCAAACAATTACAAGGTGGGTGAGTGCTGTTGCTGGAGGGTGTGTGTTTTGGGGGGGGGTGAGGGGGCTCACCTAGCCTAGGGGTCGAGCGAGACCTCCCTGAGGAGGTGACATTTTGACGTTTAAGGCCAAACCTCAGGACAGGTAGGAGAGCGCTGGGGCAGGCCAGGCGGTGCTGTGGGCGGCCAAGTGGAGAAGGGCCGGGGAAGGGGGCTCGGGTCCCTGAGCCAGGAGTCCCCGCCCGCGGTGACCAGAGCAGTCAGGATTTGGGATTGCGCTGCGGCCGTGGGGCCCCACCGAGGGGTTTCCCTACCTGGCCTTTCCTACTGTCCGTTTCCGACGCCCCCGCTGCCACCTGCTCTGTCCTTGGCACACCTTCGGGTGCATTTCGGCAGCGGCCGGCCACCCCGTGGGCCGCGGTGCGGCGCCGGCGCGGGTGCAGGGCCGGCCGGGGGGCCCCGGGCTCCGGCAACAGGTACGTGCGGCGCCGATTGCAGGGCTCGGTCTGGCCCGGTAAAGGGCTCGGTTCCCGGCTCCACAGGGCACTGGGCGCACGCTCTTCGGTGGGTTCTCCAAGAAATGGCCAGATTTTTCGTCTTGGGTTTCCTGCCTTTGATCCTGCTGTTAGTCCCCTAGGGGGAGTTATTTATAGAAGGGAATAGTTTGATCTCCTCCTGCTCTTTTGCTTTTCTTATTCAAGCTGCCTGACTGGGGGCTGGGTGCAATCATCTTTCCAAGGTTGAAATCTTGTTCAAAGCGGGCTGCATAAAGCAGTTCGATTGAGCTGCGTCATCTGCTCTTGGCTGCTCCAGGAAACGGCCCTTTCTCTACTGAAGGCTTTACGGGCATTTATCAACGGGCTACGTACTAGCCCTGTGGCTACTGAGCTGCTGCTTCCTTTTCCACAGCCTGAATTTCTCCTTTTATTCCACCTGATTTACTGTTATTTTATTGTAAACTGCCTTCAATGCTTTTGAGGCTAAGAAGAAGGATTTGTATAAACTCATTTTATTTATTTTTTTGTTTAGCTATATTATAGGTTTTTGTTTTTGTTTATTAAGTTGGCTCCATGCCCAGCAAGGAAGTCATCACAACCATAGAATAAGACCCTGAGATCAATACCTGAACTGAGATCAAGAGTCAGATGCTTAACCAACTGAGCCACTCAGGCACCCCTATTTTAGAGTTCTTTAAATTGAGGTGTAGTTGACGGAGCTTTAGGTGTGGCCCATAGTGATTGCACCACTCTATGCATTATGCTATGTTCAACCCAAGGGTAGCATTTAAAAAATACGTTTGCATTTTTTTAAAAGATTTTATTTATTTATTCGACAGAGATAGAGACAGCCAGCGAGAGAGGGAACATAAGCAGGGGGAGTGGGAGAGGAAGAAGCAGGCTCATAGCAGAGGAGCCCGATGTGGGGCTCGATCCCATAACACCGGGATCACGCCCTGAGCCGAAGGCAGAGGCTTAACCGCTGTGCCACCCAGGCGCCCCATACGTTTGCATTTTTAAAAAGATCACAGATTGACCTGCGAAGCAAAGGACACCAACAAGGGGCATGGCAGCTTTTCTGGACCCCTTCCTGGAGTCTTGATGCTGGTGCCTCTGTGAAAACACAAGTTCAGTGAAAACAGGAAAGCAAAGGCATGCTGACCTGGGAACGTAAGGGGCTGCATGTAATGCTCCCATTCTCCCACCGATTCTTTCCACCACACTTTGCTTTCCAGACCCATGAAATATCCAGTAGCAAAAGTTTATAACAGGTGCGACTTTTTTTCTTTTTAAGCAGTGATTCACTTTCCCTAAATCTCAGTTCTTAGGAAAAAATGTCCAGGTTGGCTGAGGGAGAAGAGGAAATTCAGTTATTAGGTGACTCATCCGGCCCTTTTCATGGCGCCTGCGGCCACAGGGCAGGACCCGTCGATGCGGGGTGTTACCGAAGTGGCTGTAATTTTAGGCCGAGTTTGCTTTTTGATAGATTATCTTCATCTGTGCTTTGCTGGGTGACATTCCCACGGTGCTCTGCTGAAAGGCCCCTGAAGTTTTTGACCCTCAGTCCCATCACTCTCCCAGTTGTCCCTTGATGCCCCTCTGCTTGTCCCTTTCTCAGGGCTCAGACAGGCTCTGTCTGGGATTTTACTCGGCAAATCACGAGGCCCCAAATTATATCACAATGTTTCTGTCCTCCTTCCTACACACTGGGGCGTGGGGAAGAATGTCTACTCTGAATTTCCTCAATTAATGTGGCAGGCACTGATAGCAGCCACAGTCCAGAACTTGACACTGACTTTAATTCAAATCCCCTTCTGTTGGGGCATTAAATGATAACACCTGAAGGAGAGGTTCAACTGGTAGGGATGCGAGGCACTGTGGCTGGCCAGCTCGGGAACATCTGGGGGCAGACACGCTTTTCCATGCCTGAGAAAGACTCCTGGATCTACTTGAAAGGAGCCCTGCTGTGGGTCGACCACAGCCCATTTCCTGTGCCGTTAGAAGGAGGTAATAATATTCATCCCTAAGAGTTAGGAGGATGAAATGGAAGCGTCTTGCTCTTCTGTTCCCTTCCTTTTGACTCATGCAGGTTGGCTGTTCCTGGATCAGATCAGTCACTACTCAGCCCTGCATGCCCACCTTCTCAATCCTCAGCCAGCCCCATGTGGATGCTGTTATTCTCCAGGAGGGTGTGGGAACAGAGGCGCCTGCCTACAGTCACATGGTCCCTGTGTGTGTCCGTGTCTGTGCCCGTGGGGGGAGCCGGGGGTCTGGGGCAATATCGGAACCCGGGATGCCTGACTCCAGAAGGAGGCCTCTGGGGCTTCACCGTGCAAACAGCAGCTCACACAGGCTCCAGCCCCGGACTGCTAAGCCAAGGCACTGCTGAGGCTCTTTTCATTTTGGTTGTAAAGGTTTTAGTCAATTTCCCCAGTCATTCATTTGACCTCTTTAACCAGCCTTTTCAAGGTGTGACCCTTTTTGTTCAGGACATAGGAAGACAACAAGACTCAAGGTGAGTGGGGCTCACCTGTCTGCCTGCCATTCAGCCTCTGATCTGTGGAAGCGGTTTAGACTTCTGAGCCTGCTGAGTGCTGTGTGTTTGTCTAATCTTCTGGAAGCTTATGGTACTAATCGCCCCGACTGGAGGTCCTGTCTGATGGGCAGGAAACTATTCACAGATGGTGACTCCCTTCCCCCAACCAGGAATGGATTTTTATACGCATGGGACGTCAAGGACCACTCCCCTCTGTTGGATGAAAATACATTTGCTTTCAGTGGAGAACATTTTGTGAGCACTTCGCTCTCTAGTGGCCAACTAGGCAAAAGAGTTAACAGTTCTAGCTCATCTTACAAACTGTGAGGTGTGAGCCAGTTTAATTTCAGAAACTTTTATTGTCCTCCCACTACGTGCTGGCACAACGCTAAATACCAGCTTATGAACGTGAATAAGAGGTCACTGCAAATCAGGTCCTTGTAAAGTGAATCACGTTGTAAATGTATTAGGATCCCAGAACTTTAGAGCTTGGAGATGATCTGGTTTGTGTCGCTCCTTCTTTTTTAAATAGTTGAAAACTGCCACCCAGAGAGATGAAATGGTGTGTGAAGACCATATGGCTAGTTAGGGACAGGGGAGAAAATGCCAATGAAATTCAGTAGAAGGTCATCCCCTAATTTTTATGACTTTTTATTTTGAAATAATTTTAGACTTACAAGAGTTGCAAAAATAGTACAGAGTTCTTTGCTCGGCTTCCTCCAATGTTAACATCTTACACAACCATGGATTCATCAAAACTAGTACATCAACTAAACTACAGACTTCAGATTTCACTAGTTTTTTTCCACTAAAGTCCACTTAGTTCCAGGATCCAATCCAGGATACCACATAGCATTTATTATTACTTTTTTTAGATTTTTAAAAAATGTATCCTAGCATTTAGACTGTAGTTTTTAACTTTGGATTTTCCTGTACTCGAGGTTGTTTAAGATGTCATTGAATCAGTGACATCCGGCTGTTGTACAGAAACTGTATCCCAAGCCTCTGGGTTTTGGAGCAGGCTGTTTCCAGAGCCAGCTGTTTGCTGGGAGGATCTTGATGAAATCTCACTTACAGCTTTTTGGATGTGTCGGAGGTCTGGACAATCCCAGCCTGTCTGATCTGCATACAAAAGGCTGCCCTCGGGGCTAGCAGTGCCATAGTCTGGACCTTCTGCTAACTGTCTCCTCTTGGATCTTGAGGCTCATTTCTATTTATTATTGTTGTGCATAGAGCATTCTTTGCTCTCAGGTGCCTGGTTTATATGGTGAAGGACTTTGGAGTTAGAAAGACATAAATTTAGCCTCCAGCTTCCCCACCCAGTTGTGGTACCTTGAGCAAGTCACTCAACTGCTCCTCTGCGAGATGGGAACAACAGCCTCCCTGCAGAGTTGAGAGGTCTCAGTGTAAGAAATACACAGTGGGGGCGCCTGGGTGGCACAGCGGTTAAGCCTCTGCCTTCGGCTCAGGGCGTGATCCCGGCGGTCTAGGATCGAGCCCCACATCAGGCTCCTCCGCTATGAGCCTGCTTCTTCCTCCCCCACTCCCCCTGCTTGTGTTCCCTCTCTCGCTGGCTGTCTCTATCTCTGTCAAATAAATAAATAAAATCTTAAAAAAAAAAAAAAAGAAATACACAGTGATTAGCATAGTGCATGGTGTGCTCGTGTGGAGCGAATAAACAAAAGGATGGATGGCACGAGGCAGAGACCAGGCTAGCTGGGTACAATGGAAAGTCTTGAATGCCAGGGGCGGGCAGGGGTGGACACTGAAGGGTTTGAGTAGGGGAGTGATGTGATCAGAGTTGCCCTTGCAAAGTCACAATGTGCTGGATTACAGAGCCGCAGGAAGCAGGAAACCCACAGGGAATCATCAGGAGGCTATAACGTTAGTTCTGATGAGAGCAGAATGGGTACGTGGACTGGACAGAGGGGTGGGATGGAAAGAGGAAACTCTCAAGAGATGGTGTGGCGATGCCATCCACTGATACAGAGGATGTGAGGTGAAGGCGGGACTCCAAGATGACTACGTTCTAGGTCCATGTGGAAAAAAGACTGAAGCCAGAGAAATCAGGACAAAGAGGAAATCTGTGGGGAAAAAAATACAGTTGGTTTTATTCATGTTGCACTTGAGATACCAACAGAAGGTCCAAGTAGATCTGTAGAAACAGTGGTTGTGGCCCTGGAACCATCTGGACATCATGCCCAAAGGCGTGGCCACTGAAACCCAGAGAGCAAATGGAAGCACTGTGGAAGAGAATGTGGGTGAGGCCAGAGTTGGGGGCAAAGACTCCTTCTAGACCAGCGGTTCACAGAAGGGTCAGAGGGACAGAGGAGGGCCTACTGAGAACTAGGGTGTATCAGTTTGCCCTAGCTGCCGTGCAAGGTACCGCAGACTGGGCAGTTTCAACAGCCCAAATATACGTCCTCACCGTCCAGAGGCTAGACGTCCAAGATTAAAGTATCGACAAGTTGGTTTCTCCTGAGGACTTTCTCCCTGTGTCTTCACAGGGTCTTCTTCCCTTTGTGTGCATCTAAGTCCTAATCTCTTATAAGGACACCAGTTATCCAGGATCCCCTGACCTCATTTTACCTTCATCACCACTTTAAAGGCCCCATCTCCAAATACAGTCACATTTTGAGGTACTAGGGATTAGAATTTCAACATCAGAACTTGGGTGGGGGGACATAATTCAGCCCATAACATAGAAACAGAAACAGATAATGACTTTTGAAAGAACTCAAGGTAACTGTTTCAGAAAGGACAGGGGCTGGCTCAGATCCAGCCAGACCCCCGCCTCTCTCCCTCTCTCCAGTGATTCACAAGGAAGGAGGCTGTTTGAGGCTCCTCTTCTGTTTGGCTTCTGAAGAGGTATGTCAAGGGGGATGGCAGAGCCCAGAGAAGCCAGGGGAATTCCCTCTCCTCTCTAGCGACGGCAGAGTCCCCAGCAGCAGCTGTTTTCCTGGTGAGGTTCCCCCTTCCACCAGGTGACCCTGGCTCTAGGCTGAGGTCACCCCATCTCCTTGGGGGTAGGGAGTGGCTTTCTGCTATTTCTGTTCTCTGGGTTGCCTCACTGTCCTGTGTTTGGTGTGTTGGCACCTTCATTGTGCCTGTAGCCAATTTTCTTTCTTTCTTTTTTTTTTTTTTAAGATTTTATTTATTTATTTGAGAGAGAGCAAGAGCAAGAGAGATCACAGAGGGAGATGGAGAGGGAGAAGACGACTTGCCACTGAACAGCGAGCTGGATGTGGGGCTCAATCCCAGGACCCTGGGATCATGACTTGAGCTGAAGGCAGACACGCTCAACCAACTGAACCACCCAGTTGCCCTGAATTTTCTATATCAAATCCCCTCTGTTGGCATATCTAGAGTGGTTTTTGTTTACCTGACTGGTAGAGACACCAGAGTCAGGAAAGCAAATGCTGCAGAATGATGGAACGGATGGAAACTGAAAATGGTCTGATCTTTGCGTGATGCAGGTAGAAGTGACAGTTCTAGGGCCAGCAGGCAAGGGGGCCTGGTGGACAGGTAAGGGAGAAGAAAGCTTGCGATGCCCAGTAGGGGAGGGAAGGGAAGGTTGACCTTGTGGTCATGAGATTCAAAAGGCTACCTAAAAGGGGTCATACGTAGTGTTTGCCCAGAAAAACATTCAGGAGCCATCATTCTGTGGAGCATTTTCCTTTCTCTAACTGCTGACAGACACAGTACTGTCTTATACAGAGGGACTGATTTCTTCCTCCTGCTCTGTGGACCTACCACGCACACAGTTACATCTGTTTGTTTATCAATATGCTTTTGCAGAGACTGTAACTGGTCTTCGTGAGAAGAGAGACAGACACAGTGAGGGGTGGGGAAGGGTCCTCCTGCCGTGGGTATTCAGCGTCCCCGTCTAGGCCACAAGTCCTTCCTAAATTCATTTCCTTTTTTATGTACTTCCGTTGCCTAATTAAATAATTTGTACAGATCTAGCAAACTAAGCTTATCAGTATGGGAAACCTGATGTTCTCTTAGATGTTTCAATACTGTTTAAAAACCCAGTTAAGATTTCAAGTTAAAAGTACCCATTTCAGGGGTGCCTCGGTGGCTCGGCCGTGAAGTGTCTGCCTTCAGCTCAGGTCATGATCCCAGGGTCCTGGGATTAGGCCCCGGAGTCAGGCTCCCTGCTCAGCGGGAAAACTGCTTCTCCCTCTCACACTCCCCCTTGCTTGTGTTCCCTCTCTGTCTCTGTCAAATAAATAAAATAAAATCTTAAAAAAAAAAAAGTACCCATTTCAAGTCAGATTTAGAAGGCTGTGCCTAAAATAGCCACATTCTCTAACACATTTCAGGCATACAGACACCACATACACATAGATTCCTTATTAACCCAGAAATTTAAATCTGTGGTTTTGTTTCTTCTAAACCTGTCTGTATTTGACTCAACATTTTATTGGATTAGGAGATGGATTTTTTTTTTTTTTAAGGAAACAGTTACTGTTCCGCTTAATGGAGATCATTGATCATCAGAAAGTTTTGCTGTTTTTTCCCCTGAATCTTTATGAGACACCAAATCCCATCTATTGTGGTCACATCAATGATTCTGTAACCTCGAGGAGTGCAGTCACTTAGCCCCTCTCTGGATTCAAATCAAAGCATTCCTCATTTCTGCCCCAGGGAAGCTCGTACTTCCCACACTGGCTGTCTCAAGAGTCATCTGATTTTAAGATCTTTGGACCTAAGATGCCTTGTACTCTAGTTTTAGGAACATCTCATTCTTCAGGAGCCTTAAAACGAGATCTGACTGAATTCTGGCTCTCTCTGCTTTGACATCGTGGCTTCTGGGGTCTTTGTATCTGTTTGATTCTCCTGTGGCTCAGAAACAGCCTTCTAAAGGAAGAATTTACAGTTTACTAATTTTCATCAGATAAAGGAGTCAGTAATACAAACATAATCAAATAAGAGTCAGCAGTGCCGATTATATTCTATATTCTTTTAGAAAAATTTTTAGTGTGAGTCATCACGATCTCATGGCTCTTCATAAGTTTAATGCATTTCGACTTGATACTCAAATTGTCCTAATCTGGCTAGTGGGGGCCCTTTGGGTTGGCTCCTGTATCCTTCGCACATGACCCTGTTTTCTTTGAAGCTTACCTTCTTCCTGGAATGAGGTGTCCTGGTCTCTCAGGCACGTCCCTAACACTTGCACCAGCCATTTCTCCAAGGATCTCTGGTTCCTTTTAATGGGAAAAATAGCATGCATACCAAGGTCTGAGTGCTAGGGTGCATTTCAGGGTAACGTTGCCCTGAGACCATCTCCATGAACAAAGCTGGAAAAGGTATTTTTCTCTTAAAGACATGAGTTTACTATTTTTAATAATTCGAGGTGTTTCAACTTAAAATTCTTTCGATTCTCTAATTTTATCTTTTTCTCTTTATTTTGATTAATAAATTTGGTTTTTGCTTCATTTAATAATGTGATTGTTCTAAAACAATGCATTAAAGCTCATATTGAATCATAAACTGAATAGATATCAAGATTTTCTGTATATTTTCTTTGGTTCTTAGTATTCCTAGAAGGGTGTTTAGTAATTCATAATCCCCTTCTCTCTCTGTCTTTTTAAAGTAGGCTCTATGCCCAACGTGGGGCTCAAACTTACAGCCCTGAGATCAAGAGTCACAGGTTCCACGGAATGAGCCAGCCAGGCATCCCAGTAATTCATAATCTCGTGTTTGGGTGGCTTTTTACATATTCATCTGATGGAGAGTTTGGTTCCACTATTTTCATTCTGCTTTCAGCTTAAGGGTGCTACTATTCTAATAACTAACAGTTTCAAGTTCTTATAAGGTGGTAGAATTTAGCAGGTGGTCCCCAGCCCCCTCCAGATGGTGAAGTGGGGAGGGAGGCCCATCTCACCATTCCACTTTGAAATCAGCTCAGTCTACCACATTCTTTTTTTTTTTAAGATTTTATTTATTTGACAGAGAGAGACACAGCAAGGGAGGGAACACAAGCAGGGGAAGTGGGAGAGGGAAAAGCAGGCTTCCTGCTGAGCAAGGAGCCCAACGCGGGGGCTCTATCCTAGGACCCTGATCCTAGGACCCTGGTATCGTGACCTGAGCCGAAGGCAGCCACTAACGACTGAGCCACCCAGGCGCTCCAGTCTACCACATTCTATATGTTTCATTTTCTCATTACTGTGTCCACATACTGTCACTTATAAGATACACGTGTGTGTGATCTCTAGCTGAACTGGTTCTGCCTATTATTGAATTACTGATAATATTAGAATCAATACATTTTACAGTTGGTAAATAAATCCCATCTTAAAACTTAGATCTTCTTTTAAAATATATGTAACATTCTCTGACCAATTTATTATGTTACATATTGTTATAGCAAGATTTATAATGCATACATTCAAATGGTTTTCCCAGTTAGCATTATCTGCACCTACTAACTACCAGTCAATATGTTTATTTTTACTGCAGGGAGACAGCTATTATTTTGACATTCCATATAATTAAGAAATGACACATTACAAATAGACTCTTAAGGTTTTATGTGAAAGCATCCTTTAATTCCTGGATCACAATTCACATTTCCCCTTTATTATCTGTATACGTACAGATTTTTTTTTTAATAATCTCTACACCCAGCCTGGGGCTCAAACTCACAACCCCAAAATCAAGAGTCACATACTCTTTTGGCTAAGCCAGCCAGGTGCCCCTATTATTTGTATTTTTTTTTAAAGATTTTATTTATTTATTTGACAGAGAGAGAGACAGCCAGTGAGAGAGGGAACACAAGCAGGGGGAGTGGGAGAGGAAGAAGCAGGCTCCCAGCTGAGGGACACCCCCCCCCCCCCCCCCGGGATCCCAGGACTCGGATCACACCCTGAGCCGAAAGCAGACGCTTAACGACTGAGCCACCCAGGCGCCCCATCTGTTTTTTTTTTTTAAGATTTTATTTATTTGAGAGAGAGAGAGAGAGTGAGCGTGCACACGAGGTGGGGGCAAGGGAGGGGCAGAAGGAGAGGGAGAAGCAGACTCCCCGCTGAGCAGGGACCCTATGTAGGGCTCCATCCCACTACCCTGAGATCCTGACCTGAGCCGGAAGTTAGATGCTTAACCGACTGAGCCACCCAGGTGCCCCTTAATTACAAACTGTGTAGAACTTGGAGATGTTTTGATAAATACGAAACTTCCAAAAGCAATATTAGAGAAATAACCAAAGTTTATAAAAATAAAAATGCAATTAAAACAATACATTCTCAGCTTCCTTATGTAATTAATTATAAGGAATAACTTATGGAAATGTACAAGGCATTTAATACAAAATTTTCCTATTTGGAATGAATGTTTTTAAAAATTGGGATTCCAAAATTGATCTTTGACCAAGGTGAGGTGATGGTTTGTTTGATTCCTACCTTCATGGGGCCTGGCATTTGCTAATCAGCAAGATTTAAAATGACAACTCCCCTCCCCCCCTTTGAGGCCCTGATCACAGCTCAAGCCTCTAATTTATTCTTTTGCTGGTAGCTTGTTACTATCAGTCCAAACTGAATTTTTCTTTTTGGGTTTAAACCAATAATAAAAAGGATTACTGGCTTAAAATAGTTTAATTTACTTAACGGTTAACTGCATATGCGGATAGTCTCCTGACATTTTCTGGCTAATACACACACATACCACAGATATTCAAATGGTCAAAGAAAAGCTCTTCACGTTACAGCTTTTACCAGCAAAAACCTCAGGATTTCAGTTACATTTGTATTTAAATCATTTTTACGGAGAGGATGTTTTTTCAAAAAGATGGTCATTCTTGAGACTCTGGGATCTTTGAATATCATTTGTTTTTAGCACGCCAACACTGATGGGGAGGGAATAAATTCTTTTATATAAAGCAGAGACTATGTAATTCAGTTGCTAATGTGAACTGTTTACAGTGAGAGCTATTTAAAATTCAGAATCTACTAAATGCTTCCAACTAGCCCGGGATCCCTTCAGGAACTATCGTATTCAGCTCTGGCCATTTGGCTGAGTTCAGAGAGCTTTCCAAATGCAGACAGAGGCACTGTCAGCAGGAGAGGCTTCCCTGGGGGAGGAACAGCTTATCTAATGTTGGTGGAGGGGGGCAGGACAACTCCCCTGGGTGAGGGATACTCTTGGTTTACACTCTGCCTTATCCCCAAACCATCATTCCCAGGGCATGCCTCCTCAGGGCAGAGACTTGGAGTCCTCTTTTCCTGTAGGAAGCCAGGCACAGTGACGAGTTACCGAGTTGGTGTTCCCTTGCTGGCAGGTGAGCGCCACAATTCCTTTTTGCAGTGACGTTCTTGTAAACGACAGTCTTGCTTTTATTTATTTTTTTAAAAAAGATTTTATTTATTTATTTGACAGAGAGAGAGACAGCCAGCGAGAGAGGGAACACAAGCAGGGGGAGTGGGAGAGGAAGAAGCAGACTCCCAGTGAAGGAGCCTGATGCGGGGCTCGATCCCAGGACCCTGGGATTGTGACCTGAGGCGAAGGCAGACACTTAACGACGGATCCACCCAGGCGCCCCCAGTCTAGCTTTTAAATTCCTCATCTGTGGCCTATTCCTAGTCTGTTCTCCACAGCAATTTGGAATAGTCTAGTGCGGAGTCCAGAGCAATGCAAATCCAGGGAGTGACAGAGGTGGATTTCAACAGTGCGGCTCACATTTTAACGTGTTTGTGAATCACATGGGGATTTTGTGCAAGTGCAGATGCTGACTGGAGCCTGAGGTTCCGCATTTCTAGTGAGCTCCCAGGTGATGCCAGTGCTGCTGGTCCAGGGACCACACTTTGAGTGGTGAGGGACTCTAAGGGGTGAATCAGGTATGCACACAGTTGAGATCCCCCAATGTCCTATTTTTGCATCCTTCCCCTTTTCCTTTGCCATCTGGGGATGATGAAGCCAAGCTCCATCCTTGAGCTGTTATCCTCATTTTAGGTGGGATCATAAACAGAGGCTGCCATGTGCCTGTTTAATTTCTCTTACTCCTCTGCCGTCCTGGGCTCCTTCCTAGGCCTGAATGGTAACAGTGCTCCTCAGTCCAAGGGTCAAGGAGGGACCTCACAGACTTCTCAATTCATGTTCACCCACCGTGGTCCCCATTCTTTATAACCCAGAGCTGTACACAGAATTGACCCCCACACTTCCCCATTATGTCTTCTAAGACCATAACATCTTGAAGCATCTAAGGGCAAACCTAGAAAGTTCCTATTCTGGCTCGATGGAATTATGTTGTCTGGGAAGGTGGGTTTACAAAGCTCTTAAGGAACTTGGAAAAACGAGAGATGCCTGTGACCTTCAGGTCGAGGAGATGACCTCTTCGTACCTAGCAGGAGTGGAGAGGCTGTGTCCTTAGAACCATAATTCACCAAACTCCAAGAAGGCTACCTGAAGGGTTTGTCCAGTACAACATCAGGGTTTATCACTTTGTAAAGCTTTTTCATTTTCTCATTCCTTACTTCTTAGCCCTATGTTATCCTGGAGGGGCTAAAGCCTTCCTCAGGGGGACTCATTCATTCCTTCCCCCAGTGACACAATGACACAAACTTAGGCCTTGGGACCATGCAGGAACTCCCTTCCCAACTGCCACTGTCCTGCAGAGAAGTGGAAGATAGGCTTCAGCCCTGCTCATCACTTACTGTCTTTCTTCTATTTCTGGTCCGCTGTGATGCTTACCTTGTTTTTGAGGCCTGTTCTTTCTTTTTCGGATTCTCTCTTTCTTTTACAATCTACTGTTGCTGTATGCACTGGGGCAAAAAGTTCCTCTGTCATCTGACCATAAAGCTGAGGTTTTTTCTATACCACTGTTTTTAAAGCAGATGAACAAATGTTCAGGGCACTTTAAACATCTATTGTTGGATTAAGAAAGACCTGGGAGTGGTGTACCTGATTGCTACTGCATTCTGCCTTCTACTTAGAGCAAAGGACAGAGCAGGAAGCAACGCAGGGAATTTCTGCTATGTTTCAGAGTTGCTGGGGACACCATTTTTTTTTGCAAACTGCCTTTATTTTTTTTTAAAGATTTATTTATTAGAGTGTGCACATGAGCTGGTGGGGGAGGGGCAGGGAGAAGACAGAGAGAGAGGGGGGCGATCTCAAGCAGACTCCCTGCTGCAGAACCCTCACAGGGGGCTCAATCCCAGGACCCTGAGATCATGACCTGAACCAAAATCAAGAGTCGACTGAGCTGCCCAGGCGCCCCGCAAACTGCCTTTTAAAACAAATGAGATTCCATGGGAGAGATCTCTGTCACCATCAGGAATAATTATGCTTCTCTTAGGGTACAAGAACGTTGAATCATAATTGATGAGTTTCCCTTTTTCTTCTTAAGATGCTAACAAATCCGTGACCCACATGTACGAGAACACCAGGCAGCCTTTTTAGTCTGCCTTCAACTTGTTTTCAGTCCTTATTTTAAAATATTTAGAGTCCAAAAAAAAAAAAAAATATATACACACACACACACACAGTTGCATTGTATATATAATATATAATTACATTGTGAATTTATGTAATTTATTTTAAAATCATTTTTGCAAGAAGGCCTATTATAATCTAATAAGCCCAGTCTCACCTTATTTTCCCATCTGGACTGGGTAGAGGCTGTATGTTAGTTGAATAACTAACCAGTATGGTACTAGTTAATGTACACATACCTGCAGCGCCCTCCTCAATCTGCCTGCCAGCTCTCGAAGAAAGGGAGCCCAGACTTTAGCTTAAATCAACCAGAAGGGCCTAATCCCCTGGTCTCCAACCTAACAACCTCCTCTAATAACACCTTTCTCCCTCTATCACATCTCCCCCCGGCCACACACACAGTGTGGGGGCGGCAGGGGGGCACCCAAGCTCAGGCCTCCCTCCTCACCGCCCCCACCCCCAGCTCAGCCTCCCTCCATCCTCACTTCCCTGCTCCCAGCTCAGCCTCCCTCCAGCCTCACCCCCCGCCCAGCGAGGCCTCCCTCCTCCCACCATCCTCACCCTCCAACCCCCAGCGCGGCCTCCCTCCTCCCTCACCCCTCCCAGTGCAGCGTTCCTCCATCCTCACCCACCCACGCCCCCAGCGAGACCTCCCTCCATCCTCACCCCCGCCCCAGCGAGGCTTCCCTCCATCCTCACACCCCCAACCAGCGATGCCTCCCTCCATCCTCACCCCCGCCCCCAGCGCTGCTTCCCTCCTCCCTCCATCCTCACCACCCCTCAGCCCACGCGGCCGCCTCCCTCCCGCCCCCGCGGCCTTACCCAGCGCGAGGCCTCACCCCTATGGCGCGGCCTCTTCCGGCCCGCTGGAGGGCGGGCGTGGGGCGGGGCCCGGCGGGAGGGGAGAGCCTGTGGTGCGAGCGTCCGGGGCTCGCGCCCCGCCGCCGGCCGGCTGGTCATGCTCATCACGCTGTGCTACCTATACCTGTGGGCGCGCTGGGGGCGCCGACCGGCCGCACTTGTGCGCGCCACGGTGCAGCGCCTGCGCGCCTCGCGCTGCTCCTTCACCTTCTGCGGCGCGGCCGCACGGCCCCGAGGCGCTCGCGTGTGCCTGAGCCGCGGCGGCCGCGTCTTCTGCGTCGGCGAGAGCCAGGTGGGCGGGCGCGGGGCCGGCGGGGAGCGGGCGGGGCCGGGGGCGCGCGGGGAGGCGGGGCCGGCGGGAGGCGCGGCCTCGGGGCGCAGACTGCCGGAAGCGCCGGCCAGCCCCGCGCTGCGCCCGGGCTGTGCGAGCTGGGGGGGTCCCGGGTTTGGGGTCCCTGGCGGGGGGGGCGGGCTCCGAGGCGCCTCTGCGTGCGCTGTCCTCGGGAGCCCGGACGGGGGGACCAGAGGTCCGGAACTGCGACGTGTCGCGCCTGTCCCCCGCGTGCTGGGTCGAGTGTACGGGGAGGCATGAATGCTGCCGTTCCAAATCTGGCGATTAGCACTGCCCACCTGGAGTGGCTTCTGACCTCCTCTCCTCCACTGTGGGCTGTATTTGGGTTGGACCTGAATTCACAGAAAGACCGCAGATCCTCAACCTCTGTCAGATATCTCCGAGGGGACAAAAACGGCCCTGCCAATCGCCAGTTTTATCAACCAGGGCGCCCCACTGATGGTCTTTGCATCTTTTTTATTTCTGTTCGCACACAGACTTTGTTTTGGACCCAATATTTAGCCCGATAGCTGCAAGTTCAGCAAGCTCTTTCACCTGTCGGTCGTTAAGTCTGTGCAAAACCTCTGTTCCCTTTCTGTAAAAAGGGACAGCAGTTCTATTCAGTCAGCTGTTGGAGGTGGACTTCACAGTGCGGTTCGCCGCAGATTTCCACTGACATCACTGTTTTCATTAACATTTGAAAGTGTTTACTTTTAATCAGTTTGTTTCCCTTTCCTCTTCCCTCCGGAAAGTTGGCTCACTTTTAGCATTAAAGTAAGATTTTCTACGTGTGCGAAACCATAACACCCGCATGGGAATTAAAATCTTATCTCAGGTTTGAATACTTTGTTGTATGCTTCAGTATGGAATTATATCGTGCTACTAGCAAATCAAAAATACCCTTCCTTGTTAGTATACTATAATACAAAATGAGGAACTGTTTTCTCAGTTCTGAGAGAGTACTTAGTACCACTTAGATGCAAGACAGCAAGACACTCATTCCACTTGAGGGCCCAATTAATTAATTAGGGCTTAATTCTCTCAAGGAACCAAGATTGAGAGAGAGAACAAAATAAGGAAAAATTGAGGGGTACATTTTTCTATCGCAGTGGTTTCCAATCTGGATTCATTTACTTAAAAAAACAACCTTTAAGATTTCAATCAGAGGGGCCCCTGGGGGGCTCAGTTGGTGAAGCATCTGCCTTCAGCTCAGGTCATGATCCCAGGGTCCTGCAACTGAGCCCCTCATTGGGCTCCCTGCTCAGTGGGGAGCCTGCTTCTCCCTCTCCTGCGCCCCCTGCTTGTGCTTTCTCTCTGTCAAATCAATAAATAAAATCTTAAAAAAAAAAAGATTTCAATTAGAGTAAACATTTTGGACATTCAAAAATGTTGAGATGTAAGTATTTTTAGTTTTCTTGGAAGACAGTTTTACTTTTTGAACATCTCCATGACTTTACTGATCTGTTAACTATCATAACTATAACCAGGGCTTTTCAGCTCTTTTCCTACCACTCTGGCCTCCTGGGGAGGCACCCCTGCCAAGCTAGCCTTGGGTTTTCAGGGATTCTGTAACCTGATGTGCTCCTGCTTTGAAGTTAACTTTGCCTCACCCTAGAGCTTTGCTCAGATATCATTGTCTCAAGATGTTCCTCATTCTTCACACTAGATGGAACGGGCCTGTGCTCTGCCCACATATACTTTATTTATTTTTTTTAGAAAAGATTTTATTTATTTATTTGACTGAGATAGAGACAGCCAGAGAGAGAGGGAACACAAGCAGGGGGAGTGGGAGAGGAAGAAGCAGGCTCATAGCAGAGGAGCCTGATGTGGGGCTCGATCCCATAACGCCGGGATCATGCCCTGAGCCGAAGGCAGACGCTTAACCGCTGTGCCACCCAGGCGCCCCTGCCCACGTACACTTTAAATCACCTTCATATTTCCAGTTTTTATCTTTTCTCCCTAGGAATTGGGTCTGTTTAGCTTAGCTTAGCAGCTTATGGTCCCTCAGTATTTCAGTGAATGAAGGAGTGGTTAGTTTTTGTTGGGTTTCAGCTCTGACGGTTAAGGCCTGCGATTGGAAAATTTGACTATTTGTGATTACCTGCTGTTAATTTCAGCTGTAAAATATGGTGGGGCTAATGATTTGGTTTGCTAGCTACCTTGTCAGTCTACTGGACTGAAGTAACTTTACAGAAATGAATCTTATGTCTTTGTTGTCTCCTTACTTTGTATGTTTAGAATCAGATGCATAAAATGTGTATGTTTATATAATTGAAGATCCCACAGAAATTGATAACTATAACCAAAGAGTTTATACTCACTGGAAATTTTAAGCTTTTTGTTTAATATACACATGTTCTGTGTTTGAGTAAGGTGAAAAATCTGTTTTTTTTCTTCTTCTGTTTTTTGTTGTTAACTGCTGTATTGATAATTATGTTTATCCATGGAGAGTTTTCTCTCCCACAAATTTTCATTCATTAATTAGTTCAGTAGATATTAATAGTCTACTATGTGCCAGGTTACTAGGCCAGGTGGAAACACCTTTTGATCCTCCCAGATCAAAAGGGCGGATTTGAATTGGTAAACAGGGTGTGGAGCCTGACCTTTTTTTTTTTTTTTGGTGGTGATGAAAGGGCTCACCCCTTGCAGCCTTAGATGTCAGCTTTTCTGCTCTGGATATGCCTAGTTCTTAGTGGGTTAAAGCCTAAAATTCACTTACCGTCCTTTTAGAGAGGTTTCAGGAGGGAGAGCACAGATAAATGGACAAATCCAATCTGATAACAAGTGTTGATGCTATCTATAATGGCTAGAGGAAATGGAAGAAGAGTTCTTCAGGCTTCTATTAGTAATGGGTTTTTTTGGACCAGCATGCACTTCTGAGCCTCTTCACCTTTCAATGTGCGTCTGAGTTGTGATTTGGGAAGCTCCTCGTGCTGGAAGCAGTAAGGAATGGTGGTGGTGGTGGGGTAAGCCCAGCTTCAGAATTAATGGTGGATCACACGTATCTAGAGATGTTAAAGTTGTCATGAATCATAGAAGGGATGTTGCAGGTGTTTAAATAGTCACAGTTCAACCAGAGGCTCAGGGTTCATGTGGTCTGTAGGAGGAGAGCATCCGATAACCTTATTTAGATCCCACGTGGAATTACAGAGGAGGGGAGGTCCCAGATGTTGATGTGAGTGACAGGTATGATTTGAGTGACATTGAATCCCCTTTTTGTGTGTTTCTTTCCCTCTGTCCAGTCCATTGATGACTTGAACAAATGGGCCCTGTTTCTTGTCTCTCCTTTTATACTTGAAGCAGAACACATAGCATTTGTGACAGAAAGCATTTGGGTGCAAGGTGAGAGTTTACAGAGACCGTCATCCTCTTCAGAAACCGTGAGTAACATGTTTTTCACTTGTGTCCCAGAAGGAAGCTATGTCTTAACCAAAAGTAAATTTGTTTTCCCCCCTGTTCTTTCCTGGCCTTTGTGACCCCCTTTCTTTTGTGGACATTTTGAGTTATTAGTATTAAATTTTATTATATATATAATTTATTTATTAAATTTGGGGTTATTATTATTATTGTTATTATTAAAATGATTTTCACCTGTTTTGTTTTTTGTTTTTTTTTTTTACTTTTTTTACTGTGGCTGCTAGAAAAACTGTTCGGGCGGCTTGTGTTTGTGGTCCACGTCACGTTTTCACTGGGCAGCGCTGCTCGAGGGACATCCAGTCCGTCCCTCCGCTTCTTCAAATCGAGTGGTTAACTTACCTCACCACGCACTGCCTAGACATCTGCCCTGGAGTATTCTGAAAACACTTCAAACTTAATAACCTGTCCAAAAGTAGATGCTTATATTTCTCTGCTGGAAAAAAAGAAAGAGAAGCTCAGAGGAACACCCCAACCTGTCCTTCCTCTCACCTCCTGCCTCCTTCCCGCCGGGCAGGTCCAAATCCTACTGATGCCCCTCCCCCGCTGTCTCTGCTCACCTCCTTCATTTCCACTCCTCATTTTGTGCTCAGCTTCCAATCTTTTGGTCTAAACCATGGAAATGTCGTCCTGTCTCGTGTCTGTGGGTTTTCCTCTTGATGGCCAGAGTTCTCTTTCTAGACACAGATCCAGGGAAATGCAGTCTTGCTCAAGTTTCAGGGGAGGCCTTCTCACCAGACACGGTCATGCCCTTAGGCTCGTGGAAGTCTGACCCTAAGCCCCCCTTGTGGGTTTCTTCCCCCCGGGTGTCTGTGAGGAGTCCTTGCCTTGCCGCCTTCACTCAGCCACAATGTGATCCCTGCCTGCCGCTGGATAACCCAGTAGGGGTTTTGCTGATGGTAGCCACGATCACTGGATTTCTGTTTTACAAACACCATCTTTAAGCCATGGTATTGGGATGAGAGAAAAGAAGGAGAGGAGGGAGACTAGAAAAAATTGACTAGGATTCAAGTAGATTGAAATAAGGGCCACGAGATAGATAAAGATGTTTAAAGGAGAGCAAGAAACTGTTTGGGACTCAGAAAGGGTTTATGGTTTGGCAGGTGGCCTGAGAGCTGCCGGTGCCCTGTGATGATCATTTCCTCCTGCAGCCTCCTGATGTTTTATTGAGCCTTATATAGACTTAGGATAATAGTAATAATACCATTTATGCAGCCCCTGCTAGGTATTTCACATACAGTGCTGCACGGCTTACAATTCTGTACGATACCATTCTTGTCGTCTAAGATTAAATGGCATTTCTTTTTCTTTTTTTCTTTTTTGAAGACTTTATGTATTTGAGAGAAAGAGAGTGAGTAAGAGAGAGAGAGCACAATGGGGGGGGGTGGGTAGAGGGAAAAGGAGAAGCAGATTCCCCACTGAGCAAGGAGCCTGATGCGGGACTTGATCCCAGGACCCTGGGATCATGATCTGAGCCGAAGGCAGACGCTTAACCAATTGAGCCACCCAGGCGCCCTGTAAATGGCATTTCTAAAGCCACTAGCTGGTAAGTGGCAGATAAAGTTTTAAGCAGTGTCCATACCCTTTTTAGTAGCCAGAAGAATACATTAGTTGTTTTAAAGAGATCTAGACGTTGCCATTTCCTAGTCATAACAGCAAAGGTTATATTAACCTGAGGCCAATCCAGCAATGCTCGTAGCTCTTCTCCTGTGTTCGGTGGAAAGATGCCAATTGGCGATGCGAAGTTTTTTGGTGAATTCAAGCGTAATTTTTATATGCAGGAAAGACTATCCAGAAACTTCCTTTTTGTTTAAAACAATTATTTTCAGTGTATTAAAATTACAAATTAAATGATCACTTAGGTTAGATTGTGAAATGGCCAATACTTGGCTTTTTTTCTTTTTTTTTTTTTTTTTTTAACCTATGAAGAGTCCATTCGTGGTAACGTAATTGTTCTGATTTGGGCTTTTAAGTCCTAATTTACCATTCTTAGAAGTTCAGCAAAAGTTTGCCATCACTTTCAATGGAATTTCTGAATAATATTTGTCCTATTTACAAGCTCAAATATCTTAAAATACTGTGTTTTATTTTTGGACTCTAGCTGCACAGACTTGAATTAATCCTAATCCTTGATCAAAATGTACTCTCCTCATTGGTTCATGCATGGCCCTCATTCGCTGATGAATTTGAAGTTATATAATAAATACGCAGGAATTCACCGCTGCGTGTGGAAATGGAACATGTACCTATGTGATCCCCCAGAGTCTGTCGACCTATCCTGCCTCCCCTGCCCCTTCCTTCTCCCTTCCCAGACCAATTTCTTTGTAGGTATGTAAGTCATCTGGGTGAACAAACATCATCTTTCTGAACACTTACATAATTCCTATAAATTATTAAACTTAGAGTAAGCTTGTTGTTTTCTTAGATATGCTGATATTGCTTGTATATTTAGTAAGATTTCAACTTAAAACCAAGGCCAAAATTACTAAAATATTGCCATTACATAAAATATGCGCAGATTCCTTCTTAACACAAAATATGACTGCTGTGCTCTTGATTTCCTAAATCGTTGGCCCTTAATTGTACATCTTTATGGGGTTCAAAGACCTGGAGCATCTGAAGGAACATAGTTACTGTGTTATGGAGGGTACAGGCTAAGCTACTGTAACAGAGACCAAGAACTGCAGCAGAGCAAAAAGCTGGAAGTTTCTTTCTTCCTCAGGGAGGTGGTTCTGCTTCGTGAGGCCATCCAGGGACCCAGTTCCCTTCTATCGTGTTCCTCTGTCATCGTCATCTCTCCTCTGCCAGCCTGGTTCACTCTCTTGGTAGAGGCTGGTTCCTACTACACGCCCACCCCCCCACTGCCGCGGTTGTCAACCACATGCACATTCTAGCCTCCAAGTTGGGGGAAGAGAGGAGGAGGGGGCCAGCTAGCTTCCTCTTTAAAAACTCTGATCCAGGGGCACCTGGGTGGCACAGCGGTTAAGCGTCTGCCTTCGGCTCAGGGCGTGATCCCGGCGTTATGGGATCGAGCCCCACATCAGGCTCTTCCGCTATGAGCCTGCTTCTTCCTGTCCCACTCCCCTGCTGTGTTCCCTCTCTCGCTGGCTGTCTCTATCTCTGTTGAATAAATAAAATAAAATCTTTAAAAAAAAAAAAACAAAACTCTGATCCAGAACTTTCAGAGGCCACTTTAGCTCCTGTCCGTTAGCTGCAGGGCAGTCTGAGAACTGCAGTCCTAGCTGGACAGCCATGGATTGAAGGGAAGAAAGAAAGACTAGGGGCGCCTGGGTGGCACAGCGGTTAAGCGTCTGCCTTCAGCTCAGGGCGTGATCCCGGCGTTGCGGGATCGAGCCCCACATCAGGCTCCTCCACTGTGAGCCTGCTTCTTCCTCTCCCACTCCCCCTGCTTGTGTTCCCTCTCTCGCTGGCTGTCTCTATCTCTGTCAAATAAATAAATAAAATCTTAAAAAAAAAAAAAAGAAAGAAAGACTAGATATTGGCAGACAAATTAGCATTTCTCACAGTTATCATTTCATTTAACATATGTTCTAATGAAGATTTAATTAAGATCTTGCTTAATGGCAACAACTTCTTTTTTTTTTTTTTTTTAAAGATTTTATTTATTTATTTGACAGAGATAGACAGCCAGCGAGAGAGGGAACACAGCAGGGGGAGTGGGAGAGGAAGAAGCAGGCTCATAGCAGAGGAGCCTGATGTGGGGCTCGATCCCATAACACCAGGATCACGCCCTGAGTCGAAGGCAAACGCTTAACCGCTGTGCCACCCAGGCGCCCCAAACTTTTTTTTTTTTTTTTGAGAGTTTATTTATTTATTTGACAGAGAGAGACAGCGAGAGAGGGAACACAAGCAGGGGGAGTGGGAGAGGGAGAAACGGGCTTCCTGCTGAGCAGGGAGCCTGATGCGGGGGCTCGATCCCAGAACCCTGGGATCATGACCTGAACTGAAGTCAGACGCCCAAAGACTGAGCCACCCAGGTGCCCCACAACAACTTATTTCTTAATTTTCTGAGGTAGAGAGATGCCTACCCACCAAGGAAGACAGCTACTATCCAGATAATTCATTTTATTTATGATCAGAGGGTTTGGTGGGTCTTGCAACTGGGAGCCAGAGACACTCAGAGCTATTTTTTTGACCACTCTGGCTATTACACTGTACTTCATTTTATAAGTTGGGCCTTAAAACTTAAAAAGAAATTGATCTCGGGCATCTGGCTGGCTCCGTCTGTAGAGCATGCAACTCTCGATCTCAAGGTTGTGAGTTCAAGCCCTGCATTGGGCATGGAGCCTATTTTAAAAAAAGGAATTGATCTCATGGCTCACTGTCTTCTCATTAACTCTGCAGTTCTCATTTGGGTTGATTGCTTAATGGAATTTTGCATTTTGGGGGGGTTCTATGAATCTCTGTATTTTGCACTTAACTCTCAAGTCATTTGAGTTTAACAGGACCCTAAGATATTAAATTGAAAAAATATGTATAAGAAAGACTTTTGAACTTGATATCACATTCTTTCATATTTCTAGGATTATGGAACTCTTACAGATATTTAAAATATCTTTTTGAATTTTGGATATCTCAAATGGCTTTCTTTTTTAAAAAAATTAAAAAATATTTTATTGACTTATTTGAGAGAGAGAGAGAGAAAGCACGAGAGGGGGGAGGGGCAGGGGGAGAGGGAGAAGCAGCCTCCCTGCTGAGTGCGGAGCCTGACCTGGGGCTCAATCCCAGGGCTCTGGGTTCATGACTTGAGCCAAAACCAAGAGTTGGACGCTTAACCAACTGAGACACCCAGGTGCCCCAGGAATTCAGGTTTTTAAAAAATGTAGTGTTCATATATTCATATTTTCACTAAGTCATTCATTCACATATTTATTGTACATCTACTGTTATTTTGCTTTTATTTTGCTAAGGTACGGTAACAAATACCAGTGGAGCATGGTAGATTCAGCTCAATTTGCAATATCTTCTGTAATGACATAAGCAGTCTTGTTCAGTAGGAATTGATGACCCAAAAGTCACACATAATTCTTTTGTTGCCAAAAATTCACTTATGTTCCTTGTACTCGCTATCAAGGCATTCATTCATTCATCCAGAGTTTATCAAGTGCCTATTATATGCCAGGTTTATGCCAGGCCTGGAGTTATGTGTCCTATGGAGATGCAAGGTGCATTCAGAGACGATAGTCCCCGCCAGCTTGAGGAGTGCACAGTGTGGGAGGGAAGACAGCCAAGTAAATGAACAGTTAAAGTTCACCATGGTAAGTGCAGTAGGAGGGCATGGATTGGGGGTGGAGGGTGGTGGGCACACTATCTAGATAGGGGTGAGGTCAGGAAGGACTTTCCGGGAGAGGTAATATCTGAGTTTTAAAGGAAAAACAGGGATTTGGTGTAGAGGAGGGAAGGGCTCCCGAGGCAGAACAGCAGGTGCAGAAGGACAGAGAGGTTCGCACCTGGGGACTGGTTCAGTCTAATTGCAGTCTAGGGTAACGTGAGCTGGGGGAGTGGCCCAAGATAAGGCCAGAGGAGAATGATGGGCTGGACTGTTGTGTGGGAAATTATCTAGATGCAGCAGTAGCTTCTAAGAACAGGGGTACCCGGCTGGCTACGTCAGGAGAGCGTACAACTCTTTATCTTGGGGTTGTGGGTTTGAGCCCCACATTGGGTGTAGGGTTACTTAAAAATAAAATCTTAAAAAAAAAAAAATAACATGACCAGGCAGGCTCTCCCAGCAGTCACAGAGTAGAGAAGCTTGCAGACCAAGTGAAGATACGTGAATGACACAGTTCATTAAATAGTTTCGAAACATGCAGCAAGAAGCCCGTGGAGAGATCTGGGGCTAGTTTAGGATTAGGTGCCTGCAGGGGGGAAGGACTGCCTCCCCGAATCCTGGGCTCTGCAGTGTGTACACATCCTGCTCTTTGCTGCATCAGCCTTCCCTGCCAAGAGTGTGGTTACAGGGGCCAGAGAAAAGGTTAAGGCAGGGGGCTCAGCAGATGGAGGCTGTATATGGCTAGCACACACTCATTCTGTCGGGGAGACTCAGGACTTGTATGCCTGGAAGAGCTGTGTGCCAGCTCTGCTTTTCATCTGTTTCTAGGCAGACTATACGTGGGGCCCTCCCAGGCGGCTGATTCAGGGGTGACGTAACTGTTAATCCGGAGATGGCATGATTTGTGTCTTAATAATATTTAAGATTTACTTGGTCTGTCCGTGACTCTCTGACTAGGGGTAGTACTCTCTTTTGTTCTTTTTATCTGTGTTCATTACATATATGTTCCATTGATGTCAGCGATCTTTAGCACGTCTCGTAAGTTACTAACTTGATGTATGAGTTCCGTCCACGCTGTTTGTTTGTCTTGTTCTCTACGTTGCAGAGCTGAATATTCTTCAGTAGCACAACATATGCGCAGATACAAAAGGTTTATATGCACTCATGAAGAATTTGGGCTTTATCCTAGGAATGGTAGCTTTTGGTTAATGGGGGATCATTCGTGGAGATTGGGAATACGGCAGGAAGGGCTGGTGGAGGGGCTGCTGTAAGGAATGCAATTTTGTGCAGTGTTTTGGTCAGCTTTGCTGAAATAACAGATGACCCTAGCATCTCATGGGCATGTAACAGCAAATCTTGGTTTCTTGCTCCCCTTATGTGTAGGCTCAGCTCGTTCGCTGCTGCTGTTTCAAGCTATGACTCTGCTCTGGGCTCTGCTCCGTGCGTCTTTCTCCTGCAGGGACCCCGGCTGAAGGAGCATGTCCATCTCAGGACATGCCATTCACGCACAGAGGGGAGGAACAGGGGCTGGCAGAAACTCAGCATAGTAGATTGTTTGTCCTGTACGATGTGGTGCAAGTGACATTCTGGGACTTCCAAGGCTAGATCGTAAGACACTTGGCAGCTTCTGCCTGGGCTCTTGGAACTCAGCTCCCTTGCTGCCAAGCGAGGATGCTCCAGCTGGTGGGCAGCTCTAACTTGCCAGCTGTGTGAGGGAGCCATCCTGGAAGTAGATCATCTGGCCCAGTCGAGGCACCCTGGCTTCATGCAGCAGAGTTGAACTGTCCCTGCCAAGTCCTGCCCACATTTGAGACTGAGCAAAATAAATCAGTAGCTTAAGCCACTAAATTTTGGGGTGGTTTGTTACATTGCACTGGGTAATGAGAACACTTGGAATGTCTTTTTTTTTTTTAAGATTTATTTATTTATTTACCTAGAGAATGAGCAAGAGCGAGAGCGAGCGAGAGAGACAGAGAGAGTGTGTGCACTAGCTGGGGGAGGGGCAGAGGGAGAGGGAGAAGTAGACTCCCCACCGAAGAGGGAGCGACATGGGGCTCGATGCCAGGACGCTGGGATCATGACCTGAACCGAAGGCAGACGCCCAACCAACTGAACACCCAGGCGCTCCACACTTGGGATGTCTTTTAAAACTTCCGCTCTTCCTCAGTTTACCAGCATCGGTGGGGTGGGCATGGGAAGTGGTCAGTGAGCAGATGGGGAGGCTAAGGCAGTACACCTTGGACAGGGGGCCTCGCGGGCTTATGGGACATCTCCAGGACCCGAGTAAGGTAGAAAGGCTGTGACAACAAGGGTACTTCTCTCGTTTTCTGACTCACCGAGGCACTCAGAAAATTAAGGTCCCTGGAACCCCCTTTTCCTGGGGTGTCTAGTCAGTCCCGGTTTTGCAGCATGACGTGGTTTCACCCGCCAGCTTATCATGTCAGCTCTTGCTCGCTAGGCAGTTGTGACGTCCCTTGTACTGTCACTTGATTTTCCAACACCCTTCTCCTGAAAGCGCCGTAGGGCACATCATCTCTTCAAATACTAGAGCGCGAGGATGAAGTTTGTAGCCGTCCTTTGTCCTCCGTGCTTCCAAAGCTGTAGGCCACAGGGGTCACGTCCTGCCTTTACTCTCCGAGCTTCACATGCCTCCCATCTCTGCGTGTCTCACACCTTCATCCGGTTTGTCACTGGAAATTTTAAAAGCCTAGTGTGTGATGAAGCTGGTGTGGGAGAATGTTGGTGTTGCAGTAGCAACATCTGGTGTCTGACTGCAGAACAGATGTTTTAGTTTAAACTGAACTCGTTTTAGTTGGGGTTCTTCAGAGGAGCCAAGCCAGCAGGGGGTGTGTGTGCGTGCATATATGTACATGTGTGTACACACACACACACACACACATATGTAAGGGAAGGAGGGAGGCAGGTGGCAGGGAGAGAGAGACAGAAACATTTATTTTAAGGAATTGGCTCACCTGATTGTGGGGTCTGCAGGTCCAGAATTTGCAGGGCCGGCCAAGAGGTGGGACACCCAGGGAAGAGTAGGTGTGGCTGCTTGAGTCAGGTCATCGGGGGGCTGAATTCCTTCTTCCTTGGGGGAACTCAGTCTTCTTCTCAGAAGGTCTTCAACTGGTTGGATGAAGCCTCCTCACATTATGGCAAATAATCTGCTGTACTCAAAGTCCACTGATTTGTTTACTTGTTTATAAAAGATTTATTTATTTATTTGAGAGAGCTCGCTCGCACATGAGCAGGGGGAGGGGCAGAAGGGGGGAGAGAGAATCCTCAAGCAGAGTCCCCACTGAGTACGGAGTCCAATGCGGGGCTTGATCCCAGGACCCTGAGATCACTACCTGAGCCAAAATCAAGAGTGGGACACGCAACCCACTGAGCCACCCAGGAGACACCCAAGTCCACTGATTTAAATGTTACTCACATCTAGGGGCGCCTGGGTGGCTCAGTCGGTTGGGCCTCCAACTCTTGAGTTTTGCTCAGGTCATGATCTCGGGGTAGTGAGATGGAGCCCTGGGTCGGGCTCCCTCTGGCTGTGGAGCCTGCTTGAGATTCTCTCTTTCCTTCTCCGTCTACCCCTTCCCCCTCCCTCTCTTAAAAAAAAATGTTAATCACATCTAAAAAAATCCTTCAGGGTCACATCTGGACTGAAAGTTGGCCACAGATCTGGGTATCGTGGCCGAGCTGAGTTGACAGATCAAATGAACCATCCCCTGGTTGACCATCAACTGGCTGTTGAGATGTCTGTCCCCACATTTGCTGCAGAACTTCACCCCCCACATGCTGCTGGCAGCCTTGGGAAGGACAGTTCGCTGAAGAGCCACCCCTGAGAATGTAATCTAGTGCCCCTTGGCCCTGGGCCTTCCTCGTGGGCGTGTGTTGAGTACAGCAGGTAACATGGAAGGGATTTCTGCCAGGAAATCCCTTTGTTGAGGGCTGACCGGGGCTTCCTCTGCTTTGATCTTCAGGAGTAAGCCTTTGGTTTGACAGTCCCCTTTCTTTCTGGATCCCTTTGTTTCCACCTTGAAGTGCAAACTGGCAGCGCCCTGCTTGCTTTTAGACAAACACTGCGGGATGCATGGGTGACAGCCTGGCTTCGCTTTGATGGAGGACACGGTGCAGCTTGGGGAGTTTGCACGGTCTGGGGCTCATGGACCACGTTTCTGCAAAGAGGAAATGCACTTAGGCGAGGAAGCAGCTGGCTGAGTTGAGAAACCTGATCAGGGACGTGTGTGTATGGTTTTCCGGCCGCTTCCTGTCCTTCCCCGGGCTTCATTCATCTCCCGAGTCTGTCCTCCTTCAGGGGTGTCCGAGAATTTAAGTATTGGCTCCTTTTACACTAAATGCTTACTTTGACGCCTCGCTCCACACCCGGGCCCGCTCCAGCACGGTGCTCAGTCAGCGTTTGGACAACCGCACTCTGGGCCGGGTCTCCCCTGGCCGAGTACCTCTCCTCAGGCGGGGATTGCCAGCGACGCCCTAGAACAAAGACGCCGTTAGCTTCTCGCGGGCGGTTGTGCTGTTCCTTTTCACGTTTCCCGTTCTCCCTCATCTGCAAAGTCAGCTCTCGCCGAGGCCAGAGTTTATCTTCTCATCTTCCTGGGCTGACATCCTTCCTCCGTTCTCAGAGCTGGCAATCAGCTAAATATTTGCTCGAGTTGTCAGCTTCTGCTCTCATCCCGGATCAAAGGTGTCGGATTTGAAACGCGGAGTCCCGCTGAGACGCTGGTCAGGGGAATGCTGCTCACTCTGGCTGCAGGTCTGGTGGGAGGTGGAGAAGTCGGTGACCAGGTGGAGGGAAGGCTACCCATAGAGCTAAAAGAAAATGCCGAGGGTTCTCTTTCTCCAAGTATTCTAGACCTGTTAGTGGGTTTCAAGCTTTTGACTATAAAGATTTGCATTTATTGAGTGTTTCCCACCTTTTTAAATGGCTTCTTGAACGAGGAACATTAGATTCAATTTGAATTCTGCTTCAGGAGAGAAATGAAATAGTAAGGAATGAGATTTTGTGGGATAGGGTTCACCCTTGGAGGGCCACAAGCCCTTGGGATACCTCGAACTTTTTTCACCCACCCCCTTGAGCCTCAGACCAGTTTTTGCCCACTCGGGGTATATGGTCCCCTCTGAGAATACCTGCTTTAGGACTCCATGTTTAGAATAGTAAGAGGGCCCCTCTATGGACCAGGCACTTTGCACATTACTCCTATTTATCTCTCCCAGTAACCTTGTGAGGTGGGTAATCTTACCATTTCCATCTTACAGACAGGAAACCCAAGCACAGAGAATTTGAGTGACTTGCTTGGGTCACACAGCTATAAGCCAGAGGAGCCAGGACTCAATTCAGGGCGTTGGGCTCTGGAGTCCTCCCACTGTCTAGGCTGTCCTGGAGTACTGTGGGAATAAGCAAAGTGCCTTGATTCTTTTCTTTTTTCTTTTTAAAATTGACATATAATTCATATCCCATAAACCTCATCCTTTTGAAGTATACAACTACAATTCAGTGGTTGTGCAGTCACCTCTGTCTAATGCCATTTTCATCGTCCCAAAAAGAAACACGTATCCGTCAGTAGCCACTTTCCACTTCCGCATTCCCTGCCCTGGCAACCGCTAATCTACTCGCTAACTCTTTAGATTTGTCTGTTTTGGATATTTCATATAAATAGAATCATGTAATATGGGACCTTTCATTATTGGCTTCCTTCACTTAGCATAATGTATTCAAGATTCATCTACGTTGTGACATGAGTCAGAATTTCATTCTTTTTCATGGCGGAATAATACTCCATTGTATGGATCTATACATTTTATTTATCCCTTCATCTGTTGATAGACTTTTGGGTTGTTTCCACTCTTTGGTTATTATGAATAATGCTGCTATGAACATCTTTATACAACTTTTGTGTGTGGACATAATATTTTCAGTTCTTTTAGTTATATACCTAGGAGTGCAATTGCTGGGTCATTTGGTAATTGTGTGTTTAACTTTTCTTTCTTTCTTTTTTTTAAAAGATTTTATTTATTTTAGAGATACAGAGAGACAGAGAGTGGGGGTAGGAACAGAGGGAAAAGGACAAGCAGATTCTGTGCTGAGCACAGAGCCTAACATGGGGCTTGATCCCTTGACCCTGAGATCATGACCTGAGCTGAAATCAAGAGTTAGATGCTCAACTGACCCAACTCCCCCAGGCGCCCCTGTGTTTAGCTTTTTGGAGAACTGTCAAACTCTTTTCCAAAGAGGCTGCACCATTTTGTATTTCCACCAGCAGTGTAGTAGGGTTCTGATTTCTCAGCATCCTCAAGAACACTTGTTAGAATCCATCCTTTTGATTATATCCATCCCAGTAGAGGTGAAGTATCTCATTGTGGTTTTGATTTGTGTTTCCCTAATGACTAATCAGGGATGTTGTTCATCTTTTCAAGTGCTTGTTGCCATTTGTGTATTTTCTTTGGAGAAATGTCTCTTTAGATCCTTTGTCCATTTTTAAAAAGATTTTATTCATTTATTTGAGAGAGAGAGAGAGCACCAGTAGCGGGGAGGGGCAGAGAGAGAGGGAGAAGCGGGCTCCCCACTGCAGGGCTCAATCGCAGGACCCTGAGATCTTGACCTGAGCCGAAGACAGACACTTAACCAACTGAGGCACCCAGGCAGCCCCCTTTGTTCATTTTTAAATTGGGTATTTTGTCTTTATTGTTGTGGAAGTTTTTTCTTTCTATATTTTTATACATTGTGGATACAAGTCTTTTATCAGATTATGTGATTTGCAAATATTTTCTCCCATTTTGTGGATTGTCTTTCCACTGTCTCGAAGCTATTCTTTGAAGCACAAAGATTTTGATGAAGTCCCATTTATCTGTTTTTTTCTTTTGTTGCTTGTACTTTTGGTGTCCTGTCTGAGAAACCATTGCCTCATCCAAGGTCATGACAATTTACACCTGTATTCTTCTAAGAATTTTGTAGTTTTAGCTCGTATATGGAGGATTTGACCCAGTTTTTAGTTGATTTTTGTACCTGGTGTAAATGGCGTGAGGTAGGGGGTCTATCTTCATTCTTTTGCATATAGATATCCCATGTACGAGCACTGTCTGTTGAAAAAATTGTTCTTTCCCCATTGAATTGTCTTGGCAACCTCATCCAAAATCAATTGCCTGTAGGTGTATGTGTTTGTTTCTGTGCTCTCAGTTCCATTCCATTGATCTGTATTTCTGTCCTTAGGCCAGTTGGACCTTGACTTTTGAACCCCATGTTTCCTGGGTGAGCAAGTTCCCTCAAGGCAGAGGAGGCTTGGCTTGTGGGAATTCCCCTTCCCTCTGTAGGGTCGGGATTTGCCGCAGCGTTGGGCTGGCATGCTTCAATTATCTAGTTGTTTCTTCAGTCCTTTACAGATAATGTTTTATTGATGCTATCCAGCACTTTCTCATTGTTTTCAGCAAAAGTTAGTTCTAAAAAACTAACCTATCTATATAAAAAATGGAATTCAAAATTATCTCCGATTATAAAATTTGGGGCAGTGTATCCCTGAGATAATTTGTTTTGGGAAAGAGGAAAATTCTTCATGGCATCTTAAAAAAGGACCACTCTATTCACTTGCTTTTAAAGCCAGATTCATAATAGCTAGTAATCGAGGGTTTCATCAGTTGAGCACTTTGCTGTCCCAGGGTTTCTGCTGGGGGCATTGTATACTCTTGACTCTCGTTAACACAGCAAACCTATGAGATGACTGGTATTCACATCATTATTCCTGTTTTATGAATGAGGAAGCTGGGATTCCAAATGTTTTGAGACTTGCCTGAGGACACACAGCAAAGATGAACCCAGTTTGACCCAGACCCAGGTCCTCGACTCCAGAGCCAGGCTCCTAGACTCCCCCTCCTTCAGGGCTCCCCTTCTCCTCGTCCCTGGTTCACATTCTTCTTTTAGAAAAACTGGAACTTGTCAAAGACTGAGTTTTTTCTGCGTTCATTTCCCTGTCCCCCTTGTGGGAATGTGAGCTGGGACAGACAGGAGCTCTCCAGAGGGTCCTTGACAGTTGTTTCTGGTTGTAGAAATCTAGGGGAAGCCCCATGTAGAACTGCGGCCGCAGAGAGTCTGAGCATGAGAGAGAGTGCGGTGCCCAGGACGGGGAGTGCTCACGTGTGCCTGGGGGGCTCTGGGGCAGTTGGTCTCAGACCACACTACAGCAGAGCTGGTCTACAGGTTACGTTATAAATCACTGGGTATTGTGGACCTGTTGCTTTCTCCTATTTCCTGTTACTAAAGGGCACAGTGACGTATTTCCATGTCTGGAAAATGGCCCTTTCCCCTTTCAGCTCCTTGAAAAGTGATGGAGACTTCAATTGCTTTTAAAAGAGAGGGCTGAGGTAATTGGGTGATGGGCATTAAGGAGGGCACGTGATGTGATGAGCACTGGGTGTTACATGCAGCTGATAAATTATTGAACACGACATCCGAAACTAATGATGTACTACGTGTTGGCTAATTGAACTTAAATAAAAAATTAAAAAAAAAAAGAAAAAAGAAAAGAGTGGGTTGTATTTACTGTTTTGGAAGCCCTGTTGTCAGGTAGAAACAAGAATGTTGGAGCCAGAACATCTTTGATGTTAATAAAATGCAATATCCAGTAATTCATTACGTTTGACTGTAATTTAGGGGTGGGAGCTGAAGGGAAAAGTATCTGCTTATTTTAGAGAAGAACAATCTCACCGTCTTTTTCTTCCTCCTCCCGCGCCCGTGTTTTCTCAGATTGTGAAGTGGTCCGACTGCTGTTTGCCATTAGCTTGCAGACCTGGGGATCCTTATCAATTAATTGCTGAAGCAAGCGTGGATGACTTCAGCAAGCTGGGGGTGGCGTTCATGGAAGATAGACTCCAGATGGCGGATGGATTAGTACCTCAAAAGATTGTTTGTAAGTGACTTTAGAAATGTTTCCATCAGGGGTGCCTGGCTGGCTCGCTCAGAAGAGCAGGCAATTCGTGATCTCTGGGTTGTGAGTTTGAGCCCCATGTTGGGTGTAGAGATTACTAAAATAAATAAAAACTTAAAAAAAAAAAGAAATGTTTCTATTATAGCAGGAGACCATTGGTTATTAGCTTAAGGATTGTTGAACCCTCTTGTTCGATGTGGCTTAAGGCAAATGCTTATCTTCAGTTTAATGCAGTCAGCAGGTTGGATATAATTGTAACAGTATGAGATTCATACACGTGTTAGGTTTTTTTGAGACCCTTATTGATAGTGCTTTTGAAATTCTTTTTTTTTTTTTTTTAAGTGGGCTCCGTGCTGGGCCCAACATGGGGCTTGAACTCACGACCCTGAGATCAAGACCTGAACCAAGATCAAGAGTCAGACCCTTACCCAACCGAGCCACCCAGGCACCCCAGTGCTTTTAAATTTTTTTTTTTAAAGATTTTATTTATTCATTTGACAGAGAGAGACAGTGAGAGAGGGAACACCAGCAGGGGGAGCGGGAGAGGGAGAAGCAGGCTGAGCAGGGAGCCTGACGCGGGCTCGATCCCAAGTTCCTGGGATCATGACCTGAGTCGAAGGCAGACGCCTAATGGCTGAGCCACCCAGGCGCCCCTGCTTTTAAAATTCTTAAACAAGGATTTTCCATAATTGCATTATCCACAAGATGGCGTGCATATAATATTTGTTTCCCACAATCTGAAAAGTATAACAAATTTCTAGACTACAGTTTGGCTGAATGGAAAGTATAACCATGTTTCTACAAAGTTCTAATTCTAACAGTTTTTTACTTAAAAAAATATATGTCAGTATTTCGGGATACATCCTTTTTTCAGGAAACATGCGAAATATTCTTTCTTAATTATGTTTAAAAATTGAGTTTCTATGTCCATGAAAATCTTCATTTGTAGCTTGAGCAAATGAGTGCTACTGGCTCTGGAAATCCTTGTAAATCATTTAATTTCCCCATTTGGCATGTGCACATGCCCATACGATGTCAGATGCATAGCAAGTCCTCCATAAATGTTTTTCGAATCAGCGATTATAAACTTCTATTCCAGTCCTGAGATAGAAGATACTGGAAGGACCCTTTTCCCCCATTGATCCCATGAAGTGTCCCGAGAGCACCTTCTGCTTGGGGTATGCCTGGGTACACTAGATATGTGCCTTTTGTTTCTCGGTTTCATTATCTTATAGGAGACTGACACCCAAGAAATCGGTTCTGTAAGTAAGTAGGCACAATTACCTCTCTGAATCCCACTTTGTTCACCAACCGATAAGGGGATCTGGGGCTTCCAGATTCACAAGGTAAAGGTGTTGTAGAAATGTGGGATTTGGGATTTCACTCTCGGGAAGGTTGGGCGCACCCTCCCCGCAGGTGGCAGCAGTGCCGTGGTTCCAGTGGGTTCCAGTGGGTTCCAGTGGATGCCGCAGACTTGAGGCAGGACCGCAGGTGGGGGCTGGCGGGCGGGCTGCCCTGCAGGAGTCATGGAGTGCAGAGAGCACCGTGAGGTTTTGAACTGAGCTGCGTGACAAACCAGAAGGGCTGATGATTGTCTTTTGTTCGTGTTTTAGCCGTGCACTTGCAGGACCATACTCTGAAGGCACTGGAGGATCAGCCAGCTAACAAGCAAGCCCAGATCCTACCGCAGAGTCCTGAACCTTCCGCTGAGAGTAAGCCTGAGCCAGACGTTATGGAGCATGTTGGTAGAGATGACCCCAAGGTTCTTGGTGCACAACCCATACCAGGGAAAGGGGGTGCCTCTGGCAGCGAGCCTGCCGAGGAGGGTGACAGAGGAGTAGGTTCCGTCGAGCACTGTCCGCTCCATCTGTCTAGTTGCCATGAGTGTCTGGAGCTTGAGAATAGCACCATCGAATCTGTGATGTTTGCATCTGCAGAGAACATTCCAGATCTTCCCTACGATCACAGTGGCAGTTCGGAGGATGTTGCTGATGATATCCGCCTGGAGAGAGAAGGGAGGAGGGTCAACATCACGGGAAAGGCCCCCAACATCCTCTTCTATGTGGGCTCTGCCCCCCAGGAAGCCCTGGACAGGTTCCAGGAGGTCCGGTTGGTTCTGGCTGACTGTGTGGACACCGACAGCTATACGCTCTACCACCTGTCACGGGAAAGTGCTCTCAGAGACCCGTGGTCAGACAACTGTCTGCTGTTGGTCATTGCCACCCAGGAGGCTATTCCCGAAGACCTTTCCCAGAAGTTCATGGCCTACCTTTCTCAGGGAGGGAAAGTGTTAGGCCTGTGTTCGTCCTTCACATTTGCTGGCTTCCAGGTGACGAGCAAGAGTGTGCTCAAGGAAACAGTCCAGAACTTGATTTTCTCCAAGGCTGACCAGACCCAGCTGAAGCTCAGCATCCTGAGCAGTGGCTACGTTTTTGAGGAAGACCCTGGGGAGCGGCTCAGCCTGGGCAAGCTCAAGGGTCACCTGGAGAATGAGGACCAGGACAGGCTGATAGTACAAGTGCCTTTTGGAACGCACGGAGGAGAAGCTGTTCTTTGCCAGGTACGGAGGCTGGCATCGCGTAGGGATCTTTGGGGATCTTTGGCAGAGAGTATCCTCTTTGAGGCTGAACACCAAAAGGGTCAAGAGGCTGCGCTCTGTGGGTACTTTTGATCCTTGGCTGGGGACTTTTTGCTGATGCTGAGTACGTTTAGATGAGGGCTTTCCTGTCATATGGATGTCCCATTTCACCAAAACACGCGGTGCAGGAACGAAGCAGAAGGTGTCATGGCTGATGTAATGACTACTGGTTAACTGAGGATTGGTCAGAAAATTCTTTTTCGTTTTGATCTGTACTGGTAATTATCTTTCCAAAATACATTAGTCTACTCTTTTGTCTCAAAGCACACTGTGGTCAGTATAATTGACCCTTTTAGTTAATGTAGGGAGTTGAGTGCCTTGGGCTGCTGATTTTCGGTGTTAATAACCCTCACATCACAACATTGTAGTTGATGTCAGGGGTTGTGTGAATGTTAACTCCGGGGGTAGTGAGTGTTGAAAACTTCTCAAATCCTCATTTCTTTTATGATTTTGTCACTCTTCAAATCTAAGTGCTGAGAACGATTTCAGATAGAATATTGAAGTGATTTAGATTTATGGCACATTAATACAGCTGACCCTTGAATAATATGGCTTTGAACTTCATGGGTCCACTTGTGTGGAATTTTTTGGCTAAATACAGTACACTGTAAATGTATTCTCTGTTCCTTATGATTTTCTTAGTAATAGTTTCCTGCAGCTTACTTTATTGTAAGACTAGAGTATATGATACGTATAACATACAGAATATGTGTGAATTGACTGTTCATGTTACCGGTAAGGCTTCTAATCAACACTAGGCTGTTAGTTAAGTTTTTGGAGAGTTGGAAGTTATATGCAGGTTTTCGACCGCACGGTGAGGTCAGTGACCCTTGCCCCCACATTGTTCAATGGTCGGCTCTATACAGGTAAGGAAAAAGTGGGAAGGAAGAAGGTAGGATGTGCTACAACCCCCCCCCTTCCCAAAATCTTTGGCTCATCTGCTGACTTTTTCCCCACTTTCTTTCTCCTTTTCCTTTTTTTGTTTGTTTAAGCAGATGGAAGCAGGATAGACTGTTTCCAAATTCCTGATCATTGACTGCAAACTTTTTAATAGCTCAGGGCAGAAAGTTTTTGTTAGAGTTAGATGAACCCTTGTCCCTAAGGATTTGTTATCTAATGAGAAGGTTAAGTAGATGTAGATATTTTGCCCAAAATAGTTCCCAGGGTGCGTGCAACAGAGTTTGTTTTATTATAGGGATCTTTTTATTGAGTTGGAGAATCATTTCCTTTTTTTGTTGTTGATTTTCATTTCATATGCTGTCCTAGGAGCTAAGTCTCTTGGCTTTTCTGACCAAACATTCTTTAAGGGGTCATAAATTTGTTTCTTTACTATTCCAAAGCCCACTCATTTGTTCTTAAGGTAATGCTCAGGCAAAGATGCATATAATTAAGAAATCTGGACAGCAGGATAGATGAATGCATACAAGCCAAGCAGGTTTCACGTAGGCTGCAAAGCACATGAATTAGTTCGGAGGCCTAATAAATGTTCCTCTTATCTTTTTCTCTGCAAAGATGGTAACTATAGCAACTGTGCATTCTCAGAAAATCCACTTAAAAACTCGACTTCCTAGAGCTGTATTTCAGTTTTGAATAGTGACTTTTACCACCCCTGTGCACAGACTTGTACTAGAAAATTGATTCGGCACTGCTGCGATCCATTTCTGAGTGACATGGCAACTCCGCTTGCCACACCATTTAAATTGACCCCGCTGTCATAAAATTTGATACTGCCTGCATTGCTCTAGGAAAAAAAAAAAAGGCAATACGATGCAGCTTCAAAAATCAGATTCAGAGGATTAGAATGTCATTTTTGATTTTAAATGACTTCCAGTCTCTGTGTGACAGGGTCACTGCTTTCTGCTGAGACCTGTGTCACTACAATACCTCGCTGCCGAGGGCAGCCAATAAATGTTATCGCGGGCTGGTTAGTTTCCTCTTTCCCTGGTCAGTTTCATAGTCTTCATCTCTAATAAATCGAGTAATGATGTAACCCAGTAAGAGGGGGCAAAGCACTTCAGGGGCACACCACAGCCGCGCAGTAGGTGGCAGTCTCACGGCCAAGGAGCTGTATATGGACGCCTTTACCGTTCATCACGAGGAAAAAGGACATTTTCATGTGCTTGCTGTAACGATCAGGTTTGCAGGGGAAATTTAAGGCTGTGGATTAATGCTGACATTGGATTATCAAATGGACCAGGACTTTGCGTGAAGTTGCCCAAATGGATTTAAAAATATTTTATTTCCTTATTTAGCATAGCACATGGCAGGAGTGGTCTGGTTTTTTGAGCAGAGTTTCTTAGCCCCAGCACTGCTGACATTTTAGGCAGATCCCGTTCTGTGGTGGAGTCGTCCCGTCCCGTGCATTGTAGGGTGTTAACAGTGCTACCCACTAGATGCCAGTAGCAAACCGCTGCCCCCCACCCCTGTTTGTGATTGGAGATGTTTTAGTTCCAAAAGCCTTAATTTTAGAAGAAGTCAAGGTATAGAAATGGACCCATCAGTATAGTAACAGTATTATAGCCAGAGGCGAGATGTGTGTTGGGTCCCACGGAGCTCCAGGAGTGCAAGTCCAGAAGCACACGCTCTCTGACCTGTGAACTGAGGTGTGGAGCCAGAGGAGGTCTCTCTTCTTGCTTCCGTTGTCGAAGCAGCTACTGTTGAAGCCCACAAAAGCACTCCTCTCACGCTGTGCTTTCTCTCACCTCCTGGAGCTCTGGAGGCCTGCTTGTGCGGCAAGCCTTCCTTTTCCTCTTTGGCCTGGCTCCTGTGTGGCTGTGAGTTCAGCACACCTCGCTGCGGCTGCTTCCTGGGTCTTCTGTGTATTCTCCAGCCTGGGGTGTCCGTGTGCCATTCGTCATGCTCACGCCCTCCCCTCTGGGCCCAGGTCCGGGGAGAACGTGGCTCATTTTATTCCTGCCACCTGGAAGGGGTCATCTCCAGGAGAGCCACTGGCTTTGTCCACTGGAGAGGAGAGGCCACCTTTAGGGAGAGGACGCAGGGACGAAGGAGACTCGGATTCGGATACCTTGACTGATTTCACTTCTCTCCCTCCGCCTCTCTCCGTGGCTGTTTGGGGGACAGACTCACTCCTGTTCCTGGCCGACAGGAGCAGCCCTCGGCTGGCCCGCCGTAGCATGGGGCTGCGCTGGACTGTCTCTCCACACTGTTTCAGATTGGCATCAACTTTGCACAGTTGGACCATTTTGGACAGGATATTTGGACAGTATTTTTGACTTGATTAAATCTTTGGTGGGAATTGAGAGTTATTACATTGCTCAAAGGCTGGCACCTTGCTTTTTATTTTCATCATGCTCCTCTAATATCTGGTCAGGAGCTCTGCATACAACAGAAATCCACAGCTCATCCCTGGCAAAGGCAAAATAAAATAAAGCAAATATGCTTAGGTTTCTCAATATTCTGGCACCGTCCAAGGCTCTAATGGCCAGTTAAGATCTGCCCTCAAGAGGACCAGAAGTTCTAGTCTGTTCCTTCAAACCAAGACACAGACCATTTGTTGATCGGTGGGGCTGTTTTATTTATTGTTATTTAAAAAGATTTTCTTTATTTACTAGAGAGAGAGAGAGAGCGCAAACGAGTAGGGGGAGGGGCAGAAGGATAAGCAGAGTCCCGCTGAGCAGGGAGCCCGATGTAGGGCTTGGTCCCAGAAACCCCAAGATCGTGACCTGAGCTGAAGGCAGATGCTTAATTGACTGAGCCACCCAGGTGCCTCTAGGTGGGGCTGTTGTAATTTTAAGTGAATGGCAAAGCCTGAACTAGATAGATGAAGCCCTGAATCTTAAATTCAATCCAGGTGAAGGGAGGTGGTGGGGCGGGGCTCTCTGGGGTCCCCCAAGCCCCACTTCTTCTATTTGAATGCCTGCAGACACTCTCACAATGGTGAGTGAGGCTCCTCTCCTTCCTGGTGGTGTTTCTCGGTGGTTATGACTAACAGGTAGAGTGAGAGTTTCCACGCGACCCATCGTGCCTCCCGGAGTTCAGTAACCACTTTAGTTGGCTTCTCAGCACAGTCCCATTTCTAAGTGTTTAGTAATCAAGTTAGGCAACTTGCCCAAGGTCCCCCAACGGGTTAGTGACACAAGTCGGGACCTGGGCAGGGTCTGATTACCATCCAGGCTCGTTTACGCACCGCCTTTCCGCCCGACCGCCACGACTTCAGTCGGCTCCTTTGACTCTCTTTACGGCTTGTCGTGACTCCAAATGGTCAAGTTCAACGTCTATATACCGTTGATCTTCACAAGGGTTTCTCTTGGGGTTTTCCGAAATGCTGGTAAAGACACTGTTTCTCCTACGGTCGGCAAGGGCCCCGATTTAGGGTTTACGAAGCGGTGTCTTTCTCCCTCAGGCGCACTTAGAACTACCTCCCGGTTCTTCCGTGGTGCAAGCCCGAGAAGATTTCGATCTGCTCAAATCAAGCAACTCTAGAAGATACGAAGTCCTTCGGGAGATCCTGACGACGCTCGGCCTGAACTGTGACATAAGACAAGCTCCTGCCTTAACGCCTCTTCACCTGCTGCCGGCCGCTGAGGTGAGTGTGTGCTCGGCGGGGAAGGGGCCGCCTCGGTCGCCTTTCTTCCGAACGGTGCCCCGGTTCCTCCTCAGTGGTCTTGATTTTGATGTCTTTTTTATTTAGACCTCAGGTTTGGGAACGGTCTTAAAGATGCCCAAGTGTAGCTGATATTTTTGGTGTTTGTATGTAAGGGGGGGAGGGAAGACTGTTGGCGTTTAGAAGGTGTTGTGTCTTAAAGGTCACGGCCTGTCCGCTTTAAGGGGGCGGAGGGTCACTCTTTTATGTGTCAAGAGTGCATTTGGAAACCACAGTTCATTCATTTGGGATTAAAAAGCTTTGTTTTGATCCGGGCCTTTCTCAGGGAATATTTGGATGGGAAAAATCCCAAGTTCTGTATCATTCATGCTGATGCCATCTTGTGGCAGAAGGGGCTCTGCAGTTCGTTTTGGTCGCCCAGTCGTGTCTAAGAGGAAAATGCCCGCAGAGCTGGGAATGTGTTCAGGAATTTTCCTGGGCTTTTGTCTGCCTTTGATGCCTGTGGTTGTTACCTGGGTTGGGCAGGTTGCCACATTCTGTAGGGGTGTGTCCTCCTGCTAACCCCTTGGCTTTGCCAAGCTGTCAATTTCTTACTAATTGTGGCAAATTATTTGGAGGTCTTTTTCCCGTCTCCCCTACACAGGGAAATTTGTGAGTGTAGTGATATGACCATGTAGTTTCAGCAAATGCCTGAAAGTCCAGGTGACTCTACCCACCAAACTTACCTGCTTTCCCTCGAAAAGAACAAAGTATACCTCCTACCTTAACATTTTTAAAAGAGAAGGAACTCCCTTTTGGGTTATACTCTATCCCTTGGCAAACTTAGTTTTCGGAGGAGAGTGGAGCTGTGGGTTATCTGGGTGGGATGTGCTCACTTGGAGAAGACAGTTATAAACTCCACGCACATATAAGATTAGGATACCTCATAGGATTATATGAGGGTTGCAAGAAACAATTATGTTAAGGTTTTGTGTAAATTATATTATTTAAAAGACAGTCCAATTATTAATATTGGATTGTTCGGAGTTTTAATAAGTTACATGTGTATAATGTCCCTAAAAGTGCCTGGTATCTAGTCTAAAAAGATGCTGGATCATGTTTTAAATTTTAAAAATGAATGAAATTGGAATGGATGATTTTTTTCCATTTAAGAAACATTCTTTTATTGCATTTTCATTATGGTTTTTAGCCAATTTGCATTCTTCTTATTTTATTTTTTTATTAAAAAAATTTTTTTAAGTTTGTTTATTTTAGCAATCACCACAGCCAACATGGGGCTTGAACTTAAACAACCCCAAGATCAAAAGTCCCCTGCTCTTTCGACTGAGCCAGCCAAGTGCCCCGAACTCTTTTTACTGGGTGCTCTTAGGGATTCATGGTATGACTTTGGTTTGTGCTTTTATCTTGGGAATTCAAACTCCACATCATTTGTCTCTATTTTAAATGTTCAGTTAATAGAAGGAAAAGCGTCAGATCCATCTTGTGACTTATATTAAAATAAAGTGGGTCCTCAGAGCTTCACCTCCTATAGATGGCCCACCTATTGTCCTCCCACTTTGGAGGGATGGGGCAGAGCCTCGTGGGTAAGGGTTACTGGTCCCAGGGGAGTTGTGACGATCACGTCCTAAATCTTCTCTGTCCCTCCTTTCCTGCTCATGGAGGGCTGAGACCGGCTATGTGAGGAAATGCCTGCTTGTTCTGAGGTCGCGGAGCGAGATAGACCAGGCTCATCTTGGCAGTGCTCCTTGACCTTTCCTGGGAGTTCCGACCACACTGGTCTTAGGACTTGCCCCTCTGGACTCCTGGATGTATCAGTGAAGAGGAAACAGTGTTCTCAAGGTTTGAACTCCAGGCATTTCCCGTGGTTCTTTAGGATGGGTGTAACCTGAAACACCTAAGCCTAGGCTTTGAATTGTGTGTCTGCTTATATTAATGTACACTTTAACCTGCCTGTGGGTGGGGGCATACATTTCCTCTGCTGACCGTTGACCCTCATTCAGAAACCTGGGAATAAAGTGCTTGAACGAGATTAAAGCAGGTATTTGTTCTATGTACAGATACACAGACACCCCACATAGATTCCAAGCCTACCAAGTTCCTCTGTACATAATACGTTTGGAAAAGAGCCATTTTCAGAAACGTTCTCTTCTCATTTCGGGTCTTCTAATTGGTCTGGTTGCTCTTGGATCTCTACCCTGTGGATTACTTTTTCTCCCAACTGCTTTTCTCTCGAAATTCCTTTTTACTTGGGGAGCCGAAGGAACCAAGTGTGTGAGCATGAGGTTGTTGTATATATCCTCATTTCTTAGTTTTATCAACTCCTCCTAGAAGTCTTTGAATCTGCGGTTAAAGGAAATTCAAGAATTCAGGGTGTTCGAGTATGTTTGCCTGGAATACAATTATCATGCAAATGAATGTGAAGGGAGACCGATCCACACCTTGATGGTCTTTCTGGTGGCAGCTGCGTCAGTCCTCTGGGTCTTCTCCTAATGCCGAGGTGGAGACATCTAGGAACATCTTCTAGTCATTGTGCAGGTGGTTCAGCGTTTACAGAGAGTTTGGGATGACAGATTGGGAAGAGAGCTGGGTCGTCGTATGTTCTATTTGGTTTTCTTTCCTGCAGCCTTCTTACTAAATCTTAGATCCCCATGGAATTAAGGCACGTCAACGCTCTGTGCTGTTGGGAATCAGCCACCTCCCACCGCACGGTGTCGCTGCTGAGCTGGCTGCCCGGTGAACGGACACTTTGGACTGTCGAAGCAGTTCAGAGACTTTTTTTTTCTCTCTGCACCAGCTCCACATACTTTAGTAGTTTTCCATTACACTGGTGGCACTTTCTTTTGGGTCTGTAGGAATTATTTCAGCGTCACAGTTCGTATTCGTCTTTCATTAAAGCATCTTGCTCTGTGCTAGGTATTATTTGAGGATGGGATGTGAAAGAACACAATAAACACACTCGCTACCTGAATCGTTTCCCTGTTTTTTCTGTGCACACCAGTGGTGTTTGCAGAGTGTGGTGCCTAGGCCCTTGCTCTGCATAGCAAACGGTGCAGGCAGGAGATTCACGGGGGCACCTATGAGCTTCCACATTACTACGACATCAATGGAAAAGAACAGCATGGTGATCCAGGTAGGAAAAAAACACTCACCCAAAGTACAGATGACTCTTGGTGTTTGCTAGGGATGTGTTCTGAGGCCTTTCCCGGCACCCACACGCCCCAGCAGCATGTGATTTCCCCTGTAAAATCCAGTCATGTATGGCCTCATACGTGTCACCATGCATGACACCATGAGGAAGCAGGGCTCGGTTGAGGTGCGGCCTCTGGGTGACTGGGGACTTCCCGTTTATTCAAAACTCCCAGGGGCAGGATTGAAATTCAGGCCTCAGCAAAATTATTGCTCTTGTCCAAGCAAACAAAACACATGAGCACACGTATACCTAAACTTTTTTATTTTCTTAATTTTCTGTGACGTACATGTATTATTTTTATAACAAGCAAAACCAGTTACTAAAAATGCACACAAATTACTGTTATTGGACTTTGAAGACATCCCAGAAACGGTCACAACTTGAGTGTTAAGAAGCAAGGACTCTTGTGTGGATATCGGCAGTTTATTTAATATTTGGCGTCTATATCAGTTACTCTAACAGCATTAGCTGTGTTAGTAATGACTTGACTCTGGGGAATGGCCAGTGAGAGCTACGCTGCTGGGTTTAATCATGGCTCTCTCTTTCCTGTGTGGGTGCCCCCGGGCCTCAGCAGTGCATTCATGCCTGTGGGCGGAAGGTGCTTCTGGGGGTCCTGGGGATCCTGGTGGAAGCTTATAATTTGAGTGCCCCCACCCCTGCTTGGATGTTTCTCCATGGAACCCCTCGAACTATTTCTCAGAGAAGACCACAGCTGTGCTGACGTCTACACAGGGAGCCCTTTCAAACAGATGACTTCCTTCCTGGAGGTGTGAGTAGAGTGAGAGGCTCAGAGGATACGCGGCTGACCCCAGATTACTGGATGGCCACCACACCGACCTCTTGCCACTGGTGTTGCTGGGAAGTTAGCGGGAATACACCTTTCCTGTGGGGACCCGTGTGTGAGAGTGTGTGTGTGTGTGTGTGTTTGTGTGAGTGACCTCGATTTGATAGAAAAACACAGCTCTTTCCCTTGCAGACCTAAAGTCCCACGGAAAAACTCGCCCTCTCATTTCCATTTCTCTGGGCTCTGTTTCCATTTTTGTCCCTGCCAGGGGAGGGTGTGCGGCGAGCTCCAGGGGTTTGTGCTTGGAGGGGCAGCTGATTGATTGGGACAAGCCGGGTTGGGATCTCAGTGCAGAGCCGACTGCCGGTGGGTCCCGTTCGATTTCCCAGCCCGACCAGGGGACGGGGGAGAGGATGGGATAGTACACAGCCTGCCTGGCATGCTCGCCTACCCTGGAACATCACCGCTCGGGGTCTGGGGCTTTCTGAAACTACAAAGCTGGCATTCTTTCGGGCGTTCCTTGTGGCTGGTAGCTGATGGTATTCCTCCTAAGACGGAGGCAGGCAAGACGTTGGCAGGAGTCCTGTCAGGGAGAGGGTATGTGGTTCCTTTGCCTCGGGGTCGCAATGTAACCGTAACAAGAAGTGACAACTGGGGTCGTTTTTAAAGCAACCGGGAAGAAATTGTCATGTTGTGTGTATATGTGTAATTTCGGTAGTGTGGGTGTTGTGGGATGGGTCCTCTATTCTTTAAAACAAAAACTAGTATCACATTTCATTTTGATTCAACCCCAAATCATTTGCCGTGGAATGCCTTCTCCCCCACCAAAAAAAGCAGGTAGGAGTAGTTTCAATATGTGTAAATGTTTAAAAATTTCCTAGTGTAGTCCCTCCCTCCCCGGGGAGTTTCTTTTCTGATATTGGTTGCTTTAGGAAGAAACTGAGACTAAATCATACCACATGGGTCTTATTCCTCCTTCTCTAACTGATCTCTTCATTTAGCAAACTTCTGAGTGCGTACTATGCGTGAGACCTTTCTGTGGAAGTTTCTGGAAAACAGACACATTCCCATCTCATGGCATGCAGCGTAGGTAACCAGGTGCCCCCACAGGTGTCACAGCCTCATCTGGATCTCCCGGTGGCCCTGACAGGTGGGAAGCCAGGGCTGGGGTCCTTACCCCTCGGGAGAGCAAGCCGGATTGTGGAGCAGTGAAGCATCTCATGTATTTTTCTGACTTAGTTAGAATTCTCCAATTTAAAAACAACACCCCCTTGCATTCCATGTTTTAGGGTAGTATTTGGCATGGCATCCTCCCTCCCTCCACCTTTAATCGTAGTTCTGAATCTCAAATAAGTACAGTGAGATGGAAACTTCTAGTGTTACTTTAAAGCACAGCGTAGAAAATAATTTTTAGAGATCCAAATTAGAGAGAAACTCAGAATTCCAGGTGCGCTCTGAATAGCGTTTGACATGTGGCTGACGTGGTGTTGGGGTAGCTATTTTATAATACGGCCCCAGCTAAAGAGCAGCTGGCAGATTAAAGCAAACATTTAAAAGCTTTTATAGCTATGAATGTTCAGGGGTCTTTCATATACCTTTCTCTCCTTTCTTTCTTCCTTCGCCCTTTGCCCAAACTGGAAATGTTTTGTTCATTTTAACTGACTTCCTGTTATCGAGCATAATACCTATGGCAAAGGCGACATGATGGGTTTTGACGTTGAAATGCAAAAGAGATAATATGTGGGGTGTTTTCCTTAGCTGCCTTTTTATTTAAGTCTGTCTTTTTGCCGGGAGAGGCTTTTCAGCTACTGTATAGACCGAATTGTTATTTGCATCTTATTTTCACAAGAATGTTTCCAAGAGACTCCTGCAGAGTAAATACATCTGGGCCCTCAGCCCAGGGCAGGTGAGGGGACTGATAACGTGCCTGTGGGAGACCCAGGCGGCCGCAGCTTGGCTTGTTTTCCACTCGGAGTGGGTGCTGTTCTAGTTCGGTTCTTGCCGGCTGGCCTGGGGAAGAGGGGCGGGCGAGAGGGAGCTTCTCTCCCTGCCCTTGCTTTCTGCCGGGAGCGCCCTGTCTAGGAAGGGTGCTTTTACTTCTTTAGACTATTTATATCCACCGCTTCTGCACTCAAAGATCTGTGGATGGGAAACAGGCCCTTTTGGAATAAAAAGTCCTCCAAGACCAAATGCTTTCTGTCTCCTACACCAGCCCCCTAATAGCTGCCATGTGTGAGTGGGGACGGATTATGGCGTTGCCTCCTGGGGAAGTCGATTGAAGCTGTCTCTAGAAGTCTTGCAGCGTTCTCAGGAGCAGATTGTTGTCTCCCAGGCGGAAAAATACATCCTGGGGAATGAGCCCACACTGGCCCGGGGCTGGAGGGCATGGCCAAGGGGGCGGCCGGAGCTCCGGTGCGGAGCCGGGGTGCCCGTGTGGCGGCCGAGGGCTGGGGCCGGTCCTGCCCGCCGCCGGGCTGGGCACCGAGACCTGAGCTCCACCGATAACCGCCCTCCTTCAGTTTTCGGGCGTGGGAATGACAGGCGCGGAGCACGTTCTGTTTCCATTCATGATAAGAATTCGGGAATGTCGCTCCGGGAATTGTGCTGTCTTGAAAAACTGTTGATCACGTTTCGGGGTTTCGAAACCGACAGGCCATTTGTGGCCCCGGATGGCGTGTGATCTTGTTTCCCCTGCCTGAGCGGGAGGCTAGAGACAACTGGGTGCCAGGGTGCTGGAGTTCTGGACCTCTGCAGAGGGGCTGGCTGGGGCCGTCCGGGCAAAGAGCTCTCTGGCTTCCCCTTGAAAGCGGCCCGCGTGGCGGCGGGAAAACTCGGCTAAGGTTAGTCTGTCTGTCTGTCCCTTTCTCTCGGAGGTAAGAGAATGCTATAATCACTCTCAGTGCTCTCACTCCGGCTCCCCGGAGCTGCCTACCAGTGGGTGCGTTTTTCCAGACGCTGCTGTGCCAAGTTTGGGGCCACACAACAGCCTTCCAGATGCTAGATGTTTCTAGAAAAACTCTCTATTCTCCTCCTGCTTGTGTTGTATTTGTCTTTCTTAAAATGTTCTCTGGCTTTTGTTTAATCATACAACCAGTGGAAGAAATACTGGAGTAGAGATTGTCATTTTGGTTCTTACTGATTGTTGGAGATCCTGCCCCTCATAGAAAATTCTAGAGGTCAGACCCCATTGGGTGACGTGAGGAACGTGGCTTTGAATGAAAATATTTTAGAGCCTTTAGAATATTTGTTTTAGTGGATAGTTTTTAGAGGTATTTGAGTCTTTACAATTTTAACATGTGAAACCTATAAATAAATGATAAATGAGTGACTACATCGAATATATGCACTATATTCCTACGTTTACTTTAACGAAAACTTCTAGAAAATGCTATAAATTGCTGAAATAGAACCTTCCTTTGTGGAGAGGTCTTTTTCCCTGAGGACGAGAGAAGATTTAGGTGAAAATATCTACAGATTCCCGTTAAAAGGGAAACATCCTCTCCACTCGGCACAAGGAGATGTACAGCATAATCTTGTGGTTTGGGTGTAGGTTGTTGAGTGTGTCTCCTGTGCGTGTGTCCTGGTTAGATAGGGCTTCTGGGTAAAGAGAAGGATTGTGTTGGCACTCGGCTCTTGCACCTCCAAGGTTTGTGCTTGCACCTCCAAGGTTTAAATTCAAATTCTAAATAGAATCTCTTGCAAAGGCGGGCTGGTACTGGCCATCCCTGGTCAGCCGGATCGCCCAGTTTTGAATGGGCACCTTGCTGGGCTGTTTGTTGGTGTCAGAAGCCGTGAGTTTTTCCTGCGCCCTGAACTGTGAAAACGTGTAGTTAAACCCACTTGCCTCCCGTAGGCAAAGTAAAAGTCTGACAATTAAAATGAAAATTAGAAGTGAGTATTCTTCTAAGAAAACTTGTAAAGTCTTCCATTTTTAACGCCATAGGAAAGTATTTGACAAGTTGTTTTCTTGTCTTTGAGCAGAAATGAGTCCTCCATACAGCAGTTTATTAGTGAGTAATTGGATGATGGCACACCTTCCTGTTTTTATTCTCACTAAATAAGGAAATAGGACTTTTAAAAGAAAACACTAGATTGTGGTTCCATAAATTAAAAAACAATGCTCCCTTTTTTTTTTTTTTTGAAGATTTTATTTATTTATTTGAGAGAGAGAGAGCGTGTGAGCACAAGCCAGGGAGAGGAGCAGAGGAAGAGGGAGAGGGAGAAGCAGGTTCCCTGCTGAGCAGAGAGCCCAACATGGGGCTTGACCCCAGGACCCCGAGATCATGCCCCAAGCCAAAGGCTGATGCTTAACTGACTGAGCCACCCGGGTGCCCCGATGCTCTGTTTTTTTGAGGAATGGGGGAATGGGGAATGTCCAGACTCTTTCTGCCTTAGAATTGTCTAGATTATTATTACTCTAGTGCTTTCCACAGGCAGGAAGATTGAAGTTTTTCCTCTTTTTTTTCAGTCTGTGAAGTGTCTTAAAGGTCAAAGGTCTATAATTTTGAAGAGTCTCCTCTTTTGCATGTATTTTGTTTCAGTGATGGCTGGGATTACGTGTGATGTCTCAGATTGGCCAAATGAGTTTATCACACAAGGTGGCTTTTTTTTTTATTATAATAATTTTTTAAATTATATTATATTAGTCACCATACAGTACATCCCTGGTTTTTGATGTAAAGTTCGATGATTCATTAGTTGCGTATAACACCCAGTTCACCATGCAATACGTGCCCTCCTTACTACCCATCACCAGCCTATCCCATTCCCCCACTCCCCCCACCCTGAAGCCGTCAGTTCGCAAGGTGGCTTTTTATCACCAGATTCTCATTACCAAATCTTCTCTGTTCTGTTGGGGGAGGGGTAGATGAGATGACCTTTCACATTCTTTCCTGGACTCCGGTATTGATGATGGTCCCAGCAAAGCAATCAGATGCAAAAATAAATAAGTAAATAAATAAAAAATTTTAAACTTTTAAATAGATCGGATGCATGTTTTGGTAAGAATTTGTGGTTATTACCATTTTCATCGTTATACTGGAACAATCTGAGATCATTGGTAGGTGCCTTTGCACAGTTAATTTAAGCACAGTGAAAGAATGTTTTGCTCTGCTTTATTTACTTCAGGTTCTTTCTCAAATCGATTTTCCTGTTAATTTAAGAATTATCAAAGCAATATATAGGCGCCTCAAATTTACAATCAAGTTATGGTTTCAAGATTTGTGTGCTAAGTTGGGTGTTTTAAAAACGTGGTTATTTGTGTCCGTTGGGTTTCCTTACCGGCTCACATATGTTCTCATGCTCCCTAATGCCATTAAATACCATCTGTGGTGCCGTCGCTGTCAGACGCTGGCCTGGCGCATCCTGGATGCACTGGGAACACCCAGGACATCTCTTTCCACCACTCCAGGGTTTGACTCGGAATACAACAGCTCTTTTTCAGACGTCCCTGAAACAGTCCTGTTGAACACTTAGTGATACCGTGGTACATATGTGTCCTTACAGGAAATCAGTGCATTTGTGTTGGTAGGTTAATACTTTTCTCATATTTAAGAAAAAAAATTTTTCTTTATCGTAGTAACTGTTGAACTGTACCCACACGTCAAAGGAAACGTTTTGTAGAAAATTTCGAATATACAACAGTAAACAGAAAATGTAACAAACTCATGAACTCAATCACTCTGCTTCCCAGATTTCTATTCCGGCCAGTCTTACTTCGTCTAAGCCTGCCCAGTCCTTCTCCGTATTATTTTGAAGCAAATCCCAGATATTTGCATCAGGACTTTCTTCTGTAAATATTTTAGTATGTGTTTCTAAAAGATGAGAGCTCTGTTTAAAATCATAACCAGAATACCACTGATACACCTAAAATAAATCTGTTCCGTCATATATAATCTCATACTCGGTTGGTGTTCCATTTTCGGATGAGACATATTTAAAGATGGGCCGTGTTATCTGTGCATTGTGTCATAGACGTGTTGGTTCCTTTATACAACAAATGCAAGAAGGAAACAACCAGGTAGAAGCCAGTGTAACTTTTTCGGGGAAGTGATTTGGAAAGTAGATTTCTGTGTCTCCTGAAATGCTGTATTTTAGCCCTTGTTATGAGGCCATTCTGAAAATAGCAGCAAATAATCATTCGTAATAGCATGCAAAACAACCGAGCCTAGAAATACGGCGGATTGGTGTGGCGCTTGCCCGTTCCGAGTGAGGTGGGAGTTTCTCTCCCTCTCTTTTCTGTACGAGAAGTCCTGGTTTCTTCAGCAGGGACGGTATTGATTTTTGCTCCGTATGCTTTCGGTTTGGGTTGATGTTTAGCCTTTGACCCCGCCACTTTCTTACAATAAACAGTTTGTTGATGAGAGCAGCTGCCCACCAGATTGTTTCCAGATTGTTCTCTCCTGGCCGAGGACAGAGTGCACCTTACGAAGAAGTCGGCTTGGAGCTCGTGGCTTCCACTTCTTATAGGTCTCCCCCTTTGAAGCCAACTGTCAGCCTCTGAACATTCTTCTAGTTGCAGCCAGTAAATCGGTGAATCTGCGGCAATAGGGATCGGGGCCTCCCTTACACTCTTGACTGTTTTATTTTATTCTCTGAAGGAATGATAGCATTTTCTAGAAGTTTCTGCCACACAGAGCAATTCCTTATATTCCAAAAAGAATTCCCAGTATTTGGTATGTGGAAATTAGGGTGGTGCTGTGTCGGGAAGTAGACAGAACACGCTTTATTTTGTGTAGGAGTCTGCTCCTTGACTATTCACAGGTTTTCTACACAATTAAGGAATGAGGTTAACTTTCACACTAAGGTCAATATTACCTGCCTGGTCTTATTATCTTGCCCTTTCAAAATGAATTCTCATTTTTTTTTTCTACTTTTCAAAGACAGTACTACATTTTTCTTTTTTAATGCAAGCGACAGGTAACCTAATGACTTGGCAATTTATGTGACCCAAAGGTATACTGTAGTTTGAATTTTTGCTGCTTCCCTAATCACCCCCCAGTTGTTGCCTAGAGTGGACTGTCTTGCTTGCAGCAACCTTCGTTAAGGCAAGGTCAGAGCTTTCAAGCATCAGAGCCAACACTTTTCACTAAACTGGCCACCAGGGGCTGCTGTCAGAATGGTGAGTCTGAGCTCACTTCCCTAGAGGCAAGTTTACTTTTTCTACAACCAGTAAATTTTGTTAAGCTACCAATCCTGGTTTCAAACCTCAGGTCTCACGATATAGCCTCCAGTCACCAAGCATGCTTACAGCTGTATCCCTTCCAGCCAGGTATTACGTAGGACCTGGATCCGATTCAAGACCCAAGATTAAGACTTGTGTGTTTTTCATTCAGTGCCAATAAGCTGTTATTAATACACTGATTCCACATAGACTGAAAAGCTTCATGAACGCACTGGGGTTTGTGTTCAGGGAGAGTAGGTCCTGCGTGTGGACTGTTCCAGATCCAGGCCTCTAGGGGAAGGGCCCCTTGATGATGGCAATCTGGATTTTCAGGGACGTGTTCTTACCCGGAGTGGCCTTAGCGTCCCTGCCCCGATACAGGGGTCATGCTGATTCAGCTAAAATGTGAAATGCTAGAAGGTGTTCTTGGTGGTGGTTTTGTTTTTTAAATTTTTTTGTTTTTTTGCTTTTTAGTTTTTTGTTACAAATTCTGTGTCTTTGATGATTCCAGGATTGATGGCAGAACCAAAAATATATAGCAAATGTCAGAGCTGGAGGGGCCTTAGAGCCTCAGGAACAAATCTCTTCATTTGACTTCAACTTTTTATTTAAAAAAAAAAAAAAAGGAAAGAAAATCTAAGAAAGGGTGAAAGAATAGTACATAAACCATGTGTAGCCTTCACCTCGGTTCACCCTTGTTAACATTTTGCTACATTTTCTTGATAAGGTTTTTTTTTTTTTTTTTCCTTTTGGAAATGCATACTTTACTGCGTTAAAGTAAAACACAAAGCATACAACTTGTAAGTTATTTATGGGAGCACGAGGCTTTGACATCGTGGCTTCTAGGAGTTGGCAAGAGAGCGGTGTTAGTTTGTACTTGGCCTTGGGCTTGTTTTCTTTATTTGAAGTAAAACCAGTAGCCTGCTGGTTTGTCGTGGTTCTGGATGGCTGGTCATCACCCTACTGGGTTGTGCTATGGGCACATCCCATCTTCACATTAGCCAGCAGGTCTCAAATTCTTATGCTATATCTTAAAAATCCTGAATTACAGAACATAAAACATCTTGGAGCCATGTGTTAGGAGGGCAACTAGTTGATCTTTTATGCCCAACAAAGGGCTTCTACCCCTGATCTAGGAAAATTCCACTGATGACCATGTCATGAGTATAGGATTTACAGTTTTTCTTTCAACTTTCTAAACCAAGTATTGTGACTTGGGAACTTTAGATCTGATTGCTTGCTTCCATAAGAACTTTTTTTTTTGGTAAACTGTAAGTAGTGTACGAATGCTGTTGTATTATTTATGTGAATATCTGTCTGCCCCATTAAACTGTAATACAAGATCATTTGAAAGCAAGGACCATATGTTGTTAATCTTTATGCCCCTTCCCAGTCTTTGGCCTATAGTAGGCATTTAGTAAGAGTGTTTTGTTTGAACACTTAAGAAGCATTTTGGCTTTTCCCACTAACGTATGGTGAAACGCTTCCCCTGCTCCCGTGTCTGGGACACCCGAGGGGCCTCGGGGGACAGGCTGGCAGCAAACAGCCCACCCAGCTCGGACTGGCTGCCCGTCCAATCTAGTTCTGTCATACATATTCAGGTATGATGGGAATTTCATAAACAACCACGTTAAACAGTTTAAAAGAGTCGGCTGTCAAGGAACACTGACAAGGTGGAGTTTAGGAGTTTAGGAGAAAGGCGTGAGGGTTTTTATCTGTTAACTAATGTGCTTTCCCATCTAGAAACTACTGTGGTCATGCTGGTTGGTCAGCTGCTCCTTGCCGTGAACTAGGAGTACCTTCTCCTGTGAACGCATCCAGGAGTGTCCTATGCCCCTCCCTGTCCCATAGGACACGGCTGGTGTGCCCTGGGATTCTCTGAGCTTTCCAGAGCGTCCAGGTGACAGCCTGTCAAACAGATGAACCTTTGCTAAAATAAGTGGCCTGGAGCAGGAGGCCCTCGGCCTTCTCTCAAGGCCCCTCGCACCAGCTCCAGCTCGCCTTTCCAGGTAACAGGTCCTTCCTATTGGAATCCTCGAGACGATGGCGCGGTTTTAACTGCGCATTCAGCATTTGCGACTACACATCGAATCTCGAAGCTGAGCCTTGGATGTTAAAACCGAAAGGGATGTTCCAGGTGTCTTGTTTTAAAAATGAAGAAACTGAGGCCCGGAAGAGGCGGTGCTTGCCAGCTGGCGGGTGGCGAAGCTGTTGGCCCGATTCTGCGCAGGGGTCTGCCGAGCCCCACACCGCGTTCCAGGGCTGGAGGCCAGGCCCGCAGATGCTGAGCGGATTGTTCGCGATGGGTGCTCAACAGCGGCCCGCGCCTGGCATGACTCAGAGCTGCGTGCGCGTCGGCGGGACCGGCCGCCTCGGGCGCCCCCACTTGCGCCGGAGCTTTCCTAGCTTCCCCCTGCCCCCGCGGTCCCGCTCCGTTAGGAGCCTGTTTGTGTTGGACCAGGACAAAGGGCGGGCGGTTCACACAGGCAGGCTTAATGAAGGCCCTGGAGACTTCTACGGATGTGGAGCCCAAACCCGCGAGCGCTGTCAGTGGAAGCGCGCGCCTCTCGCGGGGAAGCGGGGCTTGAGCCCCGACCTGGAACGCCTCCCCCCTTCCAGTGCCGCCCACGGCTGGCTTCTGCTGCGCGCGCTTGCAGAATAGATTTCACCTCGAAAATGAGCCCATTTGGCCCCGTGGAGGTGTGACGCCTATAAAAGCAGCCTTGTTAGAAATGCCTTATTCATTACCTCTGTTTTACTGCTCTACCCGAGCCTTTTGTGGTCTTCACTAGTTGGCAGGTAACAAAAAATGCAGTAAATCTGTGGCCTTTCAGAGCCTGAGCCTGAGCGATCCCTTTACATAATAAAAGGAATACAGTTGAACAGGCACTTATTGTCTCCTGTGTCCCAGGCATGGGGACCTAGAATGACGGCGGCGGGTCCAGCTCACAGGGACTCCTGTCCCTGGGACTTAGGTACCTGATGCCATCTATCCTAAGTTCTTTGGCGTTGCTGGGTTACCGTCCCAGGTGTGGTCTCCACACTAGTGGAGGATCGGCATGTGTCGAAATTCATCTCGCTGCTGGGCCCAAGTGGAGCCTCAGGGCCGCAGTGTGAGAGGCAGTCACTGAAAAAACCCCCCCCCCCCCCCCGCCCCAGCCGGCTCCAAGCAGCTTTGGGTTCTCCCTCGGCAGGTGTGTTGGCCGCTGCGCAGTTTACCCTGCCCCCCTTATTCTCTGCCCCTTCCTGCCCTGGTGGCTCTCGGCTACAGGGGTGCACAGGCGTGCACAGGCAGGAGGGGAGCAAGTGGACAGATTCCCCCCACCCTCTTGGCCTCCGGCCCTTGTGGGCAGCTCCGGCCTCTTACTCCTTCAGGCCCATCGCTGGCCCAAGTGCTTCCCATCCCTTAGCTCTTTGCTTCTCTTAACTGCCTACAGTTCCCTAAGTAGCCCTTCGGTGGAATCCTTCTGGATATACTGTCTCTTTCCGAGAAAGCAGAGAGTAGTGAGTGATAACTCACTTAAATGATAAAACTTTGTTTCTTTGAAAATGTCCTGGTCTAGGCTTGCCTAAATAGACAGAGTTAATTAGCAGTAGACCCAAGCTTCAAATTTGTTTATTTTTTTAAGATTTTATTTATTTGAGAGAGACCAAGCACAGAGGGAAAGTGAGAGGGAGAAGCAGACTCCCCATTGAGCAGGGAGCCCGATGCGGGGTTCGATCCCAGGACGCTGAGATCATGACCTGAGCCAAAGGCAGATGCTTAACCGACTGAGCCACCCAGGCGCCCCCAGATTTAAGTTTCTATTGCCAAACACTCTACTCCCTCCCACGCACTCTGGCTCCAAGCCACATATATCTGTTTTATCATTTTCTCAGTTGCATGTTATATTGAATTTGTGTCTTTCTTTGTGATGCCCTCAACATTTTGCTTAGAGTAAATAGGCAGGTCCTATGTTGCTTTCCTTTGGGCTAGGTCCTCTTAGGGGAGACTGTGAGATAGGAATTAGTGCAGGCATTTGGGAACCAGGCAGTTTGGGCTTCTTCGGTTCGATTCCAGCTCTTACTGTCTGTGTGGTTTGGGCGTCATTAATGCTGAGGGCTTGGGTGGCACACAGGCTGTGCCTTCATGTCCTCTCTGTGTGCCGGGCAGATGGATGGGGGCAGAGCAAAGGGTTAAGACCTTGATCCCTCTTCTTTTCTTATTGTGCTAAAATAGGTGAAACATCAGATATGCTATAACCGTTTTTAGGTGCAGAATTTAGTAACTGTAATTTCTTTCACAAGGTTGTGTAAACGTTACCACTGTCTATTTCCAGAGCTCTGTCATTACCCCAAATGGAAACTCTGTACCCATTGATCAATAACTCCCCATTCCTTTCTCGCCTCTGCTCCTGGTAACCTCTTTTCTACTCTCTGTTTCTGTGAATTTCTCTATGCTAGATATTTCACATAAATAGAATCAAATAAATAGATAAATATTTGTCCTTTGCATCTGGCTTGTTTCACTTAGCATCAGCCCTAGTTTTTAAGGTCCATTCATGACATGGCATCTATCAGAACTTCATTCCTTTGTATGGTTTAATGAATACTCCATTGTATGTATAAACCACATTTCGGTTGTCCATTTGTCTGTCGATTCATCTGTCAACACTTGGATTATTTCTACCTTTTGGCTGTTGCCGAGAACATGGGTGTTCAAGTATCTGTTTGTGCCCCTGCTTTCACTTTTTTGGGGTATATATCTGGGGATGGAATTGCTGGAGCATGTGTTAATACTCTGTTTAACCTTTGAGGAACTGCCAAGTTGGACCCCTTCTATCTTGAGAGTCGGTATCACTAGACTCCCTCTGAGGAATTAAGACGGATCTAACTGGAAAGAAGCATTGAGGGCCCCATGGGAGATCTCGCTTCATTGATGCCAGACTTGATACAGGACCAAGATGAGTGATCTCAAACCCTAATGCATATGGGGCAGAAGAGGTGGCATCTAAGAGTCCAGCAGGAGAGTGTATCCCCATGTAACGAGGGCGATGCTGCTTGGCCCCAGCCAGTTACTGCCATGTGGGAAAGATTTTCCATTTATTCCAAAGCAACAGGATATTTGGTGTGAAATGTTGTGATTTTTAAGTGTTAGCAACTAGTTCAAAATGAGTGGCCCAAGTAAAACACATCCCCTGTGGGTTCATTTTGGCCTGTGGGTGTCTTTTGGTAGTAGGTGACCTGGGTGTTTGTGGGCATGGATTGGTTTCCTCATTGTGTCACTAAAGCTGCAAGCCCCTCCAGGTCCAGTTCATTCATTCCGGGGTAACACAGTGCTTGGGACTGGTGGCTGAGCATATTTGGGGAAACAGGAAGGCAGGGGTCTTGGGAACCCAAACGGGATGCCGCGCTGTCTAAAGAGGAATCTGGACAAGGTAGACGAGGGATGATCAGACTGCAGTGGGGTCAGAGGGGCTGAACAGAAGCATCTGCATAAGGATTAGGAGGAGAACACTCATCTCAGACCCTGCTCTGCTTGGGACTGGTGCTCAGAATAAAAGTCCACCCAGAAGTTGGCAAATGAGCAATCCCTGCCTTAAATGAGGTCGGGACCCAGAACCATCCTGCTCTTCCAGGAGGGACATCTTTTGATTATAAAAATCCTCTGTGCTGTATGCCTTCATCTCCTGCATGAAGACACTGAGCCAATGTGAAATTGACTGTGACTATTTTGTTCAGAAAATACTAATAGTAAGAATTGGGGTTGCTTCATATAAATTCCATGAGAGTAGAAGAATATCTGCTCCTGTTTCCTGGAGAGTATTTAACGGAGCATGAGACACCCATAAAAAGAGCTTGTATTCCATGTCTTTGTGGATTTATTTTCTGATTTGCCTACTTCTGGTTGCCTAGCAACTGACAGTGTTATGAGTGAAGCACAACTAATTCGATTATTTACAATGAGGCAAATGTTCTTTGAGATAGAAAACCTTTATTGGTTAAGATCAGTTATTTGGTGTTTCTTGGGAAAAGGAGCACCCACACACAAAGGATGGCAATAAATATTTTGAATCCATCGCCGAGTTAGAGGTGTGCCTGCATTTCACCCAGTGGATCTTGTTAGATGGGTGGATGTAGCCGATAGGACGAGAGATGGGGTGAAATGCTCTAATGTGGTGTGACACAGAATACTGAACGCCTCTGATCTTAGTTGCACTTCCTGTAGCAGACATTACAATATGTTAACTAACCTTAGCGTAGCCACTCCTGTGTATTTGCATTCTGAGTAAAAGTAAGCATTCATTTCATCAGAAGTTGGGATACTGATGTTTTTTGGGCGTGAGTGACTATGGACTCTCATGGACTTTAGTTATCCTTTAGTGTTGCATGAGCTTATTATTATTTACATTTTTCAAAAAAAAATCAACTTTAGATATGATTTATATTCAAGAAAATGCACCTGGGGCGCCTGGGTGGCTCAGTCGTTAAGCGTCTGCCTTCGGCCCAGAGCGTGATTCCAGAGTCCTGGGATCGAGCCCCGCATCGGGCTCCTTGCTCCACTGGGAGCCTGCTTCTTCCTCTCCCACTCCCCCTACTTGTGTTCCCTCTCTCTCTGGCTGTCTCTCTCTCTCTCTGTCAAATAAATAAATAAAATCTTAAAAAAAAAATGCACCCATTTCAGTGTGGGGTTTATGTCTGAGTAACCACCATTACAGTCAAGATGGTAGAACATTCCGATACCCTACAGGATTCCCTCCTTCTCTTCCTCAGTCAGCCCTCATCCACTCTGCACCCCCATGACCAGCTTCAGCAATCTTGGATCTGCTGTCCATCATGATGTAGATTAAATTGGTCTTTTTTGAAGTTTCATCTGATTTAAGTCATACCGTATATACTCTTCTGTGTCCTTTCTTTTTTAAAAACCAGCATTATGTTTTTGAGATTCATCCATGTTGTTGCATATATGAGTAGTTCATTCCTTTTTATTGTCACATAGTGTTGCATCGTATGAATAAGCCATAGCTTATTTACCCATTCACCTGTTAGTGGATATTTTGGGTTGTTTGTAATTTTTGGCTATTGTGAGTAAAGTTATGCTATGACCATTCATTCATGTACAAATCTTTGGATGTGTGTTTTTATTTCTCTTGGGTAAATACTTAGGAATAGAATTTCTGGGTCATATAGTTAAGCATGTGTTTAATTTGATAAGGAACTGCCAAATTGGGGCACCTGGGTGGTTCAGTCGGTTAAGCATCTGCCTTGGGCTCAGGTCATGATCCCAGGGTGCGGGCTGGGATCAAGCTCCATATCAGGCTCTCTGCTCAGGTGGAAGCCTGCTTCTGCCTGCCACTGCCTGCTTGTGCTATCTCTTTCTCTCTCTCTCTCTCTCTCTCTCTCTGTGTCAAATAAATAAATAAGTAAAATCTTCAAGAAAAAAAAAACTGCCAAATTGTTTTCCAGAATCACTCTACCATCTTAAAAAAAAAAAAAAAAAGATTTCTTTATTTTTTTTAGAGAGAGAGACAGAGAGTGCATGAGCAGGGAGGGGCAAAGATGGAGGGAGAGAGAGAGAGAAGCAGACTCCCGGCTGAGTGTGGAGCCCAATATGGGGCTTCATCTCACGACCCTGAGATCATGACCTAAGCCTATCAAGAGTTGGACACTTAACCAACTGAGCCATGCAGGTGCCCCTCATTGTACCATTTTATATTCACATCAGTAATCTCCAAAAGTTCCAGTTATTTCACTTCTTTGCCAAAACTAGATATTGTCAAAATTTAAAATTTAATCCATTCTAGTGGGTGTGTAGTGGTAGCTCTTTGTGGTTTTAGTTTGCATTTCCCTGGTGACAAATGATGCTAAGCAGGTTTTCATGTGCTTATTGGCCAGCTGATGTTTTCCTTTGGGTGGTGTCTGTTAAAATCTTTTCATTGATATTCTAAGTTGAATGGTTTGCTTTCTTATAATTCTGATTTAAGAGTTCTTCTTATGGATTCAAATCTTTTGTCAGATATATGTATTGAGAATAGTTTCTGTCAGTTTGTTGTTTGTCTTTTTATTTTTCTTAACATTATCTCTTGATGAGCAGCAATTCTTAGTTTTAATGAAATCCAGTTTATTATTTTCTTCTTTTATGGCTCATGCTTTTGATTTATCTGAGAAGAGCTTTACCTGTCCCAAGGTCAGAAAGTTCTTCTCATTTATTTTGTTTTGGAAGTTTCATATTTGAGTCTGCAATTCATTTCAAGTTTTGTGTACCCAGAAGGTATAAGCGTCAAGGTCTTGTTTTGTCTTGTTTTGTTTTTTGCATATGGATGTTCAGTTGTTTCAGCACTGTGTATTGGAAGATGATCCTTTTTCCAGTGAATTACCTTGGTGCTTTTGTCAAAAGTCAATTGAATATGTACATGTGGCTCTTTTCTGGCCTTTGTTCTGTTTCAGTAATCTGTATCTGTATGCTAATATTATACTGTCTTGGTTGCTGCAGTTTTAGAATGTCTTGATATCAGATAATGTTAAGACTTCCAACTCTTTTCTTCCCAAAATTATTTGGTCATTCTAGGTCTTTTCCATTTCTGTGCAAGTTTTAGAATCAACTTATCAATTTCTGCAAAAAAACCTTGGGATTTTGATTGGGATTGCATTGAATCCATAAGTCCATTTGGAGAAGAATTGACATCTTCACAGTATTGTGTTTCCTGATCCATGAACATGGTATATCTCTTCAATTATATAGGGCTTTAAAATTTTTAAATTCAGGAGTGTTTTGTAGTTTTCAGTGTATGGGTCTGACACATTTTGTGTAATTTATCCCTAAATGTTTCAGATCTATTGATGCCACTGAAAATGGTATTATTTAAAAAAAAAAGATCAGACTCCAGGTACTCATTGCTAGTATATAGAAATACACCCAGTTTTTGTGTATTGACCTTGTATTTTGCAACGTTGGTAAGCTTGCTTACTTACTAGTCTAGTACTTTTCTGTGTGTGGATTCCTTGGGGTTTTCATGTCGTGTGCAACATGTCCCAATAAGAAATAAAGCCATATTCACTTTTCTTGAGAATGGCTGGTGTTTCCCTGCTGCTATGGCTAATTCAAAGGGCCAGCATTTATGTGACTATAAAACATTCAGTTTTTGGTTTCACCTGAATTGTATTCAATAAGCTTGAAATCTTAGAGGACGGTAAATACATAAATTCTTATGGTTTAAATGTTAACAAAATAACACTAATTAGAAGACTTTTATAAATTTCATTGTGGTGAAATTTGATAGCAGTTGTTTTGTTTTCAATAGGACTGATGCAACTTTCAAAGATTTCAGATTTCTTTTTTTTTTTTTTTAAGATTTTATTTATTTGACAGAGAGAGACACAGCGAGAGAGGGAACACAAATGGGGGGAGTGGGAGAGGGAGAAGCAGGCTTCCCGCCAAGCAGGGAGCCTGATGCGGGGCTCGATCCCGTTACCCTGGGATCATGACCTGAGCCGAAGGCAGACACTTGATGACTGAGCCACCCAGGCGCCCCCAAAGATTCCAGATTTCTTTTTGAGGCTTATGTATCCATATCAAGACCATCTCTTTTCAGTGCCTTTTTTGCATTTTACCTCTTGGAATACAGACACGTATATTTATATATATGTAACTTGTGGAGTTTTCTTAATAAGGAATTTAACGTGCATTTGTATGGTGAATGCTTATTAAGCACGGACTATTTGCCAGATCTGGTCCTGGCTGCCATGGATACAGTTGGGAGCAAGACGGAAATGTGTATATGCTGTCTTTATGGAGCTTATATTCTAGCAAGACAGCAGGACATTGAATAAATGGTTATATAAATTATAGAATTACAATTTGATGAGTTCTCTAAAGTCACCGTTTATGAATAAGAGTTCTAACCCAGATTGGGAAGGTCGTGGGTCAGAGAAGTCTTCCCTAAAGAAGTGACATTTTTGCTACGCTCTGGTAATTGAATTTAAAAAATTAGAGAGATTTGGGGGTGGCATTTCCATACTGCGTTGGTGGTCATTAGTAGTTAAGCGAAGAATCATGAATTAATTCTTTTTTCCTGTTAGCCACTATTTCTGCAGTAAGTCATTATAACTTGAGTACCTCTGAGAGGACGTATCAGGCAGATTGGCATCAAACAGATAGTAATTTTTTTTTTTAAAGATTTTATTTATTTATGTGACAGAGAGACAGCCAGAGAGAGAAGGGAACACAAGCAGGGGGAGTGGGAGAGGAAGAAGCAGGCTCCTAGCGGAGGAGCCCGATGTGGGACTTGATCCCGGAACGCCGGGATCATGCCCTGAGCCGAAGGCAGACGCTTAACGACTGCGCCACCCAGGCGCCCCCCAGATAGTAATTTTGATATGTTTTGCAACCAGAATTTTATTCCCCTGTCCAGGGATGATGAGAGGAGGAGCCTAAGTATGTGCTGTGTACTCAGTTTTACTTGACGACTTTTTTTTTTTTTTTTAAGATTTTATTTATTTATTTGGCAGAGAGAGAGAGACAGCCAGAGAGAGACAGCCAGCGAGAGAGGGAACACAAGCAGGGGGAGTAAGAGAGGGAGAAGCAGGCTCCCAGCGGAGGAGCCTGATGTGGGGCTCGATCCCAGGACCCTGGGATCACGCCCTGAGCCAAAGGGAGACGCTTAACGACTGAGCCACCCAGGTGCCCCTACTTGACGACTTTAAGTTGTATTTCACTGTAGCGAATATAAATACTTAGGAGAATTATAGGTGGTATACAGTTATCTTTCTTAAGAGGTTCCAGGTCTCATTTTATATCTTTTAGATTATCTTTGTTCTGAGTAATGTACTTGGCTCTGGGTACGTCTTGAGGGATTATGTGAAAGAGGCATGAACACAAAACCCCATGTGCCTTGCTTTCATCAATTTTATTTTTCATCTTTGTGCATCTCTAATATATTGCTTTCAAAAACAAGTAATTGGAAATATTACTTTAGTAATTAGTAGACATAACAGTGATAATGTAATTCCTTGAGAATCTGGCTCCTAACTTGTATGCAAGTAAGAATAAGTCGTTAAATTTGATGGGTCGGGTTGATCCACTTTGCCAAAGGATGCGTATATTTGACTGGTTTGAATGCATTATTTAAACACTTGCCATACTAGGCTGTAGTTGTGTTGTATACACACCCGTCCGTCCTCCCCTCTTTATTCTGTGGTACTATTTTTGAGACATAGTGGGTGCTCCATGTGTATTTCTTAGCTGAATGGCGTATAGGTGGCCAGTTGGATAATTCACTCCAGAGGAGAGTCCCTGCTTTATTCCCATTCTGAAAGTGTTACTAGTGGTGCTAGCTGTTTCTTTTGGTTTCATCGACTTTGCATGGAAATTTACATTGCTATAGCTACTGAGTAACCATAACTCTGCTTGAGTCAATGAAAACTGCAGTTAGTTAAGAAATACTTGTTATCCAGATTATTTTCCCTTTATTTTTGTGATTTAACCTGTTTACCGATATGCATCTTTAGCCTTTGCGATGCCCTTGTGACATCTGACTGCCCCGGGGGAAATGTGATGAAGGCAATTCAGGTCTGTTCGCTTTATGCCTTAAGGGCACTGACCACAGTCCAAGGCACTGGTTATAACTAATGGCCAGATTTCAGGTGTAGACGTGCCTTAGTTCAGGCTGCGAAAACAGAATAGCAGAGACCAGGTGGCTTATAAACAACAGATGTTTATTTCTCACACTTCTGGAGTCTGCACGTCTGAGATGAAGGTGCTGGCATGGTTGGTTCTGGTGAGAACCATCTATTGGGGTGCAGAGAGCTGCCTTTTTGCTGTGTCTATGCCTGGTGGAGAGGGTGAGGGATCTCTCTGGAGTTGCTTGTATAAGGGCCGTTCCCATATCCCTTTTGGGAGGGCTCCACCCTCATGACCTAATCACCTCCGGAACGCCCCCATGTCCTAATGCCATCACCTTGGGGATTTCAATTTCAGTGTGAATTCTGGGGGGACACAAATGTTCAGTCCATAACAGAGGGTTACTTTTGTATGTTATTTATTCATTCTGTTTTCTTCCTTTAATAGAATTTATATAAAGAAATAACAGTGAACAGGGAATATTCTTTCTAAAATTTATCTTGAGGGGCACCTCGGGGCTCAGTTGGTGAAGCGTCTGCCTTCAGCTCAGGTCATGATCCTGGGGTCCTGGGATCAAGCCCCGCACTGGACTCCCAGCTTGGTGGGGAGCCTGCTTCTCCCCCTCCCTCTGCCACTCTCCCTGCTTGTGCTCTCTTGATGTCTCTCTCTCTCAAATAAATAAGTAAAATCTTTTAAAAAATAAAATGTATCTTGGTTCTTCATGCAAAGATGGAAAGTTAGTGCTGTAGCTTCTGGTAGCTCACTCTAGCTTGCCGTCTCCTGACAACCTTTCTGGTGCTTGTTTAAACAGAATCATTTCCTATTTTGCATTCCTCCTGGGCACTTTGCTTTTCCCTCTGGAACTGTCCTCTCCTGTTTTGTCCTCGAGTGCTCCTCTTGCCATCCTCCCCACTGACGTGTGAGCTCCGAGGCCAGGATCATCCTAGTATTTATCTTTACATCTCCATCAGGGCCTCATGTGCAGTTGGTCAGTTACTTTGCTGCTTTATGTACCCCCTCAGCTTCCTCTGCATCTATTCCACATAGCTCTGTAGCTGGGCGTGGCCGGATAAAAGCACAGAATTGTGCCACCTGCTCACTCTGAATTCAGAAACACTAACCTGGAGTGGACCCTGAACTCTTCCACTTGCTCATTCTATTTTCCCTACTTTCCTCATTTTCTCACTCTGCCTTTTCAAGCCTCTTTTTTTCTTTTCAATCTTAGTTGATGATCTTGCTATTTATTTATTGAGGAAAAACAGAAGGAATCTGAAGGTGATGTCAACCGCCTTCAGCCCTGGACTCCTTCCTACCTCCCTGCCGCCTGGGAGCAGAATAGTGGTAGTGTAGACGAGTTCCCACGCTGTCCTGGATGGCTGTGCAGTCAGCAGGGGTGGGGGAGGGCTGCGACCCTGTGGGAAGCAGGCTGGGTGTCTCTAGCGGGGATGTGAACCCTGTCCATCCCAGTGCATGAGGGCTGTGCTCCTGAAGCTGACCTCTCTGCTTGACCACTGGGATCCAGCCCTTACCTGTTCACCTGTTACGTTTCTGGATTGGACGATTCACATCATCATTAAAACACATGCTATTATTTCTCTCATTTAACCAAACCATGTCTGTTTGGAGGACTCCCTTCCTCCCTGTAGCCACTGCCCCAGTCTTTTTTTTCCCCTAGAGGAAACTCCTTGCCAAAGTTTTGTTCCCGGCGTCTGTGGTTTCTTTCCTTTGCCTGTTAACATCAGGCTTGCCTTCACCTGATGAGCTCTGCCTTGTAGAGTCCAGTGGCAAGTGCTCAGCCCTCTTCTTACCGCCCTACCATCGTCTTCCTACCTTCTTGCCACCTGTGAAACTGGGCCCCAGAATTCCCAGGGAGATCCTGCACCCTATACACACACACTTGATTTTCCTTTGTCTTTTCCGTGTCCTTTGCAGTCTCCTCCTCATCTTCCTGACATCTAAGCATTGACACCCGTTGTGGGTTGAATTTTGACCCCCCAAAACGTACATTGAAGTCCTAATCTCCAGAACCTGCCAGTGTGTCCTTATTTGGAAATAAGGTCTTTGCGGACATAATCCAGTTAAGATGAGGTCACCAGGGCTGGCCCTAATCCAATATGGCTCGTGTCCTTTGAAGAAGAGGACAAGAGACACAGACACTGGGAAGGGAGCCAAGGATTGCCAGCAACACCAGAAGCCAGGAGAGAAGCCTAGAACAGAGTCTCTCCTGGAGCCTTCGGAGGGAGCGTGGCCCTGCCGACACCTTGATTTTGGACTTCCAGCTTCCAGAACTGTGAGAGGATGGATTTCCGCTCTCTGAGCCCCCCACTTTGTGGCACTTTGTAACAGCAGCCCCAGGAAACCAGTGCAACCCTCTTTTCATCTACAGTCGCTCTGTCATTGCTCTCAGCCTGTCTCCTGCCTTCAAATTATCATCTGCAGTCTGGAGATCCCCAAATTCATGTCCTCAGTGTGGACGTCTCCCCTAAATCCCTGACTCACATGTCCTACTGCTTATTCTCTGCCTCCAAGCATTCCTAACCAGTATCTCAGATGTGACGTGCTCAGAACTGGCTCTGCCCGTCCATACCTGTTCTTTCCCTCCCTCCCTCAGTATTTCCGGTGGCAGCTCCATCCTTCCGGGTGCTTAGGCCAAAAAGGTTGGGCTCCTTTTTTTTTTTTTTTTTTTTTTTTTTTTAAAGAGAAGTAAGCCTTTATTTCCTTGTTTTACAAATAAAGTTGGCTGAATTGGTTGCTTGAACACATCTTTGACTCCCCATTTCCTCTGACATCCCAAAGGTGATCTGTCCGCGAATCTCGTGGCCTCTACGTCAGGCCCATGGCCACTGTGACGCCTCTCCAGATGTTAACATCTCCCTCCCGGGAGCTTCAGAGGCTTCCTGAGTGGTGTCCACTTCCTCGAGTGTGCTCGCCCTTAACCTGCACTCAGGGCAGTTTGCTGAGTGATCGATCCTGCAGTGACTGTGATTGGGAGGTCACCATGCTCCCTTTCTCGAAGGCTCCAGAGCTCCTCGTTGCCCCAGAGTGAAGGCCCAGTCCCCACTGTGGCCCTTCAGGCCTTGCACAGCATGACTGCCCCTCCACCTCCATCCTCTGGGCTCCATAGCCTCCTCCTGGCTTGCTCTGCATTCCTGGCCCTTCCCTCCCTCTTCATATGCCTCATGCCTCTCCTCTGCTCCTTCTTGGAATCCTCGTGTTACGTTGTCCCACCCTCTCTTCCTCCCTCCCCCCAGGGTTCGCTGCCCTCCCCACGATGGCCTACCTCCAGCATGTCTTACCTCTCTTCTCTGCTTATTGTCTCTCCTTGGCACTTATGACTGTCTAACATTCTATGTCTTGTGCTGATGACTTTTTAAAAATGATCTGACTCCCATGCTAGAACATAAGCCTTTTGAGAATGGGAACTTTGGCCCCTTTGTTCACAACTGAATTTCAGAACTTACGACAAAGTCTACCATATGGTAGGTACCCCATAATATCATAATATTTGTTGCGTGAATGGGTTGACAAAACATTTTAGTTAAGTCTGATATTTTTATAATAGTTAATGTTTATTTTACCATTTGGGTGTGTTTTATCTTTTTTTTTTTTACATTTTAATTTTTTTTAAAAGATTTTTATTAGAGCGTGTGTGTGTGTGTGCGTGTGTGTGTGAGTGGGGGAAGGGGCAAAAGGGGAGGGAGAAGGACCAGCAGACTCCGTGCTGAGCACAGAGCCCTACACGGGGCTTGATCTCACGACCCTAAGATCCTGACCTGAGCCGAAACCAAGAGTCGGTTGCTTAACCTCCTGAGCTGCCCAGGTGCCCCTCTTTTATTTTACTTTTAATTATGTTAGTTTAAAATCTAGAGAAGCATAGAGAGAATAGTGCAGCAGATACCCCAAATACACACGGCCTAAATTTAACAGTTATTAGCATTTTGCCTTATTTGCTTCATCTACTTTGGGGGCAAACTACAGGTACCGTGATACATACACTTTTCGTTTCTTTTCTTTTCTTTTCTTTTCTTTTCTTTTCTTTTCTTTTCTTTTCTTTTCTTTTTTCTTTCCTTCTCTCTTTCTCTCTTTCTCTCTTTCTTTCTTTCTTTCAAGATTTTATTTGAGAGAGAGAGAGAGACAGCCAGCGACAGAGGGAACACAAGCAGGGGGAGTGGGAGAGGGAGAAGCAGGCTCCCAGTGGAGGAGCCCGATGCGGGGCTCAATCCCAGAACACCGGGATCATGCCCTGAGCCAAAGGCAGATGCCCAACGACTGAGCCACCCAGGTGCCCTGACACATACGCATTTCTAACACGAAGGCTGTGTTTCTCTGTCACCGCAGTGCTGTCACCACGCCTGCTGCACCTGGCAGTGAATCTCTGTTGTTTGGTCCATACTGTCCAGATTCAGATTTCCTAATTGTCTCAAAATGTCTCTTCCAGCTTGATTGTTCAAACCAGAACGCGGTGAAGAGCCACTTGCTGTATTTGATCGTGTCTTTCATGTCTTTCCATATCCAGACGGGGTCTCACCCTCCCATCCCCCCTTCTGCCTTTGGGGCCCCCGTGACATTAACTTGCCAATTTTTGTTTTGTAAAAAGACTCATCTTCTCGATTTCTTCTGATTCCTTCCTCCCAAGGTTATTTAACTTGTTTTTCTATCCTCTGTATTTTTCGTCGAGTGGAAGTGAGTTTTAATGGTCCATTAGTTGCATTTAGTTCAGTGAAATTTCATCTTGGAAGCTGCTTCTCTGCGGCCACATGCACCTTTGGGACATACCCTTGTGTTAACAGAAGGACCACCTTTCCTCTTTAGAAAGGCCCAGTATTTGCATAAAGGTGGCTTAAGAGCCTGGATCTGTGTTTACTGTGACTATCTGATCTTAATTAATACGTTTGGTGTTGGCCTCTCGGGGTGATGACTCCCCTGATCCCATAGTTCCCTGGTGCCCCTCCTCCTACCCCACCCCAGAGGGAGGTCCTTCAGGGTGAATCCTCCAGGGCCTGAGAGGAAGTTGCAGCTTTCTGGGAGCTCTTTTCCAAGAGCTCTGTTCTGGGTTAGGCGAAGTTTCTGGTAGGTTCTGCCTCCCTCTCAACTCCCCTGGACCCACATTTGGACAAAGAGAAAGCAGCTGTTGGATTCCCCGTTATTTCCCCATGTAAAAGTCATGTCCCCCCTGCTGGTGAGCTGTCAGTGGCTGGTGGGGGTCAGCTTGTCTAGGAGAGGAGATAGAGGTCCTCCAGAGGGGGGAGAGCGAATGCTCTTGTCTTTCGTGACTCCTTTCACAGGCATTTTACAGTATTTCCCCAGCTAGGTTAATGAATTTCCTTGAGGGGCGAAAGTTTAAAGCTGTAAATTTTCTGCAAAAAGCACAGACTAGAGATTTACTAATGAACTCTAGAGCCGGAAAGACTTTTAAGGATTTAGGATATAATGTAGGATACAAAGTTTAATAAGGTGCTGTATTTATTACTTTGGATCCTGGCTTCTGAACAGTTTATAGTTGACCCTTGAACAATGTGGGAATTCCACCCCTCTCAACCCACCCCCCACCAGTATGGTCGAAAATCTACAGCAAAGCATTTTGACTCCCCAAAAACTTAACTAGCAATAGCATACTGTTGACTGGAAACCTTACCAGTCACATAAACAATCAGTCGATTAACACTTTTTTTTTTTTTTTTTTAAGATTTTATTTATTTAACAGAGAGAGACCGTGAGAGAGAGGGAACACAAGCAGGGGGAGTGGGAGAGGGAGAAGCAGGCCTCCCACCGAGCAAGGAGCCTGATGCGGGACTTGATCCCAGGACCTTGGGATCAGGACCTGAGCCAAAGGCAGACCCCCAATCATCTGAGCCACCCAGGCATCCCAGATTAACACATATTTTGTGTGATTTGTGTATCATATACGGTATCCTTACAAGAAGGTAAGCTAGAGAAAAGGTTATTAAGAAAAGCATAAGGAAGAGAAAATACATTTATAGCACTGTACTGTATCGAACAAAGCCTGAGTTAAGTGGAACTTTGCAGTTCAAACCTGCATTGTTCAAGGGTCAAGTGTATTTTTGTGCTGTAAGCATACTTCGTGTATTTATCGTCTACTGTATGATAGCACAGATGTTTGGAATAGGTTACTCTAGCTCTTACTGGTCATAATTTAGGAAGTACTTATATTACCAAAGTGGCATTTTAGGGAAAGGCTACCATCACCTCGTGTAATGCCAAATTACGACCTTTTCATTTCTTTCTTTATAACACAGGAAATCTGGGATCCTCTTATGCGGTGGCTGGGGAAACATGTGGATCCTGAAGGAGTCATAAAATCCAGCAAGGTCTCCCTTAAGTTTCTTTCATCCTACACGTCTGAAATAGAAATCACCCCATCTGCTCTACCTGTGGTCACTGACGTGGAGGCCTTCTCTTCAGAAGATTTTAACTTAGACATCTACCGACAGAATCTGCAGACAGAGCGACTTGGAAAAGTAATTCTGTTTGCCGAAGTGACTCCCACCACCATGAACCTTCTGGAAGGGTAAGTTCTGGCCCAATACTGTGCACCTGCTCCGAGGTGTCCAATGTCTGACCAGCGTTGGGGGAGCAGGGGTGGAAATGAAGGAGAACTGTCGATAAACCCATTAGCAAGGTAGGAGTACTCTTGTCCTGAAAGAGCTAAAATGTGGGAAGAAAAATTTAAAAATGTTCCTAGACCATGGGTTTGTATTTGAAAGCAAGGGGATTTTGTGTATTGTGACCCTCTCCCTTTAGTGGTTGGCCTTTCAGATGATCCTCGGAAAAAACTCTATGGAAAAATATCGTTAACCAGTGGTGTTATTACTCAGACCATCATTTAATTTTTCTGTTGTCGTAATCGGTGTTCAACATTTAGTTAAAGATGTTTTGCGGGGCCATTAGATCAGCACATTTGAACGACCCATGAGCTGCGTTCAATTGAAATGAATCGGAAATTTCGTACTTTTGGAAACCTGTGTTGATATGTTCCATATCCAATACATTTTGTAGGTGTTCTGTAATCCCATTTAGATGTTCGAGAGTTATTCTTACTGAGTTTTCCTTCTTATTTCTTCTGTTTCATGGACTTTGGTTAAAGTTTAAAAAATGGCAACAGATGAAAGGAATTTCTTTTTAACTCTTAGTATTCATTGATACTCATACTGAGATAGTTTAAAAAGTAGGCTTAGAGAGAGAGTGAATAAGAAAGGCGCTTTCCTCCTACATGAGACTAAAATTTCAGGAATTAAGACTCCTGAGGCATAATTCACCGTAGGGAAATATTTTGGTCTTTCTTAATAATTTCTGGAATTTGATAATATGTTGATATAAAATAATGAGCTGACTTTAGAATTTTCTTGACTGTCATCCTCAAAGCCAAGGAATTGTCAGTTTTGTGTGACTAGTATGTAGAGAAAGCATTTGTGGAGCTGAATCGGTGGAGCGAGGTGGGTGTAGCAGTAAGGGGAATAGGAGCCATGGTCACCAACATTTCTTGTTTGCTGGGTTATTTTGTGTTGTTGTAGGTATTTTTTTTTTTTTTTTTTTTTTTTTTTTTTTAGTGTTCCCTCCCGTTCCTGCCTCCCCTCCTACCTACTCTCCTGCTCTCCGATGAGAAGGAAAAAAGTCTGTGTTTGTATATGGAACAATCGGTACTTGCTTGTGCGAACTCTGTGATAATCCTTTGTTACTCAGGAGCTATATTGAAAAGGTGACCTATTGTAACTGTATTTTCCAAATAAAAAGTCAGACGTGGCATTTGACATGAGATTTTGAGAGATTAAATTTGCATAGAAAAACATTGGCACTTCATGGGGCGCCTGGTGGTTCAGTTAGTTAAACGTCTGCCTTCTGCTCAGGTTGTGATCCCAGGGTCCTGGGATCGAGCCCCGGGTCGGGCTCCCTGCTCCGCACAAGTCTGCTTCTCCCTCTTCCTCTGCCCCTCCCCCTGCTAGTGCTCTCTCTCTCTCTCTCATAAATAAATAAAATCTTAAAAAAAAAAAAAAAGAAAAACATTGACACTTCTTGTCCATTTTTGTTGGGCAATAAGTGAAGAATATTTTATGCTGGGACGATCTTGAACCACTGAAATTACGGTCTCTGAGCTCGTATAGTGGGCAATGATTAGTAAGAGGTCCGCAAGCCTTCTAGAGTGGGTGACCCCTCTCCTGTGTAATCATGTGTTTGGGTTTCCTTCCATCCTGGTGAGCACATATTTTAGGGTAGAAAAAAATGCCGTGTAAATACACTGCTTTAGTACCCTTGAATTCTGGTAAGTTCCTTTTTGATATTGAACTTTTTTTTTTTTCATTCTGTCTTAAACAACTTGAGTCTGTAAAAGTGTGTAGCTGAGCCAGGCAATAGCAGAGTCAGAACCTTCTGTAGGATTAAGAGTTTTTATTTTTACAAAAGAGAAAAATATTTTGGCTTTTCCAAGGGCATTTAGGAAGCCTCTTTGTTTCTCTTCTTGCCTGGTCTCTGTGGGGCACAGAGAATGAAATAGCTTTGATGATTAATGATTAATCCCTCTGCTTGGCCCAGGGCAGATCCAGCATAAGTAATAGTAGCGCTCACCGTAGCTTACAGATGGCCTCTTCCACAGCTCTCATGGCTTCCTTCCGAACACTGCGAGATAAAGTTACTCCTGCAGCCTCGTGAGTCAGCAGGCCTGCTGAGAAGTTCCTGGGGGTGGGGTGGGGTGGGTGGGCCGTAGCCCTTTTTTAGGAGAAGGAACTTGAAGAGGTCACCTTGATGCCAAAAACTCACAGTTGTCCTCAAAGGGACCATGAGATCTATAAATGAAACATAGGGCTTATTCCTTTCTAAGAGTAAGACCAAAACCTTTTCTTTAAAGATTAATTTATTTATTTGAGAGAGAAAGCAGTGGGGGAGGGGCAGAGGGAGAGAGAGACTCGCAGAGACTAGCAGACTCCCCACTGAGTGGGGAGCCTGATGTGGGGCTTGATCCCACGACCCTGAGATCATGACCTGAGCCAAGTCAAGAGTCAGACTCTTAACTGACTGAGCCACCCACATGCCCCAGACCAAAACCATGTCTATAGCTAATATTATATTTGAGCCCACATGGGCTGTCCTCATGGAAGCACAGTCAATTGTGGCAATAATAATAATAATAATAGCCGACATGTATTGAAAGCTTTTATCTTTCAGACACTGCTTCAATGTACTTTACATGTATCAACCAGTTTCTTACAGTATCTTTTGATAGGCTCATCAGGGTCAAACTCTAGTGTCACACCAGTGGGTGGAAAGCTACGGATCAGAATGTGCCATCTGTGAAAATGTTCTTGTGGACCGACCACATCCGTAGGTCCACTATGCAGAGCATGCAGAAGTTTCAAAAGTGTGGCCTGAGTTTGAACTCCATGCATGTTTCTCTCTTTATATCTGTCACTTCTGTGGCTCTTTCTTATGGGTCTGGAATAGAAGTAAAAAAAATTTTTTTTAAAGATTGTATTTATTTATTTGACAGACAGCCAGCGAGCGAGGGAACACAAGCAGGGGGAGTGGGAGAGGAAGAAGCAGGCTTCCAGCAGAGCAGGGAGCCCAATGCCGGGCTGGGTCCCAGGACACTGGGATCACGCCCTGAGCCGAAGGCAGACTAGCTTAATGTCTGAGCCACCCAGGCGCCCCGAGGAATAGAAGTAAAATTTAAGTTAGGTAATGGATCTTTATTTTTTTTTCTCTGCCCCCCCCCCCAGGGGGACTTGTTGCAGCTAAAATTGAGAGTTTTGTTCCTAAGAAAGGAGGGGGAAGTCCACAGTGGGGAGCAGCCAGCAATTTCTGCCACTGTCCCAAATATCTGTCGTATCTCCCCCCGCCCCCATCTAAACTCTCACCCCTCCTCCAGGAAGACAGCCCTACTAGCCTACTTGTTTTATGTCCTCTGCAGCAGGTTCAGGATCTCTGGGGATGGAACTTTCTCAGGGCTGGACGTGGCTCACTGAGGTCTGGTAGTCTGCTAGTTAAAACAGACATGTTCTCTGCCCTCAGCTGCGAGGGTGAGATGGGGACCACGGAGCGCCCTGGGCGGGGAGAGGAAGGACTCCCTGCGCTGGGGGTAGGTAGGTTTCCTGGTCGTGCTCTCTGGCCTGGTGTCCTTGGGGTCATGGCTTTGCCTTCTGGGAGGGTCTTGACTGTAATACATTCAGATGTGCATCAGAGGGCTTCTGACACCCACTCTCTGTGAGGGTTCGGGGGGGGGGCGGGGTCTGAGTGTTATTGTTCTTAGGGTGAAATCACAGCCTTTTAGGTCAGCCTTATGGTTTCTGTGGAGATAGAAGTTTCTGAAAACTTTAGTAGGTCTCTGATGGTTCTGTGTGAATAACCATCAAAGATCTTATCTGGAGTTGAGCTTTTCAGCCTGAAAACTCTGGTCGTTTAAAGGCCCTGATATTCTGCCCATCCCCTTCTCTCCCAATTAGATGGCGGGTCCCTTGGCTGAATAAAACAGTGGCATGGGCGATCCCTTGATGACATTTTTGGCACAAGGCTACAGGCTGTCCGTGGTGCGGCATTTGTCTTACCACCTGGGGGGGCTGCTGGGACAGCCCCAGAGGCTCCAACGTAGATTGCTGGTGGCTGACGCTTACCAGATCTGTTTTCTTTTCCATCCTTTGAGACCGGCCAGCTCTTGTGGAGGTCGTGTCTCTTTCAGTGAACTTTGCCAAGAGTGTTGAGGATGGAAACACTGATGTTGTGAGCGTTCAGAGCTGGTTCCTATAATGGTATAGCTTCTAACCATTGCTTGGTCTTCCTCCTAAGCTATAGAAAGCCAGGCTCCTAGCAAATGCTCTGCTGCTGTTTGATGGGAATGGTCTTCACTTACGAACCTTCGAGACCCATATTCTTTCCCACTGTTCCCTGCCCCAATGATCCTCCCTCTCAGGCTGCATTTCTTGTGACATGCATGAGATCAAAGCCCTGGCACACCCCATTCAGGTCCCAGCTTCTAGGTCAATTAGGATTAGACAGGTATCCCCAAATTAAAGTGTTTCAAACAGGATTGAGGTTTATTTCTCTGTCCCGTGAGATAGGCCAAGATGGGCAACCCTGGGTCGGCCAGCGTGCAGCCCACGTGTCAGGGATGCAGTTGAGTTGCTCTGCCAGCTTCCACAAGTGGTCTCAGAGACACGCCAGGCATTTATGTTCTCAGCCAGTACGCGGGAGGAGGGGGTAAGAAGGGTGTGCCTCCGCTCTTACGGATTCTTTACAGAAATTGCTCATGGGGGCGCCTGGGTGGCACAGTGGTTAAGCGTCTGCCTTCGGCTCAGGGCGTGATGCCGGCGTTATGGGATCGAGCCCCACATCAGGCTCCTCCGCTATGAGCCTGCTTCTTCCTCTCCCACTCCCCCTACTTGTGTTCCCTCTCTCGCTGGCTGTCTCTATCTCTGTCGAATAAATAAATAAAATCTTAAAAAAAAAAAAAAAGAAATTGCTCATGACATTTTTGTTTATATCCTAGGGCTAGGATCTATGTATAGAGCCATATCTGCCCACAAAGAAGGCTAGGAAATAAACGTGGTCTTTATACTCAGCATCTGTGAATCCACTGAAAGTCAGGGTCCGAGCACTGGAGAGGAGTGGAGAATAGATATTGGAGGAGAACTAGAAGTCTTTATCCCAAGCGTGTACTTTTTATTAGTCAGACTATTAAGAAAAATAGCTGGAGGCCTTTAAATAGTATACATGTAATGACAGCCCCGGTGCCTACAAGATTTAAAATCATGGGTGAAAATAATTATTTGAATACTCACACTAATTGTCTCACTGCTTACTCAATGCCATTAGAGGTATTTTTCTTAGGTTTCTAGCGCAAATGTAGGACGATTTGGAAACTTCTCTTCTGGCAAATAGTTTGGAGGGCACCATCTTTTCTTCTTTGGCTACAAACCCAGCTAAACTACCGTGGCCCTGAGACAGACATTGAAAGCTTCCATTTGATCTCAAGGTACGGAAGCAGGCAGGTGCGAAAGCCATACCACCCCCACCTTCCCCTCCCGCACCTGACCTGTGAATGTTAAAGGTGTGTTAGTAATTCCGTAGAGGGGAAGGAGCCCTGGGGAAAGGGAGTAACCGGGGGAGATAAGGGAGCTGCTTGCTAGCAACTAAATCAAGGCAGTTGAAGGGCGCGTGGACTCCCCTCTCCAAAATTAAAAAGTGAAAGCCGTGTCAGTGACTGATGGTCCCCCGAAAGTCACACTTGGCTCAGCTACCCACTAGTCCGATTAGGACAGATAATTTCACACTGTATTCCTTGCTCCAGTCACGTGCCCTGGCGTGTTTCTGATCCTGAAATGTGTTTTCTACTCTGCTGTCAGGGTAACCTTTTGGATGCGATGCTGGATTTGATTGCCTTTAGACACCTTTCTTTTTCTTTTTGCCCTATTTCCTGGTTGGTTTTCCTGTGACCAGTTAGCTCAGCTAGCTGGGTAGAGTCCCAAGGGCATGGGCTCAGTACTGGGTCTGGACCAGTGAACTTCACTGTATCCCACAGTCACGTCCCACAGCTGCGCACCCTGGAAGCCATTTGCAAATGTGAGCTCTTGGTGGTAGTGGGGTCTACACTAGCGGTGGCTATGGATTGGCACCATCTGTCGCCACCGTTAAGAGAAACACCTCCACGTGGCGTGGTTGGGATACCACATTCTGTCTCATCTTGTGGTAAGTCTCTGCTGTGGAGAAGGCGTTAGGCTAGACCGTGGAGCACAGAGCTTGGGAGTAACTGAGTTGTGATAATTTTGGAATCGTCACTTATTAGATTTTGACTCATACCATCTTTTTTGATGACTTTTACCGAGTCACTGTCAGATACTGAAATAACTCATGTGTCAAGCCACAGTCTGTGGTCAGCCAGATGACCACAAACTGGTTTATGTTGATTTCCTCTGCATACTTATATATCCTCAGTAAACTGACCAAGGGCAGACTCTTTTTTATTTGCAAAGAATAATATAGATTTCCTTATTAAATAAGCTTATTTTCTTACTATTGTTTAAGTCCCTTGATTTTTCAGGCTTAAGTTTGCCTTCATCATTCACGGAATAAGCATTTATGGCGTGCCTTCTGTATGCCAGGCACTGTGTTAGCACTTAAGGGAGACTGATGGAGAAGGTAGTACCCCAGCCGTACTGCGCGTTGGAAGAATCAGATCGCAGCGCACATTCAGCTCATTCACGTTGTGTGCACCCTTCTTGTTCTGAGTGCGAGGGGTCTGGGCAGAGAGAAGTGGGTGCAGTAGATAACGTGATATAGGGAAGGAAGTAGACTGGTCAGTGAATATTTTTTGAGCAGTTAACTATGTGTCAGGCATCATTCCTGATGCCATAAATCTCCCGGTCTGGTAGGGAAAACACTGGAACTGAAGATTTTCTCACCATCTGGCTCTGTAACCGTGGCAGTATCCCTCCCCTGGGCCTTGCTTTGCTCAGCTGTGAGATCTGGGGCACTGGACACTCCCTCGATCGGTGATCTTCCCGAGCCTGCCTCTTTCACCGGCCAGCCTTTCCCCAGCATCTCTCGGGGGCTGAAATGGTTTTGGGAATTAGGCTTACTTTGCATGGGAGACAGTGGACTTCCTGCGAGCAAAGGGAATGAAAAGGAAAAACAATCCCATAACGCAGTTGAAACGTTTCGGGGAAATCGCACTGGAGAGAATGGCCACCATCATTTGAGAAAGAGTATTTTTGTTTCAGAATTTGGGGCCAATGCTAGCTTTTCGCCTCTCTACATGTGTGTCCATTCAGTCCACATGTCTCTCCCCTTTTCTGCTCTTCTGGTTCTGCTCCCCTAACTCACTCTCCTGCACACCCTCCTCCCCTGAAGTCGAGGCCTGAGAGACAGAAATTGGGCTGGAACTAATTTAATGGCTGAGTGACCTCACAGTAGAGAAACAGCCGGATCCTAATAGGGGTCTTTGTCTACATTTCCACCCTGGCTGGTAGCATGCCAGTCAAGAGTCAAGCTAGAGACACAGGTGGAAGCGATTAGACCTGTCATAAGGTTTGAAAAATTGATTCTGGAGGCGAAGTGAATAGATTGAACTTGACAGTGTTGTCCTAAAGATTCTAAGGGAAAATTCTGTAGTTTAATTTGAAATCCCTTGATTATTCATTAGCTTTCCAGATGGCTTTTGTTGATGTTTTACATATTAATGCCTGTATTGTGTTATTGGTGTATTCTTAATGTGCACATAGGTAATGAGCAAAGAATAAATACATGGGTAAGTGTCCCAAATTAATGGGATGTTGGTGTAATTGTGAAATAAAGGGTTTTTAAGAATTGATTGCTTTGGAATAATTAGTGTGAGCTTTTTTTTATGGGCCAATTTAGTACTTTTAAAGTGAAAATTATTGGAGAATTTTAAAGAAACCTTCATTTTAATGTTTACTTCTAAATTAAGGTTTAGAATATAACTCCAGCCTTTGACTCTAGAGGTCACAACTGAAGGGCTGGCTCTTCTGGCAAGTTCTCCATCAAATGCTTTTTTTTTTTTTTTTTTTTTTTTTTTGCCCTAATTCAACACCTGAATAAGTTAACCTTTCACATGCCAGGCTCCTGGAATTGAATTATGAAGTGGCCCAGGTTTTATGGTTCAGGAGAGTGAGGGAGAAGGTAACCACCCAGCGATGCCATGTGAGTGCTGAACATTGGCTCCAGGGGCAACCAGGACGGGCTGCCCAGCCATGGTGGTGTCTCTGCCGTGCCCCGGAAGCTCTTCCTCCGGAGCCTTCTTCCAAACACACGGCACAGTCTTTTCATCTTCTTGATGGTGGTTCTTTAATCTTTTGAGGGTATACCAGACTTCTAGAACAAAACAGAACAAAACCAAAAACAAAACCTTAGGCACGATGGTAAGGTATCCATTGTGGGAAGTATTTGCAGAAACACCTAGCTCCCCATGGTTCGCTCATTTCTAATGACAGAGAATAGACTCTTGGTTTGACCTAGGGGCTTAGGTCTTGGGATAGGGTGTTCCTGTCCTGGGTTGGAATTCCAGTTCCGCCTTTTACTACATGAGTGACCTTGGGTAAATCAGAAACCATGCAGGCCACCATTTCCTTATCCATGTGCCGCTCATAGTCTCTGCTTTCTTCTTCATTTTTTTCTTTTTAAATTCAGTCGCTCCACTAATTTCTCTTCAGCACTGGCTGTGTGCAGGCCTTTGCAGTAGGGCCTGGTGGGGAAAGAGAGCAGATACATGAGACCTTCCTTCCAGGACCCTGCATCCGCCCCAGGATCCGGGAGGATGTACTGAGACTCTTCTGCAAAGTTCTCAGCACAGAGCTCATGTGGATCACGCTCTCACTGTTACTTAAACTTTGGTGTAATTCATTTTTTCTTTTGGACCTTCATCATGAGCTCTTCCGTGGCCATGCTGTGCGTGTCCATGAAACAAATCAGCATTGTCTTCGCCCCAAATAGTAGTATGTGTTTTCTTGGGGTGGAGTTATTGTGGAAGGTTTTGGCAGTTTTTTCTCGTCATGTAAGAAGCATGATGGCTCATCACTAGTTACTTTTTTTTTTGCCAAAAATGTGTTGCTTTAGTCCAGCTTTTCTTGAAAGATGAGAAAACATAGTCAGTTTTCTGTATTTGTGTTACCCTTAAAATATGGGGAGCCAGTCCCCCCCACTTCTTAATCAAATTTATTCGTTTTTTAAATCTTCACAATTTATCATTTTCACAGTCAACAACAGTCATTTGGAAAGAGCCAGAACTTTGAACATTTTCATCAGTCCCACGATATGCCTTGTGCATCACCCACATCTTCCTCGAGTCCCCAAACCTCTCGTGCCGGTTGGAAATGCACGTATTTGTTGTCGTGTGATTGTCTTGAGTTGCGTTAAGCACCTCAGATCCTTGCTACCCTGCAGAGTTGCTCAGCTGGATACCGTGCCTCGTGTTCATTTCGTCAGATGCCTCTGTTATTTCGAACGAGTAATGAAATGCCACAAACGGTAATAAAGCAAGGTTTGGGGCTGGAGAAGGCCTTCAGCAGAGGTGACAGCCAAGTCCTGAAACTTGTTTTTCCTCCGTTCAGATGCAGCTTAAAGAGAAAGCCGAGGGCCAGCTGCAGTTCAGAAGTGAGCTGTGTCCTATGATGGTTGGGAATGTTTCGCTCTCAGTTACTGAGTGCAGAGGAGTGATTTCTTAGCGACATGTCCTGGGAGGGCCCACAGTGGGCCGATGAGAGATCTGGCTTACCCTGGGCAGGGAAGTCTGGTATACCAGCAGCATCTCAGGCCCCCTAGTGTCGCTGGCGAATTCCATGACTTCTCATCTTGAAATGAGCAAACTGTCATGATGCCCACTCATAGGAATGCCACTCATGCTGAGAGGGTCAGAGGGAGGGGTGAAATGGGGAGCCCTTGGCTCGGTCTCTGACATGGAGTGGGTCATCTGGAAGTGCTGCTTGTCTTTCCACTAGATGGGTGCTGTCTCCAGACGGAGATGCTGAGAGCTGCCTCCTTTGTTTATTTATTTATTTTTAAAAAGATTTTATTTATTTATTTGACAGAGAGAGACAGCCAACGAGAGAGGGAACACACGCAGGGGGAGTGGGAGAGGAAGAAGCAGGCTCCCAGCGGAGAAGCCTGATGTGGGGCTCGATCCCAGAACACTGGGATCACGCCCTGAGCCGAAGGCAGATGCTTAACGACTGCACCACCCAGACGCCCCTGAGAGCTACCTCCTTAGTAACTGCAAAAATGAAGGTTGAGAATGTGACCCAAGGTTCTCATGAGGGAAAAAAATGTATGACAAGAAAGCAGCATTTTAAAAGCTTGGTTATGTGACAACATGGACGGGACAGCTCGCTAATAAGCAAGAGAAGTCAGACAGAGAAAGATTAAGTACTGTGTAATATCACTTCTTTTTTTTTTTTTTTTAAAGATTTCATTTATTAATTTGACAGAGAGACAGCGAGAGGGAGAACACAAGCAGGGGGAGTGGGAGAGGGAGAAGCAGGCTTCCCACTGAGCAGGGAGCCTGATGCGGGACTCGATCCCAGGACCCTGGGATCGTGGCCTGAGCCGAAGGCAGACGCTTAATGACTGAGCCACCCAGGCACCCCAGTGTGTGGTATCACTTCTATGTGGAATCTAAAAAAGCCGGACTCCTAAGAACAGAGCTAGAATGCTGGTTACCAGGGAATGGGGGTGGGGGCTGGGGGGCTGGAACAGATGTTGTTTAAGGGCACAAACTTGCAACGAGAAGTCCTCAAGCTCTCAACCCAGGACCTAATGCACAGCACAGTGAATGTAGACAACAGTACCGTATTGTGATTGTCAAACTTACTTAGAGATGAGAACCTAACTACTCTAACCACTAAAAAGACAGGATAAGTAATGTGAAGGGCACCTGGGCGGCTCAGTCAGTGGAGTGTCGGACTCTTGATCTCAGAGTTGTGAGTTCGAGCTCCGCATCGGGTGTGGAGCCTACTTAAAACAATAAAACAAAGCGTAACAAAAAACCAGAAATGGGAAGTAATGTATTAGAGGTGCCAATTATTGTCACAGTAGCAATCGTATTATAGTCTATCAATGTATCAAATTAACATCTACGTCTTAAATTTACACAATGCTCTATGGCAAATATACTTCAATTACAAAAAAGTAAAACTCAATGCAAGAGAAAGTGAAACTCAGTTTATGAATTAACATTAGTTTCTATGTGGAAAAATTGTAAGTGTTCTTAGAATTTGGTGTTTGTGATCGTTCAAGTATGGCCACTTACCTGTATACACGTGAAGGAGGTAGAGGCTGGGCTGCGGGTTAAAACGATTGTTTTAGTAAAAACGTGTTAGGTGATCGAGTCGATCTTTCCCCCCCCCGCCCTGTTCTGCATACCTCTGCCCCGTTGCCGTTTCTCCCCTGACATGGCTTTGTGACTCACTTAGAAAAACTTCTGTTTTTCTTTCACATGAAAACACTTACCTGCTTTGGAAGTGAGGGTTGATTTGCTTTCATCTGCCCCTTTAAAATCTTTTACACACCTACCATTTGTCCAAACACACTCGGAGCTCTGAAACGCCCTTGTTTCTGCTTTCTGTTTTGGAGAGAAGCATGTTCTGTTTCTGCATGAGGGGTATTCCGTCACCCGGAGACCCAGACGCCGCATTTTTTCTGCATTGCACAAGGGGTCATTCATCATTTTCATTTTTCGTTTGGCTCTCCCACAAGAGTATTCAAATTAGCGAGAAGGAAAATGATGAAGTCATTGCCTGGCAGAGAAGTATTTTCTCGGGATGTGGGAAGGGTAGAGGAGACAAGAGAAGAGGAAGGATTATGAGAAGGTCTGTCCCTGCCTTTTTTTCTGGCCTTTGGTTCCAGTAGTCACCTGGATGCGAATGTGGTTTTCACAGGTTAAAACTGGGTAATATGTGTGCACAGAAGTTACCCAAAAATGAAGCTACATGGTGGGACAGCAGTGTCAGTGACCTTGGAAACTTAGGCTGTAATTTTATCTGTGTGGTTCTCACACACCAGCTGTGTGATGTTGGGTGAACCACCCGAATTCTCTGGAACCGTTTCCTTATCTGTAAAATGAGAGGGTTGTACTAGATCTGTGGCTTAATTTTATATATATGTTTTAAGCAGTAAAGCCCCTTTTTATATGAACTACCCCTCTTCCCCATACAGATGAGGCTGCAGAGCCTTCTAGAGCCTAGGTTCCTCAGGGCATGGGTGTGGAGACCACTGGCCAAGAAATGCCCAAGGTCCTGCCACCAGGACACTCAGGCCCCGCTGACTGAGTTAAATCTTAACGGCAAGCTGACTGGTTGGTTGGACTTTCTTTTTTTTTTTTTAATTTTAATTTTAATTAATTAATTTATTTAAAAAGATTTATTTATTTAGAGAGAGGGACTGCAGCCGGGGGGAGGGGCAGAGGGAGAGACAGAATCTGGAGCAGAGTCTGCACTGAGCGTGGAGCCTGATGCAGGGCCTGATCCCATGACCCTGAGATCATGACCCAAACTGAAATCGAGTGTCGGACGCTTCACCGACTGAGCCACCCAGGTGCCCCTGGACTTTCTTTTTATACCCTGCCTCGTTCCAAAAAGATTTAAGGCAGTGGGGATTTCAGTTTGTCTGTTTCGAGATAAGCTCTTTCTCCTCCTGTTGGTGCAACTGTACGACCAAAAGGGATTATACTGTGTTTCTTTGGTTGTTATTATATGTCATGTCAAAGTTATATGCGTATTGTTCATAAAACTCAGCACCATTCAGTTCCCCGACTTCCCCAGACCGACAGTGAGGACTGAGTGACTGTGGTCCCCTCTGGAACCCAGGGAAACCTGGGTGGGTCCCCTGCCCTGGGAAGCTAAGAGTTGTTGTCCGGGGTGATTATCCAGTGGTTATTGAAATGTCTCCAGTTACAGATGAGTGATGTCTGAGAGGAGAAATCTCTGCGGAGTAGCTTGGGTTTCAAACATTCTTACTCAGAGAGGGGATCTCTGCTTTCATGGAGGATGCCCCTCAGTTCCCGAACCCCTTGGGACTGCTCTGGGAGGGGAGCAGGGTGGCGGGGCCATGGTGGGAATGGGGTGGGGGTTGTTGGGGCAGGTACATAGTTGTCTCATGTGAAGTTGTGGTCAACGTTTTGGATTCTGAAGTGTCATTAGAGCTTGCTTGGCTCATTAACACAGCATAGGATGTGCCCTGGAATCAGAGTATGGGTAGTGTGTACTGGAACAGTTCGAGGTGCAGAATTTATACAAAGTGCTTTTATTCCTGTTTTCCTGGAGTTTTTATTTGGAATCTCTCAGTGTCCTCCCTACTTCTGAAAATACCCTATGGCACCTGCGCTTTCCTAAACTTCAGCAGAATGAAATGTAATTTGAGTTTTAACACTCTGCGCTTACCCATAAAGGTAATGCGAGACAGGATTACATGTCTGTTGCCTATCAGGATTACAAATCTCTGATGTGAGCCTCCTCTTACAAAGGCTTGTTTCTGTTTTTGTTTAGAACAGTTAAAGGGCTTCCTGTAGCTTTCAGTTTAGGTGTTGTTCCTTTCTGTTCCCTTCTCTTCTCTTTGTTACAAAATGTGGTGCCTCCCAACTGTTGAAGGTCATCAGAGGCCCTCTTGGGGTTCTGCTGCAGGTCAGTGGAGGTAGAGCCCCCTGGTAAGATTGAGGGCTCATTTACCTTTTTGCTATGGCGCCTGGAAAACTGTCCTGAAACAGACCAAATCTGTTCAGCACAATGTGGTCATAGTTGGGATAGAGTGAAGGATTTGACATCTTGCAAACGTCAAATCAGACCAACAGCATATACCAAAACTCTCATGGTCTCTTGGATCTGGAGGAGAAGGTCCTCGAAAGGCCAGTCACCTGTCACCCCCTGCTGCCTGAATGCCCTCTGCACTGTTTCAGATATGTCTGAGTCCTGGATGGTGAGCAACTTTCTGGCCTTGTTCATTTTACAAATATTTATTGAGCTGTTTATACCTTTGGGCAGCTCATTCCAGCATCTTACGGTGAGAGCTGTCTCCCGGGATGGGTCCTTCAAATCCCATCCCATTCCAGAAAGGAAATCTGGCCATGGATCCAAGTAGAGAAAAGTTATTTAACTTTCTCCCAAAGGATAGTTAAAGGAACTGTTAATTAGTTCAGATAATTTAAGATATTTGAAGATGGTTATTGGCTGTTCTAAATCCCCATATCCCCTGTTCTCTAAGCATCTCCAGTTATGAACATTTAGTTACACCGTCATGTTGGAGATGAAAACTTTAGGTCTGAAGGACCAAAAGCGTTGACAATAAAGCCAGTCAGGGTACATAAAACTAATTATTTTTTTCTGAAAATATTTCTTAGTTATAAAAAGAATTCTTGGCCATTATAAAAAACAAGACAATAAGTTAATTTATGCTAAGGAAATGAAAATCATCTGTAACCCCACCACCTATAAATTATCACATTAATCTTTTGGTATATTTTCTTCTAGTCTGTTTTCCTCCTACACGATATATGTAAGACTGTGATTATGTTGTTTATGAAATAATCACTTCCCATGCGATCAGTCTGCTCAAAACACGTCTTTTGTTCTGTACGTGCAGTTTGACCGTGATTTATTTAATCAATCTCCAGTGAATGCTCTCCTGTCATTTCCAGCATTTTTCTATTCTAAATAATAAGCATATTTCTTTCTGAGGCAGCGGTTCTGTATAATTCTTTAGTGACCCCATCACAATATTTCTTTTCCAGAAGATAATTGGAAAATTATAAATCAAAAGCAGACGTTATTAGAAGTTGAACAGGATGAGGCCAATAATACTTGTTGTTGTTTATAATATTTCATATTATTTCATCACTATTGTACAATTATTTCACATTGCTTCATCTTTTGTCCACAGCGATGTCGTGCCTTAATCATAGCTGACATTGATTTGGCATGTTCTGTGTGGCGGGTACTGTCCATTATGTGCATTTTTCCCGTTCAGTCTTTACCATACCCTAGGAGATAGGTACCATTATAGTTGCCATTTTAAGAAATGAGGGAGCTATTGCTTAGAGGGTTGAAATGGCTCAGCCACAGCCACACGAAGAGTTAAATGGTAGAACCAGCATTTAAAAGATTTGTTTGAGAGCCTTGATTATCCCACAGGTTCCTGAGGCTTACTTTTTTTTTTTTTCCTGCTTTGCTGAAATCCTAATACACTATATCCCTCATCCTTCCAACATCTATGTGTATGCTAATCTTGTTGTAAAAGGAAATCGGGTCAGCTGACATCTAATTCTTGGTGATTTTCTTAAGTTTGTTAGGAGATTTTTTGTGGAAAGGGGTGTAATGGGAGTCATAAGTTAAAGTCCCAGGTCTTGAGCTTACTAGTAGGATCTTACTTAACTTGTTTGTTCTTCCGTACCATTATCTGTAAAACATGGACAGTAATACCTCTGTTACTGTGATCTGGGTTAAATAGAAGGGTATATGTGGAAGTCCAGTTCAGTTCCTGGTACTCAAGTAGTACTAGGTACTCTGTAGTAGTAATTTCCTTATTTCCTTGATTTTCAACAGGGATAGGACATCTCTAGTTAGTGCAGTTTCCTTTGAAAATTACAATGGCATGTTTCTTTTAGCTTGTCTCGTTCACAGTAACCCTTCAAAGATCAGCCATATGAATTTAATTATATCTTCCTCATGTTCTCCAGTTCTGTGCACTTGAGCATAGAATAATAATAATTACCCAATTTGAAGAAGAGAGAAAAACACTGGGAAAAAAAAAAAAAAGTAAGCCTCAGGAACCTGTGGGATAATCTAAAAATATCCAATATATAGTAATTGGCATCCCATGAGAAGAGAGATGGAATGAGGCAGAAAGAAATATTTGAGCAAACAATGGCCATGTGATCTCCCAAATTGGTAAAAGACATGAATTGGCAAGTTCAATATGTCAGCAAACCCCGAGCAGGATAAAGCTGATGAAAATACACCGAGACACATCAGAGTCAAACTGCTGAAGACAAAGATATAGGTAAAATACTGAAAGCATCCTGAGGAAAACAACACTTTACATGCAGAGGAATGATGAGTTGAACGTGCACGATTTCTCATCAGAAATCATGGGAGGCTGAAGAGAGCGGAACAGTATTTTTAAAGAGCTCAAAGAAAAAACCCTGTCAACCCAGAATTGTACACCCAGCAAAAATAGGCTTCAACAATGAAGGCAAAATACATTCCCAGATAAAAGAACACTAAGACGATTTGTTACAGTGCAGATCTGCTGGGTAGAATGCCAGCGGCTGTACCCAGCGGGTGTTCCAGAGGGTCGAGGGAAATATACCAGAGGGAAACTTGGATCCTTCGAGAAGGAGCAAAATGGCAAATACCTGAGTAAATTTAAAATACTTTTCCCCACTTAATTTCTTTAAAACATATATGACTGTTGGGGCACCTGGGTAGCTCAGCCAGTTAAGCGTCCCGGAGTCCCGGGATCAAGCCAAGCCCCGTGTCAGGCTCCCTGCTCAGTGGGGAGTGCACTTCTCCCTCTGACCCTCTCCCCACTCGTGCTCTCTCTCTCTCTCTGACTCACTCACTCGCACTTTCTCTCTCTCATACAAATAAACAAAATCTTTAAAAAATATATATATATATATGACTGTTTAAGGCAAAAATTGTAACATCATCCTGCATAATCTTGTGTCTTTTGATGCTGTACATATGACATCTCTAGCATAAAGGACAGTAGAAAGGGAATAAATGGAACTCTATATAGTGGCAGTATTTTTACATCTGATGTGAAATGGTATAAATTCAGTAAGTATGTAAATTAAGCATTTATATTGTAATCCCTGAAGTAACCACTAAAAACATAAGGCAAAGGGGCACCTAGGTGGCTCAGTCGGTGAAGCATCCAACTCTTGATTTCAGCTCAGGTCATGAACTCAGGATCATGAGATCAAGTCCCATGTCAGGCTCTGGGCTCAGCAGGGAGTCTGCTTCAGACTATCTCTCTCCCTCTGCCCCTCTTCTCTCTCTCTCTCTCTCTCTTTAAATAAATTAATTAAAATAAATCTTTAAAAGCATGAGGCAAAGAGGTATAGCTAAAAAGCCAACAGATAAATTAAAATATCCAAATAATCCAAAAGAAGGCAGCAAAAAAAGGGAATATTAGAATGAAAAATAGAAGGAAAAACCAAAAATGAACAAGATGGTGGGTGTAATTCAGCTAAATGATAATCGACTAAATACTGTGGTTAAAAGTCAGAGTGTCAGAATGGATATAAAAAAAAGAAAGCAAGACCTGAATATATATTCTCTTTAAGAGATGCTTAATTATAAAGACATAGATGGGTTAAAAGCAAAAGGATGGAAAAAAGATATAGCATGCAAACAGCAAGCTTAAGAAGGCTGAAGTGACTTTATTGACATCCAGTAAAACAAAATTCAAGACAAAGAATTAGGAGAGATAAAGAGGGGTATTTCTAATGATAGAAAGGGTCAGTTTATTGAGGGGCGCCTGGGTGGCACAGCGGTTGGGCGTCTGCCTTTGGCTCAGGGCGTGATCCCGGCGTTATGGGATCGAGCCCCACATCAGGCTCCTCCGCTATGAGCCTGCTTCTTCCTCTCCCACTCCCCCTGCTGTGTTCCCTCTCTCGCTGGCTGTCTCTATCTCTGTTGAATAAATAAATAAAATCTTAAAAAAAAAAAAGGTCAGTTTATTGAGAGGACATAACAATCATAGATGTGTATTTACCTGATAACAGAGCTTCAAAAAAAATGAAGAAAAAAATGACAGAACAAAGAGAAAAATAGACAAGTCCACAATCATAGTTGGAGATTTTAATACCACTTTCTTAACAGGTGGTAGAACAACTAACCAAAAATAGTGAAACACATAAAAGATCTGAATAACACTATGAACCCCAATCACCTAATTGGTGTTTATAGAACATGACACCCAGCTGAACGCACATTCTCTTCAAGTGCATATGGTATATTCACCAAGTTAGATTATATGATGGGCCATAAACTATGTCTCCATAAAAATAAAGTGATTGAAATCACATAGAGCAAGTACTTTCTCTGTCCACAGTGGCATCAAATTAGAAGTTAGTACAAAAATGTAGGAAAATTACAAATTTTTAAAAATTGAACAACACACATCTGAATAATCTGTGGGTCAAGGAAGAAATCACAATAGGAATTAGAAACTTGGGGCACCTGGGTGGCTCAACTGGCTAAGCGTCTGCCTTCAGCTCAGGTCATGATCCTGGGGTCCTGGGATCAAGCCCCACCCCCACCCCCCCAGCCCTGTTGGGCTCCCTGCCTAGAGGGGCCTGTTTTCCTGTTTTTCCCTCTCCCTCTGCCTCTCCCCCCTGCTTGTGCTCTCTCAATCTCTCTCTCTGTCAAATAAATAAATAAAATCTTAAAAAAAAAAAAAAAAAGAAATGGTGCTGGCATAACCTAATACATAGTCTAAAGGAAAATAAGTGAATTTTAACCTCTCCCTCACCTCACACACTGAGATTGATTTGAGATAGATCATAGACCTTAATCCAAGAGCTAAAATTATAATGCTTCTAAAGGAAAATGGAATATCCTCATGATTTAGTGGTAGGCAGAGATTTCATAAACTGGTTACAGAAAGCGGTAACCATAAAAGAAAAAAAATTGACAAACGAGACTTCATAAAAATGAAAACACTATGCTCTCCAAAGAGATAGTGATAAAATGAACAGATAAGCCACATGCTGGGAGACATTTGCACAAACACATATTTGAGAAAAACCGGTATCTATGATACATAAAGAATGTCTACAACTCAATAATCAAATGACAAACAGCTCAGTTAAAACATTTGAACAACACTTGACAAAATAGGACTGCTAGCAGCCCAGTAAGCACATGAGAAGATCCTTAACATTTTCTGTCTTCGGGAAAATGCAAATTAAAACCAGAATGAGATACCACTACACGCCCACCACACCCATCAGATTAGCTAAAAATAGGAAAGACTGATCACACGAAATATTGGGGAGGATGTGGAACAACCACAGTTCCTAAACATCACATTGTTGGCGGAAATATAAAATCTTACAGCCACTTTGGAAAAATGATGTGGCAGATTTTTGTAAAAGTAAACATGTACTTCCCTTCTGACCCAACAGCCCTACGCCTTCCTCGTTATTCACCCAAAATGAATGAAAATATGTGTCAGCACAACATCTTGTATGTCATTGTTCATAGCAGCTTCGTTTTTTTTTTTTTTTTAAAGATTTTATTTATTTATTCGACAGAGATAGAGACAGCCAGCGAGAGAGGGAACACAAGCAGGGGGAGTGGGAGAGGAAGAAGCAGGCTCATAGCAGAGGAGCCTGATGTGGGGCTCGATCCCAGACCGCCGGGATCACGCCCTGAGCCGAAGGCAGAGGCTTAACCGCTGTGCCACCCAGGCGCCCCAGCAGCTTCGTTTTTAATAGCCCAAACCTGGAAACAGCCCGAATGTCCATCAAACCGATGAATGGATACATTGTAGCATATTCATATACTCGAACATCACTCAGCAATCAGAAAGGATGAACTGCTAATAAGTGGATGCATCCACTTGCATGAATCTTAGAAACTTTATGCACGGTGAAGGAAGGCTTCTGCAAAATCGTACAGTGTTTTCCTCCGTTTTGTGACGTTCTAGAGCGGGCAGATCCGATCTGTGGTGGGAGGAGGTTGTCTCTAGGGGATGGGAGTGAAGATCAACCAGGAAGGACAGGAGGAACCTTTCGAATGATGGTACTGCTTCTTGCTTTAATAGAGCTTTTAGTAACAGGGTGTATACATTTGTCAAAACCCAGCAGAGAGCTTGGGGCACCCGGGTGGCGCCAGTCTCTTAAGCGTCCGACTCTTGATCTCGGCTCAGGTTGTCATCTCAGGGTCATGAGATGGAGACCTGTGTTGGTCTCCATGCTCAGTGGGGAGTCTGCTTGAGACTCCCTCTCTCCCTCCCTACCGCTCACCTCCCCCATACTCTCTCCCTCTCTCAAATAAATAAATAAAATCTTAAAAAAAAAAAACAAAAAACACCCCGGCAGATCTTACAGTATCACTGCGGGTACGTTTTACATACAAACTAAAGTATTGAACTCTAGTTAAAAGCAGGCTTAAGTCTTAATAGAGGAATATCTGAAATTGATGTTGAAATGCGTAAAGCAGTGAAGTGGCTGCAAAGACTAGTTGATAGATATGTACTAAGGCAAGTGTAATAGAGTATTAACGGTCGAATATTGCTGGGGGGGTACATGAGTGTTCACTCCAAAATTTACCCTTGCTGTAATGTGTCCTTATTTTTTGTAATAAATGAATCACTGTGGAAGAATTGTAAAAGTAGTCACAATAGTATACTTAAAATAAATTCGCGGAAATTGGAGATGTGTAAACAGTTGGTATCCCCGGTTATATACGAAAGCCGCATCATAAAAGGAAATGCCTGTTGTTTTCTGTGTTCAGACGTTTTTCTCCCTTGTCTTCTTTCTTTTAGTTAAATGTGTGTAATTTTCCCCTCTTCCTTGAACGAAATAGCTCCAAGTATATGAAAAGTATGAAGTTAACACTGAAGTGTTACTTTTGGTGACTTGCTGGATTATTTACTCCTTAGCTATTGGGTATTCTGAGCACTAAAATTTAAAACAAAAATCAGAGTCTGTATTCTCGTTTTCTGAAATCCCAGTGGTCTAATTTCCCTTTATTTATGCCCCTAGTGAAAATATTTTAAAAATCTAAATTTGTCTGCACATAAAGTTTTCATTTCTCACACCTCATATCGTCCAGCCTGCTGTCATGGCCTTTACAAGTGTGTGCCGAGTGGAGGCTCCCTGCTGGGCACACGGCGAGTCTCAGGGTTGCCGTAAAGTGTTCAACCTCGTGTTAAAAAGAGAAGATATAATTAGCAGCGTTCTCGTTATTTAAAATATTCTCATTAATGTATATTCTGATGTAATTTTACTCCACAGTTGCTCAGAAGAGCCTCTCCAAGGCTCTAGCTGGAGGCGGGTGAGGGCGGTAGGTGCTGAAGTCCCCTCTTCCTCAGACGCTGTTTTCCAGACCCTTCTGCCAACGTCCTTTCAGACAGTCATGGCGGGCCTGTGAGGAGTTGGCCTTCTTCTCTCAGTGTTTGGATTTTAGTCTTTGATATCTCTAGCTCATAATGGTATTGGGACTTCTTCTCATAACTAGTCTTTAAGATATTTTTCCTAATGGGGCGCCTGGGTGGCTGAGTCGGTGAAGTGTCCAACTCTTAATTTTGGCTCAGGTCATCAGCTCAGCATTGTGGGTTAGAACCCCGAGTCCGGCTCCACGGTTGAGTTAGAGATTCTCTCTCCCTCTGCCCCTCACCCTCCTTGTGCTCGCGTGTGCTCTCTCTTTCAAATAAATAAATCTTTTTTTTTTTTTTTGAAAAAAGATATTTTTCCTAATGGTATATTTTATTGTGAAGCAACCCACCCCCCCATCCTTAAGATTTTGAGGAACACTTTCAACTCCGATTCCTAAACAGTGACCTCCGGGAGGAGACTGAGAGGAAAACCCTGGTATCTCCAAATAGAGCACGTTTGCCAACAACTGACTGAATGAAGACACAGGGAGTAATGCGCCTTCTTTCTCTTTCTTGATAGTTTAGTTTTTACATTATTCATGAACTATTTTCTGGGCAGATATTTTAGGAAACGGGAAGGAGCAGCGTGCTCCCATTTGGGTGGAAATCATTGTGAGTAATAACTAATAAAAGGTAATAAGCAAATGGCTAATAACCGCGAGAGGGACTGTTTGCTGAGACCGTGTACAAGGCCCATGGATAAGAACTTAACGAAATTTCTCTTTCACCCCTCCCCCCGCTCCTCTGTGGTATTCAGAAACCTGGACGTACGTCCGCGGGGACGCAGTGGTCAGATGGAGCTTGTGCGCGGGCTGGTGGCGGCCAGAGGCTGTGTTCCTCACAAAATGAAAGCAGCCCGAGCCTGCCACTGACAGTCCTTCAGTATCAATTTCCGAAGTACCTTAAATGAACGGCACGCATGCTTTGGTGTGGAATTAATTTTAAAATTGCAGCAAGCAGCTTTCAGTCTTCAGATTCTTTGCCGTTTGGGGTTGCCATAGACGACTGGGGTCAAAGCTTTTATTTTAAAGGTGGATCTCCGCTGCTCCTAGCCCTGTTCTAGCCCCCCAGAAATTAGGCTCCCTAATCGTTCCTAACATAGTTCCAAATGGGATGACCTCCCTTCTTTTAAAAATAAGGGCATTGGGTTTCATGTGCTACTTTGAGGGAGTGTGGATGTTCTCAGCCTGCGGTTCCAACTCCGCCGATATAAACACGAGATTAAGGATGTCAGCAGATTTACAGTGAAGGATTAACACAATAAGGCTGTGGTATCAGAAAAAGACTTTCTTACAGGGTGGATGATTTAATAGGACTAAGTGAATCTGGTTAAGACGAGAATTATCAGAGGTAGTTTTTCTCTAAGTAGCTTGAAACTTCTTAAGTGTGGCGTTTCGTTCTCAGTGTTTTTTGGTTTTTTTTTCTTTTTAACGGCAAAGGAGATTTCGAAAACACAAAATGCAGTTAACATGGGTAATCTGTAGAAAAGAAATGAAATTTGAAAATGAAAATCTCTTTTCTGGCACATCAGGGGGTAGCTGGAAGAAACTCATCTACAATTAAACCTCTTTCCCCTAAAAAATGGACTCAGGTCATTAAAAAAAAAAAAAGTTGTAATTTTGCCCTTAAACATTCCAGCCGAGGCATGAATCCGAGGAGTCAGAGACCAGACACAATCTCTCCAGTCTGTCCATTTTTCATGGGAAGAAAAGTGCAGCTTGCAGGGAGGAGGGGCTGTCATAAACCTCCCTGGGCCTCTGCCCCAGCTCTTGGCCAAGCCCAGGGCCACTCCTGGCCTGGGGGGATGGGCTGCTCCCAGGGTCTGGAGACCCCCAGACAGGCAGGACCACACTCCATCCAGGCAAAGTTCTCTGCTTGTGCTGGGCACCCCTTTCGAGGGTGTGGGTGTCAAGCAAACAATATTTTCTTTTCTTTCTTTTTTTTTTTTTTTTAAAGATTTTATTTATTTATTTATGTGACAGAGAGACAGCCAGTGAGAGAGGGAACACAGCAGGGGGAGTGGGAGAGGAAGAAGCAGGCTCCTAGCAGAGGAGCCCGATGTGGGACTCGATCCAGGTACGCCGGGATCACGCCCTGAGCCGAAGGCAGACGCTTTAACGACTGCGCTACCCAGGCGCCCCGCAAACAATATTTTCTTGATGCCTTTCTCCATTACAGCTTTTATTTTGGTTGTCATTTTCTTTATGCTTTGTGGAAACATGTATTTGCTAGCGTTACGTTGGGATCAAAATACAAGCTCGGTGGAGAATTTAGAGGAAAGGTGTCATTGGTGCTGAAAAGCATAAAATTGTATGGATTGTTTTCATTTTTCAATTGGTAGCTGTCATACATGAATGTATTTTGCTTTCATAAAATTAAACACTGCAACTAATGTTAAAATTCACCCCAATCCTGTTTCGTTTGCCCTGGCACTTCTCATCCCTCATTCCCACCTCTCTAATCCCTGTGGGGGGAGTTCATCTGTCTTCTTCAAGGACTTTCCTATATAGTATTATATAACAGGTGTCTAACTCTGTGCTTCTATATTGAGATAAAAGTCTAAGTTGCTATATAGCAGGAGACCCAACAACAATTTGGCTTTACAAGAAAGGCATTTCATTCTGTCTCATGTGAGAGTCCAGGGTAAATAGCTGAGGTCATTAGGCTGCTCTGTTCCTTGTAGTCATTCAGGGACCCAAGCTGACAGCGGCTCTGTTGTCTTTCACATGTGGCTTTCTAGGTCAGTCTGGTCATTGCTAAGCCAGCTGGTGGGAATGGCAAAAGGATGGAAATAGAGAGCCAGAGATTTTCTCTTAAATAGGACTGGAGTGGCACGCATTGACCATCCTTTGGCAAGGAGAGGCAGGGGGCAGTCAGGAAGAAGGGAGACTGGATTTGGGTGCACTGCTCTCTGTCTTTGCTGCTGCCTTATTCTGTTATTCGTCAGGCATCTTGGAGACTCACCTGTTACAGTGTTTCCTTTTCGCTGCCGCATGATATTCCACTGCAAGAATAGGCCACTTTTTGTCCAGTCATTTCCTACTAATGCATAGTTAGCTGATTTCTACCATTTGCTCTTAGATTTGGTGTTGCAATGCCCACTGCATCACAGTAATCATTATGGACGTGTGCAATTTTCTCTCCCGTGGGAGCTGGGTGATCCGGGGTGTGTCTTTAGTCTGGATCGCTCTTCTTAAACTGCCCTTGGAATTTGAGAGAACCTATGTCTGTACAGTGGCCTGTCGGCTGATTCTTGCATTTTAATTCTGACAACAAGGGGGGTTGACAACACCCTCCCCTGACCCCCCTCCCCCCAAAAAAAGAAAAATGAAACACTAGGATGAAAGTTCTTTGGAGAAATATTTATTACTGAGTAGATTGGTTAGAGCAGAACACTTTTTTTTTTTAACTACTCAACTTTTTGGCTTTGTTTTATAGCCAGCATCTAATACTCATTTATTTCTACTTAGTTACCCAATTTAGTAACAATTTAAAAATCTGTGGTTGAAGATGATAGTTAAAGATGAAGCTGAATTATTTAAAGGAAATGAAAGTTACCTTTTGATTTAGAACCAGCTGCCTTTAGAGCAAGATTGCTTTTGAGGAATTTATGATCGAAGGAATGTGATCCCTGTGTTTCCGCTGTGGATTTGCTCAAATCATGAGAACAGTCATCTAAATTAGAGGAACTGCGCCTTTCATAGACCAGAGCGGGAGATGCAGCGCGGACATAGCCGCTTAGGTCCGTCCGGTCAGCTGCACGGCTGTGAGTTGGAGCTCAGATTTGTGCTGTATTGGTAGACACACTTACACGTCACCCTCGTGTAAAGTGTGGTAACATAGCTGAAAATGGTTGTTTAATCAGAAGATCACGTTTATGGTCACCCGTGTGTTTGTTGATGTCTTTATTTGCTAGTGTGAATTTCTTAAACTTCATTTTGAAAAGAAGATTAATTTCTTCCAAGTGTCAGGTGACTGATTTGATCTCGTTTTCAGCATGTCTGCCTTTCCCTTCCCCCATCCCCTTCCCCCTACCGCTCTCCGCTCTCCAGAAACTTCAGTGCGTTATGACTCTGCGCTACTAACCAAACTAATTTTGTCCAGATTGAAAGGTTATAAAATTTATACAATTCAGGCTCACAAAAGTAAGATAGCACATGTGAATTCAAGAAGCTGTTAGTTATGAAGCTCTTTTCCTTTCTGAAAGGAAAGTAGTTTTAAGCTTTGTTGAACGGATCTATGAAAAAGGTTGAGTATTATTTTACAATAATTTTAGACTTTCATGACTGGAAATTAAATACAGCAGTTTTAGAGGTATATTTTACTTGAACTTTTACAAGCTCAGGCCATGTTTTTATTAAAAAATCGGACTCAGCACCTTATATGGAGTACAATACCAGATGTGAGATATAAGGGAAGTTCCTGGGGCCATCTGCTTACTGTGTATTAAAAACTTGTGTGGTAGCTGATGTCATATAAAGTGCGTATGATAGGGAATAATTTTGAGTTATGAGACCGTATCAGGTTGGTGGTGATGGAATGGTCAGAACGTTCTATCACGTTTACTGTTCTTTTGGAAAATCTGGGGTTGAAATGATGGCCCTTTGCTTTCAGAACAACAACAGAACCCGGCGTGCAAAGACGGAAGAGATTCTGGGGTGCAGTGAGGGGAGAAGCAGGGGCTGGCAAGGAGATAGCCCAGGAAGGTGAACGCTTTCGGTCCGTGTACTTTCCATGGGGCAGGTGGCAGAATTCTGATGTGTGGAGCTCGCCTCATTTTTTTTTTTTTTAAAGCCCTTCCTGGTCTTTTTATCTTTTCACCCTTTTTTTTTTTTAAAGATTTTATTTATTTATTCGACAGAGATAGAGACAGCCAGCGAGAGAGGGAACACAAGCAGGGGGAGTGGGAGAGGAAGAAGCAGGCTCACAGCGGAGGAGCCTGACGTGGGGCTCGATCCCATAACGCCGGGATCACTCCCTGAGCCGAAGGCAGACGCTTAACCACTGTGCCACCCAGGCGCCCCCTTTTCACCCTTTTCTGTCCTTGCTTCATCCCCACTTCCCTGTCCACTCTTGGTGTCTAGGAGCAAAGCCCCCTTTCCAGGTTTACCGGGAGCGGTAGACCCGGGGCTCTGCAGATGGGTGCCTTGGAGCAGTGGTCTTTCACTGGCGCTTTGTGGGGTCCGTGTGTGGCGAGGGTTCAGGGTTGAGACCCTCCGCCTCCGTGTGGACTCTTGCCATCAGGTGTGTTTTACCCCCGTCCCGCGCACCCCGCTCCCCCTTTATGTTATGGATGGAGGCTTGCCCGGGCCTGGTGCAACCCCGGGCGGCAAACAGAAGCGTAGTGTGAAATATGGAGGTGAGAAAGTGGGTGCCACTGGGTGGCGGTTCCTTTTGCACCTCAGGTGGTTTCCGGTTCTTTAGACCAAATGGAAGGAGCACCTAACCCATCTGTCAGCCGACATCATTCAGAAAGGTTCTTTGATGAAAGATAAGGGTGCGGTTTTTGGCAAATGGGATGGAAGGAGTTAAAAGAATTGACTGACAGGCTGTAATGAAATTCCTTCGATTTCCCCATACTTATGTATGTGAATAAGGTGTCCCAATGTTTAATCTATGAAAATGGATTGTAAGGAAGGACTCGCTGTTGTTTCCTGTCTCATAAGCAGTAAGTAATCTCCAGCCAAGAAGGGCCCATTCATTTCTTAACGTATGTATTTCCAGTGGATTCCAAGTTTTTATGTGTGACGTTTTTATCAAAATTTGAAACATCGATATTTTGATCAATTCTGTACTATTGATAATTATAACTGTAAATCAGCCTATAATAAAAAATTTTAATATTTAGAGGTTTATGGTCACAGGAAATAAAACAATTAAAAAGTCAATTTTTGCATACATGTTTTTGTTGTAGACAAGTAAAGCAGGGAGGTTAAGACTTTTAAGCATAAGATGATTTTATTAGGATGAGATCCTGGAGGGGAAATGGAATTTTGCTAATAGAGAAAAAGAAAGAAAAATTTCTGACCGGCGAAGTTTGTTCATATACTTTTTATTTTTATTTATTTATTTATTTATTTATTTATATTTTATCTATTTATCTAAGAGAGAGAGAGCACAAGCAAGGGAAGCAGCAAAGGGAGAGGGAGAAGCAGGGAGCCCCGTTCGGGACTCGATCTCAAGACTGTGGGATCATGACCTGAGCCGAAGGCAGATGATGAAGCGACTGGGCATCCCAGGTGCCCCTGTTCATGTACTTTTTAAGTAGATGATGGTGGGCAACACATTTTTGTGGTACTTTGATTCCTTAGAATACATTTAAAAGAGTGATATAATAGTTTTATTTAAAATATCAATTTCTGCCCTAAACCAGAAATTCCTTTCTTTGCAACTATCCAGGCTTCTACTGAAAACCTTTATATGTCAACTTAAAAATATACGAGACATAGTTTTTTGTAATTTTTAAGGTGATATGCAACCTAAAGGTTTGAAGACCACTGCTTTGGGGCACATAGCAGAGTTCCCCAAGTACCGTAGCATTTCTTAACCCCATGGTATAGGATTGAAATGCACTATTTGGTCTTAAGCAGCAAAACTTCTCCAAGAAGAAATAATACAAAGAGAATGTTGAATGAATTTAGGTGTTGTTTTATAGTAACTTTCAGTTTTCACAACTTTCCTGGAAAAAAAAAAAATCTGCATGATGTTCAAGGGTGCTGTCTTTCCAGTGATCTTTCTTTTCAGCCCTGGGTCTACCTACGACACTGCCCGTGACCCTGCTACTCCTTTCAGTTTCACTAAAACACCTGCTGTGTCCTGAAATTGGGTCATTGAATGTGCTATTCCCACTGCCTAAACGTCTTCCCCACTGTTTCCTGTCTGAGTCATGCTCACTGGGCAAGCTCGGTCCGCTGTCTACTCTGGATGCCTCGTCCATGTCTCCGGGTAGCGTCAGTCGCTCTCTCCTTAGACCCTCACACAGCTCCACGTCATACCGGCACCCGTGCGCCACGGCTCCCCGTGCACACCCAGGGGCAGGATTAGTGTTCTACTGGTGTCACATCAGGCCTGGGAGAGTAATGAGCACTCGTATTATGGTTGCATGTGCATTTTTGGCTCGTGGGATTTGGGGAATTTGTGGCAGTTAAGAAATGGCAAGTGTTGACTTAGGGGTGTGGCTTGGCTCGGTGGAAAGAATTGTCCAGAGACCTTGGGGCTTCACTTCATCCATCACTGAGCTGCTTTTGCTTTGGCAAGCCACCCGGCCCTGCCTCTGCTTCCTTGTCTTGTCTGTCAAACCTGTAAGTGCTTGATTAGAGTTTCTTTCATCCCCGTCCAGGTCTGAAAGCTGAGATTGCAGGTTCTGTAGGGCTCAGCGGCTGTGGCTGGGAGGCGAGAGAACCCAGAGAACAGGAGGGTGAGAGATACGGATGCTGAGCGTTTCTGAGCTGGTAGGGCAGAGTGGGAGATGTGAGACAATGCAGACAATCGTAGAAACTTGTGTGAGAGAAAACAGACCTGTTTGTAAGCACATGAAAAGCGCTCAACATCGTTAGCCTTCAGGGAACTGCAAATCAAAACCTCAAGGAGATACCACCCCACACCCACGAAGATGGCTGTCATAAAGGAGACACACAGTAACAAGTGTCGGTGAGGATGTGGAGGAATCGGAACCCCCTGCACTGCTGATGGTAATGGAAGATGTGACAGTGGCTTTGCAAAACAGTCTGGCGGCTCCTCAAAAGATGAAACATAGGGTGTCCATATGACCCAGCATCTGGACTCCTAGGTCTCTACCCAAGAGAGGTGAAACATACATCCACATGGAAGCTGGTGGGTGGATATTTATAGCAATATTATTCATAGTAGCCCCACTGGTGGAAACAACCCAGTGCCCATCAGTAGATAACTGCGTTCATGAAATGTGGTCCGTCCATACAACATGGTATTATTCAGCCATGAAAACAAAGGAAGCCCTGATCCATGGGACAGCATGGATGGACTTGAAACCTTTGTGCTGGGTGAGGGAAGCCTGTCATGGAAGGCTGCGCATTGTGTGATCCCATTTATAAGAAATGTCCAGAATAGGCTCATCGACAGAGATAATAAGATTGGTAGTTGCCAGGGGTTGGCAGTTGGGGGGTACAGGGATAGAATGCTAATCGGCATGGGGTTATTTTGGGGGGGAGTTGATAAAAATATTCTGGAATTGTATAGTAATGGTGGTTGTACGACTTGGAAGTTATGCTAAAAGCGACTGAATTGTGTACACACACACACACACACCCGCCAACACTTCACACAACTTACCAAATACTTAACTGCATTTGTTGGTTTCCGTTTCCCTTTCCTGCAGCCTTCCTCCAGGCCTGCTGCACTGTCGTTATTTGGAGACATCCCCTCTGCCACCACCCTGGGATAGTGCTCTGTGTCTCTTCTGTGGGGTCCCCTCTTTCACAGATCCCAAGGCCCCCTCCTTTTTGGCTGACTTCCCAGTTTTGCAGGAGTTGGCAAGTTAAGAAATCTTTATTGAGCACTTTGATGTAACTTTTCTTGGGGTGCCTTGCTGGCTCAGTCAGTGGAGTGTGCAACTCTTGATCTTGGGGTTGTAAGTTCAAGCCCCCCATTGGGTGTAGAGTAATAAAATCTTAAAAAAAATAGATCTCTTAACTTGCCAACTCCTTATTCTTTTTTCATTCATTTGTTTATGTCAGGGCAAATGTGTGGATTTTTATTTTGTTCAAGGGCTTATAATGCATTAGATGTTTTTATTTTGGTGCACATAGTTTCCCAGATTGGCCCAGCGGCCTTCCCTTCAAGATAATTCCTGTGTCTTTTGACAGACCCGCACCATGTCTTGAACCATTACTTGTTTTCTGGTACAAGAATCAATCTTTTTTATTTTTATTTTTTTACCCCTGAGAGGAGAGAGAGAGTGGAAGGGGGAGGGGCAGAGGGAAAGAGAGAATCCCGAGCAGGCTTCATGCCCAGCGTGGAGCCCGATGCAGAGGTTGAGCTCACAACCCTGATATCATGACCTGAGCTGAAATCAAATCACACTGATATGACGCTTAACTGACTGAGCCACCCAGGTGCCCCAGGAATCAACTTAAAAAAAATGTTGTTTTATGTGGCACCCCATATGCTCTGCTGGTTTATTTTCCACTTTTCCATCATTAATTTCAAACGAAATTTTTTATTGGTAAAGGGGCAGCTTATCCACAGCTGAAATGTATTGACTAAACCTGGTGAGACCCATCAAGTCTGATTTCATTTTACTAAACCCTGCTTCCCCACAGCCGTCACTGTAGTAACACCCCAAACTGTTTCTCCACTGTCTTCTGGGGAGAGCGATGGGTGGATGAGAAATCCATTAGGGGAAGAGTCGTTTTTTGTTTTTTTTTAATCATTGGCTGTTTTTCTTGGAAAGGGAGGGTTGTTAGGAATTCTTATTTTATTCTTCATGCTCTCCTGTATTTTCCAAATTTTGTACCACAGACATGAGTTACTGGTGGAGTAAGAAAAAGTATAATTAATTTTTTGAGATAATTATGGATTATGCAAAAACAGAATTTCTGTAAAGTATTCACCTACGTAGCTTCCTCTTACATTAAGATCTGACAAAACCACAGACAGTAAATTAAAAGCAAGAAATTCCCCTTGGTACAGTTATTGTATTGGGGGTTCCCAGGGCTACCCCCCCCCCACCAGTTTACTAGGAGAACCCATAGGACATGCAGTCCTACTCATGGCTATCCTTTATTACAGTGGGAGGATACAAAGCAAAATCAGCAAAGGAGAAAGGTGTATGGGTGAAGCCTGGAGGAAACTGGGGGCAAGCTTCAAGTGTCTTCTCTCATGGGTTCTCATAGGACACACTTAATTTCTCCAGCAGTGAGCAGTGCACAACAGATACAAGATGCTGTCTGCGGAGAAGCTCATTAGAGACAGTGCTCACGGTGTTTATTGGGGGCGGGTCGTGTAGGTACCCTCCGCCTGGTTCAATCAAAATTTTAGACTCCTAGAAGGAAAGAAAATGTTCAGCATAAACTATATTGTTTGAACAGACAGCATCGGCACAGTATGCCACCCTATACATTAGGAAATGGTGAGAATATTCCCAAAATTCAAGTTCCCAGAAGCCAAAGACCACCTTGCAAGCATACCTTTCTAAGGGTAGTGTAAGGTCCTGTGTTAACTCCTTTCTGGACAGCTATTAACCAGTGCTGCAGAACTCACTGGTTTTCACTGGTCTTTCCACTGATACCTTTTCTCTGTATGAGATCCAATCCAGGATGTCACCTTGCATTTTTTTGTCATGTCTCTTTGGTCTCTTCCAATGTGTGACAATTCCTCTGTGGTTCCTTGTCTTTCATGACTTTGACACTTTCATGACTTTGACACATTCTGTAGAATGTAGAATGTAGACCTTTGGGTCTGACTGACGTTTTCTCATGATCAGATTGAGCATGTGCTTTGGGGGTTGAATATCATGGATGATGGACTCTTCTTGGCACATCGTCTTGGTGCCTGATGTCTGCCTGTTATGTCATGCTGATCTTGACCACTAGGCTAGGGTGGAGTCTGCCAGGATTCTTTGCTGTAGGCTTACTGTTTTTCCCTTTGTGATTACTGAATATTTCGAGGGAGCTATTTTGAGACTACAGTTTACCTTTAACATAGACAATCTCCCATATACAGGAAGCAGACAGAATATTCTAGTGAACTCCCGTGTGTTTATCATTCGCCATCAGCAGTTACCAACTTGTGGGTGATCTCATTTCATCTGTATTCTTACCCTCTTTCCAACCTCCATCCTTTAGTTTTGTGAAGCAGGTCCCAAATGAGATGAGCTTTTTGGAAGTCAAGAAAGGGTTGGGGAATTACCCCACTCTGGGCATCCTGCATTTTCACCTCCTCATGCCTGTTTCCGGCTCTTGAATTGCACAGTTGCGCCTGCCCCGGAATTAGCAGAGAGAGTCAATGACTCGTTCATTCCTCGGGGCTGCGGAGTTGGGCTGCCCAGAACACTACATCAGAAACTAATGATGTACTGTATGGTGACTAACATAACATAATTAATTAATTAAGTAAGAAAGAAAGAAAGAAAGAGAAAAAGAAAATGAGATACAGAAAAATGAAATAAAAAAGTGGTATACAAATTCAGAAGTCTATGTCGGAAGTGATGTAACAGGTAGGTACTCTTTAAAATCTGGTAAACATCTCTTGGTGAAAAAGTATTTCCCTCTCTGGAAGCAGCTGCTGAGCAGCGTGACGACCCACACGGAATACCCACTCACTGGTAGATTGTCTGGGCAGAGCGCAGAGGGTTTGGGGGTCGTGGGGATAAAGGAGACACTGTTGAGGTTATTGGGTTCAGAATTTCCTTGCATTTGCCTCTAGTTGGGCTGTGGAGACACAGCCACATTATAAGGTAGGTTATATGTGCTCCTTAACGACCAGGGACCGAATTTCATTCTTCTTTGTCATATCCTGTCTCCGAGCCCTTAGCACAGAACCTGGTCAACATTCCATAAATGTCTGTTGAAATAAAATGAAGTAATTTTTCTGTCAACATATCCACCATTGGGAGAGGTGAAAAATTGAGAAAATGAATAGAATGTGTTTAACTTATTTTCACACTCATTTTATTGAAGCTCTCTGTAAAAATAAACCCATGTGGATGGTAATTGAGTGAGTGATAATTTCTAAGTAGCAAAGTGTTAAAGTAGATAAGTGCCTCCTACTGTGGAGAAATTGCCTGGCCAAAATCTGAACCGCTGAGGTGTTTATTTTAACACTGGGAAACATTTATTACTCTAAACTTGTTTCCATTCATACACAGCATCTATCATACCAGACGTGCCATGTCTAAACGAGACATGGTTTAAAAAATGCGGTAATCCCTGTATCAGGTGAATGTTTAAGAGCAATACATTTACTTTTTATTTGTTGTCTGTTTCTTCAGCCACTTTTCCTTTTAAAATAAAGCTAAAGTTGTAATTTGGCTTTTTTTTTTTTTTAACTTACACGAAAATTAACATGAGCATCATGGCATATTTTTCTCAATTAAAAATAGCTTCAATTAAAATTTGAACGTCTTCTAAGAGAACTTGGGGCTGGGGTCTCATTAACAATGAAGCATCAGCGGTTTTCCCTGCACGATGGTCCGGCGAGTCCTCCCCATTTCATTCATTCAAACCTTGTCTTAGGTGGCCAGTTTGGGGAAGGAGCATGGCTTCCTGGAGAGGCGTGGCTTCCTGGAGGGGCGTGGCTTCCTGGAGGGGCGTGGCTTCCTGGAGGGGCGTGGCTTCCTGGAGGGGCGTGGCTTTGGATTCTGATGAACCAGCTTTGAGTCTGATTCTACCATGGACTACCGGGGTGACCTTGGGGAAATCATATGGCTTTTCTCTGTTTAGTTTTCTCACCTGAAAAATCAGAAATAGTAATGCCTACTGAGACAGAGTAAGATGAAGTCAAACACTAAATTTGATACCAGGGACAGAGCAGGTGCTCAATGAAAATTAACCCCACCCCAGCATGTACTCTGTACAGCGTACACGTGTGCATTCTTGTCCTCATTCGAACCTGAATCCTGCCATATACTGGGCTCTGGAGAAACACCAGTTCTTTTTTTTTTTTTTTTTTTAAAGATTTTATTTATTTATTTGACAGAGATAGAGACAGCCAGCGAGAGAGGGAACACAAGCAGGGGGAGTGGGAGAGGAAGAAGCAGGCTCATAGTGGAGGAGCCTGATGTGGGGCTGGATCCCATAACGCCGGGATCACGCCCTGAGCCGAAGGCAGACGCTTAACTGCTGTGCCACCCAGGCGCCCCTGGAGAAACACCAGTTCTATATAAATGTGACTTGTAAGGAACAATTCTAGGATGATGTGAGGGTCAATGTTGTCCTCAAGGCAGCCATCTGCCTCCGTGGTGTGACTGAGGACTGCTAGACCGTCTTCCCCATTTCCCTCACACTGTGCTAGAACACCAGCAGTTAAGCAGCGTTGCTGCTGGAAGCTTCCACATGAACACGTCCGGGAAGGGCGGTTCATGAAGCCCAACTTTGATACAACTTAATATTCCTTGTTCCACATCCTTACAATTTCAGTTGAAACTATATTCAAATGGCTGAGGGATCATGTTGGGTTTGTAGTTGGATGCTCTTTAAACACAGGACAACCTGTATCAAAGGCAGTTAATAAAATGCAAAGGGTGTTAGGCTGTTCCACAGGGAGGTCACTGCACTGTGCAGTCATGCCCTACCAGCTGTAGTTTTGAGACAAACTGTTGAGATTAAAAGAGTAAAAACAAACCCTCAGTCCTTCTGCTTATGTGAAGTTGCAGTCCACTTAAAAAGAACCAGATGGCAGCTGTCACCCTGGTTTCCCTCCTTTTGTGGGCCATGCGCGCGTCTGTAGGGCATGCGGCTGGGAGTTGTGGGTGCAAATCCAGACCCAGAAACTGTGAAAAGCCAGACAGTTTCATGGGCATTTTCCTGAGATGTTGGAAAACCAAGTCACGTAAGGAAGGATCGAGATGCGGTGAAGTTCGAGCCCAAGAAGGGGAGAGTTAAGATCACAAACCCCGTGGGAAACCGGCCCCAGCGGATCAGAGCCTGGAGAGGGTCAGAGAGGAGAGTTAATGAGCCGATTCCCTTGGGAAGTGGGTATTAGACCATTGCTGTGTGGTGCATATGCTGTCTGTCGCTGGAAGGCTCTGCCCACACGTGTGTGTGGCTGCTCTGTCTCCTTGCGGGTCTCCGTTCGGATGTCCCCACGACACCCTCATGGCAGCAGGTGCTGGCCCGCCCCAAGGACCCCTGTCCATGCTTCTCCCTAACCTCCTGCCCTTGTTTACCCTCTGTCTCCCTCCCTCCAAAACTTAGAGCTCTCAAGGTCAGGGATTTGTGCACTGCTGTATCCTTTAAGCCTGGACAAGGCGGGGGCCTGGCAAATGTTTGTTGAATGAGCGGATGCATTCAGAAAACACACTCAGGGCTGTTTGGATGGTTGCCCCTCAATCCTTTGTTTTTTATAAGAGAATGATCTTTCCAAACTCAATTTTACCAACCTGTGGCTCCTTTTAGAAAAGGTGGTGATGGAGAGAGTCCCAGCTTTATAGTTCAAGTCATGCTTAGCCAGTAGCTACTTTCGGAATTTTCTGTATTTTGGAGATATACCCAAATAGATTCCAGTGAGGTTAAAAAATTGACTATGAAAACAGGAGAAAGGATAAGACACTAAATAGGATACTTAGTCATGCTCATGATGAGATAAGGTTTATTAAGCATAGGGGCAACCAGTGGGATTTTTATAGAAATTTTTAATGACTTTCAATAGTTAGTGGGAATATTTAAAATATAATAATAAATTAAACACTAAACAGGGCCCCCGGCTCAGTAATGGCAAGCTAAGAGCTGGGCTTTTGTGGGGCAAAGAGGGCCACTCCACTTCGACAAGGGGAGCTTGTACAAAGCAAACAGAAACTGGGCGCCTGAGATGCCAACATGGACAGAGCTCTGAGCATCCAGGGAGCCCAGGGGAGGACCCTGGAGGTTTGCGGTGGGCGAACAAAGTAGGGGTTGATGCCAGGGCCTTGGCACGATGGCTCACTGTTTTACCAAGGGCTCGCCCCAACTGGCAGGTGTCAGAGCCGGGCCAGACTCTCTCACATATGTGCACGGACAAAACGCCAGCATGAATCCTTAGGGGCTTCTTCGCAACAGGACGAGTGATGAGAGGGCAGAGCAAGGAGCTGGAGGTTCTGTGTGTTTCTCTTACCCCACTCCTGCCTCCTGCCTTCCCATCCCCAGCTTTGGGATAGGGTTGGACAGGAAAAAAGGGAAGGAGAAAGGATCTAAAGGTTTGTTCATTGTCTTGTTGCTGAAGCAGCTGATGCAGGACCAGCACACCTTGGATGCCTGGCTAGGAAGTGGCCGTGCCGAGCAAGAGATAAACCTCCGCAAGACGAGCTTTAAAATGAATTTCCGTAGCAGCGAAGACGTAAAAACATCAGTGGACCTATTTCAGTACAAAGCATTCCTTACTTTGCATGGCGCTGGGTTCGCTGAAAGCTGGTCAGAGCCGTGACCTTGCTTTGCAGGGTTCGTGGGGACACGGTTCCCACCTGCGTGAGGTCCAGCTAACACGCAGCACGCAACGGGGGAACTGCCCGTGTTAACAAATAAATACATTTCAGGTAATCAAAGTATGACATCACCAGGGAAAGGTACGTGGTGTGTGTGTGTGTGTGTGTGTGTGTGTGTGTGTGCATGTGTGTCTGTGTGGTTTCACATGCTAGTAAATCTTAGTTCCTTGGAGCTAGTTTTCTGATTTCAAAATACATTAGCCATTTCATGCTCTGGCTCATACCCACCTCATAACTAGAGGTGAGGGAACATGATCCCTAGATGTGGTTTTCTCTTAACTAGGTGATTATTGGTGGTGGGTGCTATTTGGGCGTTCATGTATTTTTTTTCCTTCTATTTTTCCTTTTGTTGCTGTGGGGGCTGTATTACGTCGCCTGATGATATACTTCCTACAACAGGTTATGTTTTAATGCTTTTTCAGAGTGTTAATTGGCGCTGGAGGGTTTCAGAGGACTGCTATTGGTATGGTGTGTGTTATTTACGTCTTTCTCTACCATAGAAGCCATCGTATTTACTTCTAATCTGAGACAGATTCTATTTTAGAAAGTCTCACCTATGATTATTGCCATTTGCATGTCCTTTAAAACGGAAGCCGTCCGCAGTCTAAATACCAGAAATGCCGTGTAAGTTCAAGCATGGTTTTAACACGGCAGGAGTCCCACCACGGTGTTCTGGCCTGCCTTTTCTCCAGAAGCTTTTTGCCATGTGAGTAACTCTAAATAACGTCGTGGTTGCCAACCAAATTAGACCCATACCAAAGTTTTTTTTTTCCAACCAGCTTTTCGAGATAATAGGATGTGAATTGTACAATACAATTCAATGGTTTTTAGTATATTTGCACATGTGGAACCATCACCACAGTCAATTTGAGAACATTTTCATCACCCCAAAGAGAAACCCCATCCGCATTAGCAATCCTCCTCCCAGCCCTAGGCAAACCCTACAGATTTGCCTAATCTGGATGTTTCGTATAAATGGAATCATATAACACTTGGCCCTTTGTGTCTGGCTTCTTTCCCTTAGCCTAAGTGAAAGGGTCATCCTTGTCCATACCTCTTTTTATAATAAATATTTTGTATTGCTGTCATTTAACCTCTTAAAGTTAAATTTCTTAGACTATATAACCAATCTACACACATAACTTTAAAAATTAATATAATATCCTAGGAGTACCTGGCTGGCTTCATCGGTAGTGCACGTGACTCTTGATCTCGGGATCCTGAGGTCAAGCCCACGTTGGGTGTAGAGATTACTTAAAAAAAAGAAAGAAAAAATTAATATAACCTAAACAGACAAAAAGTAAAGTAAAATAATGTGCATTTTAATACGTGCTCATAGACGAGTGTTGGAGAAGACAGTGAGGTCGTTCAATGCACCTGTACGTATGTCAGGCGTGTGATGGCTGGGCGGCAGACTGGCTCGTGAGGGCGTGTGGCCCTTGGCATTTCAGACACCGAAATGGTGTTGCCTTAGTGATGTGCTTTTATATAATGAGAAACATCTCTGTACTTTGGGCTTTACCCATCTTTCATTGATGGTAACATCCTTGGGAAATTAAGAGTATGATAAAACTGTGCAGAAAGTTCTTTTTGTTTATAGGTAAACATAGAGTCGGGTTCTCATGGCAGTTTGTTATGAACAAGCTTTTCTTCTATGTGAGTAACCAGCAGGACATTAAATTTGTGTTTCAGCAGGTGGGAGAGTCCGATTGTGCACTGCAGGACAGAGGGAGTCTCCTGACCCTCTGAGCACTAAATGCTAGTCACTGTAACAGCCCCCTAAAATAGCATTCTGAAATGTCCCCTAGGGGGCAGTCCTGCACCCATAGAGGACCTCTGCTCTGGGGTCTACTTTGTGACATGGGCTTCATCAGTGAATATCTCTCATTAAGCTTTCTCCTCCCTGAACTGTTCAAATTATTGGCCATCCTCTTATAAACAGGAGGAAGGCTGGTACCTTCTTCAGGCATGATGAAAAGGGGATATCCGTGCTCTGATTGTCCCTGCCCCCCACCGCCCCAAGTTCCCACTGAAGTTCCACTTCTGTTCTGAAATGCTGTGTTGTCAGAGCAATACTGGGAAGTCACTCCTGCAGAGCTCCGAGGAGCCCTACAGTCGTCATCTCCTTTTGATGCTTAAACCACTGTTGATGGGGACAGCCTCCTAAGCGTCCCTTGCTGTGCCCGTGACTGCCTGCCTTGGGTGGGAGGGAGCCGGAGAGCATTTTTCTCTGTGGTGGAATGAACAGGACACTGTTACACAGTGGTTGTCAAACGTTCTCACTTGTGTCCCTAAAATAATTTTGAAAATCTATAAATCCCCTTACACTTGGTTTTACTTGACATCTAACAGTTTTCATCCAAAGTTTAAACAATTGCAAAGGATGTAACTTTCAACACATGATGAATATTGACGTTCAAGAGTGTAGCATCTCTAAGGGTTATCCCACGAATCTAACCGCCGAACCTATTTAGGCCTGTCGTCATCCATGAAAAACTATATGAAGCTGTTGAAAGTTTATGTTGTCGTTTTATCTCCTTGAACTCCTATTGCCATTTCATTCCCCATAGAATTTTATAGTGACGTAATACACTTAGATGCTTCAGAGTCCTTTACTGATCAGCCTCATATATTTCTCTGCAACAACAAGGTGCAATTTGTCTGTGAACATGAGGTTTTAAAGATAAAACATTCTTCTGGATTGAATTCTCCTTATAATGAGTAATCCAACATGTAAAGAACGAATACACTGTAAATTTTGACAGGTGCTTATGAAACGTAACTAAGTTTTTACTGGAAATAAGAGTTCTGAATGAAATGGATCGGGTCATTGGTTTCCATTCCGTTTTCTGTGGATGGACGTGACTTTTTGACAGAATGAGACTGTTCTGCATTAATTTTCTTCTTTTTTATATACACAGCCAATGAGAAACTTCCTTCACAAAAAAACGTAATTGGGAACGGAAGGGCTTTTTTCTTCGTGTATATCATTGTCACTCAGCTTTTTGAAAGGTTTTCAAGTTATATGCTACAGATTACATTTTCTCTCTTCTCAGTAATTTTTACCCATCTGTCAGTTAATAACTCAAGATCCGCCATCAGTTTTGTTAAATACTATCTACTATCACTTAACCAAATTGGTATAATTATACTAAGTATTGCTTCACTTAGAGATACCTCGCTTCATCTACCTAATAATAGTTGAGAAAGTTGAAATAATTTTAATACATCCTTATCAACACAATATGTATTTTTAAACAAAATGCTTTTCTTTTATCCCATGTTTTAAATGTACTTTCATAAACACCTGGGAACTACAGATTTAGTTCTTCCAATTTTGGGAAAGTACCTGCCATGTAACCTAATTGGCAAGGCCAATCCTCATGGACAAACCACTTGACCAAACAAGACTTTCTTTAAAAAGTCCACCTTCCTTTTTCAATTCAGGTAAACATGTTAGCATTTATGCCCCAGTGACCACATCTCACTTCATTCCAATTTGAGGATGAAATGAGGCATGCAGTTCGCCCCCTGGATGAAATAAGGTGCTCTCTCTTAAATAGCTCTCTTCGGCATTTCTCTGGGAATAAAGGATTGTAGAATAGCAGCCAGGTCGTGGAAGAGGCAAGGATAAGTGAAAGTTGTCTTCACTCCCTCTGCCCGACCTTGGAACATCAATCCAGAACAATGCAGCGTGGGTGAAAATACTTCATTTCTAAATGCCGCACTTTGTGCTTATCGAAATGGGTCTATGATAAGAAATGATCTCTGGTTTGTGGTGTTTGATTACAGGATCGTTTTACAGTTATCAGTATTTTGCATTACCCCTTTGTTACCCCCTAGGAGGTTTTTATATCCCAGGCTGTGCCCGTCAGTTAGGCCTGGGGAGGAGGAGACATACATATTCCTTTCCTTGTCATGTGGGAGCGAGGCCGTGGTTTAAGAGGAGGTTTAAAGGTAGAGCTTTTGTGTGCCTGGACTCCAAGCCCATTCTGAAATAGACTTGTGTTAGGAGAGAACACTTACGGCAAGTTGGGACTCTGGGGGGTATTTTCCCTTAAAGCTGATGTGCCCACATGCCCTTTTAGAAAGATATTTTGCCCGGTTTGAAGATGGCTGTACTTTAGGACATTTTCAATCCTCATTGATCTTGAGAATCTGGTAGCTATGGTGTGCACTGAGTCCTAGAAAGCCAAAGAATGTGTAAAAAGTTGCACTTGCATTTGGAAGTTAGAGAATTTGTGTTCCCCCACCCCTCTTCCCATCTTTCCCTCCCCTTCTTCTGCTCTGTTCTTACCTGAGAATTACTTAAGGCAACTTGTAAGGATGCTAAAGTCTATCAGATCCTGAGTTAAGATTGGGAGGGAAAAGGGAGAAGTAATGGTAGAGACATAGGGTGGTTGGGGAAACACACCTACGGCAATGGCAGGAGTGCATAAAAATGAGACACAAAGACGTAACTATCTGTACCCAGGGGTTGTTGTCAAGCAGGTCGATCCCTTTGCAGAAGGCACCTGTTGGGCACCAGGATGCGGGTGGGGTCTCAAGGCCACGAGGTATAGCTTAAGAAACAGGTTGTAGAGGGAAGCTTACCAGCCAAGGATCAGATCCCTGATCCTTCTGGTCCCTAGGGGAGAGGTGTACTGGCACTGTGCTGGAATAAAGTAACTATATGTTCTAGGGAAGGACTCTGTTCCTTTCTTGCTCTTGTTTCATACGGGACAAGTAAGAGCCCCCTTGTCAGTGGGACAGCAGATGGCCTAGGACCAGGCAGCAGGACCCTGGGTGTCAGCTGTTCACAGGACTTTATCTGGGAAATCCAGCTACCTTGCACATGGAAACTTGGGGGCCCACAGGAAGCTGGGGTGGCCTTTTCTGTCCTCTGGTCTCACAGGAAGCTGAGAGAAGGGATGAACCCCCAGTCCCATGTGGCTTATTGTCAAGGTAACCCAGAGGGAATTCCTGGGTAATTTCCCATTAATCCTAATTATCTTATCAGAGTTAACACATTTTTTCTTTGAATTTGCTAATAGCTAATACAAAGGACAAAATCTGCTCTGTTAAACATGTCACAGATTAAAATGAAGAGATACTTAGGTGAAAATAGAATTCTTGGAGGTGAGACCAGACAGGGATTCCTTCCGGATCCTCATAAAAGCATGCTGATGAGAAGGAACAGCGCCTCAGAAGCATCTTTACAGCAGGAATAATGAGGAGGTTCATGTGCCGGCACCGGAGCATATAATGTTAGCTGAAAAAAACTCTTTGGGGGCACCTGGGTGGCTCAGTCGGTGAGTGTCTGCCTTCGGCTCAGGTCATGACTCCAGAGTCCTGGGATCAAGTCCTCAGCAGGGAGTCTGCTTCTCCCTCTCCCTCTTCCTGCCTCTCCCCCTGCTTGTGCTCTTTCTCTCTCAAAAATAAATAAATGAATAAAATCTTAAAACAAAAACCTCTTTGGAATTTGCCTAGGAATCAGTACAGTCATGTGGTAAATTGCGTTCTACTCTTTGCAATTTTAAGTTTTCAAATATATGTTTCTGAAAGGTAGAAAGCTCTTAACCTAACTGTTGAAAATCTTGCTTTACTCCATAGCCTTGTTTTTGGAGGAGGGTCGGGGGGAGGTGTACAAAAAAACTTCTGCTGGGAGAAAACACAACCAGTTTTGGACTAAATGATTCCTTGTGGCCCTATCACTCTGTCACCCAGAGGACTGCTCCCCTGCCCCAGCTTGGCATGTCCCCACATCTCTACTCTGGGAGAAGTGGATCAGTCTCTGTGCTGATCCGGGGCTGGCCTCCAGGAGCGGGCTCCCTGGGACATCCCAGCAAGCCTGGGGAGGGACAGGAGCCCCAGAGTGCAGGGTGGAGAGGGCGGTCTCCTGAGTTTTCCCCAATTCCGCACCTGGGCGGGGGGGAAGTCCTGCAGTCTTGACCACCCACGTGTTCTGCAGTCTTCTAAATTCTAGAAAGCAAACCCTGTGCAGGGCTGCTGAGGCCAGAATGGTGAGCTGCCGTGGGGTCAGTGCCACGTCCACCTTCTGCCCACTCTGCATTCCACGTCATTCACTGAAGGCAGAGAGAATGCATATGTACAGAAAGGTCAACAGCAACATCTAGATGTAAATCCATGTCTCATACACTTTTTAATATACTTACGGAAAGGAAAGAAGTAAAGCCTCTAACAGTGATAGCTGTAGGAAGGCTGCTGCAGCCACACACATATCTTATGAAAAAGAATGGAAAGTGACTAACTTCCCCATTTTCCTCTGCCTCTGCTCGCTCCCCTCACCTCTCCCACCAGACCCGTTTTAGGGAGGGGAGTGGAGCATGAAGAGAAGACAGCGAAAGGCACAAAATCAAGTGTAAAACCCCATGAGGTGCACGGGGAAAGAGCTGAAACAAGGTAGCTTTTTATTTATCTTATTATTTTTTATTTTGCAAAGTTTGTTCGTTTGTTTAAGTAATTTCTACACCCAACGTGGGGCTCGAACCAACAACCCTGAGATCCAGAGTCACGTGCTCCACTGACTGAGCCAGGCAGGCGCCCCCAGGTAGCTTTTTAATAGAGTATGCATCCTTCAGGGCTGAGGACATTTTGTATCGAGAGTTTTCATTTGCGTCAGAAGTGACTTCAGAGTTTGTACAAGTCAGGGTTGGTGATTGCAGGCAACAGAAATGGACTTGTGTCACTTGACCAGAAAAGGAATGGGTTGGAGGCTGGACCTTGGGTAGCTCGCAAAAGCACGGGGGAGTTTGGAGGGGGAGTTTGGAGGACGAGGCTGGGAGGGCAAGTTCCAAAGCGAAGGCGGGCGGAGCCACAATCCAGCCGCTGTGGCGTGGCGGGGAGATGCTGGGCACTCCTGCCCGTGCCCTCTCAGGGCCTAGGCTGCCCTGGCTCTCTAGCCAAAGAGAGTCTGGGCCAGCAGGTCTCCGGCCTCTGTGGCCTTCTGCCTCCCAGACGCCCCCAGGGGCTCCTCCACCCACAGGAAGTAGGTGCAGGGGTTTGGCTGAAAGCTGCCAAAGTCATTCTTTCCTGTTAGACCCTGATGAGATTATGATTATGTTTAACAACTGGATCAAATAATGACATTTCCTAGATCTTTTACCTTCTGAAATAAGTGACATGTATATGTATATGCACATATGTTTGTGTATAGTCTCTTTATAAACAATAACAAGTGAGCCCCTTGGCACACAATTATTGATTAACTGATTGCAGACAAAGAGGCCTTTTCCAGGTATGTTACTGAGAACCTGGGGTTCTCTAAGTGGGTTTTATCCTCCCCAAACTGGGCATGTAACAAACTACTTTCGTTCAACATTTTCTGGGTCATTGTTAAAATAACATATAGCTTAAATGGAATTTATTCACAGTGCCGTTATATCAATATATTCTTTATTATTTTAGGATTAGCTTTCCGTGTATAACAAGAATGTTGTTATTGTCTTCAGAGGGGATTTTATTATTTCCATTCTAGAATGGGCCTTTCATTCCTTCACCACCTCCGGTTTCTCCTTCATTAACTAAGAAGCAAATTAGACTTGCATTTAGTCGATGTCTGCCAAATGTTATTTTTAGAAGCCTTCTCACCTCTTTCTCGCTCCTACGGGATTTCTTCTTTCTTTCCTTAACTCCGCTTTGCCCTCTCAATCATTGCAATCAAAATCCGTGCCCTCCCGATATTAGTTCAATATGTAAAACAGATTGTTTATTTGCTCTTGGGATAGGAAAGCTCTTTTCAAGCTTAAAAACCCCAGGAAAAATGATAAAAAGAAAGGCTGGTAGGTTTCTCTATAGTAATAGATTTCTGTGTGTCAAATAACACTATGAAGTGGGTTACCGATGGAGAAAAACGTATTTGGAACACAAATAGTAATCAAAGGGTTAACGTTTTCAGTACACAAAAAGATTCCACAATTGGTAAAGGAAGTAAGCAGTCCGTTCCCAGTGGAAGCAATCAGGTGGCCAGTAAAAGTGTGGAAAAACATCTGAATATCATTATTAAGAAAAATGAAAAATACATAATTTTTGCACGCTAAACTGTGAAGATTAAGAAGTATTTGGGCAAAGGTGTGGGAAAACAGGTATTTCACGCTGTTGGTGCAGTTAATACGGCCTTTCTGGTGTGTCTTGTGTAACACACGTCTTAGAATGTGCATATTATTTTGACCCGACGATTCAGTTTGTCGAATTTGACCCAAGAAGATGAAATATGTGGGCGCACTCGTTACTCCACTTTTTAGTCAACAGAGACACAGAGGCCGTCTCAGTGCCTTAGGAACAGGAGGTTAGATTTATATGCGTGTAACTGTTGTATAATGGGTAAAAACCATAAAAAACAGATCAAAAACCAATACGTACGGTATGACCCAGTTACTTAATAAAAGGGTCTGTGCATGCATTGAAAGATGAGAAAAGTGGACTAGAGTATATTAAAGGCAGTTTTCTTTAGGTGATGGAATTATGGGAGACATCCCCACCTTCTTTGTGATTTTTCTGAATTTTCTAAAATTTCTTCTGTGAGTATATATTTCTTCCGGTGCTGTAACACAGGAAGAAAAAAACAATAAATCCTTCTGAAGGAAAATGGGGAGCCAGGGTTTTTGCAACGTAGAGTACTAGGAAGATGCTGGTCTTGTCTTTCTAGCTCAGGGATGTCCCAGCTCTTTGGAGTTTCAACCCAAATATTGTTTTGGGTTTTGCAGTTTACCAGATGCAATATTCTAAATAAAAATGATTTTTGAGAATTTATATTGAGGTACCTTGGATATCAGTTACTTAGCTTATTTGCAGTTCTAACAAATTGAGACCAATTATTTGGAGAGTAAATAAGATGCTGATATTTATACCTACTGTTAAACGCTGCCCAGAACTTGCTGTGCTGATGCTGTTGACACTATGACATTTTTTTTTTAATGATTCGTAGATGTGAGTCTGTCTGTACCGGAGCTCAGAGGATCGTGAATTTCACATGCGGCTATGACTACCATCTCCTTCTTACCTGTCACTTTTTATACTGGGTCCTGTGCTAAACACTTGATTTTTTTTTTTAAGGCAATCTTTATTTTGATGTTAAAAAGATTCCTAGCATCTGGTGTCACTGGTACACTCTGAATCCCAGGTAGTTTAGCCCACCCTGCAGCTTCCCGCTTGAAGCTTCTCACTTACAAGGCTGTGGTAATTTGTTGCAAAAGTGAAAAGTACAATCATTTTATATTGCGGTAATGGTGGTGTTCCAACTATCACTATTTTAAAAGGCGGGGGGTGGGGATTTTAAAATTAGTTTAAGCTGGATAGCCAAACCAGTGAGCCGAAGGAATGAGATTTTTGTGTTTTCAAAAAGGCTACAAAAGTCGCAAGAGCTGTTCTTGAAATGGCCTTGTGAAAATGCGCCAGCCTGCTGGCCGCGGGGTGAGCGGACGGCTCTAAGTCCGGCATTGTTGGACCAATTGAGCAAAGACGGGGTTTATTGACAGGAATGTTGCTGCAGAAGCACATGGAGTTGAGCTGTTTGCTTGCAGATTTAGCAGTTGTTTAGACAAGCGGGACTCTTTATTCTTGCTCAGACCTGAGTGAGCCGAGCCTCAAGGTTGAAAAGGAGAAAGGGAACATAAGAAGAGAAAGTTCTTTCTCAACTTCGATTTCTCTGTGTTATACTGACTTTCCTTCAGCATTTTTTTGTTGTTGTTCTTAATGCCATTTCTACTCATCCTACTGCCTGAAGGATTCTTTTTTTAGAACTCATTTCATGTTTTCATTATCTAGTCTGTTTTTTGTTACATCAAAAACAAAGCAAACAGTAATAACATTGACAACAGAAAAAATGGAATAGACCCTCCCCCTCAAACAAACGAATAGAAACTCAGGAGAACCATCCTGGTCTCTTACAGATGACTTGGTGGAGGTCCTGAAGGTCTTAGGAGGAGGGCAGAAACCCAGCACTGATTGAATGCTTACTGTGTACAACCTTGGGAGATGAACATTTATTGAGTGCCTACTGTGTATCAACTTGTAATGCTCTGGAAGTTGACAGTACTCCCATTTTATGAGGAAGCAAACTTGGAGGTCACTTAGCTAGAATGTGCAGAATTTGAATTCAGGTTTGTCTAACCTTGCCTTCCCCCCCCCTTCTCTATAAAGAGAATAATTCAGTGGTCTGGGTCACCAAAAAAAAAAGGGGGGGGGGGCAAAATGTGCCTGGTGGCCATCACTCTGAGCTCATGGAAGAAGGTGGGTCAGGCTTATTTTTTATGCCTACTTAGCTGTTCTAAAAATCGAACTATTAAACTTTCAGCTTTAGGAAAAATTACCTAGTAGAGTTTGGGAGGGACACCCCTCCTTTTTGCTGACCTGCGTCTCCCTCTGAGTCTTGCTCCACTCCTGGGACCAGCTGTTGAGCAGCACAGGAGTCTTGGTCTTTGGAGCACTGGCCTAGAATTTCCTCGAAGTGCGTTCCCAGTATTACCTCTGATGTGCATGAGCTTTTCATACCATAGGGCAGTTTTAGTTTTTGCATACTTAGATTAGGGGGAGTAAACTTTGCCACTGTTTCACTGCTCGTAAACTTGGTGGTTTTCTAACTCGGGCTGGTGAGGATGCGTAGGGGAGAAATAGCCACCGCTCCCCCTTGCAAGGTCATTACGGCTAAGCGTGCTAAGTTGCATGTCACAGTGCTGACTTTTCTGGGAAGTGACGCCTGCCCTTGTTCATTCTGCTTATTCCTCACCTCCCTGGGAGCTTGTAACAGCAGACCCCCTCGGCCGGGAGCTGAGCAGCAGCTGTGAGGGTGGAAGGGGAAGGGAAGGTAAACAGAGTCATCTTGAAGAAAAAGGTGTGCAGCTCAGGTCTAGAACAAGAAGTTTGTTGCTATTTAAAAAAAAAAAAAACCACAACACAATCAAAATGGACAAAAGTTGTTATTAAACCCATTTCCCATGCTTTAAAAAAAAAAACCTGTGGTTGAAGAAAATAGAAGCCTAAAAAAGTCAAGTCCACCTAAGCTTGAAAATAACCCTGCGGTGGTGGACTTGCACATTGGCCTTAATTGGCCCAATTGACCTTCCATGCTGTATTTACAATTGCCTTAAAATTGTAAGCAGATGTTTGAAACCCCTTCTTTAATAGGCCTGCAACATCTGTTTCGCCAACGCTGCTGCCCACCAAAGCAGTCATAATTAGGGAGCACCTAATGCATACATCTTTCCTTATGGACCCAATCGATCGGATTTCTCCCTGAGGTATTAAAGTCGACCCTTATTCTTGCTTTTATTTGAATACGTTTTGCATTATATTTTCTTACACAGAAGAACAGTATGCCAGCCCGGTACAAAAACCCCAAGATAGTTGTTCTTTGTAGTGAATTTTTTAAAATTGTGTTTGTATAGTCATTAACAATGGGTGAAAGATGTTTGCGTGTACAACTGTAAACCCTCGAAAATGTGTGAAAACTTTTGTTCTTTCCTTTTGTGTTCTAAATGAGGCATTTCCTGAAAAACCAGCAAGGTAAAAATGTGAAAATCTTAAAAGCTGGGAGGGAGCATTACTTATTTAATTTTTTTAATTAACAGACTTTATTTCTTAGAGTGATTGTAGGTTTATAGAACAATTAAACAGAAAGTACAGCGTTCCCATATATTCCCTCCCTTCTCTCTCCCTGCCTCTAGTTTCCTGTTATTAACATCTTCCCTTAGTGTGTACGTTTGTTACAACTGATGAACCTATATTGAGACACTATTCATTATAATAATTATAATTATCAATTATAAGACATATTAATAATAATATGTAATTAATTTACATGACCTGTCCCTTTTTGCCTTGTATGTGCTTTGGATTTGGACAAACGTCCACCATTACGGCATCACACAGAGTAGTTCCTTTGCCCTAAGGAACCCCCTTTGCTCTGCCTGTGGGAGGGAGCATTATTGACTGAAGTATTCTTGAGGATGTGTTCACTTTAAAAAGAAATTCTTTTTTTTTTTTTAAAGATTTTATTGATTTAACAGAGATAGAGACAGCCAGCGAGAGAGGGAACACAAGCAGGGGGAGTGGGAGAGGAAGAAGCAGGCTCATAGTGGAGGAGCCTGATGTGGGGCTCGATCCCATAACGCCGGGATCACGCCCTGAGCCGAAGGCAGACGCTTAACCGCTGTGCCACCCAGGCGCCCCTAAAAAGAAATTCTTATGCATAGTGGTCAGAAGACATAGTCACTTTGATGTTTTAGAACTGACTGTACAAAATTTCAGTGAACTTTATTTTTTCGATTTGATTTCCATTTTAAGATAACTTTGCATATATTTATAAATTTTACTAAAGTTGATATGGTATGATGTATGCCTAATAATTAGAAAATTCTATAAATTGCTAGCATTCATTTCAGTTTTTACAAATAAATTAATCTTTTAAGAAGTCATGTCTTTAAAGTTTTATTTTTAATGTGGGTGCTTATTTTAAATGACTTGCCTGAGGGGGGGGGCGCCTGGGTGGCTCAGTCGTTAAGCGTCTGACTTCGGCTCAGGGCGTAATCCTGGTGTTCTGGGATCGAGCCCCACATCAGGCTCTTCTGCTGGGAGCCTGCTTCTTCCTCTCTCACTCCCCCTGCTTGTGTTCCCTCTCTCGCTGGCTGTCTCTCTCTCTGTCGAATGAATAAATTCTTTAAATGAATGAATGAATGAATGAATGAATGAAAGAAAGGAAAGAAAGAAAGAAAGAAAGAAAGAAAGAAAGAAAGAAAGAAAGACAGACTTGCCTGAGGTAAGATGTAGTTAATGGAAAGTGTCAGTGTCAGGAGGTTCACTTTAGCTCTGTATCCTGAGGTGTGTTTTTTATGTGAAGATTGCATCCATACAGATGATAGCCAAAGTCTAGAAGTGAAGAAATGTGGCAGGGAAAAATGCCCAGTTTCAAGCATGCGAAAAGCAACAGAGAGATGTCAGGCTTCCCAGCAAGTGGTTCAGCTGGTTGATGTAGGCCAGTGGCATTCAGGGCCGGGACTAGAGTGTTATGGGCTGCCCTCGGCGTGTGGCCTTGAGTGGGGTACAGACTTTTTGTTTTAATCAGCAATAGAGGTAGATTAAAAAAAATTATGGAAGTATACATAATGGAAGCATACAGAAGAATACACATATCCTAATGGGGCGGCATTTGAATTTTTACATTCTACAGTCATGCATGTAACCAGGTGAAGAAACAGAAAGGTCTGGCATCCCAGAGGTACCTGTCACGGTCCCTTCTGGTCACTGTCCCCCTCTGAGAGGCACTACAGCGTTTGCTCCTCAGCCTGCAAAACAGTTTCCCTGCCAGCCGCGTCTGTGATTCAGGGTCAAGAGACTTTCAAGGTCACCACTAGCATTCTTGTTTGATGACCCTGTGTTATTTCTAGGATGCCTGGCCTAACCTGGTGGCTGTGGAGCAGAGCCAGGCCAACCACGGGACACAACCAGCATGTGTAATTGTCTGCTGTGAGCCGGGCATCGTGCCTAGTACTTTCACGTGCATTAATTCACAAGAGTTGTAAATTGTATCATGCCCATTTTACAGATCAGAAGACTTGCAACTAAGATGATCTAGTTTGTCTAAGGTCATATGTGACTGAGGACAGACCCAAATCCCAGCCTAAGCTGTTGACTCTTATGCTCTTAGCTACGATACGGGGCAGCCCTTTGCCATATTCAAGGGCTAACTAAATCCTCCTGCCTTCAAGCAAGTTGCAATATGTGACTTCTAAATAATACTCTTTATTCAGGCCTCAAATGAACATAGCATTTTACTGTTACTGTAGTAATAGTAAACATTGTGCTGATGGTCCAGGACTATCATTTTCAAATTTTGTGAACTCTAGATCTTCACACACATTGTAAGTTGTTCCTAATATTCAGACAATGGTTTATTTTTGTGGTGTTGTTTATTTTGTTTGCAGATGGGACAGTTACTTAAGTATAAGCCAAGTGAGTTTAAATGTTTTTGGCAAATTAAGACACACCTTTAATTTATAGCAGTTGGATGGAAAAACAAATAAATATCCCCTGAGCATTTTGTGTGCATGTGTTTGAGTGTCTAAGGCTTTCTCATTTTTTAATTGAGATATAATTCACATACTGTAAAATTCACCCTCCCCAAACAGTTGTATTTTCATATCACTTCCCCATCCCTCTGAGAAAAATGAAAATCTTAATGGATTTTTTTTAAAGATTACAGACTTGATTTAAAAGCAATACTGTTATTTATAATATGTATTTCCTTCTCATCCTTTAGGAAGATTATTTTATAATCTCCTTCTATCTTTACCGTGATGATGGCTTTAATTTTAAAATATGGGAGCGGTGCCTGGATGGCTCAGTTGGTTAAGTCTCTGCCTTTGGTTCAGGTCATGATCTCTGGGTCCTGGGATTGAGCCCTGAGTCTCGGGCTCCCTGCTCAGTAGGGAGTCTGCTTTTCCCTCTCCTTCTGCCCCCCCACCCCACTCCTGCTCTTGCTCTCTCTCTCAAATAAACAAAATCTTTAAAAAAGAATATGGGAGAAATTTATCATCTTTCATATCATAATTCTACCATAAGCAATCTAAAAATACTTCAAAAGAAATCATTAATTTATCCATTTTAATCAATAATATTAAGATTCAGGGGAATCTTTTTTTTAGATATTTGAATGTGTTCCTATGGAGAGTATTTTTTGAGTTCCCATCAATAGCTATGAAGCAAAATTGCTTCAACAGTAAAGGTAGATAGACTTAAAAACGACTCCCTTTTTTAGAGGTAGGTGATTTTTATATTTGGGACTAGTAATTTTTGTCTTAAACCAAATTTAAGTGTTAGGCAATGTGCCCATCTCATTTTGTGATTATGTGAAAATTAGCAATGAAATTCTTACCAGGATAAGTAAATCTCTAGTATGTTATATGTTTCTTAAATCAAGCCACATATACTTTTTCTGTTTATGAGCTATTTCAGATCCATCCTTAACCTTTATTGTGAGTAATGGGGGTCTTACTAAATATTAGAGGTTGTTTATATTTTGAGGTTTTTTTCTTCCCTTGGAAAGTACTTGCGCTAGCAAACTACAAGGAGACCATTTATAAGCTAAATAACACTTGTTATTTGGTAGTTTTGGCACCCAGTGAAATAAATGTTAGCTTTAGAATTTATCATCAAGGTAACAGGCAGTATTGTTCTATCTTGAGTTTTACTTGTGTTAATGCAGTTGGGCTGGAAAACATCCACATAACATCATTTCAGAACCACACTTGGGTTTCAGGAGTCTTCCTGTATCTTAAAACACTATGGCATTTTCAAAAATATGCATGTAAAGTGTGAATAGTGAGTTGAACCCTCTTCCTATGAACTTTTGGCTATTTGGATTTCTTCTGTGATGTGCCTGTTAATTTCCTTTGCCCATATTTTTAGCATTGGCTTTGAAGTTTGATCTTGGGTGCATCTCCTCCTCTCAGGGGCTCAGGAATCTCTACTGCCGTCTGTGCTCCCACTGTCCTCGCCTCCCTGGACTGCTGTCCGTCTCTTATACCTCCTTCCAAGAATGGCACTCCATAATTGAGCTTGAAGGGTGCCTGTGTTTGTATATGAAGTAGTGTCCCCCCTCCTTACCCATGGCGGTGCGTTCGAAGACCCCCAGTGTATGTATGCCTGAAGCTGTGGATAGTACCAGACCCTATCCACTTGGCCCTTAAACACTGCAGACACTGTGGCATTGATTCCTGCATGACTTTTGACTCTTTCAAGACTTAACTACTAATAGCCTAATGTTGACTGACACTTTACCAACAGCATAGACAATTAACACATATTTCATATGGTATATTACAGACTGTAACCTCAGAATAAAGTAAGCAAAAGAAAATGTTATTAAGAAAATTATAAGGAAGAAAAAAATACATTTATAGTGCTGCACTGTAAAAAATCCACATATAAGTGGACCCACGTGGTTCAAACCCATGTTGTTCAAGGGTCAACTGTATCTACTGTGTTTCTTCCTATTCATACGTACCTGTGATAGAGTTTAACTTATAAACTAGATATAGGAAGAGATTGGCAACAATAACTAATGATATAATAGAACAGTGATACCAATATACTGTAATGAAAGTTACATGAATGTGGTCTCTCTCTCCAAATATCTTACTGCACCACACTCACCCTTCTTGTGATGCTGGGAGATGATGAAATCCGTCTTTGAGGAGATGAAGGGAGGTGAGTGATGTTGGCATGTGACCTAGTGTTAGGCTACTGTTGACCTTCTGACAATATGTGAGAAGGGGAATCTGCTTCTGGACTCTGGTGGATCGTGGGTAACTGAAATTACAGAAAGCAAAACTGTGGATACGGTGGGAACTAGAAAAGCAAATTCTCACAAAATAATGAGTCATTAAAAATGTGTGTGGAGGGATTTTAGTGTTGGGCACCTTTCCAGCCGACCTCCTAACATGGGAATCTGAGGAAGATGGTCAACGATTTCAGACTTATTTCTGAAAGATAGCTATCCACGTGTGACTGAAACTCGCTCTTCCACCTTTTAATCCAGTATTTACTAAAGCAGAGCAGAAAAATGTGTCATTGTTTTATGAAGTGACATGCTAATGCTGTCCGTTGACCTCTTGTGTCTTTTCAACCGTGGGTATTTGCACAGCGGTTGACTCTGTGAAGCAGTGTTCATTTCAATCCCATTTAATTTTAGAGACTAAATGCTTAGGTTGCCATAAAGACGAGAAGCTGGTTCCTGTTACTGTTGAAGTGATGTTTCTTGGCTGCTCAGAAATGAGAATAGTTTATCTGTGTATGTGGAATGTATTAGTTTCTTAGGGCTGCTGAAACAAATTACCATAACTGGGTGGCTTAAAACAACAGAAAATTACTCTCTCACAGTTCTGGAGGGCAGGAGTTTGAAATCAAGATGTTGGCAGGGCCACACTCCCTCTGAAAGCTTCCGGGGAGTATCCGTTATTTGCATCTTCTAGCTTCTTCTGGTGGTTCCTGGAATTCTCTGGCTTATAGACGCATCACTCCACCTCTGCCTTGATCTTCATGTGGGCTTCTCCTCTGTGTGTCTGTGTCTTTTCCTCTTCTGTCTCTTACAAGGACATCTATTATTGGATTGAGAGCCCACCTCAGGATTCAGGATGACCTCACCTCAAGATCTCTAATTACCTCTGCAAAGACCTTCTTTCCAAATGAGGAAACACTCACAGGGTCTGGCTATCAGGCCATGAGCATATGTTTGGGGGGACAGGAGGTACCACCATTCAACCCACTACAGAAGGAAAGAAAACTCGCATCACTAAGAAGCTGATGGCAGGAAGGGCAACGAGATCTCGCTGGCCAATCTCCTGGGAGGGTGGAGGCTTGCACCCTGGTGTTGGGTGCAGGGAGAGCCCAGGCATGCCGTCCTTTGCTGTTTTGAAATCCAACTGCCACCCAGGTTACACTAGTCAACTAAAAGTAGGATGAAATGACCTAAAAATAGTTCCTAAGTATTCTCTGGCTTGAAAAATTGGCCCAGATTCCCATGTTACTTAAGAAGTGGGGAAAGAAAAACTTGGGAAACTATCAACTGCATAAATGGTCATTACCTAAGGATTATTCAGATTTTGGCTTTGTTTCAGGAAACATATTCATTTTGTTTTCAACTTATATTTTGTTCCGTTCCTTACCTTCCCACCCCCCAACCTCCCAACCCCCCGTGTAAGAACTTGGTTATTAGCTCTACAGCGTATCAGGATTTCAGCAGGGGCTGGGCTGTACTGAGCCCACCAAGACAAAAGTGGCTTTCATTATTGAGCTTGATACAAAGTTCGTGATTGCAGCTGACTTGCACATTTCTCTAAAATTATACTTTTATGAAAAACCAACACTTCCAATGTGTAAAAATTACCACTCATTTCTTCGTGTTTGACCACCGTGGATCTTACTAATGTTTGTTCTTCTATGGACTAACCTTACTGGGAAGAGAATTTTTTTTTTTTTTCAAATTATCATTCCATTCCTCCTGATACTTTTGTGAGCTTGATATTAAGACGTTACAGTAATAGCACCAACTAGATAAATTAAACATTAATTCCCTCTTGATTGATAAAATGTTTTCTCTGGGAGTCAGCCACTTTCAATTCTGTTTGGGCTTTTCCTTGGCCTGGACATAGCTAAGATGTTGTCTTTTGTGCTGTGTTTTTAAATGTATAAAACTTGTTACAGTGTGTATTTGGGGAGATTTTTGAGTTGCCTATTAGTAGAGATTTCTATTTTTAAAAGGGTCTTCAGATTATAAAAACCCATTTAATATAGTACACAGTTTTTGTCATGCTTTAGGTCTTCACAAAACTTTTAGTATGTGTGCTGCTGAAGCGAGCGCTTCACAAAACCTTTATAAATACCTTTCTGAACAATAAGGTCAGATCCCAGTACTAAGAACATCAAGTGCCATCCAGTTTGCGTACGTCGATTGTTGGTCAGCAGACATCTTTGGTACAGTTCCTACAGGAGAAAGAAATGTCGATCATTCCTTGACACTTACTGCTTTCTTTTTTTTTTTAACATCAAAATTTTCACTCTACTGGTAAGCAAAATAGTGGTCCTGTCATAGCCTCAGAGTGAGCATGGTTCTTGTTCCTGACTTAATAGTAGAAAAACAGATTAACTCACCTGGATAGAAGGGCTGACCATGGAGTGCTGTCAGTCCTTCTTGAGTACGGAGCTGTATAAGCAGGGCTATGTTCCAGAACAATGTTGTGATAGTGGCTTGGAATAGTGGTTGATTGACACAGGGGAGGTTTTTGGAGGTTATCACACTAATCAGAGCAAACCATAATAAGGCTGAAATTCAGACAGTGGCATTGGGCGAAGGAATTGGGAACAGGCCATGGGCATATTTGCATGCCATTATTGAGTAAGATGAGTTAGACATGGATGGGTAGGGCTAGCTAGAGGATGACTATAAGCCAGGTGACTCCTGGTGGGATTAAAAAAATGGCAATCAGCTCTTTGCAACTGTGACTGAAGCACGAAGAAGCCCACAGAAGCCACAGGACGAGGGCACCACTCTGATATGCCTGAACAGATACTTTTGTGTCTAAAAATGTCCTGGTGCTCATTATTGCTGGCAAAACAGGACATCTTTATAGTGGCTAATTAGACCGCTCAAGTGGCATGCCTGACTGGGGACAGCTGATCCAGGGCGTGCAGGAGCTCTGTACTCCTCTGACACCTGATCTCAGCCCTGGATTGGGAGACACGCCCAGGTCCATAAACAAGGGGAGCAGGGAGCCCTGGCATGGCCTTCCTGAAGGATTGAGGCCCCACCGAGAGGAGTGCCTTCCCCAGGGCTTGCACTGAGCAGGGATAGCGCCTTGCAGTCCAGGGTAGCTGTCTGAACTATATTTGGATTTACGGGCTAGGGAGGGGCAGTTATAAAATTACTGCTTCCAACTGTAATCTAGAGAAATTGTGATTTCATATTACAGCTTTGACATATGCTCTGCATTTAATCTTACTGCTAATAAAATACACTTTAGTTGTCAGTTGGTTTTAATCAGAATTTTGACCCCAAAGGTGATAGTTATGATTGCTGCTTTTGCCGCCCGATTTCTGTGGGATTCATATTAAAGAGTATTCAGTACTGGAAAGTTTCTTGGCTCCATAAAACTCTTGACATAATGTGAAATTAAAGTCTTTGTCACAATATTTAGAAAAGACAAAACTGTAATTTGCTTTACTGATAATCTGAGTCAGGCGCCTTGGAATCCCTTGGTTTTCAGTCTTGGAAGCAGTTGCCTGCTCTGCTGGAAAACGGCTTCTCCCCAGCGCTTGGGTTCCGAATGGGGTTCCTTAAGGCCAGGGCATGAGAATGGAGACAGGAGGCTGAAGACCTTCCTCAGGGCATTTAGAGGATGGCCGCTCCTTGAGAAGTCTTCCAGCCTGCAAGGCAGCGCTCCACCAGTTCCTGGCCCCATGCAACTCCCGGTTGATAATTCCCCATTTCTTAAGAACTTGCTCTTGTTTCTCGACCTTACAATTTATTTTTGAACGTAGACTATGAAACCTTAGAAATATGGACTGGACGAGTCTCCTTATACAGCCTTAAGATGCCGGGCCGCCTACAGCGCACAGACGTGCTCGCAGAGCCTACTTCCGCTTGGTCCTGCTCATGGCACTCTCGCGATAAGTCACTGACGCTCGGTCTTTCTCGTGATAGGTCACACTTGCACTTGGTTGCTCCTGCAGTCAGTTACGCCTGTTCCCTGTCTGTGTGAAGTTGGGTGGTCTCTGCCCTTGGGCCTGTCAGTCACACTCATACTTGGGCACACCCCTGCTGAGTTACTTTCTCTTTTTTTCTCTTTCATACTTCTCCTCACAACTACAGAGGAAAATGCACTTTCGCATTTGGAATGCGATAACCTCAGTGTGAAGGAACGAGGGGGCTCCCGGTGTTCAGGAACAGCCGCGGGAGCCCGGTGATAAATCCTGAATCCTAGCAAATCGCTTCAGTTGGGAAAAACATGTGAAGGAGAATCTTTGCTTCTCGAAACTTAGGTCCGTAGTTTGTGAGCTGATTAATTTTGATGGCTGGAAATACTTTCAAGGGTCAGTTATTTCAGTCATAATTCTGGTGTGGGAGTTGTTGGATCCGCTACCACTTTCTTACTTTGGAACTTTTTCCTTTGTTTTATCTGATTTATCCCTTTCTGGCTTGCCTGCTGCTGTTCTCTTCTCCTCCTCCGCCCTCCTCTTCCCCCTCTTTCTCGTCTTCCTCCCCCTCTTCTCCTTACTATTCATAGCATATTACTATGTTCATGAATATGAATATCATATTTCATAATATTGAGATTTCCATATAGAATCAGGTCCGAATCAAATATTTGTATGTTTGTTTCAAAAGGTTTGTTAAACGCTTTCCCACTTGTTTTGGGTTCTGTGCTATCTCTGTGTCTTATGTCAACCTCCTAGGAGGAAAAGTTCACTTCTTTGGCCTTTCCAGAAACTGGGACAGGAAGAGCTAACTCGTCTCCTTCCCTCAGTCATCCAAATAGCGAAACCAAAAGTCAAGCACTGGAGAAAGGGGCTGTGAATCCAGGACTCGTTCGCAGTTCTTAAAAGGTTTATGCTGTAGTGAGGGCTACTTTTTGAGGGAACGTGTTTTTTTGTTCTTTTTTTTTCCCCTTGCCTACCTTTGAGGACACATTTTGTTGACTCAAGGTAGCATAGTACTCATTTTTTAAATGAGAGATGGCAATTTAAAGGTAATGTTTAAAGCAAATAACGAGCAAGGAGTTAGGGTTTGACTGTCAGTATCAGGTCTGAGGATCTGCCACTTACTGGCTGCACGACTTGCTTACTAGTTAAGTTACTTAATCTCTCTGTGCCTCAGTTTTCCTTATCTGTAAAGCAAGGATGATGTGTTGTGAGTATTAAATGAGCAATGGCTGTAAAGTGCTCAGAACCATGCCTGGCGTATGATAGTCTATACTTCTGCCAAAGGAATCCTTGTCTAGGCTGCAAGTGACGTCGGGAGCTCTAGCGTCCATTAACTTCATTGTTTCATTTCTAACCAACTCTCCTCAGGTATTAACTGAGTCTTATGTTAAGGAGAAAAGCTTCCCACTTGTGTGATCGACATTAGCTCCTTCATCAAGATTTTCTAGTGTGATACTCTGCTTGGCTGGGGTTCCAGTCAAGTAAACAGTAGGGTGAATCCTTGCGTTTTCTTTCCATCCTCTTCCTCCTCTTGAGGCATTTCTTTGACCTTTTCACCCTTTATTAGGTTATAGGTCTGATCACATAAAAGCCAGAAGACCACTCACCAAGCAGTAGACAGGGCGTTGGTGAGAGGTATTGATGCATTTACGGTAGCAGTAAGCTGCCTGGCTGGGACTTTCTTGCTTGGCTTCAAAGCACCAGGCCTTCGGTATCAACTTGAGCTAAATGTCAGTTTATGTGCAAGAACACATCCCTTGGGGAATTGAGAGAAGTTTTTTTTTTCCTTCCACCATGGTGGTAGAAGGGCTGAAAATCTGAGCTATAGAGCTTAGCTGTGTTCTATATCTCAGGCTGCTTGTCTTTTTTTTTTTTTAATAAAGATTTATTTACTTATTTGAGAGAGAGCGTGTGAGAGAGAACACACACGTGTGAGTGGGGCAGAGGGAGAGGGAGAAAGAAAGAATCCTTAAGCAGACTCCCTGCTGAGCACAGAGCCTGACTCGGGGCTCGACCCCAGGTCCCTGAGATCATGACCTGAGATGAAATCAAGAGCTGGCTCCTTAACCGACTGAGCCACCCAGGCGCCCCAGGCTGCTTGTCTTATATCTACTCAATTATCTTGATGCTTATAGACAAAGGTAAGTCATTGTGGAACACCACTAGTGAACTTCCTGAGAGGGATGATTCAGAACCCAGTTCTGGAACCGAGAATATAAGAAACTGTATTTTTTTTTATTTAAAATTATTTCCTTCTACCTATAAAAAACACCCAACTCCAAAAAACTCAATACCTAACTGCTAATATATATATATAATAATTTTCAGTTTCTAGAGAAAATAGTTCTTTTGATGGAAGAACTTTATTTCTGTATTCTGAAACTGCTTTCCTTCCCTTGGGCTACCCTCAAAGATCTGTTTCTCCTATTTTTCTTAAGACTTTTCAATATCACTTGAAAAAATGGCTTTGTATAACATGTCGTGTGTTCATTTAGCTACTTGAGAATATTAATTGTAGTTAACATAACTGGGCTTACTATTTGATTTAATATCGGGAAACAGTATTTAAGAAAAACTATTGGTACTTCTGCATACGTGTTTACTTTCTCTCCTTCTTGAGCCCCTGTTAAAATGACTGTATGTGAGTAGAAAACATCTACCACATCAAAGAATGTAAAGGGTGGTTATCAGCAGATGAGATTTAAATCAATTTCTGGAAGATGGAAAGCAGATGGAAGGCTGGTACTGATGAAGCTTAAGGGACACGTGGAGACTTTGCAACTGTGGAGGGGTTGATCTCCCCGGCAGAGCCCTCGTGAGCTCTGAACTTGGAGAGTGTCTACTTCAGACGGCCGAAAACAGGGCCTGGCTGTATTAGTCATCAGTATCCTCTCTCCTCTGCCCCCACTGTAGAATGGCAGGTAGTTTTACCCCAAGCAAAATATTCATCTGATTCTTATCTTTAAAGAAATGAAATACCTTCTGATGATAACTAGGGCAGTTAGTATGACATCGGTATCACAGAGTAAAACCCTCCTCATCCTGGAATTTAGGGGTCCCCAGTGTCCACTTTTGCTAAAGTGAAACTTGTCTGTTGACAAACCCGATATATCACACAGAGCTCCCTGCTATTTATTTATACACACACACACACACACACACACACACACAGGTAGATAGATCTATTTTGAAAGGAAACATGAGATTTCTGAATCAGAGAGCAGACTTTATAATACAGAACTTCTCAGTGCTCCAGTCTTCATAGGATGACACAATAAAAAGCTGGTGTTACCCTGTGTATTTGTTTCTAGGGCTGTTGTAAGAAAGAACCACAGACTAGGTGGCTTAATAACAAATTTATTTTCTTATAGTTCTGGAAGCTAGAAGTCTGAGATCAAGGTGTCAGTTGGATTGATTCCTTCTGAAGGCTGTGAGGGAAGGCCCCTCTCCTTGGCTTGTAGATGGCCGTCTTCTCCCTGTGTCTTCAGATTGTTTTCCCTCTGTACATGTCTGTGTCCCAAATTTCTTATGGATTGGTGGTAGACATCAATCATATTTGATTAAGGCCCACCCTTAAGGACCTCATTTTAACTGAATCAACTCTGTAAAAACCCCATCTCCAACCAAAGTCACATTCTGAGACACTGGTGGTTATGACTTCAACATATGAATTTTGGTGTGGGGAACACAATTCAGTCCATGGTACCCTGCATGTGCATCTGGATTGTACCACAGGAAAGGAATCTCAGAATTATGAGACTTGGAACCTCAGTGGGGTGGCTGGCATGATTGCCTCTCCTTCCCTATGGGGAGAGAGAGAGACAGAGAGAGACTGACTTTAGAATATAAGCAAGTCTTATCTCGGAAGAGGAGGGAAGGGGAGAAGAGGGGAAGAACATGGAAAATCCCTAGGTTTTTACTACCCTGGAATGTAAACAAATGGCCCCAGGGGAGATTTATCTAAATCTCTGTGGAGCAATACACTGTCTATAGCTTCCAAGGAATGTTTTCTATTCGTTCATGTTGGCCAGTACTCATTGATATGAATGCCTGGAATGTGCAGAAATGTGAAAATATCTTTGGAGAATTGTCTTCTAACATCTATCAGTCTTTTTATTACCGCAGGTTTGAATATGAATGGAAAACCAAGTATTACCAAATGTGTTATTAAAATTTACAATAAAAGAGACTACAATAAAATTTACAATAAAACTGACTACTGATGAAAAAGAGCTAATTTAATGAAATGAATAGAGTTTACAAACCTCTTGTTAAGGTATGAATGTGTAGTCAAGAATATTTCATCCTTAAAACAAGAATAAGATTCTCTTAAAGAGTTATAATATTGGAAATGTAATTTACAGGCAGAATAAAGATACAGTCCAGAAAATGTTCTAGGTAAGGACTAAAACTAACTGCCTGTGGCCATTTAAATTTAATAAACGTTAAATTTCTAATTCAGTTCCTTAGTTCCTTAGTCTCATTTCAATGACTCAATAACCATATGTAGTTAGCAGCTATAATATTGGGCAGTGGAGACTTAACAGAAAATTTCTATTGCAGAAAGTTCTATTGGATAGCCTGGCAACCGATAAGAAAGAGGGAGACTAGAAAAAACAGGTGCGGGGTACTTTTCAGATAAATAATACATGAAGACATGACTCTTCATGTTGAAAGGTCCTACATAAAACCAAGCAGAGTGGGTTTTAAAAAGACATATCTGGACATATCAGTGTGAAATTTCAGGGAACCAAGGATAAAGGGAATATTCTCAAAACTTCCAGAGAAGGATAAAATATCTATAAGGGAATGAGAATTGGTAGTGCTAATGTTCCAAAGTAAAATAATTTTGAGTCTGGAATTTTATTTTATTAGTTTCAGGTGTACAACTTAGTGATTGGACAAGTTTATACATTATACTATGTCCACCACAGTGTAGCTACCATCTGTCCCCATACAGCACTATTATAGTATCATAGATTATATTCCTTATGCTGTGCCTTTTAGTCCTGTGACTTATTCATCCCATAACTGGAAGCCTGTATCTCCCACTCCCCTTCACCCATTTTACCCAACTCTGTCTCTCCTCCCCACTGGCAACCATCAGTTTGTTCTCTGTATTTATATATCTGATTCTACTTTTTGTTTGTTTATTCATTTGTTGTTGTTTTTTTCTTTTAGGTTCCATATATGAGTGAAATCATATGGTATTTGTCTTTCTCAGTGTGACTTATTTCACTTAACATGATACCCTCTGGGTCTTGAGTTTAGAATTTTGTTTCCATCCAAATACTCAATTGAATTTGAATGCAGGTAAAAAGATTTGGGATGCTCAAAGACTCTAAAAGTTATCTTAATGTATATCCTTTCTTAGGCAGATACTTGAGATTATGCTGTAGCAAAACATAAAAGGAAACCAAGAAAGATGAAAGCATCTTTGGTATAGTGGTACAAGGGTCTAAGCATGAAAGCATTGAAAGGCAGTCCTGGGAAGACAGTCATACAGGAGGCCTAAATTAGCCCATTCAGAATGGAACAGGACAGAGTACTCCAGGAGGAAAATCTCTGGAACAAAAAGGAAATTGGTGGTGCATGTATGTACATACTGTGATTGGGAATTTAGTAAAACCTGGATATGGATACTGGTGTCCTAGAGCTGCTCTGTCAAATTACCACACACTGATCAGCTTAAAACAACAGAAATTTATTCTCTCACAGTTCTGGAGACCAGAAGTCTGAAGTCAAGGTTTTGTCAAGGGCTGTGGTCTCTGGAGGCTCTCTAGGGAGAATCCTGTCTTTCTCTCTTTCAGCTACTGGTGGTTACTGGCTTCCGTGGCTTGTGACTACGTCACTCCAGTCTCAGCCTTCATCTTCCTCTGTGTGTCTGTGTCTTTCCCTCTTCTATCTCTTATAAAGACACTTGTCATTGGCTTTAGGGCCCCCATCAGTAATCCAGCAGGACCTCATCAGCAAAGAAACTTTTTTAGAATTAAGGTAACATTCACAGATTCCAGGGATTAGGACACATGGACATATCTTTTGGGGGGCCACCATTCCCAATCCACTACATAACAGTATCTGTTAGAATACCAAAAAAAAGGGGGTGTTTTTTTATTTTGAAATGAGAAACATTCTCCGTTAGATGGCACAGTGAGGCCCATTGGGAAGGAAATGTAATTTTAGCATACTGTTTGGCTCTGTAACAAATAATACCTATGTAGTTAGTAATGTCAGTTATGTGTCATAACATAAAAAGCTGGTGTGTATCAACTTCTAAAATTAACCTATAGACAGATAACAAAAGATACAATGGTTGCTACTGAACGGAGAATATATGTCATGCAAGTTGGTAATGTAATGGGTGGCAGAGGGGGAGGGGAAGTGTAGTGGGGAGTTGAGCACTGATGTGCCCCTCTCCCCAACTGAGCAGCAAGACACCGTGGTGGGTAAAACAGTAAGTGTGGTTTGGTATGTTATCTAAAGTTTCACCGAAGTTTAGTCCAAGAACTGGCAACAAATGCGTAACAAGCGAGGGGAGAAGAGATGGATGCCAGGTGAGTTAAATCCTCATTGCGTGAAGCCAAAGGACAGTGTGTTAATTTGCCAAACCATGAAAACCAGTAAGGGTCTGTTGGAACCAGTTAAATAAAGCATGCTGCATTTTTGAGAGAATTTATTATATTAGTTTGGGAGCTCAGCTAGATCCCAAGGGGCTTTTTAATCATACATTTTCCATGATTAGCAGTATGGTCTGATAATCACCCATTTGTCTTCCATGAATGGTTCAAAATTTAAGAAGAGGTATTTTGTAATTTTTTGAAAACTCAGTTCTGCAGTAATATTTTCATTACACTTTCTTTTCCAGTAAGTGAGATCAAAGGAGTGATCCTGAAAATTATGCTTATGGTGGACTTAAGTAAAAAGGATTTATGCAATCAAATTTACAGATTGTTTTTTATTGATCACAACTTTTATGCTAGGGATCAATTGTAATCTACTTGTCATCTTTAATTGCTTATCCACTTAAAAAATTAACTCTCGTGGATGGAAGAACCCTTTCTAATGTGAATTGTTTTTGCTATTAGTGAAAATATGGTATTATGTTATCTGTTATAGTCAGGGGAAAAAAAAAGAATTGCTGAATAGGCCATTACCCCTTTGTAAAAAAGGAGTAATGAAGGAAAGAAAGGCCTCTCTTGAGCAGCTTCATTCGGCACATCCTTTAACATTTGCAGGGTGGTGGTCCTGCCTGCTCTAGCAAAGCATAACCACTCCTTCATCCCACACACTTCTGAGTATACCATCAGTGTCCCAAGTACTGAACTCTTGGGAGATACAGGATAAATATTCTGTCAAGAAATTGAGTCCTGTTAGAGATGCTTCACCCCTTTGTTGATACGCTCTATCCTGGTATTTGGTTTTATTCAGTTCCTTCTGAAGCAGACCTGAACCTGCACATACAACAAGAGGTAGTGTCCTTTCCTCAGTTCTCAGAACATGGGAAATCGGTAGAAATAACGCTCACCAACGGAGTTTCTTCTACGGAGGGAATTATTTGTGGATCTTTTCCAGTTGGGCAGTATTTTACACTTCCCAGTTGAACATGCTCACTGAAGAGCTCTGGTTGACCTTTAGTGCTTTTCTTAACTTTTTGCCCCTCGTCCTTTTTTTTACCCTCACAACAGAGTTTGAGTGTAAGCTCCTCATGGCTTCTACCAGGCACCTGCCTTTCCCAACCTGCCACCAAACGTCTGTATCCTCCCTTATCTCTTCAGTCCTCCTTAGTGCACCATCCCTTCTCACTTACCAGATCTACCATCAGCAGTCTTTTTATCCACACATTTGACTATCCTTCCGCTGCTCTTCTTTTTTTCCTTTTGCCTATAAAAATGCCCATTTTGTGTTTATACTTATTAAGCCAACACTGGGCCCTCTATTACCTCCATTACTTCTCTTTCTCTCATTTGAATATTTGTTCTGTATTCACCATGTAAACTTTGACTGGGAGGCAGTATAACAAAATGAAATCTCCATTCCATTGCTAACCATGTAAACTTGGACAAGGTTCCTTGTTTGTAAATGGTATTAATGATATTATGTATTTATTCGTGCTGCTGTGAAAAGGTTACTAACAGTACATGACATAATGTAAAACTTGATGTAACCATTCTAGAAAATGTCATGTGATGGAACTTTACTCTTTGTCCAGTTGGAGATGAAGGAGGACACACTGGGGACATGGTAGTCAGGCTTGGTTCCAGGTCTCTCGAGCAGGAAGGGACCAGATGCAGGTGATGGGGTACTTGGGAGAATCAGTAAGAAAGCTTGAGGTGCTGACTCTGGGCTAGCTCCAAGAATGTCCTAGAAAACTGCCGGGAATGGCCAGTAATCCCTATACTGATGGGTGAAAGGTTACTCCACACTTTGCTGTGAAAGAGAGGAGAAGGCAAGGGGGTCAACGCTCAGAGGCAAAGACCCTTTGCTCTTCTTTGCTCCCGCCTTAACTGGTGCTTCAGGATAATCATAAATTTTTATCACTGTTTCTCAAGTACGTGATGTGTGACAAGGGGCCTTACTGGAACTCAGAGGGTTTACAGGAAAGATACGATATGCTAATCTGTGTGTTGTATGAGTTCTGCTAAACATAGCCTCGGGGACAATGCCTCCATCTCTTAGATCGCAGGGCAGCTGTTTGGGCTAAGAAAGCTTGGGGAAGGTAACTTGGATCACAGGGTGGCTGTTTGGGCTAAGAAAGCTTGTGGAAGACAACTCCCCGTGGCATTCCTACGGCAGAGTAGTCACGAAGGCCTCGGCATTCCAAAGGCCTATGCCCTTCTCGGAAACCTTCCCTTGTCCCCTGCGGCTTCCGTGTTACATTTTAGCAAGCCAGGTATTATGGCTGATTTCATGCTCTACATGAACCCCTACTGAAGTGGCCTACCCTGAGGAAGGGGAGGGATCAGGGGAACCATCAGAACTGCCTATGTCAGAAGTGCACTGCGAGGCTGAGACCAGGGGGCAGGTCCCCACTGTCGTGGTGCCTGCTTGCAACACCCAGAAAGCTTGCGGCCTTGGGATGCTTGATCTGGCTGCTCCCAGCAGCTTGGGGACTGGGTGCACCATAGCCCAAGTGGCAAGGAGGGGGAGAGGTCTCTGCCTCTCTTCCTCCTCCTAAATCTCATGTGAGCACATCTTACTGGCAAATCTATGTCAGTTGCCTCCTTGCCTCCAAAGCCTTACCTTAGGGAGTCTGGGAATGCCATTTTTTATATTATTCAGCCATTGCAGGACGGAAAGTCAACCTAGAGGGCAGATGGAAGGATTGGGGGTGCCAGGCCTCCTTATCTACCCCCGTGGTCAGCACAGGCTTCTTTAGGGGTAAGTGGGATTTGGATCAATGGCACATATTCTGGGTTGGCTCTTCTTTGTCCCCCTGTTTCCCTACATGTTATTGGGCAAGCAGGTCCTTCTTCCTCTTCCAGCCTCTCCTCTTGGCCCCGAAGTTCATCTTCAGGAAAGGCTTCTCCCATTGGCCTCACTTCCATCCTCAACCCTTCTCCAGAGGTAGCTCCTCTGTAAAGTGCCACAGAGATCTTCATCAGACTCTGGACGCAATCCAGGCTCCTCTTTGTGTTTCAAGGCTCTTTACGGAGGCACCGGAGATTATCACTTCCTGTGATTCTTCCTCTGCACACTTAGCCTGGCTTTTCCTTTCATCTCAGGCCCAAGTGCCTGATGACTCTTTCCTGTGCCTGCTTGCTGTTGCCTTTGTGTCCTCGTTGAAACAGCAGCATCATGTGCCTGGGATGCCCTGCCGCCCCTGAGACCCCTCTCTCGGGGGTGCCTTCCCATATGAGCACTGGCGTGCTTTTGTCTCACAGTCAGGAAGGGTTCTGTTCTAGTAGGTATATATTCTAAGTTACAGTTAATGAATATTTTCTTGTTAAATTATAAACACCCTGCATGGGATTGATTTGCTTGTCACTTAAAAAGTTAAAATTGATGTTTGGCGTATTTGGAAAGAAACAACTCACCAGCAACACAGTAGAATGGAAATTAGGGGAATTAACAAAAACAGCACCAAATCTTAAAGATCAAGAAGTGAAAGAAAGAAAGAAAGAAAGAAAGAAAGAAAGAAAGAAAGAAAGAAAGAAAGAAGCTGTGTGATCATCGGAGAAACTCTTCCTGTCAGGTGGCCCACCCTTCTTATGGGAAATCAATTTCTAGAACCCTAAGCACATGAGAAAAATAAAGAACAGGCTGGGAGCAGGAGGGAGCAAGATTAAAAGCTTCATTCATTGGAAAAAGTACTTAAATCAATAGTAGTAAAAGGTGATTATGTATTTTAAATATTGGCCTAAAAAACCTGAAATTCATCTACGCTTGTCAAGAAGCATTTCACATGGTGTGCAGTGTATTGCAAAAACACGATTTTTGATAGGTTTCCCATCATTGTCACTCTCACATTAAAATCATAGCAAACAGAATGAAAATAGGTTAGGATTCTCTCAATTTCCTTCATATTTTTATCTCACCTTTTATTCTAACCCCTTGTAGTGATTGAACAAACTCCCCTCTCCGTTCCAGGTAATTCAAGGTAATTCCAGTCCTCGCTTGTGTAGAGACCATGCCCCTCACTGTACCGTCCCTGCTCCCTGTTCCCTCTGCCCTCCGAGGTACGGCTTCACGCAGAATGCCAGATTTCGAGTCCTGTCTTCATTTGTTTAGAGCTATATTTCGTAAGCGGGCGTCTCTCGTCCTTGAAATAGCTCTGGTTTCCAGCCCGCCTCTTGTTCTGTCGTAGCCAAATCCCCGGAGCTGTTTTGCAGCATCGCTGACGTTCTGATGCAGTCTGCGGATGACGGTCACGGTCATCCGTCTGTGCTCCCAGAGATGTTAGTTCTTTTTTTTTTTTTTTTTTTTTTAAGATTTTTATTTATTTATTTGACAGAGAGGCAGCGAAAGAGGGAACACAAGCAGGGGGAGTGGGAGAGGGAGAAGCAGGCTTCCCGCTGAGAGGGAGCCCAGTGCGGGGCTCGATCTCAGACCGCTGGGATCATGACCTGAACCGAAGGCAGATGCTTAACGACTGAGCCACCCAGGCGCCCCAGGGATGCTAGTTCTGCTCACAGAATGATGGAATCCTGGGCCTGGGAGGGACGTGGGGATCCACAAGATCCCAAGCAACACTGAGAGAACCAAAACCACCTCCTGAATCTTTTAACTGAATCAAGAAGTCTAACTGATTTGCAAAACAAATGAAGCTCATCTTTTAAAAATCACTTTGAACAATATAAATGCATGCGTGTGCACACACACGTCAGAACCAAACCAATCTCAAGAATTGTTGGCACACAAGCTGTGATTATTTTTTTTTAAAGCAACTAAAGTAATTTGAAATCTAGGCAGAATAATTGCCAGAGTTTCATAAAGGCCGATCATTTTTTTTTTTTTTTTTGCCTTAAAACCACGGAAATGTATTGTCTCATGGTTCTTGAGGTTCAAAATTCAGAATCAAGGTATTGGCAGGGCTGTGTACCCTCTCAAGGCTCGAAGGGGGGATCCTTGTGCCTTCCAGCTTCTGGTGGCAGCCAGCGGTCCTTGGCATCCCTCGGCTTGTGGCTGTGTCACTCCAGTCACAGGACCCTCTTCTTTCTGTTCTTCACATCTTCCCTGTGTGTGTGTTTGTCTCTGTGTCCAGATTCCCCCCCCTTTTTTTAAAGATTTTATTTATTTATTTGACAGAGAGAAAGACAGCCAGTGAGAGAGGGAACACAAGCAGGGGGAGTGGGAGAGGAAGAAGCAGGCTTCCAGCAGAGGAGCCTGATGTGGGGCTTGATCCCATAACGCCGGGATCACGCCCTGAGCCGAAGGCAGACACTTAACGACTGAGCCGCCCAGGCGCCCCCAGATTTCCCCTTTTTATGAAGATATCAGTCGAATTGGATTTGGGTCTACCCTAGTGACCTCATTTTAACTTCATTTTAACTTATCTCTATGAAAACCCTACTTCCAAAAATAGGGTCAGATTTCTGAGCTCCCGGGGGCTAGGACTCTAATATTTTTTTTAGAAGGGGGCACAATTCCACCCATAACCACCCCGTACAAGCGGTCAGCACAAGCCCAAAGTCTGTGGTAGGTGGCTCCCAACTCCCTCTTACCAGGGTGTTCCATGGTTCCTCTGTGAACTCCCTTCCGCAGCAAGTTGAACACTCTCCGCTCTGACCTCAGGTGGGCTCCTGGTGGCCTTTGACAGCCAGGCTTCGAAAGTTCTAATGTCGTTTCAGATTGCCCTACATAACCACCATGGTATGTGCACTATGCTTCGGTAAACTCTGCTCTCCCCAGGCCAGTCTGAGCTCACTGTTAACCAGATACCCCCGCCGCCACTGTGGGTTATGTAATATGATGGTTAGGAGCTTTAACAAGACCACATAACCAGCATTCAGATGGTCGCATTTCTGTGTCCTAGCTCTCGGTTATTGATTTCAATCTGGCCCCAGGAATAGGAGGAAAACGCTGCCCTTTACTGTTGTAGTTTCTGTTGCTGCCACGGTAGGAGGAGTGCACGTGTGTCTGTATTCTGTTTGCTGGGCTTGTACCTCTCACCCAGCCTCTGTCTTCGGTTCTGGCTCTCGTGAAGTCCCTGAAGGAGAAAGTCTCCATTTAGCGTGGCCTGGAGAAAACCTAGAAGAAGCGGAAATTCTGCACGAGATAGAAGAGGTGACATCCTATTTGGTCTTGACCATCCCAGATGGCATCCAGTCGCGTGGCAGGGAAGCCCGGTGAGGAGGCAAGCAGTCCATGGCTTGTTTGCTGAGATGTCTCTTTGATGGCTTGTTAATGGGCGTTCATCAACAACTTCTACTATAAGATTTCTCTCTCCATCTGTGCTTCCAGGGAGCCTGCGAGGGTAGTGGCCTGTTAATGAGTTTCTTTCTTTCTTTCTTTTTTTTTTTTTTTAAGATTTTATTTATTTATTTGACAGAGAGAGAGAGACAGCCAGCGAGAGAGGGAACACAAGCAGGGGGAGTGGGAGAGGAAGAAGCAGGCTCCTAGTGGAGGAGCCTGATGTGGGGCTCGATCTCAGAACGCCAGGATCACGCCCTGAGCCGAAGGCAGATGCTTAACCGCTGTGCCACCCAGGTGCCCCTGTTAATGAGTTTCTTTTTTTTTTTTAAAGATTTTATTTATTTATTTGACAGAGATAGAGACAGCCAGCGAGAGAGGGAACACAAGCAGGGGGAGTGGGAGAGGAAGAAGCAGGCTCATAACAGAGGAGCCTGATGTGGGGCTCGATCCCATAACGCCAGGATCACGCCCTGAGCCGAAGGCAGACACTTAACCGCTGTGCCACCCAGGCGCCCCTGTTAATGAGTTTCTGACACCCTGATTTTTTTCCATAGGGAATTGACAATATCTTAGTACTAAGTACAATACTTAGTACTTAGTACCCCCATTTTCTGTTGAGAATTGACAATATCTTAGTACCAAGTACTAAGTACAATACTTAGTACCCCCAATTTCTGTTCAGAATTGACAATATCTTAGTATTAAGTACTAAGTACAATACTTAGTATTTAGTACCCCCATTTTTTCTGTTGAGAATTGACAATAATTATATTCACTGTCCTCCATCCTCCTTATTGGTATTCCAGCAAGCATGGCATCAGCGTTCTCTGTCATTTGTCTTGATGTCACGGTGTTAGGTACACGGAAAACCTCTGAGGACAACAAATTGAGCTTTGTCCTCCGTGGGTGGGAGGGGGAAATAGCTAAATAGGCCTGGTCTACATAGTTCAAATGCAGAGAAAAATATTTATCTAGATAATGCAAACACAAAAACCCAGTTGAGTTTCATTTACACAGGCGACGCTCATGGTGTGTCCTGTGGTAGGAGACCTAGGAAGTAAATGACAGAGCACGCGCCTTGCCCAGCAGCATGTGGGTGCATCCTGGGACACACACTATCCCCCTGCCCCATGACGAAATACAGAAAGACAGAGGCAGATGATAAGCACACGTACGTCCTGGGCATCTGAAGCTGCTCCGTGGACTGTTTACGAGTCTTGTTATAGGCCAAGTTCACATACACGCGCGCAATCACACACACATTTGCAAGTCCGGAGTACCTCAAAGGATTGGATGAGTCTTCTTGAATCCTGAAGAAAGTTAACAAATTCATATTTGTAGTTTACAGGGAAATTATCACATAGAGTGAAGAAGTATCCGTAATGATTGACCTAATTCCTTATGATGAAACAGATGGGAGAGGGGTGTCCCAGGCATAGGTAAGTCCAGAGGGGAGAGAAGATGGTGTGTCAGCAAAATGTGAGTAATTCTGTATGAACACATGGGTATTATCTCCCAGACCATCCATTGATTCAGCAAATATTTACCCAGTTTCCACTCTGCCTGGCATTGTGCGTTATTATCCAAATACATTGGAGATGTAGTTTTGGTTGGCTTGGATTTAATTTGATCACTGTTTTACCAGTTCTAAAAGACATTTTAACACTCTGAAATTGAGATGTAAGCTACAGTCAGTGGGAACTTAGATTAAAAAAAAGCTCTTAGTTACTATTACATTTGGCAGTGCTTTAAAAAGAAAGAAAGGGGAGGGGCGCCTGGGTAGCGCAGTCGTTAAAGCGTCTGCCTTCGGCTCGGGGCGTGATCCTGGCGATCCGGGATCGAGTCCCACATCAGGCTCCTCCGCTGGGAGCCTGCTTCTTCCTCTCCCACTCCCCCTGCTGTGTTCCCTCTCTCGCTGGCTGTCTCTCTGTCACATAAATAAATAAAATCTTTAAAAAAAAAAAAAAAAAAGAAAGAAAGGGGAAAAAGCAAAAAAGCAGAGAAGTCCAGGCGCATAGGTCAAGAAAGGCTGAGTTGTTATGCCCTTGCCTGTAGCACAGGTAAATCCATGAGTCATGTGTTCACTTTTACTTGGGTATTTTCATTTCTTTCAGCCTTACTGTGAATTAAATGCCATACTTACAGATAGTTTAAAAAATACTTGTTTTTTAAGTCATTATCCTGCTGTGACTAAACCTAAACACTTAGATCTTGTCCTTTTCTTGTTCTTCTATTTTCTGGGCACTTGCCAGGCATGGATAATAGACCCATTTAACCATATTTTTAAAATACCATGAACGGTAAAATTCATGGTAAGGATTAGTTAGCTACTACATCTATATCTGCGTCTCTGTATCCCTGAAACAGTTGTTGGCTCATTGATTTGGGCAAGCATGTGCGTGTGTACTGCTGGTTGTCACACACACTAAGCCCAGAGCAAAGAAAACCACTGTAGTTGCCATATCATTAAAAACAATATAAATGTAAAATTTTTGCAAAATCAAGATTTATTTTAAAAAAAATCAGAGGGGCCTGGCTGGCTCATTTGAAAGAGCATGCAATTCTTGATCTCAGGGTCATGAGTTCGAGCCCCAAGTTGGGTGTAGAGATTACTTCAATAAAACTTAAAAAAAAAAAAAAAAGCCCATTGGGTCTGATGGATATGCTTTGTTAGTTCTGCTTCACCCATCAGATGAGGACTGACCGTTTATCACCACATAGTGTGTATAAGGTGGGTCAGCAGCAGTGTAAATTACTGGCATACGGTGAGACAGTAGCTCACTGGCAGGCATGGGAAGGTGAGGACGCCTGGCTTCAGCTGTCCGTGCTCATCAGGGTGGCCGGCTGATGGTTTGGTGTTTACACTGGGGACCCTGCACCCTGCACCCATGTGTCTGTGTCTCCCCTCCCTCCCCGTCCCTCTTCTCCCTGTCCTCTTCCTCTGTCTCCCTTCCCTTTCTTTGTGTTGGTCATAATTTGCATTGTGAAGAATACATTTTTATTCTCACATCTTCTTCTCACAGCCTAGACTTTGTATCTTAAACCTTCTGTCAGTTTTAGGATCATCACTGACTTTCTTTGTACTGAAAACTCAGCAACAAGCCTTCAGTCTATTCAGACTACATTCTTGAAAGGGTTTTTTTGTTTGTTTTAAACAAATGCTCAAATATCACATAACCCATTCACAAGGTGTCCAGGAGGGGACAATGTGAGCATCCGGGTTAGAGACGTACAGAAATCTTGCTTTCATAGCGTAACACTGAGGTCACGCTAGAGCAAAACGCAAACCGCGCCATTTGGGGAGGAAGGTTCTGCAGAGGTGGCAAAGGCGGAGTCTCCCAGTCAGTGTTTTTTGGTGAGTGTGATGGTGGTCATTTTAGCCAGTTAACCGAGGGAATGAATGAATGAACGCACGCACGCCTGAGGTCTAGCAGTTTGTCAGCTCACGGTTACAAGTCTTCATGGCCGTGGTTCAACAACATCAGTGAAATATGGGTAGTTGTTTTCTCTGTTCTTCCTAATCCGCATGCACTCTTCCCAAGTGCAAAAGGAAAGGCAAAGTGCGGAGGGAAGATGCAAAGGAAGGCAAAGGAAGGAAAGGGACTGGCCAGCCCCTCCCGATGCCAACCTTCCTGGGCCTGTGTCCCAGTTCACAACCTTTAATGCTGTAAAGTGATACACTATGTGGATTGTTGCCCCCATTCTTACGGGGCGGACCATGCCTCCCCGAGTGCTACTTGGTTTTTCGGCTTACACACTTGCCGGAGCACGCTTACGTCCCAGGCCCCGGGGCTGGCCCCAGTGCAGGCCACCAGGGCACCTCCCAGCGAGGCACTCCTCATGCTATGCTTGCTGGCCTCGGTTGCTCCTGCCCCTCCTCCACTGGGCAGCCCGCCACCCGCGGAGCTACTGCTGTGTCCTCAGAGGTTCGGGCTGCCTCTCTGGGGTAATCCAGAAGACAAAAGCCTGCTCAGACCGCAACGTGGAAGACGTGGAAGACGGGAGTAGCATCTGAGACCTGATGGAGGGCAGATATGCGGGGTTAAGGGATTCAGTGTAGTTGCGCTCAAATCCTCATGTGAGGTGAGAGAATTACTAGTGAATTTTTAAAAATTCTGTTAGTCCATATTGTACCTTTCTACAATGGACAGGGCTTTTCTTTATAGAGAAGTGGAAAGAGCGTGGATTTTGGGTGTCTCTGGCACCCGCTAGCTGTGTGACCTCTAACATCTGACTTGCCCTCTCTGAGCTCCAGGGGCTTCATGTGTAAAACAAGATGCCAGCTTCCTGAGGTAGTGTGAGGATTAGAGATAATCGTCGGGTACGACGCACAGAAACACAGTGGACACGGTCATGGTCCGTCTCCGTTGCCTCCTTGCCCCTGCGCCCCTCCCCAGGGAACCCCTCTGCCAAACTGTGCGTTTCACATCGAGAATGAACTTTTGGAAAACCTGAGCCAGTGGAGTCGCTGTGCTGAGCCTAGCATGCAAGTCCATCTCCGTGCGTTCATTCATTCGTTCATTCATTCATTCAACAAATACTATGCGTGGGGCCCCTCCCGTCCCTAGGTGTGTGCTCCCCTCCTCGGCAGTTTTGTCTTTCGCAGCCTCCTCGCCTGCCGCTTCCTGTTGGCTCCATAATGTCTCAAGCGTTGCATTATTGGCATTTCTGATTTTAGAATCAGCGCTGCGTTATAATTCACTGCCGCCGCATCCTTGAGGCTTGGCCAGCCTTTCCGCATGCCTGTTGACGGGGACCCAAACCTAACTCGTCCAGAGGTAATTTCCAGTCCGTCTTAGGCCCGCCACTGTCTGCTGTCTTCCAGAAATACTTAGATTTCTGCCTATTGGAAAAGTTGAACTCAATGCCTGTATAAATGCTCAGCCCCAACTACGTCGTGATAAATGGCTAAATTATCTCTTAATTGAGTACAAGCAAAATACAATGGGAGAAAAAGAGACGTGTTCAAACACTGCAGCTTCTTCAAGGGAAATTGAGTAAGTGCTCCTTTCATGTCTGATTTTTTAAAAGTGGGTTTAATGACACTGTTGTGTGGCTAATGCTGTGGAAACACACAGCCTCCCCTGAGTGTAGGCGCATAATAATGGTATTTAAGCCAGCTTGCGGAAAAGGGCCTTCTCTTGCCGTTTCATGTAGCATTTCTCGTGTGATTACTTGGACAACCTAATGTAAAAATATTTTGGCTGCAGGTGTCACAAGTGACACACTGGATCCCCTCTCCCCAGTATGCAGGAACAAAAGCGGTTTCTTTAAGACCTGCACTTTTAATGAACCGTCTTATTGTAGACACTCAGAATCTAATAGTGTGCCTTTTGGTGAAGTTGTTGAGAATTTTAATGCATTTTAGTTCTCATTCATCACGGCCTATGTGCCCCTAGCGGGATGGTCTTTAGAAATAGGATTAACTTCTAGAGGAATGCATTAGCCATGCCACAGAGGTAGGCAATGCGCTAACTAGGCTGATAGATTGCTCCAACCTTCAGATCCTTGGGGCCGCCCCCCTCCCCGACTTCTTTCCCTGTATTGACAGCTTCTCATTGAATGGCTGGAGGCATTAGTGCGTTTAGGAGTTAGATGTTTTGTATGATCCTAGGCTGATCTCATATTCCCTTTCTGAAATTAATTCGACACTGCTTTACATGTTAATCCGCAAAGGATTGATTTGGAGAAGGTCAGAGCAGTGCAGCCTCAGAAAATGGAAGAAAAGCCCCACTTAGAACAGCTCATTTCAGTTCCCAGACCTAAGCCTAGCTGCCTTTTCATTGTGGCACTTAGACAGCTGTAGGCGGCTTGGACACCTCGCAGAATACATCAAACAGTGGGGTTTGATGTGGGCTGGAGGATCGTTGGACTAATTAAGTTTAGCTTGGTTAACCAATTGCAGTTTGCAAATTGAACAATTGCACTCTGAAAGCTTCTGACACAATAGAACACAGAATCTTCTTTTTAGGCATAAACATTCCCAATAATGGAGTAGTACTTTTTGAAAGAAGCTTAGGCCAAATCCACACAATTTGGATGTCTCTAATGTAAAGTTCGTTTCATTGGTAACAAAACTGCAGTCTCCTTTATTCAGGGAGCTGCATGATGTCAAAGACAAGAAGGCCTAGTGCCGTGGGTGGGGAGGGCGGTGGAGGAGAGGGGCAAGGGAGAATACCCCGTGGGCGCAGAGTAGGTGAGTGTTTGAGAATTAAGAGATTTAAATTCTTCTTCTTTTTAAAAAATTTTAAATCTTGAGCCATAGTCAAACAAATGGTGGAGAACGGATCACAACGAAGGCACAAGATAAGTAACGGTTCTTAGAAGATGAAAACACAGTAAACCCAGAAAATCAAATTAAGGCGAATTCAGGGTCATTTAGTGAAAAGACTCAATTTTAGAGGGAAGGGCAGAGAAACCAATTAAGTCCAGACTGAGCAAAGGCACAAATGGTTAAGACCAGAGTAATTCCAAATGTGAGTGAGAAAGAAAGTATCCGTGTTTAAAATCTACCTTTATATTGGAAGATTCCACACTAGTAGACTTTTTTCATTTTGAAAATAATATGGCGCGTAATGCTTCCTATTATCTAATGCTTAGTCATTCATTTTAATCTAATTTTAACCTTTATCAAGTGCTTAATCTTTGCTCTGGAAAGTTCCTACAACGGCCATGGTGTATTACAGCCAAATGAGGTTGCTCTGAATGATTGCCAGGAAGGAGGAAAGCCAACTTTAAGTTTTGCTAATGGAAGTCTTACTGGGATTTGAGCGGTGGCAACAGCTGACTTATCTGATCCTTTGCTTAAGTAATTAGTATCATTGTCAGGCTTTAAAAAAAGAAAAGGTTGCTAGTCATGGAAAAGGAAACACTACCACCTAGTTCTTTCACATCTGTGGGTATAAAGCAAAAAGCAAGGAGGAGGTGCTTGGATTACTGGCGGCTGTGGCCCACCCGTCTTTGGCGACATCATTGCCGTCCATTCATGAGAATGCAGTCATGTTCTGACCCTCGTCTGGGGACAGCCTCTCATCAGTGCAAGGCTGTCCCTTACATCACTACGGCTCTTCCTTGACTTATGATGGGGTCCCATTCCAATAAACTCTGCCCTTCCTTGATTCACAATGGAGTTATGTTCCATTAAACCCATCGTGGGTTGAAAATATCCTAAGTCCAAAATGTGTTTAAGACGCCTAACCTACTGAACGTGATAGCTTAGCCTAGCCTCCCTGAAATGTCCTCAGAATGCTTACATTAGCCCACAGTTGGGCAAAATCACCTAACACAAAGCCTATTTTATAATGACGGGCAGACTATCGCATGTAATTTATTGAAAACTACCGAAAGTGAAAAACAGAATGGTTGTGTGGGTACAAAATGGTTGTAAGTGGATGGGTCATTTACCCTCGTGGCATTGTGACTGGGAGCTGTGGGTCTCTGCCACTGCCCACCGTCAAAAGGGGGGATCCCACCCCATATCACTAGCCCAGGAAAAGATACAGATTCCAAATCTGAAGTACTGAATACACATATCTTTTGTACCATTGTAGAGTGGAGCCGTCATTAACACAGTCTTTAGAGAAAGGAACTTTGGGAAGTATTTTTTGATACTCTTTTTGGTGGGTCTGACGATGATAAAACCAGTTTGTGTCTCTTGCCTTCTTTTCTTCTTGGGACTCTCTTGTGTGCTAGTGAGAGAGTTCTCTGTCATCTGGAAAAAAAGTAATTTCCATTTCTGAAATGTTAGGGGGGGCCATCAGTTGGTTCTGGAAGAATAAATTCTAGTAGGTGGAAAAATAGGATGTTTATAATAAAACAAATGTACGTGCGTGCATTTAGGGTTTATTGGTCCAGGACTCTGTGGGCACCAACCAGAGCTGTGTATCTCCACTTCCCAGAATAAATATTTGTGATAGGCTAGTATCTCTAACAACACCCTTCAGTGGCCGCATCGACTTACATGTAAACTCTGTGTCCTTGGACCTAGCTGGAGACTTGGCTTTAGGACTGCAGAAGCTGAAACGGAGGAGGGAGTAGAAGGTGACTAGTCTATGGTTTTCCCAGGTTCCCAATGGCTCTTTTTCTTTTGTCCTGAGTCAGAGGCATCAAGGACACTGTAAGAATCTCATGTGTCTATGTCCCTGGATATAGATGTCCACCCGTGGCCCGTATGATAAGCCTCTGAACCAGAAGGAAATTTTTTCTCTAAATAACTCTTGGAAAGTGGCATGGGCACACATATTGGTATGTACGTTCTCTTGCCTCCCTGCACGTTAACAGTCCCGGTGCACCTGATTTTCCATAGTCTCCATTTATTGCCTCCAAAACAGCAGCAGCCCTGCTCCCTCGCCCCCAAGAAACCCAAATAAATATAAACACTTTTGAACAGTGGCCACATCTGCAAAGAGTGCTAGTGTGGAAGCAATGTTCACCTCTGCCTAGTCCCGCCGTGAGAAATTTACATGTTGGCGTGTTTTTTCCTGGTTAAGACCTAAAGAGAACTTAGAGAATGTCTGCCTCTTTTCTGGCCACTTGTCTGCGTGCACTGAGTCTGCATTTACATGTGGCCACAGCTCTGGGTGGCCAGAGCAGGGGGCCACGGAGTCCTTGCCTCCTGAGAGCTCAGCTCATGTGGGCACAGCATCATCTGAAAAATAGACACAAACCAGACTCATTGCCGTCAGCAACGAGAGATGTCCTTTGGCAAACCAGGCCTCTCCTGTCTTCCAGGAGGCAAAGGAGAATCAGGAGATGATATCTGCAACAAGTATGCGCAGGGGAGAGCTTTCCAGCTTTCCAGACAGCTCTCCAGAGGCTGCCCCCGAGGGCCAAGCCACGGCCAAAGCTGAGGTCTCAGGCTGGTCTTTCAGAGCACCAATTTGATGAATTCTGCACCATGTAAACCCTGTTTTTACTGGGTTGTTTAAATGTGACAAGGCTTTTGTGCTGGATTCTTAAATGTGCTGCTTCGTTTCTCAACAATCATAGGAAAAGCATGCCCATCTGAAATTGTTTGGTGCTTTTGCTCTTGGTGTCTGTGTGTGTTTTTGTTTTTGTTTTTTGCTTACAACCTGTTTCTTAGTATGATTGAGGATTTTCTCCCAGTGGGGAATTAGAAGGAAATTTGGAAGAGACCAGATCTTTGTGTTTAACCTAAACTGCCAGAAAAGCTTCTTTAATCGCTGGCCTCCTTCCTCCTCACCAGCTGCTTACCCACACCATTTGCACGGCCCCCCACCTTGTCTGGCTGGCTTTCAGAGAGCACGGTCTTCGCATCAGCCAGCATCACCTGAGGAAAGATGAAAACCCGAGGCCCCTGGCCCTCCCAGGTCCAAGTCCAGAGGTTAAATTCATAAGATCCCTGGGTGATCGGTACGCATGGTAAAGTCAGAAGCACCATGTGGCATTCTACTAAAGACTTTATTTTCTCTTCATGTTTTCCCTTTCCTCACCTCTAACTTCCCACTCTTCCTAGCAGCCTTTCTCTACTTCCTGGGCTTTCAGGAAGAGGTAAAGGTGTCAATCTCTCTTTCTGGGTATTATGAACATTCTACATCGGTATGCCGGAGAAAATAGTCTTATGACCTACCTAAACTACTGAACGATCTGTTGTTTATCTAAAATTCACCTTTAACTGGGCATTCTCTGGTTTGCGAAATCTGGCAACCCTCGTTGGAAGGAAACGAAAGTATCTCCCCTTTGGGAGGAAGTGATGGTATATGAGGTACACGAGCCGGTTCCGAGGGGAAGCCTGGAGAGTCATCCATTCATGTCCTGCCTTTGGCCTGGCTCGTACTTTGAAAGGATTTGGAGTTTGGAATGAGATGTCTGTGGCATGTTGCCTCTGACCAAGGTTGTAGGTGTGTTTGGGGGGTGGGGGTGAGGCCAGGAGACACCAAGAGAAAGTTCTATCTATTCTTTCTGAGTCTCCAAAGACCATCAAATAAATCAGGCCATACTCTGGAAAAACGCATACTGATCTAGAATTGGGAGCACATTTTCCCACCAGGTGGCTTTAGGTAAGGGAGCTGGCAGAGTTGACCACAGAATTTGGAAGAGAAAATGCCCTCCATGTGAGTATTTTCATTTCTACAGGGTTCAAGTTTGGGCTTATTATGTCAGATTTAACTATTAAGTTTTCTTGTTTGATGGGGAACATGAAGCTCTCATTTATTCACCTCATTAGGTGCAAGTACTGCAGGTGTTCCTAGAACAGCTCGTGACCTACTATTTCTTATTGTTAGGTACTTCCAGATGATGGAGTTTGACTCAAAGGCCCCAAAGCAATGAAACTCAGATTTAGGGTTTCAACATTTGCCATGACTCTTTGTTTTTATGCCACTTAATAAGTTGTACATACATATTCTAAGGGAAATTATGAGCTGCCTTATTCATTACACAGTTTTCCAACTTGTAATTGTGTTGGCATCAAATGTTGGCAACATTTGAAAGAAATTGACATATTATTTGATCATTGTAAATCTCCCAGTGCTTTTAACTGAAAATGGCATTAGAGCCATTTTCTTAAAATTTTGCTTTTTTACATTATCCCTTTTGAGGAAATATGCAGTGTTAGTAGAATTCTTTCAGGACCGTTCGAAAAGCTCAACCTTTCAAGAACGAGTCTTCTTGCTATTGGCATACTGACCTGAAAAGCATCAATAAGAATGCCTTTGGACCTCAGACATGAATGAGACCATTACAGGAAATTATGTGGTGGAAGAAATGGGAGCTTGAATATTAAAACACTGGTTGTTTGGCAGTGTGTTTGCGTTGCTTAGTATCATGAAGTAGGTTGTATGGGGAGATGCTGGCTAAATTTATAATCTGGTAAAGAGATCTTCTTAGTTGCAGCAAAATTACTCATGTCATTTACATGTTTGCAAATACATATGGCATAATAGTGCCAGAAAACAGGAATCCGAGACTCCTTGTATATCTGATTTAAGAGATGAAAAATTTAAGAACTTTTCCTTCTCCATTTTTTTTTTTTTTCATGGTCTTTGGCTTACTCTTCTGTATGTAATTTCTTATTTTAAACTCACTAAATTTGATGAATGGTGTTTGTTGAGGAAATAATTTTCTTAGCCATTTAAACAAACAATTTGAGTCAAGATAATGAGATCTGCATTTGGGGGCTTATAAAGCCTCACATAACAATTATTTTTAAACTTTCAAAAATTGAAATTCTAAGACATAATTTGGTAGATTTCAGTATTAGGCTGTCATATCCTGCAACTAACGGTTGTTCAGAGGTCAAAAGGTAAACTATAGCATGAGTGATATAAACGATATCTGGAACTTAAAAATGTTGTTAATTAGCATACTGTGTGTGTTATAGAAATTATAAATGATGCCATAGGAGGCAGGTATTTTTCCGCTGGGAATCCATTATCTGTCAATTTGATCAGACTCTAAGGTCAGTGGGAGGAGGCATTTACTAAGTCGATTTTAGGTGCAGAGTTGATTCCATAAAACCTCAGTAGTTTTCACCTTGACCTGACTTTGCCCTTATCCTTTGTAGGACACCTTCCCTTGTGTTCATGAGGCTAGAGTGTGTCTCCTTCAATTTCCTACTAAGCAGAGTGGTCATGCTAGGGTAGAAGGAGCTGTTCCGTGATCCAGGTGCCCCGCCATTCCTAGAACAATAAAGAATCACAGGATTTCCGAGGAGGAAGGGACTTAGCAAGCTCTTCCCCATCCCTCTGGCATTACACATTAAGAAACCAAGACAGAGAGGGGCACCTGTCTTGCTCAGTAGGTGGAGCATGTGACTCTTGATCTGGAGCTTGTGACTTTGAGCCCCACACTGTGTAGAGATTACTTTAAAAAAATAAAAACCTTAAAAAATAAATAAATAAAATAAAATATTAAAAACAAAAACAAAAACAAACAAGACAGAGAGAGGGACCTCCAGTGATCTGGTCAACAGCCAGTCCACACTAGCTACTGTGGCTCCCAAGTCCCATCCTGGGTCCTTTCTGCTGTCTCACACTGTCTTGTGCTGCTGACCTTCTTTAGGCATCATGTTCAGGAGCATGTGAGAGCATGTAAAGCAGATATTTTGAAAGTTTAGAGATTAATTATTACTCACATATTTATATGTTGGTGTCATAAGTGGGAAGAGATCTTTGTAAATTAATTTTTTTTTTTTAAGATTTTATTTATTTGAGAGAGAGTGAGAGAGCGAGCCCAGAGGGAGAGGAAGAAGCAGACTCCCCACTGAGCAGAGAGCCCGACGTGGGGCTGGATCCCACGACCCCAAGATCATGACCAGAGCCGAAGACAGACGCTTAACCTACTGAGCCACCCAGGTGCCCCATAAATTATTTGATTTTTGAGCCACATTTCTCTAAGGACCACTACTAAATGGATCTTTTTCGTACTTAGTTTCCCAAGAGGCCAACTATGTTGTCTCCCAATTTCTAGACTGTGAAGCTGAGATTCTAGTCCTCCCGCGTTCATTATAGTGGCAGTGGGAAGCGTGTTCTGGCATATTAACAATGTGGCGGTTGGGCCCTCCTTGAGGCACACATCCGGCCTACTGAAGGCAGAGGTTTCTGCTTCTCTGGCCTCAACTGTCCTGTACTGGGTTAGAGTTTTTGAAGATCAGTTTCTGAAAATGGAGAGGTGCATACTGTGCACGGTCCTGAAAGATAAGCAGGTCACTACTAGCTTGGATTGTGATATACTAGAATAAGAAAACGTCTAGGGGCGTGGCATTTGTTATCATTAAAGAGATGCAAGTGTGCTCTCTCTGGGTAGAATCCAATAAATCAGAGACTAGATGCTTGGCAGTTAAAAGTGTAAAAACTGGAAAATATTATGAATGGTATTTAAAGGATAATTTATTAAAACGTAATACAATTACATTGCATCCTCTATGAAATGTATTCTTTTTAGACAAACTGTCTGAAACAGTTCACTGATAGCTCTCCGGGGTAGTAGGTCGGCTGTGAGAAGAATATTCTGTTCATAGTCCCTCTGTGATTACATTTTTGTTTTTTGCATACATTTAACCAAAGTTATGAGTTATGAGTTTCAAGATTAAAATTTGTTCTGGTTATTTGCTGCTGCATTTCAAACCATCCCAAACTTTAATGGCTTATAACAACAATAATTTTATTAGCTCTTACGATTTTCTGGGTAAGAAATTTGGTGAAGGTTGAGCTGAGTTACTCATCTCTATGCTGTGGCTGAGGTCACATGGTGACACTCACTGGTGGATGGGCTGGGCTGAAGGGAGGACGGTGGCTTTACTTACAGGACTGTCTCCTTGGTGGGAGAGCTGGAAGGCTATGTCCTGTGGTGGAATTGTTGGTCTCTCCTGTGTGACTGTCTCTTTCAGACTTTTTACTTGGCAGCTCAGGACTCTGGAGAACATACCAAGAAACAGGCAGTGAAAGCTCCCAATCTCTTAAGGCCTGGGTGGGAGATTGTTCCACTGTATTTTATTGTTCAGAACATTTACAGAACCCACCCGGGTCCAAGGGGAAGGGACATAGACACCCCCCCTTCCCCCCTTTCAGTGGGTGTCAGGGAATCTGACCATTCTTAATCTGCAACAAACCCTTTAAACACTTTAAATGACAGAAGGAGTTGATGGAGGTCTTATAGAGAGATAGGATTAAGGGAAGTCACAAAAATAAAGTACTTTAAATCTTCAGAAGTAAATTCTTTAGGCTTTGACCTCTCCTGATGCTTGTAATAATAATAATTCTTTAGGATATTATTCTCCTTGTTGATTCATGGAATCAACCCAAGTTCCTGGGTACTAAGAAGCCTTAGGAGCACATGAATGTCAATTTCTAGCTGGGTCTTATTTTGATATTTGAGCCAAATGTAATTTAGGGGCAGGCAGTGAGATGTTAATACTCTGAGCTGATTTCAGGTCTGTAATTGGAAGGTGACAAGACCAGGGTAAGGAATTGGGAAAAGCCAGAGCTACTATTATGTAGGCGTGGGGGTGGGGTTTATACCTCATGCATACATATGTTGTTTTAGCAAATAGATTTTTTTAAGTTTTTAAATACCACATAAAATTAAATAGACATTTTTCAAATTTTACCGACATTGTTAGTGATGTATAATTTAAAGGGATCCTACGTTAAATATTTTTAGGGCTGGGAATCCAGCTGGAGATGACAGAGAGAAGCAAAGATGTAAGTTGATCTCTGTTGGGGTGAATGTGGAGAATGTCACCTTTCTCTGTGTTTCCTTCCCCTACCCTTTTTGGCTCCTTGGGCTTTGCTCATTGTTGCCATCCCTGAATTCCATCCCATTGGAGTTCATTGTAATGTGTGTATTTGCTTCCCTGCTGGATTGTGAGCAATTTGAAAATGCCATATTTGGTTAGTCTTTGTATTCCCTGCTGCTCCTAAGACAACATGGAGTAATTGCTCAAAGAATGTTGTATAAGTGAATGAACGTTGGATTTATTTAAGGAAACTTGCATCAGTTTGTTCCCACTCTTTAAGACAACGTGCATTCTTTTCAAAGCCTTCTTTGACTTGGTAAGGGGAGCCTGTGATTTGTTACTAAGCTCCAGGTAACAAATCCAAACAGAGTGGATATTGATATGTGTGTGTGTGTGTGTGTGTGTGTGTGTGTGTGTGTGTGTGTATACACTATGGTTTGAAGGAAATACACATTTTAGTTCTTAAACAGCCCATTTCAAAAGAAGAGGGTGTGGCTAGGGTTGGTCCTTCGATAAGTAGGTTGGGTCCATGTCCCCTCTCCTTGAATTTGGGTGGGCTCTGTGACTGCTTTGACCAATAGAACGGTAGAAGTGACAGTGTGCTCGTTTCTGGGCCCATGCTTTAAGAAATGGTGGCTTCCACTTCCTGTCTCGTGGGACGCTTGCTCTTGAGTCCAATCATCATGCTGAGAGGAAGCCCATGTGGCTCTATGGAGAACTGAGTTCTGGCCCAGCTTTAGCTGAACTCCCAGCTTTAACTGAACTTCCAGCTAGCACCAACCTGCTAGCCATGTGCGTGTGCCATCTTGGAAATAAATCCTCTGCGTCCAGTGGAGCTGTAACAGCTGACACCACTGCTCACATCTGCCCCAAATGCAAATTTATGAGCAAAATAAATAACAGAGTTATTTAAGCCACTAATGTTTGGGGTGGTTTGTTAGGGAGCACTAGATTATTAGAACTGAGACCTGTGTGAGCATTACAGTTATCTGAAGTACGCGCGGGAAACAAGGAGGACATGGATAATGGAGATCTACTAATTTGTTTACTAAACACTGACTATGCATATGTGGACCTGGATCTGTACTGTATCCTGGCAGTGGCTGAACGCTGTCAATCAACAAGTTTCCCTTGAAGGAGATCTGATGTCTTCTCGCCATGGCCACCGCAGTGCTTCTCTTCTCCCCCTCCCCCACAGCCCCTTCTGCATTTGCTCTCCTAAGCACTCTACTTGACTGACTCATCATCCTGCTTATTCTACTGGTTTGTAACAAACAGCCTGTTTTCTCTCTCTGACTAGACTATAGTTCCACAAAGAGTAGGATATACCCTCCGTTGCTCACCTCAGCATCTGCTCACCTCAGCATCTGGCGTATTGTAGGTCAATACATGATTATCATGAATATATGAATTAGTAGCACTGAAACCTCACTTTTATCCAGTGATCCCAAACCACCTTATTCTCAGAGGTGCTGTATTTTATTTTCCCAAAGGTATGGGTCGTCAAGTTATGGACCCTGGAGAGACAGGTATTACCTACCAGCCATTCTTCTCCTCTGAGTCACTTCCAGAGTGGAGAGTGGCTGTGGATGCCGTTTCAAGATTGACTACAAAAATCACTTTCATCAGGATTTCATCCCTGATTTAGAGTCAGAACCATCCAAAAGAGTGGATTAGAATTTTTTCTATAAATTTTTATTATGGAAAAATTGAAATATTAAAATTGATACTCTTAAAATTGTACTATGAAAAAAATAGTGGAGTGTGTACCAGTAATCCAACACCTGGCTTCAGCAGCTGTTTATATCTTATCCTTTTTTTCTTTGTTTGCTTGTTTGTTTAGATACAGCATTTGAAAGTAAGTTGTAGACTTCTTTACACATCACCCCTAAAGACTTCAGCAAGCATCTCTTACCGATAAAGATTTTCTGCTACATAAGCACGATACCAATATTACTGATATAAATACTAAGTCAGTAATATCTAGTTTATGCTTAAATTTCTTCAATTGCATAAAAAATGCCTTGTGTTACTGTTTATTTCTAACCAGGACCCAATCATCATTGTGCATTTGCACCTGTTTGTTATATTTCTTTTATCCCTTAAAAAAAAAAAAAAAGACATCAAGGTTTTGGAGAGACCAGGGCAATTATCTTAAAGAATACCCCCATTCTGGATTTGGCTGTGTCCTCGTGGTGACATTTTTGTTCCTCTAGTCCCTGGGTTTCTTGTAAACTGGAAGTTAGGTCTAAAAATTTGATTTGATTCAGGTTAAATATTTTGGGTGGGAACACGTCCTAGGTGATGCTGTATATTTCATATCGTGTCGCATCATAGTGTACCTCTCTCATTGATACTAAGTTCGATCTCGGTGAGGAAGCTTTACTACCTGTTCTCTCCACGGTTAAGGTCTCTTTCTGTGAGTGATCTACGGAGCATCACTGGCACACCAGGCAATATTCTGTTCTCCGATAACCTCAGTGATCCTTGCTTGAACCAATTCTCTAAGGTTTGCAAAATGGAGATTTTTCTTGCTTGTTTTTCCTTCTTCATTTATTAACTGATATTATTCTGTAAAGAATCATTTTCAGAGTGGGAAGTTGATGTACTAGTCACTCCAGGAGCAGCAAATAAATGATTTACTTCTCTTTTGTGCTCCTGTCTTGACTCTCTCTCAACTCGTGCTATGGACTTGTGAATTATTATTTCATAATCAATCACAGTTCTTATTCTTTACTGAATTGGTCCAGATTTGGTCAATTTGGTTCTTTTTAGTGGTGAATGATACTTAGAAATGGAGATCTTTAACTTCTCCTTCTGAGAATGATGGACCAAGAGCTTACCAGAATCCTCCCTCCCACCCCGAAAATAACCGTGCAAACTGAGCATAATATTAAAAGCAGTTACCCTAAGTCAACTGAAGAGTGAACAGAAGCAGACAGGCTCTGGTGGGACTCCCTCCTTGGAAAGGGAAGGACTAGACCCATCCAAAGTAAGTCCAGGCCAAGTGCTAGCAGTGCAGTGAGGGGCAATACCACGAGGGAAAGGGTCAGAACAGGCATCTCCAAATTCTGCTGACACACATCTTCAACTGTTGAACCATGCGTGCGTGGTATAGACTAAAAGCACCTCAGATAATGGCAGAAGATCGGAACTAAGAATGAAGCTGCTGCCTGGACGGATAGAGTTAGTAATTCTGGTTCACCAAGGTAGTTGCCAACCAAAACAAAAGAAAACATTCAGGGCGCCTGGGTGGCTCAGTTAGTTAAGCGCCTGACTTCTTGGTTTTGGCTCAGGTCCTGATCTCAGGGTCCTGGAATTGAGCCCTGCCTGGGGCTCTGCACTCAGCAGGGAGTCTGCTTGAGATTCTCCCACTTCTTCTCCCTCTGCCCTTCCCCCCTCACATGCACGCTCTCACTCTCTCTCTCTCTAAAATAAAATAAATAAATCTTAAAAAAAAAAAAAAAAAACATTCATCAAAGAAAAATAAGAAAATCCAGAATCTATGCAATTTAACATTTGTCGTGTCTAGAATATAAAGCTAAAATACTCCGTAATTGAAGAACCCAGAAAATAGAACACCCTCTTAGGAGAAAGGAAAATTAACTGAGTCCAACCCCATGATGAGGCAGGGACCGGGAGAAGCAGAAGAGGATTTTGCTGTGACTGTTAGAACTGTGCTCAATGAAGTAAAACAGTATAAGCACCATGAAGGAAAAGACAGGCTATCTCAGCAGAGAAATGGAAATGATAAGTGAAGAACCAAATGGAAATTCTCGAACTGAAAGAAAATACAGTACCTGAAATAAAATACTCACGTGAGTGGACTTCACAGTCGAATGGAAATGACAGAGAAAGAAAGCAAAGATGGGGCAGCAAAAAAAAAAAAAAAAAAAAAAAAAAAAAAAAAAAAAAAAAAGTTAGAATAAATAATGGCTTAACTTTTCCAAATTTTATGAAAAGTAGAAATGTACAAATAAAAAGGTGGTTGAAGAGCGTCAAGCAGAGTGAAAACAGGGAAGCCCATGCTGACTCTTTCACACTGTTGAAAACCAAAGGTCAAGAGCAAGCCTTGAAAGCAACAAGGGAGAAACAATACAAGGGAACCATTGTTCAATTAACGGACGACTTCAGGAGCCGCAAGGCCAGGGGAGAAGGGAACAACATCTTTAAAGTGCTGGAAGACAGCAATTTCATCTCAGAATTCTGTATCTAGTAAAAAATCCTTCAAGAATGAAGGATACTTTTTTTTTTTTTTTAAATAATGAAATGGGGTGCCTGGGTGGCTCAGTCAGTTAAGCATCCAACTCTTGCTCTTAGCTCAGTCTTGATCTCAGGGTTGTGAGTTCAAGCCCCATGTTGGGCTCCATCCTGGGCATGGAGCCTACTTAAAAAAGAAGAGAGAGAATGAAGGGAAAATCAGGACATTTTAGATAAAAAAAAAAGATGAGAATTCATCTCCAAAAGACTTGAATTTCAAGAAGTGCTAGAGGAACTTCCTAAAGCTGGAGGGAAATGATACCAGATGGGAACTGGGACCCTTGAGGGAAAATGAAGAGTAACAGAAATAATAAATATTTGAGTAAATACAAAATACTATTTTTTCCTTTGTGCTTTTCTCTCTCATTTTCTTCGTCAATCCTGTAACTATTAAAAGCAAAAATTATAACTGTCTTGTGGGGCTTATAACATTGCAGATATGGTACCTATAATAACCATAAGGGTAGGCATGAACCTCTGTTGGTGAGAGATTTCTGTATTTTACAGGAAGTGGTATAATACTGACTATAAGTGGGCTATGAAAAGTTATGATGTATATTGTAATCCCTGGTGCAGCCACTTAAAAATGCAAAGAACTATAGCTAAAAAGCCAACATAAGAATTGAAATGGATATTCAAATAATTTTTGTTATAGGCAGGAAATGAGAAACAGGAACAAAATTTTTATTTATTTTGTGACCCATTAAATGAGTAAAAGGAAATCATTTTTAAAATTACGTTATAATAATATGATAGTAGCCATTTAAAATTGAATTTTGTGCACTGGGTGTTATACACAAGTAATGAATCATGGAACTTTACATCAAAAACTAGGGATGTGCTGTATGGTGACTAACTATAATAAAAAATATTAAAAAAGAATAAAAATAAAATTGAATTTTTTGAAGAATATTTTTTAAGACATTTATTTTTCCCTGGTTCTATTCTTTTCTTTTCTCTTTTCTTTTCTTTTCTTTTCTTTTCTTTTCTTTTCTTTTCTTTTCTTTTCTTTTCCTTTCCTTTCCTTTCCTTTCCTTTCCTTTCCTTTCCTTTCCTTTCCTTTCCTTTCCTTTCCTTTCCTTTCTACATTAGGCTGTATGCCCAATGTGGGGCTTCTGCTCACAACACTGAGATCAGGACTTGTGTGCTCTACTGAATGAGCCAGCCAAGCTCCCTGAAGAACAGTTATCGATATGGGTAAAATGCTCCTGATGTTGTGCTAAGTGAAAAAAAGATAGTCACTGTAGTATAACAACAAAACAAAACAAACAAAAAAATTCACATACCCACAGAGTATAGAAAAACGTTTTAAGGAAATACACCAAAATGCTTTTTGGTAGTAGAATCCTAGGTGATGTAATGTCCTAGTGTTACTTTGCTACATTCACCAAATTTTCTACAATGAGCATGGGTTATCACAAAATTTATCTTTTAGCCGTTACTACTACATAGTTATATATCACACTTGGCTTTTCTACATTCTCTATTTTGGTACTTTACTAAATTTATTTTTATTCTGATAGTTTTTTACTAATTCCTTTAGATTTCCTAAGCATATAGCTGTGTGATGGACATAGAACCATTCAGTCATGAGATCTCTTGGTGTCTGATGCTTACCTTAACGCAACAGAGAACCCCCAGGAGCTAATCAGCACTGTTCACACTAATTGGTGGATCCCAAGCAGTGGGGAAGTACACGTCCTGGGTCCATCCCTGCTTCCTCATCTATGGAGTAGGCTCATTGTAAGGATTCAATGGGCTGATGAAGTCAGAGTCCTGACTCAGTACTTGGCCATCAGACTCTCTCGACAAATGTTAGTGGTTATTACTGTGAGGCTGTATCTCTTGCACATACTTTCCTTCTGGAAGGGTGCAGAGCTGAGGCCTGGGAAGCAGCTACACCAGTCTGTGGGCAGCTCACATGAGAGGAGCCACGAACAGTCACTTCTCAGGGGTGCCAGCTCTGGGCAGCTGTGCCTAAAAATGACATCAGGCTGGTGTGTGTGTTATGCTTTCCAAATATTTAAAAGTCCACGCCTTGGGAAAAGATGTTGTCACTTATGTGAGAAAGGATGTTGAATGTGAAGATGATGATGGGTAGCCCACATATACTCTGAAGAGGCTCACTGTGGAAGAATCCATCTCTAGGTTTATCCAAGGAACAAGGAATGAGGAGTCTCTCTGGTAAGCTGCTTTTGAGATGGTCCCAGTGATGTCCTCCTTCGGGTATGCATGGTCCTCTGTAAGCCCCTCCCCTTGAGTGTGGGCTGGACCTAAAGGCTCACTTCTAAGAGAATATGGCAAAAGTAATGGGATGTCACTTCTTTTTTTTTCCCCTGATCTGAAAAACTTGTATTATTTATTTATTTTTATAATAATTTTTTATTATGTTATGTTAGTCACCATACAGTATATCCTTAGTTTTTGATGTAGTGTTCCATGATTCATTATTTGCATATAACACCCAGTGCCCCATGCAATACGTGCCCTCCTTAATACCCATCACTGGCCTATCCCAATCCCCCACCCCTTTCCCCTCTGAAGCCCTCAGTTTGTTTCCCAGTGTCCATAGTCTCCCATGGTTCATTCCCCCTTCTGTTTACCCCCCCTTCATTCTTCCCTTCCTTCTCCTACCGATCTTCCTACTTCTTATGTTCCATAAATGAGTGAAACCATATGATAATTGTCTTTCTCTGCTTGACTTATTTCGCTTAGCATAATCTCCTCCAGTTCCATCCATGCTGCTGCAAATGTTGTGTAATCATTCTTTCTGATGGCTGAGTAATATTCCATTGTATATATGGACCACATCTTCTTAATCCAGTCATCTGTTGAAGGGCATCTCGGCTCCTTCCACAATTTAGCTATTGTGGACAATGCTGCTATGAACATTGGGGTGCATATGGCCCTTCTCTTCACTATGTCTGTATCTTTGGGGTAAATACCCAGTAGTGCAATGGCTGGATCATAGGGTAGCTCAATTTTTAACTTTTTAAGGGACCTCCACACTGTTTTCCAGAGTGGCTGTACCAACTTGCATTCCCACCAATAGTATAAGAGGGATCCCCTTTCTCCACATCCTCTCCAACATTTGTTGTTTCCTGCCTTGTCAATTTTTGCCATTCTAACTGGCGTAAGGTGGTATCTCAATGTGGTTTTGATTTGAATTTCCCTGCTGGCTAATGATTTTGAACATTTTTTCATGTGTCTGTTAGCCATTTGTATGTCTTCATTGGAAAAGTGTGTGTTCATATCTTCGGCCCATGGGATGTCACTTCTGAGAGTCGGTTAAAAAAAAAGTATTGTGACTTCTGTCTTGCTGGCCTCTCTCACTCCCTCTTTGGAGCCATTGCTCTGGGAGAAGCAAGCTGATATGCAGTGAGTTGCCTTGTGGTGAGGCCCACGTGGCTAGAAACTGATGGTCATTCCATGAGAAGCTGAAGCCTGTTGGTGGGTGTATAAGTGAACTTGGATGTGGGCCCTTTCCCAGTCAAGCCTTGAGATGCCCTCAGCCCCAGCTGACACCTTCCTTGCAACCTGTGGGAGATAGTGAGCCAGAAGTACCCAGCTGAGCAACTCCCAGACTCCCGGCCCTCTGAAACTGGGAGATAATAAATGTGTCTTAAGCTGCCGGGTTTGGGGTAAATTTGTTACACAGCAATCGGTAACTAATACACTCTCTAAAGCAATGAGGTATCTTCACTGACTTCCCCCACCTCGTTCTATCCCTTCCACTTCAGTCCCTGGGGAACTATGGCAGGTTCTCCACGACATCCTTTTATTTTTAAAATGTTACATCAAGGCATCAAATGCCTTTCCTGCCCATTCCTTCATCTTGCTGTCTTGCTTCTGTCCCAGTCATTGCTTTTTTGCTGTGTCAACAAAAAAACAAACTGACTGGTGCTGTCATTTCATCTGTTACTTTGGAGATCGCCCCTGCTCCTTCCAAAAGTCACAGAAGGATGTGGCTTCAGTGTGATCCAGAGCCCAGAGCGGTGGTTCACAGCCTGCCCTTTGTCCCTTTGTCACATCTCAAGGAGGATCTTACACACAGGGGCCACTCTCAGCATTGGTCACTGTGGGCCAGTGCAGTGGGACGGCCAGTGACCACGCATGGTCCCCAGTGTCCTCGCTCCAGGCCCTCCCCGTCGCTACCCATTGACTTACTGAGATAAAAGGGTGGAGAATTCCCTGACCTACAGGGCACTAAAGTGAGTGACTGGACCTCTGGATTCTACTTCTGTCCCCCCTGCAGCTTGCTGTGTGAACCAGAACACATCTTTCCATCGAGTTTCTCTATCTGGAAGGCCCGGACAATAAAGGCCACCATTTCCCTCTTCTTAAACAGAGCTTGCGGGAGAGATTTCCTCTATGAGTGATAGGAAATGAGTATTTAATATTTTAAACCCGAGCGCAATGATTGTACAATTTGCAGACTATATATGAAAGCCACCATTGTCGCTAGACCCATGAAGAGTTATGGGGAAAAACAGCCCATCTCACCCAATGAAAATACTGGCCAATTGAAAATTAGTTTCTCATACATTGCCTCTTTATTCTTTTTGCCTGTACTTAATAAGTGGACATTTGGTGATGGACTTCTCAATGCTGTCCCTGTGGCCATCAGCCTATTCACACCATTCCTGGCTGCATTAAGTATCCCCAGTGCAGAGAATTAAGTCACTGTAAAAGTATACTCTGGGTTTTACCAAGAGGTCACGGAGAGCCCTTCTTGCCTTGGCAGTCAGCAGCATTCTTATTACACTTCATTTATCTATTTGGGAGGACTCAGGAGGACCAGCTGGGCCCCTGTCTGCACTCATCAAGAGTTAATTTCTGAGCGAGGGGCTGTGGTCATGAACAAGTACAGAAGGTACCCCGGTGGTCCTGCCAGACGAGAGGGGCCCTTAATTAGCAGCAATGTTCAATCAGGCTGCTTAACCCGCCACGGAGCCGAGGTGGTCATGTCCTTCCTGCCGCCCTCCCATAAACACAGAGCCACAGTCGGGCTCGGATGTCCGTGTGGCCCGGGATGAGGGACACGGTGCCGATCTGAGCCCCTTTCATGGGTTACCTCAACGTTGCTTTATTTTCGACAGAGTAGTGAGGGTTAACCATGAGGGGTTTTGGGGGGTTTTTCCCCTTTAAAATTTGGAAGCATCTTTTCGTCTTTGCCAACTTCATATTTCCCAAGCTGGACATCCTACCGGCTTTGTCCTGTGCGATTCCAAACGATCTCCTGTTGTCCCGTTTCTGGCAGGGCTTGGTGCGTACAGAGCCGGCTCGTGCGGGTGGGAAGTCTGCGCGTACAGCACCAGCTCTCCAGCCCGAGTTCCGCATCGCGGTTCGTTCCACGGCAAAATGGAGACGACTGTCCCTGCCCTGCCTAGCTGGCAGAGCTGTTAAGAAGATGAAATACCGAAACGGTGTGTAAACTGTCAGGCATCAGACCAGTCCAAGGTGGAATTATCGAATGCCAGGGTTAGGTTGCTTCGAGCTGACTCCTCCATAGAACCGAGAGAGGTGTTTAACGATCACATAAAGAACACCAAAACTTGCTGTTCTCGCTAGATGTCTTATATTTTATTAGAGAAGCTACCTAATTTTGCAGCATTTAATAAATAAAAAAGAAATATAAATGCTTCCTCAAGTTCTGGCCAAGGGACTCCCATGCCTGATGGTGGACCGAGGGATCGGTATGTAGGAAGAGGGTGCGTGAGATTTTCTTAGCTCAGTGTGACATCTTGCTTCGTCATGAGACCCACTTACCTGGGGAAACTGAAGGTGGGCTCGGTCAGTTTGTCAGTTTCTAGCCCAGGGCAGGTGATTTGGGGACGGTCCGCTGTGGATGCCATGAGCAGGTCCGTTGGCTACTTCTGGCATCTTCTCCGACCCAGATGAATAACTGGATTTCCTGACCACAGGTGGCTTGAAATTCGTTCTGGTGATGCCCACGAAACAAAAGTAGAGACACGCCCCGTGCCCCGTTCAGCCACTCAGTGTCTGACTGGGGCTTTGGCTGTGTGGCAGTCATAGCACCTGCTGGGAGCATTGAGCCTGGGGGGCTGGCTTAGAACCAGTGGGCCTCTCGGAAGACCAGTTTGCACCTCAGCATGGGAAGAATCAAACGCAGAATGGGAAGGGGTTGGTAGGACACGTTCATTTTAGGTGGAAATGCTTCGCACGTTAAAGGTGACTGTAAATTTTAAGCTTCGTTCTTTACTTACCTGGCAGGTCGGAGAGTGCTATGTCTTGGTGTAATGAAGCATTATGTTGGTATAGCAAAAAGGAAACTGCCCTCCTACAGGAATTTGGTCTCACTAGAAGCTCATGGTCTGGTGCGGGGCTCGCCTGGGAATGGCTGTGTGTATACATGTGCGCACAGGCGTTTTTCCTGATGGGGAAGTCGAGACCAAATTGCCCATTACATTGCCTGGTTCTCCCTGACGGTTTCCTGAAAAGGATGTTGGAGAGCAAACCCATTCCTGTTTGCAGCCTTTCTTTTCTTTCTTTTTTTTTTTTTTACTTATAGCTTTTTGTTTTTTCTATTTTTGCCTTGGAAACATGGAAATGATTCGTGTAGAATTATTTTGATGGAGGGGAAAAAAAAGAATTGAAATTGAGGAGTAAATCAGTCACCAGGTAGTTCTAACAGCCAAAACCGGTCAGAGCCAAAAGCTGCCGCCAACATCCGGAACCTTGCTCCAGGCCTCCTGGGCATAAACTGGAACCTTGGCAAGAAAGTGTGGGACACCGGGTCGTCCTCTGCCAGGGTTTCTGGAATCCAGATTTGATACTGCACATTCCTCCTTGTTTTGAAAGGAGAAAATCATTACTTTAAATGTTAGGTAAATCTGTTTCATCCCGAACATGGAAATATTGATGCTGGACAGAGAACATGGGGGAGGAGGCCGTGGAAAGTACATCTGGCCCGCTCCTGGCCAACAAGGACAGACCTCGTTCTCTAAGACCGTGCTTTGAACCTCTTCCCATCAGGAAGGCCATCTTGTCCATGGAGGACTAGCCACTCCTCTCATCAGCTGCGATCGCCTCAGGCTTTGAGTTCCCAGCTGTGTGTTCTGTCCTGTCTCTAAGCACCAGTCATCTCCTTGTCACCATGACAATGAGCGTGACACCTGAGATTCACTTTTCGTTAAAGGTGTAGGGCTGGGAATTTGACTCCAGTTGCACAGAGTTCTCATTCACATCATGAATTTTCTTTTTCCTTTTTTAAAAGATTTTATTTATTTATTTGAGAGAGAGACAGAGACAGAGATAGCAACAGAGGGAGAGAGAGAGAGAGCGCATGAGCAGGGAAAGGGGCAGAGGGAGAAGCAGACTCCCCACTGAGCAGGACCCTGAGATCATGACCTGAGCTGAAGGCAGACGCTTAACTGACAGGGCCACCCCAGGCTCCCCTCATGTCATTAATTTGCAGTGGAATCCTACTGTTTCATATTTGCACCTGTATCTCCCACTTCCAAAAGGAGAATCAGAGGTCGCATTTTGGGATAGTTGCCATAGTAATTCCTATTTCATTTTTGAAACACAGCTGCTTACTCGTAGGACGCAACCTGAACTGTTCAGTTGACTCCACCCATATGGATTGTTTTATGGGATTACATTGCGCCGAATTACACTGAGCGTGGAAAGCCAACCCTAGTCCTGTTGTACGTCTCTTCTGTCCTGGAAACTCCATTAGTCCAGTGTTCTTGGTGTTCGGTCCAGTGCCAAGAACAGTGGCGAGGGCTTGAGATCTGGATCTAGGGGGCGGGGACGTATGTCTTTGCCATGTCACTCATCTGCTTGGACACTAAATGACTTCTCCAAGCCTTAGTTTCTTCTTCTGTAAAGTGGCAGTGACCATGGCAGCTTTGCAGCTTTTTCTAACAATAAGTAAATAAGGCATAACTGGAAGGTGCCATGTAAACATTCGTAAAATACAAGGCAAATGTCGGTTGTAGATGTGGAGAATGTTTGTGGCAGGAACACCAGTACGGGATTCCCAGCTCTGCTTCCTGTTCCCTCCTCCTGGGCACATGGCCACCCTCTCCGCGGGGCTGGTGCTGCGCGGATGGCCGACAGACAGGATGGACACCAAGTATGGCCTTCCAGGCCTGGCCCATTAGATTCTCCCACCCTGCCTTCCCCTTCCATTGCGATTTTGGACATCATGGGGGAAAATGGCAGTGTTACGAGTTGGAAAAGTCCTGTCCCTGAGTCACCACTTGGAGGAGAGCTGTCTACCGAGCCTTGGACTTGGGCCACTGCCCTTGGGCCTGTTTCACCCAATGTTAGCCTACCCTGAATAATCAGTTTTGGAAAAGAATATTATTTGCCACTGCTAGCATATGAAGTACGTGTTTGTTTGTTTTTTTGTTTGTTTGTTTGTTTGTTTGTTTTAGAGGGAAAGAGAGCAGGGGTTGTGGGCTGGGGCAGAGGGAGAGGGAGAGAGAGAATCTCAAGCAAGCTCCACACCCAGTGCGGAGCCCGACATGGGGCTCAGTCTCACGACCCTGAGATCATGACCTGAGCTGAATTCAAGAGTCAGATGCTTAACCAATGGAGTCACCCAGGTGCCCCAAGTACTTACGTTTTTATATACATCATAAATATAACGTACTGTCATTTAAGGATATTTTTATCACATTATATATAAGATTGTTGCTAAACGTACAAATGAAAATCAAACTATTTGCAGTTTTTATTTTATTTTTTAATTTTTTTTGAAAGATTTTATTTATTTATTTATTTGCCAGAGAGAGGCACAATGAGAGAGAGAGAGAACACAAGTAGGGGGAGTGGGAGAGGGAGAAGCAGGCTCCCCACTGAGCAAGGAGCCTGATGTGGGGCTCGATCCCAGGACCCTGGGATGATGACCTGAGCCAAAGGCAGACGCTCAACGACTGAGCCACCCAGGCGCCCCTGTTTACAGTTTTTATAAATAAAACATAATTGCTCACAATGAACCGGATCCATATTTTAAGATTTACTAAATTTTTGCGCATAACTTGACCAAAAGAAAAATGAGAAGTTAATAGACTCCCTGAGAGGTGAATTCCTGCTGGAAACTCATAATCATAAAAGAAGATTAACTGTCACTGATGAAGCACTTACCGTGTGCTGGGCATACAGTGCTAAGAACTTGAGACATGACAGGAGTGCACCCGAAGTGAGACATTTGCTTTTTCTTTCAGCATTGTTTCATACCTGTTAACACTGGACTTGGAGACAAAAGCATATTTATTCCTTTTCTAGATTGTTACGCTCCCTTCCACCTTGTTATGATAGTATGTGGTACACGTGAATTAAGCCAAGGACCTAATCATGTATGAGAACCTGAGTTCTAAAATGTCAGAGACCCAGCAACTACCAAAATCAATTTCTAGCAGGTTGAAAACTTGCATGTATCTCTATCGTGTGTCTCTGTGTTTATTTTGGCGGATGTTAGTAACCAGGATAATTATTCAGCGGGCATTTGTGGCTTCCCAGTGATTCATCAGTCTGTTCTTGAAATTTCTTATATAAATATGTCCAACCAAGTATGGTTTCCTGCATCCATCGGCTGCAGGCATCCAACCACTATATCCACAAGATAATTCCCACAGAGGCAGAGGCTGCCACGCATGATACGGCCCCAGCAGCCACAGATGCTTTCTAATGAATTGACCTCAGGTTCGGAATATTATCTCTTTCCTTTGGCACTGCTCTTCACCCCCAAAACTAAGTGGACGGAATTCACACCCCAGGGTAAACACTGGCAGCCAACCCTAAACTTACTAGTGGGTTCCGTGACAACTGGGCTTGTGTCCTGAAGTTGTGTGAGTTAGGTTGTGTTAAGATAACATATGATGGAAATGGAATTCGCAGATATGATCTTAGGCTTGAGGTGAAGGAAACGCTGGGAAGATGAGCCTGGCGGCTTACACGTAGCCTGGGGAAACCCCACAGCCGGCTCACCCAGACCAGCCCTGGGATCCTAGTACCTTCCAGCCTGTTTCCTTGCCAGTAAAATAGAGTTAACAATAGTACAACCTGCTGAGATAATCGAGTCGTGTCGTGTGAAATGCTGACGGGGACCCACAGGGATGGGGGGCTCGGCTGCTCTTGTCATTGTTACTGCTATGACGACATCTGTTCCCGTGTAATGTCGATGGTCACTTTATTGGGAAGGCTGATTACAGATTCTCTGTGTCTCAGCTTGTGATACGTGTTGTGTTCACGTATGTCTGCTTGTTTCCCAAGCATTTATGGAGTGCCTGCTGTATGCTACACGCTGTGCCCGTGGTGTATGCCCAGCATGCCTGCGTCCGTATTATCTGTGTTCAGTGGGAAATGCTCTGCAGTGCTGACGTCTGCACATCAGTACGGAGCCTGGCAGGTACTTCAGCCCGCCCCCCCCCCAATCCTCTGATGGTGCAGTGATGGGGTCAGGCTGGCCTCAGAGTCTGCGGGCTCTTTTAGGCTGGAGGTGAACATTCCAGAAAGTGTTTGCATGCGTGCTCTGCAGCTGATATTAAGCACAGTTAATAAATGTGGAAATGAATTCTGTGACACTCAGACACCCTTCCGTAGAAAGAAAGATGGCTGCATTTTCCTCATGAGGCTGTTCCTATTTACATGTTACTATTACTAGTTGTTCACCCACAACCCTGTGATTTTGGTTTGTTACTGAAATGCCTTTTCTTTTTTTCCCCCAAATTGGAGAAGCGAGGCTTTGAAGACTGGAGCAACTTTCCTGAGCCTCCAGGCTGCATCTGGGGCTCGATTTGCTCCGTGGCAATCGAGCGGATCCCAATTAGATAGCGCCGCATTGGACGCTGCCGGCATTGCTGGGGATAGAAGCCTCACTGCTTATGGATCAGAGAGGCTGTGCGCTTCCTTAGCACAAGCAGCTCAAAGTGTGATGAGAAGGGAATGCGTGTGTGCATCCGTGCCTTGGGCAGTGTCCCCTGCTTTATATGTCCTCTCAGAACTGATGGCTTCCAACTTTACATCTCTGGTCTCTCCCCTGGTCTTCAGATTCTCACAATTATTTGCTGATGGCATAGGTAACTAAACTATAATTACACTTAGAGATCTAATCTTTACATCTCCAAGAGACAGCTTAAAATTAACTTGCCCCAGGAATCAAGATATATGTAGTGGCATAAGGGTCGAGGTATAGATTAATGGAAGAGCTGAGGTCCCAGAACCACACCTACATTTACGTGGCCAATTGATTTTTGGTAAAGATGGTAAGGTCATTCAGTGGGGGAAAAGATAGTCATTTCAGTAATGGCGCTCCATGGGTGTCTGGGTGGAAAAAAGGAAATGAATCTCAACCTTCACCTGGTACCATATGGAAAAATTAACTCGAAATGGATCATAGTCCTAAATATGAGAGCTAAACTCTTGAACTTCTGGAAGAAAATATTAGTGAAAATCTTTGTGACATTGGACTAGGGAAAAGTTTCTTAAACAGGACACAAAGAGCATGAATTGTAAAAGAAGAAAATGATTTTTATTTAACTTTTTAAAAAATTATTTATTTAAATTCAATTTAATTAACATATACTGTATTATTAGTTTCAGAGGTAGAAATCAGTGATCGATCAGTTGCATATAACACCCAGTGCTCATTACATCATGTGCGCTCCTTAATGCCCATCCCCCAGTTACCCCTTCCTCCTACCTCCTCCCCTCCAGCAACCTTCAGTTTGTTTCCTAGAGTTAAGGGTCTCTTATGGTTTGCCTCCCTCTCTGATTTTGTCTTATTTTTTCTGCCCTTTGCCTGTGTTCATCTGTTTTGTTTCTTAAATTCCACACATGAGTGAGATCATATGATAATTGTCTTTCTCTGACTGACTTATTTCGCTTAGCGTAATACCCTCTAGTTCCATCCATGTCGTTGCAAATGGCAAGATGTCATTCTTTTTGGTGGCTGAGTAATATCCCACCGTATATATACTTCTAAAAACTTTAAAAAAAAAGACACAGTTAAGAAAACAAAAAGGCAAGCCCCAGACTGGGAGAAAATGTTTGCAAAACATAAACCTGGCAAAGAGGTTGTAGTCAGAATACATGAAAAGCCTTCCAACTCAGTATTAAGAAGACAGCCTAGTTTAAAAAAAAAAAAAAAAGGCAAAAGAATTGAACAGACACGTCAAAGGAAACATGAATGCTAGAAAATATGTGAGAAGATGCTCACTATCACTAGTCTTCAGGGAAATGCGAGATAATGAGATACCATTGCATCCGTTTGTAGGGCTCACTTAGCGGCTGAGAATACCCTATGTTGACAAGGATGCAGAGGATCCAGATCTCTCCTATTGGTGGTGGAAATGCAAAATGATACATCCACCTCTGAAAACAGTCTGGCAATATCTTATGGAATTAAATATACAGTCACCATATGACCCAGCAGTGCTACTCCTAGGGATTGACCCAAGATAAATGAAAACATGTGTCCACGCAAAGACCCGTATGTAGATGTTCATAGCACTTTTATTCATAATCCTCGCAAACTGGAAACAACCCAATTATTCATCAATTGGTAAATGGATACACAAATTGCTGGAATACTACCAGCAGGAACACGGCACATCTCAGAAATGTCACGCTAAGTGAAAATCTGCGGTTCTCGCCTGCCCGGAAGCCCTGCCTGATTGAGCCCCACCCCCACTCCCGCCTAGCAGACCTACGTGCACACGCCCCCATGCACACGCGCCTGGGTGCTGTGGCTCAGACACGGCAAGCGCTCCCTCCCTGCCTCATCTGCCTGGACCGTTCCCCTCCCAGATGCTATTTCTGCTCTCACTTCCTTCAGCGCTCTGCTCACAGGTCAGCTCATGAGAGAGGCCTTCCTTAACTGTCTTTGCAAAATGTCAAGCAGTCTGCACGTCCCTTCTGTCACCCCCTTACCTAATGTAGAATATCTTTATTTGCCTATTTGTTTAGTATCTGCCTCCTCCCGCCGGAATGTCAGCTTTGTCTACTGGTACAAACTGTTCCCTAGTAAGCGCCCAGTAGATCGCTGTTGGGTAAATAAATGATCCAGCGCACAGAATCCGCAAGGCAGACAGCAGGAGAGGATGAGACCTCGCGTAGCCTGTGCTCGGGCAAGATATACACCGTTGCCTTCTGTGTTGGCGGCTTTCCTTAGCCTTCTCGTTCATTCATGTGCCCAACAGGCTCTGACTCTGTTTAGCTTTGAGAAACTGAACTGGTGAAACACACCAGAAATGAGTGCCCGGTCAATTAATCCCTCATTTAATATGTTCAAATGGGGAATTCTCGACATTTTTGCAAAGGTATTAAAAGAGAGCTTTTTCCATAGGAAACTTGTCAAACAATGCATGCCAATGCTGATTGTGAGTCTTCCTCCCCACACCTGTTCCCCATTTATAGAAACAAAAATACAAGGCAAAAACGAGGAGAAAATAAATAACGTTTATGAAATGTTGGGCTTAAATGCTTTGAAACGGTGGGTGTGGAACCAATACTGTTTTCTGACATTATCACTCTCTTCTGTTGCTAAAGATGTGTTTGTTTTAAAGCCGAATCAGAAGATTTTAGACATAGCACAAAATACTGTCTTTGGATGGCATCGCCATGAGTTATGTAGGGACCGTGTTAAGAGAGATTGTGATCAGAAGTCACTTTTACGTAATGAATTTGCTGATTTAGGTCCAATGATCTTTTCTGTAGATGCTTCATTACTTCTCTTCCCCATTCCTGAATTCTTCCTCCTGGAAGTTACTTCTCATTAGCATGGACCCACGCGTGTCCTGCGGAGAAAACCAAGAAGTAGTTTTTCTTCCATGCTTGCAAGTGGCCCCGGTCAGTCTGGTGGGTTCTGTGGGAAGACTGAAGGGATATTGTGGTGCTTGGGATTATTTGCCAGTTTTGGAGAGTGGTGGCCTTTTTGTTTTCTGGTGTCTCCAATTATCTGAGTCCTGGTCCCCTGCCATTCTCACAGGCCTGCCAATACATCTAATACCAACTGTTGTACTGTTTTAAATAGTCAACAGAAACATGCTTTTGGGAATCAGAAAATTTGGTAAGTTTAGGAAGTGAATCCTCTGACTAATAGGTCATTTGGAGAATTTGGAGAATTGACCCAGACCCACTGACCTTTACCACTTACCTTTTCTGAATCCACTGAGACAATCATGTGATTTTCTCATTTTGTCCTCGTGATGTGTTCCGTGGATAGGTTTTTCTGATGTTAAACCATCCTTGCATTTCTAGGATAAACACTGCTGGATTATAAGGCGTTATACATGAGAGGCGTAATTGAATTCAGTTAGCTGGCATTTCACTTAGGATTTTCACTTCTCTGTTTATAAGTGAAGAGGGCCTGTTATTTTGTTTTCTTACTTACCCAACTCAGAATTGAGATTAATTGTACTAGAACCATAAAATGAGTCAGGCAGCTTTTGCTCTTTTTTTCTAATTTGTGGGACATAATGGAATGTTTTCAAAGTTACAAATTGCAGCTGTTTAGAACCCCAGTTGTGTTTGGTTTACTTAAGCCACCAAAATGTTTTTTTAAAACTTTATCCTTAATTAACCTTTTAAATTAAAAAAGATACTTTTCTGGTTTCACTGTTTTTCTTTTTTCCAGTGAGTGACCTAAATTAACTGTCCAGTTAATATTTAATGAATATTTATTCACTCATTCATTGGACGTTCATTACGATTTACTGGGCATTTGCTCTGCACAGAGCACTGGGGGAGAAATCAATGGCAAGAGTTCTTCTCTCATTTTTTCTGCAAGGGAAGCCAAGCTCGTTTACCTACGGCAGCATGTCCCGTGCTCTGAAAGGGGTGGTGTTGGATCACTGGGGACCTTCAGATAATTGTGTCTCACTGAATAGTAATTTTGCATGTTTGTTGAGCTGTAAAGGAGTCATGGTCCCAAATTTTCTGCTTTCAGTTAGAAATGTACATAATTATTCATTCATCAAGTATTTACAGAGTACCTACTATATGCTAGGCAGCGTGTGTGGCACAGAAACTCTGAAGTCATTTTCAGTGGTTTGTGTCAAAGGTCATCATTATTTTGGAAGATGCACATGGTCATCGCTTACTCCCATTCTGAATGTATTTAAAAAGTAGGCAGGAGCATCTCGGGGGGCAGCCCTGTGTCCCTCCTGTCCTGCTCTGCACACGTGTGTGTGACACTTGTTAACAAGCACCATCCTTGTCTCTTAGCAGAGGAGAATGTGCATTTCTGCCTTTTCTCGGGGCAGGACTGTGGGTTCTGAATTCTCAGCCTGGAGCCTTTGCCGGAGAACAAAGTCAGGGGGGTGATCAGACATCTTCCCTCCGTAGTCTGACTCGTTCCCTAGCTTTGCTTACCTGGTCCCATGGCTCTACGTACCATCTCCACAGTAATGGTTCCCAAATGAATAGCGTGGTGTATTTCTCCCTTCAAGTCCACACTGCCTTTTAGATCCACTGCATGGTCCAGCAGGCCTCTCATACTTGCCGCTTCCAAACCCAATGCCCGATCCGCGCTCCACCTGCCCAGCACCTGGCTGCCTCCTTTCTGCAAATGCATGTCCCCTTTTTCCCAGTTGTACAGGCCAGAAATGTTGGCCTCATCCTTGACTCCTTCCTTCCTTTCTATCTTCCTTTCTTCCTTCCTCTTCACCACCAGTTTCTCTCAGGAGCTCAATCTATCATCAAGTCCTATTGGCCCCACTTTCGAAATACCTAGATGCACCTGGTCCCCCAGCTTCTGGCTCCCCGTGCCAGCCCACTCAGCCTTGCCTCTCACCCGCATCACTGTAGAGCCTCCCAGTTGATCCCCTGTGACCACTGACACCCCCCCCCCCAGGCTGCTTTTCATAGAGCATCCAGGTGACTCTTTTTTGAGATGTATCATCTCTCTGCTTAGAATGGCTCAACCTTGCTTTTTATTTTATTCAGCGTAAAATCCAGAATCCAGATCTGCAAAGCCCTAAACCTGCCCCCCCCAACCCACATTCCTGTAGCCATCCTTGTCCCCTACACACATTCACCATGTACTCGGCCACCTTGTTCTTCCCCATACCACTCGGGGACTCTGGCCTTGCTGTTCCCAGTGCTGGAACATTCCTCTCTCTGATACCTTCGTGGTGCACTCTCTGGCTTCCTTGTGCTCTCTGAATAAAAAAATGTCTTACCAGAGGGGCCCTGCCTGACCGTCCACACATTGTTGACACCGCATCCCTTGTCCCTTTCTATCCCTTTACTCTGCTTTATTTTCACTGTATTGTCACCTCATGTATTTACCTACTCCATATGTATTTCTCCTCCATAATTCTGGTGTGTAATTGTTTTAATATAAAAATGATATTTGAACCTATCTGCTTACCCAGCCTTCTTGCCTCAGGGAGTAAAACTGACGTACGGCTAAGTATGTACCCTGTTTGCCTGTGTTTCCGTGAGTACTCCAGTGGACACAAGCCTCTGCGTGTCCTTCAAGCTCTTGGGAGAAGCAGGGACGTAGAGAAAGGTACTTGTCCCTAAGGAAACGTCCAGAAGCAAATGGAACATTAGAAAGGGTAATTAAAGGTCTCAACAACTTTTAACTTTTTACTTGTCCCAGTAGAGTCAAGGTTTCTCCTCTTGTTGGAACCAGCTGAGCCTGTGAACAGGTCATCTCATCAGAGATGGAAGTACGTTAGGGGCTCAGGTCCGACTGCGGACATTTCTGTGAGATTGGGAAGCGGGAGCAAAGCTCAGGAAAGGGGGAATGGAGAGGAATTGCCATGTGTTCCCCTCCACGGCCGGTGTGGTCAAGCAGACCCAGGTTCTGGATGGCTCAGATGCGGCTCCCACCAAGGGTGCATTTTACGTGCGACTTCACACGGAGATGAAAGCAAAGTGACAGCAAACCAGGAGGGTGACTGTCACAGTTAAGATGGAGACAGCCCTTGGGTCTCAGTCACTCTGAAAGGGCCGGGGGCTGGCATGGCACAGCCTTCTTTCCCCAGAGTCTCCCCCACCTGCCTCCGGCGGCCATTCCAAGTGCGCCATGTCTCAGCAGCTCTGTGATGAGACAGTCATTGGCTGTTGGTTTCCTTGTTTGGGAACAGTTATTGGTCATGGATACCGGGCAGGCCTCTTACCAGCTATGGTTCCGGATCAATCACTTGAGTTGTCTCATCCGCAAAGGGAGTTGCAAGGTCCCCACCTCGGAGCGCTGCCCCAAGGGTTAAATGGAATCCCAATGCAGCAGTTCCCTCAGGCACTGACATCAGAAAAATCAGCTGCCGGTGATTCTCCTGTCCTTAGTCACTGGAAAGTGCCATTTTTGCAGGTCTGAAACAGTGGATTATCAGTTCTCCCGAGACTTCTCCGATGTGTCTCCAGGGGACGGTGTGTAGGCAGATGGCAGCTGTCCCTGGTCACAGATGCCAAAGTGAGCTCCCTCTCCCACCGTGCGCCCGAAGAAAAGGCTGCCTATCCCCAGGGATTCGCGCTGGGAACCTGTTGAGCAGGCGCCTAGTGACTTAACTGGGGTCCTTTCGTAGGTTTCACTCTTGGCACCTGGTTAATGGGATGGGGATTTAGGGACGCAGCACTGCATTGTCTTTTCCTGTTCCATGCGGCGCAGTCCTGAGCGCCTTGACGACAGGCAGGGCTCCGGCTGGGTTTTAAGGGGTTCATGCTCCTGTTTCTGGGGCCCGTGCCCTTCCAGAACACTGGTGTGATTCCGCTGCTTTCCTTCAGGTTTCACAGTGTGAAACCTGCTCCCACCATCCCAACTGGCCTTCTCTTTTTAAGTGCTGGGTTGATGCCCCCATTTTAACCTGGTTTTTCTTTCCGTTTTTTCTTTTCTCTTTTTCCTCTTTCCTTTCCCACTGCAAAGAGTGTTTGGCTGGGGCGGGGGGGTGCACACAAGATTTCTGCAGCCACAGAAAGGTGATCCTTGTGCCCTTGTGTGTCTGACAGATAGGCACCTTTGAAGCAGCCACATCCACATGGCCCTGTGGTCGACCCCCAAGTATGCCCCCCTCCCCCGCTTATGTGGCCCTGCCCCCCCCCCCCCGCGTTTATGCGGCTCAAGGGCCCACTTCCAGCGATGGTGGCAGCCCCAGCCTGCCCTTGGGCACTTCGCTGCCCTTGGACATTTTCTCCATCACTCCCTATTTCTCCCATAGGGTACAAACCCACCTAGAGTGGGTTACATTTAATGGGGTGAGAAAAACCCACACCGTAAGAGAAAAGTTGCAGGTGAGGTCAAGCTGCTTCCTCCTGGGAGGGAGAATGATTTTCTCTTCTCTGGCTCCCACACCAAAAATTCATACAAAAGAGCTCTTTTCATGTTTGATGTATTGCTCTTAAAAAACAAACCCTTGGTGTTTTTTCATTTTTGGTTCATACCTCTTGGCCGACCCAGCAGGAATTTGGCAGCTGCCGGTGCTGCTTCTCGCAAATGCTAAAAGCTGCAGAGTCGATAGTCGCTGGCTGCTGGGAAGCCTGGATGCGGGGCAGGGACCCCGGGAGGGTGGGGCGCCTCCTTCCAGCCTGCGCGCATTAAAGGGCTTATTGGTTGTCAACAGTGATCGCACACGTGGGGGCTCCTTACACCATTCTTTTTGCTTGCTGTGTGTTTGAACTTTTGTATAATGGAGAGTGTTTTGGAGGGTCACCCAAGTCCCAGCGACGTGTGTGGATTTTGTGTTTTGGACACATGCATTGCGATTTTCCCCCATACAAAGTCTTTTCTATAATGATTCACACTCAGGAGATCTTTGATAAGGCGTATTTAACCCTCTGTAAGTGTAAGCAAGCTCCGATGTCACACCGAAGGCACACTTTAGTTTATTGTTTCATTTCATTCCGTGTGCAGAGCACGTTGTCCAACACCCGAATTCTTTGCTCTAAAAAGAATCAGAAGCCATATCCATGCCGAATCAGCACAGATAGGCAATGACGGTGAACAGAACGACTGAAGAAAATTCTGCCACTTCATGGTTTTTCCAAATGGAGAGAACACCAAAATTCTGCCGTCTGCTTCTGGAAACTCACGTGTTATGCAGGCTGAGAGAAATGATGCTAGAACAGTAATACAGCATAGCCCGACCCGCCTTCCAGTGCAGACAGCCTCCCCTTGCTGTCTGAGTCTTCACAGACCAGATCGGAGCATTCTGCTGCCTTCTGGATCTTTCTCTGCAGAGGAGCAGAAACGTAAGACTCTGAGAAAGGCAGCCAGATACCAACTATGTCTCTGTGATTATGTGTATGCCTTTACTCTGGAATTTAGGAGCCAAGATAACATCATAGGACCCTATGTCCTTACAATCCTCCACAATTCACTGAACATGCTTGTCACCCACTAACTTAGCCAAAAAACCCAAACGAACAAAAATCATGTTTTTCGTTTTTGTTTTTAGCGATACTGTTCAAGATAGGCAAGGATACAATGAGATAGGTACTCTGAAACCAAGTTTAAACCTTGACAGGAGTGTAAGTTGGAACAACCTTCTGAAAAGCAATTTGGTAGTGAGCATTAGGGATCATAAGAAGTTCCTACCCTTTGATCCAGTGACCCTACTTTGTAGCAATCTACACTCAAGAAATAGATGGGAAAATAAGTAGGAATATATATGGGGAAGCCCATACTTTAGGAAACACGATATAATCGCTCAAGGGGATATTATTTATCAGCAGAAGGACTAACAATATAGAGCAATCCTTAGATCAGTTAAAAAGTAGGTTAGAATAAGTAGTTAGTAGTTTAATATCTTAAAACGTGCATCTAACACAGGACTAGAAAATATGGAAAAGTGGTTACATTGTGTTAGGATGAATGACTGCGTCTTTTGTTTCTGTTTTCCAAACTATCTGTAGCATGACTACGCTCATACATCAAATATCCTGCATCTTCCCGAGCACAGTAAAGGAGAACCTTATTTAGCCTCCACTAATTTAGAATTTATGATTATCCGGTCAGAGATTAAATTGGAATTTCCTTGGTTTATAGGCACAGACAGAATTCTAGGGGAAATGTTTAAATTACTTGAGGGGTTCAAGCCCAAAGTCATAGTTGAGCATATTTTTAATTAATCGAATGCATTTGAAAGGAGGAAAACTGCAAGAAAAACATTTTTTTTCCCACCACATCAGACCCCAGCGTCTGACCCAGTGATTTCCTTCTCTGTGTGGCGTTAAGTGGATGAGGCCGTGCGTCGGGTTTGAGAAGCAGGAACACAACACGTCCTGCCCGGTGGCTGCCGTGGCTGCAGGAGATGGGTCCTTCTGTTGGCTTTTCCAAATAGGATAATCAAGGTCCACGTTTGCTGGCTGGAGGGATTCTCTCGTATTCTTGAAGATTGGGTTCCTGATCTTTCCAAAATGAAAATGCCATACAAAAACAACAAAATCTGACAACTGGCAACGAAGATCCCTGGTGTATAGGCCATGGGGGTGACGGCTTTCAGGACTCCCCATGCCCCAGAGCATGATCATACAAGTTACTCATTTTTCACCAAAGAACTTATTCATCCTCACCAAAAGTTCCTTTGACTTTTTATGACTTCAGGATCCTTTTAATAACACACTCATTTTACATAATAATCTCGGACTGTAACGCAGTGCACACACCTCTCTCCCGGACCCCGCCCTCGCAGCCTCCGCTCCCGCTCATTACAGACGAGGTCTGGAGCAGGAACTTCCATCTTCCCCTTTGCATTTTAATGCTTATCGTAAAAAGCCTTATGAGAAGTTCCAGGCAGTTTCATTTTGTGAAAGCACACACAACAATCTCGATTTCATTAGAACGTTAAGCTCCGTTTACTGTTGTTGGCTTTATGAGGGTCATTCGTGGGGACCCCGTTTAGCAGTAGGTCTGGAGGTGTGTCCATCCCCACATTTCTGCAGGAGGAGCCGTCCAGGTCCCTTCTGTTGACACAGGACGCTGTGCCCCCTGTGTGGCCCAGCCCGTCGTGAGCTCAGCATGCCCCCAGCTCTGACACTTGTGTGTGTTCCTCGGGGACGAGCTGCAGGATGCTTCCCGAAGCAATGGGTGCAGAGAGGGGCACGCACCATACAGCATCAGGGAGACAAAGTGGCATCTCCAGGAAATCCTTTTTTTTTTTTTTTTAATTTTCTTTATTTGACAGAGAAAGAGAGAGAGAGTACTAACAGAGGGAGAGGGAGAAGCAGGCTCCCCGCTGAGCAGGAAGCCCAATGTGGGGCCCTATCCCAGGGCCCTGGGATCATGACCTGAGCTAAAGGCAGACCCTTCACCTATGGAGCCACCCAGGCGCCCCCAAAATGCCACGGTTTTGACTTTTCTGGGAAGTGGTCACTGAACAGTTTACTAGGGACTGGAGGGAATTGAGTGAGTCTAGCAAAATGAAAACAATATACCTGTGATCAGAACCGAGCCAGGCCGAGGGGTGAAAGCAAAAGAAATAAGCAGAAGGCAGCTTGTTTCCCCAAGGAGCCCTGACACCCCCTCCGGGGGACGGGCCAAGGGCAGAGGCCGCCCCAGCCTGCTCATCAGCACAGGTGACCAGCCACAGATGTGGGGGGTGGTGGGGACAACACTGTTTAGCGAGCCCCTGATAGCTTGGTCTGGTGCCCTCATGGGGCTTTTCCTCTGAGCTTCCTTTCAGTCAGGTGGGGTGGGAAGGGAAGATGAGACGGTTCCTCGTTCCCAGAATATCCTGAGCACCTCAGACAAGGGCGAATGTGCCCCGTTGAACAAATGGCCCAATCGGGAAGGTAGGAGCTGCCTCCTCTCCTAGAAGAGATACATACGAGGAGCCTTTCGTCCCTTGCATTCATGTCACTTTGCCAGGGGGAAGGCACTGACGTCAGCGTGCCAGGCGCTCAGCACAGGCTGCCTGACAGTGTGACACAGTCATTCCTTGAGGGGTCCTGGGGGGTCAAAGGGTAGCATCCAGGTTTCTCTACGAGGAGACTGGAGCTCAGCATAAGCCGGGGACCCCCGTGGATGTCCCCAGCAAAGCACCTCCACTGGGCTTTCTGTGACCCTGGCTGGTGGCGGTTCTGGAGGCAGAGTGGCCCCACCCTCCCCCAAAAGATGGGCGTGTCATTGCCAGTTTCTGCGTGAGATCCACGTGGAGCCTCATCCCACCATGGACGAGGGGGACGCTCTTGGGAGAGCATCCCAGGCTGACTTGTGCCAGGACCTGGAGTGGAGGGTGCAAAGGCACACCAGCATACACACACACACACACACACACACACACACGTGCGCACACACACACCCACATGCCCAGGCACACACACACCCAGCTGAACTATCTGAGAAGTCCGTATTCTTGCGATTTGTTCGGGACTTCTCGGCCTTGGTAAGTTCCAGCTTTGGGACATGGCCAAAGGCCGTGCTGTAAGTGGGTGAAATTATTAACTACAAAGGCAACCTTATTTCCTACACGTGTTCACATCTTTCAATGCGATCTGGCTTTGCCGGGCTTTGACCTGCTCCCACCATGACGTGAGCCGTCCCCCCCGGAACTCTGGCACCTCGCGTTGTCCCTGCATTGTAGGTGGCCCACATGGCCCCATGTGGCTGATAACCCTTCCTGGTGAGGTCTTTGCTCCCCGGTTTGATGACACGTTCAGTGAGAAATGCAACTTCGCTTAAAATTCCTTTGCATTCTCCCATCTGTCCAACATGGCATTTTAATTATTAGGAATCCAGTAAATAAATATTAAAAACTCCATTCCCCTGACTTACCCTGTCATGTTTTCTAATGGTTCAGGATACCTTTAAAAAGTTTTTTGTTTTGTTTTGTTTTGTTTTTAAGAAAAATGAAACAAAGAAAATGCATGGGAAAGATTTATGTATTTGGTTGGGGGAGGGGGAAATTAAACTTCTCATAATAGTTTTTAAATTAAATTTCATACTTGTCCAAATCCTTTCCTTCTCCACCCCTTCCTCTGATATTCCCTCACTCATTAAAGCATGGGATTTTGATGGTATTCACAGGGAAGCTGATTTACTGGAATAAAGAAGTTCTTTAAGTCTTAAATTTTGGAACCTTCCCAGTGTGTCTGAACCAGGTTTCAGATTTTACTGGCATTTTGTTGGCACGGCGGTCTTTGGAGCCCGTCCTTATTTGAGCGCGTTTCCTGACACCTTTGGCGGTATGGTACTATGTTTTTTAGATTTAAAAAAAAAAGTTTAAATAGAAAAGCATATATAAACATATACAGAAGATTGATTATAAAATGTCAGGCAAAATAAAAGGGCAGTAAAAACTCTCAACAATTAACAAATGGGAAGCACTTTCTCTTTAAAGGGGCAGCGGAAGGCAGGATGAAGGTGGTTATCAGGCGAGAAAGTTTCCAGGAAACCCCAGGAAAAGCTGACTTTCCATCTGCTCACCCTCCTCTCCGTGCACAAGTATCTTGTTGAAATAAGGGCAAGGATACCGCCCGTCCTATAACGCTGGACACGTGGTCGCTCCCTGCAGTCGTCTGGGAGACAGACGTTCTCCACCGGAGGTGAAGGGAAAGCTTGCAGAGGTGAGGGGAGGGGGACAGGACCCCACCTGGGTTGAGGGTGTCTCCAGAGACCAGCCATCCAGGGCATCCTTTGCCACTCCTGGGCCTGAAACAGTATTTCCCGGAGCCCCCAGGGGGATGGATGAGAGGAGAGGCTGAGGTTAGGAGAAAGTGTTAGGAGAAAGTGAGTAAGAGCTACTGAATCCTAAAGCTGGCGTCCCACTTCATGGAGACACCCCTAAGAGTATTTCCACTAAGACCCGGAACAAGGCCAGGAAGCCCACTATCTCCACTTAACAGCATCCTATGGATATTAGCCATTTTAGGTAGACAAGAGAAGTCAAATACGGGCATACAAATTGGAAAAGAAGCGAAACCATCTCTATTTGCAGTTGATGGGATAGTAGAGCTGGGAGATCTTCGAGGATCAACGATGGAATTCGGTGAAACCATACAAGAATTCAGCAAGGGAGCAGGATATAGAGTGGCCTGCCAGCGTGGGACCTCACCAGAAGCCGGCCTCACGGGGCCAGCAGAGTTGGGTAGAAAATGCAGTTGGGAAGCGGGGGGGTTGGAAAATAACCATTTGAACGAAAATCTGTTCTGGAATTGGATTCTGAACCAGGTTTAGTTCATGGGGGCGTAAACCCGGCGCACCGTGGAGCAAAGCCGTGCATTCTAAAGAAAGAGGCCCCTTGTCCCAGTGAATGAAGAGTTAAGCTGGTGCTAAGCTTCCTGGTGGGACGAGCTCCGACATGTTGCTTGATCTCTGGCGGGGTGGGGTGCAAGGAGAGCTCTGGAGAGAGGTCTGAGCCGTGAGAGGGAGAGAGGAAGGGTGATATTCAGGGCAGCAAGGTGGTGAAAGAAGGAATGGTTTTGAGGCCAGCTGGCAGGGGCAGGAAATTCTTGCTCATAATTATCCTCCAAGCAGCGATGGGATTGGGGTGGAAAAAGGGGCCCCAGTAAGGGCCTGAGTGGCAGGGTGGAGCCTCCCTTTCTAGAGGAAGAAATTCATTACCTTCACGTTGCTTTGTCTGTCCAGCTGTTTCAGCAGCCCCTTGGCTCTGTAGGTAAAGAAACGAAGTGAGTTTTGATGTAAATTTGGCGAAGAAAGATTGGCATATTTGACACAAGAATGCATACAGAGTAGGGAAAACACCCACTCAGACGGACAGGGCTGAGCAAATGAACTTTGGCGCAAGTGTGGTGGTGTTTGTTTTTTGTTTTTTTTTTTTTTTTAATTTAAGATGACTCTTTTAATTTTTAAAAATGCAAGAACCCCATTCCGATTTTACACTTTGGGTGTACATTTTCATAGCTTTCCAGGAAAACCTATAACCCCCTAGACTGCCAAACTTACACAACTCGAAAATGCATTTTAAGAGACTGGTGGCATTTCTACCTTCAAATTTTGTTTTGATAAAAGGAGAGATTTTTTGGTAGTGACTCACAGAGTGGGCCTCTGGGCCGGGCAAAGTTGGTTAACTGTTCCGGGACCTCACCAGGCCGTTAACCTCGGCAGCCTCCACTTCCTCGTGAGTAAAACGAGACCACGTGGCAATGAGCATGAGAACCAATGGATTGTTTAGGTGAGAAAATCACCCGTACTGAGGCGCTCGGTAAACGGTACCATTGGATTACGCAGTGACCCTGCTCAACTTCGAGAGGACTTGAAGATCTCATTCTTTGCCTGTGGTTGAAGATACGTGGCTCATTAATTAATTAGCTCACAAGACCTTGGAGAAATCCCTTTTTTTTTTTTTAAGATTTATTTATTTTAGAGCGAGGGAGCATGTGAGTGGTGGGGGAGGGGCAGAGGAAGAGAGAGAATCTCAGACTCCCCACGGAGCACAGAGCCTGATGTGGGGCTTGACCCCATGACCCTGAGATCATGACCTGAGCTGGAAACAAGAGTCAGATGCTTAACTAACTGAGCCACCCAGGCGCCCTGGCCTTGGAGAAATGTTTTAAGTGAGTGGGGAAAATGGTGCTGTGTTGGCTGGCGTCCTTACTGTTGGAGGCCTGTCGTAATGTAGTGATCAAGAGTGCAAGTGCGGTGTGTGTGTGTGTGTGTGTGTGTGTGTGTGAGAGACAGAGAGACAGAGAGGGGGAGGGAGAGACTGAGACTGTCCTAGCCGTTAACATGCTTCGTGGGGCTGAAAATACTCAGGCCTAACATCTGGTGACTGTGAATGAAGTCAGTCTAGGGGAACAGAACACTAACAAGGAGCTCAGACATTTCCAGGTCACAGTCTTGTATACAGTGGCATTCGCTGGTGTGCGCTTTCTGTCAGATTGCCAATCCCTTATTATGCCTATCCCTCTTTCCCCTTGTCCTCAACTACCAATTGCCACCCTAGCTCTAGAAAATAACATCTCTTCATTTGTGGGAATGTTTCTGTGTTATCTTAGAGGATAGAAAAAGAATGCAGTACTTCATTTCATTAGTTGTGATGGCCAGAGGAGAAAGGGGACTCTTTCATGGTGTAGCTCTGGGGATTTTTCAAGAAATACAGTTTTTAAAAAAATCATGGAGAGGGGCACCTGGGTGGCTCAGTTGGCTAAGCAACTGCCTTTGGCTCGGGTGATGAACCCAAGGTACTGGGATCGAGGCCCACATCAGGTCCCCTGCTCTGCAGGGGAGCCTGCTTCTCCCTTTCCCTCTGCCTGACACTCCTCTTTGCTTGCACTCTCTCTCTCTCTGTCAAATAAGTAAAATCTTTAAAAAAAAAAAAAATCACTGAGAGATAGCTTTTGGTGCAGTGGTTTCAGAACACCATGCTTTGAACTAGCTGTATCCTAATTATCTAGGACATACCCAGACTCTCTGGAGATTGGGATTCAGTGGGTCTATGAGGCCTTAACATCTGTGTGTTTTGGGTTTGGTTTGGTTTGTTTTTGTGTGTGTTTTTTTTAAACTCCACAGGTGGTTCTGACGTGCGTCTTCGTTAGAGGACCTAGCCCTACAGGCACCCTTGATTCTGTGACCTTGATTCTGGGGTCAGGAGCCCACATTTATTGAGCTTGGTTTCTAGCAAAGACTGAGTCATCTATTAAAACTGAGCAAAAAGTGCAGCACGAAACATCTAAATATGTTCTCAAGTTTTTCTAAAGTCTTAATGGAGACGATCGAGAATCTTAAAATGGTTTCCCTTGTGACCCCTGTCTTGTTAAGTGTGAGGAATGCTCTGTAGAATGTCAGGAGACCTGGTCATTCAGGCTGATCTCTACCAGGCCTGGTGCATTCCTTCCTGAGAAAGTCCAGTGTCTGTCTAGCCTGACGGTCGGGGGTGAAGTGGAAGCCTCCATTCAGGTCCGTAGGCATAAATTCCTTAACTTAGTCCATGGTAATGGGACTGACTGGTTGATCCCCACATGTTGCAAATCATACAGAAATTCAGGTGCAAAGAGATTTGAGGCAGACCGGGAGTACTAAAGCCATTTCAAGAAGAAATAGAAAAGGCTTCCCTTGGAATTGTCCTATAGGATTATTAGCCAAAACTTTTTAGTTTCTTGTTGATAGGCAAGACTTCAGGAGAGAGAGCATGGCCACAAAGAAAATGAAGAAAAAAATTCGGATCCTCTTTAAAGACGTAAATAATGTTGATACTTAAATCTGTTAAAGACAACACAAAAAAAACTACAGACCAGTATCACTTCTGAACATCAGTATAGAAATAATATATATTAAGAAACAGAATCCAATACCTCATTAAGAAAATAATACGCCATGATCAATTTTTTTCCAGGAATGCAAGGTTAGTTCAATATTGGAAAAATAATATATTTATAGATATGTTAATATCTATAAATTAGATATTAATATCTTAATAGAGTGAAGGAGGAAAAACAAATGGTTATCCCCATAGATGCTGAAAAGGCATTTCATAAAATTCGACAGCCTATCTTGATAACTACGTTCCCCAAATAAGAGAATTAATGAGTATTTTCTTAATATGATTATATATGTGTGTGTGAATACTAAAGATAGTGTCTTAGTTAGTGGAGGAACCCTAAAAAGTAAGGGTTCCACTAAGGACAGAAACAAGGCAAGGATACTCAGTATCTCTACTTCTACTTAACATTGCACTGACGGTATTAGCCAATCCAAATAGAGGCATAATTGAAAAGAGAGAGAAACTATCTCCATTTGCAGATGCTACGATAGTATGCCTAGAAAACATTAGAGAATCATTGATTCTCTAATTCAAACAATAAAAGAATTCAATGAGGGAGCAAGATATAAAATTAATGTGCAGGAATCTATAGTCTTTGTATTTACAAACAATAACCAGCAAAAGATATTATGGTATGCCATCACAATAGCAAGAGATAAGATAAAATACCTAATGAATGAACTTAACAAAAAAAAATGTATAAAATTTACATGCGATGATTTTGAAACATGCCTGAAATCCACAAAAGTAACCTGGAAAAAATGTAAGACGTTGCCTGCTGGTAGATAGGACAGTTTGACATCACCAAAATATCGGTTCTCCCCAAGTTAATTTATAAATTTAATACACTTATACCAAAAATACCATTTTTTAACCATGAAGCTAGACAAGTAGATGCTAACATTTGTTTCGAAAAGTAAATATGCAATAATAGTCAGGAAAACAATGAAAATGAAAAGCCATGAGGTGTTACTAGCCTTGCTGGATTTTAAAACACACTGTAAAGCCTCTATAATTAAAACAACATGATATTGGCATGTGAATAAATGGAAAGACCAGCAGAATGGAATAGAAAGTCCAGAAATAGACCCAAGTGCATAGAGAAATGTAGTGTATAATACAGGTGGCATCTCAAATTCTTAGGCCAAAGGTAGACTTTCTAACAAATGATCCTGGGTCAATTTGATAGATACTTGGGGGGGAAAAAGATAAAATCAGACCCATCCCTTTCATTAGACATAAAAATAAACCCCAAATGGATCAGGGATTTAAATTTTAAGTGAAATCCCATAAGTATCAGAAACAAGTGGATGAGTTCCTATGGAGCTTGGGTGTAGAGAAAGGCTCTCAGGGCACAAAAAACAAGAGGCAGTAAAAGGTTGATACAGTTGACTACACAAATATAAAAAAATCAAACATTTTTGCATGATAAAAAACAGCATAAACAAAATCAGAAGACAACAAACTGGTAGAAAATATTGGCAAGATACCACAGATAAAGCACTACCTTTCCCTGATAGATAATGCACTGTTAAAAATAGGCAAAAGACATGAACAGGTAATTCACACATACTATATATATAGATGGCTCTTAAACACAGGAAAAGCTCACAGGTAAGAGAAATGCAAATTACAACTACACTGAAGGCCAGCTTACATGGCAAAAACCGAAAACGTGACATCACGCCGTACTGGTGAGGCAGTGGGGGCACAGGTGTGCCATCTGTGGCTGGTTCATTAGTGATGCAGGGGACTCTGGCAGCATCTAGCAAAGCTACACACACATTTTCCTTCTGACCTGGCATCCCACTCCTAGGAACTTACCCGAAGGTCCACTCCAACAACACAAAAATACGTGAGAACAAAGGTATTCATTCTACTGTCTTCTGGAGACAACCTAAATGCCGATCTATAAGATGGTAGTTGAATAACCTGTGCTACGTCCACACAGTGGGACACTCCTCAACTTTAGATGAGAATGAAGAAGAGCTTTAAGAACTTACAAAGACTGTTTCCAGGTTATACTGAGTAAAAAAAAAAAAAAAAAAACCACAAAAGACAAAGGAGTAGCTGCAAAATGGTAACTTTCTGCAAGGGAGAAAAGGAACTAATATGCACATATCTGTTCGTTTGCGTAGAAGGAAACACGGGAAGAGTAAACCAGAAACTAGTGACATTAGTTGAATTGTTAGTTACAGAAAGGAGTTGGAGGGAGAGATCTGGGCAGATGAGGTGAGTCAGGGAGCATGACACTTCTCAGTATTCCTTTCTTTATAGTTCTGATTCTTGGAACCAAGAGTAAGAAAGAAGCAAGAAATTACAATAGGAAAGAAACAAGGATTGGAGGAGGGACCCTATAATGGGACACAGAAGTACAATTAAGCCTAACTTTACTTTAGATGAATAACATAACCACACTAAAGTGAAAGACACAAAGAACAAGCCAAGGAACTTTTTTTTTTTTTAAGATTTTTTATTTATTTATGTGACAGAGAGACAGCCAGCGAGAGAGGGAACACAGCAGGGGAGTGGGAGAGGAGAAGCAGGCTCCCAGCGAAGGAGCCCGATGTGGGGCTCGATCCCGGAATGAGCCGAAGGCAGACGCTTAACGACTGCGCTACCCAGGCGCCCAAGCCCAAGGAACTTTTAAACACAATATGTGACTATGTACCCTCAGGCTAAAGACAGAAAAGAACTGTAGATGAATACTGAAAGCTAGTTAGTTTGTTTTTCACAGTAGCATGGGTAGGCAATTCTGAAACCACTTTCTGTGTATTACAGTATTGAGCAAATAAGTAAATATATCTGAGATAACGGGAGCCAGATTTCTCATTATTGGAGAAGGAAGTTACAAATATAGAAAGGGGGAGAATAGAATGGACCCTGTGGTGTTGAATTGGAATTGGAGTTTTCAGTGGACTTCAGTGGTTTTTAAGATAAATGGGTGGATGGATGGATGGATGGATGGATGGGATGGATGGATGGAATGGGGAGAGGAGGGTACGGAGGGAGGAGGGAGGAAGGAAGGAACGAAGGAACGAAGGAAGAAAGAAGGAAACACACTTTTTTGCTATTTCCTAGTACCCAGATCTGTTTTATGTCATTTCTTGCAGGGCACCTGGGTGGCTCAGTCAGTTAAGCATCTGACTCCTGATTTCAGCTCAGGTCATCTCAGGTCATGATCTCAGGGTCATGGGATCAAGCCCCACTTGGGCCCTGCATTCAATGTGGAGTCTGCTTGAGATTCTCGCTCTCCCTCTGCCCTTCCCCTCCTCTCTCTCTCTCAAATAAATGGATGAATGAATGTCATTTTTTGCTAAAAGGAACCAGAGCTCTGGGGAAAAAAGGATGATTCCAGGACTGGGACCGAGAAATTTGAAAGTGAGTCTGGAACCTCTTTTTATGCCAGAAAGTAAGAACGATGACAGGGACATGTCAGTAGGACACAGGAACCTGCCCAAAGAGCTTCCACTTGCCAAATCTGGGGTAATTTGAGCATCAAAATAAATAATGACAGGAAAATGTGTAGTCTGTTAAATCAAATATGCATCCATTCTGACAGAAATAAACAAAGAGGCAGCCCACAGAATGGGAGAAGCTATTTACAAATGACACTACAGATAAAGGGCTGATATCCAAGATCTATAAAGAACTTCTCAAACTCAATACCCAAAAAACAAATAATCAAGTCAAAAAATGGGCAGAAGATATGAACAGACACTTCTCCAAAGAAGATATATGAATGGCTAACAGACAATGTCCACAATAGCCAAACTGTGGAAGGAGCTGAGATGCCCTTCAACAGATGAATGGATAAAGAAGATATGGTCCATGTATACAATGGAATATTACTCAGCCATCAGAAAGGATGAATACCTACCATTTGCATTGACATGGACGGGACTGGAGGAGATTATGCTAAGTGAAATAAGTCAAGCAGAGAAAGACAATTATCATATGGTTTCACTTATATGTGGAACATAAGGAATAGCATGGAGAACATTAGTAGAAAGAAGGGGGAAATGAAAGGAGGGAGATCAGAGGGGGAGACAAACCATGAGAGACTCTGGACTCGGGGAAACAAACTGAGGGCTTCACAGGGGAGGGGGTGGGGGATTGGGATAGGCCGGTGATGGGTAGTAAGGAGGGCACGTATTGCATGGAGCGCTGGGTGTTATACGCAAACAATGAATCATGGAACACTACATCAGAAACTAATGTACTGTATGGTGACTAACATAATAAAATTTTTTAGAAAAGAAAGAAGGAGTTAAGTGAAGGAGAAGCAAAAGCTCTTCCTTATAGTAGCATCCCATCAAGTAAATACAGAAGAAAGAATGAATCAAAATCATTATTTGGTAACTATCAAATAAACAATCTATTCCAACAAGATTCATCCCCAGATGCTAAAACTAGTAGATGTTATGAGAAACATGATATTTATCTCTCCACAAGTACTTACTAATTACAATGAGAAAACAGTAGCTTTGCAGTGGAAAACTTGGCACACAGCACCTTAACCAAGTGGATCAACATTGACTCACCAACACCGGGACCAGGCAACTCTGTGTGCCTCCCGATGTGTTACACCAAGAAGGATACGCCTCAGTAAGAACTTCGTTCTTGCCCAAAATGCTGGCCTGAGTCTCATCATGAAGAGATTTCAGGTCATCGAAATCAAGAGGCATTTTACAAAACAACCGTAATATCTAACACTCTTCAGAAAATGTCTAGATCATGAAAGACAAAGACTAAAGAATTGTAGCTGATTAAAGGAGATGACATCTAACTGCCCCGAATGATCTGGATTCAATCCTAAACCAGAAAGAAGGCTGTGCTTTACTGCCAACGGCATTGTTAGGGCAGCGGGTGGAATCTGAATACATTCTGTAGATGAGATCAGGAGTTGGCAAACGGTGGTCCTCGGGCCAGATCTGGCCTGCTGCCAGTCCTTGTACCACTTACGAGCTCAGAGTGGTTTTTACATTTTTAAATTATAGAGAACAAAATGAAAAGAATAAAATCTCTATGACATTCTGGAAAAGGCAGAACTGCAGAGACAATGAAACCATCAGGGGTTGGGAGGAGGAAAGAGGGGATGAATAGGTGGGGTGCAGGAAACTATTCTAGGTGGCATTATACATTTGTCCAAACCTGTAAAGCTATGAGGTGCAAAGACTGAACCTTAATATTAAACCATGGCCCTTCGTTAATAATAATAATGTATCAGTATTGGTTCGTCAGTTGTAACAAACATACTGTACTAAGACAAGGTGTTAATAATAAGGAAGCAGAGGTGGGGGGTAAGGGTGTCTCTGGGAACTCTATATGTTCTGTAAACCTACAGCCACTCAAAAAATAAAGTCTATTATGGGGCGCCTGGGTGGCTCAGTCCATGAAGTGTCCGACTCTTGATTTCAGCTCAGGTCTTGATCTCAGCATTGCGAGTTCAAGCCCTGCATTGGGTTCCACGCTGGGTATGGAGCCTACTTAAAAAAAAAAATTAAAAATGAAGTCTATTAATTTTTTTAAATACTATATTGTGACGTATGAACAGGATATGAAATTTAAATTTCTGTGTCTATAAAGTTTTGTTGAAACATAGCCACACTTACTTATTTACATGCTGTCCACGGCTGCTTTCCGTGCCCGGATCGCAGGTTCGAACAGTTGAGACAGCAACCCAGTGGCTCGCAAAGATTTAACTGTTTACTGTCTGCCTTTTCACAGAAGTTTGCTGACCCCCAGATCAGATAATAGTGTTGAATCACAATATGAAGTTCCCGATTTTGATCTTTGTACTCTGATTACGTAAAATAAGCCCTTGATTTTTAGGAAACATACACTGACATATAGAGGGATAAAGAGATGTGATGGTTGCAGCTCTCAGCTCAGGGAAGAAGAATTAGGGACGCACAGACAGACAAATGGAGCAACCTATGCAGTAAGGAGTTAACATCTGGGAAATCTGGGTGCTGAGGGAAAGTCCTGTAGGAATTCCTCATACGATCCTTGCAGCTTTTCTGTAAGTCTGATATTATTTCAAAGAAAAAGGTTAAAAACAAAAGCAAAATAGTGTGAGCCTGAGAACCAACCAGAACTTGATCCGAGTTGCTGATTTTCTGGCTCTGTGGCTTTATAGAAATGGTTTCGCTTTTCCAAGACTGTGTCCTCCTCTGATTTGTGAAGCTCAGATGAGATAATGCATGTGAAGTGCCACACGTCTCGCAAAAAATCGGCATCAGTTCGGGGTGACCAAGCTGAAAGTCTACCCAGGGCCTGCAGGAAAACGGTTCCCAGGTGTCTGCTCGCCGTGTGGTCAAAATGCATCAGCATCTGTCTCCTAACTGGCAGTCGCGTCTCCCAGCAGAAGGCCCTCTGTTGGGGTAGATGACTCGCGGTAATGGCTGTGGACACGCTCCGTGGGGAGCCCCTCCACATCCAGCTGCAGATGATGGACTCTGATTGGCCTGAGCGGTGGGTTGAGATGATCCTGGTGACTCTTAGCGGAGGGCTTAGCACATGGTCTGAGTTCCTGTGTGTGGTAGTATAGCGAGGGCGCGAGTCCGGAAGGTGAGGGTCTGGGGTCAGGACCGCTGTTGGACACGGTCACAGATGTAGCTGTGGGTGCCATGACAGTCTCCAGCGACACAAGCCTACTTGTCTGCGAATTCTGTAACTGCGTGTCTAAGGTAGAAAGAGGTGATGCTCAGATATCTATTATTTATGGTACAGTGTTAGGGATAAGCAATAGTGGCTTGTGCTCAGCTTGATTGAATAATACAGACCAACAGCAGTAAATGCTCGGTCTACTAGACAGGTGCCTCATTCTGAAAGCTGAATCCATGGGACTCCTTCCCTGTGAACAATGGAATGATCTTAGTAGTAGTGTAGGTGCGATCATGATGTTGGAGATGGGGAACAGTAGCTGAAAACCCAGGAGTGGTTGGTATGCTAGGAGATAACGGGAATTAAACAGCATCTCCAGCAGAGGGTCTGACCCACCGGCATCCTGCAGCAGACAGGTGGGGCCTCTGCTTCTGGGGAGTCCTGGAGGGGGTTCGTGATGGTGGTGTTCTTGAGCAGTCCAAATTCCTCTCTCGCCTACAGTTCAAGTACGCATCCTGTTGTACACCGAAAGAGAGGAAAACGGATATGATGTGAAGTTTACTTATTTACAATATTCCAAGGGTGGACTGATAACAGGTTGTTACAGCTTTAAATGTCAAACCTGGAAGATAATGGAAGAATATATTAATAAAACTGCTGTATTAGTGCCTGTGTGCATCAGTGAACAAAATTATTTGCAAGTAATAACCTAAAGAAAGTCTTTAGGTCTTTAAAAGGTCAACCAAATAGGGGCGCCTGGGTGGCTCAGTCGGTGAAGCGTCTGCCTTTGGCTCAGGTCATGATCCCAGGGTCTTGGGATCGAGCCCCGTGTCAGGCTCCCTGCTTAGTGGGGAGCCTGCTTCTCCCTCTCCCTCTGCTGCTCCCCCAACTCATGCTCTCTCTCTCTCAAATAAATTTTTAAAACCCAAATAAATAAATAAAATTCAGCCAAATAGCTGGTTCAGCCAATGGTTTATAGCTTTGCAAAGTGGGTTCAGAGACCTGAGAACTGAAAGGGAATATTTTCCATCCCCAATTACTAGTGTCAGTCTAAATGCTTTGTAGCCCCATGTGCAGATGTTAGCGCACATGCAGATAAGAATGGGAGAGACGGGGGGAGACGTACAGAGGAGAGGCATTATCTCTAGAATTTTTGAAGAGTCCTAAAACACGCACACGTTCCACTGCTCCTCCCTCTCCCTGGCTACCCTCTTTATCCCCCAGAGGGGGTCTCGGGAGTCTTCTGACAACAAGAAGTTCTAGGATCCACACAACAAAGAGAAAGCTCTGCATTTAAGCCTCCACCTGGTGTCAACCCCCCGCATGTACTCAGTCGCCTTCTTACGGACGCCCGAACGAGTGTCTGTTTCCCAGGTGACTGGAGAGATTTAGAGAGATGGAGCCCCTTTCTCGATGTGAGTTCTGCCAACACTGGGATTTGAATTAGAATCTTGATCCGATTCCCTGTCTGACTCTCTGCTCTGCTGGGGTATTTCCCAAGTTGCTGGGGAACCTTTCCTTTCCTGCCAGGAGCAATAGCCACCCCACCCCCCCGCCGCCCCCGGGTCCCTGGGTGGCACCGTGCACCCTTGGGACTGAACGTCAGCTTTGCACCCTGTTCAGAAGTCACCGGTGCGTCGCGGAGCCCTCCACACTCCTTGCTCCGGTTCCCGTGGTGTCCTTACAAAAACCGCTATGCGTTTTTTCTAAAAACAATGCCGTGCGTTCTTACACTGAAGGCAGCTTTAAAAAAAAAAAAAAATCGATTGCACTGATAGACTCAGATTTTTTAAAAACTAAATTATCTTGATATTTTAGCTTTTTAACTCTAAGCAAAGAACTGCGTGAATATGATGGTTGGCGTTTGCTACGTAAGATATTGTTTTAAAAGTTTCTGACGTGAAGTCTAGCGCTGTTTCCTTTGAACTACGTCGATGTCAACGGGGTTACGAATAGCGGGAATTTATCTTCCAGTAAAGTTTTTTAAAAATCAGAAATAGTGACTTATAAACGTCTGACTTCCTGAGTCCTCGTCCTTCTGCCTCATCCCTACGCCCTTAATTGGGTTCTTTTTCACATATAGAAAGCATGGGGGGTGGGGGGTGCTGTCCGAGAATGTGTCTTTCTGAACGCTAAGAATAAAGGAGACGTCGGAACTGAAACTATAGGGGAGAAAGACATCAAAGAAAAGGCGCAGCTAATGCATCAAGAACCCACGTTGATGGGGCTCCTCCGCTCCCCGAGCCCGCAGCCACATGCACGCCGTCTCCCCAGCCCAGGGGCCATCTGTGCAGCGACAGTAAGCAGACTCAGCCCGTCACCATTGCACAGGGCACGTGCTCCCCAGGGAAGAGCTAGGGACAGGCACCACCAAACGTGCACTGTGTGCATCACGGGGGGGATCCGGACGGCGAGCCTGGCAAAAACTTAGCCTTGTCTTGCGAAAACACCAGCTCTCCAAAGAGACGAGCTCGTTCAACCAGTGGGCTGGCGGGTGCATGCTTAACCTACTTAAAGCAAAGCTGAGTTTTAATACATCTTCTTTCAAATAGCCTTTTTTCCTGGTGATGAAATGAATGCATCCGAAGTGTAGAAATACTGGAAAATTCAGAAAAGTAGAAAGAAGAAATAAAAGCCACTTGAGCTCTTGCCACCCAGAGACTACAGGGGACAACGTAAAGAAGGAATTTAAATCCCCACGTGTTGGTTCCACCTCCACCTTCTGGGAAGAACCGTCACTGTTGGTGTGTGTCCTGTATTCTTCTAGAAATGCACACAGGAATAAACAGCTTACATAAATGGGCCCAAACATGCTGTTTTCAAGCGTTCCGTCTTTATTGTCAGTGTGATAAGAATGTCCAGAACTGTATCTCTATGGCATGATTTTAATAGCTTCTCAGTAAGGAATGTCTCCAATCACCAGAAACCTGTTTTGTAAAATATATCTGTGTATTTGTTTAAAAGGGGAGGAAGTCTAGAAGAATATACACTTTAATGAGAAGAGGGACTTATTTTCTGCTTTGTACTTTTCTGTATTTTTTTTTCAATAATCACACTCTTCAAAATAACCAGAGCTAATATTGTGCTGTATTCATTTTTTTTTAAAGATTTTATTTATTTGAGAAAGAGCACAAGAGACCACGAGCAGGGGGAGAGGGAGAAGCAGGCTCCCTGCTGAGCAGGGAGCCCAACACGGGGCTTGATCCCAGGACCCTGGGATCATGAGATCATGACCTGAGCCAAAGGCAGATAGATGCCTAACTGAGCCACCCAGGCACCTCTTGTGCTGTATTTCTTAACAATTTTTAAAAGTATATTTTAAAACATCATTAGAATCATGCCGTGTGTAGGGGTTTTGCCTCCTGATTCAATCACCTGATGGCATCCAGTGGATTTTTTGCCTGTATCACAAACGGCTGCACGATAGTTGTTCATGTGACGATGCTATGATTTTTTTGTGTATTGTTTCCAATTTTTCACATTGTCAGGCTGTAATGAACAGTTGTGCCCCTGAATTATTTTGTTTCCCCGTCTGAATGCTCCTCAGGATGCATTCTTGGAAGGATGGTCACCAGGTCAGAAGGTGTAAAATTTTTAAAGCTCTGGTTGCATATGAACAGACTGGCTTTAAGAATTTCTACTCCTTTATACTATCAAATAAGCTTTTGCTCCTAATAAAATGGGTGCTGTAGATAACTCTTACTGTCTTCTTTAATTTTAAAGTGGATCTTTTAGTTCTTTTCTTAGAAATACTTATGAAGGGGTGGCTCAGTCGGTTAAGCGTCTGCCTTCAGCCCAGGTCATGATCCCAGAGTCCTGGGATCGAGCCCCATGTCGGGCTCTCTGCTCAGCGGGAGGCCTGCTTCTCCCTCTCCCACTCCCACTGCTTGTATTCTTGCTCTCTGTCAAATAAATACTTAAAATCTTTTTTTAAAAAGAGGAATATTCATGAAGAATTAATTACTGATATTATATCTAAGCATAAAGACTGGGCTTTTTTTTTTTTTTTGCCAGAATTTTTCAGAATAATTTTTAAGGGTAACCAATCATCTTAAAGAAAAGTTTTAAAATAAAGGAAAAAATGAGGTGCCTGGGTGGCGCAGTCGTTAAGTGTTTGGCTCAGAGCGTGATCCCGGCGTTATGGGATCGAGCCCCATGTCAGGCTCTTCCACTGGCAGCCTGCTTCTTCCTCTCCCACTCCCCCTGCTTGTGTTCCCTTTCTCGCTGGCTGTCTCTCTCTCTGTCAAATAAATAAATAAAACCTTTAAAAAAAAGTAAAATAAAGGAAAAAAGCATCCGAATTAGGCCTGATAAATAATAAATAAAGCCTAAATAAATCTCATTCCCTCCATTTTCTATGAATTTTACATAGTTAGAATAAAAGTATGTGTAGTTTTTGTATATGGCTTTTTTTTATTTAGCAGAGTGTTGCAAACATTTCTTCCCACATACTCTTCACAACTACCATATTATCATTTTTAATTATTTGTGAATTATTCCGTTGACTTTGCCTACCACAATGTACTCAACATTCCCCTGTTGAACACTTAGGGTATTTCCACATTTTTACTTTTATAGCACTGGGTGAATGTGGACTGTTTCCTAAGGTTTGAATCCCCAAGTGGATCGACTGGGTCTGAACTTAAATTGTTGTTCATTCCGAATTTTCACACAGGTTCCTACTGGCCTGTCTTCTAGCTGAGTCTTAATTCTTGAAGCTTTATTCCAACCACCTGGTGAAATTCAGGACGTTCCCGTTGGTAGGGCACCCACTTGGTGCTGTGATGTCCTCAGGAACCAAACGGGTCACATTTGCAAAGGGACCCTTCGGGGTCTGGATGTTTCAGACTCAGGAGCAGAGGAGAAAGACGGAGCACGTTTCCCTCAAGCCCCCTTGGCAAACTGGAGGGAATGCACTGAGCTGCCAGCCACAGAAACCTCTCATTCCACAGCCTTCGAAAACGAGGAAAGAAAATCCACAGCTGCAGGGACCCGATCGTTCTGGAACCCCCTCCTTTTTTTTTCTTTTTTCTGTTTCCTTTTGTGAGAATATCATCAGCTCGGGATGGAAAGGCATTTATGGTGTCTCCTTTCTGCTAAAGCAAACTCCAGCGACTTCATTTTCAGAAATGCAAAATTCGTGAAGTTCATAAATGCCTCTTTGTTGACCATGAGCCGTGTGGTTTGGCCCCCAGAGTTATCTCAGATAGCGCAAATAAATCTGGCGGCCTCTGCTTGTCTCCAACTGAGCATTACCTCCCTCCCCCGTTGTCCCCTCCTTGCAGAAATTTCCTCTTGGCCTTCAGCTGCACAAACTCTGTCTTCTCATCAATATGCCCTGTTAACTGTTGCCAAACCTCCAGCAGTTGAGTGCATATGTTCCCTTAATCATTTCTCTTTGTTCTAGAAATCTGTGTTTGGTTTGTAAACCTCCCCCACCCCCTCGCCTAATTCCACCATCACCATCACTGGCTATAGACATGACTGTCTACAAGTTTATTTAAAGAACATCCTAGATGGCCTGCCACCGAGAGAGCTTTTGCAATCTGCTCCCAACGTGCTAAATCATCCCCCGCCCTCTCCCCTAGAAAAGTGTGTTAGCTGCTACCCGCAGCCCTCAGACCCCAGGTGAGGGGTTGCCGGAACTTTCTGGAAAGCATGAGGCTCCAAGAAGACAGTGTTACCTCCCCTCGTGGACAAAGATTCCTTCTCTGTTTTCCGCTGGTCCACCCCAAGAAAAGGACGCTTTATTCTTGGAGCCCAACAGTGTATAGGAACAGTCTCAATGGGTTATTCATGGTGTCCAAGAGAAATACTTCTGGAGCTGTGCTTCTTGTACGATGGAAGTGGGCTTGGCACGCGGATGGCGGGCGGCCTGCTCGCTGGGAATGCCCTATTGCCTGTCGGACCCACTGGCCCCCGCCCGACGTGGCCAGGTTCCTGTTAGCAAGTGAAGGGTTCTTCTGGGATGCTTGTGACCCGGGGCTGCACACACTAGTGCCCAGCTCTGCGGTGCACAGGGAGGCGCTGTGTTGTTGCTGTCTGCTTTCAAGTATGTTCCTTCTCTTACCCTTCGTAGAGTCCCACCCCCTGCCCAGAGCCCCGAGAGCAGCTGAAGAACTACTGGAGAGTGGTCTTTCTTCAGGGCCCTTGCTCCTTGGCACGGTGTGGGGGGGGGGGGTGTGCTGTGGAACCCTGGAAACCGTTATTGGAAGCGACCTACAAATACCATCTCTCCATCCTCCCTCCCCCGCCTCTTCCCTCCCCCAAAAGTATTTCAGAGAGTCCCCAGCAGCTGCACGGACAGTGGACCAACCTGATTTTTGCTCTGTTTAATAAATCCTACCATGAACCATGCCCACTCAGTACCTGGTCAGCAACTTCTGGAAATGCAGAGGAAAGCCTTCCTAACACGGAGTTAAAATATGTAGAGAGTAGCTGGGAGGAAATTCTCGGTGTGAGGGATTTTTTTCCGCCTTTCCTTTTCTGAAGGGGAAAAAAAAAAAGGTGAATGTTGACTCATTTGGTGGAGATATAAGGCACTTTTCTACCTATCCCCAAAGGGAAGTTTGCGTTCTTTTCAATGAAACCATTTTAAAAGCAGAACTTAAGTCTAAAATGATCCAAGGTTCTCCGACTTCTCAGAAGGTGTAGATTTATTTACTATAGTTAAAACATAATTAGTTCTCAGGGGATAGTGTATCTTTTAAACGGCTTTATTGCCACCATATTGACTTTCTGAATAATCAGAAACTTCTGTTATGATTATGTTCTAGTGCTCGGACAGAAACGCACCGTAAGTAGAAACAAATGTCAGGAACTGCTAGTTGCCACTCGGAGAAGGGACACCGCATCAGAGGGGGAAGAAAGCACTTCTCCATCGGATATTCCAAAGAAATAGAATTGAACAACGTCCTAAGTGAGCTAACAGCTCAGGCGGGCATCCATGCTTCCCCCACCCCAACCTTTTTTGATTCAGTGGTGTTTTCTTCATCTCTTCTCCTTCGTTACCACTACAGACGCTGGGAATGGGGTCAGTATCCCTCAAAACGCAGGAAATGGCCCTTTTTCTTCCCCCCACACTCCCGCAGATGAGGGCAAACTGGGTCCTCCTTTCGTCTGAGCCGTGGGCTGTGCTGTCATGTTCCTGTTCTGGCTGACCAGTCTTTCCCACCGTTTGCAGGTTGATGTTTGAGATCCCGCAGGAAATGGGGTTAATAGCCATCGCAGTCCGCCAAACGCAGGGCAAAGGTCAGTCATCTTTTGTTATCCTTTCTGTTGTTCTGTTTTCTAAAATCTATGACTCTTGTGGCCAGATTGCCCATTGATTGCGTGTGCTGGTCGCAGAGAAGACTTGCGTTAGGAGCGAGCGCTTGTTTTCACACCCCGAAAATGGAGAAAGACAGAGGGAAATTGATCAGAAGACTGAGTCTTGGTAGAATTAAAGCTTTTTCTCGAATGGAGATGGTTATTAATCACTGGACATTCGCTGGGGATGGTTTTAACATTCCGTCACCTACATCTTGTAAATTCTTTCTGACACATTCTAGGCATTGCAGTGTGTGAATCGTTACTGTGTTATAGAGACGTTTATTTGCCCGAAGGTTCTCTGGGAGGTGCCTTCTGGGTCCTTGTTGAGTGTCCCGTGGAGAGCCCTTTCATCTACCAGCACGTACCCCAGCCGCACTGGAAATTCCGTGACCCATGGTCAGTGCCCCTTCACAGAGTGGCCACAGAGAAGCCAAGGGGTGCTCAGAGCTTCCACCACCTGCTGACCCTCGGAAACGGGAGCCTGCATCCTCCCAGAATCCGCTTGGGGTCCAACCGCAAGCAGACTCTGTGCTCAGTGGTCCTGCCGGAGGCACTTGGCCCCCGCCCCCGCCTGTGCCAGGCCAACCCAAACGTGCTTTTAACTCTCAGAGGCTCTTATGCCTTTCTCAGAAGGAGCAACGAAATAAGAAATCCACTGTTTTCCACTTCTTTCCTTTGAACACGTCTTTTGAACATAACTCAAAGAGAAAATTCATTTTATCCAAAGCTGGGGGGTGGGACTCAATACAGTGGTTAAAAAGAAAAGAACATTGAAGAACTTGGATTATACCTCTCATTTTGAGCATTTTATTTTCTTGACTTCTATTTTAGGAAAAATAACTCCGAGCGTTAATATCAGGGATTACTTTTTAAAGTCCACTGCCATTTTTTTCCTCCATATAACACTGAGATATAATTCACAGACGATATAGTTCCCCCAATTAAAGTATACAATTCTGGGGTTTTTAATGTATTCATAGGGTTGTGAGACCATCACCACAATATGGGTCACTTCTAAAATGTGACATCTGGGACCTCTCCTAAACCAGGACAGACCTGGCCCGGTTTCCCCACTGTCTCTGTCTTTGCCTGCATTACCAGATGGTGACAATTAAGCTGACAGTCGTGTTCAGACACTGTAGGACGTGGAATCATCAAAGCACAAATGATCTGCTCACTGAGGCAGAACACTCTGCTACTTACCAGAAACTCGTTCGCAACACAGCGTCAGACTTTAAAACGCTTCTCTGTTCTTGAGTTAACCCCAGAACCCCCAAGCGCCTTCGTCAGCGCGGGTTGATCGTACGTGTGGCTCTGAGTCCTGGGCCCATTTTCGGGCACCGTGTGCATCCATCCGACTGTTTCCTGACGGGCCTGTGTGTTCCAGGGCGAGGAGCGAATGCTTGGCTGAGCCCCATGGGATGCGCTCTGTTCACCCTGCTCATTTCCATCCCACTGAGATCCCAGCTGGGACAGAGGATCCCCTTCGTCCAGCATCTGATGTCCCTGGCCGTGGTGGAGGCGGTGAGGTCCATCCCTGAGTACCAGGTATGTGCGGTCCGCTCACCCTGCAAGCCCCGCCCCGCGTGCAGATCTCAGTGGGGGTCGGTGTGTGCATGTGTCCGAGGGACCGCTGCGCGTGGAGTGGCTGGCTGCTGTTGGCGAAGCTGGCGGCAGAGCGCTCCTGGTGTCTAAAAAGCACCGCCAGCTCTTAGCGTGGCTCCAGGCTCGCCAGGGTGGGTTTATTTCCCAGAATTCCCTTTCTGTGCTGCTGTCGGATTGCTCAGGCATCTTAGGGCAAGCCTCTGGGGGTTTTTTTTCCCTTTAACTGAGGCACAATGGACTGATGTACCACTGCTGTGTCTTCTGGTGAAAAGTCTTAGTGGATGGACCTCAACAACCCTCTCATTCCTGGTCTACATTTAGCACGGAGCTCCCCTCCTGTGGCTGCCCAGCTTCAAGGGGGGGGGGGGTCTGCTCCCCGCTGTAGGGACAGAGGTGCCTGCTTCATCATTACCATCAGTGTCAGTCAGTAAGGAGACAAGGAAGAGGGCGATTAATTCAGTTTTCCTGGATGAATTTCATGTGAATATAAAAAGGGGGTTCCTCCCCAGCCTCCCTCCCACCTACAGTTCTTGCGTCAGGCTGAGCACAATTATAGTATTAATTCCTGAGTGAGAGGCTAAGATCATGACTTTCAAACGGGCCTGTCCTCGTGTTTAACAGGACAAGGGTCCTCCCCTCCGACGTGGTCATGTCCCTATGGTCACCGTGTGTAGGACTGGGGTATGTGTTTCCCCAGTCACGTGGAGTCCCGGGCACGCACGCTGAACTGTGATGTTTATTACCAGCGTTCAGCATCCTTGCTCTCTGTATCCGAAGGGCCTGGGCTCGTCAGGCCATCACACACCTTCGCAGGTCAGCCCACAGCCCCTGCGCTAGACATTTTGCCTCATAGGAGGCAGCTGAGAAGATAAAGTTCTGTTGTGGGGTGAAATATTTTTAACCCTAGCAGTAGGTTCATTAGTCTTAGGAAAATAATTTAAAATTTAAAATTTATGTCGGGACTCCTGAGTGGCTCAGTCTGTGAAGTGTCTGCCTTCGGCTCAGGTCATGATCCCAGGGTCCTGGGATCGAGTTCCGCATCGGGCTCCCTGCTGGGCAGGGAGCCTGCTTCTCCCTCTCCCTCTGCTTGCCGCTCCCCCTGCTTGTGCTCGCTCTCTCTCTGACAAATAAATAAAGTCTTTTTTAAAAATTTAAAATTTAGGGGCGCCTGGGTGGCACAGAGGTTAAGCGTCTGCCTTCGGCTCAGGGCGTGATCCTGGCGATCTGGGATCGAGCCCCACATCAGGCTCTTCTGAGTATCCCGCTCATCTTCCTTTGAGCTGGACAACCTCTCCCGGCCCCTTTGTGTCCCGCGATTGCTTGACTAACGTGCAGGTTTTCCTTTAGGATATCAACCTACGAGTGAAGTGGCCCAACGATATTTATTACAGTGACCTCATGAAGCTTGGTGGAGTTCTGGTTAACTCGACACTTTTGGGAGAAACATTTTATATACTCATCGGTGAGTTGTGAAAGTCTTTCCTCCACATTTTTAGATGAATAAAAACAAAAATAAAAATGGTTTCTACATGGCTACCTTGAGGGGAGTGGATTATCATATGGGATTACTTTTTCTTTGAGCCTTGAGTTACAGAGCACAATATGTATGCAAAACAGGCCGGATTGGTTGAAAGCCTCTCCAGAGGTTCAGCGTTCCTGTCTATGGCCATGGAAACCGCCAGATCGGTACCACATCAGACAGGTTTTTTGTTGCACCTCTCCACACGCCGGCTTCTTGTTGAATTAGAAATGGTGAAAATAAACATTTAACATGCCATTTTGCCATTTTGTAATAAGAAAAAAAAGTTAATCTCAAAGATGAGTCTCCTGGTACTCTTGCATTCTTAATTGGACCTTCCCAGGCCTGGGAAAAGTTGCGTGGTTTTTGTTTTTTGTTTTTTTGTTTTTGTGGGGTTTTTTGACCTTCAGAAGAAGCTCCAGGCTGGTCAAGGTAGGGTGCAGAATCCCATTTCCCCTCAGCACATCCATAGCAGGCAAGGAGACAGATTCAGAAAGTGTTTCAGAAGTTCTTAGGCTCTGCTCATCCGAGGATCAGCTCCTCCCTGATGTCCAGGAGAACTTAGTGTTCAGAAATGAGGAATGGGCAGAAAACGTGTGATGAGGTGTCCGAAATCCCAGCCAAAAAGTGCAAAGCTTAAGTTTCCAGCTCTGTCACCAACTGGCAATATTATTCTGAACCAACTGCTTCCTAGCCTCCAAGCTCTGCTTCCCAGCCTCCAAGCTCTGCTTCCCATTTTTAAATGTGTCCACTAGACTAGATGCAGATATTCCGAAGTCGGGCCCCGAGATATCGAGGAGGTCCAGGCATGGCTTCTGTCAGTGTGGGGGAAAGGAAACATGTTCCTGTAGGGAGAATTCATGGCTTTTATTAAATTCTTAAGGCCCCAGGAGGTGATGGGGGAAAGGGGGTGTCTTTGGGGAAAGAATCAGGGTCCCCAACAGGGGTGCTCTCTGGTCCTTGCAAAGACGTAGCCTGAGTTGGCAGTGGTCAGTGCTGCTCTGTTCCCCAGGACTTTGAATTTTCTGAATATAGGGGAGATTTTTCAACACCATATGCACTTGATTGAATACTTACGCTCCGTACTGTGTGTGTTGTCGGAGGAACGAACGAACAGTTGTTGATTCTCCCCTGTTGCTGTAGTTACTTGTTTTTTTTTCCAGATGTAATTTACATTGCTTTGTATTTTAATAGCCAATATATTAAAAAAAAAAATCTGAGGCCTATCAATCCTTCCCTTCACACTGAAAATGGCTCAGAACGTTTACCAAAGAATACTGTTATTGTAAATGTCATCTTTCTATCTGAGGCGAGTATTTGGGGAATTTTTTTCTCAGAGGCACTGAAAACAAGAGCGTCTCACTGCTTAGTTCTTGCAGTATTTCATTCCTTATTGAAGACCTCTTTGAGGTTGATTCAGGGCCCTGTTGAAAACTGAGGTTTGGCTTCTTGAAGACTCTAACTCTCCCAGAGAGGATGATGGTATTAAGTAACAGCAGAGACAAGCCTGCTCAAACGCCATTGCTGGTCACTCCCTCTCCTGAAGCCCTGGGTTAGGAGCCCATAAAAGAGCCACGGAACACGGGTCGGCCCCTTGCCAACAGCGTAACCCTAGCACCAAAGACTTCCAAGGACAACGTATTAAAAGATGTGTTCTGGGGTTATGCCATGACCAAGGTTTGAAATCTCTGAATCCAGAGTTTACTCCTTAAGACCTGAGTGAAATTCTTTATTTTCAGCCATGTGTTTTGTTATTCAAGTCGGAAAAGAAACAAGAGACTTTCCTTCACAATGGGCTCAGTGCAGAGCGACTGTTCTTGGCGAGACCACGTGAAGCATTGTTTCCAAGGCCACTCCAAGGAGCTTTGCCCCAGTCATAGCTTCTGTTTAATGGAATTGAATCTGGCTGGTTTTTCTCCCCCAACCGATCCACAGCAAGGTTGGGGTGGTCGTAGCTTGAGCAAGGATAATAAAGGGACGTTTGGAAGGCAGATAGTCCCAAAGACATAAGTCGTTCATTTTTTTAAAGATTACTTATTTATTTGAGAGAGAGAGAGAGAGAGTGCGTGGGGAGTAGGGGCATAGGGAGAAGGAGAAAGAATGTTAAGCAGACTCTGTGCTGAGTGTAGAGCCCCACGTGGGGCTCGATCTCACGGCCCTGAGACCACAGCCTGAGCTGAAACCAAGAGTCAGACGCTCAGCTAACTGTGCCACCCAGGCGCCCCGATAAGTCATTCTTTAAGTGGCCAGAGATGATAAATTTGAAACGAGGGAAAGGAAGCAGGGAGTCGGGGATAAAGGCTGTAACTCCTTCCAGGTGGTTGGGAGGAACGTGCGATGCCATCAGTAGGTTGAGCCGCTCATGTTTTTCAACTGTTTTTGTGCAGGCTGTGGATTTAACGTGAGTAACAGTAACCCTACCATATGCATCAATGATCTTGTCGCAGAATACAATAAGCAACACAGGACAGAGCTGAAGCCCTTAAGAACCGACAGTCTCATCGCCAGAACTGTGACGGTGCTGGAGAAACTGATCGACACATTTCAGGACAAAGGGCCCAATGGCGTTCTTCCCCTTTATTATAAGTATTGGGTCCACAGGTCAGTGCTGGCCCGTCGTCATGCTTTTAAAATGTCTTTATTAAGTGAGTAGTTCAGTATCTTAAAACAAGAGACTAAGCACAGGTCTAGATAATTGCCTTTTTAAAAAGATTTATTTATTTTAGAGCGCGTGAGCAGGGGGAGGTGCAGGGGGAGAGGGGGCCTCAGGCAGACTGCACCTCGCACGGAGCTCAGTGCGGGGCTCGATCCCACGACCCCGACATTACGACCTGAGCTGACACCAAGAGTTGGACGCTTAACCGACCTCACCACTTAGGTGCCCCTAGATAATTATTTTTTTGCCTTTCTGATGGAGAAAACTGGTGTCCACCACATTGAGCAAGTTACCATCAGCAACACCAGGAGGAACCGGCATCCGGTGCCTGCTGGTGGGATGCTGTGGGAAGGACACAACCTCACCCGAGAGTTTTCCAGCGTGTTTAAGCAGACCCTAACATGAGGAAACAGACACACGTTAAATTGTAGAACATTCTAGATAACAACAGTTTTCAAAGTGAGATCCCCCAGGGGGCGGTAGCACCCTCACCTGGGAACTCGTGAGAAATGCGCAGGCTCAGGCTGCACCCTGGGCCTCCTAAATCAGGAACTCGGAGGCTGGCTGAACGTTCGCGTCGTAACACGTGCGCCCGCAGCACGGTGAACACCAACAGGCCTCAACCGCCTCAAGCGTCCTTGTGTTCAAACCCAAAATAAAAAGAAGGTCGGAGATTTGTTTGAGATTAAAGAGGCATGACAACTAAATGCAAAATGGGATTCATAATTAGATCCTGGATGGGAGGAAATGGCCACAGACGATATTAATGGGACAATGGGGAAATTTAAACATGAACTGTATACTAGATGTTATTATATGGAGATGAGATTTCCTGAGGGTGGTAATGGTATTCGGGTTTTGTGGGAGACTGTTCTTAGGAGGTGCATGCTGAAGTATTTAAGTATAAAGTGTCACGACGCCTATTTTTAAATGCCAGCAGAAAGGCATGCGTGTGTGCATGAAGAGAAAGAGCGAGTATGGAAAACGTTATCAGTTGGTGTAAAGATAAGTGAAGGGGGATTCTGGGGGTCGTTGTCCTATTCAACTTTTCTGTAGGTTTAAAATCCTTCCAAATAAAAATGCGTGGCTGGGGGGGGCAGGGGTGGACCCTGTATTTTAAAAGCTATTTAACAAGGATGTAACTCAACAGATACATTTGGAAAATATTAAAAGAAGCAGCTTTAGAGTGGGTTTAACTTGACTTTGATGGTACCCAGCTTCGTTGTAGAAAATCTGCTTTCCAACGCAGCTTCTTCCCCCGCAGTCTCAGCCCAAACTCCTAGAATGGCACAGTGGTTCTTCAGAGTGCCACAGGGCGGGGAAGTGGGGCAAATCCTCATCCGGGTGATCGGAGTTAGGAGAAAGGCCACGCTCCCTGTTGGAATTTCCATCACCCCGATTCTTCTAGTAGTTAGCAAAACAGTTCCTGCGGGACCAGTGAAAGTCAGAGCATTTGATCTCGCCCACCCCTCCCCTGCCAGAGGGGTGAGTCCTTAGCAACCTGTCCCCAGACACTGCATTACCTTTCCCACCGACCCTCTGCTCTTCTTCCCGTACAGCGGCCAACGGGTCCGCCTGGGAAGCCTCGAGGGGCCAGAGGTGTGGCTAGTCGGCCTGGATGACTCCGGGTTCCTTCAGGTCCAGCAGGAGGACGGCAAGGTGGTGACCGTGCATCCCGACGGCAACTCCTTCGACATGCTGAGAAACCTGATCGTCCCCAAACAGCAGTAGCAGGGCCTGGGACCTGCGTGCGGCCTGCCTGGGGCCGCCGGACAGCGGGAGGGCCACCGCAGCCAGCATTCCAGTTCATTCCTGCCGCCTTTCCTCGCCCGAGGATCTGGAAAATGGATTTAGAGCTGTAGGCGAAGGTGGCCTCCCTCCCGTTCATCTGCTGAATTCCTTCATGTTGTTCTGTCTGCTGCCATTTTTCTTGGCGTTTGCAGACGTTCTGGGGTGGAGGGATGACAAGCGGAAGATTTAGTTCAGGTGAAACACCGCCACAGGTGTGAAATCCTTCTCCCCTCTTGGGCTCGGATGTGTGTTGATTGGCCAAAAAAAAAAAAAGTTTTTATTTTGGAAAACAGCAATGGAATAATTCAGATGTTTCCCCGGTAGCGGAGACCTTCACTCCCAGACTATTAAAAAACAGATAAAAAAAAAAGCTTCCAGGCCCAGGCCGGCCATGAGGTAGAGGTTTGGTGACCCCGTTTATGAGCATTCAGGGAGGCGTTTTCTTAGAGGAACATGCATTGGCACTTGGTCGTTGTTCTGTTTGTTTGCTAATAAGAAAAGAGACGGTAGACTCGTGAGCGTTAAGTCTGGGCCCGGTGGTTTGAGGGTGTCCCTGGTGTGGTTGCAGTGACCTTGTAGAGGAGATCGGTTACTTACTTCGACATTAATTTATGAGCTCTCTTTTCCTAAGTGAACTCATGGCAGATTCTGAAGGGACGGGATCAAGTTCAAGATCCTTAAGGCGTTGATTAGTCCTCGTGTGCGTGTGGGGTGGATGATTGGGCCCTAACAGCTGGAGACGAAGACTCAGGCATATACCACACACGAGGGAGGATTTGGAGCTTCTAAGCCCGTGGTGGGCTCGCTTTGAAATCTGGAGCATTCCTGAAAGACCCTTTGGTGCACAGAATGTAGCAGTACGTGGCATTTATTTGTTAAGTCGTAATTTTTTTGCCCCCCTTTCTCTAAATTGCCAAGAACAAAATGCAGCTGATACGGAACCACCGTCATTTAAGAGGGTGTGTGCGCGTGTGTGTGCGTGTGCGTGCGTGTGTGTGTGTGTGCGCGCGTGTGTGCGTGTGTGCGCGTGTGCGTGCGCGTGTGTGCGCGTACGCGTGCGTGTGTGTGCGTGCGTGCATGTGTGTGTGCGTGTGTGTGTGTGTGCGTGTGTGTGTGTGTGTGAAGCTTTAAAAAGAAGACTTCAAGATCTGATGCCCTGAAAGTCTCCCTGGAGAACAAAAGAAAGGAAACCTTTTGATATGCGTTTGCGATCTCCAGATGCACTCCATGCTTTCTCCACGTCACTGCTGTCTCTGAACTTGTGAATCACACACGTTCCTTTTCAGCCTTAGAAGGCCAATTTTTTGCCCACTCTTTTCCCTTCCTGCCAGTCCCAACTGAAATTAGTGGAAAGAAAACTCGATGGAGCTCTCGGCTTTGAACAGAATCCCCTCATTGAACACTAGCACCAGCTTGACCCAGCTTTCCCCAGTCAGGCCAATTCCAGAAACTCAGTGGTTTTCAGTATAAAATCTGCCTACCTTTAGCCAGGCACAGGCAGCGCCATAGGAAGGGGGGAAATAGCGTGTTTAGTTTAGTACACCACCCCAATATGTGCTTTTTGGAAATGGAACTTTAAAAGAACTTAAGAAGTAATTTTTGCAAATAAGGCTTCCGTTAGAATTACTTTTCTCCAAAAAAAAAAAAAAAAAAAAAAAATTGCTCTCTCCTATGTGTCCAAGTCTTCTTTTGGAACTAGTGACAAGTTTCAATAAAAGTCCACAGCACCCCAAAATCACCAAATGGACTCACCCTGGAGAGAGGGCATCTGCAAAATATCATCAGGAGGAAAGATCTCCAGGCTAATGTTGCAAGTTTCATTTCTCAAAGTTTGTAACATAAGGCAAGTCATCTCTCAGAGCTGCCATTGTTACTGTTTGAATTTCTTTGGGGGGTTCTTTAATGAAAAACATGCAATGTTTTGTTTTAAGCTGAAGTCCCATTCTAGACAGTTCTGCTTTTGGGGGGGAAATGTTATCATTTAATTTCCTTTCTGTAAATTAAAACTAATGACGTGTGGCCGTGTCAGTGCAGATGGAGATGATCCGGGCATGCCGCTTGGCCTCTGTGCTTTCAAGACTGTTTCTTGCTTGTGCTGCCGCACAGTTGTCTTGGGGGAGACAAAATAGACTTGAAGCAGATGCTACGTTTTCCGTAAACCCGATCTTGCCTCCTACGAACCAAAGACTTTTGAAATTCGGCTTCATCTAGAAGAGCTGAATGAAAGCATCTTCCTTAGAGCTGTTCGCGTTGGGGAAATTACCTGCCTGCCGCTCTACCCTCATGGCTCGGGGGCCTTTGCGCGCCTGGCAATCTCGGATCTCGAGGAGCTTTAAAGTCTTAACAGAAACGTTGCATGTTCTTCATAATCTTTAAAACACGGCAGCTGAACTCAGGATTGGCATGCGCTTCCAGGGCCTGGATTTGCTCGCAAGTTCAGAGGCCGCGCCGCGAGCCTCTTCCTGGTTATGTCAAAAAAAAAAAAAAAAAAGCAAGACCTCCTCGCTTCCGGGCTGGCCGCAGATTTCAGGGGAAGCCCTGGGAAAGCGCCCCCTGAATGTGCACAAGGAAGTTTCCCCTCGTATACATTTTTTTTCCAAAAGGCCTTCCGGTGGCCCCTACCGAAGCAGCGCCCCTTGACCCTGGGCGAAGTAGCAGGATTCGTGTCTGGTCCGAAACAGTCGGTGGGGGGCGCTCCTGCAGACTTTGCCCGATGTGGGAATAAGTGGGCCGATGGGGGGAGGGCGCACAAGCCCAGGTGGGGGGAGCATGCAGCCTCCAGACCCCGGGCCCCTCACCTACCCCCGCGGGGGTGGCCTCTGTGGTTGCCCCTGCCCTGGAGCCTGGGAAGCGGGGGAGAAGCCAGCCTCCTCCAGCGGCTTCAGAATGCAGCAGGGGACGTTTTCGGCTTGCATTCGGGAAGGTCTGCTTGCTCTTAACAGGCAGCACGCGGAGAATCCTTATTCCTGGGTTATGACTATGCACATCTGAAATTTTAAAAAGCGTAAGCCTTCGCATTTGTACCTTTTCCAAGAATCGTCTCAGAAAAGTAATTACTTTAAGCCAATGCCTGTAAGAAGCAAGTCTACCAAAATAAACTTCAAGATTTTCTGTACAGTTTGGGCTCCTTGTGATTTTGACCGCAAATTTCATTTTTGAAAATAGGCAACTACTCTTCGTTACAGAATTTTTATTCATATTTAAACATTTTTACAAAATAAATAGTTTTACATAGTAAGGAAAATGTATGTATTTCTAAGTATTGAGAAGTCGGGTGCTTTTTTGGTTGTTTTTGATTTATTTTTGACAAATGTATTATGTGTCATACAAAAGAGAAATCTTATTACTCCAAAGAGTGAAAGTTAGCAAAACCCAAAGTAAAAAAAAAAAAACAAAAAAAAAAAACCCTTTTAACTGAGGTGAGAAATAAATTTAATATAACCATTTAATATAAATTTTTAAATTGAAAAATAAATTTAATGTAACAACAAATTTACTAGAACAGATTTTGTTCTTGTAGAATTGTTCTTACTTTTGTAAGAACTGCTTGACTTTTGAGGTTTTTCCCCAAGATTTTAACCTTATATATCATACTTAAGTTTAGGAACAGCTTGACTAATGCATCTTCGATAACCCGAGGGCTATGATTCACTAAGATTTTAAACTACTATAGTTTTCTGGCATTTATTGGAAAATGTTCTTTTTATCCCATTTTATCTGTAGCAGCCCCCACAGTCTACCTTAACTGTCTTACAGTTACAATAAATTACAACTTCGGGTAGACTTTGTATAGGATTCATTGACTGTATAAACTTCTCCCCCTTTGGGTCCAAGGGGGAAGGCTTGGCCATAGGACTTTAAAAAGGACAAAGGGGTGGGGGGGCAAGGGGGTGCAAAATACCCAGCTCTTGCAGATTTCCTCAGAGCAGCCTTCTTCACACCCTGGTCCCTTCTCTACAAAGGTATGAATGGAATGGCTTTTCTAGAAAGGGCTTCCATGAACATAAAAGAATTCCTTTCCCTGGGAGGCCCCTTGGAGAGCCCGGCCAGTCTTGAACCGGGTTTATTTCTCAAATCTGTTTGATCCGGCATTTTTGTCAATGTGTTAGGACCCACTACAATTTTTTTTTCTTTTCTTTTCTTTTCTTTTTTTTTTTGTGAAAGAGAGTCATATTTATTAAAATGCTTCCTCTTCCCCTGCCGGAGCCTCACAGAAGTCAAGAAATGATATCCCCAGCTTAAATGTGCAGACTCTTAAAGATGGAGGTAACAATATTAGGTTGCCATGGTAACTCCTGTTAACTTTGCACTGAGCTGCCGGCCTCCTGGAAGCTGGCTTGCATAGGAATCTTCCTTCATGTTCTAGGCTATGAAAACCCCAATGTTTGTTTAGACAAGGAAGTTTTCCCTAGTACACATTTTATTTTTCAAGTACATACACACTCGTTGTTAAGACTATTTACGTTATCATTTGCAAATCTATCATGGTCTTATTTTTTCACAGTAACCTTTGATCTTAAACTGCTCGAAAGCCTTCATGGTTTGTATTTACTAACGAACACAGCCTCCGATGATGAATAACAAGGTAGACACAAACGCATTTTGTGGTACTTTATTGAAAAAATGTCAGGTGATATCGCCTGCTCATCAAAGCCCCACCTTTCAGGAATCCCGGTTTAATGACGAGACTTGTGAGCATAAAAAAATAATACCCCAGGCTTGTTTTCTGTGTGTATGAAGGGCTGCTAATGAGGTATAGCTAAGTGTCGCGTAGAGGTGCGTGCGTTCGATTCTTTGACTCAGTCCCTTTGCTGCACCACGCATGTTCCTAAATTTGCAAATGTCACCCCTACCATAAGGCTACTGACGCCCTGCTAAGAATGAGGCAGACCCTCAGTGTGACACTAGGCTGGCAAGCGATCATTTCACATGTTGCAAACAATTATATATAGGTGAGCTTTGATTCTAGAAGAATGAGTTAAAGACATTTGTGAAAACTCTTTCCACTCAGGCGCAGAATTTCCTGAAAGAAAACCATTTTTGAAAAAAGGAAATGAGGGAGTGTTTATAGTGTGGAGCAAATTGAAAGACGGTGGTTCGATGCATCAATCCGTTTCAGAGCCATGGTAGGATTTTTAAATGGTGAAATCTTGAAGCAAAAATATAAAAGTAAGACAAAAATGAATGGAAGTTTATTTTTAAAACACTGCTGGTGCCTTATAAAAGGATTTCTGTTCACCTGTTACATACAGGACATGTTCACGGGGTTTTCTTGCTATGCAGGAAATGCAGGAAATGCTGAAGGAAATGTATACATTTTTATACCATTCCTCTCGAGCGTTCTTCCACAGGGGCGCAGTGCATTGACAATTTCCATATTGCACATGCAATGTAACTAACTTTATTAGCATGACTTGTAGCAAACACGAGCTTAGGGAATTACAGGTCTGTGTGGGCCAGAGGGATGTTGCCCCCTAAGCAAACGTGACAGGGGTAGCCAGTCGCCTTGGGCACCTCGTCATCCACTTGTCATTCTCAGAAAATATCTGGCTTTATTTTTGCATTTAATGCCTATTCCATATATTCTGAAGGTGCTATTCTTGGTGGTATCAAGAGTTCATAGGGGTTAGGAAGTAAAAGCTCACGAATGTGCTTGTGAGTCACACCCGTGTGCGTTCACTCCCTTGGTCTCGGCTTGCTGATGTTCGTACTGAGAAAAGGCTTAAATGAACACAACAACTTTTAATGAGACTCGTGAATGACTTGTAAAGCGGTCAGAGCTGTTGCCGATGCGTGGGACTTAAGTCATCACAGCCCGCCTTCGACTCCAAGACTCCGAATTCTGGAGGCCTCCTCCTCCTAGGGGGTCTCCCGCCCGGCGTGCCTGCCTGTATCAGGGTGCGCTCTCCCCTCTACAGTGGGGGTGGGAGCTCCTTCAGTCCCCCGGGGGGACCGCTACTGAGCATCGGGGGCGAGGCGAGGCGCGCGAGCCTGATGTCAAGGTGAGGAACCCAAGTCCGCCCCCAAGACGGGGTAGTTTGAGGTCACACGTGGGACGCGGGGGGCGCTCCGCTCTGCCCCTTCGGAACCCGGATCTTGGAGAACGAAGGTCCGGCGGGCCTTCCTCCCCCCGCCTCGGGCCGCACCGCAGTCCCCTGCACTGGCGTTTGTGGAATCTACGTAAAAATCTAGAAGTCGGCCGCGGAGTTCTATTAAAATAGTCGTCTCTGTATAAATTAATTTAAACCGTGCATATACAGCTCGCCCCCCGTCATTCGGCTGCGCTCTGGAGAACAGGAGCCCGAGGCCTGGCCTATGGCTTCTCCCTGCGGGCAGCCCCGCGCGAGGTCACCTGCCGTTGGTGATGATGACCGAGGCGCCCAGGTAGTGCGGCAGCGGCGCGCCGGGCTGCGAGGCGGCGGCGGGGCCGGGGGGCCGGGGCCGCAGCGCGCCGGCCGCCGCCTCGGGGGCACCGGGGCCGCAGGCGAGGGCGGGCGCGCCGGGCGCAGCGCCCCCCAGCGGCCCGCGCCGGGCCAGCACGCGGTGGTAGTTGAGCAGCACGAAGGGCAGCTGCGCAGGCGCGCCCGGGGGCTCGGGGGCCGGCGGCGCGCAGCACTCGGGCGCCGCGCGGGCCAGCGCCAGCCGCGCCCCGTCCCGGGCGGCCTGGCGGGCGGCCTTGGCCGGGCCCAGCGCGGACTCCTCGCGGTAGTGGCCGCAGCTCGGGAAGCTCGGCGGCGGCGGTGGCGGCGGCGGTGGCGGCGGCGCGGTGTCCTCGCCAAACCTGCGCGCGGCGGCGGCGGCGGGCGCTGCGGGGACAGGCGACACGTTAGACGCCCGCGCGGGGGAGGAAGGGGACCTGCCCAAAGCAGCACCAACCCGGCGGGTCCGGGCGCCGCCACCACCCCTCGGCCACCCGCAGCGCGCACCGCCCACGCAGCCGCCTGGGCCCCTTGCCCTCCGCGCCCAGGCCCGCGCTGCCCAACTGCGAGCTGCAGTGCTCTGGTGGTCGCATTAACTAGCGAAGAGGAACAGGTGCAACTCATGGACCCGGTGCACTCAATGTAATGCCGCATGTGCAATAGGTTCTTTCAGTGTGGAGTCAATACTTTCAAATGATTGCGATACTTGACTCTTTGTTTCTGTCTTGGAAGTGCAGTGCACACACAGCAGCACCTCTCGCTGCCCTAGCCACATGTCAGTGCGCGACAGCCGCACGTGGCTACTGGCTACCATATTTGGACAGCGTTGGTCTAGAGGCTTCCACTGCCTGACCGGTAAGGTGGCCCCAGTCAACCCTGTTTTCTTTTTTTTTTTTTTCTTCTCTTTTCTTTTCTTTTTCTTTTTTTTTTTTTTTTTTGCTTAGCCCTCAGTAGGGAGGGTGAGGTGGTAATCACGCCTGCTCCTTTTAGTGCCGTCATAACTAAATAATCACCCTCAGTAATCAGGTGCCTGCAATCAATTAGCTCCCTATGGTCGTTCTGGGGTTTTTTTAACCTTAAGACAAATTTTGTCTTCCTTTAACATCAAAAAAGACTAGAAAGTAGATCACAAATTGCCCCAAATTAGCACCTTTGGTCCATTTTTACCAAGTATATGACAAATGAGCTCCTTATTAACCACTTTCACTTTCAAAATAGCAACTAAAAAAAAAGATGCTGTGTGTTAGTTATATCATTGGCCAGCTTCCACACGCAAAGAAAAAGAATTCTCTCAGGTCAATCTCAAGTCAATAATACTTTCGGCTGTTATCAAAATGCTTAGCTTTACTTCCCTTCCTTGGTTATGTGAGCGATCCAGTACGCTGATGGCTTTCGCTCCAAATCTGAGAAACTGTGGCTCCAAGGACTGGCCCAGGCCGGAAGGCAGGGCTGCACTGCCCTAGTCGCTGGCATGTTCTTTTCTAAGCTGGCTACTTTTGAAACATACGTCCTAGTAATCTCCAAGGTGGTTAGCTTTCTCCCACAGCCTATCCCTCCTCTCAGATTTAGAGACAAAATGTGTCTCCGCCTTGAAAGACAGGCCAAGCAAGAGATTCCCCAGGCAGCCCGAGGAGGAACAGAGCCCTGCCTCCGAAGAGAGAAAGTTAGAGTGGGGAAGGGGGCGGGGCTCCAGAGAGCTCTCCTCTTCAGGCAGGGGTTTCTTTTCTGAGCGTGTACCATTTACCCCAAATGCAGTAGCCCCTGCAGGAAACTTGCACCATCTTGGCCTACCCTCTGAGCAGTCATTAGGTCTGCGTGACACACAAATACACCTCTTGCAGCTACCCCTCAACCCCACCCACCCTCTGCCTGGGGTTGGGCCAGTGAGCAAACAGGAGTCTGTCTGGGCTGGGGAAGCTGGTGGCCCATCCCCGGAGGACATCTGCTTGTCTGCTACCAGGAAGAGCTGGGGGAGGGGCCACTCCTGCCTCTGCTGTTGAACCAGCGGTGCTGGGCAGGTGCCCATTGTGTGCCGAGCCCTGGGGTAGTAGGCGTATCGCATGGGTTATGGTCGCATTTTACAGATGAAGAAACTGAGTCGTGGAGTGTTTATGTTATTTGCCCTGGGTTGGTGAGTGACATTTGTGTCTTTGAGCTCATGAATTTCCACCACTGTTTTCCGCACTTTGAAAACTGGCGTGGGAAGAAAACCAACAGAGTCCTGTATTCATTTTTGGGTGGAGTGGAAAAGGAATCTTGTAAAATAAATGTGGCTGGAGCATTCTCAGTACCCGGGAGCTGGGTTTGAAAATCACTTTGTCTCCCTCTTGGGGAGCAAACGAGGCCAGGGTTTTCAGGGAGGGTGGCTGAACACCTGGGTTCCTCTGCCCTCAATACTGTCACTGGTGCCACGAGAGGCACGCGGACTCGGTCACCCTGCTCGTCTCCCTCTCGTGAAGCGACTCCCGTCAAGAGCAGGAAAGCGGAGCAATTCCTACTTACAAGCAGAAGGAAAAGTTGGCCCACAGTGTGAGGATCCTTTTTCCATTTGCCACCCACCACCGCCGCCGCTGTCCCCAGTCCCGCCCCCTCCCCTCGTGCAAACACGACCCACCTTCGTAGTTTGGCACGAGGCTGTGCCGAGCAGCGTTCACCGGCGGCTCAGAAAGGTTTTTAGCTGGAGACGGGCTGCTAGGCACTAGGGGGTTGGCGTAATGCCACTGGCATTCACCACTGGCTGGCAGGGCGCTCAGGAAAAAGCGTGCCACCTCACACGGGGATCCTTGGGGCTGCCCGAATTTGGCCGGCAACATTGGCTTTTTGCTGCTGAAGACGTGAGAGTCCAGAGGGAAGTGTCCATAATGGTAGGAGAAGGGCAGGCTGTAGGACGGGGCGTACAAAAGGTCGCTGCTTTCTGAATGGAGCTGCTGTTCTGGGGGTGCCAGGGCGTTTGCCGGGGGGCTGGCTCTCCAGTTTCCCAGCTGGCTGCATTCCAGTTTGTCCATTTGGAACGAGCTGTATTGCTGCATGGCAAAGAAGATGGATGAAGGGGCCAGTGAGACACTGCCCTCCGGCCTCACCAGACCCCACCCTCTAGGGCTCAACGGCATCCCTGGGCTGGGCCTACCTGGCCACCACAGTGAGGTCCCACCGGGGACAGGTGCACAGCAAACAGTACCACAGCGACCCACCTCCTGCTTGGAACGAGATCCCCCCAGCCCAAGCTGACCACATACCAGATACACATAGGCACTTTCTATTTCTGAGAGGTTACAAACTACTTAAAAAAAAAAAAAAAAAAAGGTTTTCATTAAAAAATAAAATTTTCATAAAAAATAAATTTCATTAAAAAATTTTTAAAAAGGAAGATTTTCATTGTGCTATGGAAGCACAATGCACTGTGCTCTAAGCCACGTTAACATGGATTCCAACAAGCTGATGTGCCTTCCTAATTTAGTCTTTTTCCTAGATCTGACTAGTCCTCCCAGATGTTGGCTTTGAGTGCCTCCAGGCCGAGTCACTGCTGTGTGTGCGGGACAGCCCCAGGGGACCTTGCCGCACCGCACAGGGAAGCTTCCAGCCCGGGAGACCTGCTCTGCAGTCAGAGGCTCAGCATTCCCAAACGGGCTGGGGGTCCTGAGCCCCCCCCAGGCCGGGTGTCTGCTGCACCCTGCCCCAGCGGGCCCCACGTGTTACCTGTGGGGGGTAAGGGTTTGTTCTCAGCTTTGTCTTCAGCTTCGTATTTTTGGGTTTAGCTAATTTCCTAGTTTCTTGTGAGGTAGACAAGGCAGTCCTCCAGGAGTCCTGGCACTTGGACGTAGACACCTGGTCCAGCGACAACTGCAGTTCCTTGTATTCGATATCCCTGAGAAGCAAGAGCAGGACAAGTCCTGTCCAGCGGGCTGCCGGGAAGAGCGGCTTCCCTGGCCCCACCCCTGAGCGAGGGCATCACAGAGCTCCAGCACAGCTTCACTGAGGTTGGATGGGACAGGACTTGAGCAGGGCGCAGCCCACCCTCATGATAAAAGCCCCCGCTAAAGGCCTGGGCAATGCTGAGTGAGGTCAGTGTTCTCCAGCAGGAACGGGGGGGGGGAGGGGGTGTCACTGTAGTTCTCTCTCATCCCGTAGCTCCCAAACACATTTCCCTGGGGCGCCATGGGCCACGAGGAAGTGTGTCAGGGCAAAAGGAAAGGGCAGAAGCACTACTTCTCAGTTTGAGTATCTGGGCCTCAGCTGCTTCTCTAGTTAGCACCCAGGGAGGCGTGAGTGGGGGACCGTCAAGGGTCCAGGAGCCTGGCTGCCAGCTTCGCCCATTTCCACAACAGGCACCTGTTTCTGCCCTAAAGAGCCAACTAGGCATGGTTGTGTTCATGGGTTGGGGGGGGAGTTGCCCAAAGTACCAGCCCACACCTGTTTGCTTAGGAAGAATCATTAAGTGGCTAAAATGCTTTCTTCCCTACAGTTTTGCTAAAATCACGCTCTAGTTCTAAAAAAACCAAACCAAACCAAGAAACCAGGGACCCGGCAATCATTCTGTGAGAGAACTGAGAGCCTAAACCCTCAGTGCCGTAGAGCACACTGGAGAACCTTGGTCAGGGTGGGGCTGGGGGGCTGCGAGGGTATCAAGTTCAGAGCCAGAGCTGGGGGCGGGTGATTTCACATACAGTAGCCATGGTGGCTCCACAGTAGTATATGGTCCCAGGGAGACGCATGTCCTGCTGTGCGTAATGGTCTTAAAAGTATTTGCAACTGAACTTGACCTTCTGGGATTCTAAAGGATTCTAAACGTTCATCATCATCTACAATGGGCTATACAGAAAGGGAAAAAACGCGAGCTATCTCCTGTCCCAAATGGCAGGAGCATGCAAGATGACCGGATGTTTGTGGGCACGAAGAGTATAACTTCATATTCCTGGTCCGGGATGGACATCGCCTGTAGAGCTTATGCAGGATGGAGGGGGGCCATCTCCCCCACCCTCAGCTGGTCTCTGTGATCTGATCTTCAGCTGTGCCTGGGGCAGGGCTCCCTTTCTGGTGTTCCCCGCACTGCCTAGCACCTGGCTCTCAGTGCTCAGTACAGAAATAGTTTGGACCTTCCCAAATGAACAGACTGTTCAAATAAAAACGAAACAGCAGACAAATGAACAGTTTCGGAAAGAGAGACAAAGAGAGAGAGAGGGAGAGATGGTGCTTGTGGGAGCGGGCTGATGAGGGACAGGGGAGGAGGAGAGAGCAAGGAAACAAATACGTCTGACTTACGTGAGGACATAATTGACACTCACGATGCAGTGCGGCCGTGACGAGCGGCTGTTGTGCACGACGGTGGCGCAGCTCTGCACCCACACCCAGCCGCCCAGCTTGGACAGCAGCCGGTAGTACTTGGTGGTCACCTGGCCCTTCACCAGCACTGCAAGCACAAGGTGACATGAATCCCGAGGGACAATTAGCAGGCCCCGCTTTGGGGACACCACGCCATGGATAACCTGCAGCCCTGGTTCTGGACCTTTCTGGGGTCAAGGACACCTCTGAGAACTTGACAGAGAAATGGGCTTTCTCCACAGGAAGGTACATGCTTGCACGCACACACACGCACACATGCACACGTGCAAGATTTTTGCCTACAATTTCAAGGGGTCTGAGGAGCAATCTCTCCCCCTCATCAAATTTAACAGTCACTGATTTCATTGGGAAAAACAATTAGTCCCCATACAACATTTGCACCTGGCAGAGTGATAAAATTGGTTCTGCTTTTCAGTTTCCCAAATGCCACGATTATGTTATAATCCCCCAAACCCTTAATCCCCAAAACCCTTAATAGGCACCAGGGGGAGGGGTGATGTAGTTATTTTAACAAAATAATAAGTCCATTCAACCAAGTGTCAAATTGTTGTTGATAGGTGCTACTCTCCAGAACACGTGTGTATTCACGGTGAGACTGCTATTCTGTTGCCTTTTATATTTTCTTCCCATCAACCCCCCTTTTCCTCAGGCCTGTTAATTTCCTATGTTGCATATGTAGGAAAGAACTCTGCTTGGCTGGTTTCTGAACACGGGGCCTATGGGCCCATCTTCCATGCATGGGTGCAAACTCCAGACTGCTGAGCCACACTCACTTCCAAAGCCTCTGTGCTGATTTCCCTCAGGGCCTGGAGGGCACAGGCTGGAGGGGAAGGAAAGTGCCAGAAGCTTTGGGTGGGCAGTGGAGAGGAGAAAGTCCCAGTTAGTCTTCTCCAGGGAAGAGAAGGCCAGCACAAATCTAAAAGGCATCCCTTGATATCTAGGTCATGGCTACAGGGCATCCCTGCTTCTCAAAACAGGGCTGGCCCCAGAGCCCTAATTAGCAGCCACCTGAGCAGGGATGTGGGGAGGTGGCCAAATTCTGTGCCTGCACTAGTTGGCACCGAAGGAACCCCCAGGGGCTGAAATTCAGCCCTCATCTTGTGCCACTAGGCAGAGGCCCCGTCACTGTCTGCCCAAACCCTCCTGGGGCTCTCCAATGCCTTTTGTGGCTTCTTTTTATATTAAAGGTGCTTCTTTATCATCCACTTTAACACCTGCAGTAAAATATTCTGGTGCAGAAGAAAAATTACTGCAAATACGATAGTCAAAGAGCTACTAGCCTTAATATATAAAGAGTTCACATAGATCAATGAAAACATTAAGACCCTAAAAGTAATATGAGAAAAGGACCTGAACAAACAATTCACCAAAGAATAAATATAAGTGATAAACAAATATTCAATGTATTTGCTAAACTCAAAGCTAGATACCATCCATTAAATCAGCAGACATTCAAAAAGAAAAAAAATATTGTATGGTTCCATTTATGTGAAATGTCCAGAATAGGCACATCTTTAGAGATCAAAAGCAGCTTAGTGGTTGACAGGAGCTGGGGGATGAGGAGGACCAGGAGTGACTGCTGATGGGTACCAGGGTTCTTCTGGAGATGAAGAAAATGTTCTGGAATTCAGTAAAGGTGATAGTTGCACAACATTGTAAATATGCTGAAAACCTCTGAAAATGGTTAAAATGGTGAGTTTTATACTATGTGGATTGTATCTCAAAATAATGAAATGACAATGGGCGATGTCAGCTAATCTATGGTGGGAGGCATTGTCATGTGTTGACAGAAGATATGTTCCTTCTGGGAAGCAGTCTGATGGCTCATATCCATTGACACAGACTTCACTTCCAATAATTGGTCCTGTTACAAGGATTTCTGCTTATAATTCTGGGGGAAAAGGAGGGGGAGACTTAACTGCCCAAGAAGTTTAGGGAAGATGGTAAATAATTTTGGAGTACTATGCCGCTACTGGAATAATGATTAATAAAACTTTGTAGCATTATGGGGAATGTGTATGACATAATGATAAATGAAAAGAAGGCACATCCAAGACCACAGACGTACAAAGATCATATGAGACTGCTATGAACAATTACATGCCAACAAATCGAGGAACTTAGAAGAAACGGCTAATTTGCTAGAAACATACAACTTATGAAGACTGAATGATGAAGAAACAGAAAATCTGAATAGGACTGATTACTAGAAAGAAGACTGAATCAGTGATCCAAACCTCCCAACAAACAGAAGTCCAGGACCAGATGGCTTCACTGACGAATTCACCAAATGCTTAAAGAAGCATTAATACCAATCTTTTTCAAACTCTTTGGAAAATCAGAGGAGGAGGGAATACTTCCAAACACATTTATGAGGCCAGTGTGTCTCTGATACCAAAACCAGACAAGGATACCACAAAAAAGGGAAATTACAGGTCCATATCTCTGATGAAATAGATGCAAAAATCTTCAACAAAATATTAACAAACTGAATTCAAGAATACATTAAAAGGATCACACACCAGGATCAAATGGGATTTATTTCCAGGATGCAAGGATGGTTCAACATCTGCAAATCAATCGATAGGATACACCACATTAACAAGGTGAGGGATAAAAATAGATGCAGAAAAAGCATTTGGAAAAATTCATCACCCATTTATAATAAAAAAAAAACCCTCTCAATAAAATGGGGATATAAAAGCCCACTGTACATAATAAAGGCCATTTATGACAAGTCCACAGCTAACACTACACTCAACAGGGGAAAGCCAAAAGCTTGTCCTCTCAGATCAGGAACAAGTCAAGAATGCTCACTCTCGCCACTTTTAGTCAACATAGAATCAGAAGTCCTAGCCAGAGCACTTAGGCAAGAAAAAGAAATAAAAGGCAACCCAATCGGAAAAGAAGGAGTAAAACTGTCACTATTTGCAGATGACACATTATATACAGAAAACCCTAAAGATTCCATCAAAAAATTCTTTTTTTTAAAAGATTTTATTTATTTATTTGACAGAGACAGCCAAAGAGAGAGGGAACACAAGCAGGGGGAGTAGGAGAGAAAGAAGCAGGCTCCCAGAGGAGGAGCCTGATGCGGGGCTCGATCCCATAACACCGGGATCACGCCCTGAGCCAAAGGCAGACGCTTAACGACTGAACCACCCAGGCACCCCCAAAAAACTCTTAGAACCAATAAACGAATTGAGTAAAGTTGCAGGATATAAAATCAATATACAAAAATCTGTTGGGTTTCTATACATTAATAATGAACTATCAGAAAGAGAAATTAAGAAAACAATCCCCTTTACAAATTACATCAAAAAGACTAAAATACCTAGGAATAAATCTAATGAAGGAGGTGAAAGACCTATACCCTAAAAACTACAAGACATTAGTGAAAGAACCTGAAGGAGACACAAATTAATGCAAAGATATCCCATGTTCATGGAGTAGAAGAATTCATATAAAATGTCCATACTACCCAGAGCAATCTATAGATTTAATGCAATCCCTATTAAAATTCCAGCATCATCCTTTGAAAAAACAGAACAAACCATTCTAAAATTTGTATGGAACCCCCCAAAATTCCTTAAAAGATGAAAAGCAAAAATAACAAGTGGTACTGCATAGCAATAAAAATAAGTGTTGGCAAGGATGTAGGGAAGAGGGATATAGGGCACCCCTGTGCTCTATATGTAGGAATGTAAATCGGTGCAGCCTCTATGGAAAACAGTAAGGAGGTTCCTCAAAAAATTTAAGACAGAACTACCATATGATCCAGAAATTCCACTTCTGGCTAATTTTTCTGAAGGAAATGAAAACACTAACTTGAAAAGATATCTGTGCCCGCGTGTTCATTGCAGCATTACTTACAAAAGTGAAGAAATGAAAGCACCCTAAGTGTCCATCCACGGATGAGTGGATAAAGAAATTGTGGTGGATATATGTACACACACACACAGAGGAATACTGTTCAGCCATTAAGAAAGAAGGAAATCCTGCCATTTGGGACAACATGGATGGACCCTGAGGGCATTTTGTTCAGTGAGATAAGTCGAAGACAAATACCATGTCACCTCACTTACATGTGCAAACTAAAAAAAAAGTTCATAGATTCAGAGAACAGATTGGCTGCTGCCAAAGCTGAAGGGTGGCAGGTGGTGAAATGGGTAAGAGGGATCAAGAGGTAGAGACTTTCAGTTTTGAAATACATAAGTCTTGGAGGGGCATCTGGGTGGCTCAGTCCGTTAAGCATCTGACTTCAGCTCAGGTCATGATCTCAGGGTCCTGGGATGGAGCCCCGCTTTGGGCTCCGAGCTCAGAGGGGAGTCTGCTTCTTCCTCTCCCAACTCATGCTTGCTGTCTCTCTCTCTCAAATAAATAAAATCTTTATAAAAAAATAAATTAAATGAATAAGTCCTGGAGATGTAATGTCCAGCATGAGGACTTAATAACACTGTATTATATACTGAAAGTTGCTACAGGAGTAGATCTTAAAAGCTCTCAAGAAAAAAATTTATAACTATATTGTAATGGATGTTAACTAGACTCATTGTGGTCACATAGCAATACATACAAATGTCGAATCATTACGTTGCACACCCGAAACTAATATACTGTTATATGTCAATTATGTCTCATTAAAAAAAAAGACGAGATTCAGAAGTACGTAGAGTACAGGTAGGAGAAACTGCACGCACATGTGCACACACACATATACACCCAGCTAACTGTGTGATCGCGGACAAGTTACTAACCCCCTATGGCTCAGTTTCCTCATTTAGAACAAGGGCATAATCATACTCCCTACCTCACCCGCTGCTGGGAGGATAGATAATCTGCGTGAAGCTTTAGAACAGGGGCTCGGACACACAGCAAGGACTTGATATATATTAACTCTCATTATCTGGCTGGTCAAATTACAAGTAAGTTTCATTTTCTTCTTCTCAGCTTTTTTTGACTGTCTACATGTCCAACAATAAGGAGGTGTTTGTTTCTTAATAAAAGTGAACGATGATTTTCCCACAGGTAAGTAGTTTGTGTGGGGGTCAGGAAGTGGAAATTCAACACACATGAGGCCCCACGCCCCTCACTTAGCCCCACAACCGCCATCCCGCCCAGACGAAGGGCACGGCTCTCTGGGACAGTGCAGACACGAGCGCTCTTCTTCCCAGGGTTGGCATGTGCACCTGCGTGGGCTCCCTTGGCAGGAGCGAGATTCCATGCCGAAGAGCACAGACAGAAGTAGTAGGAAAGAGCTAAATTTACAATGCTTCTCCTCTTGGGGTTTGCTTTTTTAACAGCAAAATCCGCGGTTTCTATTTCCAGCTCAGGTTTGCAAACATTGCCTCATTTCACCATCCCGCGCCCCAACCGTGGGAGGCAGGCAACACGGGGAATGTGGGGCCAACAAATTTTGAGGGCACAGCTGGGGCCCTAGGCTGGGTGTTCTGAATCCCTTTTTTCAGAGGGACCCCTGTGGGAGGAGGGGGCACCAGCCTCCAGAACGTTCTCTGTAGCTACATGTGGAAGGAGAGGTGGAAGGAAGGTTAAGGGAGACTCAATGAATTTGCTTTGGGCCCCAAAAGAGATGCGGTAAGATCCAACAAAGGTTCCCTATGTGGATTCCCAAGTGGCCATTCCTCCTTCAACAGGAGCGCTTACGAAGCTCCTCCACTTTGAAATCTGCCCCAGAAGTGTCTGCCCCTGGCAGTAAGACCAGATGCCTTTCCTTTTTCCTATCTTGTACCTCATTCTTTCTTCTCCTTCTTCTCCTTCTTCTCCTCCTTCTCCTCCTCCTCCTCCTCCCCCTCCTCCTCCTCCTCCTCCTCCTCCTCCTTCTTCTTCTTCTTCCTCCTTCTCCTCCTCCTTCTTCTTCTTCTTCTCCTTCTTCTCCTTCTTCTTCTTCTTCTTCAGAGAGAGCTAGTATGCACGTGCAGCGCGGAGGGGCAGAGGGAGAAGGAGAGAGAATCCCAAGGGGACTCTGCACTGAGTGTGGAGCCCAACATGGGGCCCAATCCCACGACCCCAAGATCAGGACCTGGGCTGAAATCAAGAGTCAGATGCTTAACCAACTGAGCCACCTGGGCACCCCCATACTTTCCTCGTTCCTTAAACATTCCTAAAACCCACCCACAATCATCTAAGCTGAATACAATAAAGCCAGTTTATCCCACATATTTTATATTAGGATTCCAACAGCAGAAGTCGCAGAGATTTTATTTCTGACCCTCCCTGCCTCTGCTCTGATGGGGCTTAGATACGGAGACCAAACAAACATAGACATAGAATTCTTTTTTTTTTTTTTTTTTGCTTCTCTACGACCCATGGTGATAGTCCGCGTATCAATCCAAGCTGAAATCCTAGACGCTTAGTCACAACATTCCTTGGTTTGCTCTATCTCCCTTCCAGTCTGTTGTTCTTAATTAGCTGCCCGAAATGATCCTGGGGTGGAGGCCCTGCTTGGGGGTGACGGATGGGGGCAGGCTGGAGATGTCCCCTAAGCTGTAAGCTCTGGGAGCGGAGGACTTGGCCTTGGTGCTTCTAGGCCACGGTATCTCCAACATCGTGGTCTGAGATATTTCTGAAATCAGGGTGGCCCATGATGAGATGGAGGCCAGTGGTCATACTTTTCTGAGGCTGCTTTGGGGTGGAAATTCTGGTTCTGTGAATTTGCTATCCAGAAAAGTAGGTGGCCTGCCTGGTTCCTCCAGAATTCCTCCTGAAGGCACAAGCGAGCCTGTCAGCGTCTGGGAGGATGGTAAACCTTGGCCTGGGGCACAATTTCTACTTCTATTTGTATGTATTTCTATTATCTATTCCTATTTTCAATTTTAAGAGCTGAAAAGGACACGAAAAATGCCTGTCGTGACTGAATAATGTTCCCCCAAAAAAGATGTTCCACGTCCTGACCCCTGGAACCTATGAATGTGACCACATTTGGGAAAAGGGTCTCGCCGATGTAATTAAGTTAAGGATCTCAAGACGACATCGTCCTGGAATAGGGTGGGCCCTACCTTGAACAAATGCCCCTCTAAGAGACAGAAGAGGAGAAGACACACACAGGGGCGTCTGAGGCAGAGACTGGAGGGATGGGACCACAGCCAAGAATTGCCAGCAGCCGGCAGAAGCTGGAAGAGGCAGGAATGATCCTCCCTCAGAGTCCCCAGAGGAAGCCCAGCCCTGCCGACACCTTCCCTTCGGGCTTCTGGTCCCCAGAACTATGCGAGAGTACATCTCCCTTGTGTTCAGCCCCTAGTTGGTAGTATTTTGCTAGGACAGCCCCAGGAAACAAAACCACCCTCCATGGGAAAACTGGTGAGTGCAATCCCCACGCTCCTCCTGCTCTTATCCCCTCTGGCAGCTCCGGCCTCGGGGGCGAATAGTCAGAGAGACTGGAGAAGAGCCGCGTGCTGTTCCCCACACGATGCCCTGCCCCACACCGAGGCACTTTGATGGGAAGGACGACAGGGAGAGCACCTTCAGGAAGAAGGTCCCCATGGGCCACATTGTGGCACCAACCACGGAAGATGGGCCGAGCCTGACCCATCCGGCCCCCCAAAGGTACCGTCTACACCTCTAGATGTCCAAAGCTGCTTCCAGGGATCAGGACAAGGTGTAGACCACGCTGTGCTTTCGAGGATTATTTACTGCTCCATCGCTCGTGGTTCCCCCTTAATGCGCAGGCTTCCCCACACCTTCACCTGCAAGGCAAAGACCCCTCTACCTCCAGACTCCGCTTGGAGGATAGTATCCAGAAAGGATCTGAGTATGAATGAAACATGGTTGTGCATTTCCAGCCCAGAGGCGAGCAAGGCCAGCAGCAGAGGCTAGGGTCGCCTGAAACGGAATCGTCACACTAGACTGGAAACTCCTTTCAAGTTTAACTTCCATTTGAAGACTTGTGTGCCCTGTTCCGTGGTGGAGCCACAGACGTGTGCAAACTGGTATCCCATGTACCGCATGTGCTCCTGCATGGGCTCTGTTGGTGGCACAGTGCTGTTGTTACGCAGATTGCCTGTGCGTGGTCATGTGTTAGCCGCAGGCTCTACCACTCCCTACTGCCCTACAGATGCCCCTTCATACATGTCACATGCCTGGCCCCATAAACATTTGGGTTTGTTACTCTTGTGTGCTGTCTAAGGTACGTTCTCCATGGGTGTCTACCAGCTGTCCTATAATTTTGTTGTAACAGTTATTGCTTGAGATCTGTAGACCACATACTCAGGCTTGGAAGTCTTTCTGTGATATTGAAATGTTTTGACAGTTGGACATGGCCTGTGTTCTCTGAGCTGGGCCCACGCTGTAGAGCGGCCTAACTGGAGAGCTAGGTGACATTCTCTGACCATCTTGGACAAATAGCCTTTTGGACATCATACTTCTTCCAAACTGCTGTGTCCACAAGAAATCTGCCCAGTGTCCCTCAACAGAAATCACAACTTCACTGATATCAGTCCCTTCCCAAGCTGCATATTGCCCTGAGGCCCCATGATTGTCATGCCTGCACTGGGGCCCACGTTCTGCAGAAGCCACCACGGATGGTGGGCAGGGAAAGGCTGGGAGGGTCAAATACATTCCCTAGGGGATCCGTGTTCATTTTTCCTTTCAGAAGCTTCTGGGGAAAGCTCTGGCACAGTCTGACTTGCAGGGAAGGCCCAGGTCCACAGTGACACAGAGGCCGAGATGCCAAGGCCATGCCAGCCTCCATCTGACCTCCGGAAGCCCATGCTCCCCAAAGACGGCACTGCCCAGCCCTGCTTCTCTTCATGAAGCTGACTTTCTGGAAGGTGTTGAATTCTCTTTCTTTAGGGGCTATGCTTTCTTTGGACCCCGTGGATCCCTGCTCTGGGTTAAGATAATATTTTGAACAATGTGTGAAAACCATTTGGCTGACTGGGGTCCTCCAGCCACCACTGCCGCATGTCCAAGTCCGCTGCTGGCAGAACCCTTCGCCCCATCTCCAGGGATTCCTGGGTTTTGGACACCAGTGTGGAGAAAATCTGGCCTTGGAAAATCGGACAGTCACCTCCCTGGGTGTTGGCAGATGTTTCCTGTGCTCAGTGACCTCATCAACTGTGAAGACAGATGCGTCTGTATGTCTCCCTGGAAGAGGAGGCCTTGGAGTCCTGAGGGTCACCATAGTCCTGGCCACCTCCAGCCGCCTTCAGTTGTGGGATGGAAAGGAAGTGGCAGAGATTGCCCCGCACGTCTACACTCCTGGGGCAACCACCAGCCAGCTCCAGCTGTGATCGGAATGAAGGACTTGAGTCCCAGGTGGGCAGGGGCCACCGTGCGGATCCGGGATCTGGGTGAACCCTGGAGGGCGGGAGGCTTGGGCCAGGCCCCTGAGCCCTGCCGTCACTTACTGAAGCATTATGTGACAGGACTATTCCAAATGACGAATCCTGACTTCTCAGACTTCTCACCTGTCCCCCCAAAGCCTACTACTTGGGTACATAAGAGCTCTGAGACAGAGTCCCTGTCACGGACTGAACTGTGTTCCACCCAAATTCATATGCTAAAGTCCCGTCCCACAGCACCTTGGAATGTCGCTGTATTTGGAGACAGGATCTTTAAAGAAGTAATTGAAATAAAATGAAGTAATAGGGGGGACCCGAATCCAGTATGGCTGGTATCCTTATAATAAAAAGAGAGGAGGACGCAGACACACACAGAGGGATGACCACTGGAGGCCACAGGAACAAGACGGCCATCTACAAGGCAAAGACAGAGGCCTCCGGAGAAACTAGTCCTGCCGACACCTTGATCTCAGATTCAAGCCTCCAGCACTGTGAGAAAACACATTTCTGTTGGTTAAGCCCCTCAGCCTGTAGTATCTTGTAATGGCGGCCCGAGCAGACCAATACAGTCCCCATAAGGATCTGAACAACACGAGGGAAAAGCGTCGTTCAGAAACAAGAACTTAGGGCCTTGGGTGGGGCTGGAAGGAGCTGGACACATCCTCCGGAGGAGAGGGGACAGCAGTGGACACCATGTGGGGAGTGAAAACAGAACTGGAGAGAGTGGGGGTTTTGGCTTCCCCAGCAACCACAGGGCAGGAGTTTGGGTGTGGACAACACTCCAACTGCCCAACAGAGACCCTGGGCGGGGGGGCAACAGAGCCCCTCAGAGAGAGGTGACCAAAGCATGCCAGGACAGAACGACCACCTGGGCTGGGAGGTGAGGAGCAGCTTGTGGCAGGAAGGCTGGATGGAGACCACGTTCGCAAAGCCTGGAGACCAACGAGGGGAGGAGGCTGAGGAGCCACAGCCCTTTGGACCTTTGCTCTGATCATGCCTCCTACCATCCCTGCCCTCACCATGGAGCGCACCCAGAAACTCCCTCCTGAGGCCTTTGTCCAGCAGAGCCCACTCTAACAGACGTGGGGGAGCAAGGGGATTAGCAGCCCCGAGAGCAGCCTTCAGACGACGACTGGCAGGAGCAGAATATAAATACCTCAGCTCACCCCCTTGGCACCATGACCGAGTCCCAGTCAGACAAGCTCCTCTTAAAGGCTCCTTCCCCTTCAAGACTTATTTCTCTCTCCCCTAAGCCCATTTCAGTTGCTGTCCAAATAAACCACTGTACTTGAACTCCAGGCTCAGGTCGGCTTCTGGAGTTGGCCCCTCTGGCCCCAGCTCTGTGTGTGGGAGGGAGACCAGTGTCTCAGGTAGCTCACAACACAGAGGTTTCAAGACCACCCAAGCTCTACACCCATAAAGACCCGGCTTCCAAAAACCATGCTCTGGGTGTTGACTATGTCCCCTGTCTTCATTTGAGAGTCCCAGCTTTGGAGGGGAAAGTAATGGCTTTCCTGAGGGGGATGTCCAAAGATGGTTCCAATCCTGGAGCCAAGGTGTGAGCTCAGGAAGACTAATTCCTACCCCTGTCTGTGGGTAAGAGCCTCGGCTGTTTCTCACTGTCAGAGCTCCTCTAGTTTACATCAGGAAAAGCTGGCAGACGGGAGTCCGGGACAGACGTGGGGCTCATGGTGGATCCCGAGGCCATGCCCTGTCTCCCTGAAGCCTGGCTGGGATATGCTGTCTGCCTCCTGTCCCCATGCTTTCTCCCCTGTAGTGAAGGTCACTGCACAGGAGCAATCATTGTCAGTATTGGCGTTTTAAATTTTCTTTGATTTACCAGTTCTAGCCCCTTTGGGGAAAAAAACAACACTGTGCTCCCTCTGCTTTCTAAATGCTTCTGTCTTTTCTGTGTCTCCTGGAAGCCTGTGTACACCTTTCCTTTCAGGGCTCCCTTGGATAATCGAAATGTCTAGAAATACCAAATCCCAAGTGAGGTAAGGAGAATGTATCATGCACATGGCAGAGGACCTCTCAAATAAAGTCCCTTCCCAAGCCGGGTGAGCTTGGGGAGACTGCGGCTCCTGACGGAACAAAGACAGCCCCATGTCTCCACGTCTAAGAGCCGTCTTGTGGTGGAAACCGCTCAAGGCTTGAGAGCCAAACAGGCCTGAACTCTAGTCCTGCCTGCCCTCCCACAGGTCTCCGCCCCTGGGGCCGACCTGCTCATCCGGGAAATGGACACAAGGGCTGCCCAGCTCCCCACACTGACGCAAGGTCAGAATGGATACGTGAAAAGCACGCATCTGTGTCGGGGTCACAGGAGCCTCGCGCTGATCGTCACTGCGGCCTTTATTACATTTCCAAAGCACAAACTGTATTTATTTCCCCCGGAAAAAAAATCCCTGCTCCCCTCTGTCAGCCAGGCAGCACAAGAGATCAGAAATGAGATTTAAAATGATGAACTTAATTCTATAAGTTTCCATTCTTCGTGCTTAGAGGCCTCATGTTCTCCAGTGCAGCAGCCCCACTCTGGGGAGCAACTCTTCCTGCAGGTAATTCGGGGGCTGTCAGGGCTTGCTGGCTATCGGGGGTCCTGACAAGCTCCTGCCTCCATGGAAGGGGGCTGGGGACCCATGGGGCAGGGGCTTTCAGAGCAGCCACCTGCCTTCTCCCCCCGCAGTGGTAGCGGCAGGGAACGTCCCTCCCTGGGCCCCCCCAGGCCGTGTGGAGGTGTGGACCCTCACGCCTGTCCTCCCTTCTAGATTATTCTGTGGTGATGACACTGCTCCACACCCTCAAAGCAGACACCTCTTCATCTCCCGACGGCTCTCATGACTCCAGAGCACACACTCCCGCTTACCCCCTGCCCGGCAAGTCTCCCCAATAACTAATTCTGAAATTGACACTTCCCACCCTGTTTTCAGCTCCCGTACGAGCGAGGCCGACCCACAGATCCCATCAAACAGCGGGCAGTTGCTTCCTGACCAAGCTGCTTTCAAGAACAACACGGATGCTTGTATCACGATTCAGCTATTAAAACGCAAGAAACATAAAGGCTGCTCACAACTTCGAGTCTGTCCGCACACAGCGACCTTTCCACGCTGTTGTGAATCAACAGGGAGCAGGAAGAAGCTGTCCGAGTCTTTCCAGCAACAGCCTAGTAACTGCCATGCCCACTGGGTCCCAGTCGACACTGCCTGGGCAGGCAGACCATGTGGCCACAGAGCGAGCAGTCCTTGGACCCGCCGTCCACCCTCGGCTCGACACCAGCAACTTGTCCTCTAACGCCTCCTCGTCAACACAAAGCAAAGCAAGAATGGGGGCCATGCTGTCTGGGCAGGCTCCTCCAACCACCTGCACCCCATTAACAAGCACCCCTGAGCCGGCCATCGGCATGAAGGGCTGGACCGTGAGAAGCTGAGGTATCCCACTCCATGCCAGCTCTTTGCTGCCTCAAGTTGGATTCTAGAAGAAAAGTAGCACTTCTTTAAACGTTTCCGTGACTACAGCCCCACCCCCACCCCATCCAGATGTTCGCCCAACTGTCTGCATTGGCAAATCAAATCCTGCTTATTCACTCTTTCCGTGCTGACTTCTTCCCTCCTGGGAACCTGGGGTCTCCCCTGAGCTGGCCAACCAGGTGGTGGACAGTGGTCAGAGGCCAGCTGCTGCCTGCTTCAGCTCCAGGCTCTGCCAGCCTCTCACTGTGTAACCCCAGGCAAGTGGCTGAACCTCTCTGAACCTCGGCTCCTCCTCAGTAGTAACAGGAGGATATGAACACGAGCAGCCCCCTCACTGGGTTGGCAACATCATTCATCACTTAAACCGGTGCCCGACAGTAGTAAGAGCTCGGTACGTGTTGCTGCTTTTGCTGGCTGCGTTCACTTGCCACTGGTGTCCAGATGTCACAGAGAAACTGAGGTTCCCATCCACCATCTCCAATCTGGCAACTTCTGCACCAGCCCACACCCGCCCCTGTGTCACTGGCAGGTGAGCTGGGATGTCTGAAAACTGAGCAGTAGCTGTGCTTAATCAAGGGGTGGACGAAGTGGGCAGGACGTCCACAATTCGTGGGTGCAAAACCGACGACCGTCGTACCGCACAAGGGCCGCCCTCCTGCCCCATCCTCACCCCTCCTCCCTGGCCAGCCCCGGCCCACCGCCCCGCGCGGGGTGAGCGGTACTCACGGAGGTGGTGCGCATAGCGGAGGTGGAAGACGTCACAGCCGTGCACGTGATGGTAGAGGGTCTTCTCGATCAGGTCCTGCGGCTCATACCCGGTCAGCTCGGTCACCCTGGGGCAGTGGGGGGAGGGGGGGACAGTGGCTCCGTGGGTTACACTGCTCTGCAGACTGCCTTTCATTTAAACTAATATTGGTTTTGCCAACTAATCAAGTGCTAAAAGGCTCAGGGCGGGGGGTGATGTTGGTTTTGGAAACTGAGAATGATCTTTTTTTACAAGAAGTGAGTCTTTGAACTCTAGCCCAGGGCAGGATGTAGCACTACTCACGAGCGGGAATGTTCTTCTGAAACTACCGGCTAGAAGAACATTTGGGATGGCTTAACATGTTTTCCTTTTTCAGGGTGAAGCTTCTCTGGGGGGCGCTTACGAGTGAACTTTGATGCCGATAGTGGGAGAAAGACCCACTCTCCAGGGGCTTTGGGCTGACAGTCCAATGGGAACCTTTGTTTTTTTATTATGATAAAATATGCATAACAGAAACTTTGCTGTTTTAACCATGTTTAAGTGTGCGTTTAGTGGCAATAACTACATCCAAACGTTGTGTGACCAACACCCTTTCCCTCTCCAGAACTCCCCACTGCTCCCCCCACCCCGGTAACCTGCGCTCTCCCTCTGTCTCTATGAATCTGTCTATTCTAGGTATCTCATAGGAGTGGGGCGCCTGGGTGGCTCAGTTGGTGAAGCGTCTGCCTTCGGCTCAGGTCATGATCCCAGGGTCCTGGGATCGAGTCCCACATTGGGCTCCTTGCTCAGCAGGGAGCCTGCTTCTCCCTCTGCCTGCCACTCCCCCTGCTTGTACGCTCTCTCTGACAAATAAATTAATTAATTAGAAAAAAATAGGTATCTCAGAGGAGTGAAATGATTTGGCCTATGTCCTTCTGCGTCTGGCTTCTCTCACTTGGCATCATGTTTCCAAGCTTCGCCATGCTGTAGCATGTGACAGGATGCCCCTTGTTTTCATGGCTGGGTAATATTCTATTTTGTGTAGATATCACGTTCGGTTTGTCCGTTCGCACACTGACGGCCCCTTGGGTGGTTCCCGCAGCCCGGCTACTGTGTGCGTGAGCCTTGACGTCTCACACTGGACACCTGCTGCCTGGCACGCTGGTCTCAGGCTGCTCTGGTTGGGCGGTGGCATGTACAGACCGGCTGGAGACACGGACACCTCCTATCACTGTAGGATGGTCATGCAGCCCGCGGAAAATAGTGGACCAGCACCCACAAACACCGTGACTGCAAGGTACACCTTCAGCCTGCTGGCGAAAGAGCAACATGCTCCCGGAGCCTTCCTGCCATTATCACCTCTCTGCTCTCATCAAGCCCCAGGAACACGGATTTCCCACGTCAGCTCTTTAAAGAAAAGCGGCTCTCGGCGTCCAAGACCACATCATCACTGGCGTTCGGATCACTCCATCCGGAGGTGAAAATGGCATGCGGCAATGGTGTCGCTTCCCAGGCCCTGAGCAACTGAGCTGGGAGCTGTGCCCTTGGAGGAGGTGGCCCCAACGCCTTGGTGACAGATATTCAAGAACAGATGAAAGAGGAGGACAAGAAGGATTCTAAGGGAAGGGAGGTGGTCCTGGGGGGTAGAGGCGGGGCCCGAGGACTGGCCGGGACTGGGGGTCCTGCTGGCTCGTATCTGAAATGTTGGCTGTAAATGAAACGGGGAATGGGGAAACCTGACCTCACTGTCATTCCATAACCTGCTCCCCTTTCTGTTGAGTTCTGCGCGGGCTTCGGGTCGTAAATCTCCAGGAGCCTCATATTTCCCTGGAATCGCTCACTATTTGGTGTACACATTTCCATGGTGTTCCTCCAGGGCGGGAAGGAGATGGGGCTGGAGGTAGGTGGGAAAGGGAACTTGCCACAGCCTTTCGGGGCTCAGGGGATTTATCTAAGGGCCACCTAGAACTTCAGGCCCCATTGGAGTCGAACTGTGTGGCAGGAAAACTGAGACCTGGCTTCCCCCCAAAAAGAAAACCAGGCATCTCTACGGTGTGAGGATGAAAGAGGGTTCCCAGGCTGTTTGGAAGTAAAGTTACAGAACCACGGCCCCGAACGTGTAAATGAATCAGAAACACGTGTATTAAGTTTCTCATCAAAGTACACGCTGGTTTTAAAAATTAAAGGGAAAGAGAAGGGTCTGGCAGCATGCCTTCCTGGTTTTTTCCAAACCTCCAGTGTCTGAAGACCTGTCAGAGGGATTTGCCAAACCCCAAACATGGCTGGGTTCATCCATCCTTAGCAAAAGCACCAGCTACAGTTTCAAAGTGAAATACCACAAAACCCCCATGAACCAAATTTCAGGTTATACTGAGTTCAGTTGTGTCTGGGATTACACTGGGTGGGGGGCCCGTGACTCTAGGGCTGCTGGGCTTCAAGCCAACCCCACACTGGCTTCTAGGCTTTGGATGTAGGGCCTGACATCTCCCACCCCACCAGGACATTCTGCTGACCTCTGGGTCCTGGGCCAGCCCCTCTGTCCCACAGCCCAGAGGTCTATCAAAGACCGAGCTGCAAGACCAGAGACCAGAGAGGGTGTGAAGAATTCTCCAGCTTGTCTCTACACTCTTAAGCATCTCCTAGATGACTGGAGTTCAGAAGCATTGCTAGAAGCTTCCTGGTACTTAGCTGGGAGAACAGCAGGGGACTTCTGCAGAGACAGGGAGTCTTCTTCCAGATCACTGTCTTTCTTTCCTACTTACCTCAGGGGTCCAGCCCTCACTCTGAAGTGGAGAAAGAAAGGCATTCGAGAAAGCCCAGGCCTGAGGCTCCCTCCACAAGCAGTCCGACCTCTAAGCTAACCTCGAGTACCCTCTTCTACAAAGCCCTCCATTTGTCCTTTGCATTTCAAAGCTGTGTGCATCGAAAGATTTGAGAAGACCTGAAATCCCTTCTCCGGGGAGCCCTCCCTCTTTCCTCTTCCACAGAACTCACTGAGCCTCAGAGGCTTTTCCTAGAATCGTCAAAGGACAACTAGGAGAGGGACATAACAAGGGAGGGCCTCCCAAGTGTCTGAAATAATGAACTTGGACGGCTGGGATTCCTCAGTTCACTTTTCCAAGTGGCTCCTGAATGCAGAAAGAACCCTTCCCACTGCTGCTGTCACTTCCCCCACACTCCCAGGCAGCCCACCCACCCGGGCCCCTTTCCTGGCAGGTGCGTGTCTTTGCTGCAGGAAAACAGCATTTGTCAGCGTCTGGCCAGCTGACCTCCTTTCCCCAAACAGTTATGTGTAGTCTTTGCTGGGAGCCTCTAAAAACACAGAGGCCGAGTGCGTCATGTCAACCTTGGTCATTTCTCTACCTCTGAAGGGTTCTGAGGTTCTGAGGTGTGCTAACGATGACCTCGGCTAATTCGTGTCTTCGCCGCCTGCCCCTAATGTGTGGTTTTCTCCCACAACTGGTTAAAATGACCAATTTTACATCATGTATATTTTACCACAATTAAAAAGGTGGAAAATCTATCGATCTTAGCAAAAAAAAATATATCTATATTTACATATGGATGTATCTGTCTCCTTTCACCCGGGAAGCTTAGCCACACACATCAAAAAGCAGAAGTGGGGTCTCTGAACATTAGTCCTCCCTGTACAGCTGAGGACTCTGGGGCTACCAGGTGAAGGGACTCATCTTGCAGCCCATCAGCCTTTTTATTTTGACAAATGCTTCATGTCAGTGATCCAATTTCACCCTCCCTAACAGCCTGTGGGTAGCCGAGTGGGCAGGGCAGGGCTGACTCGTTTTACCAATGAGAAAAAGGAAGCCCGAAGAAGCCCCACAGGCCGGAGGCCTCAAGGCCAGTGAAGCCTGCAGGCGGCCCTGGGGGACGGCCCTGCCGCCCTGGCCACTCCAGCCCTCCCCTCCCCCGTGCAGGGGGCTTCGGCAGGCCTAGCCAAACAACAAATCAGTGCTTCTGCCTCGGTCATTCTCCCTTCTCCCTCCGAGAGGAGATCCGCAGGCTGGAGGGCGTCCTCGAGTAGGAGCCGAAAGGACAGTTGACAGAGATGGTTCAGGGCCACGGCATCTTCACCCTCCCAGGCCAGGCCCAGACGGGGCGCCCAAGGAGCTCGTGGCCACAGGTTTCTCCAGGGAAGGCCACCTGCCTGCTCGCAGCCTCAGCTCTGGTGGCTGCCACAGCTCCAGTGGCTTCGCACCAGCCTGCGTGGGCTGCCCCCCCACCATCCACACTACTCAGTTTTTTAAACCTACTTGATAGAGATACAAGACACAATCCCGACATCGTGGGCCTTCAAGAACAGCTAACTTGTGTCCACAACACACACTTCCAGTTCCTACTCCAGTGAGATGATGAAGGTATAAGTAAATAATATAAAACAAGTATCTTGTACCCGGAGAAGCTGGCTACCCCCCGTGTCCTACGGCTGATAGCAATTCTTTCAACTCACGACCTGGTCCCACTAAACCACTTTCTAACTCACATTCTTGAGAGAGAGAGAGAGAGAGAGCACAAGCAGGGGGAGCAGCAGAGGGAGAGGGAGCAGCAGGCTCCCCAGCTGAGCAGGGAGCCTGCCTCGGGGTCCCCAGACACTGGGGTCATGACCTGAGCTGAGTGGAAGGCAGACGCTTAACTGACTGAGCCCCCCAGGCGCCCCTCTAACTTGCATTCTTAGTGTGACTTATTCCTTGTTACATTTTGGCTTAACGGTGTAGCTTTCAGGCCAGTTTCCACGTCGGCTTCTTCCGGAACTCTGCAGGAGCAGCAGGGGCCAGACTCACCTGGAATCCAGGAAGATCAGCTTCAGGTCGAGGCTGGCCCTGAACATGAACATGTTACTGTGCAGCTTGATCTCTGTGATGGCGCTGGGCGGCAGCGACTGGCCCACGGCCACCAGCCCCACGATCTGGTAGCACGAGTCGTACAGAGACATGTCCAGCATATACTGCCTGATCTTCAAGTAGCCGCTGCAGTGGATGACCTGGGGAAAGCAGAGGGCAGGGTCAGCCGCCGGCAGCCCAGGGGTCAGGCTGGCACCCATGCCTCCTGGCTCGGGGCCTGCCCGCCTTCTCGAGTGTGCTGGACGATGCCCAGCCCAGCCTCTAGTGAGCTGTCGGGCCAACATGCTGACAGACACCGAATTCACTGCTCAGAAGAAACGGAGCTATGCTTCTTTCTCAGGAAACAATATAATACAACGTAAGGGTTGTCTTATCCAACTGAGTCCAAGTAACTCCACAAGGTACGACTACTACGTAATGGATTTACCCATAATTAACTCATCACCAAGTCACCATTAGACAGCACAACAAAAGTGCCATGGGAAGCTAACCGTTGGTTCCATGATGCTCGCTGGGGTGCCTGTAATGCTCACCCCCTTTCGATGGGACTGGATTTGTCTGTGAACTTGACATTTATGTCACCTGACAAGCTATACCATTCCAATAAATTAAGAATTCTCTCCGTAGAATCAAAAGAATCTTCCTTTTCGTGTATTTCTATTCTGTTTTGTTTACTTCATTTATAACTCAAGATTTTATCCCCCTGTTATAAGCACTAAGCCGGAGTGGCTAGATAGAGACCTCTGATCGTTAGAGCCAAAAACCACGCAGGAGAGAATGTATAGCTCCCATACCTGCTGCAGGAGCAGCGGCGAGAGCCCCCTAGACAGAAACATCTGGGTCCCCGTGCTTGCTGTCTGCAGGTGTTCTTGAGGAGGACCCCCGCCACCTAACCCCCCCCCGACACGGGGCTCCTCGTACCTTGTACCCACTGCACGTCAGGCCTGCGTTTCTTTTCGCCAAGACACACTTCATCCGCAGAAAGAACGACCGCTCTATCTCATACTCTGAAAGCAGGAGTGAGGTTAGGTTGGCCAACTGTCCCACGATGCTTCCCCCGATTTTGTCCCAACAACAGCAATCAATCCCCAGGACCAGACCAGGCAGCCAGAGGCCCCAGCGCAGAATGCCCAGCCCCTGACCTACAGAATTTCTGCCTGTGGCCGGGACCCGGGTGGGGTGGGAAGACTGGCCCAGTCCTGGCATGGCTTCCACGTGCTCCAGAGGCAGGCAGCCAGAAACGTGGCCATGGCAAGAACTCAGGAGACACCAACCTGGGGCCAACGTGAGGACTGTAAGTGCAGTGGGCCCAGCTCCACTTGACACGCTTGTGATCCTCCCTCCCCCTCCCCGGGCAGACACAGAAAAAATCTCCTTGGCCAGCCCTGGGGTGGAGGCCTGTGTTGGCCAGGAAGGCCCAGAAGCATCTGACTTCCTTCGGGGTAGAGGATACTGAGTCAGGGCTCACAGCACAACCCTCTCCCCAGCAGAGGGAGGCAGTCACAGGGCACCTCCTGCCAGCTGTGCCCATGGGCACCGAGACTGCCTGAGACTGCCCGAGACTGCCACGGAATGGGGAAGAGAACCCAAGAGACCCACTCGCTCGGCCAGATCAAAGCTTTTGCCCTCACCTATAGCCCCACTCTGACCACCCTTCCTTTCTCGATGACTCTGACCCTCCCCATTCAGTCTTTCCCTGGCTAGCCTGAAGGCCTCACCCACCAATCTCCGACCTCACTATTGCAAATGCGAGCGAGTCCCCTAAGGAAACACCCTATGCTTCAGTGAGCAGATGCCAGTTCTCTGGAATGATGTGTCCATGCCCCTGGGTAAGGGTGAGGTCACTCCACTCCTAATAAACAGCTACTTGGTGGCAGTTAATAAATTAATTTTTAAAGAACGGTTACCATTAGGAGTGGAGGCAATGCCCCCTGCCCCTCCACAGGGGGAGCAAGGGAATCACATGCCAGGCGGCCACATTTACCTAAAATTTGTCTGCAGTAGGCCAGGGTCTGCAAGGCATCAGGCTTTTCGGTAACACACCTGCCTGTCTGCACCATTTCCAGCTACACACTGAGGTGTGGACGCTCAGGTCTAAACACCTTCACCCAGTAACGAACCATCCAGTTTGGAGAAAGCCAAGAGCACAACAACCATGAAGCAGCAAGGCGAGCTCAGATGCAGAAAGCCAGCTCCGTGGACGAGAATCCGGGGAGCAGTCCCAGCGCCTGCGAACCTCAGACCTTGCACATTCAGATGGCAACTCCACCTCTCCCAGACCTCGGTGCTTCTCGTGTGTGGTTGCTACACCTCAGGCATGAACCCCACGGGGACTGGGATTGGAAGGGCCTCGTGATATTCCTAAGACATGGTTGCTGTCATTTTATAAACACTTAATTTAAAGCCATGACATGGAAGAGTGACGTGAAACCAGAGCTTGTAGGAGAAAGTCCATTCCTGTATAACTAACACACTGTGGAACTTTCTAGAACAATAATAACACAATGGTCTCAGGACTTCTCTAAGATTCCTGTGGCCTTTTCCAGCCTTAAACAATCCCGCAGTGAAAGCATGAGACTCAGGTACACTATTCCCCACACCCCCCAGCCCTCAATTTGATAGAAATCACTTCTTCTGAGCTTATCCATGTGCACTGATGTGGTCAGACTGTTTGCAAGGACTTAAGAGTTACAGACTACAGTGGGGAGCCTGGGTGGCTCAGTCAGTGAAATGTCTGCCTTCTGCTCAGGTCATGATCCCAGGGTCCTGGGATCAAGTCCCGTGTTGGGCTCCCTACTCAGCAGGGGGCCTGCTTTTCCCTCTGCACCCTGCCCCCCACCGGCTCGTGCTCTCTCTCTCAAATAAATAAATAAAATCTTTTAAAAAAATAAAGAAGAGTTACAGACCAGAGCTACAAGGAAGCCCCCACCTCATCTCCGAAACCAGCACAGCAGTCTCTGTCCCTGATGCGGAAAAGTGAGACGCACAGTGACCACGTCTGAGGCTGAGAACACGGGGGCCCCAGAGCTGCATCTGCAGGTGGTTTTAAAGCTGAGTGTGCTCTTTGCAGTCTCTCCTTCTGGCCTTAGAACGGCCCCTCCCAGGAGGAGGCAGTGAGAGAGGAACTCAAGCTTTTCTCCGGCCGTCTACCTCATTCGACCATGCTTCATGGCTCTCCTTTCGCATTCTGTTCTTTGGGGAATTTTGGCCACGCTGGGGCTACCATAGTCCACAGCAGACAAGAGACCCCTTGAGCAACATGCTGGTTGGTCTCATTGGACAGTCAGAGAGAGGGAGTTACAGGGCCGGCGGCCAGAACAAATTCGTCTTCCCAGCATGCACTGCAACCGCAATTTGGGGAGTCATTTGGGTAATGATGTGTGCCACATCGTCCACCAAACAATCACACCACATCATGTCCTGACACACGCTTATGGAGGTAGGACCCCAATCTATGCGTGTCCAGTAGTGGGACCGTCAGGTGGAGGATCGTGTCCCCACGTGGAGACAGGCCAGGGAGGTGGACCTGCCTCCGTCTAGACCAGGGCTTCCTAACGGATTCGTGCCGTGGCACAAAAGCCACAGATTCCTACCTGGAATAACATCCTCAAGTGCAGAAGATAAAAATATCTGAGATCACAAATGGAGCCAACTCTATTGAAAACAGTTACCAAAATAGGAAAATAAGTGGTGATTTGGTTACAAATGTGCTGCTTTATTCACACATTAAATAACAAGAGCCTGCAGCCGGCCTTGTAACTCCTGAAATTTCTAAGTAGCGATGAGCGTTAAGTGGTAAGTTTAAACACCTGTGAGAACTGCAAAGTGAAATGAAAATGCCTGTGACTCTCGTTGTTGGCAAAGCCACGGGTAAGAGTGAGAGTAAAGTGGCCTAGTGTCCATTATCTATAAGCCAAGGAAATGCTACCTTCCAACCAGACAGAAAAAGGTGTAATTCTCCCCGTGCAGTTTCACAGACCCCCTGAGCTCTATGGGGGACCCTCTGGTTAAGAAGCCCAGGTCTCGACCTGTGTCCCTGTATTCTAAACCAAGATCGCATTAGGGAAGAAGGCTTTGACCCCTTTACTTTACCTTCTACCAATGCCTATCATGGTCTCTGGCACCAGAAATGGGATCAATAGTGTTGCCTCGAAGGACAGAGGCATAAACGCAAATCCCCCACACTGTGTGTTTGCTGGAGAGGCCCAGCTGGGCAGCCCCAGTCACGCTTCCCCTTGGCAGCATGGGGAGCAAAACCCTCGGATCACATCGAAGAGCTTCGTCTGGTTTTCATTCTGGTTTCTTTTCATCTGGAGGAAATACCTTGGAGCAGGTGATGGTGAAGTGGCTGGTGGGCCGCAAGGACAGCTGTCATCTCATCGTGGTCGGAAGGATGGATGTACTCATAAATACTGTTGCCGGTGAGCTCCACCTGCCACAGAGGGAAGGGAAGGGTCAGAAATCCCCTGGGGGCAGCCCGGGGGGAGGGAGGGGAAGATGCACGATAGGTACGCACAGCATGGGACAGAGCTTTGACCTCTGCTCACCACGCACACCTTCTCCCCACGCAGAAACACGTGTCTTTTTTCAAGCAGCGCTCTGAACCGTCTCCCACGTGGGGACGTGAGCTGAAAGCCGAGACAGTCCTGAGCAGGAGGAACTGGGACGGGAAGGACGAAAAGGTGAGCCGTAGAGGTGGGTGACCCTCAGGGACCGGGCAGCATCCTCTAGACAGGAGGCAGCTTACAACGGACTGGAGCCAGGGCCTGGCCCTCCACCCACACTCCTGTGCTGCGTTGAGGGGCCTGGCCAGCCGGGAGACCAGCTGCCAAGTCCAGACTGTGGTCCCTACGAGAGCCATGTCCTCTCCGAGGCTGAGCAGCTGGGAGCCATGGGGGCTCCGCTGCACTTGGAGAGGGCTCGCACTCCGACAAAGGCCCCTTCTCCGTCAGCTCTGAGCTGCGCCCCTCTGGCACCGCCAGGCCTCTTTCACGTTGCCAGAACCGTGTCCCTGGCCTTCTGACTCCGAGATGACTGGCTCCCCAATGGCTCCCGCCCACGGGTGTGGCGGGGCGGCCTCGTGACCTGTGGGAACGTTCGGGCCCACTCCAGACAGCCACGTGGCACGGTGGGTATTTCCGGGGGTTGCGACCCCAGCACTGGGACACCGCCTACTTCCAGGCACACCCTGCAGAGGACACGAGGGCAGGCCTAGAGCCCACGTGCGTGTTGCACAGGACCCTGCTTTGCAGGGACGGGCGTCTCTAGGAAAACACCAGCATTAGGACCTTTCCACAGAGATTCCTGCTGATTCGACGTCTAACCTTGAGAACGTTTCTACTGCTCTCCCAAACAGAAGTGCCATGCATGATAGGGGAGGTTAGAGAGTGGCGAGACCTGGACACCCTGACCTGTCATCCCAAGATGGGCAGTGCCATAGAATGTTCCAGAGGCTATGACCATCAGAAGGGCCTTCTGAGCAGCGGTGGCAGGACCCTGTTTTAGAGATGCAATGGTGCAGACGAGAACAGTGAGTCAGGGCACCCAGGATTGCCCAGGGCACTGACGGCTCTTCCACCACAGGCGGCAGGAGCCCTGGAGCCCAGGGGAGAGGACACTGAAAGCGCATGAGAAACTGCCCTTGGGTGGCAGGGGACCGTGGGCAAGTCTGACTCAGTCTTCCTCAGCTCTGCCCCACGGGGAGAGGGCAAGCTAAAACAGCAAAGGCAGGCTTGCGAGGGCCTTGTCCCCAACCACCCCCTTGTTATTTTTAAGCGTGTCGTGCCTTGTGTTTTGTTGGGAGGCTCACTGGTCTCAGAGCGGAGACAACACGATCTCCTGTCAAGGGGCAGTTCTGACCGGGCCACCTCACGCAGCAGGACAACCGCAGCCAGCCAGTTTAATGGACAAGTTCTCCTGGGAGCCACTGTTCCAAATTGGCATCAAGGCCATCGGCTCCTTCCCTGGGACCCAGCGGCCACGCAGGGGTGAAGCAATTTACCCCGCTCCTCTGAGCCAGGTCTTCCCATTTGTTAAGACGTAGGAGTTACCCTTTTATTCAGAACAAATTACGTTTCTGGCCTGCTAAGTAATCTTGTCCCTAAAACAGCTTTCGCAGTTCTGTTTTCTGCATTATTCATGGAATGTTTCTTGCCAATACTATGCCAACAGAGGAACGGAGAGAATCCTGTCACAGAGAGCCTCCCTACGTCCCCCCTTGACCCTAAAGGGGATTTGCCTATGACCAAAGTTATTACGCGAGCTCATTAAAAACAATAAGGATTAAGAACTAAATAGTCTTCTTTCCAATAATTTCTGTTCATCCTTAAAAAATTTCAATAAACCAGCAAGTGCTAAGTCACCCATTTGGGACAGGACCATGTCCTCTTCTCTGAAGTCAGTGATGGAGATCCTTCTTGAAGCTCTGTCAGATGGAGAGGGACAGAGGCTAACCGATAAGGGAGCTGTTGTTGTGTTTCTTTAATCGATTCACAATTTCAACAGCTTATTTTTAAAACGAAAAAATAATGAGATAGAATTTTTTGTGCGTGGGCCTATCATTTTTCCCTTACTCGTGTTTTTAGGGGAAAAAAATGAGCATTCTGGTTTGCTCCAAGTTCTTAATCAGAAAAAAGTACCCCATGTCTTTTTGGAGAAAGTATATTTATATGCTTGCAATAACGCTTGCAACTGTCCTTACAGGGATTTGATTCGTGTTTTAATCCCAAAGTAGCTTCATCTGTCTTCAAAGACCCCATTCTCGCCACATGCATTTGGAGACTGAGAAGAGAGAAGGTCCATGAATTAAGAGGCTTGATTTTCTGAATCCTTGGTTCAATTATAAACTCCAAGGCTGTCCAGGAAGTAAAATGGTCTTCAAATAACGGAAATGTTTTTAAAGAACAAATTTTGGAATGATAAAACAGTGCTGACCTTGACTCAAAATTATGGTTGACATGGTGTTTCCTGTATTTACATATCTATTCGTGCTTTTGAATGGTTGAAAGAAATGTGACTACCTCACCAAAAAAAAAAAAAAAAAAATTAGGGTTGTCGCTATAAAACTCCCCAGGTCTCATACATCAACCTTATTAAAACAGACCCTCAATATGATATTTTAGTATTTGTAAAACCCTGCTAACTACAAAATGAATTGCTTTCCTACTAAGAGCGTTTTTATGTTTTGCTGAATAGCTTTCCTTCCTGCCAAGAAAACTGCATATGATAAATACAGCACTAAATGGATATATTCTGGGTCGGAAGAGGAAAGTCACCGAGTACTCTGGAAACACACATTACTCTGCTTTGGGTGTTTTGCTGACTATGGTAAATTAAGCATTTAAAAAAAAAGATGGTTTGGATTTCAGAGTTCAAGTTATGTCAACAAACATAAAACGCTGTCCTTTCTCTTTATTTCAAAAGTGAAAGGATTAGGTCTTATGGCCCCAAACAATGCCATGGCTATTTTTACGGCTGTGGTTCCGGCCACAATCTCAAATATTACGCTTTCCTTTATATGTCTCATAAATGGCTATTTCACACATACCTATAGTTATTTTAAAATTTATATTAGTTACCTAGATGCTATATAAGGTTTGCGACTTTGGTGAAGAAATTTAAACCACAGGGATACTTAAAAGAGTCTGTGGAAATACACAGCAGGTATACAGGGCTTTTTTCCGTCTTCCAATATAAAGTAAGTTAATTACATTAACCAAAAAACCACGGAACTAACCATCTAATAACCTTGTGTGGATAAAGAGTGCTTCCCAACTCTACCTCTTCCAAACAGATCTAAATTTGACTACATGAATTATTACATATCATCTGTATGTGCACACACCAAGTGGAATTTTCAAGCCTGTAGCCTGACTCTGGTGGAGATAACTTGCATTTTGTGGTCGTCTCTGTCACTCTTTGGTCCGAAAGTCCGACAGCAGGGTTCACCAGGGTTACTAATTTAAAAGCAAAAATAATACACTCTGCCAGATTTCTCACTCCAACACTTGTTTTAAAAAAGTTCGATAAAAGGCTTTGAATTAGGACGGGTCTATAACACATAAAGAATGATTTTTATACTCTCGAATAGATCATTCAGATAGTTCTCTAGGTAGTGCAGATTAAAAGAACACAAAAAACAAAAAACACCACCACTTTGCTGTGAATTATCGCACAATTATGACAAACCTAGGAGCTTAGGTTCCCCAGGAGCTGCTAAGATCGAGTTTAACCCTGAATTAATGTGAAAGATGTTGTTACTTAATGAGATAATGTCACTGAGGGTAATTGAAAGTTCTTGGAACACAGAAGGACACGATGTAAATATAAGCTATTAGTACTATCATTTTTCATCAGAAAATCTGTTTCAAGGGTTACTCGGCCTACTGGATAGAATTTTCTTAACACTTTCATCTCTGAGGATTTAAAAAAAAAATCCTTAAGCCTATTTTAATAAAGTTTTCATGTTTGACATATTTGCCTGACTTCTTACTACTAATGAAAATAATCTAAAAGGGACAAAAAAAATTTTTTTAAAGGAGAAGCTGGGTATTTGACATACTATTTAATACTTCATTTTACTACTTAAGTAAAGGAGACAGAAAAAAATACACATTGTGATTCTGCCTAGACTTCCTTCTTCAGAGTTAATCCTGAGCAGGAGACAGATTTGAGGGAAAGGTTTGTTGTTGCTTATTTAAAGAGTTCAGCGTGGAACACTCCCAGACACCAACGAGGGCTCGCATCTGCATTAAAGTGTTTTCGTAGCTGGAGACTGATGGTGAGACAGTCCCGCCAAGAGATCAGGCGGAAAAAAAAATTCAGTCGCTCTACACAGTTTGATTTATCTTTTTTTAAACGGACACTTCTCCCGGCCGGCAACATATAGACAAAAGGCATCTCGACAACATTCTTGAAAATTGATGGGGTGTAGAACTCCCTCCCCTTTCCAAATTAGGACACCAAATTTTATTTCTGCGTTATGACCAAAAGGAAATATTATTTTAATTGGGGTTCTGCTGAGGTTTCCTTTTGTAGAGTTCATCATGAACAGCAGACGGATTTGTCGCCTATCCAATATTTTGTTCATTCTTAATTATTGTGCTCATAAACGGTCAATTTCATTTCCCACATAAAAAGAGAAAAATGACAGAGAGGGAGTTGTAGGATGCTAGACTGAGCAGCCTGACCGAATGCACTGGAGTCCTGGGATGTGCGCGAGGCCTTATGATGTACCAGAACATTCCACGGGGCTAAGGGCCCCGATATGTGCCCACCACAGGACACTATTTGAAGCAACTTTTGTGCTACTGGAAGTATAGTTCTAATGAAACTATGGGGACACTTGGCTTTTGCGTAGCTCCCTATTATTTATAAATCACATAAAATGGGCACTTTGATATAGTTCTTACCACAACCCTGAAAGAGAGGTAGAGTAGGCAGGATCTTCTTATTTAAGAGATGGTTCAGAGAGGCTAAGTACCTGCTCTATCAGACAATGAAAACCATATAACTGGGCATTCCCCTTTTTGCTTTGACTGCCAGGGAGCTCAGATCTAAATGTAATATCTGAAAAGAGTGACTGTACCTGTTTGATCTTTGTCCAGTCTTTTTTAAAGGAGGTGAAATGTTTTATCTTATTTGTGACATTATTATAAGACTAACCAAAGGTTCAATAAATTACAATAGAGAATCAAGTAATCTGCTCAAAATCATTCAGCCACAGATAGAATGAGGGCTAGAAACCAGACTGGTTACAACTAAAGGGCCTTAAATAACTCTAAATAGGGCAAGCTAGAAATTCAGAGCATAACAACGTTGGAAAAATATATAAATAGTACATTTCATGTCCCCAGCAGTATTTCCCGTTCTACTACTAGACTAATACCATTAGTCCTGGAAGTATAAGAACCAAGCCTTAGCAAATCTTAGCTGGGAGACCTGGTTTCGTAAAGGAAGAGAAGAGGAAATGCAAAATAATTTTAATATGAGATTCTCTTTAAAGGACGTTACTTAAGAAGCCCGGGCACAGAAAGCCCTTTGGGCGTGGATAAGGATATACACACACTGGAAGAGAAGGCTGTAAACGAATGGCGGGTCTAAAAAATGCATTCCTAGAAAAAGAAAAGGAATACACCAGATGCAGGTTTCCAAATTGGTAATTTCGTTTTTCGATGAAAAAACCCCAGCCCCGTTAATTGGCATGTTTTATTTTGGCTTAACTACAGAGCGGGCTAGTGCGATACAGATCATTCATCTGCCTCCTGGGAGCCCATTTCCTGTCCCTAATTAATTCTACTGTGTCTTCAGTCGTGATGAAAAAGAGCACTCTGATAAGTCACAATATAAAGAAACATTTAATCCCTAGATGTATAAAAAAAATGTGACTTTTAGAACCTCAATCCACGCTTGTTAAATCAGAAATGTGAACGGCCACAATCAGACTCCTCCCCTCCCCCCATTCGGAGGAGCCCAGACAGCAGCCAAATTCTCGCCCAAACCCTTGGCTTGACCCGAATAGATAAAGCTGAGCGCACCTCTTTCTTTTACGGGACGAACCCCTTTTTAGAAGACAGTTCCAGAAAAATCGGTCATATTTAAATGTTCTAGAGAAAACAGGACCTTGCTGTGCAAAACAGTAGTAAACTGAGTTTTATGAGTTTCTATCACAAGCATATAAAATGCTTTACTGAAACGACCACTGAACTGGAAAAACTCAGGAAAAATTACCCTGAATTCCATGTGAACACTCATAAATCTACCCCCCCCTTCTCTCTCCCCAAAGCACAGTCTGCATAAAATCCATGTTCAACATCAGTTTTCCTCTCGCTTTCATGGCCACTCACAATACCACGTGCAGCCCAGCAAGCTTGGACTAAAAATCTCCCTTTGTGAAGCTCTTGTTAGTGGCAGAGTGTTACTGTATAAGCGGGGTCCAGGCAGTCAGACAGAATCTCAGAACAAAGCTGCCTGTGGCACAGATATACTGGTCATTAATCCCGAAGGAAAAAGAAAGTAAAACGGGAAATGTAACATGAAGAAAAGCTCTGCGGGATGGCCTAAGAAGATGATTTTGCAACTTTGGATTATTTCATACACAAAAGCAGGCGCTTGAACAGAATCATTTACAAGTTGGGTGAGACAGCCGGTCAAGATCCGCCAACGCTTACTTTTACATTTTGATATTTTGGTTGTATATAAAATTAGGTAATACCTACCTGCGACAAGCCCAAATGTACAGAAGCTGTTTCTGATATATACATGATTTTGCCGTCGGAGGCTACCACGAAAACAAATCCATCCAAAGTCTGTAAAAGAGAGTGCCAGGGTGAGAGGTGATAGTTGTACGGTAGAGTGAAATCTCGTAATCGTACTGCCCCTGAAGTGGAGGGATGTATAGAACATTGTCATCCATACATAGTTGTTAAATGCAAAAACGAGCCCAGGGCCATACGAAAGAGTCCAGGTTATAACACTGAAGGTTTAATTCCTGGGGCCAGGCTCTCAAATGCTTTTAAAGCACTTTAAAAACAATCTTACATCCCCATCACAAAAATCATGCAAAACACTTGAGAACCCCTAACATGCTCAGTTTAAATGCAGTAGCTTTATTGTTTACAGTTATTTTAGCACTTAGCACAAATCCGGAGTTCTATGGTACTTAGGGGGAAACCGACCACTATATAGACCATTTTATGTCATAATTGGCAGTCCTTTCTACCACTAGGACATACGCTTTATTTGCCACAATTTTCTAGTTACCCCTAAGTACCATTTGAATAATAAATTCCGAACACTACCACTCCCCTGAAAATAAAATACCTGGTTATTTTAACAGACTATGTCTACAGAATTAACTACTTAGAATTTGCAAGAGATCAAATAACCTTTGCAAAATTCAAGGAGAAAAAGTATCAATTTCTGAAAAATTAAAACTACCTAAATGATATTGCCTAAGTTGGCTAGCCCTCATAAAAATAAAGTAAAATTTTAAGAGCTAATGAAGACAAATAAAAAGGTAATGATTATATTTATATGTGGCGAGGATAAAAAGACTAAATTATTTTTGAAAAAGGAAACTGCATTTTTATTTACCCATTCATATTTTAGATCCAGAACCAAAGAAAAGCAATAAAGTTGGTGAAAGATCCGTACAACCCACAATGCAGCCCCCATAAAAAATATTCCAAATCAATTTCTGGCCACAAATTCTATTTTTACAGCATGTAATTGAAACCAGATTACCTTCGGTTTTTCTAAATCTGCCCCCTCTTTGGAGGGGGGCCTACAAAGAATGTAGAAGTGAAACTTGAAAGATATCCTTACATTCTGCTGTCTCAAATACAGTTTTACTGTAAAAATCCTTTGCCAACTAAACTATCATCACCCTAACCTATGCTGAGGTTGAAATCAACATCTTGATTGTAAGCCTTACTTTCTCGTTTCTAACTCAGCCACAAAATATTTTCCCATCTAAATTCCGTTTCAAAAATATAAACTATACAGCAATTTCTAAAGTTATAAGCGTTTTGGCACATTTTACACTCTTGCTTAACTCCGAAATCATTAAAGAGATACATTTATTGAAACGGTATCTGACAGCCATACGAGAAAAAAAAGAAAAAAATGATCATAATTAGATTCTGAAAGTTGCCAGCAGTAGCTAAAAAAATAATATCCTTAATGGAAAATGTTGGCTATGCCTTCGTAGCTTCAAATGACCTAATTCGCTTGAATGTGTATTAACTGCAAACACGCCCATCGCACAGCATTCGGAATTAAAGACATGTACAGTGGAGGAACCGAGGCGCGTTGACCATGCCGGCCAGGTTTTCACTGAGTTGTCCCTGACGTTAGTGTCACTTATAATATGTAGGACTATCAAACAAGCAAAACCCGGCGCACCGAGCTGGAAGTGAGCAAGGGGGTGAGCGCAGGGCGCGGGAAGGACTCCAAGAGCGCCATTTCCCTGCCTGGCTACCCCATCGTTTGCTTTATGCTCGAAAAGCTTCAGGTTTCGAAAATTCTCCGGGATCTTCTCTTCCCCAGAGCATGCATTAAAAGGGGGGGGGTGTCGTACTAGACATCTGGGGAAAGGGGTTTTGAAAAGATCCGCTTTTTTCGAAATGCGGTGCTCTTGGCTGACTCGCTGACCCAAGTCATTGAGTACTGCCGCCAACATTTTTTTTTCTTTTAAAGAAAACACAAAATAGAAGGAGGAAATGCAAAACAGCTCTTGGTAAGCATTTTTCGATGGCAGAGACAAATGACGGGCGGGGGGAATGAATCGGGTCGTTGATGAGGCTCTGTAAAGGGCATTTGAAAATTCGGAGACAAGAGGCGTTGCTGTCCCCACCTAGCGCCAGCCTCCGACTTGGAAATGGCCGGTCGGGGGCACGCTTACCCGGCCAGAGCCACAGACACTGCAGGCGAAATCCCAGGCCAGGAGCGGTTTACCAACCGTGGATTAAATGACTCCAACCTGAGGGCTATAAGCGGCTGACCACAAACCAAGCAAGGGCTCCCTCCGTGAGCCAGGTGACTCCGGAGGCAGCACCAGGTCATGACCTGGAGCACTCAAGAGCTGGAGGACTTGGGTTGAACCAGGCTCTAGCACGTGCTGTGTGACCTCTGGCATGCTGCTTAACCTCTCTGTGCCTCAATTTCCTCCTGAAAAAATGGAGTTCAAAGCAGAACCTACTCTAGGTGGGTGATGACGCACAGTAAGATTTAGAACAGAATCTGCCCCGCAGTGAACCTTCAATAAATGCTGTTAATATTCTATTATAGATGCTGTCTTTCTTTTATTGCACCCCCTCCAAACATACACGATTGTCAAAGGCTTTAGAACTGCCACACTCTGGCTCAGAGCGTTGGGATCGTTCTTTCTTTGGCTCAAGCGCCTGGCACAGCATCTGGCACAGAGCAAGCGCTCCATAAAAGTTCGCTAAGGGAAGTAAGGTTGGAAAGAACCGCGCGCCCACGGGTGTCCTTAGGCCTAGGTCTCGTGGGCTACTGAGTACTGGGACTGGGACACGGCGAGAGGCGGGGTGGGGGTGGGGCTGGCCGGACCTTCCTCTGGGAGCCGAGTCCAGCCCCAGTCCTGGCCTCCAAAGAGGATGCATGGAAGGTGGGTGGGGAGGTAGCCAATTGCCTCGAGGTCCAGAAGCTGTCTCTCCCCTCAGCGACTTCTGCAGCCTGATGGTGGCCTAGGGATCCACCCAGGGCTCCTTGGGGAAGGACATCTGGAGACTGGGGTCGCGGGGTCAGAAGGGAGCCCCCTTCCGGTGCTCTGCCGGGTGCAGGTCGGCGCCTTAGGCGGTGTCTGCGCTCCTCCCCCCACCCCACCCCCGCAAAAGAGGCTTTACCTGAAGCAAGTGCGATCCCAGCTCCTTGGCGACGCTGTCCAGGGGCCCGGCGCGGCTCGGCTGTCCCCACGCGTCTCCTAAACCTGGACGGGGGGAATAAAGCGAATCAGTAAAGGGCACAGCCGACCGAGAGGCCCCTACGTCCGGCAGAGCACGCGGAACCTCCGCACCGCGCGCCCGGGCCAGCGGGAATCCCGAGAGTACCCCCTGCCGCCTCCGGGGACCCGCAGGCCGTAGCCTGTGTTCTCGCCACCGCCCCTTTGCCCTGGATTAAAGAGAAAAAAAGGCCAGAGAAGATATTCCCTCCGAGGCCTTGGGTCCAAGCGTCCCCAGTACGCGCTGAGCTGGCCAGGACCATAGCTCCCGTGGGTCGCCCACGTGCTCACGGCTCTGAAATTGCCGTTTTATTTGAAATGCCATAAAGTAATCTAATCTGCTTTGAAATCGGCCATCTTCGAAGCCAAACGGGGATATGGATATCGATTTGACCTGTAAATATTCCCCCAAGGACCCTTCCTCACTCCCTCCCTTCACTGTGTCACGGGCAACTATGCATTTTCCCAAAGACAGGCCCAGATGAAAAGCCCTAACCATCCAGGAGGCAGCTTTTCCTGCATAAAAACAGACTTTTTTTTTTTTTTTTTTAACCTCCCCTAATCCCTCGCACTCCCCAGCCCTCCCTGGCTCCTCGGGAGCGCCATCCCCCTTTGGATCCTAGTGCTCCAGCTTGGGAAGGGTTTACCTGGGGCCTTCCCCAGGGCAAGCTCCAACCCTCCCCACCCCACCCCACCCCCCAGGTATGGCGAGGGATCGGGGAAGGCAGTGGGAGTCTTCCAAGATAACTGGAAGGTATCTGTTGGCACCTAATAAGGGTTCCCCAGTTCTTAACTGCCCCCTAAGATCTCCTGCTTCTCCCCACCACCTCCCTGAAGGTCACAAGTGTTTCAGAAAGTGCACCAGGGGAAAGGTGGCCCTGCTCAGTGACGCCTCCTCTCTTGTATCCCCAGCTCAGCTGCTGTGACCCCAGAAATCCCAAGCTTTCTTCTGCATATTCGGGAGAAAGTAGGACAGCCGGGTGGGGTTTCTGAGCTAAGTGCCGGGTGGAAGAACCCTCAGCGACGATCTGGAGTCCTTCTGCTGTGGGCCTGGCCAGCAACTGTCCAGTTAGCGCCACCACCCAGGCGCGAGGTGGAGAAGGCCGGTGACTGCGCGCCCCATTGGCTCCAGCGGAGAAGGCGGCCCCAGGCTCCAGGTCCACTCGTGCACCGTCCACCCCTGGCTGCGACCCAGGTGGGGTGAGCTGTGGGTCCCGCTGCTGGCAAGTCCGGCCTCCTCCCTTCCACCCAGAACTGCAGGCCAGACCCACCCCTGCCCACTGCGCGTGCGGAGCATGGGACTCCGTGAAGCCAGAGCGGGACGCGTGAAATGGGGAATCACGCCTAGTCTCAGCGAATTTGGGGACCATTCCTGGGATCACAAAACTCCCCCAAACGGGCTGCGGCGAATGGGTGGCCTGGAAAGTCTCTGAGTAGGCCCTCTGGGTCTGTCCCAGCGCTGTTCCCGCTGGTGTCAGGAATCTCAGTTCTGGAGGCCTCCACCCCGAGGCTGAGGGAGCCACTTGGCCCCAGAGCACCTCGCGCCTGGGGGCCCCCCATAGGCTTTGGAGACCCTTTCCTGCAAACTCTGTTCACCAAAAAAAAAAAGGATGATCTTTAATTTCTCCTCCTAGGCTGTAGGAATTGGGGGCTTATCCCGGTCTCCCCATAAGGAAGTGGCTAAATTCCGCATATCCTGGTCCCCCAAACAGGATCGCAGCCCCTCAGCCTCGACCATGTGATCAGAGGTGTCTTCTTAACCCCAGGAAATCACTGCCTGCCCAATTTCCCTTCGAAGGGTGACCACAGTGACCATAGTAGGGCACCAGTGGCTCGCACCAGCAGGTCCTCCCCCTGCTCGGGATGGCTTGGTGGGGTAAACGTTTACTCCATTAAGGAGAAATAGAAAGAACCAAAATTTAAAAACCCTGGGACTTGAATGAAAAAAGAATTTAATAAAGACCCAGGAATCCTGATTTCTGAAAATGTACAACTGTGCCCTGGTCTCTGTCCTTTACCCAACTCCTGGGTCCTTTCTCTCGTTTGCACCACACTAGCCGTCGCCTAGCGTGGGAAAAGTGAACTTGGCCTCCCGCATTAGGCTTCTAGCAGTGTCCACAAACAGCTGACCTGGGGAAATCTGTACCTTTGGGAAAGGTGCAGACCCAAACCAAACTTTCCTGCCCAGCTCTCCCAAAAGCTTTGTGGAAGGTTCTGGCCTTACATGCAAAAGTGCTTTGGGTACACAAGACAATTGTTCATTTAATTCAAACACCCGGATACTTCAAAAGAGCCTGTTCTCTTATATCATTATAATTTTCCTATAATTTCCTGACACCTCTGCTTTGCTGGTAGATCTTTGGTCGGAATGCCTCTTCTGGACCCAGCCCTCGGTGTTGGGGGTGACAGACAGGTTTCCCCTCAAGCATCCTTGCCCCCATGCCATCTCAGCCCAGGCAATGGTGCTGCCCGCTCTTGCATTAGAAACCTCTGTGGGTGAGACATTTTCACTCCACCCATAAAAATCTACTTTGGGCTGAACGCAGAGACTAAATAAGGTAGGGTTTGTAACGCGAGCCAAAAATGGTCTTGGTATGGTAAAGCCATATATGTCCCCCCCAAAGTGAGGTGCTGGGCATGTGGCCCTTGTCTGGACCTAACAAAGGGCTTTATTTGTTTGAGAAAAGAGGGGAGACAGGTAAGACTGAGTTAAGCTCCTCCAAGGTTATCAGTGGCTGGTGGCCTACCTCTCCTGATCCTGGGAACACCCACCTTCCACTGACTGTGGGGGGAGCAGCCGGATGGTGGGGAGCACCCCAAGCCTGGCCTGGGGTTCCTCTGCCAAGGTTTGCTATCCCAATCGCCCTACATGTGTCAGCAGGGAAATCCACTGGAGACTCCCTGCTCCTGAGAATTCAAACGGCCAGGTCATTTGGGGGAGGAGGTCAGCCACTGGGTCAGAGGGAAGGGGGGCCAGGAATCCCCTTTCCCCTTCTGCTTCTGAGAGTTTGTGGGTACCTGCACCTTAGTATCCACACTTGGCTATTTGGCTGATTGGCTGTTTGGTTTAAATCTTACCAGGCTCTCCTGCCACTGAAGCTATTTAAATATGGTCGCTCCTCTCTGGGTGCTCAGTTAGTCAGTCAACAAACAGCTGTTAAACACCTGCTGTGCAACCCCAGAGAAAGGGTCTGGAGTTTGGTAAGAACTCCTGGGATGGACAGCGGTTTCTGGAAGGTAGCCTTTGGTATCTGACATGGTGACAAGAACACTCCTCGCAGGGAGGGATCTTGTGAAAACTAAATGGGGTAAATAGGGGACCATCTGACCCTGTCACCACCCGTCTGTGGAAATTTGGATCTGGGATTGAGAAAAAACCAGGACAGACCTTTCTGGAGCTCCGAGGGGACACAGGAGGATCTCCCCTCCTTCTGCCTCCACTCTTCCCCGCTTAAGATGCCACCTGGCCCAGCCTGGATGGTCTGATCTCCAGCAAGTGCCCTGACCTCTAACCTTTATTTCACAACTCTAAAGTGGGGGGTTTTGTGGGATTAAATGAACTAAACCAGAGGGTGCTGAGCAAAGCGCTGGGTCCCCTGGAAGGCGGTGGTGCGGCTACAGCCTCCGTCCAGCCTTCTCTTGCCTTCCCGCGCCTTCCCTGCCTCCGGAACCTCTCCTCCGCCTCCCCTCCCCCAGTTAATAGCCTCTTGCGGGGGAAGGAAGCGTGTTATTGGGGAGCGTGGCCTCTTGCGAATCGTGGGCCATCTTCGGACACAAGGTCACACTGGCTGACTGCAGACTGCTCCAAAATCAAGAAGGGTGCGCGGGGAACTGAGGTGGGAGTTCAGGGCCGGCTGCCCGGCTTCTCCACCGCGACCCCCCCCCCCACCCCGACGCAAGGGAGCCGGCGGGGACTGCCGGTCGCCCCGCGGGTGTTTACAACCCGGCTTTCGGAGCATTACCAGCCGCGGGGGAGGCAGGCTCGGGGCTCGGGTCCAGGGCTACCGGGCGTCGCGCGCCTGGGCGAGGTTGTAACGCGGGAGTCGGGGGCCGGGCTGCCGCCTCGCCCTCTAGGGGAGCCCAGAGCTGGCGCTTCTTCCTCCCTCGGCTCCAGGACCCCGCAAACGGTCACGGTTCTGGGGTTCTTCCGAGCACTTCGGCTTCCGGCCTTGGAATGCTTCGTTCTGTCCGGGGTCCCCGAGAAGCCCGGCTTTTGGGCCCTTTTCCAAACCCACGGTCGCACAGCGGGCCGGGAACAGAGTGTGAAGGGGGGTTGGTGGGGACGCCCCAAGAAGGCCTCGCCGGGCCCGGCCGCGCGGGGAAGGGAGGGGGCTTGCAGCCTGGCCTCGCCTGGCCGCCCGCCAGAGTACGTGTTCAGACAACAGACGCGAGGCCCGGGGCCCCCAACGCCCAACGCGGAGACCTCGGAGGCTGGGACCGAGGCCCGGCCGCGGCCCGCACGGAGGAGCGCGCGTGGCCCGGCGCCGCCCGGAGCGGCTTCCCGTCCGCGCCTCCGAGCGCCCGGGCCGCCGCCTGGGTTCTGGCCCCCGGGGGCTGGATCTGTGGCTCGCGCGCGCGCTCCGGTTCCTGCCTCGACCCTCCCGGGCCCCCCGCGCCCCCGCGCCCCGGAGTTCCCTTCCCCGCTGCCCACAGCTCACAGCTTCCGGCTCGGCGACTGTGAGCTTTCCCTCCCGGACCCGACGCGGAGAGGGCTGTAAAGCTCCACATTATTCTAAAAAGTTGTTGTTGTTGTTGTTGTTGTTGTTGTTGTTGTTGTTGTTAATCTACATTATTTCGGGCTTCGGTGGAGAAGGGCTCGGATCTGTTTAGGTTTAGGGCGGGTTTCTCCTCACCAAACCCTCTAAATCAAAGCGTTTCCGTTCCCCACAACAATTTCTAGCCGTCTGCCTGAATCTAAACCCAGACAAATTCCACCACTGGAATGATTCCGGCCTCAAACCCCCATTATTTTTGTGTGAGAATGACAGTGTTGCACTCCCTTCCCCTGCTTTCACCCGCACCTGTCCACAGTCTTCAGGTCTGGGAAAGGAGGAGGAGGGGCTGTGCTCTCCTTGGGGGAGTCGGCCTCAGTTTCCAGCTCCATTCCTCAGCTGAGACCACCGGTCAGTCCCTCCTCACGGCTTTCTGTAAGCAAAGGTCCAGAAGGGACGCCCCCCCCCGCCCCCCACTGCTGGCAGTCACATCCGAATCCAGAATCCTGGCTCCTAGGAAGGAGCCTAAGCAACGGGCTTGGCCTTGGAGTTGCTGCAGCTCTGACTGGGGCTTCCTGAGGCCCCATGTACACACCTGAGGGAGGACCTTGTCCTGCGTCCTGCCTGGCATGGTCACCAAGCAGCTCCGGCCAGAGAGCAGCAGAGTTCTCCCCCCGGGTGCCTCTGTGTTTCCAAAGCGCCCCCTCTCCTGAAGGGAAGGCCACAGTGCAGAGAGGGCAGGCAGATCGTGGGCCAGCGTGTACCAGGCCTTCCCAGTCCCCAGTGAACACGGGGAGTTTTCAATTCTGAGTCCACTTCCAAAGCCAGCCTTGCTTTCCTGCCCTTTTCCCTGTCTATTTCCCATTTCTTAGCTATTAGAGGGGAGAGGCGAAGATAGCAGGTTTTCCAACTACAGACAGTGAGTCCAGGAGGTGCACAGAGTGGGGGCACTCTGCCATCTAAGCCATGCCTGGTGCAGGAAACACTGCGCACTCCCCAGATGAAGTGACAGGAGTAAGAACATGTTCGATTTCCACCTTCACTGCCTGGTTCCTCAAACATAATGCCAGGAGCCTTGCACAGCTACGGAGTTCTTACTAGGCCCATTTTGCAGATAGGGAGAGGGAGGTCTAGTGGGGCAACTTAACAGAGCAGAACCTTGAACGGGCTATAAAAATTGCCAGCACCCCAAGCTTGCAGTCTGACCTCCGTGGGGGAGTGTCCACCTTGGCTCCTATGCCTCTTGCTCCCCCTGTGTCAGACTCCTCCGAGCTCCTCTATCTTTACTCTGGCCCAGGTGGGCTCAGGATGAAAGGAGCACGGCCAGCGGCCTCCTGTGCAGCGAGAGGACAGGCAGCGTCCAGCGGACACAGCAGGGACCGCCTGCTCTTACCCTTGTGGGACCCTGGAAAAGGCCCGTCCCTCTCTGGCCTCAATTTCCTCAGGTACAAAGGGTTAGCCAGCGATGCCTGTGGTTTCTTTGGACTGTGCTCTTCATTTTCTGACTCCCGAAGTCCTAACTTGGCCTCTAGATCCTTCTTCACCCAGGGACCCCCTCTTGCTCCGGGACTATGGGACAGCAGGACCGAGCTCGAGATACTGGTTTCACTGGGCATCTTTCAGTCCGCAGCCGAGAGTCGGAGCTGATCCAGAAGGTCCCGCTGCCGCGCAAGTCTGCATCGGCCCTAAATGTCCCTGATGCTGACGGCCGATCCCGGCGGCCCCACCAGGCCCTATTCCATTCCCGCAGCGCACACCCAGGCTCGAGAACAGAGGCTAAATCAATTACAGCGCGGCTTCCGCACGCCGCCCTTCCGAGCTACCGGAATGGCGAGCAAGTTATTTTGCATAATTGAGGTCTCTCTAAACGTCTCTTTCTCTGCCCAGGCACCCAACTTTATACCTCCGCACCCCAGACAGACTTGAGGGGAGCAGTGCCACCGCCCTGAGCTGCAGGCCCCAGGCCTCTGAAGGAAGCCAGGAACCCTGGGCCTCCCAGTCCACCCCTGCAGGCAAGCGCCTTCGCCTCCACTCCCTGCTCAGGCCCTGCAGGGGAGCCTGATGCGACCGCTGCCTCCTCTCCATCCCTGATCAATCTAGACCCCATAGGTTCAGGGCCATTTCCAAAACTCTAGGGCCAAACAACTACCTCCAGATCTCTCCCTGAGTTCCAACTGTGATAGTCACCCCCAAGAGGCATACAGGCCACCCCTCAACCAGACCACTACCCAACAAAGCACAAGGGCCTGGTGCCTGAGTCCTGGACCACCTCTGCAAGCCCACCTCTGCAAAGGGCTCGGGGCCAAGTAAATCTGGACTCAAAGGCCTTGGAGACTCACTTTCCAGAGTTAGAACACCCAGATCCAATTTTTAAAAGTCTGCAGAAGCAGTACACCCACCACTTCCCAATTTTTAGCAGGCTTTCCTGGAAATTCTCCAAACAATAAATGGCTTACAATTAGCCCTCTTTCTCCAGGCCTCCCTTTCTAATTTCTGGCTTACTTGAAATCATTGGTAACTGATCATTTAATATTCCAATCCCGGCTTCTAATGTGTTTATTTCCAGTGGGGAAGTGAGAGGAGGCCAGGGTCCTGTCCTGGTTCCCCACCAGCTTGCAGCATGCAAATTAAGAAACAGCTCACCCGGAAAAAAATAAATACATTTAAAAAAGAAAGAAAGGAAAACAAAAACCGGCTCACCACGCCACTCCTTCCCGGCTGGGAAGGAGACTCGGCCCTCATAAAACCCAATTCTCTTTTAATTTTAATTTTCTACTTCTCTGGTGGAGGGGTCACCCTTGGGCACACTAATAGCGATCACCCGTTTGACAATTTCCAGTAGGAGGGGCTGGTGTGGGGCACCACTTTATATTGGGGCTGGAAAAGGAAAGAAGGTGTGTGGGGCTGGGCTGGAGGTACAGGTCACAGTCTCCTGCACCAGCGGGAAAGTGCTGGAGGCTGCATGGCCCAGCTGCGAGGGAAGGGCTAAGCCAGTCTACCGCTTCCGGGGCCCCCCTAGACTCCCGGGCCAGCTGTGATGCAGGGCTGTAGGTCTCGCTGGGCGACAGGCCCTCTGAGTTCCACCCGGGAGGCAGCGTGAAGTGCAGCTCCAGACCCAGAGCCAATTACTTATAACAGGCTTAGGGGCAACCAACGCAAAGGTCAAGCTTCCTGACTTCTGGTCGATCGCCTGGCCAGGCACCGCCTTAATGGGGGCACCCTGCACCCAAAAGGACACCTGTCGCTGTAGTGCAGCCACCCTCTGGTGCCTGCGGCTGAAGTTGTTTCTACTCCCCCACCAGATTCTGGAGCTCCACACGGCCCTAGTGGCTCCCCAGCACAGAAGTCTTGGGGTGCCCAGCCGGCCCGTGCAGAGTGTCCCAGCCACGTGTCAGAATCTCTCAAGCTAGCCTGCAGCCACCCTGGCTGGGGACAGAGACGCTGAAAGGTGATCGGTTCAGAAACACTGGGACACCAAAAGGAATGCTGCGGTGAGCAGGCCTCCCCAGCCCTGTTGCAGAGAAGTGCCCAGCCTGGCAGCCATGGTCACCCGCAAGCCATGTGCTAGCAGAGAATGCTGGCCAGTATGCCATTACTTACCACCGGGAGTCTGCTGGACCCATGCGTCTTGGTGACCCTTGCCCACCGTGGCACCTGCCCCTCTGGGTTTATAATTCCAACCAGGAAAAAAAGACTGTGCTCTGGCCTGTCTGCCATTTTCATTCCAGTGGCCTCTCTCTCCTGCAGGGTTTCAGCTCACCTACTTTGGGTCTCTCCTACCCAGACCTGCCCCGCCCAGCCCCAAGGGAGGAAAGAAGAGGCAGCCAGAGAGGTCCAAATCCAAGGCCCGAGCCCCAGACAAGTGCCCTGCCATGGCTAGGGCCTTCTGGGCCTGGGCCTTCCCAGTGCACTCCTCTCTCTCCCAGGCCAGAGGCAGCAAGCACAAAGTCTCACCTCTGGCTAGGGTGCACACGCTTCCCCTCCACAGAAAAAGAGATAGGAATGAAAGAAGGAAAAAATAAAAGGGAGAGTTAAAGAAATGAAGAAAGAAAAAAGAAAAGAAAAAGGAAAGGAAAGAAAAAAAGAAGAAAAAAGAAGAGAAAAGGAAAGGAAAGAAAAAAGAAAAAGAGAAGGAAAAAAGAGAAGAGGGAGGGAAACCAGAATGGACCAGCTTAATCACAAAACAATTCCTGATTCTCCGGGTCCACACTTGGGCCAGAAGACGGTCTAGCCCCCACGGCGCCAAGACCCTGGCTCCTGTCTCCAACAGGAGCCGAAGCTCCCGGAGCGGCCTCCCCAAGACTCCCTGGCACTGGCCCTTCAGCCAGCTCCAGCTCCCCGCTTGGGCCGAGGCTCTCGGCCGCCCACCTGCGGCCTCACCTTCGGGGAAGACGGCCCGCATCTTCAAGTAGCTGGTGGTGAGTCGGATGATAGATGCCTTGTCCAGCTGCGAGGTGATGGCCGACGGCAGCGGGAGCAGCTTGGCCAGCTCATAAAACTCGCCATTTTCCTTCTCCCTCCTGGTCTTCGCCGCATTCTTGGACTTCTCCTTCATCGCGCCTCGGCTCCGGGCATATTAGACCCAGCCGTGCTCCAGGCCCTCGGAGCCCCGCTCCGGCTGCAGCGGCGGGGATGGGGAAGGGGACTCCGGGGGCCAGGTGAGTCTGGGGCACCGCCCGGGGCAGGTGCGCGGGGCAGGCCTGGGGCACCGAGTAGCCTCTCCGCAGCCGCCGGGCCTCGGAGATCGGCGCAACCCAGCGGCGCCGCTGCGCGCTCTGCCCGCCGCCCCGGGCGCAGCCTCCTCCGGGCTGTACTGTCCCGCGGTGCCCAGAGCCCAACTTCCCGCTCGCTTCTGCTCGCTCTTCCTTTCTCCCTCCTGTCTCCTGCGTCTCGGCTTTCTTAGGAGGTGGAGAGTAGTCAGCGAGGAGGCAGCGGTGCCGCTTAGTCCTTGACCGAGTGTTCGTATCCGCTGCCGCGAGGCCCCTCCGGACTGGAGAGCGGCATGGGCGGCGGCGGCCGCGGAGCCATGGAGCGGGAGCGGAGCCGAGGGGAGCTGGGGCGGAGGCGGCTGGGGTCGGGCCCGGGCGCGCTCTCCTGCCCTCCCTGGCGGTTCCCTTTGCCTGGAGACGCGGCGCCCGGAGCCCGCGATCTGTCGCGAGCCGCAGCAGCTCCGCGGTCCACGTGCGACCGAGCCGCGTTTGTTTATGGCGGACCCGCCTTCGGGCGGAGCACTCGGCGGCCTCGGCCCGGGGAGGAGGGGCGGGAGGGGGGAGGGACCGCGGCGGGGGCGGGGGCGGCGAATCTCGCCTCCCGACCCCGCCGCGGCCCCGGAGTTACAGGCGCGCCTCCGCGTCGCGGCCTCCAGGGACTCTCCCAGGAGAGGCCCGCGCGCTCCCGGCCTCACGGAAGTCTCGGTGAGTGCACACGGCGCGCCGTGGGGACCGGCTCCGGCGAGCGGGTCGCGGGACCTGGGCGCTGGGATGGGCGGTGGGGAGGAGCGGAGGAGGGATGGAAGGCAGGCAGGGATGCCCAAGCCTCCCCTGTGGCTCCCGTACAGGTCCTGGGCGCGCGCGGGCGAGGGGAGGCGGCTTGACCCGCCGCATGTGCGGTGTCCGGGAGGACTCAGTCCTCCGAGCCTCGCGCAGGTCCCGCGGCCGCACTCCCCCACTTGCAGGTCCGAGGGCCCGAAGGGAAGACCCACCCCTTCCTCAGGAAAGGGCGGCAGAGAGACTGCCCCTTCTGCCCTTTCTCTCCTCGAAACACCGGAGCGAAAGAAGATCGGCGTCTTCGCGGAGAGGCTGCAGGCCGCGGGGACGCGCGGGCCAGACGAAAGGAGGGGACGGAAGAGCCGAGGCTAGAGGCCAGTCCTCGCCCAGGGTGGCGGCGGGCACAGGGTCCAGCGGTCCCCGCTCCCGCAGCCCGACTCCGTGCAGCCGAAATTTCGGGGAATTGCGGCTGGGCCGGGTACTTCAGGCCAGGATCCCCGAGCGAGAGTAATCGAGTGAGCATTGGTGGGGGCCAAGCCGGTGGGCCAGGAGGCAGCTGAAGTAGGGAGAAGCACTTGGAGACGCAGCCATGGGGCGTCCTGGTGCCTTCCCTCGGGGCCACACTGGGCCTCAAGAGGCCTCTTACCCACTCGCACGCCACCCCCGCCCCAGCTCTGCTCCTGCAACCCCGGGAGGGCTCTCCTCCAGTCCCCGACGGTCGCACCGACCCTCACCCTTCTAGCGGTTTGAATACTACAGCCACCGTGCGGATGTGCGCGCTGGGAGGACGCCAGCTTCCCCCGCGCGTGGGGTCAGAGGGCAGCTGTAGTGGACTCAGGGCACGGAGTCTTACAGGTCCCTTGGACGAGTGCCGCAGACTACGACTGTGGGGCGCCTGATTTTGAGGTTGGCCCGGGGAGGAGAGAGGCCGGGGTGCGGGGCTCCGCGCTAGGATCTCTGTTTCATGTGCCGCCTCTTTCACTCCCGGCCGGGTTCCGGAGCCTGCTGCTCCGCGTGCTCAGTGGCCGGGGACCCGCCTTCCCCCCTCACGCCGGGCGGGGGGGGGGGGGGCTGGAAAAGGACCACCAACTATGCTGCTCCTGACCTTTTCTGGAGATCCCTTTGAAGGGCAGAAGTTTGACAGCGTTGGAGGCGTCTTAGCTCCCTCGCTGGGCAAGACCGTGTGCGCAGACTCCGGCTTGGCCCCCATGAGCCCCGCGCCCTGCGGAACCCACAGCGGTGGCCTTGCTTCCGGGGCTGGCGCTCCAAAACCACAGAGCAGAGCGAGTTTCGGAGTTGGTGGCCCCCCCAACCAAACGCCGAGCGCGGCACGTTCCCTTGGGATTTTGGATCTAGGAACACTTTCCTGTTTCCAGCGGTGCGTGCAGAAGGCTCTGGACGGCGAGCGAGCGGCGAGGGTACGCAGTACCCAAACGCAGGGCGCGGGGCCCGCTTCCCTGTCCGGAATCTCGCGCCTGACTGCGCAGACAGTTGCAGTCTCGAGGCTTCCCGGAGAAGGGGCTCCAAGAGGAAGGGACGGCCGGCTGGGCCCCGCCGCAGGCTGCGCAGGCCTCCTGCGAGTGCGCTCCGGCACTTTCCTGGCTTCGGGAGGATTTGACGCTTCCCTCACCCCCCACGATTTCCGATCCTCAATTATGGACCCGAGAGAATTCCTCCCAGGCTTGAAAGGGATTACTCAGATCGCAGAAACATGGCTAAGTGGAAGTGGGAGAGACCCAACAAGTCAGAAGAACAGAAACTTTTCTTAAACCAAATTTCCCGGATTTTCCGGGAAAGCGTATTTGAGATCTCGTGATCTCATCTTCACAGCCGCTGTTCTCGCATCAGCTGGACGGGTCCGAATCGCGGGGTTTGAGAGGTAACATAACGGAGCGTTCGAAGACTCGTAGAATTGTGTGTGTGGGACACTTCCAATCCTAAAGCCTGCCTCAGCAGACGCCCAAACGGGCATTGTATATACCCGCAAAGCATTCATTGAACACACACACACACACACACACACACACACACACACACACCGCGATGGGTCTGGGCTCCCTCCCACTCCTCCATCACCGAAAGTACCCAAAGAACTTGGACGCAGATCTCGAGATTTCCCGGGTGGTAAGGATGGTGACTTCTGCGTGGAATAGTGAAAGAAGAACGCTCCCCTTTCCCGTGCGTGCCTGTTTGGGTCTGTCCCAGAGCTCTTTGTACTGGAAGGAAAGCCTGTGACCCCCATTACACTTAGAGTGACACCCACAGGCTCTGTGTAAAGTGGAAAAAGCATTAAATACGTGCTTATTGGAGTGATCAGGAGCGTCGTCGGTGGCCGCTGGTTGGGGCACCTGTTGCGTGTCACTTTCTTCAGGGCTTCCGGTGCAGGGAGGACCTCCTGGTCTATGCTTTCGGGCTAACTCCGAGTGCCTCCCCCAGGGCATAGAGACGGGCCTGCAGGGGAGAAGTATAGTGGCCACGAAAGTCCCTGAAGTCCGGGCATCACTCAAAAACAGTAGTTCCCCTGCTGGCCTGGAAGAAGCCTGCAGAATCTAGAATGAAGGGAGGCTGGTGGCAGAAAGAGGGCTTGTGGGAAGGGGGGGGTGACATATTGAGGTCAGCAAGCTTCGGGAGTAAGGCCTGTTCACCAGGCGCCCCCACTCCCAGTGCTGCTTCGCACGCTTTGGCACACCCCGAGGTGCACCAGCACGCCTCTACATACCCCCCCCCACCTCTTAGAAATTTTCCATTAGGAAACTGATCTGGAAGAAATTGAGGCCCCGAGAGGAAAGGGGTGGGCCCAGGCCGCCCCACATCTGCTTGGATTTTCCGCTTCAGATGCTCCGCAACTGTTTTTCCCCAGGCTGCGCCCGGCGCCTACCTGAGGCCCATCCCCCGCGGAAACCGACTTTCGAGTGAGATCAAGGGGGAAACACGCAGATGTTCTACCGGCGTTAGGCTCCCGGAGAGCATTCGGCAGTGGCACAAGGGGATCAGAAACTTTGTCACTAAGCAGGTGGGGGCGGGGAGAGAACTCCTCCCATCCCTAGCACCGTGGGGGAGATGGTGCCAACCTTGGAAGTGGTAGCTAAGGAGAACTCCAACCGCTGGAGCAAAAGGAAGCAACAGAAAATCCAGGACTAGAGAGATTCGAATCTCTTCGATTTATAAGCCTTTGTCTACACAATTAGCAAGATATGTTTACTCCAGAAGACCCCGCTTGCGTCTAGCATCACATATATGACTGCCATGGCTAGGAGGCATTTTGGATCTGAGCTATCCGAAAGTACTCGATTTTTCACTCCTTTCCTTGGGTGAGCCCCATGGAGATATCACCAACTTTTCCTGGAGTCATTGCTACTGCCAGAAAGGATCAGACAACAATTACAATACCACTGCTCATGGTTTAAAACTAATTAGAGGTAGTCAGAGCAATTTCATAGTGATTCCATTCCTCCAGAGGTGTAGACAGTAACTGGCTCTGCTCACATAATTCCAAGTAGAGAAAGAGAAGTTTGTCTGTTTTTTGTTTTTTTTTTAAGAAATTCTTTCACTGGGGGCACCTGGGTGGCTCAGTCCTTAAGCGTCTGCCTTCGGCTCAGGGCGTGATCCCGGAGTCCTGGGATTGAGCCCCACATCAGGCTCCTCCACTGGGAGCCTGCTTCTTCCTCTCCCACTTCCCCTGCTTGTGTTCCCTCTCTCGCTGGCTGTCTCTCTGTCAAATAAATAAATAAAATCTTAAAAAAAAAAAAATAAAAATTCTTTCACTGGAAGTTACTGCTTTGGAGAAAGTGCTTTCAGTTTGGCGGCCCTTGGGCATGGGGTCCAGGGAGCCCTTCCCACCGGTCTGAGGCCCTCAGCATGGTGCCTCAAGCATAGTTTTGGGGTGCGCAGGCAAGAGAATGAGGCATTCCAGAGTGGGTCTGTGGGGGTAATTCCCATCTTCTGGGTTCCTACCCAGGCCTGCTCTAAATTGACTCTGTTCTCTGGGATTCTGAAAAGAGCCTGGTCCTTTTCTTCGGACTCAGTTGTCTAGGACAACTTGGGGTTCTGAGATTGGAGTCTGGAGACCTCAGGTCACAGCAGTGCCTCTTGACCTAGGAATGGAATACCTGCCGCCCACTTCTCTCCCTCCCTCAGGGCGATGCGCTTAGGGGAAGAAAAGCAGTGCTGCTGGTAATTAATTATAGTGATTAGCGAAGTCCCTGAGCATGGGCCACAGAGGGGCATGGAAGCGCGAGCCAGGTTCAAGTAAAGAGAGACACGCATTTCCTCTACTTTTACCTGCAGGTGAGAGGGTAGCCTGTCCTTTGCATTTTCCTTCCCCGTGCCCCAAGCCTGGCCTCACTTTCTCTCCATTCTCCGTGCCCCTCCCAATGCACTCAGACTTCCAGTGCTCTCCAGGGAGGGCGGTTTATCCCTGGAGCTCAAGCAGCGCCCAGGGCTCAGCGGCGGGAAGGGATCCTTGGCCAGGAAAGGGGCGGGGGGAGTGCGGAGCGACCAGCGCCGACCTAACCCCACCCTTCCAGAACCCGGCCACCTGAAGCCTCTGCGTTTCTCTTCCTGAGGACTCTCAACACCCCTTTCACAGAAACGGCGCCTCAAAATCACGGTTCTGGGAAGAGGTTGCCCATCGACTCCGGGCAAAGCCCCGCTTTTTGCCTCCAGCCAAATGGGGGTCGTGCGTGGAAACCTTTGAGCTGGAGGAGTCTTAACCGTCCGGCATGCGCTGAAATTCCTCAGTGGTTATAACAATTACACACCACCTTGAAATCCGAAAACCAGTTAGTTCATTAACGACTGCGCTGAAACCGCCTTTCAAAAACATCAACCAAAAATTTCCTTTAGAAAACAAACATCCACCAGAGATAAATATTTCTGCACATCAAAGAGCACAAACCTGATGGGCTTTTTTTTTTTTTTCCCTAGCAGATCTTTAATATAAGGCTGACTACAGAATCGGGCTATTACAGTACTCTGAGGACACAACTTGTTTCATTTAATTACTACAACAGGGTTATTTGCAAAGCAAAGTGAATATTGGGGGAACCTTCCCCCTAATCTAAACAAATCGGTAAAAAGAGGTATGCTAATTCATTCGTGGTTCAGTAGAGAGAGAAGGGCCAGCAGGAAGGCGGGAGGGCTGGATTGGCCCCGTCCAGCCTGGCCTGGGACGCGAGGCCGCCCCAACCCGGGACGTGAGCGTCTTACTTAAGGCTTCACGGTTTCATGTTTTATTTTCTTGCACAGGCCGGTGCGGTAGGCGGGTTTCCTGAGAGGTGTGTGTCCAGGAACACACTCATCTCTCCGGGGAGAAGGAGGCGACTCCCACGGCAGAGAGCAGTCCCGCGTCGGAGGATCCGGGCGCGCCAAAGCCGGACTTCAGATCTGAGCGGCAGCGGGGCCACGGCGGCGTGCAGAGCGCACCCCATCTGGCCAGGCAGGGAGGCGGTGGCGGGAGCCCTCTCCAGCCCTCCCTACCCTGGGCCGAAACCCGGCTTTGGGAGTTGCAGGGCACATTCGGGGACGCCGACGGTGGGACGGGTTCAAGATTCAGACTTTCCGACGCTAAAGGTCTTCTGAATTCCGCAGAAGGGACTCGGGACTCCCGCTCCCCGCGCTGGGTGCGGGCTCAGGACCGGTTTGTTTCAGACGTACTTTGCGGCGTGGTCCCACCTCTTTCGCGCGCAGCCTCGGGACTGCCCGCGTGGTTAGAAACGCTGCATGCGCGGGTTGGCGGAAGGGGGCGCAATGCGCACGGCCGCCTGAGGGGCTCAGTCAGCGTGGAGGGTGGACGGCTCTGTGAGCACTGGCAGATCGGAGCGCACCGGGCGTGTGTGGGGGGTGTCAGTACACACGCGGGTTGGGGGGCACCGAGCGCGCGGAGAGGACGCACCGCGCAGGGAGTGGGAGGTGCAAGAGCACGAGCGCGCTCAGGGCTCACGGCGGGGGCGCAGCGTACACGGGGGTGAGCCTGCGTTCGAACGGGGCGAGGGGTGTGCGGCGCGCTGGGGCCAAGTGGTTATGCTCTTTGGGATGGGAGGTGTGTGTGACGCTCCGGTGCCAGCTTGAGGCCCTCAGGACGTCGTCCTCGCCCTGGCACCAGCAGCCGGTGCCCTCCTCCATCTTCCCCACTCGGGTTGCTCGGCCCCCGCTCCGCCCCTCCCTCCCAGATTCCTTTCACGAGGGACGTGGAGACCAGAGGGAGATGGGGTGCGCGCGGGGCCGGCGGGAGAGTACAGAACCCGGCGCGTGTGGGTGAGGCGATGTCCGTGAATTGAAGGCTTGTGCTTTCATCTGGGTCTCTCTAAAGCTCCGTGGGCCGCTCCATCTCACGCGCGCTTAGCCCGGATCTGGAGTCAAAATTCTCAGTGTTGGCGGCTCAGCCTTCTTGGAGGGAGTCCCCGCGTGGTCCCCGACTGGGGCTCTCCACCGTCCCTCGCCCTTTAACTGCCCTAGACAATTCCTTTTATGTGCCAGAGCAAATATCCAGGAGGAGAAGGCACGGGGTAATACACGTTTTCGTGTAAAACGAATAACTAAAAATCAACAATTCTTCTCAATCCACGGGTATTTTCCCTGGCAAAAGCAGCGGTTAGCTGATAAACTACAAGGTAGTTTCAAATTGTGCGGCTTACGAATTTTTTTTTTTAAAGATTTTATTTATTTATTTGACAGAGAGAGAGACAGCCAGCGAGAGAGGGAACACAAGCAGGGGGAGTGGGAGAGGAAGAAGCAGGCTCATAGCGGAGCGTGATGTGGGACTCGATCCCGTAACACCGGATCACGCCCTGAGCCGAAGGCAGATGCTTAACGACTGCGCCACCCAGGCGCCCCACGGATTTTTTTTTTTTTAACCAACAGCATTTTTTTTTTCTTTTCTTAATGATATGTTAGTTGTCGGGGATGGGCTAGCCCGGGTTATGAATATTTTAAGCCCCAACTCCAGCACCGTCTTCGTTTTTTAGAGGGCGGAAACAAAATAATCCTCGCTATTGCACTAACGCTCTTTTTGCCCTGCGAGTGTGGACAAAGACATTTTTAAATCTTACTACGGAATACTCTGCGCTCCTCTCTCTCCGAAGCTTTAGAGCCAGGCGAGGTGAGCCCTCGGGCGCCTTCCTCGCTGGATGCGCAGATTTGCACATTCAGGGGACCCTTCTCGTTGCTTTCCTCATTATGAGAATGGTGGTCAGGGTGTGCGTGTGGCTCAGTGGAGCGGTGCAGGTGCCACTCCACTCCCAAAGTCAAAACCAGTTAAACCGTTTAATTATGGTGGTATGAGAGACCTACTTTTAATCTTGCTTTTAATTTATTTCTATTATTATTATTATTATTATTATTATTATTATTATTATTATTTTAATGTAAGCTCTACACCCTCCGTGGGGCTTGAACTCAGAACTCCAAGATCAAGAGTCACATGCCCTATGGACTGAGCCAGTCAGGGGCCCCATCAATCTTGCTTTTAATAATGGAGAGATCCTAGGGTCTCCAGCCTCTGCCCAGAGCATGGGCGGACAAGAGAGGTGGATGCTTGGAAGAGAAATCTAACTTTTGAACAAATGAAAGCTGGCATGGGCTAAGGAAGAGCACAGAGGTGCCTGGCATCCGATGAGTGCAGTTCAGTGACAGTGTAGATGCTGGCTGCATCTGGCCAGGCCACAGGTGCCATTTTCCACTTGTTTGGGAACTGTCAGCACTGTCTGGGCAGGAGTGATGGCCCCAAACACGCTTTAAGCACTTTAAACAAGGTACTGAGCACTGGAAAGCACATATGTGACTTGGCTTTACTTCCTGGGTAGTTGGAGGCCACAGAGGATAAAGATCAGTGCCATTATTACCCATGCACAAATAATCTTAGTGTTTATTGAAGTCTACTTAAAATAATTGACCAGAAAACACCTCCCTATGTAAGCAACATAAAAGGTGCTCCACTGAAATCTAATGGACTTATTTGCATTTCTGTTTAGCCTGATGTTTACACCACATTTTTGGAGAAGCTGTCAACTCTGACAAAGGAGGAAAGTGGAAGCCAGGAGAGCTGCACCTGCAGAAATTGCTGGAATCCCAGGGCCAACCCCGCCTGGCTGTCCTTTAAGGATACTTGGACCTTACTTGATTGTTTGAGATCCAGCAGTTGGATTTTCTGAATGTAAATCCCAGAAATGGAAATTCACACTCACTATCTTGCACAAATATTTTAATTTCTGAGTGGCCTGGATTGAGCTAAGAGGATAGGGTCCTTTGTGCCACAGCCATAGCGGATCCTGAAAGAGCTGAAAACCTTCAGCTGAGGGTGGAAAGGCAATAATTTAGACACAGAGAAAATTCTCAGCTAGAAGGAAAAAAAAAGACTCCGTCTGTCGTTAGAAAATCTGTATTTGTACAAAAATCCTTTGAATATTATTTGACAGTAAATGTCTTTTTCTGGTTTTGTTTGTTCTTGAATTTCTCAGCAACCTTTTGCATGTGTGAATCTTGAGCTCCCTTCCCAGCAAACTTGACGAATGGATCTTTAAGGAATTCATGCTTTAAAGTTGATTTTCTGTGTTGGTTGTGGAAACAGCTTCACTTTAGATACTTTATGGGATGTTTGTCAAGGGAACTCAGGGTGAAATTTCTCAGGAGTGTCTCTAAAGACATTATTCATAATTAAAAAATGATTCATAGAAATAACCAGAAAAATTATGGCAAGTGATGTTCAAACATGTTTTCAAGCCATGTGGAATAAATAAAATCATTAAGGTCTGGTTGGGTAATATTGCCTCCCAGCTTTACTCTGTGCCAGGAGGGCCTGATATTGCTTCTAGATGTGAGAGCAGCAGGGGGATAGGAGCCAAAGGACATCCATGCTTTCTCCAGGTATTTCTTTCCTTTTTTTTTTTTTAAGATTTTATTTATTTATTTGAGAGAGAGTAGAGCGAGAGAGCGAGAGTGAGAACATGTGCATGCATGCAAGAGAGAGAGAGAGAGAGAATAGGGGGGAGGGAGAGAAGGAGAAGCAGGCTCCTGGCTGAGCAGGGAGCCCGATGGGGGGAGGGAGGGGCAGGGCTGGATCCCAGGTTCCTGGGATCATGACCTGAGCAGAAGGCAGGTACTTAACTGACTGAGCCACCCAGGCACCCCCCAGGTATTTCTACATTGATAATGAAAGTTATAATGCCATCCCTCCAAAGATCCCTGAACAGTACCATCCAACAGGTGGGTAAGGTAGCACTAACAGGAGTGTCTTTCATAATCTTAGGGTTTTTTTTTTAAGGGGAACTAAAGACTGTGGAAAACCCATGTGACAGAGTCTGAAAGACAGAATGAATCTATTAGAACATAAACCCACCTGGCTATAGGTCAGTTGATGTTCAGCAGGGTTTTGGCTCCTCCGTGGTGAATTTCCCAAAACCAATCATCTTGTCGTGAAACTTTGCTCTGCAGGGGAAAGCAGTATGTGGAGGTCCTGAGATTTTAGCTTTACGAACCTCTTAAGCTGGGAGTTAGTTAGGTGGGTACAACTGCTTCCTGACAGCAAAGTGGAGCTGGGCCTCGGAAGGCTGTTCAGTGGCCTCCAACGGCGAACGCGGCTTGCAGGGGTGGCTGGTTTACAGTCTCACCTGGGCATTGGCGGGCTGGGACAATGCAGCTGAGCTGCTAGCGTTTCTATGGAGAGTCAGCACGTAACAGGACAGTTGACTTACTAAGTAATCCAAACTGAAGAAACGGTTACTCTTGCTAAAAAATGCTCCCGTTTATATACCTAAAAGAATAGCTGTGCTTTCCAGCCCCATGCGTGTCAGTCGGATACACTGTGGTGTGACTTATGGGGTCATTTTAGACTCTTCACAGTCAACGAAGTGACGGGCCTGTGCAGTGACTCAGTGTGAGGGTGGCTGAAACAAAGGCATCGGGATGGTGCGTCCCGGGCACTCGTTGTTCATTGCGGTCTAGAGCTGGACTGAGTTAGAAGCTGCTGTACTTTACCCAACGAGAGGAACGCAGTTCTTTGAATTGGGGAGCCCTCACGCACTCCTGCTTGCGCACAAGCTGTTACTCATTCGGGAAACATCCATCGGGTGGCCACAGTGTGCCAGGCACCCAGCCAGGCATTTGCATGATAAAAGTGAGTGCCTGCCATGGAGGCCATTCTCAGTCCTGATAAGAGACTGAATGAGAATCTGACCTGCTCGTGTGTGCCAAAGGCCTTAGAAATGTCCCCAGGTATCGAACCACTAATTCTGTTTCTGATTATTTGTGCTATGGAAAGCATTTCCACAATGAAAAAGGACTTTTTTCATGCGTATTTGCATGATGGTTAAGGGTGCAAGCTTCAGTGTCACGTCCGGGTTTGACTTCTCTTTATGCCTCAGTTTTGTTATCTGTACAATGGGACTAAGAGCTACCTCGTAAGGAGGTTATGAGTTTTAACTAAAAAAAGAATGACATATACAGTGAAAGTGAGGGGCCTAGCGCACTGCCTGGGAGAAGGAAGTATTCAGTAAACTGTAGCTGCTACTCCGGCATTATCGTCATGGCATTATTTTTATTATTAAGCTTTGGAATATTAATATTGATAATATTAAACTCTGGAAACAGTCTATCCTAAATGGGTGGGGGTCGATGAATTGTGCTGAGTCTCTCTCTCTCTCTCTCTCTCTATATATATATATATTTAATGAAAACTTATGCAGCTATTAAAAAATGATACGTTTATAACAACATGCACTGGTAAATACCTTCCTAGAGTATGGATCGTAGTGAGCAGTCGTATTTCTCAGCCTGCCTGGCAGCTAGGGTTCCTTATGTGAAGTAAGTGTGACCATGAGATACCCTTATATGTTTTTGTTTTAAAGATTTTATTTATTTATTTGAGAGAGAGAATGAGAGAGAAAAAGAGAGCATGAGAGACGAAGGGTCAAAGGAAGAAGTAGACTCCCCACCGAGGAGGGAGACCGATGCGGGACTCAATGCAGGACTCGATCCTGGGACTCCAGGACCGTGACCGGAGCTGAAGGCAGTTGCCCAACCAATCAAGCCACCCAGGAGCCCGAGATACATTTATTTGAGAAGTAAAGTGGAAGTCATGCTTCTGCTGTCTTTGTGGCTTCTGCTGGGAGGCACGATCAGTGAATATGGTTGTTTTGTTTTATTTTCTTACTTTTAGGGGTGCCTGAGTGGCTCAGTCAGTTGAGCGTCTGACTCTTGGTTTCAGCTCAAGTCATGATCTTATGGGTCATGAGATCCAGCCCCTCGTGGGGCTACCGGGTCAGCGGGAAGTCTGCTTGAGATCCCTTTCTCTACCCCTCCCCCGTTCTCTCTCTCTCTCTAAAATAAATAAATACCTTTTTAAGATTTTATTTTTAGGTAATCTCTACACCCAACATGGGGCTCAAACTCACAATCCTGGGATCAAGAGTCGCACACTCCACTGACTGAGCCAACAGGCACCCCAGTGAATACTTTTTTGGTGTGTATGTATGTGTGTGTGCGTGTGCGTGTGTGTGAGTGTGTGAGTGTTAGCATGGAACCCAGTCCTGTTGGGCTGAAACCAGCAATTTCAGGGGTGGTTTCTTCATCCTTGGCTGGAAGCTCATGAGGGCGTTACTGGATTCAGCCAGCCATTCCTGCCGTGCTGTCCACCCCCGGAGAGCCAGCCTCTCCTCCAGGACCTCCAATAGTCCTGTAAGCACCAAAGTTCTTCCATCAGATCTCTTTCTGCCTAAAAAAACAATTTCTTATCATTGGCAACTAAATCCTGACCAACGTATGTTGGAAAGTGTGCCAATACTATGAAATGTCGTATGATCACCAGCAAAACGATAGAACTATAGAGAGACGAGTACCAGAAAGATACCCCTTAAAGCCTTGATCATGAGTATCTTTGGGGAGGAAGACCATGAATGATCTTTCAATTTACTTTTTGTTCCCTTCATTTTTTAAAAAAGCAGCTTTATTGAGATACAGTCACGCTCCATACAGTTCACCCATTTAAAGTGTGTTTGGTGGTTTCTGGTACATTCACAGATGTGTGTGGCCATTTCCACAGTCAGTTGTAGAACATTTTCATCACCCCCTCCAAAAAATACCCATTGGCTATTAATTCCCTATCTTCCTGCCCCACCACCAGCCCTAAGCTACCACTAACCTACTTTCTCTCTCTGGATTTCCCTACTCGGGACTTTCATATGAAGAGAATCATACAGAATGTGGTCTACGTGTCTGGCTTAGTTCACGCAGCATAATGTCATCAAAGTTGTAGCGTGTTTGTTGTAGTTCCTAGGAATACATCGCTCCTTTTTATAGCCAAATAATATTCGGCTGCGGATGGTCCACATTTGGTTTGTCCATGGATGGACATTTGAGTCGTTTTCACCTTGCAGCTGCTGTGGATAATGCTAGTATTCCCTCCAACCTTTATCTTGACCATGTAGCCATTTTATGATACATATTTAGCAAATTTTATAACAAGGAAAATCTGGCCTGGGAGACTAGTACCTTTGAGTTTCGTATTCAAAATGGTGGCTTGCGTCCTTGGATTGGCCAGTTGGCTTAGTATGGATTCAAACTCTGTTCCAAGCCAGGTTTGCAGCCTCTCTCAGCCCCCATGTCCAGCAGACCAGTCGATAAGTGGGACTTTTGATCAGCAGAAAGATGGGAAGAGAGACTAATCTCCACCACTCGGGAAATGGCTCTGAGACTGGCAGGACAGATGTGTGAAACTCACTCAAGTCCCGAGATTTGACTTTTGGTATTTTCACTCTGAAAGTTGTATCTACTGGGGTGCTGGGAATATTCTGTATCCTGATCTAGGTGGTGGTTACATGGGATTGATGTGAAAAATGCATCGAGCTGTGTGTTTCAGGCTTGCGTGTGCTGTTACATTTAACTACATGAAAGTTACCCTCTGATTAAAGAAAAGAAGAAATTATAACATGTGATTTCCCTCCTCTCTCCCTTTCGCTCTCCCATTCCAGCTGCTGCTTCTTCCTTTCTGTTTCTAAGTGACCACAGGTTCCTGCCACACAGTTGGTAAGGGACAGAGCTGGGATGTAATCCAGCTCTTACTAACTTAGTGTGGAGTGCTGCTTTCACTAGGAATCCTTCCAGTGCCTAGAGTCGACATGATTTTTGAGACTTGGTTCCAAACCACATGGCCGGTAAGTACTGAGGCTGGTCTAGGGGCCAGATCGCATGGCCCTGGGGCACATGCTCTGTCTATCCCGTGTACCTCTTTACCCCAGCCCCCAGCGTCGTACCAGGCACACAGAGGACGGTCAGAAAATATTTGCTGAATCAATGTGACCAGAGTGGGGTTATCACCGAAGGCCAAGCAGGCTGTCCACGTGGCAATTGCTAGAAAAACCAAGGCAGGAAACTCAATTCTTATTTTTTTTTCCTATGGCAACACCAGTAGATGCTGGTCTGTCACAAGAGCATGGAAAGTTCCCACTGGAGATATCAGAACTCCCTGGCAAGCCCCGCCAAGTGTTAATTTTAGCTTTCAGTGACTGATGCCCTTGTGTAATTTAATGGGTCAGGAGGAGCACGAGCCAAGATTACTCAGAGAGGTGTCCTTTCCTGTAGAGTCCTTGGTGAGTTAATTCAGCTTATAGAGACTTGCTCCTTCCACATTTACTCGAAGACGGTTTTTGCCGTTTTGAGGCTAGTCTGAGAATTAAGAACTCTCCTTAAAAAAATTAGTCATTTATCCCATCAATCAAATTTTCCCAGAGTTCATTCATTAAACATGAGTTCGACTCACAGTGTCAAATGCTAAAAGGCTAAAGTAATAACCATAGAATAAACAAAATACTTGCATGTCCCTGGACATTCTGGGTCGAAAGATAACATAGGTTGAATATCAATTGCTTGGATGAAGGAAGTGCCTGTCCACAAAGCTATCCACATCCACCCAGTTCTCCTCCTGGTATCCTGGTAGAAAATGAGGAAGTTCCATGCTGAGGGGGACATGCCTGTTCTTCAGAAGGAGTAATATCCCCGCTGCCATTCGCAGCTGCCCTGGTGTCACGGGGACAGGGCTCTCCAGCAGAGCATACATTCAAGACGCATAGAGGATCTGGGCTCCTTATATGACCAGATCACACATGGCCCTGATTCTCACACACTTGACTCTATTCAGTGTCTGCTCATACCCTGGACATCACCCGTCACACCTGGTCTCAGGTGCCTCAGCTGATGAAAGATGATTTTGCATTGCTGCCTGGTGGTGGTCCCCACTCGCCCACCGTGCAGCCACAACAGGCTGTGTTCTTGGCTTGTTCGGTGAGGTTTGCTTCATTCTTTGAATATTTTATTGCATCCTTCCCTAATTAAGAAAAGTTTGTGGAGGGGCGCCTGGCTGGCTCCATCGGAAGAGCTTGGGGCTCTTGATCTTGGGGTTGTGAGTTCGAGCCCCACATCGGGTGTAGAGATTACTAAAAAAAAAATAAATAAACTTAAAAAGAGAAAAGTTAGTGGAAAATGAAGCAAAATCATAGAACTTGTGAGTGCAATCTGAAGAATGAGAAAGGAATCATTAGCTGTTGCAATAATACGGGTCTTTGGATTCAACCCAGACATCCCCCAAAATTGAACTGCCCAATTGTGGATTCATTTGTGAAGGAAAAAAACAATAGTTAAGATCAGTGTGCTGGAAATACGTTAGAATTACATCTAAGGGTAAACAAATAGTTAATGAGAGACATTTTGTCTCCATAGAAATCGTCTGACGAATATCAAAGGAGAGAGGATAGAATTAGGATATACCATTTTGTAAACCTCTGATGAAGTTACGGATTTCATCACTGATCACCTGCCTGTCAGGGACTACTAACCGTGGGGGCAGGGGGGAGGCTAGGGAGGCAGAGAGACAGAAAGAGACAGAGACTGAGCTGAGGATAATTCAGGATAATTTCGAGATCTTACCTGCCTCCTGATGGAGTATATATCCCTTATAAAATAGCCTTGCCACAAAACACCAACTCGGAATCTGGTTCAGTCCCCAACTAGACAATCTACCAGTTTCCAGGAAATACAGGGACAGAGAAATATGTTAAAAGACATCAGGGAATGCTACCAGCAAGTCTAGAATGTGAGAGACTGTAGGTGAGACGATCCAGTTTCTTTGACAAATAAATGGCAAGGAAAAAAGGCAGGGGGGCAGGCGGAGAGGAACCCTGCTATGAAAGGACAGGAGGAGACAAATGACCCACATGCAAACTAGAAACTTTGCATCTTAACTCATGCAAATCACCTGGTAAAAATGTATGAGAGAACCAGGGATATGTGAACACAGACTGTATATTTGACGCCGTCAAAGTAGCGGTGTCAATCTTGTAGGTATGATAATGGTACCGTACCAATACATTTTCTTTTTATTTTATTTTATTTATTTTATTTTTAAAGATTTTATTTATTTATTTGACAGAGATAGAGACAGCCAGCGAGAGAGGGAACACAGGCAGGGGGAGTGGGAGAGGAAGAAGCAGGCTCATAGTGGAGGAGCCTGATGTGGGGCTCGATCCCATAACGCCGGGATCACGCCCTGAGCCGAAGGCAGACGCTTAACCGCTATGCCACCCAGGCGTCCCCCAATACATTTTCGAAAGAGTTCGTATCTTTTAGAAATACGTACCAAACTGGGGTGCCTGGGTGACTCTTGATTTTGGCTCAGGTCATGATCTCAGGGCCGTGGGATCCAGCCCCATGTCGGGCTCTGTGTTCAGCAGGGAGTCTGCTTATCCCTCTCCCTTTGCTCCTCTCTCTCTCTCTCAAGTGAACAAATAAAATCTTTAAAAAAAAGAAATACATACCAAGCTCTTTGCAAATTTAAAGATACATCTAAAGGAGAGCATGTATCGTTCAGCCTGCTCACGTTTGGCCCCTGGGCAGGATTTCACGAGTACGTTAGAGACCAAAGCAGGGGCTGCAGATAGACCGGTGCAGCTGTTACCTTCTGACCTTCTCAAGAGGACAGTCCCGCGTGTGTGTTCCCTTTGGCGTAGCCTCCCCCTTCCCCTTCTGTTATCTCTGAGGCTTCAGCTGGTCTAAGCTGTGCCTTGAGGAATAAAGGGAAGCAGGGCCATCTACAAGATTTGCGGGGCCCAGCGCACAATAAAAACGTGAGGCCTCTCATTCAGAAAGCAGGAAAAATTGACACTGAAGGTAATAAACTATAAACCTTTTTTCTTTTTCCTGTGGTCTTTCAATCTGTCACCATGTTTGGTGTGTGTGTGTGTGTGTGTGTGTGTGTGTGTGTGTGTGTGTGTGTTTGCTATTTAATATCACTTTCCCCCCTGGGGATGCACGTGCTTTCAGGGTGAGTACAGACCCTCAGAGGTGCCCAAGGGCCCCATCATGTGACTCAGTGAGCCCGCGTGGGGCCCATCAGCTGCCTGCTCCCCCTCCCGCCAGCCACTAGGCCCATGGACCCTGCGGGGGCCCCAGGTGATGGAGCCAGCCGTCTCTCCTCCCAGGGGGCTGCCGGTTGAGCCCACAGTCAAGGGCCATCCTGCAGGGGCATGCCAGCCCATGCCTGCGACCTGCCTCAGGGACAGGTGACAGAGCACTTCCTCAGTTGCCCAAAGAATGGGCCATGTTGCCTGCAAATAGTTATATTTTTATTTCATGCTTTACAATCATGATATCTTTTATTTTTTATGTATTTTTTATTTATTTTTTTAAAAGATTTTATTTATTTATTTGACAGAGAGAGAGACAGGCAGCGAGAGAGGGAACACAAGCAGGGGGAGTGGGAGCGGGGCTCGATCCTGGGACCCTGGGATCACACCCTGAGCCGAAGGCAAATGCCCATGGTATCTTTTACTTTATTTATCTATTGCCTTGTTGTGGTGACTAGACCTCTAATACAGTTTTGAAGAGGAGTGCTTAGAATAGACGTCCTTCCCTTATTCCTGGTCTCCAGGGGAAAACTTGCAATATTTCACCTTTACATATGATGTTTGCTGCAGGGTTTTCATAGATGCTGTTTTTTCCCCAGATTAAATAGGGTTCTTTCTATTTTGGTATCTTGACTTCTGTTGTTCCTGTTGGAAACCCGGTGGTCAGCGTAATTGTTGCTCCTTTGAATGTGATGGTTTTTCTCTCCAGCTTGTCGGTCTTTGGTTTTTATCAGTTTGACTGCTTTGCCCACAAATAATTGTCTTTGTGTTTATCCTGCTTCGATGTCTTTTGACCGTTTGGGAGACTTCTTAGCTGGTGTGTCTTCCAATATTGCTTCTCCCCATCCTCCCCATCATGTCTTCCCCGCTGCGTGAACCTACGTTCGATCCCTCCGCTGTGTTCTGCACGTTTCATATAGACTTTTCTCTACTGTTCGTCCTTGAGAAGGTCTAGTCCAGAGTTGAGGCCGAACCTGCTTTCCCTTGCTCGCGAGGTTCCTGGGGCTGCTGTAACGAATCGCCCACTCTTGGGCTTAAGCAACAGAAATGTCTTCTCTCCCAGTGCTGGGGGCCAGGAATCAAGGGCCATCGGGCCACACTCACTCTGAGGGTTCTGGGGAAGATCCTTTCTTGCCTCTTCTAGCTTCGGGTGACCCCAGGTGTTCCTTGGCTTGTGCTCGGGTCCCTCCAGTCTCTGCCTCCGCTGTCACGCAGCCTTGCCCTGTGTCCTTGTCTCTTCTGCTGAGGACACCTGTCATTGGATTTAGGGCTCGCTCTAAAGCAGGATACTTTCATCCCAAGATACTTACTGAACTACCTGTCCAAACAAGGTTCCTTGGGGAGGTTCTGGGGAGACATGATTTTGGGGGGTACGGTATTTAATCCACAAGACTATCGACAGTTCTGCTTAGATGGTTAACCTCTTTACAAGCCACTTCCTGATCTGTGTGTCAGCTCCGGGCAGCACACACCGCAAGCAAGAGCCGTGTAGAATGTCAAGCTCCTATCTCCGCTGTCCTTCTTTTTCCTGGGATTTTTGCACCTCAAGTACTAGCTGTCTTGGCAGTCCTAAACCCGATTAGTTTTGTCTTCCCAGCTTAATGAGACTGATGCAAACGTCAAGCCAACGCTCTTCACTCATCATGCGTAGCCCGTGCTTTGAGCTGGAAGGTTCCAAGGGAGAAAGTAGGGGCCAGTCTGGCTTCTACCCCACTGCATTTCCCTGTGCTTCAGGATCTCCGCAGGATCAAGCCGGCCGGTGTCTGGGTTGCTCTCTGTGTACTCAGACAGTTGCCTCTTGTCTCTTATCCAGCCTTTGTAGTCGTTCTTAGTACAAAGTTTGCTCTGATACTTTTTCATAAAGAGAAATAGAAGTCAAATATGGCATTTCCTTTATTCGAGGCTCATGTCTGCAGACCGCCAGGTGAATGTCTCAGGTGCGTGTTTTCAGAAGCCCAGTGACTGAGGGATGTGCCTCTTAGTCTCCCCCCACCCCGCCCGCCCCTGCCACCTGCTCCTTTGTATTGTGTTTAGAGAGAGACATGCCGAGAAGCTTGCCTTTGTTCTCTGTATATATGGCTGCTTGGAGACGCTTCTGAAATGTAAAGAAATAAATGGGGGGAAAGGAACTAATGGGACATGTCAGAGCTACATGGGGCTCTTGTCACCTTCTTGCTGTATAGGATTCTTTTTTTTTTTTTTTAAGATTTTATTTATTTATTTGAGAGAGAGTGACAGAGATAGGGACAGAGAGCACAAACTGGAAGGAGAGGGAGAAGCAGGCTCCCTGCTGAGCAAGGAGCCCAATGTGGGGCTCGATCCCAGGACCCTGAGATCATGACCTGAGCCAAAGGCAGGCACTTAACCAACTAAGCCACCCAGGCGCCCCCGTATAAGATTCTTAATATCAGGCATGTAGAAGGAACAACTGCATGAATAAGACACAGAGGATCACTTTGCTCGCTGAGCTCTGAGATACCAGAGCCAGGGCGGAGTTATGTCTATGGGGTGTGCTTCTTGGAGTGAGCTTTCTCACGAGGTGGTATGGGTGCTGCACATTTCACCTTACTTGATCCCCAAAACCTATTATCTAAACTAATAGGTACTGTTATTAGACCATTTTACAGATGTGAAAAGTGAGGCACAGGGAAGTCGATTAGCCCGCAGCCTACATCTGAGTAGATGCTATTTAACCTCTCAGGTACTTTGCATTTTATTTATTTATTGTTATTAAGTTTTTAAATTTTAATTCCAGTGTAGTTAATACATTTCATTTTACTCTTTTTTTAATAGGTAACACATTTTAGTCTGCTTATTCCGTTAGTAAAGCTACAGTTTTAGCCATAAAATGCAACTTGAAGGGAGATGAACTCCGAATGAAATGAATGAGACTTTTTGTAACTTTTACTTGTTACAGAATTGCAAGCTTACGGAAGTGTTACAGGAATCCTATGAGAAGCCCTCATAGGCCCTTTACTTAGAAGCACCAATTGTTTACATCTCCTCCTCTTTGATTATTCACTCTCTCTCTCTCTCTCTCTCTCTCTCTCTCTCTGAGTCATTTGAAAATAAATTGGAAACATTATGCCCTTTTACCCCCAAATACTCAAGCGTGCATTTTCTAAGAACAAGAATGAGCCCTTCCATAACCTCAATACAATTATTAAAACTAGGAAGTTTATTGTTGTAACGCTGGTACTATTTTTTAATCCAGAGTTTATATTCATATTTCATCAGTTTTCCCAATAACGTTCTTTATAAAACCCCCCCCCCCGGGTTCAGGATCTAATCCAGGATCATGTGTTGCGTTTAGCTGTCATGTCTCATTAGTGTCCTTTAATCTGAAACAGTTTCTCAGCCTTTCTCTCTGTTGTTTTTCATGATTAGGTCCAGGCAGCGTGTCTTCCGCACGAGGGCCGAGTGCTCCTTGCATCCCACCCAGGGGTACATGACTTTCATTGCCCATTGACTTTCAATTTGGTCGTTTGATTAAGGCGATACAATCATTTATTTATAATGATTTGATTATAATCATTTGATTAAGGCTTCTCTGCTGTAAATGAATCCTATTCGCTTTGTAATTAATAAGTATTTGTGAGGGAGCGTCTTTGAAGCCATATAAAACCTTGTTTCTCATCAAACCCTACTGGGCTCTGACACCCTGTGTCTCCATGTGTGAATTCACTCTCTCCCTCTCCCTTCTCTCTTCCTCTCTGTCTCTCTTCCTCTTTCTCTCTCTCTTCCTCTCACCCTCTCTTTCTCTCTCCCTCTCCCTCTGCCTCTCTCTCCCTCCCTGTCTCTCTTTCCCCTTCTCTCTCTCTCCTTCTCTCTTCCCCCTCGTCCTCCTTCTCTCTCTCTCCTTCTCTCTTCCCCCTCCTCCTCCTCCTCTCTCTCTCTTTCTCTCTTCCCCCTCCTCCTCCTTCTCTCTCTCTCCTTCTCTCTTCCCCCTCCTCCTCCTTCTCTCTCTCTCTTCCTCTCTGTCTCCTCTCTCTTTCTCTCTCTCTCTCTCTTTCTCTCTCTCTCTCGCTCCCTCTGTCCACCCCCATCCCTTTGGCTTACTTGGCTTGTTTCTCACTGAGTAAAGCACACCCTAATTAGCTTCCTGAGAAAGGATGCATGGGAGGACACATTTTTAAGATTTCACATTATTTGTGTCTTCATTCTTCCCTCCTTCTTGAGTTGTTAGTTATTGGAAATTTTTCTTCAGAATCGTGTGTGCCTTACTTTACTGTCTACCAGCTTCTAATGTTGCTGTTGAGAAGTTGATGTCATCCTAATTCCCTAAAAATTGTACTATTTTTTCCCCTCTGAAAGTTAAAAAATTTTTTTAAAAAATATTTGGTGAAGGCTCCCCCACCTTTTCATTGTGCTGGATACTCTCTGGGCTGTTCAATCTGGAAAATCGTGCTCTTTGGTGATGACAGTTGTTGTGGGTATTCTTTCTTTCTTTCTTTCTTTCTTTCTTTCTTTCTTTCTTTCTTTCTTTCTTTCTAGGTCTACAAACTTTTTTTAAAAAAAAGATTTTATTTATTTGTTTATTTTTTAGAGAGAGCGAGCAAGCGAGGGAGGGGGGCAGAGGGAGAGGGAGAATCTCGTGCAGACTCCATGCTGAGCACAGAGCCCATCTTGGGGCTCGAACCCACGACCCTGAGATCATGACCTGAGCTGAAATCAAGAGTCGGACACTTAACCCACTGAGCCACCTAGGCGCCCCATGGGCATTCTTTCTGTGATGATCTCTTGCTCTCTGTTATCTGTCTTCTACAGAACTACTGTTGTTGGGCGTTGACTTCTGCATTTGTTTTCTGATTTTCTTTCATCCTTTCTTCTCTTATTTATCTCTTTGACATCTTATTCAACCTTCTGGAAAATTTTTTCAACTCCCTTCATCCAACTCTTGAATTTTTCATTTTAGTTAATACATCATTACTTTCTGGGACCTCATTCTTGTTCTCTGGCTGTGCCCTAGTTTCTGTCACCCTATTCTTGTTTTACAGATGCACTGTATTCTCTTGGAGCATTTTGCTATATAAATTCTTGACATTTTCTTCTGCTCCCACATTTGTCTTTTTTTCCTGTTTCCTGCCATCTCATGTTAGAATGCTAGGAAAAAAGTCTCTAACATGATATTAGATGATGGTGTCTTCTATGATAAAACAGAATAAAACAAAATAACAGAACAGAGGAAAACATAGAGAACAAAAACAAACAAACAAACAAACAAAAGGAAGAGATCCTGGTTTGTCTGTATGTCAGAGAAGAACTCTGATTGGAAGCCCTGTGGATTTAGATGGGATGTGTGAGTAGTGGGGCTTCATGTAGGGTGATTGAGAGGTTATCTGGTTTTCTCATTGGGGGCCCCAATTATTAATATCTGTGTCTTTTCACTGGACCTGTTTAGCTTCTTCAGGGACAAATCCTCCGATTTCTTGCCTGGAGAAAAGACACCTCATACCCAGTGTTCTGGGAGGTGAGTGGGGGGGATGTGGCTGTCCAGCACATAGATGCTCACTCCTATTTTCCTTTCAGGTCCTACTCCTGCTTTCTAGACTACTTATCCTCCCTGAGGCCAGGCCTTCTGTAAATGGAAGATTTTTGAGACAAAAGCATTTAGAAATGAAGCTTACTTGAAACAGATCTGCAAGACCGTCTGGGGGTTAGAAGGACGAGATCATCATAGGAGATACAACAGGAATTTAAAGGGAAACATATTCCACAAAACTACCAACGCTACTGAGATTACAGTTAGTCTGTGCATGGTAGAAAAACAGCGAATTTGTCACATCCACAAAGGTCCTGACAAATTTCCAAAAAGCAGCATCACAGAAGTCTGGGATCAAGTTGTTTTCGCTTGGGAGTTAGTAACTTACAGGAAAGTTGCAAGATTCCCTTGATTTTGCTGACCCCATTTTAGTTTGTTTCTCTCTGATATGATGTGCTTTTCTCTTTATGGCGTGAGATGTCCATGATTACCCATAAATGAGATGCTGTTTGTTTCTACAGTTCCACCTGGTGGTCAAGTTTCTGGCCCCAAGGCACACAGTTAACCACATGGGTTTGTTTTTATGATTTTTTTCAATTCCATATTCATTAACTTGAGATTTTGTTTTATTTGATTCATAGTTTTATTTACACAGGTGTAGAACAAGGTGAAGAAGAGGGAAAAGAAGCAGCGCTCCTTGTGTGTGGTTAACAAAATTAGAGTCATAGATACTAAGACCTAAGAGTTAACTATTGTCTGGATGCTCTGTAAATCTCCTACTCATACCTGTCTAAAGAATTTATTATTATCAGCTCGTCTACGGGAACGGGAACCAAGAACCCGCCATTCATCTCTACTTGGTTTTGCCTGCAGGACCTGTATCTGGAAGGACATCTTTCTCGAGTTGTCAATGCCTCGTCTGCTTGTGATTCTGCGAGTTGACCGGGGATCAGCTGGGTGGTTCTTCAGCTGAATGTGATCATCCTGGGGCTGCAATCCTCTCGCCCCTCAACTGGGCTGGGACATCCAAGATGGCTCAACCACCTGACAGGATCCCCTTGCAGGACTGGTTGAGGCTGAGCTGCCTCTGGGCGAGGGCCCTGGGATTGAGAAGGTTCTAGGGGCTCTAGACCTCGGAACCAGGCCCTGGGGTGGGACAGGAGGGAGACGAAGCTGGAGGCTGGCTCCAGAGTGTTGGGTGGCAGGGACGTCTAGAAAGCTGGGCCAGCTCACATCTGGGTGGCTGGGCATTTCTCTCTTTTTCCACGGAGTCCCGGAACCCTCTCTCTCCTCTGGCTTCTCCGAGTGCTTTTGTCAGCAGGGCTAGGTACTGGTACATCCCGGGAGGCAGCTCAAGGCTCCCGAAGGTGTAAAAGCAGAATCTGCCAGGGCTGCTGAGGTCTCAGGCTTCTTCCAAACTCTGTCGGTTTAAACAGTCATGGGCCAACCCAGCTTCAAGAGGGCGGAAGATAATTTTTTTGAAGCTTTTATTTATTTATTTATGAGAGAGAGAGAGAGAGAGAGAGAGTGAGAGAGCCTGAGCAGAGGTGGGGCAGGGGGAGAAGCAGACTCCCCGTTGAGTGTGGAGCCCGACGTGGGGCTCGATCCCAGGACCCCAGGATCATGACCTGAGCCAAGGGCAGACGCTTCACCAACTGAGCCACCCACAAGCCCCAAGAGGATGGAAGATAATTAACATCTCTTGGTGTGGAGAATGACAACACACGTGGAGTCGTCTTTATTCGACCCAACTAAACAAAATCTGTGTTCGGTGCCCAGGGCTGCCATCATGAATTGCCACAAACCTGGTGACTCAAACAGAAGCTTGTTCTCTCAACGCTGTGGAGGCCAGAGGTCTGAAATCCAGGCTTGACATAGACAGGACCGCGCTGCCTCCAAAGGCTCTCAAGAAGGGTCTCTTGCAGCTTCTCGGCTCCGGCTGTCCCTTGGCTTGTGGTAGCTCCTCTCCAATCTCTGTCTCTGTCTTCACGTGGCTTCTTCCCTGTGTCTGTCCCATGGACACCCAACCCCTTTCTCTGTCTCTCTCTCCCCTTTTCCTCTTGTAGGGACACCAGCCATTGCCTTGAGGGCCCCTCTTACATTAAGGATTGACCTCACTCAAGATCCTGACCTTGACTGCATTTGCAAAGACCCTACTTCCAAATGAAGTCACATTCACAGGTACTGGGGACAAGGACCTGGACATACCTTTTTGAGGGACACAATTCAAACTACATAGCAAGCATGATTCTTTTTACGTATCCTGCTGGGAACACGTTATACTCTCCGCGCGGTGTGGCTTCATGTTTTAAATTGTTCTGGAAATTTTAGTCATTATCTTTTAACTATGACCCATCTTTTTTCTTATGTTTTCCTTCTGGTTTCATGGTCATATATATATTAGACCAGGGGCAATTTTTTTTTTCTTGTAAAAGGCCAGAGAGTAGATATTTTAGCCTTTGGAGGGCATACAACGTCTGTCACAAGTACCTAACTGCTTTGTAGTATGGAAGACGCCGTGGGTGACACATAAACTGATCTGTGGGGTTGTTCCAGTAAAACTTTACTATGAGAACAGGTGGCCAGCTGGAGTTGGCACCTGGGCTGGAGTTTGCCAACCCGTGTGCTAGCCCTTCTCATTCTTTTCTCCAGATCTGTCACACTTTGTCGTATTTTCGGGTCTTTCTCTCTGCTGTGTTCTGGAGAAGTTCTTTGGATGTATCTTCCCATCTATTAATTCTCTCTTGAAGAGTGTGACCTATGGGGGCGCCTGAGTGGCTCAGTTGGTTAAACTTCTGCCTTCAGCTCAGGTCATGATCTCAGGGTCCTGGGATGGAGCCCCACATCGGGCTCCCTGCTCAGCGGGGAGCCTGCTTCTCCCTCTCCCTCTGCCCCTCCCGCCGTTTGTGCACGCTGTCTCTCTCAAATAAATAAATAAAATCTTTAAAAAAATGGAAGAGTGTAATCTATGGTTTCACTTACCATTAGTTTTTTCAACAGTTATCTTATTAATTTTTAGACATTCTGTTCTCTGCCAACCCCCCCACCCCTGACCCGGTTCTACCAATTCATGCCCAACGGTCCTGTTGTTTATTCACATATTGTAAGTGTATCCTTTCTTCTTTAGATGTTTCATATTCAGGGGCGCCTGGGTGGCGCAGTCGTTAAGCGTCTGCCTTCGGCTCAGGGCGTGATCCCAGCGTTCTGGGATCGAGCCCCATGTCAGGCTCCCCTCCGCTGGGAGCCTGCTTCTTCCTCTCCCACTCCCCCTGCTTGTGTTCCCTCTCTCATTGGCTGTCTCTCTCTGTCAAATAAATAAATAAAATCTTAAAAAAAATAAGATGTTTCATATTCATAGTTCCGCATGGTTGCTATCATAGAAACATCTACGTCCTTGGGATTCTAAAGTTGTTTCTTATTTCTGTTAGCTTTCATTCATAGTGACTTGCCTTCCCAAATGTGTGTGTGATTTTTGTTTATGAGATTGTGCTTCATTTTTTAAAATTAAATTGTATTTTTTTAAAAAATATTTTATTTATTTATTTGAGAGAGAGAGAGACAGAGATAGCGACAGAGAGCACAAGCAGGGAGGAGCGGAGGAAGCAGGCTCCTCACTGAGCAGGGAGCCCAATGCGGGACTCGATCCCAAGACCTCGTGACCTGAGCCGAAGGCAGACGCTTCACTGACTGAGCCACCCAGGCACCCCGGTTGTGCTTCATTTTAGTTGGTGGGGTTCCTGCAAATGAACTTGGGAAGCTTTCCTCCGAGGAGCCTACCTTGGCTTTTGCCAATAGATGGGGAAGCCCCCTTTCTCCATGCATTTCACCGTCCTTCAAAGATTTTTTTTTTTCTACAATAAGAATCTCGGATTCCAGTCCCCCTGTGGGACCCTGCCTAGGAGCGGCCCCCAACCCCCCGTTGTAGGTTCAGGCCAGTTCCTGCCACTCAGATTCCCAGTTACCCCAATCTCATCTCCTTGCCTTTCAGCCAACCTCTGAACATTCCTTCCCTGGTCCTTGGTGGTTCCTGCCCAGCTTCAGGTCACAGAAAGCTGATGACACCCATCTGTCCCCTTCCCTCCCTGCCTCCCCCTACCCCCTGCCAGACTCAGCTTTCCCTGTCTGTCTGTGTCCTTCTGTCTGTTTTATCACATCCCTGCAAATCTCTTTCACCTTTAGAAAATGTCATGTCTGAGATCTTGCTGGGGAGCAAGTCAGCCCCAAGTTCCTAGTGTTTCGTGGTCGGGAGACAACTCTTTTGTGCAACTCAACTTACGTGGACATATATACTTTGGTAACTTTTTCCTGCCACTTTGGACGGGAACAAATGGGCTTATGTGTAGTCTCTTAGATCCCACCCTGCTCATAAATGGAGGAGCTTTGGTGCCTACCAGGTGGGGATCTGTGTGGAAGAACATATCCCTGGACACAAGGTAACATTTGCGTTCACCTATAAATTTAGAATCACAAGGGACCCTCCCCAGCGATAGCCTGGGACCCAGCCAAACCCTTAATTACTCATTTCCAGCCTCAGTGTTGTCTCCCTGTCCTGTCCCCTGGACTGTCCTGCACCCCTACTATAATACTTGCTCTGATAAAATATTAGGGTAGATGTAGAAATAAAACCATGCTTCAAGTGTGGCCCTATCCAGCAATATTAGTGTTCTGGCCAGGGGCGAGTCCAAAGGAAGGAAGGTCTAATTGCAAAATTTGGGACATTGATCTCATTGTTTTGCAGGGTCCGAGGGGAGGCTTATTGCAATTCTGAGCCTTTCTGGCCCCCCTGAAACCACACTAAGTGTGCAGGGGCCACTTGCTGGATCTGACCATCGAGACTGCTACATTTGGAGAGATGGCCTCTAATTATTCCTGGCTTTAATAACATGAACAGCTGAAAGAATGTGGTGCAGAATCCTCTTCCACGTGACCCCTGCTGAGAAAACAAACAACCCACCACACACTCACATTTATCTAAATCTCTGAGCAGAGTTGTTCTCCGCTGAGTTATAATGAGGAGTGAGTTTTCCAAGGGTGTGATGTATGAGCCTTCCACAAATGGGTTTTAAATGGGGGCACTGACAGTTCCACTCCAGCTAGGGCGGGGGTGGGGGCCCTTCGGCCCAAAGGAGCTGAAATGAGCTGGCGGGAGGCAGAGGGGAGGCCGGGTGGGCGGATCGGGTCACCACGAGCCGGGGGCACACGGCCAGCCCCAGCTCCTCCATCGGTGAGCTGGGTCACTCAGCAACACCGGATTATTCGTTTTTGTTTCTCTCTAAGAAGAAATAACACACGTTGACATGAAGATTGAAGGTGGGATCCGTCCTGTGCCCCAGCAATGGAAACATTAGCACTTTTTCCTGCCCATGCTTCTCTCTCCGTAGAACTGTCTGGTGGGTGAAGTTAGCATTTTGCATGATTTGGTTTTTTTCTTTTTCTTTCTCTGCTGTGCATTCCAGCCAGGAGAGTGAGGATGGCAGGGTTGGTTGAGAAATGGTGCCCTAAGGGTATGTCCACATCCTAATCCCCGGAACCTGCGAACGTGACCTTGTTTGGAAAAAGGACTTTACAGAGGTGATTAAGGGGAGGAGCTTGAGATGAGGAGACCATCCTCGATTACCCAGGTGGGCCCTCGGTGCCACCGCAGGAGTTCTTGGGGAGGCGAAGGGAGATTAGTCACAGGACCGAGGGAGGGCAGGCAGAGATAGGAGCGATGCAGCCACAAGCCAAGGACCACTCGGGCCTGCGGGGGCTACCGGGAGCTGGCAGAGCAGAGGAAGGGTCCTCCCCCAGAGCCTGGGGAGGGAAGGCAGCCCCGCCTGCTGACACCTTGACCTCACGCTTCTGGCCCTCAGAACTGAGATAGAGTACATTTCAGCTGCTTTAAGCCACCAAGATTGTGGTCATTTGTTTCAGCCGCCCGGAAACGGATACAGGTCACTGTGCCTCTAACACCCATTCCAGAAAATGGGTGAGGTTATGGCTTATCTTGTGGTAGATACGGCTCCTCGCTGTTCTGGATGACAGAACGCGCAGAAAGCTCTGTGCTCATAGTGTTTTGGGTGATGGTGGTGTGATCCCAGGGAAGCCAGAGTGAGGGCGAAAGGGCAGTGAGGTGAAACAGGAGACAGTGCTTCTCAGGAGAGCGTGGCTTCATGGCCACGGGAGGCCTCTCAGGGAGGCCATGTTGAATGGCTGCTGCTTGGAACAGGCTGGGGAGGGGGGGGTGGGAGCGGAGGGGCCAGGGAGGCAAGTGATTTACTGCTGACTCCTTCCTCTGGTTCTCCCAGGCAAAGATTATTCCATCCTTCTAGACTGTAGCTCCCAGCAGTTGCTGGAATCTCTGTGGGTCAGATCAGACCAGACCTGGGTGCCAGAGCCGTTGCAGCTCTGCTCCGGGGATGGGGAGGGGGCACGGTGGAGGCTGTGCTCAGGCCTCACCCCTGGGGGAGGCTGAGAGGTTGTGATGATGACAGCTTAAGCCCTCCCTGGGGCCATTCCGGCTGGCACTGAGGCCAGGAGGCTGGCAGGACTGGGCAGACTGGGGGCCTTGTAAACTGAGTCAGGCATCACGGAGGCTCTGGGTGGGTGGCCAGGGTCAACTTCCTCTTGCTTTATGGACTTCCACAAATGCGGGAGAACTGAAGGCTCGTTTGACCCAAGCACGAACACCCAGCCTGGGTCCCCAGGGCTACGACCCAGGCACGTGACTGCACTTAGGTATTTGTCCCCAGTTTCTGCTCGTTTCATTCTCTCTTCAGCTCCTCTGCGCCTCACCGCAGCTGCTTGGCCTCTCCTGTTTCCTTTTGTCCCTTTGTTCGCATATATCTCCTCTTCCATCTTACTTAATTGCATATCCAACTTTGCTGTCCTTTGGGTTCAAGGTTGCCTTCCTACTTCTGCAGTTGGTTAGACATTGTAAGGGAAATTCCCTTGAGCACATGGAAAGGGAACTGGGAAGGAGGAAAAGGTTCGGGAACAGACAAACTAGGCATCGGGGACACTGTTTTCTTTTGACATTTCAAGCAGAAGAAAAGGCTCAGAGGGAAGAGAACTGAAGTGGTTTTTACATTGAATTTTGTCGGATGAGGGACGGGTCCAGGTCATGCGGATGTTACCCCTGTGTATGTAGTTGAACTGTGGGGCCCCTGCTGGGGTCTCAGGTTTGATCCACAAGGCCAGACATGCACGAATGGCCTCTTTGTTAAGAGGAAGCCCTGAAGACCCCAGGATGCAGGGGGAGGGCAAGAGAGAAGGCGGACCCTGCTCTCAGCTCTGAATGGGACCCTAGGTGTTCCCTCTCCAGCCCAGTGGGGTCTGGCTGACAGGTGTGAGTATTTCTGGGTGCCTGGGAGGGTGGTTTTCACAATGCCAGCCACTGAGTCCCTGAGGTGAGGGGTCCTGTGGGGATAGGCTGTGGGATGAATTGGAAGTGAGACCAGAACAAGGGGGGTTGTTGGGGGCAGGGAGCTTCACCAATGCCGAGAAAGGGGGTGATGAGAGTGGACATACAGAAAGTTCGAGGCTTCTGGGATTGCCTAAGGCTTAAACCTGGGATTTACCTGGGCAGCCTAAATTATCTGAAGCGTTGCTGTAAAGCGAGTGTTTTAAATGGCAAGTAGCTGCACTTCACCTTGACTTGCCAAGACCAATATGTCCTCCACCAACAGAAATGGAGGCTCGAGAGGGAATCACAATGATAGAAAAAGGAATATCTGCCATGCCCCTTGCAAACCCAGGGGTCCCAGGGGACCTTTACTCGCTGCACACATTTCTCCGCAGCCCTTTGGGACCGCCGTGCCCCTACTCTTGGGCAGGTGCACAGCTGCGTCTGAGGCCAGGAGAGGCCGGGGAGGCCAGCGGAGGCATCGGAAGTCCCGCTCGCTGAAGACTCAGGTTTTCACAGTGCTTTGGGGACAGCGCGGTGGCAGGTTGCCTAGTACCCTCGGCCATGCCAAAGTCCTGCCCGGCAGCAGCCGTGGGCAAAGAAGGTGGCCGTGGCCTTTGCAGAGCTGGCTCCCTTGGGGCTGGTGGGCAACAGTTCTGTGCTGGTGAGGGCAACAGTGAAAAAATAAGGAGCACTTTTGGGCGCCCGGGGGGCTCAGTCGGTGGAGTGTCTGCCTTTAGCTCAGGTCATGGTCCCGGGGTCCTGGGGTCAAGTCCCACATCGAGCTCCCTGCTCAACAGAGAGTCTGCTTCGCCCTCTCCCGCTCCTCCTCCACCCTGCTTGTGCTCTCTTTCTCTTATGCTCTCTCCCTCTCAAATGAATAAATAAAATATTTTCAAAAATAGGAGCACTTTTTTCTCCTCCTCAATCAAGCACCGATCACATCGGGTGCCCATTTAATTCAGACACTGATGAGACCAAAGCGACTTTGTCTTCAGGTGATGGAGGTGGTTTCACAGAGCTACAGGTCCCAAGCCCCAGCCCTGACAGCTGTGGCCCATTCCACCACCAAAAGAGCGTTAGTGGTTGACTATCTCTCACCAGCACATCAGTGCCTCCAGTTTTCAAATGTGTGCAGATGGTGATAATAGAATTAAACATAAAATTATATATAAATAGAATTAAATTTATTTCAAGACCATTTGAGAATTCAGAGGTAATTTTTTGTCATGGTAAAGTCTCTAAACCAATGGGAGCTACAAATGGGACGTGGGTCATTCGAGCGTGTGACAGACACGGTCAGCATCTCACTTGTGTCCTTTCTGGGTGCTCTGGCTGACTTCCAGCCGCCAAAGGGCTCACTGGTCCCGGCAGCCTTCAGGCCATAAGAGGCAGGACATTTGCACCCCTCCCTAGCAGCCCTCCGCTTGTGGCTCTCCTGAATAGGTGTATAAATACCCCAGGTCCCTCGCTCCTTGCACGGGATAACTCTGAAGTGGATGTTCTCCAAGTTTCCCTGTTTCTTTGTGGAATTAAGACCAACTACCAAACCTGAGAGCTGGCTTCCCAGCATACCTCCCATCTTCCCCTTGTCACTGTTCCACTTTTTTATCAGCCAGGTACATTTCTTGTACCTCAGAATAATAAGCCATGGGCCTCCAACCCCAGTTGCATGATCTGCCTCTTAGGAGAACCCAAACCAGACGGGGGATGTCTGAGCCATTTATTTTTTCTCTCCCTCCACCTTTTTTAATTGAGCTATAAAGTATGTGCAATAAAGTACACAGATATGAAGCAAATAATAACTCTTTATTTGCATATCGCTCTGTAACTGCCGCTGTAACTACCACTCAGACCAAGCTATAGAGCATTCCTAACATCCCAGCAGCTCGCTCACCCACCCCACTAGCAGTAATATCCTGAAAAATAGCTACTCTTCTCACCTCTATCACCGTAGGTGAGCTTTGCCTGTTTTTGGACTTTATACAAATAGAATCACACAGTAAGTGCTCTCGGGGGTACGGCTTCTTTGGTTTAACGTTAAGTCTGTGAAATGTTATTGCTTGCAGAAATTGCTTGCTAGTTTCACTGCTAGGTTATGTTCTATTGCAGGAATATCAGACAATAAAAAAATTCTTTCAGCTACTAATGGACAGTTGGGTTGTTACCTTCTTCAGGCTATTGGCAATAAAGCTGCTTGTACGTGTATTGCGGGGCACCCAAGCCCGCGGGTCCCACAGGTAGATGTCCAGGAGCAGAACTGCAGGGCACGGCTAGATGGAGGTTCACTGCCACATATGTTCCAACACGTTTGTAACAATTTACATCCCCACCAGCAGTGGGAGAGTTTACGTTGCTCCGATCTGACAGCACTTGATATTGTCAGCCCTTTAAATCTTAGCCATTCTGGTAGCTCATTATGGAAAAAAAAGTTGGCCATTCCTGGAAATATGACAGTCACTGGCCATCGATAATTTGCTCTGCAATCTTGGAAAATGGGTAAGTTCCCTGTAGTTCTGTCTCTCCTTCAGGAAATTGAGTAGATTATACTTGGCACCTCTGTCTACCCTGAACATGCTGGAGTTGCTGGTTGAAGCCTCATTAGCCTTCAGGGAAAGACTCCTTGGTGACCTTTTTGACCATTCCGGCCTTCTCAAATTGTCCCTTCCCTGGATCTGCATGTGGACTTAGGAAGCCCTTCTTTCCAGCTGAACTTTTTGGTGGTCAGGACCATAGTTTGTATGTCCTGTATCTTGAAAAGCACCCAGTTCAATTTGGGGCACGGTGCTCAATAGCTACTTGGACCAGTCCTCTGGTTCACAGGGCTTAGGACCAAAGACGCCGCCCCAGGTGGTTATCTCAGGAATCCCCAGGCTCCACCCACTGAGGCTACAGGTGGAGTCTTCATTCTGTACCAGGAAGGGTGTGGTCAGGAGACCAGGACCCGAGCGGGGGTTATCAGAAGAGCGGCTTACAGGAGAGACCCATGAGTTAGGGGCTCAGAGCCCTGAGCAGAGGTCCTTGTTTGCCCGTGCTGTCCTTCTGGCTGGGTATAAAGGGCTGCTTCTGGGAGCATGAAAGGGACAGGAATGTACCGCGGCCACTGGAGTGAGGTGTGTGTGCTGATGCAATGCTGCCAGGGACAGCAAACAGGAAGAAGAGAATTCCAGTTCTTCCTTGAGCCTTGCAGTCTCCTCCTGGCCGAGCCTGACAGAGCCACATGGCAAAGAAGCAATGGAAGAGCCCTGAGACAGAAAGCTTAATGATTGGCACAACTGGAGACCCAGTTTCTACCAGGTCATTCATTGTTTCCACCTTCCTACCCGGAACCTCCAAGCCTTGCAAAGTCCTGGGGTATGGCTGGGATTCCCCGAGGGAGATGCTCTCACTTGTGTCCTCCCACTCTAGCCTCCTCATGCCATCTGCAGCCCACAGTCCAAAAGACGGAGATGCTTCTTCATGCTGCCAGCTGGTGAGCTCTGTGAAGCTGGCTGTGTCTCGGCCAAAGGGGTCATCTTCAGCTGTAGTCCAGACCCTAGTCTTTGGGGAGCCAGGAGTGCTCATCCCATGCAGGAGACAGAATGCCCTTCCTGCCAATCCTGGCTGCAGCTGTCCCTGGGGAAGTAGCAGGCACCTTTTGCTGTGGAATGCTCAGGGAACAAATGGTCCCTGAAACCGTAGATGCTTGCAACAATAAAGGTTTACTTCTTGTGCACACCACGTCTGCTCTGCCTCATGTTGTCCTCATCCTGGGACCCGAGCTGAACATCCAGGATCCTGCTTCCCTCCAGGACAAACTGGTTCTGTGGCAAAGAAGGAGCAGACGGCCCCCAAAGCTTCAGTTCAGAAGAAGCATCGCACATCACTTCCACTCATATTTCACTGGCCAAGGCCAATGTGGGGTAAGGAGGTATAATCCTCCCACAGCAAGGGCAGCAAATCCTTTGAATAATAGCACAAGGAAGGCTTGAAGGCACACTGCCCACGCAAAGACTCTCAGCATCCACATGCCTCTCCACCGGGATTCAAACCATCCCAGAAAAACTCTCCTTCATGTTAACACATGGAGATTGATGTGAGAAGAGCAGCCAGCTCACCAGTTTTCAAAGGGGTCAAACTATGAGTTCCAAACTGCAAATTTAGGAATGCCTTTCCCTCCAAGACTACACCGTACTTTACAATGTCATCTGATGGGGTGAGCTCATCTCCCTGTTCAGAGAACATGCTTGCCGCTTGTCCTGCCCTCAATTGGGTCCGGTGCCCTGAGACTCTCTGGTTTCCTGGTCAGAGGAAACTTCTAGTATTCTGAAGGGTGGGCAGGGAGCAGACATTCAGAAAGAGGGTGAGTGGCTCACCGTCCAGGGTGCAGAACAAATGTGCGCTGGAGGAAGGGACCTGAGCGTGCCACCACTCCTGGACAATCTTTCAGCCAGTCTTGTTTCCAGCGTGACAATGGACTCTTGCGTGCAGATATACCTGTTGCTCCCAGTTCCTGAGACCCTGCAGCTCTGTGGCAGGGATCCTTTTGTTTCTTATGACTCCCCCCCCATCCACCTCCCTCCAGCAGGTAGGGTTCAACTTTCTCCCTCCTGCTAAGTCAGATACCATTTGTCCATTATGTTTTCACCTTTCAAAATATTATGAATTTCTCCTCTCTTCTGATGTTTCTTCTCCTGACCTGTTCTTGGTTTTTCTGTCACGTTAGTGGGATTTGAGATCACAGAGACAGGTGTATGTTGCAGCCTGCCTTACCCAGAAGCCTGCCTACAATACCTCCGCGTCTAGGGTAGCCTAGACTGCTTCCCATATGGAGGAGGCCTTCCTCCTCAGGGTCCTTAAGAGCCAGGAGTGGGTCAGGGAGGGAGCACTGGGGGTCCTGGAGGGCTTCTGTTCTCCCTGGAGACCAACCAAATGCCAAAGTGCGTATTTACCCAAGTCACAACCCCCTTGTTTTATAGGAGAGCCTGAAGCGCACAGAACCGAAGCAATCCCTTGCACCCCACAACCAGTCAATGACATGGGGCAAAATGATTTGGTTATGGATGTGGTCAGGAAGAAGGAGGTCTGGGCGTGGCCAGGGAGGACCAAACGGAAGTCTGGGCGTGGCCAGAGAAGAAAGAGGTCTGGGCGTGGCCAGGGAGAGGGAGGGCGGGGCGTGGTCAGGGAGAACAGGTCCAATTTTGTGGAACATGGTCACCTTTCAACTTTGACGTATTTCCATTCATTCAGACGTTCCCGCAAGGTTTTTTAATTAAGTAAGTGCAATTTATCAAATATGAAATGCAGTGTAATTTTCCCTTCTTTCTTCCAAGAATATGCCCAAACTGTAGCCTTACCCTTTTTTGAATTCTAATATGCCAATGTTTCCCACCTTCCCCGCGTGTGTGTGTTTAAGGAAGAGGAAGGCTGTTGGTTCTGGAAAAAGTGTAACTAGACTCTGAAACCAGTCAGAACTCCCATACTCCAAGAAGACTGGGAGATGGTTCCCTGCGGGGTCCTCCCTGTCATATTCTTCCTCCAGAGGCTTCCAGCTCCCACCACCCTCACCCCGTTTGGCCCCCTTATTTCTCATCTCCACCCCCAAGTTCTCCGACTTTGTGTCCGACATCCCAGCCTTTGCCCTCGAGGGTCTCTCCCCTTCCCCTCCTCCCCTGGCTGCTCCCGCCTGGAGCTTAGGGGCTTCCTCCGAGCCTCCTCCGGGGTCTGCAGGGAGTCTGCAGACCGTGAGGCAGGTCACTCCAGGGCTCTCCGCCCCTGCTGCCCCTCCTCTGCGTCCCACTAAACTGTACCGACTCATCCGGAGGCCGGAGCGCTGGGAAAGCAGGGACCAGTTTGCACTAACCCCTGCAGTGTCCCTGGACCATGGTAAGCACTGCACACACACACACACACACACACACACACACACACACACGGGGAATGCCCTAAAGAATGAAAAGGTGGAATTCATCATATTAATTTTGCATTTCCTCAGTTTGAGTCCTGTCTTTCAGATCATATTCAATTTCTCATCTTCTGCTATTGTTATTATTATTATTATTACTGGCATTATCATAAAAATTTACTAGGGCCAATTTTCATTTCCTCTCAGTTGACTATTCAGTATTTTAGCACAAAAATACCTCTTTGAGAGATGAGCAAAGCCATTAGGTAAAATTAATTGGCATAATTAAAAAGCAAATTGTGTTCCTGGAAAGCCCAGCTTTTAAGAGCTGGTTCCGGGCAGCTCTGCTGGGGAGCAGCCGTTCCCGGGCTTTACTCTGCTCTGCTCCCTGCTTTGTTGCACGGCTGCTGGTGGTTCTCACTGGTAGCCGCTATTAGTGGCGGTGACACATTAATTGAACCTCACTACTTCCAGGTGTGTGGCACACTCCGCGGTCACCAGTGCAGGGGTCTCATGTGTATTCAATTACTGCGGCGAAATGAAGGAATGCAACCTGTCATACGTTCAAGTGTCAATTACCACCCCTCACCCGGCTGCCCGCAAACTGAACCAATCAGCCGCCGTCCCTGCGGAGCACGTTCTGTTTGGGCTGGACACTCTGCAAACGGTGTGCTTGTTGGGGAGAAGTAGGGAGGAAACAGAACTGAGAGCGAAGGGCTAATGGGTTGGTAAATCCATCTTGCAAATTCAGGCACCGTGTTCGCGTTCAAGACTGCACTGTGGAGCGTTGCAGGAGGTGGGCTGACCGCCCTGAAGCCATGGAGAGCAGAAGGAATTCACTCGAGGATACAACCGTCTGCTGGGAGCCCAGGGATGCCGATAAAATATCTGTCCTTATACATATCGGAGTTATATGGGGCTAGCTTCTGACACTGAACGTTTTAAATGTTTGCATTTAGCATCTGCTTAAATAAAGTGAAGAAAGGTATACCTACCTGTAAGTTTGGCCCCAAATATATGAATCGAAAACTGTGATAATTTGACAGTTGAAACATGGAAGTAATTTGTATAAGAACTGTTAAAAATAAGGTTTCTATAAGCCTTTTTCCCTTTGGATTCATTCAGGTGTGCACGAGACCATGACACCCCATGGTCACCCCATGAGGCCCTCTTTGGAAGGAATTTTCTTTCCTTCCCTCCTTTTCTTTTCTTTTCTTTCTTTTTTTTTTTAACCTTCCTTCCTTTTCTTAAAAGGCATTTTTTTTGTAGCAGCCAGGAATAGTTATTATAATTAGTATTTATTATACTGTCTTCCTTTTCCAAACTTGCAGTAATCAATCATGTTTACCCCCCTTCAGAATGGCCCTGTATGGGATAAGTATTACCCCTTCTCATAGCAACAACAACAAGGGTTAACAGTCTCATTCAAGGACACCTGACAAATTATTCTGTATTAGGAACCACAGTTGTTTAAGCTCCACTATAGCTTAAACATGTCATGTTTTTACTCTTCCTTACTGTTCCTTCATTTTGGGATGCTGGGAGCCTTCTTCCCCATGCTGACCCATGAGTCCATTCATCAGTCAGCAGATACTTAAATGCCTACTTTAAAATGTGTTAATTGTAGGAAAAAGATTCTTTGGTTGAAAGAATAGAGATCGAATTCCAAACCTCAAAACCACACTGAATTCCCATTACTAGGAAAAGTGGTCATTGTTGGTACAACTTAATGACGGTTTCTCGTCCTTTCCCCTCTTTCTGCATCTCTTCTTCTGACCCTTCCTTTCTCAAGGTCTTGCTGACTCATGTTGCTTTCTCCTCCAAATTCGGACATTGTTGCCAAACACATTGAACTCTGTGAAACTACTGATAGTCAACCATTTTTGACTTAGGACGCTGGCAAGTTTCAGATGATTCAACCTCATACAAAGCTGCTACAGAGCGTAGTGGCCTCTGCAGTTATAACCAAACTGCACGGTACCTGGAAAAGAATTTTGAAAACAGTGCAATGCTACGTATCTAAGGTGCGTGGTACTGTTTTTACTATTGAAGCAATGACCTGTCTGCTTCTGGAATTAATAATTTACTCATGAAAGCCCTCAGTGAGGATCTATTAAAAAAAGCCACCTCTCTCTCTTTGTGTGGGGTGGTGGTGAGTGGGAGCCTGGTCAAGAAGGAGCACAGCTGGGCTTGTGCCCTCAGGGACTCTGCCGTGGACAAAAATAAGATGAGATCCCTTTGTGGATCAGCCTACCCCAAAGAGAGAGCAAGTGAGAGCAGGTGTGCCCTCGGGGCGGCCCCTCTGTCTGTCTAACTCACTCACCTAACATTAGTCTGACCATATCTTCATCATTACATGAGAACAAAACTCTTTAGTATGTGACCACATCTGTATTAATTATTTAAAAATAACAAAAGGCAAAGAAGAAAAAACATTCTGATGCTCTGCCCTTGATTGGGTTTTCTTGACTGCATTTGATCGGCTGCAGACTCCGTCCCAGACACTGATGAGCTGGGAGCAGCAGGGCTCTCAGGACTTTCCTGCTGCGGCTGCACCAGAGCCTGGCGGGGTGAGCCAGCCCATGGGGCCCACAGTCCGGTGCCCCTGATTTTCTAATGACTTGGGCTCCAAACAGGGCAGGGGTCAGCTGGCTTGACCGTGTGTCTTAGTGTAACAAAATGTCACAGACCAGGGAGCTTAAACAACAGACATTTACTTCTCACAGTGCTGGAGCCAGAAGCCCAAGTTCAAGGTACTGGCTAGTTGGGGTCCTGGTGAGAGTCTGCTTATTGGTTCGCAGATAGCCGCCTTCTTGCTGTGTCTTCACATCCTGGAGAGGGGAGTGGGGAGAGGGAGCGAGAGAGGGAAAGCTCTTTCGTGAGTCTTCTTATAAGGACACTAATCCTGTTCCCGGGGGCTCCACCGTCATGGCCTAATTACCTCCCAAAGACCCCACCTCCAAATACCATCACCTTGAAGATTAGGCCTTCAACATCTGAATTTTGGGAGGATGCAAACATTCAGTCCACAGCACCATGTTAACCAGGCAGTTTAATGAAATCCACTGAGTGGACATATTGACAATCTCAGCCTCTGTCTTTCCCATCTCAATCCAGAAGCCTTTTCCCTTTTTCTTCCACCTGTGCATCTTTTAAATAATCTGTCTTGGTTCCCTAGAAAACAGAGCCTGAGGCAAGGATTAAGTACAAATGCTTTATTTGGGAGCTGCAATCTAGGGCAATGAGAGTGAAGGAAAGGGGAACTGAGAAGCAATGCAGGGAGCCATGAAGACAGAACAGTTGCTTGGCAGGTATACTCATCAGCTCCACAGATGTCACTGTGTCTAAGAGTAGCTGGAGGGAGAAAGGAAGAAAACATTTATCTTCCCGAGCTTCCTCTGATCTCCTGCTTCCCTTGGTCCTCATCCACCCTTTCGGGAGTTCATGCCCCTGTACAATCAAGTGTCTCTTCCCACTCCTTCCCAGCCAAGCAGAAGTCAGACCCTATGCCCTGTAGTGTGGATTTCATCCTACTTCAGTGAGTCCACAAAGGTCAGAAGGAGCCCGAGACACTGGGCATGGAGCTTCCTGGCCTCAAGCAGTAGAACCCTTGGGCCCAGTGGAGTTTGTCTACCTGTGAGGCCAAACGAACAGCCAAGGGGCCCGGAGGCAGGTGAAGCTGAGAATCTGAGGGGCACATTAGGGGAGCCCATTCACATGTTCATGAATAAATAATTATTAATGCCTCCTTGGCTTAGGGCCTATGAAGACAAATCATGCCACAGGCATTAATTATACGTGTAATCAGGGGGATTCCAGCGTGGCATAAGATAGACACCCAATAGCACCAATAAAGTGCCATGGGATCCTGGTGAGGGGGAACATTTGTTTAAAAGAAATGTCAACATTCACAAGTTTACAAATGCTTATTAGCTTTATGAGTTTAAAGCTTTCACTACTGGAATTATCAAGGTGTTATTTAACCTGATTTTAAGTAACAGAAAAAAAAAGCATCTCTAGTTTTTACTTCCGAGGTCACTGTTTCCACAGAGATTTGCTGAGATTGCTATGGCCACGTAGGGTGTTTTATTCAGTACTCAGTTCATTCAAGCTGCTTTATTCAGGACTCACCGTGGCCCATGGAGCAGGTTTATGACCCCTGTTGTATACAGGTTAGATAACTTGCCCAAGATGGTGCAGCTTTCAGGCAGGAAAGGATTCTTTTCCAGGTTTCTGATTTCAAGTTCATTGCTGTGTATGATCTGAGGAAGCGAACAAGGGTTCGGGGAATGCCCACTTGGCAATCGATTTTCGAGGGCGTATTGAATAAGGGGGGCACGACTCAAGCATCTCTAGCAGCGAGCCGCAGGTGCTGATGAGCTCTGTGACACACGGCTGATCCAAAGAATAGATGGTTTCAAAACTGAACTGGCTCTGGCCTGCACCTCACTTTTTTTTTTTTTTTAAGTGGATCCACTTCCCTCTTTATTTTCTTTGAATCAGTGTTGAATGGAACTGGCATGTGGGATTTGGTGACCTAGCTTTGCTTGATGGAGGTGACAAGAGGGTGAAGGTGAATGTGGGCTGGAGGGTGGTATGGGATGGAGACCTTGCTGGTCCCCCAGAGCTGGAGAGGGACCAGCCTGGAGGTGATGAGGCAGGATGAGCTTGGAGCAGTTGTCTGTGAGGTCTGTTCTGTGACATCAGGAGCCACATGGGGATGGGGAGCAGGGGCTGGGTAACAGGATTCCTAAAACACCAAGAGCTGTTGCAGGGAAGAGACAGAAATCTACAAGACCAAGGCAACGCTGAGTCCCACGTGGGCTCAGTAGAGACAAGTGGCATTCTGGGAATTTAGATATGGTTTAAAAACCTCCTTTTGAAATAGTCTCCTGGCTTACATGCCCCCTGGCTCCAAGAGTTAGAAGGCCAGTCTAAATATGGGTCAAAATGCACAAAACAGGATGCTCTTGCTGGGAGAATCTGGAGAGATCAGGTTTGCAAAGGAGTCTTCAGTGCCTTGAGGCTCATAAAACCAGCCCAATGCAAGAAGCCAAAGGATTTGCATCATGCCCCTCATCAATTTTTTAAAGACCTGGTATTTCTGTTGGCCAATCTTATCAGATCCAATACTCGTTTTGCCCTTGCCGTGGCGGGCAAGCGCTCTGATATCAACCACAGCATGAGGGACAAGCAGTGCATTTGGCATGCCATTTCCGAATGATTGGAGCCTCCCAGCAGCTCCGGCAGGAGACAGGGGATGGAATCGGGAGAGAAGCTGATTGCATGACTTTATTCCCTACCCTGGGGATAACCCAAGTCCAGAACCCTGGATTTCGTTTGTGACTTGCTTCTTCTCTCTCTTGCTTCCTCAGAAGGTGCTGTGGGCACGTCTCCATCACCCCAGGCTGGCTTGAGATCAAGCCTGGAGTCAGGAAACCCCTCCTTTCTGAGTCGCGGAGACCTTTCCTTGGAGCCCCCTCCCCCTTGACAAATAAAACCAGGGCATGGAGATCATTATGCCGCACATTATTAGGCAAAATTGGATTAATTAACCTCGTCTGGCCTCTCAGCTTGGGAGACAGAAAAAAACGAGGCCTAGTTCAAATGCAGCATTTTGAAAATGTCAGCCATGACTTGGTGATAAATATTTATAAATATATATGCTACGTATCAACAGGGTGGCCAGTGTATTTTTACATGTAAGTCCACAAAGGCAGTCTGTTGTTAACATGCATTCAAAGCAGCAGCCTTGAAAGGGCCATTATGGCTTGTACTATGAATGTTTATTAAGAATAATATGCAAAACGGGGCTCCATCTGAATGGGCCCATTGATGGGGTATCAGAGCAGCCAGGGCTGGGATGGCGGATCGTCAGGAATGATAATAATGTTCCTGACAGGACTCACCCCAGCCTGAGAGAGCGGTGTGATGTGTCACTGGCCCTGGCCACTTCTGGTTGTGGGTGTTTGTTCTGGAAACATTGACTTAGGGCTTGAGCTTGCCCTAAACCATAGTGCTTAGGACCTGAGTCATGGAGCCACATAGAGGATTTTCCCCCCGAATTGAGCTCCAAGTAGTAATTGGAGTTTTAGACGCGCATCCCAGCGAAATCTTTTCCTCCTCCTCACCCTCCGAGTAGGAAACATTTCCTGGGGATTTTCCTACATCTGTCCCTTCCCAGCCACTCCCGTGCTTTGCTGAGTAGAGACTCCCCCCGCTTAATTTCTTCTGGGCATCCCAGGATCCCTTCCTTTAGTTTTAGGAGACTTTCATTTCATTAACCAATATTTATTGAGTGCCTACTATGTGCCAGACATGGACCTAATACTGGGGCCACAGTGACAGGTAAGATAGACATGGTTCCTACTCACCCTCTTGGGAAGAGGCATAAAAAACAAGACAACAAAGAACAAGGATGACTTCAGAGGGACATGTCCCCAAAAGTGAAGTGGGGCCCATTAGGGAAGGTTTTTGGTTGGGAGTGGAGGGGTGGTGTTTTAGGATGGGAAGTCCAGGAAGCATCTTCAGGAATGATAAGTGGGTTGACAGCAAGCTGCATGAAGGAGCCAGCCTTCCATAGCCATGTGAGCATCTGAGGCTGGAAGGGTGTTCAAAGCAGAAGGAACAGCAAAGGCAGAAGGCCAAGGAGGTATGAACTTGGTGTGTTCAGGTTCAGAGGGGTAGAAAGATTGGTGTGGCAGAAGTCAAGGGGCAAGAGGCAGGTGGCCAAAGCACCGGAGGTTGTCCACCCTGGATGTTAGTCTTGGGAAACTGAAAATGGCTCCTGGAATGATGGCTTCTCTCAATCTAGAATTATCCTTGCTCAGAACATTCGGGGAAGCCTGGAGATATTTTTCAGGTTGTTGATTCAAAATCTCCCTCGTTCATTGTTTTATTTAGAAACATCCTGGGAAGCACCCATAGTCCATGGGTTTGGGGTATTTTCCCCTACTCTGGGTTTGAGTTTAACTCTGTCTGCCATAGCATTTTTCATCACAGAGCTTGACAGAACCTTCTTTTTTGATCCCAGTTCACTGGGAAGCTTCCAAGGTGACTTATTTCCCTTCAGACACTCCTTGGCTCACTTATCACTCAGCATGGTTAAAAGATAAAATTTAAAGAATCAACTTTATTTATTGTTCCAAGAATAGTTGACATCACGATCAATATATCTGGACAGAAGCTATTAACATTTTAATGAGTTACTCAGTAATATTCCAAAGATGTGTCAATGAGTCATGGCCCCTTTGATTAAGGATGTACTTTGGAAACTACTGTAAATATATATAAGAAAGGCCCAGAATGAGGAGCTGTCACCCATCAATCCTGGGAAGAAGAGTGAGGGTTCATGAATAAAGAAGCTCACAAGGTGACTGTCCCTGGGCTGTACAGTTTACTCTAAGAGAAATAACCTTTGAAAATGCCATTGGTCTCCACTAAATGACAAACAAAGAGGTCTAACTTTGTAAGTTGTCAGGTGTGTGTTGGGGGGCTGGGGAGTGGTGCTGCTGCAGACAAGGTAGGAAAGAAGTATCTGCACATCTTTCTTTTAGATTCAGATCCAGGACATGAATGAGAGGAGGCATAAAGCTTTGGAGGGGAAAACAAATCCAGAAAAAGGGGAAGTTGTTGGAAGAGAGGACTGGGCAGCTCTGAGAATGAGGGGCAGGGATGACAGAGACCAACAGAAGGACGTGTCCCCATGTGCTTCCAGTCCAGTGTGTTGAATGCTTTGGCATGAAGACCTTTTGGGTCTCCTCTCTCCCCTCCTTCATCCAACTCCCTAAAATTTCCTGGACAGGTACTCTTGAGGTCTCCCTGGATCTCACTGGGCTCTCGACTACTGTAATATAAAGCTCACCCCCTCCCGAGGGAAAGCAGCTATTGGGATCCAATTCTGACATTGGCCTATCCCTGGCAGTGGGGTCTCTGGAAGGTTCAGTTAATGCTGTGTTTATGCCAAGGGGTGAGGGCATACCACAAGACCCAGCTTACCTTCTGGTGCAGACAGAGAACCCACGGTTTGCTCCTGGGCTAGACCTGGGCTTGGGAGAAGAGGTGAAAGACTGAGGAGATGGTTGGGCTTTACTGATATTCGTCATCTTGTGAAGGTTCAAGTGATGAGCTATTGACTCATGAATCAGAGCACTGGAGATTGTGGGCTTCAGCAGCTTAAATCTATGGCAAGGAAAAGAAGTTGGTAAGTGGGAGTGAGGTAGGGTTGAGGGTGAGCCAAGGAAGCCATCCAAAAATGTTAATGCAGCTCTGGATTGGAAGGAGGATGTGGGGGGGGGGGGAACTGAAGTAAATTAACCAGCGTGCTGTGTTCTTACAATGGAGCCTGTGAATGCCAAGGAAATTTAAGTCAGAATAGATCCAGCATTTTCCATTCACTCTGCCATTTTGCTTTTATTTTTCTTTACTGAAAATAGGCAGAATTTGAAATCTGAATGACCCGAGTTCAATCCAGCACGCCTATTTACTAGCTGTGGATTTACTTCTCTGGATCACACAGTTTCAGCATTTGTAGAGTGTGACCAATAATACTGTTGCTACCCTACAGAATTATAATGAAAATCAAACAAGATAATGCATATAAAGCACTTACTTCAGTCTGGAGCATGCTGTCTAGATGGCAATCTCTTTTGTTGCTAACAACGGTGACATTCAACTGTTCTTATTTCTTACCTAATGGGAAAGGAGAAGGTGAGTGGCACCTATAACACTCTCTATACTGTCTTTCGAATAATTAGAGAACAATAGATCTGGTAGGTAACCTAACCGTTGCTCTTATTTTCCCTGAGATGACAGGTCATTGGTACATTCCTCCATTATTCTGAAATATGACAATTCTACAATAGACTTCTGGTTTGGGCAACTTAGTGGACTGAGTAGATATGGAATAGCTCTAGATGCAAATGCCCATAAAATCTGGACAACTACAGCAATTAAAAAGTCATAGCTGAAAAAAAAGGGAAAATCTCAGTGCTAGAAACTCAAAGGGAATCGGAAATCAGAGGGGAAGGAAGCAGTCTGTCACTAAGGTTGGAGCTACTGGAATGGAGTCTCACCTGAATTAGGTCTTATCACTCAGTTTAACACCCACTTAAATTCCTGCTTACTTGGAACTCAGACCCCCTGCATAAAGTCAAGACTCTTCAAAGACAACACCCTCTGAATGGGGTACTCAGAGACAAAAAAGGGTTTGTTTTTTTTTCTATCCAAGGTTCTGAGTGGGGAAAGTAGTTATTCTATGAGAAATTAAAACTTTAAGCCCAAGCAAGATGCCATTTATAATATGAATTTACCTCTTTTGTGTGGTAATTCCAAATCTGAGGATTGACATAAAATTGGTCCCACAAACCAGACAACAAAGACTCTCTTCTGAAGAAACAATCCCAGATGAAGATAAGCTCATAGCAACTCTAGGACAGGACATCATGAACATGGGTTGACAGCGGAGTCAAAGAGAAGGACCCATTGTGTGTCAGCCATTGTGCCAGGGGCTGGGGACATTGCACACCATATAGGGTAGAGAAGCCCCTGGAACCTGGAGGATAGGTCCAAAATAATGGCCCATCACAGCCCACCCTGTAGCTATTTATGGAAGAGGTAAGAGGTACTGAAGTGTCCCCAAAAGTTTTATTGGTGTAAGGGATACCTGTGGCTTTAGTTTACCCAGTGTTCTTTCCCCTGCCTCCTGGTAACAGTTACTCCCTTGTTTTGGTTCTGGCAAGACTGCCAATCACATACCCCACTTCTAGGCACAGTTATGGACACTTAGTCTGTTTGGTCGATCCTAGTATCCATCCCCTGGCTACAGTGAGTGTCCCAGAACCCAGACATGGGCATGGGACAAAAGCTAGGGCCAGAGGGTCCATTCTTACAGTTTTATGTATAGATGCTGGAAGATTGAGCTTTCTCTGTCCTTTAGGTTTGCTGAGATGGAATAGCATAGGGCTGGAGTCATCTGTGGCTATTCCTCACCTCTCCCACCCCTACCCACCCAAACCATGTGCAAAGAGCCCGCCTGCAGTAATAACAGTGAGAGCTGATGTTTATGGAGCAGTCAGTAGGTGCCAGTCACTATTGTGAGAATGCCAGAATAACTCAATTCATCCTCACATCGGTCTTATGAGAAGGTTATTATCCCCATTTTGTAGATAGAGAAACTGAGATATAGAGAGTAAGTAAATTCTCCCAGGGCTACACAGACACAGGTTATGGAATCCGGACTTAAACTCCAGTAGCTGGGCTTCAGAGCGCCCTGCCTTAACAATACACAGAGAGAAGCAGGAGCTTGAGAGAAATGGATCCATGGATGGATGGATGGATGCATAGTTAGCCAGACAGATAGGAGATCTGGTGATAACACAGGCATCCCTGGAATCTCTAACGCTAGCTCTAGGAATTCCCAATTTTTCATGCGATTAAGTTTCCTTTTTTGTATCATTTGGCTTGAGTTGTTGTAACCGGCTTTGTTTGCTTTATTTTGTGTATGTTCCACACACTTTTCCATCCTCCTTCTCACAGTAGCACCAGCTTTGCCTTTGGGAACCATACCCAATTCCCAAAGTTTTCAGATCGAGCTTTCTCCAAGGTGCCTCACCCTCTGCTGGCCAAGTGGATGGAGCACAAGACCCAGGCCTGGCCATTCGGGGTGTCCTGTCTTCAGGCTAGTGATTGGCTCGGGGATGGCCATGTGACTGAAGCTGGGGCCATCAGCCTCCCTTGGGAATTTTATTCTGCAAAGGACCAGGAGACAATCTGTTTCTTCTGGACTTGCTGGGCCTGGAGGGTGGGTGTTGGAGCTGCTGGAGAGCTCCTTGGGCTCTTTGCTTTCCCGCAGCTGACTTCTCCCCTGGGATGTCCCATAGTTGCCTCATGCTCAGCCTATCCCCATCTCAGCTTAGCAGCTCCTCTCCAAACCTATCCTCTCTCACCATTTGGGCTTAGAACACAGAGAGATGAATCCATCCGATTTTAGGTACTGTTCCTAGAACTTGGGACCCCTTAAGTCAGGATGGGGCTTAAATAACTAAAGTTTCTTGTGTATCATCCTTCCTGCCACCTCCCCTCTTCCCACTGCCTGGCAAGCATCACAGCCCTGAGGCCTGTGTGGGCCCACAGAGCCCTGTGCTTCCAAGGCCCCACACTTGGTTTGAAGCTTTTCTATCACCTTCTTGAAATTCTTAATAATTTTTAAAAGATTTTATTTATTTATTTATTTGAGAGAGAGAGAGAGAACACCAGCTGGGGGAGGGGTGGGCAGAGGAAAGGGAGGAAGCAGACTCCCTGCTGAGCAGGGAGCCTGCCTCAAGGCTTGATCCCAGGACCCTGGGATCAGGATCATGACCTGAGCCTAAGGCAGATGCCCAACTGACTGAGCCACCCAGGCGCCCCCTTAATAATTTTTGAATAAAGGTCTCCATATTTTCATTAGCACCGGGCCTTGCAGACTGTGTAACTGCAGCTTCCCCCATCAAATTTTTTCCTGTTCATAGAGGGAAATGCAGCCCAATGGATTTCAGTTGGTTTTCTTCTCCTTTCTTTGACTTGTCTAAGCCCTTCAGCAGAAGTGCTATCAACCAAAAGGGAGTAGAAGGGGAGGAAAAGGAAGCAAGAACCCTGAGTTAATCCCAAACTGGTAAGTCTGCTTTGGAATAGTCAAGGGTGGAGGGTCGGGGGTGGTCCCTCATCTGACATGGGGGGGGTGTGTGATGAGCTTCTCTGGGGTGAGTTAGGGCAGGAGCCTCTGGGGCAGCAGTGAGGCAAAGTGGGGGTCCCCGCAGGACCTGTGATTTAGCTCCAAATGCCATCAGCCCTGAGCCTGGCTGGGAAATCGTGCCACCTTCGAGGATAAGACTCGGGACTTGAGGCTCACCCTGGAAATGGCAGAAACCAAAAACCTGACTGCGAAAAATAGCTCTCAGCCAATAGCTGGTTTCTACAAATTGCAATTAAGCAGCCACTGGCACTTCCAAATAAACACGGTACCAATTTCCATCTCTGTGCAGCTTTATTTAATGTCTTGTGACATCTGACATCCCCCATCACTCCTCCAGCACTGAAACAAGAAACTGCATGTCATTCAACCCCTAACGCAGATGTGGAAGTCAGAGCGTGGCTTTCCAAGGAAGCTGTTGTTATGGTCCCATTTTTCTAAGGTGACATCAGGGACACAGGCTGGGCGGAAACCCCCAAAGAATATATGTTCTTCCCTAAACACCCCAATTCTGAGTTACTGATGTTTCTTCTAGAGAGGAGAGACCCGAATGTTCTGGAATTGAGACCCCCGCAGCAAATTATTCTTATCAAGGCTTTTCTGTGTATGACTCCACTGAAGATTTAGCCGCTGGGCCCCTACTCCAGATGCTACCCTCCTTTAAAAAAAAAATTATCAGCATCCAGGAATGTGTGTTGTATGTTTGGAAAGGGATTTTCTTGAGACATAAGAACAACTTACAAAAGATGTCCACGGGAAATCAGAATTTTAAAATCATGGCCTCTTTTTAGGTTGCAAGTAATGAGTGTGTGTGTTTATGGAAGTGAAATGCATGTAACATAAAATTAACCACTTTAGAATGAAGAATCCCATGGCATTCCATGGCATTCACAAGATTGTGCAACCACCATCTAGTTCCAAAACCCTTTCATCGCCCCCAAAGGAAACACGTTCATTGCCCCAAGGGCAGTTGGTCCTCATTCCTCCCTCCCCGCCCCCCCAGCAAGTGCCAGTCTGCTTTCTGTCCCTACAGATTTGTGTATTTCGGGCATTCCGTACAAACACAATCACACAACGTGTAGTCTTGTGTGACGGCTTCTTACACTCCGTATCATATCTTCAAGGTTCATCCACACTGCCGCGTGTACCAGAATTTCGTTCCTTTTCATGACTGAATAATATTCCAGGGTATGTCCATGGAGTGCCCGTGGTTTCCTTTTCTAAGCAGTGTTCTGAGTCTGTTACCGTGGTCTTCTGTGACCAGGAGGTCTTGTTGCCGCTATGTCTTCCGCCTGGTTCTATGCACACAGAGGAAAGGGTCTCCCTGGTGGGAAGTGATTGAAACTCCAACACTTGCTCCACCTACACTCTGAACCTCGTGGGGCAGAGCACGAATGCCTAGAAGCTTCTGCAGTAGCACACGAGGCGTGTTAGGGGCAGAGTGAAACTGTCGTTGGTGAGGCTTGTGGGGCAGACATCTTGAGCTTGTGGGTCATTGCTACTGAGAACGGAGTTTTGACCCCACAGAGTTAAGCAAACACTAAGTAGAGAAATAAATTTGGGGCTGGGGTCCTGGCAGGTCAGGGGAAAGGTAATTCAGTTAGTGTTCTTGGAGTGTGCTCCTAAAATAAACTATTTGGGGAACTCTCTTGCTGGTGTGGAATTACGTAAATAAACAGAGTCTCTCCTTGGGAAGCAGGGTCCCTCACCTCGGACTGGCTGTAAGATTGTTATTATTTCATTTCATTTTGACGATGAAGGACTTGACTCAACTTTTGAATGTCCTGCTCAAAATTTCCTTACCCCCTTCTGCTTCCCGTGACCGTCACTCCCATTGTCCCCAGCGGATGGCGTTTCCTGTGCACTGTAAATGCTATCAGATAACACCCAAGCGTGGAACCGCTTTCCATTGATAAAGTCTGAAAGCTAAGCCCCCTCTATCCTCTCAGGTTGGATGAAATGGTCACTTAGGTCTGTTTAGTGTTTTTCTTTTTTCGACCAAGAAGCATAAATGTGCGTTTGAAATGAAGACATACGATTCTTGAGTGAAATGGGGTTTTATAAATGGGGGTGTTTGTTTATGGGCTTGAAACATTGAAAATCAATACTGTACCGACTCTCAGGAGGAAAACGAGTTGTTTTTTCGCCCTAATGAAGTGTTTGAGACGGTTGTTGCAGAAACTAATGATGGAGGTTGTTTTTAATGGTTCCTACTGGGCATGTCAGGAGCTAAGTCCCTCATGGGCTCTCCCAGTTTCTCTTGTTCTCGCTCTTTCTCTCTCACAGACACAATTTAAAATCTTTATTGAATCTTTGCTATGTGACCAGGACTCTGAGACTATTAAAAATAAATAAATAAATATGATTCACGCCTGCCTTCTACCCGAGCTTGTCTGGCATTTAGCCCAGGTCCCGGCACATAGTAGGTGCTTTGTAAACGCTGACAGATGAGATAAAGCACCTCCCGCTTGGCTGTCTCCGTATGTTCTGGTTCTGGCAGCTCTGTACGTCTTCCATGTCTGCTGGCTTGTGGGGACGGTGAGAAGGGACATTCCCAACCTGGCCAGCAGCGGTGCCTGCCAGACAGGGGAGTGGAGCGACATGCTGGGGGAATTCAGTCTGGCCAGGCCAGCAGCCCAGCTGGGGAGTAAGGAGCCCCATGTTCCTTCTGGAACCCCTCATGGGCCCTCCTTTGTAAGGACAACAGTGAGCAAAGCCAGGGTGGCCCTGTAACAAGGCCCGTTCTTTGCAACACCAAAGGCAAAATGGGGCAAAGGAAATGCAGCGACTCCCACGGTGACAAATGGTGCTCCTGGTGGCAATGTCACGGATGGCTTCGCAGGAGCCGGAAAAGGCTGATTCTCGAATTCACGGGAAGAAGGAGCCCTCATCCACTCTCTTACCTATTTTGCCCCAGATCAGAGCCTAGCCCAGCTTCTGGAACTTTCTGAAGCCCCGAGGTCAGAGGCTGAATGGCCAGCTGTGAGCACATGGGGTCAATCCCCTGCTTCTTGGGACTCGGCATCAAGGGGGCAGGGATGCTCTCTGCCAAGCCAAGGTCTGTTTCAGACGAGACAGAGATAACACACAGCTGGGGCATCACAGCCGAAGAGGAATTTTTCAAAGTGAATTGACTGTGTTTACTCAGTTTTGGCTAAACTTTTCAAAGTTTTATTTGGGGGACATGCAGGTACACATATGAGGTCACCCTGAATTAGACCAAACAATTGCAGTTGGGTTCGATGTTGCTTGTCCTTACTAAAGTAGAACACGAGTGTGTCTGTGGAGTCCACCAGGCATCTGAGTCCAGATGGAAGTTTTAGAACAATTTCTGGTGTGCTGCTGAAGAGGAGAATGATTTTTAGTTCATTGGTGGTCAACTCAGGATCATAAGAAGAAAATAGAGACAATGAATGATAATAATAATAGATGATAATAATAATAGAGAGGACAAGAAAAGATTGATCGTGTCACTTGTTTCTCTGATTTGGAGGAAAGTTTTGAAATAGAAATGACAGCTGTGCTAGGGTTACTCCAGAGAAACAGGGCCAACAAGATACACATACCAGAGACAGGATAAATCTAGGATATGTATATAACCAATAGGATATATGCATATAAAGAGAGGGAGAGAGGAGAGAGATTTAGGGAATCAGAAGCCGATTTCATCTCATGATGAGATAATGGTTCAGTGTCATTGTTTTTTAATTTCTTATTATTAAGAAAGTATTCATTTATTTATAGTTTTGTGTTCATCATTAGTATTTCTCAGCTGGAGAACCCCTTGATCGGGGTGTTGGTCATGCAGCCACCATATCCTGAGCAGGGCTGTCCTTCCCAGGTCCTTGGTGGCCCAGCTGCCTCTCGGGGACACAGCACACAGCACTGCCCCTCTTGCCCTGCAGTCTGGGCCACCACTCAGGGAATAAGTGGGAAAGGGGGTGCAGACAGCTGGCGGTCCACCAAAAGTGGACAGGCGCCTTCCTCCTGTACCCCCTGCCTTTCTTGCAGTGAGACGTGGCCATGGGACTACATTCCTGCTAATGGAGTGTGAGTGGGGACATCAGCATCTGGGTGTGGGACAAGCATCTCATGTTATCCATACTCTTTCCCCTTCTGGCTGGCTGGAGCCCTGCCTTGGTGGCAACTCAGCTGCAGGCATGCAGACAATGAGAAGGCCACCGGGGATGGGGGAACGACACAAGGGTAGGAAGCTGGGTTTCTGCATGACCGTGTGGAGCTGAGCTGCTCTTGCCACCTGCAACTCTCCGTAAGAGAGAAATAGGCTTCTCTAGTCTAAATCCACAAGAACTTAGCTGTGCCCCCCAACTAATAGAGAAGACACACACTGTGACATTGGAGCCACATGGGTCTGAGAAAGAACATGCATGCATGATATATGTTTACAAGATTGGATATCAGATATTCTTAGACTGAGATGCTTGTAGAAGGACAGAGAGTACCTGGTGCAGGCCAGGCAGGCAACTTTGGATGTCCCAGGATGGCAGAAGGAGCTCCACTGCAGGTCTGACTGCACGGGGGCCCAGAATGCTGGCCAAAGGTTGTGCAGACTGAGCTCAAAAGCCAGGTAGCCAAGGGTTGGGCTGGCAGGTTGGGTCTGTTACCGTGAACCCAGGCAAAATGGGAAGAGGCTGCTGAGATCAGGTCCTCAGGTTATCTGCAGAGCAGTGTCTGGCCCAGCCCCAGGGAGCCCATACAACAAAGAGGCCCATCCAAGGAGAAGTCGATGCTCTTCTGGGAGAAAGCAGGGCAGAGAAAGAGCATTTGCTGCACACCCATTGGATGTCAAGCACCATGTGCCTATGATCTCATTTAATCTCCAATAGCCCTTGAAGTGGGTGTTATTATGCCTACTTTGTAGATGAGTAAACTGAGACTCCCTTGCCCAAGGTCACCCAGTGTGTGATGGTTAGTTTTATGTGTCAACTTGCCTGGGCCATGGGGTGCCCAGATATTTGGTCAAACATTCTAGGTATTTCTGTGAGGATGTTTTAGAATGAGATTAACATTTTATTTTATTTTGTTCTATTTTTTTAAAGATTTATTTATTTGAGAGAGAGAAAGCACGTGAGCACAAGACGCACAAGCAGGGAGAGCGGCACAAGGAGAGGGAGAGAGACTCTCAAGCAAATTCCCCGATGAGCGTGGAGCCTGACTCGGGGCTTGATCCCATGACCCAGAGACCATGACATGAGCCAAAACCAAGAGTCGGATGCTTAACTGACTGAGCTACCCAGGCACGCCTAAGACTAACATTTTAATAGGTAAACTGAGTTAAGCAGTTTGCCTTCCCTAGTGTGGGTGAGCCTCATCCAATCAGTTGAAGGCCTGAGTAGAACAGAAAGGTTGACTCTTTCATGAATAAGAGGAAACTCTTCCTGCACAGCTGCCTTGAGCTGGGTCTTTTCTTGCCTTTGGACTTGAACTGAAACACAGTTTCTTCTTGGGTCTTGAGCCTACCAGCTTTTGGATTGGAACTACACCATCGGCTCTCCGGGATCTCCAGTTTGCCAAATGTAGATCATGGAACTTTTCAGCCTCCATAATTGCATAAGCCAATTTCTTATAACAAATCACACCTCCCTTTCTCTCTCTCTCTACAAACACACACACACACACATTCTCTCTCTCTCTCTCTCTCTGTTGATTCTGTTTCTCTAGAGAACCCAGAACCCTGGCTAATACACACAGGTAGTTGGGAAGCTGTAGCTTGGGTCCCATCTGGAAACCCTTTCCACTCTACCACAGGGCCTCAGTATATGCCAGAAGACTGGAGATGGTTTTTCAGCTGGAACAGTACAGGCTCTCTTGCTCTGGGTTCTTGATGGACCCTCAGTGGTCCTCCACCAAGGCTCTGTCACTCTCCACATCTTCTGGCAGGAGTGTCTTCTCCAGATGGCCTGGAGCGCTGAGGAAGGGGGATGTGTAGCCCTCAGGACAAGGACCCAAGTTGTCAGCCTTCCTGTGGACACTATGGCCTGTCTGCAAGGAGTGGGAAGGGCTTTTTGGTGGTAGGAACCTGGATTATGCTCAGGTTTCAGATCCTGTCTCCTTCCAGCCAAAGGATCAGAGGGTTCCAGCAAGAGACCAGTGTCCTGGAAATAGGAGGAAAGATTAGTAGCACATGTCTTATGATGCCTTGCACTAGAGAAGCCTTGACTCGAGAAAAGGGAGTTGGTTCTTTCACTCAACAAAGACACTGAGTGCCTCCCAGGGAGCAGGCATTAGGTTTACTGTGGGAACAAGACACTGATGGGACTTAGAGGGGCATCAGAGAACTTGGCCACAGACTGTGGGAATTCTGTATTGACTTACTGAAGTAGTAGAGGAGGCTGGGCCTCTGAGGGACACCTAGAGAACTCTTTTGTCTCTACATATTATACATATTACACTAACCTGATGTTTGGCTATTAGAGATTAATTCCTTTGGACGTGAAAGACTTTTAAGAGATAAGACTCTCAGAAGAGTCCTAATGTCATCAAGGAAAGGTAGCACCACGATCCATTGCTACTCGAGAGTCAGGGTTAGCAGATGTCTGAGCAAGAGTACACGGGATGTACGCCAAAATGAAAGGACATCGGGAGGGGCCAGGGCCCAAGGAGGGATGGGGGCGCTCCGAACAAGACTGTTGAGGGTGTGACCTGCACAGCACTGACCCTCCCTGGCCCTTCATTTCTGGAAGTAGCCCAACCTTGCTTGGCAACACCTCCCTCTTCCTCCTTGTCGCCACATCTGTGCTTCTGTTCAGGTTTCCAGTCTTCGGGGAGAGTATTCCATCTGCTGCTGGAGAGTAAATCTGATTGGCTTGTGCCAATAAAGGTCGGTCCACTTTCCTTGAAAAGCATTGAGTTAAGGATGAGCTTGGGTCTCAGGTCCGGCCCATGAGATACTGGAGGGTGGGGCAGGGGGCATTTCCCAGGGACAGTGGGAAAGCTTCTTTGCTTTTGAAGAGAGATGGGGAGAAGACCACGCCTCCTCTCGCACTGGACATCGATGCAGCTGGGTGAGAAGTAGAGCAGGAAAGAAAGATCCCAGAGCCTGTCACTGTGGCTCCGCTGGGTCAGAGGACCCTGGAGCCCCCTCGGCCAGCATCCTGGTCACGTGGCAATGCAGGTCTTCACTGTGTGCACCGTGTAGAACTTGGGGGCATCTGCTCACTTATTGAACGGTTGTCTTTTGAGCACCTGCTATGTGTGCAGAATTGCATATAGTCTGGCAGCGGAAAAAGAGTATTAAACAATAACCATGATAAAGGAGAAGCGGGAATAGTAGGTGAGTATAAATAGGGTGGTCAGGGGAAGCCTTATGGAGAAGGTGACATTCAAGTCCAAAGTGGCATAATGAATGCCCTCCATGAAGGCTAATGAAATCAGACTACCTAAAATGAATGATTTGAGCTCTTTCTAGCAAAGATTCCTTCTTTTTTTTTTTTAAGGTTTTATTTATTTATTTGACAAAGAGAGACAGCCAGCGAGAGAGGGAACACAAGCAGGGGGAGTGGGAGAGGAAGAAGCAGGCTCCCAGCGGAGCAGGGAGCCCGATGCAGGGCTCGATCCCAGGACCCTGGGATCACACCCTGAGCCAAAGGCAGATGCTTAACAACTGAGCCACCCAGGTGCCCCAAGTTTCCTTCTAAATAAGTGGTTCTCAGCTGTGGGTGACTGGCCTCCCCCTCCCAGGGACATCCGGCAATATCCCCAGACATTTGTGATCATCAGGACTGAAGCAGATACTGTTAGCATCTTGAGGGTGGAGGCCGGGGACACAGCGAAACACCCTGCCAGGCACGAGACAAACCATCAGCGCCCAAGTGGGACGAGCGCCGAGGTTGGGAGCCCTGGTCTAGACAGGCAGACCAGCTTTTGCAGCAAACACTGGGAAACCAAGGTGCGTCCATCTGTCTCTTCCCTGGCAGCTTGGGCTGAAGGGTGGACCACACAGAGCTCAGCCAGAGCAGATGGGAACGCCTGGTGCACTCGGATCCTGCAGCCGGGCACATGTTGCTGACATGGGGTAGGAGAGAGGAAGACGATGATTTGCACTAACTGGTACAACCCACTGCCAAATCACAAGGGAAGGCGAATGAAACACATCCCGAGACACTGTTTATGGAGCAGGAAGGGTTTAGTGACTTTACTGCTCAGATTACCGTTCGCATATCAGTTTCATCATCACCGACCTCCAATTTCCTGTTTTGCTTATCTTAGAATTACTTTTTTTATGTTTGCACAGCCCATATGGCTTTGGCTTCAAGTTGATTAGATATGGAACTGGTTTATAATGGATTAGAATGCAGGATTTGTTTGCTTTGTAATATTTTAAGAAAGAAATGAAAGAAGCTGCGATGATGGAGAGAGATATTATATGTTTACAGTCTTATTCTTTTTTCATTACCGGAAAAGACAACTATTTAGGAATGTGGATTATGGCTCTTGGTCACTTTTTGATTTGTGTTTCACTTTAGGGTTTTCCTGAGTTACAAATCCCTGCGGATTTGTGGGACTTAAGAGGTACACTTGCACATTTTTTTTTTCTTTTAGCCTTTTTCCTTTTTTTTCTCCCCCCTGGAGTTGGTTTGCTTTCCCCTTCATTTCTGTTTCCCTCTAAGCCAATCTGTGCACCACTTTTTCCTGCATCGCCTGGACACTTGGAAACATTGTTCAAATGAGTCCTGTGAAACCGACAACCTGTTTTCCCAGTTGCTAAACACTGATTCACTGTGCATTGACCCTATTTCAGGTCATTTTTGGTAAATATATTTTTTCTTGATCATTTCAAAGTACCACGCAAAGCCACATCCTGCCTTTTGTTAGATGCTTGGAATAGCACCATACACCACATATGGCTTTGCGGGTAAGCGGAGGAAGGCTGCGTGTGCTGCTCCTGTGGCGAGGAGACCATCAAGGCAGGTCTACACGCACCCTAGTGACGGAGAAGATGGCCGGCTTGTGGGACCAGGACTGAGAGCTTAGACTTCTGGGGCTTTCTGGGTCTCAAGTTTAGAGACTTTGGCATATTTCAACATAATTAACTTTAGGAATCCCTTGTCATTGCTAGAAACAGTATGTGTAGCCATGGGCTGAGAACTTGGAATCTAAGATCTTTTTGTCTGATCGCCCTGGGTCCCCACTTCCAGCAATGTAACCACACCAACGTTTGTGGGACCTGGTAGGCACTTGTGGGTTGTGTTCCCCAAACGCTATGTTCAAGTCCTAACCCCTAGTACCTGTGAATAATGCGACCTTATTTGGAAATACGTGTTTTCAGATGTAATTAAGATTAAGCTACAAGAAGAGGAGACTGGACACAGAGACCACTACGTGAGGCTCAGACACAGAGGGAAGACGGATGGTCACGTCCCAACAGAGGTAGACTGGAGCTATCCAGCCACAAGCCGAGGAACTCTGAGGGTTGCCAACATCCACCAGAAATTAGGAGAGACGCATGCAGCAGACTCTGAGTCCCCAAGAAGGAGTCAATCCTGCCAACACCTTGATTTTGGACCTCTGGCCTCCGGAACTATGAGAGAATGCATTACTGGATTGAGCCCTCTCGCTGGTGGCACTTTGGAACGGCAGCTCGGAAACTAGTGTAAGAGCTCATTAACAGCAACACAGGATTCTCCCACTTCCAATTTCTAGGCGAAACTGAGAGTCAGACGTATTTACCCCAGAATAATGGAATTGAAGCTATTTTAAAAACTGTGGGAAAACATATCAGCTCTGGCCAAATGGATCCCATGAATTAGTCAATAAAGACAGTGGGGGGTAAAAAACAGGTATTTGTATTTTTAATGAAAACAAAGAGCTAAGGAAGGCACAGATACAGCTTTTACTCTCAATTTGATCCCCGTGTTTACTAGTTGAGCTGGAGAACTGGTCAACCTGGCCCGGGCATGCAGACGAACTTCAAATTCTTGTTTTACCACTGCCGTTGAAACCAATTTATTTTTTTTTAAACTCTTTCATTGGAAAACCCCTCTTGGGCAGCACCCTTTCTCTTGCTTCTCACAGTTCAGCTCTGATGCAGAAGGCCGAGAGTAAATTAGCTGATAGTAAATAACCCGTACTCAATCCCCATTGCAGCCCCCTTGGAGTGGAGAGTGCATCCAACTATCTTTGGTGTTAATCACAGGAATACGCCGGCTGCCGGACATAGCTGTCCCGAGAAATAGTTCTAGCTCCAGCCCTCAGTATGCTGAGACCATATATAAAAGGCAGAAAGAAACAGAAATAGCATTTCTGCCTCAGGCATGAGTCTAGGACTGTGGAACATTGTTAAATTCCAAGTCAGTGCCTTAAATCTCCACACCCAGGTTCCACTTTGATGGCAGTGGGTGGCCCTGTCGCAGTCTGATGGCACCATAATAGTTCAACAGGAGCCACTGCATCAATGGACTCCTTGCCTGGTCAGTTAGGTCGTAGCATGTCTGGATAGGTGCCACGTGTAGATACCAGCAGACTGTACGGGCTACTTTGAGCTGCTTCAGTACATTAATTTCAGGGCTTCTAACACCTCGTCAGCAAAATACTGGTACACTTTGGACAGACAATAAGTGTCTAGTAGGCACCTGAGAAATGTGCTGACTCTGGCATTGAGGCGGCATCCTTTGGGATTTCCTCCAGTGCTGCAGAAGCCCTGCCAGAGACCCTGTAGGTGGGCTTGCACTGTAGGTATGTGCTTCTTGGGTTGTTAGATGGAAAGAACCCAGTAGGGGGGAAGAGCGAGTGGTCTGTGTGGGGGGCAGAGGAGAGGGAGAGGTGATAGACATGATACGATAAAAAACAAATGCTTCACAATTCCAGTTAGCTCATCCAAGCAGCTGGTCAGACCTATCTGCTAATAGAAGACAGAGCCACCTGTATTAATCCATCCTGTGGCCTGGCAAATAAATATGAATGACGACCAAGGAGCACCACACGTTAGAAGAAAAAATGACCCTGAATAGGAGGACCAAGATGATGAACAGAATAATTGGAGCCAAAGAAAGCACAAACTAGGCACCAGATAAGAACTCAAATTAAATTCTTACCCAAAACTCTAATAAGAAACTGGGAAAAATTTAAAAGATATTATATCTATAAAATGATAATGGTTGCTCTGAAAAAGGAGCAGTTAGAAAATATGGAAGAATTTTTTTTTTTAAGATTTTATTTACTTATGTGACAGAGAGACAGCCAGAGAGAGAGGGAACACAGCAGGGGAGTGGGAGAGGAAGAAGCAGGCTCCCAGCGGAGGAGCCTGATGTGGGGCTCGATCCCAGAATGCCAGGATCACGCCCTGAGCCGAAGGCAGACACTTAACGACTGCGCTACCCAGGCGCCCCTGGAAGAATTTTTTAATGTTAAAAATATTATTATTGAAATGAAACCTCTAATAAAAGACTTAGAAAAAAAAAAGTAAAGACAATCTTCCAGAACAAAAAAAAAAAAAAAAAAGGGAAATCAGAAAGAAAATGGAAGTGACAGGGAGACCAACTCAGTAAGTCCAGTATTTCATCAGATGACAATTCCAAAAACACAGAAAAAGAAAAGTTAAAGGAGGAAATATTCATAAGGAAATAATCAAATGAAATTGCCAGAGCTTAAAAAAAAATCTACCAGAGCTGAAGAGAAACACTGGCTCAGCTAGAAAGTGCTCAAATGTTGTGCACTTTGAAGGGTCAAGTGTCACACCTAGATACATCCTTGTGCAAAAAAAAACTCACAGAGAGCAGCTATGTACAAGGAGACAACAAGAGTCAGATTTGCATTGGATTTCTAATCAGCAACACCAGGTGTTAGAAAACAGCGGGGTAATGCCTTCACAGTGCTTAAGGAAAGTGATTTCAAGAGAATTTTAACCTGTCAATCAAACGAGAAGGCAAAATAAAGACATTTCGTACGTGCAAAGACTCAGAAAGTTTTACCTTCCGTATAATCTGCTGGGAAAATTACTTAAGGATACGCTCCAGTAAAATAATGACAGTAATCGCTAGCACTTATTGAGGCTTCGCTAAATGCCAGGCACTGTTCTAAACACTTTACATGCATAATTTCACCCTTACAATGACCCTGAGTTTGGTTATCATATTTACCATCATAATCCCCATTCTATGTGCAAAGAAACAGACATAGAAAGATTTGGTAACTTGTCCAGGGTCATGCAGCTACTGTGTGGAAGCCATGGGAGTTGCACTGGGAGTTGGCTCCAGCCTGGTACTTACCCACCATGATGCGGTGACTCTTGGATCTAGAAAGAATCCAAGGAAGGAAGGCAAGTCTGCAGACCCAACTGACCCTAACCTGGGAGGAAATGGAGAAGACATATCAGGATAAGAGTCACTCTGTGGATCTGGCAAGCAAGCATTCTGACCTAGAACAGAAGAACAGACTGTGGAAGTGTGACTCTGCAGTGAAACGAGGTTCTATTAACACGTATGTGATCGAGAAAGCTGGATGATCTCACGATGGGGTGAAGGAACATGATTCTTTTGTGAACAAATGTTTAAAAAGAAAGTTAAAAGCCCATCAAAACCAAGGATGTCATGATTCAAATGTGAGCAACCTGAAATGGGGGCATGATTGAAACTACGGATGAGGAGTAAGAAGAGAGAATCCAGTTGACCCTGACACCTGGCTCAGTCTCCCTGGAGGGGCCCAGGTGGGTGGCAAAGGTTGGCATTTCCTTCTCCATGGTTTAGTCACATCCCATGGTTCAGAGATCAATATTTGCATAATCATGACATTGTAAACACTCTATATTGAGTTTGGGATTTGAGAATTAGGCCAAACTGTCAGTTATTGATCTAAATAGAATGCGAATGATCAAAGCTTGACTTGGCTCAAAGAGAGGGGACAGATGGGATGAGGTAGAGAGCACATTTCTTCATCATAATGATGCAAAATCCAATATTGTCTAAGTTGATGGGTCAAGAGATTTTAACGTATTGTTGAAAGCAGGGTTTCTCAGCCTTGGCACTGTTATGATTTGGCTGGATAATTCTCTGTTATGGGGACTGTCCCATGCACCCTGAGCTGTGGGCAGCATTGCTAGTCTGTACTCACTAGACGTCAATACCACCTTCGAGTTGTAACAGCCCAAACCTGTCTCCAGGCATTGCCAAATGCCCCCTCCAACACACCAGGGAGACTCCCCTGTCTGAGAAGCTGGTTTAGAGTTACAAATATAATCAGTAGAAGAACTCAAAGTGAGATAAACTTAACAAAAATTGGGAGAAGGTGGAGGTGTTGCAGGTTATAGATAAGCTCAATCACTCGTCTATCATAGCTATGTTGTGAGATTTTGGACTAAAGTTGATAAGTCAAGAAAAGGCACTAAAATTTTCATGCGACAGTCTGAAAATTATATGTGATAAAGTAAAAAAACGAGCCTCCCGGTAGCTAGGCTGTGTGAGGAGACGGAATGGAACCAGAAGCCCACAACTTGCAGAACCGCACTATGACTGTAAAAAATAGACAGTCCTGCACCGTGACAGGCAAGACACATGAAGCTCATTCAAGTCTGTGTTCTTAACAAGACCATGGATGTGCTGTTCTGGCAAGTTGCCCAGTTGACAAATTGACTGACTCTCTCAAGACTCCTCCTGTAACGGGCCTATGGACGGGTCCGTGTAGTTCCTGCAATTTTACTCCTCCTGACTCCCCCACCTGAGCTGTCGTACGGTTTGCCTACGTGTCCTCCACTCCAACCTACCACACGCAGCTATGTTTGCCCACAGGTGTGTTCCTGGTGGTCTTGGGCTGGCAAGCTTTAACATACGACACTTCATTTAAAATGTAAAAGCTGGCCCTGTTGCTTACCTCTGCTCTGGCCTGCCCAAAATATCTATCTGCCAATAGGGATATTGGATCTGATTCAGAAGCAGTGCAAGGGGGTCAAGTTTGGCTTGAGAGGATGTTCCTAATTCCTTTATCACTGCCGTCTTTTTCCCATTGCAAGGGCAAGCCTGGAGGGCCCAGCTTTAAGAAGCAGTGAAGCCAAGACCCCTCTGCCTTTGGAGAGCAGAGCCCTCTATTTGTACCCTGCACTAGGAAGGACTCTTAACGTGCTTCGTGGATTTGGTATTTACAGTAACAAGCATGGTGTTCATCACTGTGCGGGAGGAGAAGGTGAAGCTGAGAGAGATTCAGTGACTTGCCCTAGGCCTCCTGCCCAGGAAGTAGCCAGTGGGTCTTTATATGTCCGGCACGGGTTCTTCTGTTCTTCCCAGGCCAGAATGGACCAGAGAGGGCAGGGTAAGGGTGACGTGTGGGGGTGAGGTGAGATCCGTCCTGCATTGTCCAAGGAGACCTGGGGTGGGAGTGGATGTGCCAAAGGCCAGTGGGGGCCACGTTCTCGGGACGGGATATTTGCACCTGGCCCTGCACCCCTGTCACTCAGGACCTTGTGACCACCATCTTGACACCACCCAGGCGACGTAAGCTAAGTTGCCACCAGCAAGGACCTGCTTTCCCATCCTTCCTTCCCACTCCTGCTTCCCCTCAGGATCTTGTTTTCTCAGGTGCCTTTTCTGTGTGGCTGGGGTCATACAGCACTCAAGGCCCCTCAGGCACATGACCTAGAGCCATTCGTGCCCGGCAGCCTGGCCTGCTCCCACCAGTTACCCACCGTGGTTTGGGGCCCATGAAGTGAGTCAGGAAGTCAGCCCTCCCCAGGCACCTCCGGGACAAAAGCTTACTTATACAACCCCATGAGTCTGCGTTGGGTTGTGTTTCAATTGAGACACACTGCAGTGCAGGGTGGGGCGGAGCACGGAGTGGCCTGGGGAAGGAGAGCAATGAAAGCCTGGTCTTACTGCTCCTGGTGGTGGGGAGGAAGCCTGGCGAGGTGCAGGCCTCCAGGCAGAGTGGGTTGGGAAGGAAGGCGTGTTCTCACTGTTCCAGAACATTCGTCCACACAGGCTGTGGTTCAAGGGCTGCCGTGAACAGCCTGAGATAATGATGCAGTTCTCAGGAGGCTGATGTCTTCTGGGACCAAGATGTCAGGTCCCTGGATCTTCCTCCCTGCCCCTTAGCTTCTGCCCTTCTTGGGGAAAAAAATTAAAACAACCCAGTGCCCCAGTACAGTTATTATTCAGATAATTCCCACCAGAACACTCCTGTTCTTTTGTCTCTGCCTCCGGCAGCCCTGAGCCTGCATTGCCCCGGGGCGGGGGGCTGGAGCGAACCTGGCTCCCTGCTCGAGGGATCTGAGGGAGGAGGGGAGCATCCAGGTGTCTGAGATTCCCCCTCACCAGCTATGTTTGTGATCATGGAGGCCAGCCCTTATGTCCCAGGGAAGGCATGGCAGGGGGTGCTGTCAGCCTGGCTGCCTGATTCCTTCAACCATCAGTTCCAGAAGCAGAAGGGCCCAATCTTCTTAGAAGTTTCTGGGACCCAGACTTCATAAGAACTACTCGCATATATGAGCGCTGTGGGCTGAGGCCATGGGGCTACGAGTCCATGGAATTTGTCATGCAAGAGTCACTCCTGTCCGCACATCTCCACAAGGGAAGAGTGGACAGAGAGTTGGTGGAGGGGAAGGGACACGTTGCAAAACCAGACAATACCTTCAACAACTACCTTCTGCCTTTCCACGTTAGGACCGGCTTGCCTTTTGTTATGGTTGTTGCTTGAGAATTCCAGGGAAAGATGGACTATTTGCACATTGATCAGACTCACTAAAGGATATAAGCCCAAATTTGTCCGTCTAAGGATGGAGACAAAGAAGCTATTTTTACTCCAGGTCAGGAAATGGTAAAAGGTACGACTTTCCTAAGCTCCCGCTCTTATCAATGGCAGCAGAAAGCTAAACATTAGCCTGCTCGTTAATGGGCTTTTGCAACTCAAACAGCAACGCAGGTCAGTTTTGAATGTCAGCTGCTCAACCACCTCTGCTTTCCATCTTTCCCAAGAACTGCGATGGAGACGAGATAAGACTTCTCCTTCCTTCTCTGGGCCGCCTTATGCTCCTTCCAGGCTACGCTGTATCAGCCGGGGCCTCACTGCCCACCAGCTCCAGCCTCAGATCCAATGGCACGAACAGTGTGTTTGCCCGAGCTCAGGGCTCTCAAAGGGTTGCTGTCCAGTGGAAAAAGCTGTCTGGGTGACGGTGTTAAGACACGGAAACGTCTGGGGGCATTTCAATAGCTTTGGGGACAATTTGAGAAACCACCGGAACATTTGGATCCCCAGACCTGGGGATGCCAGGCCTGCTCCCAGCCCTCCTTCCTCTACAGCTGTACCACTCTGTGTCGCCCCCCTTCCCCTTCACTCCCCACTCCCTCCTGGTTGGGTCCCGACCTTAGGCAGCGGCTCTTCTCCTACATTTGGGAGTATGGCTTCTCTCTCCTTCCGCCAGGCCACTTTGGAAAACTTGGGCTTTTCCTCTTTTTTCAGAGACACCATTATTTTCTCTCACCCAGGCCAGGATGCTAGATTGAGGTCTTGCTCCCCGGGCAGCTGCTCCTTATGCCGGTGAGTTTCCAAACTGTCCTCAGGAGAAGGGTGACTTGGCCTTGCCTAGTATCGCAGGCCCTCTCTCTGGGTCTGACATTTACCTCTGGAACTGTGGCCGGTAGCCTGCAGCCTGCCGTGGCCTTCTCCCAGCCCAGCTGCCCACCTCTCTGGATCCTGGGCTCTCTTCTCCTCCTAGGCCCCATGCCAGGACTCCCTAGCACTACACAGGGGTGGGCTGGGCCTCTGGCTGCCGGTTGGACTCCTGTCCCTCCCTGGCTCCGTGCACAATGCACTCTCCTGGGCTGGCCTTCTCTCCAGCCCTGGAGCCTGTCTGCCCCTCATCACCTGCCCTGCCTGGGACACAGAGCTTAGCCCCCCGGCCTGCCCTGCCCCAGCCACATGTCGTGTGTCTCAAGACCCACAGTTAGATCTGCCAACGGCTGCCCTGGCCCCACCCCGTGTTCCCAGGAAGAGCCGCCAGCCCACCTGTGGGGCAAATGGTGCAGGCTCCTTGCCTCAGTAGGTTGGAATTTCCCAAGAGAAGGGTCTCTTCTTTGCCTTCGAAAAACAGCATAAAATTGGAATATTACGTAGAATGCTGCACCCCCAAGAGGATCTGTGTTGTCTAAGGCAACTGCTACTCCAGGGCTGACCGTAGTGTCCAGCGGACGCACCCGCACTGACATATGGACATCATGCTGAGATCCAGAGGGCACTTTGTTGTCCTTTCCACGTCAGGCTGGGACACGTGGGCCAGCTGCCAGCCGTGTGTCTCCATGCGGCAGGTCCTCCCTAAGCATTGGTTGAATGGAGAAATGTCCAAGGGAGTGGAGAAGAAAAGGGGGAGGAGAGAAGAAGGAGAGGGCCAGGGCTTTTCCAAACCCGCCTTCCAAACCCTCCTGTGAAAAGCAGAGTAATTAGCCACTGATGGAGCTGAGTTATGTCCTATAGGAAGTAAGCATGTCTCTAACTGAGGGTATTGGGGACAAATGCAGTCCTTCAGGGCAGAGGATGGGAGATTTCTGACACTGGTCCATGTCTCCCTCTACCGTCTTCCCAGCTTGACCTCCCACCTCCTTCACAGCCCTTCCTCTCACTCCTAGGAGCAGGAGCTGGTGGAGAGGGTCCTTCCCCATACTGTACCCGTTTGCTGAGGCGGCTGTAACACAGGGCCATAGAACCAGGAACCTTCGACAACAGAAATATAATGTCTTGCAGTCCCAGAGGCTGGAAGTCCGCAATCAAGGTGTCAACAGGGTTGGTTTCTTCCAACACCTCCGTCCTCGGCTTGCAGATGCCGTCTTCTGCTGTGTCCTCCCATGGCCATCCCTCTATGCATGTCTGTGTCCAAGCTTCTCCTTTTTATAAGGACACCAATCAGTTTGCACGAGAGGCCCTCCCTACTCCAGTATGACTTCATCAGAACTAACCAGCTCTGCAATGATTCTGTTCCCAAATAAGGTCACATTCCGAGGTCCTGGGGCTTAGGACTTCAACATATGGATCTGGGGGAGGGACATGCTTAGATAGCAGGAGACCTTGGCATCTGAGAGCAGAGGTCACGAGGGGAGGAGTGGCAGGTGCAGGGAACAGCTGCTCATCATTGCTCTGACCTTGTCCCCTTATTTCCATCTATTTCTTAAAAATCCGTATTTAACTTGAAGGAGGATAAAATCTGCCCCCAGAGCTGGAATCTCCTACCTGGATTCCATATTCTCAGTCTAACTCTGGCCCAACTGGAGGCTGGTTGTTGGGTCCACTCTTGTAATGGTGGTCGGGAGGGGGTGACAGATGGTCCTGCCACGGTGCCCCAGGGTGGCTCCCCCAATGTTGAGTTTCCAGAAACAGGAGGCAGGAGGCAGCCCGCTACACGGGCAACAGGCGAAAGCTTGCTTCAGGAGCCCATAAGCTATTCCAGGGGAAGGGAGAACACCTTCCCCAGGGAGGCAAGATTGACTCCGGGCCAATGGCTGGAAGGGTTGGCTGAGGGAAGTTTGAGGGCATTGGGAAGGGAAGCAGTGAGGAGGATGGGGCTGGGGTGTGTTTAAGGATGGCTAGTGGCCCAGGTTGGCAGAAGTGGGGGATGCCTACAGGGGCACGTGGCGCTGGGCTGCCATTAAGGAGGGCTGCGGCATCCTGCTAGGGAGCTGGACTTATTCTGGAGTCGGTCCAATGTCGTGGGTTTTCGATGTGAGGTGTGCATGGGAAAGTGAGGTTTTCAGAGGACCGATCAGCATCAGAGCGGCACAGACAGGTTGGAATGATGCAGGGGTCCAGGGGCAAAGCCAGGAGGGGAGGAGGCTGGGCCTGGGCGTGGCCAAGTCAGAGAGAGCAATCAAGGTGACTGTGTTGGGGGCACTCTACTGGGAGAACAGCCCTTGTATTGATGCGGACAGGGACACGGGGAGGGAGGAAGGCATTTGGTGACAGGAGGCCTCAGGAGGGATCACAGAGCAACAGCTGAAGGCAGATCTGGAAGCTTGGAGACCCAGGAATAGGGAGGGTTATAGATTTAGGGGTTGTTTCTGTAACAGAAGCTTCAATGGGCGGGGGAAAATAGGGGCAGTCACAGAACCTGGGAGACTCCATATTTAGTTGGTAAGAAGAGGAAGGAAGGAGGAGAGACAAGTGAGAAGATCATAAGCTCCCTGGGGCAGGGACCATGTCTGTCACAGCAGCCATAGCCCCGGGCCGAGCACTGTGCCTGGCACACAGTAGGTGCTTTGTAAATATTTGTTCGGTGAAGGAAGGAAAACTGGGGCAAAATTTCAGCAGCCGGGTTTGGAGACTATTGTAGAAAGGGACAGTGATCAACCTTAGAGCAGAACATGCAGACCGTTGTCCCCATTTCCCACGGTGCTGCACAAATTGTCATAAGCTGGGCGGCTTCGGACAACAGAAATTGATACCCTCACAGTCCTGGAGGCCCGAAGTCCAAAACAAGGTGTCGGCACCTGACACCTGTAGGGGAGAAGGCTTCCTTCCTCTCCTGGCTTCTGGTGTTGCTGGCACTGCCCAGCTTTCCTCGGCTTGGAGAGCAGCACCCCATCTCCTTCTGTCCTCACATGGCCTTCTCTCTGTGTATCTGTGTCTATGTCCTAATCCCCTCTTCTCATTAAGACACTAGTCATCATGGACCAAGGGCCCACCCCAATGACCTCATCCTAATTACACCTGAAACAACCCTGTTTCCAAATAAGATCACATTCCAACATAGCTTTTTGAGGGACATGTGACCCATAGCAAACATGGTCTACAGAGCTTGGGAGGTTCTTCAAAAGCCTTAGACCTCGCACCCCAAAGAATTGAAGAAGCTTCAGTGGAGACACAGAAGAATCTGGTGTCTGGGTGTAATTACGCCTAGAGAATTGCCATTTGGCCTGAGACTCCAACAATAATAGTAGTGGTTGAAACAGCATATTTCAACCTTGGTTGACTAAAGCTTCCAGGAGAGGAGATGCATTTGGAACATCTCGGGAGAAGAGCACCAACACACTCTCCATCTTCCCGCCTTCGGGGACCCTCCTTGACCAGCCCCTCTAAATCACAATGGTCATGCTGGCCACTAGCCCTGTTCTCAGTGTCCAGGGATTGAGGGCAAGAGACAGAGACCTTCCCCCCCACCCCAATTTCAACCAGTTCCCAGTTTTTTGGCTACTGCTGGAATGAAATGAATGAACTGGAAAGATGTTTCCCACATAGACAGATGGCCCCAAACTACCAAATGCTAGGAATTTCAGAAATGGAGTTGTCCAGACCAGCTGCTCAGAGGTGGGGACAAATTGCAAAACAGGCTGTTAGAAGAGATGGTGGGATTCTAGCCTAACCCCTAGGAAGACCTAACCTTCTTGGATGTCTGGGGTCCTCCCGGACTGAATGGGAAAATGGGGGTCATTCTACCTGCCCACAGGTTGTCCTGAGCCCAGGCCAGTGTTTGCAGTGAATCAGGCGCCCCCTGGTGGACATTTTTAACACTCCCCTTAGGAAGGTGTGTACTGGCAATTCGAGGATGGTTTGGTTCCACCCGGAAGCTACAGGCTCAGAATAAGAGGAGACATTGAGACCGTCTACGACATGTCCCTGGTTTCAAAGATAAGAAAACGGATGCCAGGAAGAAAAACGACATGTCCATGATCACAGAGCTACTAAGGCAGAGCCTGGGTTAGAATCTTGGGCTAGCAGAACAACGAGGACAATTTATCATGTGGAACTTGGTCCTCCTACCTCTTCATGTCTTTAACTGGAAGAACCTGCAGTTGGGGCGGAATAATCTTAATCTCCTCCCCAGCTCCCGTGTGTGGCTGATAGGTTAGTTATTAGGTGGGGTCAAATAGGGGAAACTACAATATTTTAATCACATTTTTGAGAGGCTTCTGCTTTAGGGTGCGAGTTTTCTTCTAGAAATGGTGTTTCTTTTTAATCAGCGACAATGTAGAGTTTCTAAGTAAGACATTTTTTAAAAAATGAATATTCTAGGGAAGGGTGGGTTCAGGGTGCACTCTTACAGAAAATACTTCTCATAGAAAGTATTGCATCTGTCCCATCATTTCCCAGGATTGGGGAGAAAAATTGGTATTCTCAAAAGCACTTGTTGGTGTTTGCCCTCCAGTCATGAAATCAGATCTGATAGGGATTTCTCTTCCCCATATTTACAGGATTTGCAAAATTCCTTTTTTTTTTTAGTTGTTGTTATTTTTTTTTAAGTAGGCTCCACACCCAATGCAGAGTCCAATGTGGAGCCCAATATGGGGCTTGAACTCACGACCCTGAGGTCAAGACCTGAGCTGAGATCGAGAGTTGGACACTCAACTGAATGAGCCACCCAGATACCCCAATTTGTGAATTTCTTGAAGACTTTGATTAGTGGGCACCCCTCTTTCGTGCCATGAGGGTGTCTCCAGACCTGAAGATGCACGTGACTCATGCAGACATACAGAACAAAGCTCGTGTACGGATGCCAGCAGATTGCACAACCTAAAAGAAATGGATAAATTTCTAGAAACATACGATCTTCCAAAACTAAATCAAGAAGAAATAGAAAATCTGAACAGACTGATTACTAGTGAATCAGTAATTTAAAAACTCCCAACAAACAAAAATCCAGGACCAAATGGATTCACAGGAGAATTCCACCAAATGTTTAAAGAAGAGTTAATACCTAGTCTCCTCAAACTATTCCAGAAAATAGAAGAGGAAGGAAACTTTCAAATTCATTCTATGAGGCCAGCATTACGCTGATACCAAAACCAGACAAAGATACTACACACAACAACAAAAACAACAAAAAACCAAAACAAACAAAAAAACCCACAGGCCAATATCCCTGATAAACATCGATGCAAAAATCCTCAACAAAATATTAGCAAACCACATTCAACAATACATTTCAAAGATCATTCACCACAATCAAGTAGGCTTTATTCTAGGGATGCAATATAATTCGACATCAGCGAGTCAATCGACGTGATACACCACATTAACAAAGCAAAGGATAAAAACCATGTCATCATCTCAACAGATGCAGAAAAAGCATATGAGAGAATAAACATCCATTCATGATAACAACTCTCAACAAGATGAGGTTAGAGGGAACATACCTCAACATAATAGCGGTCATGTATGACAAACCCACAGTTAACATCATACTTGATGGGAAAAAGCTGACACCTTTTCTCTAAGATCAGGAATAAGACAAGGATGTCCATTCTCACTACTTTTAGTCAACACGGTATTAGAAGTCCCAGCCACAGATATCAGACAAGAAAAAGAAATAAAAGGCATTTAAACTGGTAAGGAAGAACTAAAACGGTCACAATCTGCGGTTGATTTGATACCATATACGGAAAACCCTGACGACGCCATCAAAAAACAATTGGAAGTAATAAGAGAATTCAGTAAAGGTGCAAGATACAAAATTAATCTACAGAAATCTGTTGTATTTCTACACACTAATAATGAAGTAGCAGAAAGAGAAATTAAGACAACAACCCCATTTACAATTGGACCAAAAAGAATAAGATACCTAGGAAAAAACTTAACCAAGGAGGTGAGAGATCTGTACTCTGGAAACTATAAAACAGTGATGAAAGAAATTAAAGATGACACAAACCAATGGAAAGATATACTGTGCTCATGGATTGGAAGAATTTATATTGTCAGAATATCCATACTATTCAAAGCAACCTGCAGGTTCAATGCAATCCCTATCAAAATACCAGTAGTGGCTTTCATTGAACTAGAACAAACAATTCTACAATTTGTATGAAACCACAAAAGACCCCAAATAGCCCAAGCAATTTTGAGAAAAAAGAACAAAGCTGGAGGTATCACAATCCCAGATTTTAAGCTACCCTACAAAACTATAGTAATCAAAAGAGTGTAGTTCCGACACAAAAGTAGACATCTAGATCTGTCAAACAGGACAGCTGGCCCAGAAATGAACCCACTTATATGGTCAATTAATCTACAACAAAGGAGGCAAGAATATACAACGGGGGGCAAGACAGTCTTTCCAATAAATGGTGCTGCGAAAACTAGACAGGTACATGCAAAAGAATGAAACTGGACCACTTTCTTACACCATATATAAAAATAAACTCAAAATGGATTAAAGACCTAAATGTGAGACCTGAAGCCATAAAACTCCTTAAAGAAAACTGGCAGTAATCTCTTGGACATTGGCCTTACCAACATTTTTCTAGATATATCTCTTTAGGCAAGGGAAACAAAAGCAAAAAATAAACTATTAGGACTATATTGAACTAAAACTTTTGCACAGCAAAGGAAAACATCAACAAAACAAAAAGACAACCTATTGAATGGGAGAAGATATTTGCAAATGATATATCCAATAAAGGTTTACTATCCAAAATATATATAAAAAACATACAACCCAACATCAATAAAACAAATAATTTGATTTAAAGATGGGCAAAGAAACCGAACAGACATTTTTCCAAGGAAGAAATACTGATGGCCAACTGAGACACGAAAGGACACTCAGCATCACTAACCATCAGGGAATGCAAATCAAAATCACGATGAGATATCACTGTACAACTATCAGAGTAACTAACATCAAAAAGATAAGAAATTACAAGTGTTAGCAAGAATGTAAAGAAAAGGGAACCCTCGAGCACTGTTGGTGGGAATGTAAATTGGTGCAGCCAACGTGGATAACGGATAACGGATAACGGTATGGAGATTCCTGAGAAAGCTAAAAACAGAAATACCATACAACCCAGTAATTCCACTACCAACGAAAACAAAAGCATTCAAAAAGGTATATGTCCGTTTCTGTTTGTTGCCGCATTATTTGCAATAGCCAAGATACGGAAGCAACCTACGTGTCCATCAATAGATAAATGGATAAAGAAGATGTGGTGTATCAGTCATGAAATATTAGTGGAATATTAGTCATAAAAAAGAATGGGGTCTTGCCATTTGCGACAACATGGATGGACCTGGAGGGTAATACACCAAGTAAACTGAGTCAAAGACACATACCATATAATTTCACTTATACGTGGAATTGAAACGACGAAACAAATGAACAAACACACGAGAACAGAAAAGCATCATAAATACAAAGAACTGGTGGTTGCCGGAGGCGGGGGGATGGGTAAAATACGTGAAGGGGATTAAATGTATCAACTTGCAGTTATGAAATCCATAAGTCACAGGGATGAAAAGTACAGCATGGGCAATAGAATCAGTAATATTGTAATAACTGTATGGTGACAGATGGTAACTACAGCTCTTCTGGTGAGCTTAGCTGAATGCGAAGACCTGTCAAATCACAATGTCGTACATTTGAAATGAACGTAGCATTATATGTCAACTCTACTGCAATAAAAAGAGAGAGAAAAGAAATTACTGTCTATATTTTCTCTATCATGCAAAGGAGTTCAATAAAGAAAAGTATCAGTATATTTTAAAGTTGCAAGAACTCCAAAGCACGAAAACTTTATGGGCACTGCAAAGAGATATTAATCAAGGGTCATGCTCCAAAAAAAAAACCCCTTCTTTACAGATGTAGTAATATCTAGCTGTAGTTATCTATATGCCATCTCTTTCCCAAAAGGCTTGGAAGCTGTTACAAGCACACTATATATGTGGCAAATTTCTGTTAATGCAACAGAAAAACCAAAGACCCTGCAAAGGAGGAGGAAGCAGATAGCATAAGTGGAGCCCAAGTCATTACTGTGATTTATCCTTGAATTTGGCTCTGAACTTCCTAGCGGCCACTGGGTTACATAACATTCATTATTGGGAAGAGGGGAGCTGGCAATCCTTAAGGGGCTTCCCAAACCCGCCCCCACACATGGCATTAAATTCCTATTTATTTATTTTAGAAAGAGAGAGTGCAGTGGTGGGGGGAGGAACGGAGGGAGAAAGAGAGAATCTCAAGGACACTCCCCACTGAGTGCGGAGCCCAGAGCAAGGCTCCATCTCACGACCCTGAGATGCTGACCTGAGCTGAAATCAAGAGTTGGACACTTAACCGACTGAGCCAGCCGAGCACCCTGGCATTATATTCATAAACAAACAAACAAACAAAATTTCTCTGCACATGGCATTACATTCTTAAAAAACAAAAAAACAAAACAACTTCCTTGGGTCTTCCCCTGGTCTCACTGGGGCTGGGGGACAAAATGAACCCTGCCCTTGACAATAATTTCAGCCCAAACGCAGAAGCAATCTTCATCCAGCTGCTTCTTGTAATGACCTCAATTAAATCCAAGGGCATAACCATACCCACAAACACACTGAAGCAACTCTTCCAGGGCCAAGCCAACGGGGTCCAGGCAGGCGCTTTCCTCATCCGTGAGCGTCAGGGAGGGACGGGAGACCGAGGCCAGCGTGGTCGGGGGAGGGGAGGACGCTGGGCGAGTCCTGGGCTGCACAAAGCGTTCCTCAGGTGGGAAACTTCAGAACCTCCCCCCACACATAGGTGTGCTCATGCCTCAAAATCTTCATCACCGGCCGGTCCAGGTGGATGCTGGCGGGGTTACTGTCTTTGGGGGCAACGCTCATTTAGGGACGTAGGGACACAGCAAGTAGCCTGTTCTGAGGCCCTGAGATGCTTGCGTCTTTATTGCCTAGAAGCACTAGGGAAAGTTGCAGTTTTTATTCAAGCCCCCTCCTGCAGACGCCTGTTCTGCGCGTGTTAGAGAGCCAGGCTCGGCTCTGAGGATAATGCGACCCACATGTGGAACTGCTTGCTTCACTGACTTACAGAAATATCTCAGGTAGCGAGTATTTTCTTACTGCCCTGTTGGAAAAACACATGCCGAGCACACACGGTTTGCTTTACGCACCCTTTGCTGTGACCAAAACAGAATGGATGTGCTGGGGGGACGAGTGTTCAAGGCACCCTGGGCATGAGCTTGGGGGTTCAGGGTTCTCCTGATGCAGCAGACGTGGCACCCGTGATGCCGATCCATGCGGTAGGTCAGCATTTGGTGACTTCCTGCAAGTCAGTGAAGGGGCTGATGGACGGCTGCTTCCCCTCCAGCGGAAGAGAGAGAAAGCCAGGGGCTCATGCTTGCTGCCTTCCATGCCCCCTGCAGTCCTGCCCCCTCCCCCCAGAGTCCGAGGGCGGGAGATGGGGCATCTGGGGGCCTGCGGGGTGGTGTCTGCAGTGCTGGGGGCGCTGGGGGCGAGCTGTGGCCTGCAGTGTGTGGGCTCCGTGGGGTCCCCCAGCCACATTCGTTCTCTGGAGTGTGTGCTCAGGGATGGAACCGTGGGCAGGAGGCTGAGGGTCTGTGCACACTCATTAAACCCTTATTTTCAACTTCACAACAACAATGGCTCACTGTTTCCCAGCGAGGCCGGAAGGTGGAAGGACCCCGGCGGTTCGCAGACGCCTCCGGCTCACTCAGGTGTGGATGTGGGAAGGGCAGGCCTCGGGGCTCGTGGAAGGAAAACCCGCCTGGTTCCCTGAGCAGGCCCAGACGGAGCGAGGGAGGCCCCACCGACTCTCGACTCTCGTCGCCAGCCTCCTTTTATCCTTTCTCTCAACCCATCACAGAAGAGCACTGCATGGGACAAGAAGGGCACCCTGGGGAGAAAAGACGCCCCTGTGTTATCTGCAGGAGCCTGTGATCTAGTAAAACGGGAAGCTGGCTAAGCTTTTCTTTCGACACCATATCTATAAGATTTATATGATTTTATATATATTTTATATATATCTGGAAAGCAACCTAAAATCTTGGATTTAGTGTAGACCACTAATAAAGATGACAAACCACTGGAATGGTAATAGGAATTTTTTCTTTTTTTGAGAGAGAGAGCACGAGAGTGAGCAGGGGGAGGGGCAGAGAGAGAATCCCAAGCAGACTCCACGCTCAATGCAGAGCCTGACACAGGGCTCGATCTCATGACCCTGAGATCATGACCTGAGCCAAAATCAAGAGTCAGAGACTCAACCGATGGAGCCACCCAAGAGCCCCAGTAATAGGGATATTATGCAAATCTGTGAATGTGACTTAAATGGCGTATGTATAATATAATATGTAATATAATAGGTAACATAATATACACACGCGTGGTCTATTAATCAGGATAACTGCAGGAATAAATAGGCCCAAATTCTCAGTGTGTGGCTCTGGGTAGAAAGGCCATGTCATGGCAACATGGGGACATAGTCATGGTGACACAGTGCCGTGAGGGACACAAGCCCCACCCCAGTCACATGGGCTCTGACGCCACCTGCCCTCCACTTGTCCCCACGTCCTGCAGGGCAGCTGCCCGAGGGCATGTCAGCCCAGTCTTGGTGTCATGGACACACGGGGCTCCTTTAGGCCCATATCCCTCTCCAGCAGCTGAAGGGCCTCAGATACATTCACACCAGGAGCGGCCCAGGAAGGGCAAGCGTTTGAGAGAACGATTGGGAGGACGGTGACAGTCTTGAAATACTTGAAGCTGGTCATGGAACAGAGGAATTAGACTCGCTTCACCGATGGAAATTGTAGGGACTTGTGTTCAAGTCGCACGTAAAGGACAGTTTTGTGCCACCTCATCTAACCCAAGGAAAGAGTCTGTCCCCAGGGGCTGTGCTGTGACCCGGAGGGACACATTCGAAAGGACTCGGGCTCTAGGTGAACTGTTCCAACTCAGGAGCTTGTGATCCGTGGGGCCGCCTGCCCGGGGGCCCCAGAGAAAGGCGCCGCCCGTCTTGCCTGCTAACGACCATCGTAGCATGTCAGAAAGTTCTTTCAAAGGGTGACTGGGGTGTATCCCACACTTTTATTTTGAGCCATTTGAAGAGGATTTTATTTTTTGAAGGGTTTGGGGAAATCTAACACTGTATAAAGTTTATTTTAATTTCACATATGTTATAGATCAAAAGAATCTTTGTGGGAAAAAATGCCCTAATGATCTGAGATGATCTAATCTTGGTAGCCTTTTCCCAATAGTTCCAAGGTCCCAAGCAGAGGCCACGTACGACTGTCTGAGACGCCTTGAGAGCGACGTGATGTGTTGCCATGATCACGCCAAAGCACAGGTTTCTGTTGTGTTCAAACATGTTTTTATGGTTGAGAAACGATATGTAACATTTGTTGTCTTTATCAAAGAAAAAGAAGAAGAAAGGATTGTAGCAGAGGCAAGCACACTTTCCAGACACCCATGATTCATCCACCCAAGACTTTATGAATATCTGTTTCATTATAGTTATTGCATTTTCGGCTACAACTGAAAAAGAAATGAAAGTGGAAAAAATAATCAAAATTAATGATGGCTTCACAAAGTCACATGCACTTTCTACAAATGAAAACTGTCTACTTCTAAGCTGTGAAGAATTTATACGAAGGTTATGTTACTTTAAAGCATTCCTTACACAACATAAAGCTTGAAGTTTCGTGTTCCCGATGGTGAGTTAGAGTCAGCGTGGTTGGCTGGTGTGGTGCTGCTGCATTTCCCAAAGTGTGTTCCCAGGAGGGCCAACACCACAGGCTGTTCTTCAGCTCGTTCTGTGGGTTTTGTGGTCAGAAAAGTTGGGAAAGGCTGACACGGCCATAAATCTCAACGGCGTTATCAGAGGCTCTGAGGTGTCCCATGACCCGGACCCTCGACAGTATCGCTCGGAGCACATGTTGGGAAGCTCTGGGGTAGGATTAAGAGCACCGGGTTGGTTGCCAGGAGATCTGGTCCTAGTCCCCTTCTGGTTTGTGGACCTTGGTCAAGCCACTTTCCCTCACCGTGCCTCCATTTCTCCAGGTGTATCACAGAACTAGGGACGCACTCTGTGTGGTAGTTAGAGTTGACATTCACAATTACTCACTCTCCCCTCCCCTGTGAAAGTATTATAGAACCTGCCCCGTTGCCCTGGGCTTATCCACGGGATATGCTATGGCCAATGGAACATGAGTGCATGGACGTAAGCCATGTGTAAGGAAGAGCTCTGTCTAGGAAACACTGTGGAAGCTTCTCCCAGCTCTCCTGCTCTTTTCCCCTACCTTGAGATCCAGGACAGGGCTGCTTCTTGAACCAGTATCCTGGAGTGAGGAGATGGGTGGAGCAAGGCCACTGCAGCATATGGACCCCGTAACACAGTGAGAAAGATGTCTTTGCTGTTGTAGTCTCTGAGAATTCGGGCTGTTTGTTACTGCAGCAATACTGACTAATACACACACTCCTGTCCCTCCAGCTCCGATACCCCAACATTCTTAAATGCATGTGAACCCCATTCCCCAGTTGTCCCCTTCGGTCTCCCCAACCTCATCAGTCTCCTGCACATGGTGATGCCCATGATAGCCCTCCCACAAAATCGCCAAGTGGCCCTGTCACCTCCCTAGCGACGGACAGTCAACAAGCTGGGCTGGAAACACAGCAAGAATCTAAGCCCACTCACTTTAGAATTTTGATGGGTTTGGGCATTTCCAAAGCCTGTGGGTATCTGAGGCTAGTGGTCTGGGGGCCTGAGAAGCCCCCTAGGAAAGAACCCATCCAAAGATAAGGGCCAGCAGATCTTCCAGCCCAGCCTGGAATAATAATAATAATAATAATAATAATAATAATAATAATAATAATAATAATAAGTGTCCTGGAGTGAGGGTTCTGGAAGCTTCCAGGCTGCTTACGCTCTGGTATAGGGACAGGGACAGCAGGAGCCAGGGCAGTGCTGAGATTGGACAGTATGTGACAGATCTAGGGAATGACTTTGCCATTCCTCCATCAGCTCAGAGGCTTGTGGTACCAGAGACGGGAGTTGGGTCCTCCGCATGGGGAACTGGGCTGTTGAAGTCTTGTCAGATGGGCACAGGGAAGGTAAGAAGAAAGTGGAAGAAGCCACAGGGTGGCCTAAACTCCCCAGGCGTAGAGTTTAGGGGGGCGTGACCACGAGGTTTGGGGGTCCCCCAGTGGTGGGCACAGACATAGCCAAGAATGCAAGTGATATCATTACTGTGATGCGGAGTTTTTACCCCCAGTGGGTGCGGCTCAGCATAACACACATGGTGACCCCAGCACCATAAAATCTGCCGTGTCAGTTTGTCCTGATGAAACACTCGGAGACACATGAAGATGTGTGCACTTTAGGAAATGCTCCCTGCAGGGTCATTTCTGCATTACAACACTGGATGCAACCTGCATGCCCGTCAAAGGGGAATTGTTAAACTGGGGTCTGTTCACTGATGGAACACTCTACAACCCGAAAAAAGGATAGGCCGCTGGGAAGGGTGTTGCCATGGAAACAGAAAGATCTGAGAGGCCCAGCACGGTGAGAAAGGCAGGTACACAATGGTAGGTATCACATGGATTCTTTTTTTTTTTTTTAAGATTTTATTTATTTATTTGCTAGAGAGAGAGTGTGTGCACAAGCAGGGGGAGCGGCAGGCAGAGGGAGAAGCAGGCTCCCCGCTGAGCAAGGACCCCCCCCCCCCATGCGGGACTCAATCCCAGGACCCTGAGAGCATGACCTGAACTGAAGGCAGATACTTCACCGACTAAGCCACCCAGGCGTCCCCCACATGGATTCTTTTTATTCTAATTATGCACAAATACCTACGGTGTTTCTTACAGAGTGGGGAGAGGAATTACAGAGGCTCTTCCTTTTATGTTTTTGGACATTTTATAATGAACACGCACTTCCTTAAAACAAAACAATATAGGTATTTCCATTCTGGAAAAAACAAGTGCCTTGTATCCAAAGATACAATGCCTATGGGGTTGCCTATGAGTGATGCCTTGGCTTCCTGGCCTCTTGTGATGATAACGAGGTCATCCCACCTAATTTTTCCAGTTGACATTGGGGTGAAAATCATGAAGAACCAGTGACATTTGGATTCATGGTAAGTCACTCAAGATTTTCCAGCAGAAAATTTTCCACCTTGGCCCAAACATATGTGATGTCCGTGGCATGTTACTGGAACTTTAGGGGCAGTACTGCAGTCACACAAGAGTGGGTCTGGATCCTATAATCAAGAGTTCCTAGCGGTGAGCTGGACCTGTGCCATGCTTCCTCAGATCACAAGGAGAGGAGGAACTCCATGGGGTGATGTGTTAAGAGCTCGGCCCTGTGCTTACACGCAGACAAACCCAAAGATTGGCCTGCTTGTAAATTTCCTTCCTTTTCTGTGCTTTTCCTGCCTGCGCCTTGTTCCTCTTTCATGTATTTTGCTCTTCTGTCTCATTTCTGTCCCAATGCTCCTAACAGCCCACTGTCCTCCATAAGTTCTTTATGTCCAGGTGGACGACAATCCTTCCCTTTCCTGCCCATGGAAACGATAGAACAAACAGCCTGGGTTTTACTGATCTATGTCTGTGTTAATCCAGACGGAAGCCATCAGCCACATGAAATATGAGATCCGAGCACTTAAAATGTGGCCAGTGCACATTGAGATATGCTGTAAGTATAAAATACACACTGATTTCAGGGACTTAGTAAGAAAAGGTAATATAAAATGTCTCGTAAATAATTTTTATAATGATTACATGTTGAAATGATACTATTTTGGATAAATGGGGTTATAAAAGTTACTAAAATTAATTTCACCATCTTTTTTTAATCTTTGTAATGTGGCTACGGGACTGTCAATGTAGAATGACAGCTGTGGTGTGCATTACAGTTGTACTGGGCTGGGCCCATCTAGATCCGCCACACTGGTTCGATTCTCTCAGTACTCCTCCCACCTGCTTCTTGCTTGCTGCATGGACCTGCATGCATCCATTGTCCGTCGTGGGGGACGGTGGGTCTGCACGGGGATGATGGCGCAGCGGTCACGGAGGGCAGTGGTTCCTCCTGCCTCTCGGGACCTCAAGCTCTGACAGCCTCAGCCATCTCACAGGTGTGCACGTAAATAGCGCCTAAATAGATGTGTTCTGAGTACACTTGATTCTCCCCAGCCCAAAGAGGTAAGGTGGGTCTGAAGAAGGAAAGCCAGAGAAGTGAATTGTTGATTTATAGAAAAGATGAATCATGCAGGTACTGTGGAAAACACTATGGAGGTTCCTCAAAAAATCAAAAATAGAACTATCCTATGATCCAGCAATTCAACTTCTGGGTATTCATCCAAAGAAAATGAAAATGCTAATTCAGAATGATAGAGCGCCCCCATGTTCATGGCAGCCTTATTTACAATAGCCAAGATATGGAAGCAACCTAAGTGTCCATCGATGGATGAATGGATAAAGAAGAGATGGTATCTATACATATATATACAATGGAATATTATTCAGCCATAAGAAAGGAAGATAATCTTGCCATTTGTGACAACATGGATGGTACTTGAGGGCACTATGCTAACAGAAAAAGACAAATACCTTATGGTCTTGCTTGTATACGGAATCTAAAAAAACAGAACAAAACAAAAACCCCACCCAAGCTCAAAGATACAGAGAACAGATTGGTGGTTGCCAGAGGTGGGGGGTAGCGGGTAGGTGACATGAGTGAAGGGGGTCAAAAGACCCAAGCTTCCAGTTATAAAATAAAGAAGTCATAGGATATAATGGACACCATAGTGACTATAGCTAATAATACTATATTGCATATTTGGAAGCTGCTTAGAGAGTAAATCTTAAAATTCTCATCACAAGGTAAAATTCTGTGGTTATGTATGGTGACAGATGTCGGCGAGGCTTGCAACGATCATTTAGCATTACGTACAAATACTGAAAATCATCATGTTGTACATCTGAAGCTAATACGATGTTGTATGTCAATTATACCTCAATAAATTTTAAAAAAAGGAAAAGATGAATCATGAGCTTCCTTGAAAATGCAAATGTCCCTGAGGCAGTGACAATACAGTTTGGCCAAGTTTGGTAACTTCCAGGGGAGGGTTATCCTAACCCTGTGTCTGAGTCTTCTGTCTGTCTTTTACGAACAAGAATAAGCTGCCAAGAGTAGGACATGCACCTTGATCAGCTCCTGTGCCCCCACTGGCTAGCTGTGGGCAGTGGGGGAAAGAAACACTTCACAGGGTTGAAACGTCCGAAGGACGGGGGCCAGGCAGCCTGGTCAGAAGCCCGGCTCCACCCCTTACTACCTGCACACACCTGAGCCACATCCTGGCTAGTGACTGTGTTTTCTTCTCGTCTGTATTCTTGATGCTCTGGCATTGGGGGCCTTGAACCTGGAGAAAATGTCCCTTCCAGGGCTAGCTAATTCCTAGACACAGCAGACGACTGCCCTACAAGCACGCCTCTGATCAGAAACGAACCCACCCAGAGCCCACACCCCAACCATATCCTATGTTGGACTCTCAGATGCCACGCTAATCTCCCCCTGCCCCCACCCTATGTCACCCCAGGGCCGGGCACCAGACACCGAGGGCCAGTTCTGTGGCCCAGAGACCGCCATAATCATTCCACCTAGCCCATCCCGAACTGTGTTTACTCTGCCTGGCCTTCCCTTCCCACTAAACCCCAGTAAAGGGCTGTGGGCCAGGCTTTCCCCTTCCCTGCCCTCTGCCTCCTGTTTCTAGGGAGCTGTGAGTACAAACTCCTCTTGACAACGACTTCGGTGCTGGCTTACCTGATTAACAACCCCCAGGGACATCTTTGGAGCATCTGTCTTCTCTAAGTCTTGACTTCTTCATCTATGCAACGGGGGCGATGGTGTCCCCTCCACAGGGAGATCCTGTGTGTGAAGTTTACTTAGCACGGCGCCCAGCCCCACAGTCTCAAAACATGGGGAGTGAGTTTTTAAAAGAACGTACCCTCTATGATTTTATTCCCTTTCTCCACTTTGTTGCATGACTTACTGTTACATCTTTTTCAAAACAAGCAAAAATAAAGTGGAATTCCCTAACCTCAGATTTCACACACACACACACACACACACACACACACACACACACACACACCCCGGTGAGCAGTATATACTGTCCAACACCTGACCAGCTAAATGGCAACGTGTTATCCAGATGACTTTGGATTACTCCCCCACCTGCACCTGCGCGCGAGTAAGAAGATGGAAGCATTGCCCCTCTCCTCCTTCCTCCAGAATCTGCCTGCCCATCCATGAGAGCTGTCTGGGAGGGGTCAGCGGCAGGGACACAGCAGGCACTTCAGGAAACAGCAATGACCAGTCAAGAGGAATGACCTCATGGCCACCAATTGCCACCGAATCCCACCAAAGCCTGAGCTGGCCAGAGAACATGAAAATTCCATTCTGCTCTACAGAAACAGCCAAAAGGTCACTTATAAACTTGAAGCAAAAGAGTGATATTTGAATGTTTTAATGAATCACAGAAACATGGGATTGCAAGTAGTCAACTGAAGGAAAAAATAAGAAAGTGATGTGTCTCAGTGATGGAGGAAATAAAGTAAAATAATCAATAAGTAAAATAAAATAAAATAAAATAAAAAAATAAAATAATCCTGGGAGGGATAGGAGCAGAGGACCCTCCATGACGCAGTCAAGGGCGTTCCGCCAAAGTTGATCCACATCTCCTGACTGTCCAGCTTTGCCCATACAAGACATTTCTTCTGCATAATGTATATGATGACATCAAGTTTCCTGGTTAGGAAGGAATGAAAACACTATATATTAGCTGTAAGTTACAAGGGAAATTTTTGGACAGATACTTAACCGTATTCACTTACGAGAAACGTCTGTTTGTTGTAAAATCAGGTAATCACCTTATAATGAAAAAGAGGATTTTGAAACTTTTTTTTCCACTTACAGCAGAATGTCTTCAACCAAATAAGTTGAATCAGCTTTTCATGATTATATATTTCAGTCAGCTGCCTTAAGCCCTTTCTGGATCAAGGCAGGGTACACTAAATAATGTACGTTTTAAAGTTAAATCTGGAAAATATCACAGGAAGCCTGCTAGTTAGAGCCTGGGCCGCCTAGGTGTTCGAGAGAACCTAGCAACGGTGTGTCCATGCGGCAGGCAAAGAGCGGTTGGCAAATTTTTTAAAAAGGAAAGAGCAGGGTTAAGACCTCCGCCAATCCATTCCAGAGCTCAGTTTCTACCTCCCTGGCTTCCACTGAAACCAGCCGGACCCCGACGGGAGCCCCGATAGCATGCTGCAGTCGAGCACACACGAGAGTGTCTGAGGCCAGATTGGTCAAGCCCATTCTCGGGCAAACCAAGCAGCCTCCTCCCCTGGGACCAGGCTGCTGCCCGTCTGTGCAACGTCCTCAGAGACAAATGAGGACAATCTCTGACCTGCCTGGCTTTAGGGAAGTCGCAAAATTACCTAATTCCGTGTCGCTCCAACGACAGAGTTAGAGCATGACAAGGGAGGGCCATCGTCGATGGAAGAGCCCAAGGCCTGGGTTAGACACAGGGCAGAATGCAGAAGGAAATAATCCGCGTGTCTTTAGCCACGGCCTAAAGCCGGGAGACCCATCCATTGATAAGGGATTATAAACCATGATCAATGGCGCAAAGGAGACAGTTTCATCCTCAGCGATTTACGGCCCTTATAAGGGCACAATAGGAGTCGAGCGTGGAATTTTGCGGATAGCATCCCGTGCATTTTCGTCTACTTAACCCATGCTTTCCTGCCAAAGTGCTGCACCCAACGCCGATCCAACAAAAACACATTTGAGAACACACCCGGCACCTTTTAAACCGATGAAGGAGACAAGAAAGCTGGAACATTAAGGCTTAAAATAAATGTTGGTCTGTGGAGCCATTAATAAAAAATGGCCTGCTTTTGGCATGGATCTGTCCCACTGTCTTAGGCCGAGTTGAAAACACTAATAAAAAAAAAAAAATGTATCCCTGAATGTAAAAACCATATTACCCCAGTCCTAAAGATTTCTGCTGTCAGGCAACCCCAGGGAGTTGTCAAAAATAAATAAAATCTAAGCTAAAGAGAAAGTTATTGAGAAGGTGGGATACGGTAAGAGCTTTCTATGTGGCACTCAGGAATGCTGGGTTGACAGATGTAGCTAATTCTGCAAGAATAACTTCCTATTTGAATAACAAGTAAAAGGTGTTTAAAGAGAGCAAGTACAGCTTTTGGTGAGTGTTACATAAATATTGATTAAAAGCGCTGTGTTTGTTTCCTTCACTCTGACAGATAGAAAGAATAGGTCGTCAGAGTCTTTCCTCCTTGGCTGGTCTATTACAGAGATCGGATTTGCTGAGACTTTATATTATTTTAACTCAAAAAGTGTGTCTGTGTGTGGGGGGGTGTTGTTAGTCTGGCATCCAGCTTGGCTTGCATTGTGCAGTGTTTTTAATGGGCACTATCAGCATGGAGGGTTTACTGCATACAGAGCTTGATGGGTTTCTATGGGGCCAGATCACATAGGACGGGTCGTCTTCCTGGAGGGTGAGTCCTGAGGAAATCAGTGATGGGGATATTCCCGTAGCTCCCCAAAGGGCAGTTCACCAGACAGAAATGGTTTGTGCAAGACTCAGCAGAAAGGTCGTGCCGGACGGTCGGAAGGACGCCCAACCCCAAAAACCAGTTGTGCTGGAACCTCCCCTGCTCAAAACCTTCTAACTTTCTCCTTTTGGTTCCTGCTCTGTTAGGAAGGCACTCTAGTGCCCACCTGTCAGTCTATTATTTTAATCCTGATACTGTTAATAGTAGTAATAATACTACCAATGGAAGTAATGGTACTAGCAGTGTGCCAGTTAGCCATTGCTGTGTAACAAAGTAGCTCAACACTATGCAGCCTAAAACGATCATTTTATGATAGCGTCCAATTTTGTGAGTCATAAATTCAGACAGGGCTGGGCTGGGCAACTCTTCTGTTGCACGTGGTATTGTTGGATGGAGGTCCTTGGTGGCACTCACCTAGCTGGTGAGCTAATCTGGAGGGACAGTGATGTCTGGCACCGGGCGTGGCAGGGATGGGGGAAGGCTGGACTCAGCAGCACTGCAGACCTGAGCACCCCCCCGCCATGGCTGTCTCAGCGCAGCTGATCTTACAGAGAGCTCAGGGCTCCAAGAGCAAGCGTCCCCATGAGCAAGAAGAAGGGCACGATCTTTTATGACTCAGCGTCAGAAGTCACACCTTTTCTGTATCCCAGTGGTCAAGGCAGCCAGAGAGCTCACCCAGACTCAAGCAGAGGGGATGCAGACTTACTTTCCCCCTTACTCTGCCGCTACAAAGGAAGGAGTGAAAAATATTACAGCCCTGTTTTAAAATCAGCACAAGCGTACAAGCAGCCCTCTGTTCATAGCAGCGTTATTCACAACAGCCACGGTGTGGAAGCCGCCCAAGTGTCCGTCGATGGACGAATGGATAAAGAAGACGTGGTGTATATAAAATGGAATATTACACGCCACAGTAAGGAGATAACATCACCACAAGCAGCAAAAGCTAGCATTTACTGAGCACTTCTTCTGTGCCAGGAAATCTCTTTGTATTCATCTGTCTTTGGAAACTTTATGTGTGTTAAGTTATTTAACTCTTACGACAGTCCTATGAAATACGTATGATGACCCCCACCTCACTGATGAGAAAAATGACGAAGAGCGCTGTTAGTGAAGGCACCAAAGTCACACATCCGGGAAGCACTAGTGGAGGGATTCGAACCCTTCTAAGGCTGCTTCGAAGTTCAAGTCAGGGAGGGTGTACACGTTTTTAAAGTGTAATTTCTTTATAGCCACCTTGTTTTGTAAAGAACTTAAGGTGTTTTTGTCAAGGGCATAAAGTGGACCATGAAGAAGAGGGGCTATCGTCTCCCCACTGAGGTCAGAATGACTCCATGACGTATGCGACTCCCCCAGGCCCCCGTGCAACACCCACAACACTTCCATCGCTTTAACCATAAAGCCCCGTTACCCTCTGCAACAAAACGGAGGCAACTGTTTTCCTCGGGGTTCCGGGGAAACCTGGCATGGCTGACCTGCCTGTGGGACCGTTCCGCAGGCACAGGCCCGGCTCTTCTGTTCTGGGGACCAGGCCTGCTAGGGAGAGACACGGGGGGTTCACAGGCCCACAAAGGGTGTTTGTGCTGTGACACCTGAGACAAAGCCTTCCGGCTTCTACACAAGTTTGCAGTGAAGTCTACATCGTTTCGGAGCCTTCCCTGGATGCCCTACATATAATTTCAATTTCCCATCCTTATATTTTTTTCCTAAGCACATACCTTTCTTTCTCTTTATGGACTGTCCCTTCAGCTCAATGTCAGCTCCACAGGAGCAGATATTTTTGTCTCTTGCTTTATCCCAACTCCTGGGAGAATTCCCAGAATGTAGAAAGGACTCGATAATCAGACAGACGATGTCATTGTTCGCTGAATTGCTTGTAGCCGCAGCGGCACCGTGCAGGTGGCCCAGAGTTCCAATCATTCAATGGCCAGAGGAAGGACTCATGAGTTCAATGAATCAGTACTTTAATATACGGGGATTTCTTATGGTGACTGGGGTTCAAGGAGAGTCCCATCCTAAATTTTAAAGCAGTTGAGGACACAGGAGGTAAGAGAGGAGAGGTAGGCGAACAGAGGTGTTGCAGATGGCTGTTATGGTCGGGGTTAGGCAGGATGTGAGCATCATGGAACTTCCAGAATCAGACCATGGCCTTGCTGTCAAAGTGTAGCCCCTAGACCTGAGTATGGGTATCCCCGGGAGCGACTATAGTGGCCAAGCCCCAGGGATTTATGTGCAGTAAAGTCCGGGAAGCGCTGGGTGAGCGTGTCACTGATGCAGGTCCCCGAGAGGAAGAGTGGGAGGAGGCTTCTGCTCTGGGAACTCTCTCCTCTGAGATGAGGAGTGCAGGCAGGGCAAGAGCTCGGCCCCTCGGAAGCCCTGTGAGGAGGGAAGCCCTGCTCTGCTCCACGTTGCAAGGCTGCAAAGTGAAAGGAAGCAATGAAACTCTTCAGGTTGGGGGTGGAGATCGCACCAGGGCCCTAGCGTGTGGGTACCTCACCTGGCCCCTCCCCAGTGTCCTTCGCACCTCCCTCCAGTGCCCTCCAGGCACCTCCAACATAAACCACCCACTTCCACCTCCCACCCACCCACACAGAGCAGGAAAATGGCCCTTCCCTGTGCAGTGGCTGTCCTCCTTCCCTTTATTCTTCCATCTCCTGCCTCTCTTCCCTCTCCATCTCCTAGCAAATTCTGTCTACCCTGGAGGTCTCCACTTCATAGTCACCTCCTCCAGGAAGACTTTCTGGACTAGTTAGCTTCCCTGTTACATGGGCCCTAGAACCCTGATTCTTGCCGTTACTCAGTCCTGCAACTCCTCATCACACTTGACCTTACACACTCGGTGCAGATTCTTCCTCACTTGGCTGGAAGCTTCAGGAGAACAGAGACTATATTCCTGGCCCAGGCCAGTAGGGTTCAACGCATAGTTGTTCAATGAATGAACAAACAAACGAATGAATAGTCTTTAATACTGTGCTCAGTTGGTTCATTGGAAAATTACATTTTTTCATGAGCACTCTGGCAGATGTTCAGTTCTTCACTTTTCTTCCTGGCTAATAGAACCCCTACTCTGTTCAAGTATTGGGCAAGCCCAGGGGAGGCCCTCCTCCCTGCCCTAGGGGGCGAATCATGATGGGGGATCCCAGGCCTCTTTTTAGTCAGTGGCCCAGTGGTGAGTGTGTGTCCTAGGTCTGGTTCAAAAGACATAAGGAGAGATCCCTGGGGCTCCTGAAGGAGATGTCCTTCCCTAATGACAGGGGGTCAGAGGGTGACCAACCTGCCCGTCTGCCTAGGACTCTCCAGGAAAGGCTCCCCTCCAGTCCTGGGCAAAGGGGGGCTGGTTGGTCACTCTAGGCGTTGACCTCCTCTTCCTTCTTATTGGAAACCTTGTATCTGCAGCGGCCGGGACACCTTACCCTGTGAGGTGACAAAGTTAAGGATGAAAATCTAGCTTGTTGGAAATACCTAAGCAGAAACAGAGTCCTCCATGACCTCACTGAGCCACACGGGAGCAACCCTGGGAATTTTCAACTTCCCGTTTCTTGTTATGAGCCATAACTGACTGTCTGGATTTCGTAAGCCCGTCTTTGATGGGTTTGCCATTACTTGCAGCTGAAAGCAATCCTAACTCATACAATCAATAAACTGTAGGGGGAAATGCTGGCAAAAATCAGACCAGTCAAATATAAGGAATACAGAAGGCAAGATCTGTAGGTGCTCCGAGTTCTACGAACACGTTGGCCAACAGCAGGAGACATTGGATCCGGGTCTCAGGCTGGAAACGGCTCAGGCACCTTGCTGTCCTAGGCGCCTGCCACACACCCCATCTGTTCAAATATTGTCAAACAGAGCAATCCTGTGTTGAAAACTCTAGCACAATGAAAACGCATGTTTTACCTGCTGCAACAGGCAGTGCCATTATTGGAGAATTTCCACTAAGCAAATAAGCCTTCACATTGCGTTTGGTAAGTCATGTGTGCAGTGCCCATGAAAAGCCGAGTCACGTGCATTATTTTGTCTTGTCGATGCGCACATTTTTCAGGGCCCAGCAGAGGTGTGTGTGTGATTTGGCTCCAGTGAAAAATCCTCTGCCCTTCCCCATAAGATTAGAAACAAAAGTGCTCTCTTTCCATGTCTCTCATCACCCTTTCCTCAGGAGCCTTCCTGTGAGCTGCTTGACTGAGAGCTCTGAATTCAGAGGGGGGCTGGCAGAAACGCAGGGACTGCTAGGACTTCCCTTCACGTTCATCTGCTGTGGCTGTCATGCGCCCTTTGCCTGGTGTCCAAGCGAGGAGCTCCTCCAGTTCTTCCTTCCTCGTTCCCCTGGGTTGGAGCTGGTGGCTCCCTCGACAAGGAGAAGCAGCAGATGTCAACTCACAGCTGAAATCAAAGAGATTATTTAGAAGATGCACTTTGGGACACGTTCCTAAATGTAGGACAGAACCCGAGCGGGGTGGTCCCTCTCGGCGCTATTGGCACCTCGAGGCGTGGGGAGGGGGCAAGCCTGCCCGGTGTAGGGTGCTTATCCGCAGCCCTGGCTTCTGTCCACTGAGCGCCACTAACGCTCCTCTCCCCGGTTGCAGGGGGTTATGGTTGAGAACCACAGATCTAGGAGAACAGAGAAGTCATAACACGGAAGTTACAAGGGTCATCGAAGCTCACCAACTCATTCTAGGGGTGGGGATGTGCCTTGGGGAGACGTTGACATTGGTGACCATCATGGCCGGGAGGTCTAATCAGCCCAATTGAGAGCGAATGTGGGGGAAAGTGGGAAAAAGGAGAGGTCAGTTTTTAAGTCCTTTGTGTTCAATGAAAACGTCCCCGTGAGTCCCCGCCCACATTGCATACCCCTGATTGTCCATTACTGTCTGTGTAGCTGTTGGCACAGGGGAACCAGACCCAGTGGAGGACAGGCTCCTGTTCACTGAAGCCTCTCATTAGTCTCAGCGATCTCGGAGCCACGTGGGTCCCTGCAGGTTAGAGAGGAAGGCCTGGGAGGGAGAATACAGCAGGCCTGGCCCTGCTCTTTAACGGGAGTGGATTCCAGCGAGGTAAATGCCATTGGAATGCATCTGCTGCCCCATTATTCTATCAACCAGCAGGTGTGTGTGTTGAGCTCTGTGTGAGACTGATGTCACTCTAGTACGGGGACCTAGTTCAAACTGGGGAGCCCCCGGGAGTTCACAGGCCAGCTGGGGAGCCAGGATACAGAAAGGAGGGGAACACCATGACCTCCAGACCCATGAGGGGCACACAGGGCTGGTACTGGGAGTTTGCAGGGGAGGCTTCCACAAAGCTGGAAGGGGCTGGGCAAGGATCGCCAGAGGAGGTGAGAGCCGAGGTAAACCCCGCAAGCTGCACAGAGCTGGAGAGAGCATGAGCAGACTGAGGATGGCAGGGAGAGCTGGGGCGGGTAGGACACGCTGGCCTCGGGGGGCCTTTCCAGGTACAGTGACTCAGCTTGAACGGGGCAGGTCGTCCATAGTGGGGACAGGTGGGGGATGAAGTGGAGGCGGAGAGCAGGGGCAATGTGGGGGAGCCTTGAGTGCCGGGCCAAGGAGGCTGAGGTCCTGATATGCAGTCAGGGAGGGAACTATGACCAGGGATCTGCACAGGATCAGGGTTTGCAAACACCGAGTGAGTGACCGAGTGAGTGGGGTCTGGGCCAGATGGCGGGGGTCCCACTGGAGGCCAGGCCCAAGATCAGTTTACACCAGCCACTCTCTCCCTGAGGAGCCAGCCCCCTGCCCCTCCACGGCCCCCACACACTCCCTGGTTGTGTTCCTTTCATTTTAATGGCAGTAAACAAAACACTCCTCCACAAAGGGCCAGTGTGTGGAAAGCAAGGGGCTGCACGTTTCTCAGCGTCACACCCCATTTATCCCACGCGAGAACTGCACCCCCCTCTGGAATTGGGGAGCTGGGCAATTATCAAGAGAATGTGATCGATGGAGACAACCAATTGGGAATAATTAGGTCAAAAGCCCCTCTGTTTCCTAAGCACCACTTGGCTGTGGTTGAGTTTCTGCCGGAATCATCTGGAGATCGGCCTGGGCTCTGCAGGCCCCTGGGCATGGGGGTGTGGGCAAGCCTGGGAGCCCACACAGACCCTGGGCCCCTCCTGGCTCTGGGGAGGCAAGGGTGGGGCCTCCGAGGCCTGGGACGCAGCGGGAAGACAGCTCCCGCATCCAGGGGTCAAGTGCTAGGGGCATGTTTGGAAGCTGCCTCCTCTGGGTCCCTAGGCTCTTCAAGGTGCTGTGGTGGCAGGAACCAGGCTGGGTTGCTTCTCTGGGTCTTGGTGCTACCCGGCAGCTCTTTGGATTTTCTTATAGCCCCTCCCTGTAGGATGCAGTGTGAGGGATGGGCTGGAGGGCACGTCTAACGGGACAGGCACCCAGGATCGCGGCTTCCTTAACCGTCTGGCTCTGTGTTCAGGAGTGGGTGGTGCCCAGCTTCCCCGAAGGACATGCTTCTTTCCAGGGAGGATGCTGGCTCCCCCGCACTCACCCCATCGTCTCTCCAGATGCAGTCTGAGCCGGGCGGGCTCCAACTGGAACCACCAACCTTACACAGATCAGTGTCTGTTCCCTGGGACCAGCTGTCTCTGTCACAACCAGAGGCTTTCCTGCCTGGGGAGGGGTTGTCACACTTGCCAGGCTGTGGGGTCTTGGTGGTGTTTGCCCCCCTGTGAGCAAATGGGCCACCTCATTCAACACACAGTTTTTATGGCTCACAGGCCAATGTCCTAGAGGCTGGGGTATGAACATAATTGAGACAAAGTCACAGCCTTTCCAGAGCATGTGATGACGCTGGGGACGGATGTGCACACTAAGAAGAAGTGATGCAAGTTGGCAAGCGTTTCACAGCACAGTGGGGGTGTCTGCCCACCTGGGGAGTCAGAATCAGCATCCCAAGAAGGCAACGGGCAGGCTGCATGAAGACAGGGGACAAAGAAGGGGGCTTTCTTGGAGGAAGGGTCTAGAATTGTATCTTCATGAATGCCTGGAACAGAGTGGGGCTGGTGGAAGGGGAGGGGTAAGGGTAAGGGGACCATTTCCCATGTTGGAGTCCTACTACCCAAAATTCAGATTTTCAGGAGAGAAACTGTGGGGGGCCAGCTCTGACCCATTCTGTGTCCAGATGTTGGTCCAGAAGGGTCTCTGAGCAGCAGCCAAGCTTAAACGTAGAGGCAAGTGTGGTTCCCCAAGAGAAACAATCCAAGGTGGTACTAGCATCCTGGAGGTGGAGCGCTGGTTGCGGAGGGACCAGAGGGAGAAGGAGATTTGTCCCCCAGGCTGTGATGGCCTGGGGAGCAAGAAGAGGTAGAGAGCGGGCACCTCAGTGACCACGCTAACAGGAGAGCCCAGGAACTCAGGAGTCAGGAGACGGTGGTGGTGACAGTGGCTTGCGTCTTCCATGGGGATCTTCCTCCCCAGGATGGCTGTTGGTGCTGGCTATCTTTTACCGAGCACGAGTTGCTTTACGAAGGACCTTTAATGCATTAAGAAGATTCACAATTCTGTAAGGCAGGTGATCTTTCCTCATTTTACAGATGAGGAAACCAAGGATAACTGGAGACTCCAAGCTGTCCCCTTGATGCCCACGTGTCCCTGCTGAGACTACTGGCTGCTCCCCTGGGTTTGCCACTGAATTCATTAAAAAAAAATAATAAATCAGTAAACTCAAATGTTCTTGAAAATGCCATGTTACCCTTTCCAGGAACTGTGATGGGTCCAGGTAGTAGCTTAAAACCGGGACGAGGACCCACCTCATCTGCCAGGGGGAGCTGCTCTCCACCCTGACCCCCAGTGACGCTCGTGGGTATTAACAGGGCTTAGCGTCCCCTTGGCCAAGGCAGAGGAGGAAAATCAAGTATGTGGCCAAATAACCAGCTGAGTTGGAGATGCAATGAAGCGTATCATACTTATTCTATTTTGAAATTATTTCTTAGTCTTTTTCTCTTAAGATTTTATTTATTTATTTATTTATTTATTTGAGAGTTTGAGAGAGAGAAAGTGAGAGCACAAGAGCAGGCAGAGGGAGAAGCAGACTCCCCGCTGAGCAAGGAGCCTGACGTGGGGCTCGATCCCAGGACACCAGGATCATGACCTGAGCTGAAGGCAGACGCTTCACCGACTGAGCCACCCAGGCACCCCCTATTTCTTAGTCTTGATACTACATTCACTTGGGTCAATAATCAAAAGAACATAGGAAAGGACGGAGTGAATGCTCTGGCTTCCCTCGTGCCCCCTCCGTACTCCCTCTCTTCTCGTGTATCTTTTCAGAGTTCCTTCAGAAACAACATTTACGGACGTTCCACATTCACCTTCGAGGCTGTAGATCACCTACTCAGGAAACCCAGCGTGAATGTGGAATACACTCCTCAACTCAGAAAAGTCTCTCTCTTCGCCACCTGAAGGTGTTTTAAAACCCTGTTCTGAAGAATCTTTGCTCTGAGGGAAAAACATTTCACTTCATACCTTTGTTCATCGAAGAAATTGAAGGGAGATCTAAACTCTCGTTCTTAAAAACGCCATCTACCATCTAGGAAGAGACTCTAGTTTCTTTGGCTTCGAAACACTGCTGTGTTGTCTAACAGCCAGAAAATACATTAATAAAGCTCAAGGGATCCTTTGCATTTCGAGCTGCCTCTGTCGTAACAAGATCCCCAGATGCCCAGTCTCCTTCCCTATGATAGACCCTTCTGTCCCTGGTGTAACCATTGGCGCTGGTCCTGTTTGGGCCACTGAAGAAGCTCCGGAATGGAGGAAGGCATAAGAGCTCACGAGTCGAGAAACTGGAGATTGTTCTTTCCTGTAAAGTAAAATGAGTGGAACCTCCCCTCTCTTCATGTTTACAGGCTTGGCACTCTCTCAGCAAGAGGTAGTAATAAAACATTCTCCAAACAGGCTGGTTCCTGAGAGTTTATAAACCACACATCAGAGAGGAGGGCATTCCTTCGGGAGGTTCTGGGTTTTTCATGAGCAGCAGGGTGCTCCAAAGAACTTGTAGGGAATGAGGAACAGCCAGTCTTGCCAGCAGCCGAGACTGGGAGGCCATGGTGACCGGCCGAGCCATTGAAGCGCCATTTGCCTCCCTTGGGCTGTAGAATGTGGGAAGAGCCCAAGAGACCCTATTGGAAAAGCGGAAAGGGAGTCCACCTTGCTTTGTTCCGGGACTCCGACAGGAAAGCTTCTGAACTTTTCCACTCCTTAACCTCATTGGCCAGGGGTTGGCAAAGGATGACTTGTGGGCCAAATCTGGCCCACTGCACGTTTTTATCAATAAAGTTTTATCGGAACAGAGCCACACCCGTTCCCTTATGTATGAAGAAGCGGTGGCAGAGACCTCTGTGTGGCCTGCAAAGCCCAAAATGTTTACCATCTGGCTCTTTACAGAAAAAGTTGGCTGACCCTGTTGTAGGCAATAAAAAGGGGCATCGCCCGTAAAGGAAAAATTTGAGGCCTTTTCCTGGGCTGTGAGGTCACCTGAGGAGCACAGAGAAATATGGCAGGTGATTTCCCTTCTGTAGGCTCCCCAGCTGGACTGTTTAGAGGAAGCGCCATCTCGGGCCTGTGGTGGTGGACTTCACCTGGACGGGGCAGGAGATGGGCGTTCGGGGGAGGGAGGTGGGAGTTAGAAGAAGGACACCAGGGCTGCCTCAGGAACACCTGGCCTCAGAGAACCTCAGAGCTGTTTTTTTTCCCAGCAGAATCTCTATAGGTAGGTGGCCCTTCACCCCAGCTACCTGGGGGTCCTCGGAAGATGGGGCTCCTAGTACCAATGCCTCAGGCCAGGTCAGCCACAGACCATCCCCAAACAGCTCCTCCTCCTCCAGCCAGTAACCTCGGTGTCACTCTGTCCACAGCCACCTGGGGTGCCGTGGGGCCTCTGAGGGTTTTACGCCCTGCCTGGGTCAGGAGGAGGCAACCTCTTAGGCAAAGAGGGGGCTGCAGGGCTGGCCCGGCTCTCCAGCTCTCCTCCGGGAGGGAGGACACCCTGGGTTGAGTTGATGAGCCTCCGGGGCTGGGTCCCCCGACTGAAGAGCACTCTGTGCTGTTGTCACACCCCAGCTCATAATAAAATACTCAAACAATCGGGGTGCGCGTATGGGTTTCTGCCCGGATTGGGGATGAGAGGAACAGAGCGAGAGAGGAAGGGAAGTGAGAGGGAGTGGGGGAGAATGGAGAGTGGGAGAAGCAAAGAGCCTTGAAGGGTGGGGGAGGGGAAGAAAGCATGTCCTTCCGCCAGGGGCAGCCTTGAGAACCCGACTGTCCAAGCTGTGACACTCTCAACACACTGATGCGATGATTCTGACACGGTGAAGCTTTCTGGGTTATGAACAAAGCAAAATGGAGTCTGTCCTCGATTTACCCAGTGGCTGCACTCCTGGAAACTACTGCGCAAAATTCACCTTATACTCATATGGAGCTCGTTTCTAGGCTCAGACATGCACGAGTAGGTTTTCCTGTACACGAATGATGCGTAGAACAAAGGACAATTTTCTGTGGAGAGCTGCTGTTCTACACCGCCAGGTCCCTGGTGGCTGTCGCCTTGATGCCAGGAGCCCCCTCTTCCCTCCCCGCTAAAGATGCCGATCAAAAATGCCTTCTCCAGTCTCCAAAACAGCCCCTAGGGGGCAGTACCGCCCCTGCTGAGAACCAAGAGCTACTGGCTCCTCCCTCCCGTGCCAGGCCCTGTGCCAGGCTGGGAGCACAAATGAATCAGGTTTGGTGCTCAACCCATGAAACATGTACTCTCATTAAATGAGGGTTGCCAGACTTAGCAAATAAAAATATTGCATGGGACATACTTGCACCAAAGATTATTGGTGGTCTATTTGAAATGCAAATTGAACAAGAGGCCCTGTGTTTGATCTGGCAGCTGTTCTGTTCACACAGAGACCAGGGGGCGTGATGACAGTGCTAGCATAGGGACCCGGGGGGGCTCAGAGGTGAGGTCTGCGGGAACGGAGACTTGGGGACCATTTCTGGTTTTGGCGATCCACAGTCGCTCCTTGAATGCCCCCCTAAGCCAAGTGCGCACGTTGCTTTCCCCAGCTGGCCAGCGAGGCCACCGAGGTACTAAGAGGTCCCGTGACTCCTCCAAACACACATTCAATAGGGGCCGGGGTGGGGGTGGGGGGACGTTGCCCACAGCTCTGCCCATGACTGGCTGCGGGAGCCCCTACACCCCAGGGCTGGGCGAGCGGGGTGGGGAAGGGCAGGTGTGGCCGAGGTGTGGTGGGAAAACCTGTCACCGGACGTGGCCTCCTCACAAGAGCCCTGAGCGACAGGAGCCCGGTGTGGAACTGGGATTTAGGGAGAGTGGGCTTAGAAATGGGGGTGAAGGGGCGCCTGGGTGGCACAGCGGTTAAGTGTCTGCCTTCGGCTCAGGGCGTGATCCCGGCATTATGGGATCGAGCCCCACATCAGGCTCCTCCGCTATGAGCCTGCTTCTTCCTTTCCCACTCCCCCTGCTTGTGTTCCCTCTCTCACTGGCTGTCTCTATCTCTGTCAAATAAATAAATAAAATCTTAAAAAAAAAAAAAATGGGGGTGAAGATCTGCAGGGCTGCAGAAGACAGAAGCTGCCTGGAGCGTGAGAAGAAAACTGCTTTCAAGTGTTCTTGCACCAAGAAGGGCGGCCCCCCACCCCCGGGAAGAGAAAAGGATAAAAGGTGTGTACTTGGTCCGAGGGGACACGTGCAGGCCTCCCCTTGCAGGTGCCTCCAGCCCAGCCCAGCACCCACAGTCCTGCGCGCTCGGCTTCCCGGCCCTGGCACCACCTCCTGACCCACCCCTTCCTCCTCAGGGACGAGGCCAGGACATGCTCCCGAGATGCCGTGGAATGAGCCGGATTGTGAGCACCGGGGAGAAGTTCATCCCCTTCAGGGTTTACAGCTGGCTCCTCGCACAGGTGCTCTCTTCACCGTGGGGTGAACGAGGGCACTCAGTGTGGTCCCCAGTGGCCTGTCTTCAGGACAGGGAGGAGAAGCCCCTGCTAAGGCCCCGTCACACAGGCAGAGAGCTCAGGGAAGCTGCTGGAATCAGCAGGCCTCATTCTTAGCTGAGGCGTGTTCTTATTTGTACACAGCTTAACTGCACCGGCCTCCACCAAAACTCAGATGTCATATCTTTGGGGGATGAGTTCACAATTAGTCCTGGAATGTTCTCTCAAATAACAGGAGCCAAGAACTTGCTCTCGGAACTACCGCTTCCTCACTCGGGAGCTGGAGGCTGAGGGCTCAGCTGTGAGCAGTTGAGTGAGACACTCAGGAGACCGCGTCTCGTCCCATGGGGACCCCCAAGCCTCAGAGTGGGGTGGGGAATTCAAAGGATATTACCCTCAACTCTCTTTAGAATATTCAGGGGAGAAGCCAGACTGGGTTTGCCAAAAGCCCAGGTGTAGAAATAGAATCGATTTTGTTGGGTTTATTATTATTATTATTATTATTATTATTATTATTATTATTAATGCCAACTTTTCCCCGATTATAAAAACATTTTTAAAGTATATGTCAGGGGCACCTGGGTGGCTTAACGGCAGCCAACTCTTGGTTTTGGCTCAGGTCAGGATCTCAGGGTCGTGAGATCGAGCCCCATGATGGGCTGGGTGCTCTGTGCAGAGTCGGCTTGAGATTCTTTCCCTCTCCGTCCTCCTCCCCCTCTGTCCTCCCCCTGTTTGCACTCTCTTTCTCAAATAAATAAATAAATAAATAAATTCTTTAAAGTATATGACAGCATTACAACATTATACTTGCTGAAGACAATTTAGAAAAAAATACAAGAGTAAATCACAGTAACTGAAAATTACTCATTGCCTTGCTACACAGAGTAATTTTTTTTTAAGTAAAAGGAAAAACTTAAACTAACCATTTAATAATTGAAGCTTCTAAACCTCGCCAGTCTAGTCAGCCCTCTCTTCGTGAGGAGCAAAGAGTCATTTGTCATTAATATATACACGGTTTGTACAAACCGAGATACAAAGCCGGCTTTAGAAGATTCTTGAGGACATGGATGTCTCCTCTTAATCTTGCTGACCTCTGAATTTCCTTGTGAGGCCCTGGTGTTTCATAGACGGCCTAAAGGTAAACTTTCCTTCAGTTTTTGTTAATATAATTAAAAAGGAATGAGGTCTTGCTGTATGGATCCTAATATAAGTCTTGATATTTCAAAAATAGACCCGAAGTTGCCCATAACCTGGCTGGGAAGAGCGGGGGAGGAGACAGAAACTTACTACTCGTCACCCCCCAGCTTGGCCAAATTGTAACCGACAGGCAGGACATTTAAATGTCTGACCCGCAGTTTCCCTTTCTGTAGAATAGAGGGTGAGCCGCATCGGTGTCTGACCTGAGGATATCCATTAGAACCACCCTGGTGAGCTTTTTAAAACACACATGTGCGGCCCCACTCTGGGGGCCTCTAGCAATTGTGGGGTGTGGGGAGAGAGAGAGACGGGTCTTTGGTATTTTTAAAAAGGCTGCCAGGCAGGGATGTGCTGGAGTGGCTTATTCTAACTCGAGCCAATTTTTAAGTTTTCAGAAATTTTGTGAGCTCATCGTCGAAGAGTCATTATTAAAAATTAAAATATATCAACTTACAATTAAATAAATTATATTTCAAGCAAAGGTAATAAATCCTCAAACCCATCACTTCAGGGAGAAGCCAGACTGGGTTTGCCAAAAGCCTGGGTATAGAAATAGAATTGGTTTTGTTGTTTTTTTTATGAATGCCTACTTTTCCCCGATTATAAAAACATTATTCTAGGACCTTTTAGAGCTGGCCCTTGAACAACATGGGTTTGAACTGTGTGGGTCTACTCACATGCAGTTTTTTTTTTTTTCAGTAAATACATCGGAAAATTTTTTGGAGATTTGTGACAATTAAAAAAAAAAGTTACACACAAACCACATAGGCTAGAAATACCAAAGGAAAAAAAAAAACAAAAAAATTCAGGAAAAGCTAGGTGTTATGGTAAGAGTACAATATATAGTACATATAACAGAAAATACATATTAATCGACTGTTCACGTCATCAGTGAGGTTTCAGTCAACAGTAGGCTAGGAGTATCAAGAGTATCTAGATTTGGGGGCCGTCAAAAGTTATACTTGGCTTTTCCACTGCACAGGGGTGGGTGCCCCTGACCTGCCCAGCCGTAGTTGAGCGGAAACTGTATACACCAGCAGGGTGCAACTTCACATCGTTCCAGCTCCTCCTCCGGGAGTCACACTGTAGCTTGGAATCAGCTACTGTGGGAGGATTGACACCACAGAGATGGGCAGACGTCACAAACCAGGGTTGACCCCCAGCCCCTGGCCATCCGGGTCCTCCACACTCCCCAGCACACCACTGTCCCCAGCCTGACTTGGCTTAATTCTCAACCTCACTGAGACACCAAGCTTAGGTTCGTTTTTGAAGACTTTGATCTGAAGGTTGATCAGGGTTTCAGGCTTCACCGGATGCTAGCGCCTCCTGGGGGGACTGGCTTTGTGGCTACCGCGTCTCTTTCTCTGAGTTTCTTTTAAAGGAGACTTGTTTGCTCTGTTCTCCCCGGCACTGAAGAAGCAGGTGTGTTTGTGCAGGTTTAAGGTAACTTTAAAGTAAATAGGCTCGATAAAATCTTTCCTTTTCTCTTTTCTTCATTCTTCTGTTCCTTGTATTGATCCAGGTCTTTCCACAGGCGTACAGTATGCTGGCCGTGTTTGTACATTTCTGCAACTAGATAATCGTGGAAGCCTGTTCTATAGAAACAGGCTCTGCGACGATGAACCGGGGCCAAGGGGGTGGCCGGCGACTTCCTCTCCTTTGAGGTTTTGGTGTTTGGAAGATTTTCACTTAAACTCCTTTCCACAACTTGGCCTGGCTCCTTTGTGGCCTTATTTGGAATGCATACCAGCTATTGTGGGGGAAACAATACCGGAAGAGAAATCAATTCACTCTTGGGTCTTTTATGGAAAGTTCAAGCTTGCCTTGGGTTGGGCACTCTCCTTTTCAGCCTCAGGTATATATTTTTTGGCACACAGGGAATGAGGCTGGCGTGAATGGATGGTGTGTAAAGTGCTGAGAACCGAATTGGCGAGAAGAGGGGGCCCTGCGCATCTCTGTCTGGGGTGCCCATACATGGCATGCTCTTCCCTGCCCTCCCCTGCACCAATTCAGAACTGAAATGAGGGAGGAAGGCATCCCAAAGATCACCTTTATAACTGATAAAGTCTGTGTTGGAAGATACGGCTTATATCTGTAGGCAAATGAACTCTCTAATTCTGAAGACCAAGTTTAGGCAAGGGTATGTGGGGGATTTGGGCATGCTCTCCCCCTCCCCCTTCCAGAGCCCTCCTGGAGGTACAGCTCACTCCTCATAGTAAACCAAGAAGCTGGGGCCTCCCACTGCTCGTGTCTGGCTTCTTCTTTCCAATGCACCCGTCAGGAGGTTGTGAGTGACGGGCAGAGGGAGCCAGTGTTGTGTTAATGCCCTCCCTCACCTGGAGCCAGGAGTTGCGTTAATGCACTCCGTCATCCTGAGGGGCCTGGCCTGGCCAACAGATACTGCTAGCACGTGTCCTTGCCTGTAGTGGTTCTGGAAAACTCCTTTATTTGAAAGCTGAGCCCTGCCTGTATTAGACCAGATTTATAGAATGGAAAAAGGAGACCCATGGTCATTTCAGAGTGCTTTGGGGAGGAAAATGGGATACCGTAGTTAAAGTTGGCTGTACCTACAAAGTCAAAAGTTCTGGCATTCTTCATCCATAAGTTACCATACTGGGGTGAGTAATACCTTCACAAAATTCATGTCCACCTGCCACCTCGGAATAGGGCCTGATTTAGAAATAGGGTCTTTGCAGATGTAAGTTAAGATAAGAGCATCCTTGGGGATCCTGGGTGGCTCAGTAGTCAGTTGACCATCTGACTTTTGATCTCAGCTCAGGTCTTGATCTTAGGGTCGTGAGTTTTAGCCCCATGTTGGGATCCACACAGGGCATGGATTCTACTGAAAAAAAAAAAAAAAAGATAAGATAAGATAAGATAAGATAAGAGCATCCTGGATTCGGGTGGATCCTAAGTCCAGTATGACGGGCGTGCTTATGGGAGAAGGAAAATCTAGACACGGGGAGAACACCACGTGAGTCTGAAGGCAGAGACCGGAATGCTGTCATCAACACCAAGCAACGCCAAGGATTGCAGGCAAACAACAGGAGCTAGAGGAGGCAAGCAAGGTTCTCACCTCAAGCCTTCCAAATGGCAAGGTCCAGCACATGGCCACCTAGTTGACCTCTCCAGGCAAGGGGAGGTAGAGTCTCTTTGGTGGAGAGAAGATGAAGGAATGGCAAAACCCGGGTGTTGCTGGACTCTGAGGTGGTGGCATGGGATGGGTTGCCCTATGGCTTAATGTCTAGTGGGGCCCATGTCGCTGTGAAGTTTGCAGCCTTTCCAGTCTGTCAACCACATCCCCGATTGGTGCAATTTGTCTGCAGAAACAGCTAGATTGCACCTGGGCTGCCGTGACGGGTCCCCAGGCAGGCCCCACAAATTATTCAGGACCCTTGGGGTGGCTTTCCCTGAGTTTCACGTGTGGTTGGAAGGGCTTTCTCCTCCTTCCTCCAGCCCAACGTCCCCCACTCTCCTCCCGGGCTTGGCAAGAAGGGAAACCTTGCCAAGACTCCATTAACTCCTCCGTCGCACAGGAGGGTCGGGAAGGGGTGGGGGGGGTGGTCCCATGTGGACCGAGCAGGTTTGGGGACCACCGGACAGCTGTTACAGGGTGCCCTTGTACCCTTCCAGATGCTGCGGAGTACCTAACTGCTCCTTCAAGGCCTCGGCCAGGTGCTCTGCTGTCATTCTTGACGTTAAGGAGGGCTGGAGGCAGGAGACCGGAGCTGCAGGTCTTGCCATGTCATTACCAAGTTTAATTTTCAAGGTAATGGAATGTTCTGGAAAGAGAAGCTTCCATTCCTGGAGATTTAAGACCCTTTCCCTACAGTTGGTTTGTTGTAGGTAGAACCTGTCTCAAATTCTTGGTCTTAGGCAAAGCAGTGTGTGTTGGGTCAACAATGGGACATGCTGGTGGGCTGATGAGCAGCCTCGTGGAAGCCAGCCCTTGTGTGGACCCAAGGCAGAGATTTGCAGACTGAATTTCACCTTGGACATTGGCCTTCTTAGCCCCCAGTCCTGGCCTGACTCCCAGCTCAGGCTTCTCCTTCCTCCTCTGGGGAGTCAGTGCCTGCCCTTGGCATCTGTTTTCCCTCCTACCTCCTGACCACTGAGATAGAAGCCATTTTTCAGGTTCCCCTCCACAGAGTCTGATTCTATTGCTAAAAAATTGCCATTCTTAAGCAGAATAGATTTCCTTGGCAGGTTCTTGCCTCTTTTGGTTAAAGGGGGAATGTTGCATTTTTCTACCTAATCCTGTTGTGAAATGTTCCCCTTCATTCGATGGATTCATTCAGATAACACCTCTCCGCCTTCCCATGTCTCACTCCTAATCTTTTCCCTTTTCCAAGATTTATAACTTACATATGCATCTGTCTCTCTCTCCTTAAATTTATTATTCTGCCTCCTTCTCTTTCCTATCACACCTCGGCATCCACCCCGCCTGCCCGTTCTGAGTCCTTGATGGAGCCCAAATGCAACGATGCGTGCTCCGCTGAGCCCTCCCTCCCTTGGCCCGACACCATCCATCGTTCTGATCAAAATGCACCACCTCCCTAATGTCTTCACTCTGCTCAAAGATGATGTGCCTTTTCATATTCACGACTTCTGGAATGGACTGAAAGCAAAGCAGGTTCTAACCTTCATGAAATAAAACTATTTGCTTTTTCTGCATCTCAAATCAAGGGCATTTACTTGAAATAACAAATATACGAAATAAAAATGATCTTGGCATAGTGCTTTCTCGAAGGACTTTTTCATTAGACTGCTCCCAGTAGCCCCGCCAGCAGTGGGGAATGCCGACAGAGCAGATGGACAGGACATGTAAACCCGGCATAGCCCAGGATTCAGGCATGTGCTCATTGCACCCCATGGGCACCTATCCTAAATGAGTCAGTCAGTCCCAGATCTCTCCTGTTGTTTCTTGCTCTGTGTTTTGAATTGATTTAATAAATCGTGTGACTTGAGCGTCTTGTCTTGGTCTATGAGCCTTTCTGTTCCATGACAGCTGAGCTGGTTGGACACTTGGAGACTAGCACTGCATCAAATACAGAATCATTCATCTGGCTGAGACCGCAAACGTCGCCCTGATGTCCCCAGTTGTGTTCTGCAGATGCTGGTAGGGGTGCATTAGTCAGGGTCCTCCAGAGAAACAGAACCAACAGGATGTGTATTCCTATGTTGTGATGGTTAATTTTATGTGGCAACTTGACTGGGCTAAGGGACGCTCAGATAGCTGGTAAAAGATTATTCTGGGTGTTTCTGTGAAGAGATTAGCATTTGAATTGGTGGACAGAGTAAAGACTGAGTAAAGAAGATCGCCCTCACCAATGCAGGGGGTCCACCATCCAATCTGTTGAGGGTCCAAACAGAACAGAAAGGCAGAAGACGGGCAAATTTGCTTTCTGTTGGAGCTGGGACGTTCATCTTCTCCTGCCCTTGGACACCAGCACTCTTGGTTCTCAGGTCTTTGGACCCACAATCATACTTACACCATCAGTTCCCCTGCTTCTCAGGTTTTCCAGCTTGGACTGGAACTATACCACTGGCTTTCCTGGACCTCCAGCTTGCAGATGATAGATGTTGGGATTTCTCAGTCTCCATAATCTCATGAGTCAATTGCTATAATGAATCTTCTTCTATGTATCCTATTGGTTCTGTTTCTCTGGAGAACCCTGACTAGTGCATAGATAAATGATGACTAGATAGATAGAAAGATAGGTAGGTAGATATTTTAAGCAATTGGCTTACGTGATTATGGAGGCTGGCAAGTCCCAAATCTGCAGTGTGGGCCAGCAGGTCAGAGACTCAGGAAGAGCTGATGTTGCAGATGAAGTCTGAAGGCCATCTTACTCAGGAGAGGTCAGTGTTTTTGTTCTATCCAGGCCTTCAACTGATTGGGTAAGACCCACCCACATTATGGGAGGGTAATCTGCTTAACTTTCAAAGTCCACCAATTTAAATGGAAATCTCACCCAAAAGTACCCTCCCAGAAATATCCAGGATAACATTTGACCAAATATGTGGGTACTGTGGCCCAGCCAATGTGACACATAAAATGAACCATCACAGGAGGAATATTTGCAAATGTGCTGGCACCCAATAAACATGTTCTGTGTTGAATGAGTTCAGGAAAGCCTGAGTTAAGCAGAGTTATGCAGGGCCTGTTTTACTGAAGGACTTCTCAGAACCTTTAATGGGCAGGATAGAGTATGCAATGTTTCATACAACTCTGCCCATGGGATCCCTTTTTGCAGTGCATTCTTTGGCACGGGCGTAACCGTGAACACACTGCAAAATGAAGGTTTAGGCCCCTCACAGGGGAACAGGCAAGAAAGTCAGGAAGCCACAGAAGGAACCAACCTTGGGGACACTTTGATCTTGAAATTTTGGCCTTCAGAACTGTGAGAACATCAATTTCTGTTGTTTACACCACCCAGTCTGTGGTACTTTGCTAGAAAACTCTAGCGGACTAATACACCTACCCACGACCACCATATAGATACTTATGTTTGTGTTTGTTTTCTGCCTTATTCTTAGTTTCATTGTATGTCTCCCATACTTGCACTTTCTTCTTTTACACCTACTTTTTAACTTACGCAGCTCGATTGTGTTTTCATTTCCTTTTAAGCTTTCTGAGTTCAGGCACAAGAAAAATAAATTTTAAAAATTCTTACAATGATACCTACCGGGTGTCTCTGGTATTGAAGACTTGTCCTGGGTACCAGGGTGATCCAGCACAGTGGGCTGGGACATGCCCATCAGAGTACCTGGTGTAAATAAACTCTAAATAAATATTGGTTATTATTACCAGCTGTAAGTTGCAGTACCAGTTAGCATTCTCATCCCCCATGGGCCCAGCCTGCACTTGTTACGTGGTGGCTAATGGATTTTCAGCAACGGTGCAGGGGAACCCCAGCACACCCGCCCTTCTAATCTCTGCTGTACAGCACATTTTCTAGAAGTGCCTTTTGTCATTCATTAGGAGCCCTTTTGAGCTTATGCTAATGAGGTGACCTAGGGCAAGGCCCCTAGATAGCCTCGGGATGGGGCCGTCCCCAGAAACGCTGTAATTACAGTTGGAACTTTCAGCCCCACCTACTAACCTCTAGGAAGGAGAAGAGGTTGGGAGCACATTGAGCCCCGCAAAAACCCTGAGATCTGATTTAGCTTCCAGGTTGGTGAACGCATCCACATGGCAGGGGGGCGGTGCACCTGAATGGGGACATAAGCTCCTGCTCTCAGCGCCCTTTCGACCTCTCCCTTCATCTGACTGTTCATCTGAATCCTTTCTATCTTCATAATAAACCGGTAAACATAAGCAAATGTTTCTCTGCCTTCGGTGAGCTGCTCTAGCGAACTGACCAAACCCAAGGAGGAGGTTGTGGGAACCCCTAAAAGCCAGTTAGTCAGAGCACGGGTAACAATGTGGACTTGAGACTGGTGTCTGAAGAGGGTGGGAGCAGTCTTGTGGGATCTGATGTTGAATCCAGGTAGGTAGTATCAGAATTGAGGTTAAATTCTAGGACACCAGTCAGTGTCCATTGAGAACTGGAGAATTGCTTAGTGATACTGGAAAACACACATCAGAGGCATAGATGCAGGAGGCAGGGAGAATTTGGCACCATTTATAATCACCGAGTGCAAGGCACTGTTCTGGCCACTTCACACCCATTCTTTTCCTTAATCCTGCAAGTGTTTCCGACTTCATTTTGAAGATCAAAACAGAAACTCAGAGGGCATATGGCACTCATGCAAGAGCACACAGAGCCGGGACCCAAACCTGAGTCTGCTCACCTCCCAAATGGTTTTGCTTCCAGGTCCGCCATGCTGAATCACCCTGGTGCACAGGACATGTCTGACACACTAGACGTACCAATACACACTGAAGTGTTGATTGGACTTGAATCGGAGGACACACTCTACAACATAGGAATGAACAATGAACAAGGATAAGCACACCAACTTTTAGATCAGGCTCTAGAACAATCTTGAGGCCTCCTAAAGGGCAAATATTTAACCTTTCTTAACCCGGACTTCAGCTGAACAACCAAGACCATAATGCCTGCCTCGTTTGGGTCATTAGTGATGAGGTTGTGGGATACAGGTGAGGTTCAGTGGGGTGGAGTCCGGAGCCGACAACCAAGAAAGAATTCTTGAGACGTCTTTGATGCAAAATGGTGCTTTATTAAAGCACGGGGACAGGACCCAAGGGCAGACACCCCGGGGACAGGACCCAAGGGCAGACACCCCGGGGACAGGACCCAAGGGCAGACACCCCGGGTTGTGAGGGGTGGCTGATTATATACTATGGGGTTGGGGGGAGGTAAGGAAAGAGGGAGGTTGAGAAAATACTTTCATATGTTAAAGAAGACTCACAGGATACCGGAGGCCTTGCCATTGTCAAGTGAAGGTGGTTTTTCCCTCTAGCAAGGCATTAGCATTGAGATGGTTGGGAACTTCCTGGAGGCTGCAGATTGTAAGGACATAATTGTATCTACATTCCCTTCCGGAAGCTAGGTTATTGGTAGAAATGCTTTGTTCTTGTAGACTGCTAAGACATTTGTAAACTGAGGGAGACTCAAGTCTTGCAGGATTGTGGTCTCTACAAGTTAACTATTTCTTTGTCCTTTAGGGCAGCCAGGAGTGCCTGAGGAATGTCACGTACATCCCATGGGGGGTGAGGGGGTGCGGGGTGTCAGTTTCTCCTTTGTCCTCAGCTGGCCTTCCATTCCTCATCATTAGGATGAGGCTCCTGTGGGAAAACGGAGGAGGACAACAAAACAGTCTTAATCCTAATCTTCAAGTTTTATTTATTTTTTATTATATTTTATTTTTTTGGGGGGGTAATGTTCTTGTCTTTCCCCAGACTTCACCTTTCCTTAAGAAGCCACTTGCTGTGTGCATTTCTCCTCACTTCCTCGGTGGCCTTCATTAACTGGCCATCTCCTCCCTGTTGTCTTCCCTCCTCCAGGGCCTCACCGCCAGCCCTTCTGTAGTATGTATTTCTTCCATGAGCCCCTCTTCACACCCTTGCTTTTCCTTCCTGTTTCCTAATGCCACTCAGTCTGGGCTTTCTTCTCATTTGAACCCCAAGAGGCACCAGCAGCAACCAGCAACAATAAGGCCTAAGAAAACGGGTTATTTGAGCCGAGAGAGACGTCAGTGAAACCATCTTAGTATTTGATTGGCCTTTTGTTAAGAGAATAGTGACTCTTTAAGCCGGGCCTGAGAGACACACTGGCCCCTTTTCAGAGTGGACAGAGTTAGGATGGCCGGTCTTGAAAGGGCAGGGCTGGTAGCTAAAACTAGGTGTGCCACACCCCTGCACTGTCAGGGGCTCTGAGAGACATCTCAGGCAGGGGCGGGTGGGGGACCAGCAGCTTCAGGAAGGACCAGCAAGTAAGGTCCAGCTGGAGGCTGAGGGGACCTGACTGGTGGTGAGGTCAAGCTGGGGGTAGCTTCGGAGAGGGCACACAAAACCTGGCCAGGCAAAAGTCAGGAGCCAGGGGGCACCTGAGCGAGAGGCTGAGAAGGATGTTCAAGAGGAGCCCGGAAGAGCGTTCAGATCCAGCGCCGAACGGGGCGGGAGACACACCAGCACGGTGAGTTGCACTTCTGTTTGTAAATTATATCTTGAAGTTGGAGTCTGCCGACTGTGGGAGGTTAGAACAATTAGAGCAGGCAGGTTAGCTGGGAGTTGGACGGACAAGGAGGCAAACAAGGAAAAAAAGAAGGAGGCAAGTAAAGGATGAGAAGCATCTATGCTTCTTAACGAGTCGGTTGAGTGGTCAATGATTAATTCATCAGCTTTTTATTAAGTGACTCTGCTTGCCTGGAATCTAGACAGATCTATTTATCTAGACTCTAGAGGATGTCAGCAAAACATACTCCTATTCTTACCTCACTTTGGTAAGAAGAGATGGTTTGATTACTTTTCCATCACTGAGTATGTGGAAATGAGGTGACGATTTGGGGAAACACAGACTTTCCCTTCATGTAGATTAATGAAAGGTACACGGCACTGCATTTCTGGACTGTGTGGGGGTCTCCGGGAGAGCCACTGCACGAATGTCACTGCATTCTCCATTAAGGAATTCCAGAGAAGCTTGGTTGTTCTCTGGGTCTGTGAGTTCTTCCCACCAGAAAGGCAGGTGACGTTTTGTATGCTCCAAAAGCAAGATGGCTCCTTCCTCTAGGGAGTAAGTGAAACCAAGTATAAATCGTGAGGAACTTTTTAACGACTGCGATGCTGTAAAGTTCAAGTATGAAATTGTATTTGGGAGTGTCTGTCTATGCCGTCTGTGCCTCCTGTGGGCAATGTACCCACTCCCAAGACAGTCTCTATTACCAAACACCACACAAGGCGTCCCTTTTGCTAAAGCATTCGTGACATTGCAAAAGATGGTGGCCAAAAACATGAATTCTGGGGACAAACCACCTGGATTCAGACCCCAGCTCTGCCATTTACTAGATGTAAATTATATTACCTGAGCCTCAGTTTCCTCATCTGTAAAATGGGGATAATGATAGTCCTACCAACATAGTTGTGGAGATAAATACTAATACAAGTACCTGGCATATAGCATGGGCTCCATTCATGGGATCAGTTATTCTTGGCTGATATCACGGTTTGACCTCACTAAGCATCAGGATCAATTTGAGTTGATAAATCCAAGGGGAAGCCCAGAGTGGACCAAGGGGCCCCGGCACGTTGTCTGATGGCAAATGAGACAACAAACTAACAGTGTGACCAACACTGGTAATCTGAGTTCGTTTGCAAAATTAGAAACTTCAATTCTATAAAAAAAGAATATGGTATTGAGAATTCTATAAGGTGATAATATGTGACGTGCTCTAATATTTTCATTATTAGGGAGAGACGGGGATGTCTGTTTTTCAGTTTGGCTTTTCTTGCTAAATATGATTTTATTTCTTAAAACGGTCTCTACCAGTAACTAAAGATGTGGAGAGAGGGCAAACAGGAAGGAAGCATGGCATCAGGAAGTGGGTCAGTGGCTTTAAGGAGTTTCATTCCCTGAGTCCCCTAGAAATTTAGCAGATTGGTAAAATAATCCAATCAAAGCCTTGTCATTTAGGTAAGTGGAAAAGATAGTTTCTTCATGTTAGAAACTATTTCATCACAAACAGTACATTTTACTGTGTTTTCATTACTCAAAATACTTTTACATGAAAAGAACTCTAAAAATTTCAAATAGGGCTACAATTTAAGAAGTTTCACAGTACGATCAATACCATCACAATACATATATTCTTTGCAAAAGCACGCATGAGAGCAATTCACTAATTAAACATTTCGTCTTCTAAGAATTTTTCATTTCTTATTTTTAAAGATGTTATTTAGGCATAATAGGTGTTTAGTTCAACAAGCTTTGACCATTGTATATACTTTAGTAGTTACCACTCAAAACAAGATATAGAACATTTCATCATACCAGAAATTTCCCTGGCCCTCTCCAGTCTATCTCCTCCGCCCCCCCTTCACTTTCTGACTTCTTTATAGGTTTATATAGAGAGATTACTTTTGGCTTTATTTGAATTTCCTATTAATGGAATCGAACTGTATATACTCTTCTGAGTTTGGCTTCTTTTGCTTGGACATACTGTATTTGAAAATCATCCATCTTGTTGAGTATATCAATAATTTATTCTATTTTTAGTGGTGAATTGTATTCCATTGTATAAATATGGCATATCCAGTTCTAGCAATATTTATTACAAAGACTTTTCTTTCTTCATGACTTTGGCATCTTTGTGGAAAATCAATTGACCATCTGTGTGTTGGCGTATTGATTACCTATTTTATTCAATTGATTTATATGCAGATGTTTATGCCAACACCCTGCTGTCTTAATTACTGTAGCTTTATAATATATCAAAACCACATGGTGTAAGTCCTCCAAATTGGTATTTCTTTTTCTTTTTTTTAATGATTTTTTATTATATTATGTTAGTCACCATACAGTACGTCCCGGTTTCCGATGTAAGTCTCGATGATTCATTAGTTGCGTATAACACCCAGTGCACCATGCAATACGTGCCCTCCTTACTACCCATCACCGGTCTATCCCATTCCCCCACCCCCCTCCCCTCTGAGGCCCTCAGTTTGTTTCTCAGAGTCCATAGTCTCTCATGTTTCATTCCCCCTTCTGATTACCCCCCCTTTCTTTATCCCTTTCTTCCCCTACTGATCATCCTAGTTCTTATGTTCCATAGATGAGAGAAATCATATGATAGTTGTCTTTCTCTGCTTGACTTATTTCACTTAGCATTATCTCCTCCAGTGCCGTCCATGTTGCAGCAAATGTTGAGAATTCGTTCTTTCTGATAGCTGAGTAATATTCCATTGTATATATGGACCACAACTTCTTAATCCAGTCATCTGTTGAAGGGCATCTCGGCTCCTTCCACGATTTAGCTATTGTGGACATTGCTGCTATGAACATTGGGGTGCATATGGCCCTTCTCTTCATTATGTCTGTATCTTTGGGGTAAACACCCAGTAGTGCAATGGCTGGATCATAGGGTAGCTCAATTTTTAACTTTTTAAGGGACCTCCACACTGTTTTCCAGAGTGGCTGTACCAACTTGCATTCCCACCAACAATGTAGGAGGGATCCCCTTTCTCCACATCCTCTCCAACATTTGTTGTTTCTTGCCTTGTCAATTTTTGCCATTCTAACTGGCGTAAGGTGGTATCTCATTGTGGCTTTGATTTGAATTTCCCTGATGGCTAATGATTTTGAACATTTTTTCATGTGTCTGTTAGCCATTTGTATGTCTTCATTGGAAAAGAGTCTGTTCATATCTTCTGCCCATTTTTTGATTTGTTTATTTGTTTCTCGTGTATTGAGTTTGAGAAGTTCTTTGTAGATCTTGGATACCAGTCTTTTATCTGTAGCATCATTTGCAAATATATTCTCCCATTCCGTGGGCTGCCTCTTAGTTTTTTTGACTGTTTCCTTGGCTGTGCAGAAGCTTTTTATCTTGATGAAGTCCCATAAGTTCATTGGTATTTCTTTTTCAAAATCATTTTGGATATTCTAGATCCTTTTGGAATCATCTCATTTGTTTCTTCAAAAAAAGCCTGCTGGGATTTTTACACAGATTGTGTTAAACCAATACATATGTTTAGGGAAAAGAGACATCTTCACAATTTTGAGTCTTCCAACCAATAAACATAGTATATCCATTTATTTAGCCCTCTTCATTTTTCTCAGAAATATTTTGCAGTCTTTAGATAGAGGTCTTAACATGTCTTTCAGTAGATTTATTCCTAAGTATTTGAAGTTTTGGGTGCCATTGTACTGATTTTTAAAATTTCATTTTTAAGCATACGTTACAGGTATATAGTAATAAAATTGATTTTTTGTATTGACTTTGTATCTTACAACCTTACTAAATTCATGTAATTCCAGTGATTTATTTATCCATAGTGTTTTCTTGATATAAAATAATTAATAACTGGGGCGCCTGGGTGGCATAGCGGTTAAGCGTCTGCCTTCGGCTCAGGGCGTGATCCTGGCGTTATGGGATCGAGCCCCACATCAGGCTCTTCCGCTATGAGCCTGCTTCTTCCTCTCCCGCTCCCCCTGCTTGTGTTCCCTCTCTCGCTGGCTGTCTCTATCTCTGTCGAATAAATAAAATCTTTAAAAAAAAAAAATTAATAACTAACTAGATAGTAAATAAATTAAGAGACTCAGGTATTAACAGTTTTAACCATCTGTTAGTACATCTTTGTTTCTAAAGGTTTTATTGCCGCCATGGTGGTGATGGTGGTTTTGATGGGGATGATTTGCACAGAGAAAAGTTCATAAAACAAATCCTTCATATCAATTGCAAGATTTTAAAACCATGTGGTTAAGCTTCCAAATAACTCCCAGACTTTAATGAGTCCCAAGGTTTTGTAACTACTTATAAATAATTTACACCTTTGTCTAGAGAATTTTCCAATTGCAGTAGCTGCAGTGTAAATATCTAGTACTATAACTTTTCTCCAGTTCTTACAACATATATTTCCTGCATATGCATGGCAGACACTGTTTTGAAATACCCTCCAACTGTCATTTGCTAAGGCCCACGCTCAGTTTGGCATGGAGCAGGAGAAGAAGGATTAGAAAAGACAAGAGCCATCACTTAGGGCACACCGACCGTATACTGGGAACTGAGCTTAGCGACTTACATGCATCACTTCATTTATGCCTCTCGAAGACCATATGAAGTTAGAATCATCATTAGACCTATTTTACAGACCAGGAAACTGAGGCTTACATTCAGTCGTTTGCCAGGTCACACAGCTAACGAGTAGCAGAGAGTCAAGATCTGAATCAAAGTTCTTGACTTCAGAACCCTCGGTGTTGACCAGCGTCTTCCAAAGCTTTTGTTGAAAAAGCAAACGTCATTCCTATAGAAAAGGGAACTTAGCCAGGTTTGAAAATTCTTAGGCTGATAAGGAATGATACCAGCTTCCATGTATTACTATGTAAGGGTCGAGGTGCGGTAATAAATACCTTGTATCGGCTGACTAAGGAGGTACTAGGAAGACTGAGATCTCCTCTGCAATCCCTGGTTACCATGGGGAGCTTGTAAGGGGTGCAGAGCTCCGAGGCTGCAGAAACAGCTCCAACGCCAACCCCACGCACAGCGCCATATACGATGGGCCACATCAAGTGAAGGAGAATGCTGTGTGGTGCACCCTTGGGGTGCTGCTTGCCGTTGGAGGAGCACATCCAGTTCGCATGTATGCAACTCACACAAGCCCCCTACACAGATGCAGATGACGCCAGGGCTGGAATTACATAGCGACCCCCAAACAAAACAAAACAAACCCACCCAAGGGCAGTAAAAGCCTGGGATAACAAGCCCACAGCATCGGCACCAGAACTGCAAAGGTTACCCTGTATGCTGCAGATTATAAAATCATAAGGAGGCCCTTGTAAAACAAAGCCTGTTGTGCTTCGGTGCAGGCCGAACTTGGCAACCCCGTCGCTGTATCTGGTTTCGTCGAGGGAGGAGAGAGTCCTTAAGAAACGGACTTGAGACGACTCAGCCAGACTCCATCTTTTGCAGATCCTTCCCAGTGAACTCCATAGCGATGTTTTCATGGTCATTTAAATTTTCTTTGTGTTGACCTTTACCCTTCATACCTTAGACATGTAGGGGTGGGGAGAGTACTTTATAACTCCTGGTCACGTTCCAAGAAAATGTCACTCACTGGTACCAGCACTATCCTGGAATTTCCAGTCTGGAGAATGGAATTTGGCAGGGTCTTTCTACATCAATCAGGGCATCTGCAGGTAACAGAGCTCCGGCTCCAAAAGGCATTCCGTTCCAAGCATCTCCCATCTCTTCAGTTGGCGGTTGGGTTGGAAGTTCACTCCTTTGCAGGCATCTCCTCCTTCAACCACTGGAAACCCCCCAAGCCTGAGGCGTGCTCTGAACCGTGGGTCCACGAGCTTAGCTGTGGAGCACGAGTGCATACCGCTTGCTTCTAGACATTGAAGGACACGTTCTCTTGGGATCCTTTATGCCACTTGACATCATTGACCGCGTCGTGAATGAAGAACGTAACACAAAAACAACAGTTGGCAAAACTTCGCATTACACGGAATCAGCTCGGTTACAAGGCATATAGGGGGAGGTTTAAAAGTACTTAATTGTACTCCCTTACATAACTTAGCCACGCTTGAGAATTACTTCTTTGAATATACTTCAGTAAGAGTACCATAGGGCACATGCTGCACATTGCTATTCTCTGAATGGCTTATTTTTCCAACTTGAATTATTTCTAAACTGGACCAGTAATCTTGTTTTCACAAAACCCCAAGAATATGTGGCTTCCCACACAACACCATGAAAATCCTTGGTAAAAAAGTAGGTGTATTCTCTAGAAACTTTTACTTCAAGTATTTTGTCTTTCAGCATCTCCCTCTTTTACTTTATATTATGAACAACTTCAAGCATACAGGGAAGAAAACACAGTATAATGAACACCTCTATACTTGCCGTCCGATATAATAATTATTAGTGTTTTGTCACATCTGCAGCAATATGGGCTTTTGTTGTGATGTAAAATAAATTGCAGACATCACCACAGAAATGTAGTTAGTAACCATCTCTAAAAAATATGAATATATTCCCACCCAGCCAGCACTGCTTTCATCGTCTTCACTGGCAATGTGCTATCCCCCTACTTCCTGCTCGCGGGCAGGAAGAGCTCAAGGACTGGTTTTCAGGTTAAACATTTTTTGCCAAGAACCCTTCACCGATGGTGCTTTGCACTTCATAATGCGTCACGTCGGTGCCAGGCTACCCCACCCTTCGTGACTCGAAGATTGATGGCTCGGTGAAGACGGTGCCCGTGGATCTCTCTCTCCATCACAAAGTCAACTTTTTACTCTTACGACTGGCAAGGCACTTGTGTGGCAAGACTTTTCACTTGTGGATTATCAGGTTCTCTATCAACTTCCAGTGTCCACTGATGACCCCTGACGAATCACTTATTTCATTCCAGTTGCAAAGTGGTGGTTTTCTTTTTCTTTCTTCTTCTTCTTCTTTCTTTCTTTTTTTTTTTTTTTAAGACTTACCTACCTATTTCAGAGAGAGAGAAGGGGGGAAGGGGCAGAGGGAGAGAATCTTAAGCAGACTCCCCAAGGAGCCCGGAGCCCAGGGCTCGATCCCGACCTGAGACCAACACCCAAGCCAAAATCAAGAGTCAGACACCTGGGGCGCCTGGGTAGCGCAGTCGTTAAATGTCTGCCTTCGGCTCAGGGCGTGATCCCGGCGTTCCGGGATCAAGCCCCACATCAGGCTACTCTGCTGGGAGCCTGCTTCTTCTTCTCCCACTCCCCCTGCTTGTGTTCCCTCTCTCGCTGGCTGTCTCTCTGTCACATAAATAAATAAAATCTTTAAAAAAAAAAAAAGTCAGACACCTAACCAACTGAGCCACCCAGATACCCCCAAAGTGGCGGTTTTCTAATTTGATCATTTACTTGATATCTCTTAGCTAGCATTCTTTCATAATGAAGAATTTTCTCTCAAAATCAGGGCTGTTTTGTCCCCTTGATGTATAGCCTAATACTTTCCCTCTAGTTACCAATTTTTAGAGGAAGCTGGCTTATTATCTGGAAACTTTGAAATAAAATAACTCACTGTCCTTGTATTGTAAATGCCACCTTATTTGTAGTTTCCTGGTGTAAATAGCTTTAGCATACCAATATAACTCTAGGTGTATAAAACACCGGAGCACCAGGAAATTCAATAGAATCATTTAATTCAGCAATAAACAAAAGAAAAAGCCAAATTGGCTAATTAAGTTGATTGGTTATTGGATTCAAATGATGGTCAATTCCATCAAAAGGCTTGTCCTGGAGCCTCACAGTGACCCTGCCCCAGTCTGAATTTTTAAGGAATAATAGGGAAGGTGTGTTTGTGAAAAGAGGGAAGGGATGTAGAAAGAGGATTTCTCTCATCGCTTCCTGTACCAGGATTTCAAGATTTGCGTTGTCATCAGCCAAAAGCATCTAAGTGGCCACTATGTTCACACTCCCCCACCACTGTGCCAGGGGCGCTAGGGGAGCCCAGGGGGGAGCTCCAGAACACAGATGACCCATTAGAGAAGCCCGTGTCAGGTGGCGACGCCTGGGACCTTGTTCCTCCTTGTTCAGCCATTGGCTGGGACAATACAAGGACAGTGTGACCTTGGCTCAAAAGCTGAAACAGGCCCAAGAGCCCTTTCCTTTTTTTTTTTTTTATAATTGAAATATAATTGACATACAATATCCTTTTAGTTTCAGGTGTACATCATCGTGATCTGATATTTTTATACATTATGAAATGATCCCCCTGGTAAGGGTCGTCACCACCTGTCACCACACAAAGTTACTACAATATTAGTGATTATTTTTCCTCTGCTGCACGTGAGATCCCCATGACTTCCTCATTTTGTAATCGGAAGTTTGTACCTCTTAATCCCCTCACCTAGTTTACCCATCCCTCCAAGCCCTCCCTCATCTGGCAGCCAAGTTTGGTCTCTGTGACTCTATTTCTGTTTTGTTTTTTCTTGTTTTGTTGTTGTTTTTTATAGACCGGTGATGGGTAGTAAGGAGGGCACATATTGCATGGTGCACTGGGTGGTATGTGCAAATAATGAATCATGGAACACGACATCAAACACTAAGGACATACTTATGTACGATGACTAACATAACATAATAAAAAATTATCATAAAAAATAAAAATAAATAAAAAGTAAAAAAAAAAAGATTCCACATATAAATGAAATCATAGAGTATTTTTCTTTCTCTGACTTATTTCACTTAGCATAATACCCTCAAATTCCATCCATGTTGTTGCAAACGGCAGGATTTCATTCTTTTTCGTGGCTGAATAATACTCTGTTGTACATATAAACCACACCTTCTTTATCCATCCATCTACCGATGGATGCTTAGGTTGCTTCCATATCTTGGCTGTTATAAATACTGCTGCAATGAATGTGGGGGTGAACATATCTCCTTGAATTGGTGTTTTCATTTTCTTCAGATAAATACCCAGAAGTGGAATTGCTGGATCATATAGTCTATCTATTTTTAATTTTGGAAGGAAAACCCATACTGTTTTCCACAGTGGCTGCACCCCAGCGAGGGCTTTCTAGAAGGGGGTGAGAGTAGAGCACCCCATGCTGCACCCAGAGCGTGTGGGACCCTCCGTCTGACTCACCAGCTACATGGCAACCACCCAGGCTCCACCCAGCCTGGGCTGCCTGCAACTCTTCCTTGGGAAACCGAGTCCCCTCACATGTCCAGGCCTGCTCAGCTCACCCCTCACGCTGCACTTGGCCTTCAGGGTCCATCTTCAGGTTTTGCAATCCTGGAAACATGTCCTGGAAGCCTTTCCCACTTGCCTTTCCTCCAGGTCTCTCACTCTATGGTAATTACTGATTTCTCATCTGTCTCCCTGATTGGGCTGTGAGCTCATGGGAAAGGGGGACAATCTTCTTTCTTTCTGAATCTGTTGCCAGTGTTGAGCTGCACATAGCAGGTGCTAAGGAAATGTCCTCTGAGTGAAGCAAATGAATGAAAAACAAGAACAAGAAGAACATATGACTTTGGCTCATTCCAGGGAACACATTGACTTCCCTCCTTCTCCCTTCCATACGGTAAATGGCTGAGCTGACTTTGCCCAAACCGCCCCAGGTAAAATACACCTGGGGCTGAGGTGCACAGAGCCTGGACAATTGCAGGCTCGAAGGGAGAAAATGGTTTGCATATTAAGAATAGCCAAAGAGGATCTATTGGGACCAGGGACGGAGAGACAGGGGAGACTGGGTGGAAACTGTCCTGGGTTTACAAAAATGCGTTGTACTAAAGAGCTTATTAAAGCTGCACCGAGTAAACAGACCCCTCCCCCCACGCCCCCAAACGAAAACGGTCATGTAATCGTGCTATGAGTAAGGAATGCCGTGAGTAAAATGCTCCGAAATATGTGAATAGGCATAAATCATCAATTCCGGCTTCGAATGCAACATTCTTTAACATCCATTAATCTGCGGTTGGCTCCTCTTGAAGCTCCGGGGCCCCTCTGGGCTTCTCTATCTCTTAATTGAAGCGGTGTGCCTTGGAGAATTATTGCTTTCCTCCATCAGCTCTCCCTTCCAAGGGTGGATTGCAAAACAAACACAGGAAAAAGAAACTGGATTCAATTTCTAGGCAAGAGCTTTTTCTGAGCCCGTCTGGGTGAATGCACATGCCCTCAAGCCCTAGGCCGGTGGGCCCCCGGACCAGGCTGCTAACTGCTGGTGAGCACTCATCGTCTGCTGTCTTTCCCAGTGACTCTGGGGTATTCCCTAGCTGATGAAATGCAGGACTGCAGATCAATTCACAATGGGATGAAGAAGCTCTCTGGAAAATGTAGCTCCAGCATCTTTAATATTCTCCTTCTCCTTTTATCCCAACCTTCACACTCCCGGAAGTTAAGAATCTGCCGTCAGCGCAGTGGCTGCAAGCACCTCCCTCTTCCTGCTGGCAGACAGATGTCTTCCGGTCTCCCTGCCCATCGCCGCAAGGTCCCTGATTTATAATCCTGAACCCAAGAAGCAGGGCCTGCTGCGGCCAGACCATCACCTGGCCTTTGGAATTAATTTGGAGGAGAACAAGATGCCCAGAGTAGATGGGCCACCTCGTTTGGGTTTGTGCTGTGTCATTGTGTGAACAAGAAAGCGCTTTTATGCATGGCAGCCTGCTGGTGCCACATTTGGAAAGGATGGAGCCCGTGCTGTCCAAATCATGCAGGGAGCAGCTCCACGAAACATCTCATAGACTGTAACCGGGAGAGCTTATATGGGCAGGCTATGGTGACCGTACAGCCCCAGGAGCCCACCTCGGAGGGCAGGGTCACTGCAAGTGTCCCATTTCTTTGAAAAGCATTTAAAAAAAAAAAAGGCTTTGATAAGAGACACAGGGGAGAAATTATTTGGTTACGCCATGATTGCCTTTCTGGGTTGGGTGGTATTTGCTGAGTCTTCTAAATCACAGAAATCTTAAGTTCTCAATTTTAAAAAATAATATTTATTTGTTTATATCTGTTTAGCAAACCCTTCCAAAAAACACCTACTATGGGCCTATGAATTATCTTTCTCGTATACCAATTGCAATTCAACGGTCATATTATTAAGTACATAGGATATCTCTTATATGTGTGTGTTAAACTTCCTTCAACAAACTGGTTTAAACATTTCATAGTCATACCAATTTACTACCTAACAGGGCCTAGTACAATCAGTGATGGAAATAGAACTTACCAGATCACTTAGGGATAATGGATGTAAAATGAGACACATTAACATGATCAAAGATCTCTTAATAATTTTCGGAGTACTGATGATTTTCGATTTCAGTGGTTTTCAAGTAACTTATGGAATCAAACTAAACTGAAAAATAACTTAAAAAGGAAAAAAGAATTACAGAAAGGACATTCCGGAGTTAAAACTGGTCTTAACCATTGGCGACGAGGGTCTTCAATCAACTCATGGCTACTTGTGACTCTGCTTTTTGGCTCTTCGGGATTTCCATTGGTTCTGGGCAACTGCAGTAGGGGAATGAGGGAATTTAGTTACAGGACCATCTGTAAGACAAAACACAATTGCTTTGAAAGACTCACAGCACTGTTTATGGTAAGGGCCAAATTACTGCAAATTAGTGCTGTGCTTTCTGAAGGCCTGGGGCTCTACACTTCCCTCTTGAGGGTGGGGGGTTTTAGACATGCTTCATGGTGTGCATGAGCCTGGCCAATCCAGCCTGTGAACATCTCTTCCCACCTCTGCATTCAGTGATGCTGGTAGCTTGATGTCAGCCGTAGTAAAAGCATTTACACCACAGAAATTGGCAGGTGCTTGGGGTGCCTGGGTGGCTCAGTAGATCAAGCATCCAACTCTTGATCTCAGCTCAGGTCATGGTCTCAGGGTCAGGTCGGGCTCCACCCTAGGTGTGCAGCCTGCTTAAGATTCTCCCTCTCCTGGGGCACCTGGGTGGCACAGCGGTTAAGTGTCTGCCTTCGGCTCGGGGCATGATCCCGGCATTGTGGGATCGAGCCCCACATCAGGCTCTTCCACTATGAGCCTGTTTCTTCCTCTCCCACTCCCCCTGCTTGTGTTCCCTCTCTCGCTGGAGTCTCTATCTCTGTCGAATAAATAAATAAAATCTTTAAAAAAAAAAAAAAAGATTCTCCCTCTCCCTCTGCTCCTCCCCCCACTCTCTCTCAAAGAAAGAAGAAAAGAAAAAGAAAAAAAAAAAAGAAATTGGCAGTTATTAGGCTACTTGCCATTCCCAGAACCAGCTGACCCATCACCCCCAGGAAAGGAAATCTGAAACTTCATGGATCTTTCCAAGAAGGCAGAGTTACATATTAAAAGAAAGAGGAGGAGAAGGAGGAGGGGGAGAAGGTGGAATGGGGAAAAATGGAAACCACAGGACTCTACGAAGATTGCAGAGCTGGTTCTGAAGAACCAGTGACTCCGGTGTTCAAGAGGGTCATCTTCCGGAAGAACCAGGGAGAGCGCATGGGGACCTCAAGGCTGTCCTCACAAGCCCCAGGAAGAGGCAGGCAGAGAGACAAAGCCACTTACCATCTTCTACCTCCAATCCATCCTGTACCTGCTTTCGCCCACGTAGCCAGCCTCTGCTCTAAACTCTGTTCCCACCTGACTTGCCATGATTCTGAGAGAACAGCAAAATTAGCTCTTTTTTCACTTGTGTCAATCAGCAGAAAACACTGAGGCAACTGAATTCGTTTCCTATTGCTGCTGTAACAAATTATCCCAGTCCAAGTGGCTTAATACAAGTGTACGATCTTCAGTTCTGGGGTCAGAAATCAGACTCACTGGGCTAAATCCAGGTGTTGGCAGGGCTGCGTTCCTTTCTGAAGGCTCCAGGGGAGAACATATTTCCTCACCTTTTCCAGCTTCTAGGGGCCACCTGCATGCTTGGTTCAGCATCCCTCCTTCCATCATCAAAGCCAGCCATGGCAGTCCAGGCTTTCTCACATCACATCCCTCTGATACTGACACTGCCTGTTTTCTACATGTAAGGGCCCTTGTAATGACATAGGGTCTACCCAGATAACCCATGATAATCTTCTTATTATAAGATCAGCTGGTTAGCAGTCTTAATTCCATCTGCAACCTCAACTGGCCCCAACATTCACAGGTTCTGGGGATAACGACATGGACATCTCTGGTGAGAAATTATTTTGTCTATCACAGCAACACATATGTCCTAAGGTCTTCAATGAAACACCCTGGAAGTGACTTTAGAACTACATATATCTTTTTCTGGAGGGACCTAACCAAAGTGACTAAGCCAACCCCAGCCTCTTTCCTCAGCGACGGCCAAGGAAGTGTAGGGGTAAGACCACAACTGTTCTAGATACTGGGAGTGGGTTTATCGGGTACTTCTGTAGGTGCGAGTGTTTTCATCCCCTAAATGGTTAGTCTATCCAGACTTCTTAAAATTATGTCCGTAGTTGCTAGCTCTGCTTGGCTTAGATGGAGCTGGAAGTTCTCTGGTGCTTGACACTCTTACACACATGTCAAAGCCCGGCATGCAACAAGTACACCTAATACAGAGAACCAAGCATCCTTCTTGACACATAACACGGGTGTGTAATGGAAGACTTACAAATGTAAAAGAAGGTTAATTGTGCTGACATCAGGGGACTGAAACATGGCCCTGGCTTCCCCCTTCAGTGCCATTTCCCAACCTGTGTTATCTCAGGCATTTGCAAGGACTCCGTAGGATGGAGTGAAGCTGACTGGGGAGCTGGGGGGGGGGGGAGACTGAAGAAACATGGCTTCTGGGGTCATCAAATGTACTTTCCCACCAGGGAAGGAGTACATTTCCTTAGAGTTTGGGAGATCGACCAGAATTGAACCCACATCTCTCTCGATAACATAATTCAAATACGGTGTAATAGCGTCTGGGGGAGTAGATTTGAGGATTATTAGTTTCACTGCTTGGGAATGGGTCCCTGAGGAGACCATGCAGAGGGAGACCCAGCCCAACAAATTGTTGAACCTCTTTGGGTTTGCAGAGCTCTGTCAAAGGGCCCTCTGTGTCACCCACGTCTCTACCATCCCCAACATAAGGCCTCCTCCCCAAACCTCTAAGCCACCAAGTCAGCCAACATTTTCTAATAATCATTTCCTACATAAAATCAACAAGGGGAAAAATTCCTCCTCAAGCACATGTCTACATGATTACATTTCTCCTTGACAGAGAATTATCAGTGACGGCCCCATGGCTCATAAGACTGTAGAGATTGCAAACCTCTGCTTAATGGGGTAAGACAGATTGTTGATATTCATGGAATTCAATATTCCAACCTCAGGCCCATGTTTACAGCACATTGACTTGCAACTTTGAAAAAGGCCCTGCTTTTTTATGTTGGGTTATTAGGAGAGCGCTCTAGAATGAGGAGCCAAGCCAGCATGTCTAGTGGGGTAGCCTAAACCAAACCATGCATTTTAGGTAGTGATTTAGGATTTAAAACCCAAATAATGCATGGAGATACTCTGGCCACAATATTTTTCCTCTTGTACCTGCACCCAGGCCTAGATGAAACCCTTCGAAGTCTTGTGTGATCAACTTTTCAAAACAGCGTGGCACGTTTCTTGTTCAAATAAGTAGCAGAGAAGGTACCCCATGTGTCCTAGGCAGCGATCTTTGTTTCTTCACTTCTTTTATTTAAAAAAAAAATGAGTGAGTAAAGCATGGAGCTCGTCATGAAATGTGACTCCCCTAAAGAATGATAACATTTCATTCCACATTTGTGTGGCACCCAAGCTCATGGTTAGATGAGGGTGACTGCTTTCATTCCCATCATCTTGTTATGGCTTCAAAATCACGCTGTGTTATTATTTGCCCCATTTTGCAGAGGAGCTAAAGGAAGAACAGAATGAATAACTTACCCTAAATTACCCATGAAGTCAGGGTTATGAGAATTCCCAGGCTAGTGGGCTCACCACAAAACTGCACTGCTTGACAAATAGACAGTGTGCCAAGCACAAGCCAGCTCTCCATCCCTCACGATCACTGTCTACTTCCCAGGTGGGAAAGAGGCCAGATGTAATTTGCTCATGCAAAAAGAGCAAGGAATAGGTAGGGGGTCGTTTGAATATTTTAAAGATAAGAGAGAAAGTATTTCTTTAGAGGTTACTGAAAATTATTTTTTAAAGTAAAGCTGATGAGTAAATCATAAATACAAGATGACACGTGGGTTGGAAGCTATCCATGATGGAGGACTGGTGGGGCTTTACATTAAATGGATCCTTTTCCTCAGGAATACTCCAGAAGTATTGTTATGTTTTTAGAGCCAGAACGTGGGGGGAAAGTTTAGTATTTAGCTGAAGGATGAACAGAATTATGAAGGGGATAAAGTTTATCCTTGAGCTTTTCCTACTTCTCCTTGGGTCTCACCTCTTTGCCGCGGCCAACTTCCTGTCCTTGGGTTGTCCTGGTGACTCATGTCTGTTAAGAGGGCCCCACAATGCAGGTCCCATGGAAAGCTCCATTGTCCCAAATTTCCCACCCCCATGAGACATTACCCATCCTAGCCCTATTTCTTCAGAGTTTCTGTTTCTTACGTGAAAATGGTTGTGAGGAGGGTTGCCTTGGTGGTTCAGTCAGTTAAGCGTCTGCCTTCAGCTCAGGTCATGATCGCAGGGTCCTGGGATCAAGTCCCACATCAGGCTCCCTGCTCAACAGGGAGTCTGCTTCTCGTTTTACCTCTTCCCCCCTGCTTGTGATCTTTCTCTCTCTCACTCTCTCTCAAATAAATAAATAAAATCTTAAAAAAAAGAAAAAGAAAAAGAAAATGCTTGTGAGTGGATTAATCAGAGAAATTACCCTGTGGATTACATTAGCTAGATGGTATGTCACCTCTTGCAGATAATAATAATAATGACACTCTTCACTGCATTTTCATGCATGGAGAGATTTAAGAGTATCATGGAAGGAATGCAAAGAAAATGAAAAAAAAAATGATATGGAGCTTCAGCCATTCAAAATAGGATTTTGTACCAAAACAATAAACTTGAAAGTCAGGTGTTTTTGAGAGAAAGGATTTCCTTGCTTCTTTTCTATACCGTTGACATATCAAGAGCCATGCACGGAGGACTAAACCATAGAGTTTTATATTCAGAGGGAAGGAGGGAGTGGTGCCAGCTCCTTCCAGCCCTGGAGGATTGTGGGACACAGGCAGCCAACAGAAGGAGGAGTGAGTAGTGAGATGTGTGTGTCCCAACTCATCTCCCCTGACAGAGACCCAGAGAGAGGGAAGTGCATTCACTAGTTGAGGAAAATACAGAAGGCAGAGGGGTTGGTGTGCTCTGTGCTGGGGGACATCACTCTGCTGGGTAGTTCCTCACCAACATAGAAGGCCCCAGAGAAACCAAGAAGATAGAGGAACATTCACTGGAAGAGAGAGGCTAGTGGCACTAACTGGTGACTAAGCTGAGTGGTGGACAGTGGCTCAGTATGGTGGGCACCACGTGACCTGCATTAGAGGATGTCCAGAGGTAGATGGAGGCCATGGCAGAGTCCCTATCTCAAGCCATGGGATGGGGTCACCTGGTCCCAACCAGTCAAGAAGGTTTCATAAGCCATAGACATCAGCTGGCCAACTCTTCACCAGGGAGAAACAGCCAGACCCTCCCATAGACCTGTATTAGTACCAGGTCACTGCCCCAATGCCTCCACAGAACATGTGTCCTCCTCCTCCCTCCATATGCCCAGATTTCACCTCAGAAGGGTCAACGGAGTGAGGATGGAATCACACAGGTCAAGTTAAACCTCTGGAGACTGTTTAAATCAGTTCCACTCGAGTGGGTCTGCGCACTGGAACAGCTCCTCAAACTGTTGCCATCGTAGGCTGACGTAAGTGTAAAAACTTTGAGGATAAAGAAGATGTGGTGTGTACACACACACACACACACACACACACACACACACACACAATGGAATATTACTCAGCCATCAAAAAGAATGAAATCTTGCCATTTAAAACAATGTGGATGGAGCTAGAGAGCATTATGCTAAGTAAAATAAGTCTGTCAGAGAAAGACAAATACCATATGATTTCACTCATATGTGGAATTTAAGAAATAAAACAGATGAACATAGGGGAAGGAGAAAGAAAGACAGAGAGAGAAGCAAACCATAAGAGACTCTTAACTATAGAGAACAAACGGGATTTGAAGGCAGGGGGGAGGGGGAGGGGGGCGGATGGGCTAGACGGGTGACGGGGAGTGAGGAGGGCACTTGTGGTGATGAGCCCTGGTTGTTATATGTAAGTGATGAATCACTGAATTCTACTCCTGAAATCAATATGTCAACTAACTAGAATTTAAATAAAAAATCAAAATAAAAAAAAAATAAAATCATTAAAACTGAAAAAGTAAAAATAAATAAAAACATTGAGGGTGGACATTCAGAAGTTCCTGTAGAAATTTGACAGAATAACTTTGTTTATTGACATAATCATAAAAACAGCTTGTGCTTTGTGTCTTATTAAATTTTGTTTATAGTAATTCATTTCTATTGGATTTTATGAACGTATCTGCAACTCGTTGGAAATTAAAAACAGCAACAAAAATGGTCCCTTACCACAAGTAGCTTGAGAAGCACAGGGTTGTGGATGGAACGAGGTTTTAAACCAGACTAAATACATTCTTTTCCCTTCAAATCAGCGAACAGGGACTTGTAAAGGAAGATCAGATTAGTTTTGGGGAAAAAAATAAAGCAACGTTGCAATGTTTTCTGCACGTCTGAACTATAACGAGAATACGTATTTTCCCATTTTTACCCCCACTGCATCTCCCAGGCCTTTTCTTTGGTCCCAGGACATCTGGTCCATTGAGGGCACACATCTGCAGTGCAGCTCGGGGTGGGATGGGGGGCTTCTGGCTCTCCTTGGCGTCCTAGAGAGCACCCCTCCCCAGGCCCTGTCAGCCCTTCGGGGTGTGTCCTAAGGGGTAACCAGTGTGGGACTTCAACACCAGTAGGCTGCCAGATTTGACTCAAAGGTGCAGAGCTGGCCGAGCTGGTGGAGCTGGTGAGAGCAGAGTTAGGAGAACATATGAGCCTGATATCCCAGCAAAGTGCAACTTCACAAAACAGAGACCGAGTTCTGAGTTCCGGAAGCTTCCATTCCAGGGCGCCATGATCACGGTCTTGGCCTCGTCAATGACAATCATTTCAAAGACAAGTATCTGTTCGCAGATCCTATATAGAAAAATCCAGTTATCAGACTGGTTGTTACAGAAGAATATTCTGGAATTTTGAGAATGCCTCACTTTCAGATAGACCTATTTACCTCTGAGTCCCTTGAATAGTGTCCTCCCCAAACACATGTGAGTGATGTGTTGGGGATAATTAACTGAATTTCTCCAGAAGTGACGGAAAACCTCACACGTACTCATCCAGTAGGAGCCTCTTCAACGAAACCCCATCAGACACAAGGAAGATATTTGGCCAAAATTGGAGTAAGCCAATGGGGAAGGCAGTCCCATTCACTGACACTTTTCTCAGGAGGACAGCTGTGGGTGAAGAGAGTTCATAGAAACTGGTATGTCTAGTCACACAATGCTGTTGTAAGTGTTTTGATACGGGTCATCCCGTTTAATGCTAACAGCCACCCACAGAGCCAACACCACTCTCTCATGGATGGTGAGACCACACAGAGTCCAGTTAGGGAATTTGCCCAAGTCACACTCCTGGCCAGTGCAGAGCTAGACTTCCAAGCCACATCTGCTGGACTCATAAACTGCAGTCTTCCTACCTCTTCCGTAGCCTGTTGACCATGGGACTTGATGGAGTGGCCTGCAGGGTCCGTGGCTTGCTCCTGTCGGGGTGTAGACTTCTGGCCGTGGTCACCTCCAGCCCTGGCCCAGCCCAGTGCAAATGGGAGATTTTCCTGCCTGTGACGTAGGCCAGTCGATCAAGAAAATACCGGAGGACACACTTGATCAACTAAGGACTCCAGAGAAACAAACGACAAGTCCTTTCGCTCTGAGAAGGTAAACTGGAAGACTTAGTAAGTGTCCCCCCAGGGTGAGCTGTAGCTGCCACTGTCATCTGCCAGCCTGTAAACAAGGCGGCCACACTCCGCATCAGGAAGTAAGGTAACGAAATTACTCACACCCACCAGACAGCTGGGACCCCTGCGAAGTGTGTTTGTCGGAACACTGAGAGTTTAGGAGCTGATGTTTTCGGGGTGGCTTCTCTGGGGATAAGGCTGGCGATGCAGGTGGGAAATGCTCTAAGTAAAACTTCTTAAAATTTCTAATCCTGGGGAAGGCCAGCCCAACCCCGATTTACTGGGCAGAGTGACCTGGAGGTGTGTGCACACACACGCACGCACACGCGCACACACGCAAGCACGCGTGCACACGGCCCTACAGAAAAGCAGAGGAAGACGGCTTGTATGTTCTCACTTGCAGTCTTGGAAGCTTCCGTTAAAGTTAAAAATGCTAGGTGGGACCTGCTCGTCTTTGGAGACCGTCACACACACACCACAGACCAGCCTTCACTTAGGATAGAGAAACGGCCTGTAGCCCGTGGAGCTGTAATGAGCTGGCTTTTAAGACGGCCTGGAAAAGTTCTTTGCAAACTCCACATATATCCATCACCCTAGCAAGCCCCAGTGGGCTCCGGCTCTCCTTTGGTTTTATAAACCATTGCAAACCTTTGAATGTTTGAGAAAACTTATGACCTTGGAACACGTTGCCTGTTTTCTTACAACTTAATGAGACTAAATCGTTGATAAGTTCTGTTTTGAAGCCTAATCGTTCACCCCCCGGGCAGGATGCAGGGAGCCAAATCCTACTTTCCATGGGACGGATTCCTGCACCGAGGGCTTGCGAGGGTCATAGGCCCACAGCCCCCTCCTCTGGCTTGTATTCTCCAGCGATTTCTGGCAAAGCCACGGCGGTTTTAGCCTGATGTATTTTGGCAATTTGTTTGAAACCCCTCCTAATACATTCCAAATACTGGAAAAGCAGCACTCTAGCTAGACGGAGTTCTTATGGGTCTTCTAGAAAGCGGCGTGGTTAGGGCCCTCGGAGTTAGCCATAGGTGGAGGTATTCCTTCGTTCACTTGGCAAATATCCACCGATGGCTCATAGCCTGCCAGGCCTCTGGCTGCTCTGGGGGCCCCTGGGGATGTCGGAGGGCCTGACCCTCACTCTCCAGGGGCCAATACTGTGCTGGGATGGCCAGTAAATGAGGAAACATTTCTACAAACATCGAAGAGTTTGGCAAAAGGCATTTGCGGCTGTATTTGGGGGAGGCTTCAGAACCGGAGGGGGTCATGAGGAGACATGTTGGATTTTGCAGATCCCTCCCAGCCTGCCTCAGGCCCTCCGATGCCGCAGAGGTAGGGACAGATCATAATCGGTGTTTATTAAGTGCTTCCTGGGTCATAATACATCATTTGGGGGGGATCATATAAGCCCTCGAGGAACTAGTGGAACTAGTAGTAGGAAAGGTTGGACATCCGCAGGTCTGCACTGCTGGAAACACGGTAATGCAGTGGTTGAAACACCAGAATCCCGGTTCTCACCTCTGATCTCAGGTTCACCATCTCAGCTGTGTGACTTTAGGCAAGTTTCTTAAGCTCTCTGTGCCTCACTTCCTCCATGTGTGAAATGGCAATCATAATAGCATCTATCTTCTATGAACGCTGTGAAGAGAAACACTTAGAATGAGGCAGGCCTAAGTAAATATCGTTCTACTAGCCTGGTCCTTAGGGGGGCGGGGGTTGTGTTGCTGGGGTGCTGGGACTGGGCGGCACCAGGAGGCAATCAATGTCCTTCCAGGAAGGAGCGAGCAGGAGCCAGGAGCAGCCCTGGAATTACTGCAGAGAGCCCAGGAGCAGCGGCTGGGCCCGAACCCCCCTCACAAGAGCCGCCAGGCTCCTACAGTGTTGAAATGGATTCCCCTTCCCACTTCACCTTCACCTTCCTCCTGCCCCTGAACCATCTTCTTCAGGAAACCAGGAGTCCAGGGAAGGAAAAAGGAACACGACCGCAGGCACTGCCAGTCAGCTCGAAGGGAGGCCTTCCAATGGATGGGCTCCTCTGAGGCCACAGCAACCTTGAGACAGAATGCCTCTGTCACCTCTCGAAGCCTCTGGAATTGTCAGCGCACATCCAGCCGATGCTGGAATAGCTCGTGTTTGTGGAACACCGTCTCTCAGGCCTGTGCCCAGGGCTGGGCGTCTTACCTCAGCAGGCTCCGGGGCAGCAGGACAGCGGAGGCACTCTGTGTAGAGACCAGGGCGAGGAGGGGCCTCAGCACCCCCAAAGCCCAGGCAGCTAACATGCCCAGGAAAGAGCCAGTGAATGCCAGAATCAGTCAGAAGTCCCAAAGCTCAGAGCAGGAAGGGGGCATGAGCAAGGCTTCCTTCCAGTGGAGAGATCAGGTTTTCAGGGCAGAGACCGCACCGTCCAAGATCGGCAGACATTCCCATACATTTATTTTAGCAAATGCAGGCGCCCTTTCCAGTTCAGTAGGGGGTTTTGTTCCTGTCTTGTTGTGTGATAGAGATTCAAACGTAGCTTACTCCGTCAGTCAGGAAAAACCAGCAGTCGCCAAAAGTAGGTTGTTTTTTTGCTCAGGTGAGCCTTCATCTAATTCAACCATGGCCATCTCTAGAAGGCTGACGTGAGAGCTTTTGGGTAATAATTTCCAGCAAATATCAATAGTGACCCTTTTAGGATAATGAATCCTGCAGCAGGTCAACTCGGCTTGGCCAGGAATGCAGCCAAGTGCCCATGGGTTTGCCCATTTAACACAACCATCAGCTCCCCCTTCCGCATGGAACATCTTTTAAAGAGGACGGGGATTCGGAAAGTCCACGTTGCCTGTTCGCGTGGGCAGGAAAAGCACATGCGGCTTTGCGGTGGCTGGAACCGTTCCTACTTTATTGTTTCTTAAGGGGCATCGATGAGGGTTGGCTGCTGAGAAAAGCAACTACCGGTCTCCGTATCTTTTTTATGACTTGGGAGAATTTTTCTTCGGAAGGCGTTTCAGAGGTACCGTCTAGTTTTCCTGCGTTTGGCTCATGCCAGCAGGCTGCTTACAAGAAGACCCCGTGACTCGGTGCCCGCTCTGAAGCACGTAATCGGTTGCAAATGTTTGGGAGTGGACGGCTGATGAATGGAGTAACTTTATCACTTCGCTCATTTTTTACTGTGAGCAAACTGTCGAAATCTCACATGAGACAAGCTCCTTCCCTACTTCCTCCCACCACCCCCACCCCCCAGCAGCCCTTTTAAAATGATGAAAACAGCAGCCAAGAGGGATGGCGTGTCTGTGGCTGGGGCGGCAGGACCGACGGGATCATGGTCAACGCTCATCTCGGCCGCCGGACAGAGACAGTTGAGCTGAGCTGCTGTCGGTGTCAGTGATCTTGACAGCAAGTGAGAATTTCACTCCACATCCTTTTTCTTTTCTGGTGAAACTTGTCCCCCGCTGCGGGCCAAGGCACATTGGGGGTCTCCAGGAGGGGCCGTTACGAGGCCGCTGGGTCAGGGTCACCACCCCAAGGTCATATCTCCGGCCCGGATCAGACACGCAGCCTCCCTGACTGCTGGGACCCATCTGCTCTCCAAATAATGGCTGGCTACGATCCAGTAGTGTTTGTGGTGCCTCCAGCCTGGGCCAGGGACCCTGCCCGAAGGTGCAACAACATGAGACTGGGGCCTCAAACGCTAGTTTGCGGGCTGAAGAAACTGGGAAGCTAGAAAGTAACACTACGTGTGGGTGGGCCAGCTGTGAGAGGACGACGTCCAAGGGACAAAGCCCGTCTGAGGACCCCCACATGTCTGCCTGGACATCTCCCTGGGGGCCACTTCTTCCTCCCAGTGGAAAGGCCCAGGGCCGGTCTGCCAGGTGCCAGACCCCCGTGTCTCTGTGTTAGTTTCCTGGGGCCACTGAATAAAGCGCCACGGATCAGGGGGCGCAAACAACAGACAATTATTTTCTCATAGTTCCGGAGGCCAGAAGTCTGAAATCATGGTATTGGCAGGGCTGGTTCCCTCTGGACGCTCTGAGGAAGAGTCCATTGTGCGTCTCCTCTGTAGCTTCTGCGGTTGCCAGCAACCCTTGGTTTTGCTCAGGGAGGCATCACTTCAATTCGCAGGGCCTTCTCCCGTTGTCTCTGTGTGTCCCTGTGTCTCTAAAAAGCCTTCCTCCGAAGACATCGGTCATATTAGATGAAGGGCCCACCCTACTCCTGTATGACCTCATCTTAACTAATTATATCTGCAAAGACCCTATTTCTAAATAAGGTCACAGTCTGAGGTTCTGGAGGACATGAGTTGGGGTGTGTTTGGGGGTTGGAGCTGGTGAATTAAATTAAGAATGTGCAGATTATAACCCAAGGTCGCCAGGAAGCTCCCTCAGCATCTGAGCTCCCACTTGGGGGAAGTGAAAGCCATGGGGTCCTTTTGATTGAAGGTGCAATGGCAGTACACCCACACAAAGGAAGTAAAGTCACAAGATTTATTACTTACACGTCCCAGAAATGGGGGTGGGGGTGGGGAGGGAGGTAGTTTGCAATGAGCCAGGGGAAGGATTGTCCTCTGTCCCAGGTCCCAAGCAGGGAGGATACAGACAGCAGGGTAGCAAACACCTATTACTTACAAGGTGGTTGGGGCTGAGGTCACTAACTTTATATCGGGGCAACCCTAAGTGGTTATTATTTTATTTTATTTTATTTTATTTTATTTTATTTTATTTTATTTTATTTTTTAAAGATGCACTTATTCGGGGCGCCTGGGTGGCACAGCGGTTAGGCGTCTGCCTTCGGCTCAGGGCGTGATCCCGGCGTTATGGGATCGAGCCCCACATCGGGCTCCTCCGCTGGGAGCCTGCTTCTTCCTCTCCCACTCCCCCTGCTTGTGTTCCCTCTCTCGCTGGCTGTCTCTATCTCTGTTGAATAAATAAATAAATAAAATATTAAAAAAAAAATAAAAATAAAAAAAAAATAAATAAAGATGCACTTATTTATTTTAGACAGAGAGAGAGAGCTTGGGTGTGGGGGGCAGGAGCAGAGAGAGAGGGAGAGAGAATCTCAAGCAGACTTCCCGTTGAGTGCAGATCTTGACGCAGGGCTTGATCCCATGGCTTGATCCCACAACCCTGAGATCATGACCTGAGCCGAAATCAAGAGTCGGACGCCTAACTGACTGAGCCACCCAGGCACCCCTAAGTGTTTATTTTAAAAGGTGCCCCGGAAAAGCAAAGCAGGAACATGGGGCAGGAATCTTAAGCTCAGGCCCTTATCTACATGTCAGACTCGGGTTGTGAGCACGGCTATCCTGCTATAAAATGCCAGGACAGCCACTCCAAACAGCTGTTTTCTCGTCACCGGGGCCACCGCTCAGCCCACCACAGTCTCTGTAGGGAATGTGGCTGGTGGCACGTGCATCGCCCACCTAGCACGGTGGCTGTGGCTGGCATGAGGAAGCAAGCAGAGAGCGTGGGGTGGGGACCTGTGAACAGGTCACCAAGAACTGGAGAAGGCCAGGATAAGGACCGAGTCCTACAGAAAGGAAGAGGGAAGAACCAGGTGGGAGCAGATGATCCAGGGCCCGTGGTGGAGGTGAGATCCCAAGTGGGGACAGCTGAGTATAAAGGGCAGCGATGGGACAAGCGCTGGGCACCCAGTGCCACGGACCCAACTTTCCAGAGACCACCTAAGAAGCCCTAGCAAAGGGGAGGTTAGACCACCTCTTCATTGATCTCTCTTGATCCGAAGACTTAGCAAACCACTTTCCTTAGCAAACCACTCAACCTCTCCCTCCACTTATAATTATTAAAACTCTTCCTTGAGGTGCTCGGATGCAGAGTAACTGCGAGTTTATTCTACCTGCCGCGGCCCCGTAAGAAGTGCCACGCTGGTGTCGTTGCCATGACAACAGCCAAGCCTCCCAGTGCAAAGGCAGCATGTCTCGTCTATCTCAAGGTCACTGGTAAAACATTCGATATATTTTCAAAAGAAAATTTCTTTTAATTCACTGAAATTTGCACACAGCTTGGACCACGTAGTGCTTGGGGGGGATTTAGAAAGGCAGTATCTTTAAATCAATCAGAATGCAGGGTTGTCACCGGTCCAAAAGGCAGCCTTTGATGACAAAGATCATTCATTCTTTCAGCCACCCACCATCGAGGAGCCAGGCGGGGTTCTGGGCACTGGGGACAGAGCAGTGAGCAGTGCAGATGGAGACTTACTGCAGCTTACAGTCCGGGAGGGAGAGGGGTGTTAGAGAATGAGCAACGTGCATGGGCTTCAGAGAGCCATCTGTGCTCAGCGGGGAGATGAAGCAGGGTGGGAAGAGAATGTGTGTGTGCCACGAGGCCAGGGAAGGCCTGTAGGTGGGAAGTCGACCAGGGGAGGGCTCCCCAAGGTGACACTTGAATGAAGACCCAAAAGGGAGAGGAAATTCGCCGAGTGGAGTCCAACCTTGGCTTCGGCATGCTTACCTGGGGCAGGTGTCTTCTCTGGCCGTGGCGAGAGCCTACAGCCCCACCCACTGTGCACTTACGAGCAGTCATGTGGTTGACTGGAGTCTCTGAGAGCAGCCGCCCCTTTCCCTGCTCAGCCTTGCGCTGGTACGCCGCCAGAAGCAATTCCCACGCCACCTGCCCTTCCTCTGGGAAGCATTCTGGAGGAGCTTGCTCTCTGTAGAAAGAGAATGAAGGGAAAATGTCCTCCAGGGTCTCTGCGGGGATCTCCTGGGGAGGCCCGCACACCTGCCAGTTGCTCTTCGGCTTTGGCTGGGCCCTCAGCCTCTCGAGGGCGGCTCATCTTACCCAGGAGCACACACATTACTTCTACTCATCAATTCACTTTTCAACACCAAATATATCTTTCTCGTTTTACAGCATTTTCTTAGAATTCTACCACTTTTGACTTCAACAAGAATTCTCGGTAGCTGAGAGATGTGTGTGTGTGTGTGTGTGTGTGTGTGTGTGTGTTTAATGAACACAGTGTGGCTTGAAGCAAACATCCTTTTTGTCTCCATTTCTGCTCCTGCCAACAGAAATTGCGGCAAGATGGACAAGTTAAAAAAAAAAATCCAAAAATTAATCATCTAGACATGGTGACATGTGATCAAGTGGGAATCCCATTCCACAGACATTATCAAACACCTTGATAATTGAGGCATTGTGCATGGTTTAGGGATTAAAAGGAAGAAAAAAACCCTCATAGTCTTGCTCTTGGGGGCTCGCAGCCAAGTTCAGTACCAGACATTTAACAAGGCCACTATTGCTGTTGCTTAGCAACTGGAATATGTCCAGGGTATTATGGGAGCCCAAGAAGGGGGCATCCAATGCGGTGCGGGGTCACTGTAGTCAGGGAGGGCCTTACCTTTGTAGAGAGGAGAACCCCACACCCCTCTCATGTGTCGGGTTGGAAGGAATTATTTGTTGTATTCACCTGTTATCCTGGAGACTCTCCTAGCTCCCCCACCCCTGGGCTCCCACATCTGCTGACCAACCTCAGGGGGTAATTAATTCATCGCTTGAGCATCGGGGAGGTCTGCCTTGCTTCACCAGGACCAGGTGCGAGAGGGGAGAAATGGAAAAAGCTAAGGTGTGATCAGGGTACCTATCCAGGAATGCCCTCTGGCAGAGACCAGACCTGGCCACACACAGGCCCCCACCCCTGGCAAAGTCACAGAAGATTCCAGGCTGCCCAGGCCACTTCTTCTACATCTTGGGGGTGCCTCCACTCCTCCCACCTTGTCTGCTCTTCCAAGAGTGCCTTATAAAGTACTTAGTGGTACACACTTTGGGGGCAGGGCCATTTCTTTTTTCCTTTTTTTTTTTTTTAAAGATTTTATTTATGGGGCGCCTGGGTGGCACAGCGGTTAAGCGTCTGCCTTCGGCTCAGGGCGTGATCCCAGCGTTGTGGGATCGAGCCCCACATCAGGCTCCTCTGCTATGAGCCTGCTTCTTTCTCTCCCACTCCCCCTGCTTGTGTTCCCTCTCTCGCTGGCTGTCTCTATCTCTGTCGAATAAATAAATAAAATCTTTAAGAAAAAAGATTTTATTTATTTATTTGACAGAGAGAAAGAGAAAACCAGCAAGAGAGGGAACACAAGCAGGGGGAATGGGAGAGGGAGAAGCAGGCCTCCCAGCGGAGCAGGGAGCCCGATGCAGGGCTCCATCCCAGGACCCTGGGATCACACCCTGGGCCGGAGGCAGACGCTTATTGACTGAGCCACCCAGGAGCCCCGGCAGGGCCATTTCTGTTACTCATTTGGTCACTTGGTCAACAGATACATGTTGACTTCGAAGTATGTGCCAGAGGCTGCTCCCACGGAGCATACAGGCCAGCAGGGAGACAGGCATTTACCACATAACTGCATACACAAAATGAAGATGCACCTTTCCAAGTGCTAGGAGAGAGAGAGATCCCAGGACCCAACAGCCTGTAAGGAAGGGATGTGACCTACTAGGGGAGTCATTGACAGCTCTCTGGAGAAGAAGAGCTGACATTCACTAGGAGAGAAAGGAAGAAGGCTGTGTCTGGTAGAAGGAATAGCATGTTCAAAGGCCCTGTGGTAGAGGGCAGCCTGGAAAATGTGAGGGACTAACAGAAGGCCCTGTAAGCTGCATCTGAGAGGCCAGCGGGAGCCTGGAGGGTGAGGAGAACACAGAGGTGGGAGGGCCTTCGAGCCCCCCAGAGCAGCAGCCTCTTTGCTGGACCTGTTGGAGAACTGGTAAGGAACTTGGAAAGCAGCAAGGGGCTCACCTCTCTTCTGTCACCATTTAGAGCTTATCATAGCTATCTCCTTTGGAAGATCAGGCACAGGGCAAGTGACTTCCGTGGGGTTCATGGCTACGAGCCATCTGGGCAAAGACTCACGTCAGGGCTGGGGTCCGGTCCCCGCCTACACTGTGGCGGGCAAGGCTGCTCGTCACTCCCACGCCTCCCTGCCTGCCCCTGGGAGACCTGCTCCCTGCGTTGAGGGCTCATTAGTGTCAGAAGCTTGGCATGGGGACCATCTCATTTAACTTCACTCTCCCACAATTGATCCATCATGCCAGGACTAGACGGCCGCCCCTCCACATGTTTCTGATTCCCTTAATGGCCCCTGCGCTCTGCAAGCCCCATTCGGTGTCTGACAGGCTCATGGTGTTCTGGAAAGCCCTTTCCGAAGGTTCTTACTGGTCTCCTTACACAACCATTTTAAAAGCTTTTGTTTTTTAATAGGAATTTTGTGTTTTCTGATCCTTTGAAAATAGTCACGTATTCCCTGTTATTCAAATATACTCTCTCAAGTAGGTAAGACACGCATACATTATAATATATGAAAGACACGAAGAGAAATACGGTAAAAAGTAAGTATCCCACCCCGTCCCCAGCACCCTCAGCTCCTCTCCCCAGACACAACCACTGTTGACCAGTTTCTTACCGGTGTTCTGCATAGGTCCCATGAATATACTATAGACCACCAAACCTGCGGTACTTAGGACACTTTTTAAGTAGAAATGCAAGTTTTTGCTTTATTCAAACTTAATTTCCTAGTAATTTTCTAGCTTGGAAAATACTCCCTTAGGAGTATTTAGATGAGATTTCCCCACCTCAGTACCAGTGCCATTTGGGGCCGATCACTCTTTGCTGGGGGGGCCGCCCCGCGTGTCGAGGGCAGCATCTTTGCTTCTACACATTGGATGTCGACTCCAACTGCCCTCCACCTCGTTAGGACAACCAAAAATGTCCCCAGCTATTGCCAAACGTCCGCAGGCGGGAACAGGCAAAATCACCTCCAGATGAGAACTACTGACTCGCTGTGGTTACTAAGGACGTACTCTCCGGCTCATAAGAAAAAGGGTCTGGGGGACTTGCAAAGATTCAAAGCTCCAATAGGAGTAACTATCAATGTCAAAGATCGCCTCCAGGTCGAAAATGATTGAAGCTTGGTGATGGATATATGAGGGTGCATTGTAGCACCTCCCTATTTTGTGTGTTTGAAATGTTTTCTAATAGCAAAGATAAACATTTATATTGTTTAAAATTTTTCATAATAAAAATGATTAATGAGTAGGCTGATGAAAGTGGGACAGAGGGGAAGGAAAGCAGCGGCAGCGAGTAGAAGGTGAACACGAAGTATGTGTGCCTAAGATCTTGTCCTGAGAGTCCCAGAGCCGACCCCAAGATAGAGCACGCTCCGTTAGAAGCACCGGTGGCTGGCGATAAAAAAGAAGCCAGTTGCTCAGAGCTAGCACAGCTCTCCCCAGTAATGACAGAGAGAGTATGGGGCAGTGGCCCTGACCCAGAATCAGCAGAGATACACATTCCTCCAGCTCCTCTGGAAATGTTGCATCGGACTCTAGCATGGGGCCTGAGAATCTGTTTTCTTTCTTTCTTTTTTTTTTTAAAGATTTTATTTATTTATTTGACAGAGAGAGAGAGACAGCCAGCGAGAGAGGGAACACAAGCAGGGGGAGTGGGAGAGGAAGAAGCAGGCTCCTAGCGGAGGAGCCTGATGTGGGGCTCGATCCCAGAACGCCGGGATCACGCCCTAAGCCGAAGGCAGATGCTTAACCGCTGTGCCACCCAGGCGCCCCGAGAATCTGTTTTCTTAACCAGTATTCTCTAGAAGTGGGTCAACAGGACAAGATTAACATGCAGCTTCGTGAAAGTCATTCTGCAGGGAATGAAAACAATGCCCCCCCCCCCAGCTCTCTGAACACCTGGATTCACCCGAGAATACGCTTCAGGGTAGCCCCGGGTTGGACAGCCTCGGAAATATTATTTCTCTCCAAACTTTCAGAAAGTCCAAGGTTACAACGTCTGTTTCCTGGAAGGCAGCTGTTGAGGGGAACCCATCTAGACTGGCCCCACTGGCTGCTGCAGCTGGAGGGAGGCCTTAAGGCTTCGTGGAAACACTGACCATCCTCAGAAGAGGATGGCTTTAAAATGTCAAACTTTCAGGCCATGATCTTTTTAACTGGAAAGAAGTTGTTAAACTGCTCATTGAAATGATAAAAACATCACAACGAAGTACCAACTGAACCCTCAATTTTTGAAATATACCTTCTCATAGATAGAGAGTCAAACACAAAGTAGAGGCAGTACAAACGTATTTCAAAAACAAAACAAAACTTTGGCCTATTTTTTTTTTCTGAATATTTAAGAGAGAAAAAAAAATGAGGATTGAGTGATCCAAATCCTTGAAGATTCAGGCAACTTTAAGAGAACTGTGGGCACAAGGAGCTCATCTGCTTAGGGAGATTGCAGTCCTGTGCATACCTGTCAGCCACTGAAAGTGGCACGTTTGATGGCTGTCTTTGATCTTCTAGAGGGATAAGGATTCTTTGGGCTCCAAACATACTGCATTTATACCTGATACCAGGGTGCAATGCCTAATTTCTGGTGAAGAATCATCTGTAACAAGCAGCCTTAAAGACCTGGGGACCGAAAGGCTGAAGGCTCTTTACCCAACCTACGAATGGCCCCCTGCATCGACTACTACCTCATTTCTACCCATTCAATCCTAAAACTCCAGCACTGCTGAAAATACTGCATTCGAATCTCTACTTGCTAGAAATCAGTTCTTAAGCCTCCCAAATCTAAGAAACTCTCATCGCTCTAGTTTAAGTGTAGAAAGTGCAGAAGGTGGCGGAGAGCAAGAGAGACATACCAGGCAAGAGGGGCCCTGCCTCCTTCCTCTCTCTCCAAGGTTTAAGAAATGCCTCAAACCCCTGGGCCCCTTGAATTGGTTTGAGGCTAGAGAGCCATTTACTTTTCAATTACCGAAAGTCATGCAAGCTTTTTTGCTTGATATCCACAAACACTACAGCCAATGCCTCCAGCAAGCAATATGGCACCCGCTGCAGTAGCTGGGATTAATAGCAGAGAGCATTGTGGTTTTGCTATTAAGTTACTTTCAGCAATTAGTAAATTTATTGTCCTAATTGTTTTCACATGGCTGCTCTATGCACATGCCTTACCTCGAGGATGTCCTTACAGTCTTGCCCCTGTCATCATATTTCAGCGTGATCGCTGCCCATCTCTCCAAACTGTCCAACCCCATCAAAAGCTGATTTGCAGTCAGGTCAGCAGGAAGGAGGAGGAAGAGTTCATTCCGAAGTCGACGGCATATTTGGATAAAACACAGAGAAATTTCATTTTGGCTCATCGGGGGTCTGAGACTGTTCTCTGGGGGGAGGGAATGGCTGTCCATGGTGAATGCACAGGAAAGTCCAAATTCTCCCCAGTCTTGAATCTGCTGCCCTTCCAAATCCCAACTCCAACCCCACTTAATCCTTCTATGGAAACAGTCAGGTGGTGGGGGCAGGGATGACTTTCTCGGGCCCAGGACAACTTTGTTTTAGTTTTGGTGGCTGAGTCAGATTTAAAGCGTGCACAGAATCCAGCCAGACCTCCCTGTGGATGGGGGCAGGGTGCCCGGGAGTCTTGGCTCTCCCTGGCTCAGGACCTTGATTCCCTGGCACCCTCTGCCATGGAAAGGTCATTATCCTTAGCACCGCCTTCCTTGAAAAGTGATGTGGATAGCTGCAGAGTGGGGCTTAGGGTGAGGACCTGACCAGAACATGATATGTGTAACGTTGGTTCCTGTAGGGTGCCCACCACCCTCCTGACTGGCAGGCAGCACCCTTGTAATGGAAACCTGGGTGACACGAGCCAGGAGCTGGTGTGACTCCTATCTTCTCGAGTGTCACCCACTGGGTCCCCAAACTGAAACCCAGCTTCTAGAATCGCAGCCAGAGCAGGTGCAGCTCTGCATAACAGGTGGGATCCGTGACCCTGGCCCCCAACTTCAGGCAGCTTGAGGATACTTGTGTGACTCACCTAGTAAATGGTCCCTGTAATCATGCATTCTCTTGCTGCTTTAGGAATCAACTAGAAATCTAGGCAAGAAAGGAGATGGAATGGGATGGCCCTTTATTTTCAAAGAGCTTTTATGCATATTAGGTTATTTTGGTCTTACCACACATTAGGAAAAGAGGGGGAAATTATACATATATAATTCATAAAGTATATATATATAGAGTGTGTACATATATATATATATATATATATATGTAAATCATACCTTAGCATTTTAGAATGGGGTCCTGGAGCCAGCTGCGTGGAGTCCCAGCTTGACCATTCCTTAGCTAAGTGGCCTTGGGACCCACTGCCTCAATTTCCTCTTCTGTAAAATGACCACAGACCCATGTCACGAGGTCACTGTGACACCTGCATAAAGCAGAAGTGCTCAAGGCACTTATTCTAGTGCCTAGAACACGCTAAGTGCTTAGCAAGTGCTATTATCAAATAATAGCATTTACTAAATTACTGTAAAAGTCTAAGAATTGCTAGACAGAACAGCGTCTCCTGAGCACCTTGAATAACTCCTCCAGCAGTCTTTAATGGGTCGTTATTCTTATCATTCCCATCCACTATGTTATTTCTCTATTGTCTGCCTCCCCCCCCCCACTCAAATGGAGGCTCCATGAAAGCGGGGACTCGTTCTGCTCACTGTTGGATCCCCCCGCTCCCCCGCCTTACACAGAGCTGGCACATAACAAATGCTCAGTAAGTGTCTGTTGGAAAAAAATGAATGGCAAAGGGCAGAGAACCGAGGAGCAGCTGGTTGCTGTCTCAGCACCTTCATGGAAATCGGTGTTCCTTCCACCCCAGAGGCAGCCCCAGCCCCAGCCCCAGCCCCAGGCCCAGGCCCAGCCCCAGCCCCAGCCCCAGCCCCAGGCCCAATCCCAGCAGTTGGGTTCCCTCCGCTGGCCCTTGGGATCTGGGGTGAGTTGCAGCTTGCTGGGGTTTGCACACTCCTCCAGCCAGGCAGGAGAGGAACCTCGCCAGGTTGTGCTAATTAATCCTGTTTAATGCGCACACATTTGAACCTGGAGCGGAGAATGCAAACGTACTCCCAGCCGGAAGGCAATGCGTTTTGCGCGCGCCTACGCCAGAGCCCGTTCTGGAGACGCAGGGCTCCGCAGGGTAGCGGCAGGGGCAGCGGCGGACTGGGCGGGCTGCGTGAGGGGCGGGCACCCACGGCCGTAATTCCACCCCGCACGTCAATTATTCATCCCACGCCGCGCGCCGCACGCCGCACGCCGCGCTCTCAGGGCCACGTGCGGGCCGCTCAGGCCCCAGCGCAGCGGGCAGCTCCGGGACTCAGTCCGCTTCCCGCCGCCCGGGACGGCGAGGGGCACCGCCGCGCTCCAGCTCCGGGGCCCCTGCGCGGTCATGAGCCAGTGCAAAGCCGCCCAGGACCGGTGAGTTTCGGGGTGGCCCCTGCGCGTGGCCATCCAGGCGGCTCCGGGATGCTTCCCACGCAGCCCGCGGGCCTTACTTTCGACCCAGGAACAGTTAGGAGGTTATCGGGTGCAGGCCAGCCCCAGGAACAGTTAGGAGGTTATCGGGTGCAGGCCAGCCCTGAGGGCTTACAGCCCCCTAGGCCCCCCCGAAGTAGGTTGTGACGTAAGAGGGAGCTCCCTGGCAGTCTGTTGTGTTATTTTCACTGTGGCATGGAAGAGGTCTGGAAACTTTGTTGTGTGCAGTTTGTTTTCCCAAAGCAAGTGAGGTCAGAATTGTCTAACCAGGGGGAGGGAGCGTGGGAGGTTTATTGCAATGTCTTGGAGGGTCTGCAACTAACTCTCAGTGGCGGACACACACACGCGCGCGCGCGCACACACACATACACACATGCACGGCTACACACACAGAAAGAGGGAGTCACAAGAGATGTACATCCTAAGACAAAAAATGTAATTAAGTCAGTGGATGTCAAGATAGCCACCACAATGACACTATTAAAAACAAAGCCAAGAAAGAAAGAAAAAGGCCTATGCCCTTGACCAATGCCCCGGATGGCCCATTCTCCTGGACATTTGGGCTGTCTTTTTTCAGATTTTATATAGAAGGTCTTTGTATTTTGTGTTAAATTGTCATTGACAAAGCGTTTTGCCATATTGATCACTGGCCCTTGGAGAAGCTATGTAGTGATAAAAATGCTTTCAAAGTAGAGAATAGGACAGTTTTATTTCTCCCCATAAGCCAGCATGCTTCCTGTTAGGAGATGATGAACTCGGTAAAACTCACCTTCCCCTTTTTGCTTTGGCTGCTGGGAAGCTCAGAGCCAAGGTTTTTGCTTGCAATCATAACTTCTTTCACAATTAGGACTAGGGCATTATTATTCCCATCCTTTTGTTATTTGACTTTTACGTTTACACACACACACACACACACACACACACACACACGCCTTTTCAGTAATTTTCTTGTACCTGTGACTTTTATTGCAAGACCTTTCAAATCATCATCATTGAAAAAAATATGGTCCAGGTGAATGTGCAGAGTTTGATACATGGTGAACCCTCAACAAGTAAGGGAGGAGGTATTCTTCAGAAGATGGGAAGCTCTGTCTGAACTCTTGACTGAGTGTTTTCGACACCAGCCTGTTCGCTTCACGTTGCCCCTCTCTCCCTAACTGGCACCACCCTTTGCTTAAACCAGAAATTTCTTCCTTTCTCAACCCTGACATCCAGCCCATTAGCCAAACCTGTCAATACCTTCCACTTCTCTCCTACTCCACGGTCACTGTCCTACGTAAGGGATGTACGACTTGCTCAAATGACAGCAACAGCGTCTTCCACTCTTGCCCACGTGCAGTCAACTTGCTGCAGGGCCGTGTTTTAAAACCGAAGTCACATCATGTCTGTGCACTTCTGAAAATTATTCAGTGGCCTCTTATCTGCTTAGAATAATGCAGAGCTGGTTATCACCCGCCACTGACAATGTCCGGCCCAAGGTCACCTAAGGGACCTCTTGAGTTGTTCTCCCACCCACCCTGGTCCACTTCCTGTGGTTTCTGTGCTTGGAGTTCTCCCCAGCTCTCGCCGCACTGACTCCCTCCCTCCCTCCTCCAGCACTTGATCCCCAGGGCTTCCTCAGAGTCTCCTCAACCCCGCCCCGCCCCTGTTCGTGGCACCGTAGGGATGGGATTTCAGAGGGCGATGCCGCCCAGTGTCCACCACCAGTCAACAATACTGTTTCCTTTTGAGAACAAATCAATTTGTATTGAGGTATATTTATATTTATTTGTATATGTACAAACACATATTTGTTTGCCTGTTTTATTATTTGTGTCTCCCACGAAACCTTAGACACCACGAATGCAAGACCCTTGCCTGATTTATTCACAAATGTAAGCTCCCGTCTAGCACAGTGCCTGGAACATAGTAGGTGCTCATTAACGGTTCTTGAGAGATTCAATTCAATGAGTTGAAACTCATTCTCAGCATCCCTTAAATTGACGTGCGGGGCGACAGGGACTCTCTAGCCAACAGTTTGGACTGAGTCAGCCTAAGATGTGTGGCTCGGAATCCACGGTTAGAAGCCTGGGTCACAGCTTCGCTGGTCAGGCACGAGTGAGAAGCATGTTCCGTTTGGTGGGTGGAACTGGGAGGGATGAGACTGGGATATTTTGAGCCTTCAGTGTGGTGCTGGTGGTCAGGCGCCCAGGGCTTCCTACTGCTTTTATTTCTATACTGGGAGTTATTGGAGGTGGTCCATGAGTGGCTTGGTACTGGCTCGGTGGCAGATGTGTAATGAACCTGTCCATGGAGACTATGGAAATAAATAGGTCTTAATAGAGGTGACTTCACTTGGAAAATAACATCCTAGTTCTGATGCATGTCTTGTTGGACCACTGAGAGGCAGCCAAATCTTGTTGCCCCAAGTGAGTTGGTGCGCGGAGCATGGAGGGAAGACGGCTGTCTCTTTTCCTACCTATGGTAGCCGTCGGGTACCACCACCCTCCAAAATCCCATCCCTTCTTCCCATGCTGCTCCACAGCCCATCCTTCCCTCGTGACACTGCTGAAACTGTAGCAGTGTGTGCTCTCCCTTTCCTGCTAAGTTTTTATGACTGTTCCTTGAACCCCACTGACATTTGCCCCAACCATGTAAGTTTGGGGTACAGCTGGGATTCCAGGAAATGATTTGCCATCAGGTTTACTATATCTTTGGATCTGTAAGTGTTGGATTTTTGTATAACTCTGCCCAACCTACTGTGAAAATTTTCAAACACACAGCAAATATCAAAGAATACTACAATGAACAACGGGAGACCGTCCCCCTGATCTAGTAATTATTGACGTTTTGCCCCATTTGCTCTCTCTTTGCATATATATAATACATGTGTGTATACACACACGTATATGTTTCATGTTGTTTTGCTCGTCCATTTAAAAGTTAGCTGTAAACAATCATGAAACTTCACAATAAATATTTCATTCTCCCGAGGACATTCTCCTGTATATCCACAGTACCATTGTTAGACCTATTAAAATTAACTTCATTTTAACATTGTCTACCATCTAGTCGATGTCCAAATTTTTCCAATTGATCAAAATCTCATTTGTAGCTAGAGTTTTGTTTTTTTTCCCTTGAACCAAGATCTGATTAAAGGTCAACATGTTGGTTGTTGTGTCTATCTCTTTTAATCTAGAACAATCTCCCAGCCTTTTTGTTATGGTTTTGACTTTTTTTTTTTTTTAAGATTTTATATATTTATTTGACAGAGAGACAGCCAGCGAGAGAGGGAACACAAGCAGGGGGAGTGGGAGAGGAAGAAGCAGGCTCCCAGCGGAGGAGCCTGATGTGGGGCTAGATCCCATAACGCTGGGATCACGCCCTGAGCCGAAGGCAGACGCTTAACTACTGCGCCACCCAGGCGCCCCTATGGTTTTGACTTTTGAACGGTCTGATCCAGTTGTCTGATGGAAAGCCCCATGTTCTGGATTTGTCCTGGCCGTGGATTTGCTTTTGGTTAATCGGTGTTAACAACCTCACTTAATATATGAACCTTTACTTTTGCCAGTGATCCATTTCCTCAAGATATGGTACTATCTGGGTTTATTTATAAACTGTCTACACCTACAAAGAATTTAAGGCAGTTTACAATAGAATAGGAAGCTTGTTGAATAAAAGAGATAATGTTTTTTACCACGTGGGAGGATGGCTGATGGGACAGAGTGGGCAAATATGCCAGAAACCCACATTAACGTGGTTAGTGTAACTTAACATGCGATTTGATGGCGAGTTTCCTCGAGAAAACTCTAGGTTGCAAAAATAATTTGTCCTGTGGAGCCTTAGAGGACATAAAACAAAATAACGAGTAGCATCTTTAACAGTTTCATTAGTGATGCAGGAACATTCTTCATTGAGCTGCTTCCGTATACACAAGGTCATCACCAAGGACACAACATTAAAATGGAATGCAGTGAAGTTGGTTTGTTTTTTAATGAGTCCAGTCTAGGTAAGTTGATTTCCTGATAGAAGCAGAGAACTAGCACACCCTGAAGATGATAGATGAGAGACCACCTGGCCTTGACTCTTGTCCTCAATCCCGGCTGTTGATGCTGGCCTCGCCTAGCCAGGTCCTCAGGAGGAGGCAAGTCCCCACTGGACCCTGGGGGTAGAGACAGAGCTAGTGCAAGCCTGGCCACAGAGATGAAGCCGAGAGAACCTGAGGCATGGGCTCCTGAGACTGACAGCCCCCCTCCGCCCTCGTCCCCATCCCATTACCTCTGTACAAGGGCAGCCGCAGCGGAACTTGCAAGCTCTACCAAGATTTTCTGATAATTTTTTTTTCCTGTTTGCATAAGTGCTGAACCCAAGCTCAGAACAGCACAGCCATGCTGCTTTCCCCCGTCCTCTGGAAAACACTTAGAGAAGATAGAAGATTGAGGATGGATTTCCGTTCTCCATGAGGGAGGACCTGCCTGGCCCCCTTCGTGCCATCCTGCCTCCACCTCCAGCCAGGCCTCCAGGGGGGGTTAGCTGCAGAGTGTACCCCGGCAACCACCCAGTTTAGTATGCCCGTTCAGACTTTGGAAAGTGTCTGCCAGAAAACCAAAATACATTAACTTTCAATTAAATATTATGTAAGATGTCACCGAAATTCTGGGCAATAGAGAAAAGAATCCGCCATGATCTCACCACTCCTGAAAATCAACTAAGCCACTTGCTCTTACAGACTTTCCGTGAGCCCTTCTGTTCTCTGTCAGTGGACCTGTTTATTCCCTTCTGCAGTAAAACCTGTGATTATCCATGTATTTGTATTTAGATGTATACTATACTCACATATCTATATTTGTATTCCTTTCCAGTCTTTAAAATATTTTTTTATATTTATAATCATAATTTGTATACAGTACCTTTTCTCACTTAATTTTGTATCATGTGCTTTTTTCCCTTGCTGCATAGTCTTTAAGACAAAATCAGTTTTTAAGTAAATAAGTGATTTTCCATCCGATGGATGTACTGCAATTTAACAAACCACTGCCCTGCTTTTGGACAAAATCTGTTGTTTTACGATTCCTTTTCATCCTACATAAATCACACTCCCGTGGCTGTAATGGTAAGATCGGGGCTCGCTGCTACCCTTCCTGGCTTGTGAGGGTTCGGTTCTGCCATCGCTGGAGGAGAAGGCGATTGCGTTTCCTCGGGTCGTGGCTGGGGAAGACTCGGCCAGCTCATCTAAAGTTGTGTCATGTTATCCACATGCAAGTGTTGGGGGCAGGGATGACATGGGCTGTGGCATGAATGAGAACCCAGAGCCGGGCGGCACTGTGAGCACGGGGCACTGGGTTGGTGACGGCAGGCGTGTTGGAGGTTGTGAAGGAGACTGTGTCATGGTGGTGGGATAGTGCTGGGGTGACTCAGCCACCCCGGCCTCTCCCCAGTGCTTTCGCACCCAAAGCACACTGTGTAGTCATATGAGGGAGTGACCTGAAGGACCTCTGGGTATCGGCCACACTGGAAGATGGGGTACTGTGGGCTCGCCGGAAGCCGCGTGTTGTTATCCTCCTGTACTTGTCAAAGAGCTCTGAAGTTCTGATCTTGCCCCAGCCCCCGGGGGACCTGTCCTGTGCTTCTCTCATAACTCTTCAGGGTTGACCTTGTGTTTTTTCATATGGAGCCCCCGCACCTCCCCCAGGACTCTAGGATTCCTAAAAAGCAGGGAATATGTCTTTAAAAGGATTCATTTCCATTAGTGTAACTTCCATTAATGTAATAAAAAAATTTTCATTTCCATTAATAGACTTCTTTTCTTTAGAAGAATCGCTTTACCCCAGTAAACCGAACTATTGCTCTTTTTCCGTGTTTGGCTCTAGCCCTGGGCTGCAAGTGTATGTCAGGTCCTGCCAATTTATTACCATTGCACTGTCGCTGCCCAGGGTTGCGTCTGTTCTTTGTGTCTGACTTAGTCTGACCCTCAGTATTTTCCCCCATTAGTACAACATACAGCTAACCATCATTTTTAAAGGCTCTGTGGGGCGCCTGGGTGGCTCAGTCGGTGAAGCGTCTGACTTTGGGTCCGGTCATGATCTCAGGGCCCTGGGATCGAGCCCCGTGTCGGGCTCCCCGCTCAGCAGGGAGTCTGCTTGTCCTTCTCCCTCTGCCCCTCCCCCTACTCATGCTGTCTCTCTCTCTCTCTCTCTCAAATAAATAAAATCTTAGGAAAATAAAAAGTAAAGGTTCTGTGATAGCCCAGAGACAGGTGGAGCTCGCTTTTGCCTAACTCTTTCCCATGCTGAATACAAAGCTCAACCCACAATTACAAACTGAACCTCTCCAAACAGCCACAACACTGGGGGTCAAGTGGGTAGTGCCCCGTCTCTACAATCTGGAACTAAGAGGTGGACGGTCCTGGAACTCCCTCCCAACAGCGCGGCAGCAGGACAGGACCTTCCCCAGGCTGACTGTGCCCATCCCTCTCTGTCCAGCTGGACTCTGGCGCCCCCGGTTCCTCCTTCCCACACTTGCTGAGGGCAGGTACGGCCAGATGCGTGGTCCCGCCTGAGCTAAGCCCTGCTCGATTTCCGACCAGCCCCCCCGAATGTCTTTTCTGTGCAGTTGGTTGCTATGCTCTGGAATTTCAGACCATGCTGAATTTCCTTGTTTTATGGCCTGGAATTTCAGGAGCAGCACCACAGATGTTAAACGTGTGAGTCTCTTGGTGCTAGTAAAATAAACCTTAATCAAACAGGGGTGTCGTGACTCGCAGAGTTAGATAGCCCTTCATACATTATGTCAATCACCAATACAGATGTTGCCCGTTGAGTCATTTGGTAGCATAGTAACTTTATACGGTCAGAGAGCCAGCTGTGAATATTTAAGGGGGAGAAAAGTCCTTTTTTAATTTCTCTGCAAATATATTTCCGATCATAACTTAAATATTTTCTTTAGTCAAAATACTGACTTCTCTCTCTCACCATATTCTCCAGAGGAGCCCATACTATCCTCCTGTTTCTCAGCTCCACCAAACAAGCTTTTGTAGCCGAGATCTTGCAAGACTAGGTTAGAGCCTTGCTCTAGGAATATGTCTGGAGCACATTTTTGAAGGCTCCCCACAGGTGTAAGTCCCCCCCTCCCTTTGTTGCAAATAGTGTTTCCTGAGGGCTCAGAAAATCCCCAGTGCTAGGATGGGGACACTGAGGTTGGCTTCTGTCAAGGTCACGTGGTGGCTCCCGGGCAGGAGCCACTTGATTCCTGACCCAGTTGCTAGTGTGTGTCTCTCAAGCGTCGCACCAGAGCGCCCTCCTTGCAGAGAAAATGGCTTTTGCGGTTGGGCGAGTGAATTTTTTTGAAAAAAAAAAAAGCAAAAAAGCATTTTAATGTAGTTTTCATAGCTGCCTGGAAAACCCAAAAGCACCAATGACTTCTCCATGAATTATTTCACATACTTCTTCCTGTCCCTATAAACAAAAGACCATGAGAAACCCACATTTCCTCCTTTGTAAAATAAGGGAATTGGACCTGGTGAACTTTAGATTTTGTGGACCAGGAATTCCGTTTCTCCAGAATCCATTTGACTTTGAAACCCCAAACCTAGACGTAGTCAGACATAATGCAATATTCTTCAGTGCCATGGGTTATAATGAAAAGTAAACAGATTATTGGTTACATTTAAAAAATATATATCCTAATTACATAGGTAATACAGAATATATTCTCCTTAATTAAAAATAAGTCAACATTACAGGAAAAAAACTGAAAACCACCCTGTCCCTCACCCCCAATTAACACCCTCCTGCCCCTTCTAGAGACTATTATTGGTTCGGGAAATATATATAGTAGAGACCTTTAAAAATGCATTTATATATCTCTCTCTATATATATATAGGGATATATATATATCTCTCTAAAATATATATTTATGCACACATCAATATATATTGTTTTTAGTGGTTTTTTAAAAAAATGTTATTTGTTTCACATCTTGCTTTCTTGGTCAACAGCCTGTCTTGGAGATCTTCCTGTTCGTTTATAGAGATGTACCCCTTGTTTCTTTATTGGGGCTGTTGGAAGATTTGGTCCTGGCCTCCCTCCTCTGGGCCTCGTCGTTGCCTCCACCTTGCCTCCACCAGGTGCATCGAAAACATAACGTCCTCCCACTGTTTGAAATATCGCCCCTTTTCTAGCTGCTCATTCTGCACAGTCCTGTCAGCCAGCCTCCACGCCCGAGAGCTCTCTCTGCCCCTCCGCCTCCGTGGGAACTCACCCTTCCCTGCACTGTCTCTGTGATCTACACACGTATCGTGTTATTACTTGCATTTCACTTAGGTCTTCTTTTTTTAGGTCTTATTTATTTATTAAAGATTTTATTTATTTATTTATTTATTTGAGAGAGAGAGAGAGAGCACAAGCAGAGGGGAGGGGAGGAGGGAGAGGGAGAAGCAGGCTTCCCACTGAGCAGAGCCCAACTTGGGGCTCGATCCCAGGACCCTGGGACCATGACCTGAGCTGAAGGCAGCCACTTAACCGACTGAGCCACCCAGGTGCCCCACGATTTTATTTATTTATTTGAGAAAGAGAGAGAGAGAGTGTGCGAGCTGCGGGAGGGATAGAAAGAATCTCAAGCAAGCCCTGTGCCGAGCGTGGAGGCTGACGGAGGGCTCATCTCAGGACCCCAAGATCACGACCCAAGCCAAAACCAAGAGTCGGGCACTCAACCGGTTGAGCCACCCAGGTGCCCCTCACTTATGTCTTTATTATCACATAGCCTTCCCTTAATTATAAACATAATCAACCTAACCTGGTAAGTATTTTTCCTCTGGCTGTCTCTTCTACCAGACTCTCTCTGTGAAGATGGGGTCCGTGTCTGTGTGTATCGATCTACCCAGCACCCATGCGCAAGGTCTGGCGCATAACAGGTGCTCAGGCCAGCATGGTTGGCCGGCTTGAGGTGGGGCAAGGGAGCTTGTCAGAAGAAACTACTGCACAAAGTTGAGGGCAGACAGAGGGCCGCGTTGCTGCCGAGCGGCCTGTAATCCGGGCCCCTGCGCAGGGGAATTGCCCCAGAGCTCCCCCCAGCACAGTGTTCCATTAGGGAGCCTCGAGGCGGCTTTTTGTTTGCAGAGCACAGTCTCTGAATGAAATGGAGTCTGCAAACCAGCTTCCCACAGTGCTTCTGTTCCTGTTAAAAATAAACCTAACTCTATGATGGTTTGTTTTCTTTTTTTTTTAAAGGAAGAAAATACTCCACATCCCTCCCAAACCTGCATTTGAGCTACAGCCTGAGGCGAAGACTTAATCTTTAACTGAAAGGGAGGGTGAAGCATAAACCAATCATGGAAATGCTTACCTTTTTAATAGTCCTATTAAAATCCACCTCTCTGTAGGGTGGCCACGCAGGATCCTTGGGAGAGGGGCAGAGCTCGCAGGCATGCACACGTGACATTAACATGACACTCGGACGATAAGTTAGGAGTATAAAGCATTTCCTTAGTACACTTATTTCATTTGTCGGGTAATGCTAACTTTTTATTTTTTTTTTATTTTTTTTTTTTAAAGATTTTATTTATTTATTCGACAGAGATAGAGACAGCCAGCGAGAGAGGGAACACAGGCAGAGGGAGTGGGAGAGGAAGAAGCAGACTCCCAGTGAAGGAGCCTGATGCGGGGCTCGATCCCATAACGCCGGGATCACGCCCTGGGCCGAAGGCAGACGCTTAACCGCTGTGCCACCCAGGCGCCCCTAACTTTTTAGACTAACACATACAAATAAGGGATAAAGGAAAGCACTATAGAAAAATTTCCATAGCGGTTCGTTCCTCTGAACCCCAAACAAGTTAGCAAGGCAGACTGTGATCAAAAGGGCACGTCAACGGGATAAGGGTTGGATTTGTCACCTGCAGGGGAGGTGGGCATGAGATAAAGAAATAAAACATGCTGTGCGTTCTCTCTGTGTTAGAACCGCCAGTAAATATAAGTACAGCTCAGGGAAAGGTTTTTGGTGGTGGTTTTGTTTTGCTTTGTTTTTTGGTTGAAGCAAACCCTTTGTATGAAAAGATACATCCTTTCAAACATGATTAATATGTCTTGCTTGTAGCTTTCTGCTCAAATTATTTGTAATTCTAGTGAGGAGGAAGCATTTCTTTCTAGCCAAAACAGCCGTCTGGATGAATACAAATGAGTTTATAAAAGGCTTGAGTTCCTAACGGGGTAAACTCGCGGGCAGGTGACCTTCTTTGTTTAAGTTCTGTTGCTGAACGCTGTCAGGCACAGCCCGGCTTGCATTCTCCTTGGGCTTGGTGGATGGAGGGCCATGGCAAGGTAGCAGCTCGCTCTGTAACAGATTCTGCCTGTGGTAGGGATGGGGGAGAGGAGGAAGGAGGAAGCCATTTCCAGAAACTTCTGCAGCTTCCAGAACCTTCTGCTACCTCCAACATGCAGATTATTTCATTGAGCAAAATCAGTTTGCCAACAGCCAGCCTGGAGCCCGGTGAATCACCCATCTTCAGGGCAGGGAGAGATGCCCCTTATATGGATGGGATGGTTCAAGGGACCCACATTCCTTGGTATTGACTCAGGGGGAAAGGACCCCATCCCAGCTCCTTAGCTCTGCCCTCCTGTGAGAATCAGTCAGGAAGAGACCTGCAGCCCACCAGAGAGAGCAGAAACTGGGAAGTAGCTGAGTTTTTGGAATGTTCCAGAAAGAAGAGTGGCTTAGCACTTGGCTTCCTCGGTGCACAGAAGTTAAAAGCTTGAAATCAGATATGTGGGTTCAAATCCCAACCAGACTGTGGGACCTGGGCAGGCTAGTGTTCCTCTCCAGTCCCATCTGTCCTCCCTGGAAATGGATGGTGATAACAGCACCTGTCCCAAAGGACAGCAGGCTCAATGAAATGATTTAAGTGGACATACCCTTACCACACTGCCTAGCACATGTTAAGGATTGAAGAAACCTTAGCTTTAATTGTACACACTTCATTAATAATATTATCATTACTACTTACTCATCTTTAACAATAATTAAGGGAGTGTTAGTTTAAAAAATTAACTTCAGGACTACCCTGCCCTAGGCGTGTGGGGTGGGTCGTGTGGGGTGGGTGTCTTTATGATGATCACCTGTGACCAACGAAGAATAACCAGACCCTAAAAAGGAAGTAAGCCATGGAAGGTGTTATCAATGGAGGTGTTAAAAGGATTTAAGTTCCCTGGTCAGCTTTCTGTAAAAGACCAACTCTAAAGACCCTCCTTGTCAATGCTGTCGGACCCCTTTCGTTCTTGAGAGCTTTTTCTGTATCTTTACTTAATAAACTTCTATCGCTTTACTCACAAAATAAATAAATAAATAAAAATAAAAAATTAACTTCAAGGGTGAGATCAAACAGAGAAGTTGAAAACCAAGATGACGACATTGTGTCAAACATTGAGGAGTGATAACTAATATTCTAAAAGTAAAAATTCTAACACGGCTTTGAACAAGAATTCAGTGAGTTTGAATCAGTCCGGATGATCCAACTGGACTTTTTTCCATTAATTTTTGTCTCCCCAGCTCTGCATCATACTGCTGTTTAGAAAAAGGACATCCTGGTGATGGACCAAAACCAGGGTGTCTGAGGACCCCTTCTCAAACCTGAGCTTAAATATCTCAAGCAGCAGAAACAAGCTTTTCTTTCCCTCTAAGTAATAGAAAATAAGCAATAAGGGAAAAAAATTAGGAAATTAAACTTAGCTGTGGTGGTGAATACCTTAACATTGACGGTTCCTTTCCTGCCAAACACGGTGAACTGTTGTTTCTCCTATTTTCTCCCTAGAGAGTTAAGAAATTATTGCATGATAAGTCATTTATCTTTAGTGCAGGTACAACAAGGCTATAACCACATATTACCCAAAATGGGGAATTCACATCACATTATTTTCCATTGGTGAGTAATGGACGGGAAATGGGAAATGTCACTACAAGGCTGGCTGGCCATCTGGCCAGAGCCACTCTATGAATACAGCGGCTGATCTACGTGGAAATATTAAAGCAACAAAGTCTGAATCTGTTTTGCTTCTCTAGGGAACCTCGGTTCATGCATGGAAGGAAGGCAATAAAGTCCAATTATTCTAGACGGGGCTACACAAGGCATATGAAAATTATCTCATGTAGGGTAACTCTAAAGCTAAGTATTTTTTAAAATAGCCATCAGTCACTCCGAGTAACAAAATCAAACAAACTGATCAATCTCTGAGGAACTACCCATTAATCAAAAGATGGTGGTGAGATGTTGGCAATTTTTCACTATTCCACGTGTAATATTTTAAATCTGACATGCTGACAGGGTGGTCCAAAAATATGAAATTATCACGTCCAAAAGGAAGGACAGTTAAGCGTCATGGTGTTGGTCCATTTGTGTCACGGAGCCCCAGGTTTTCCCCTTTAAAGTGTTGCTTTCTTCTTATTTGGGGTGCATAGTTCCCGTAGTTGACAATGGCAGGAGTAAGAGGCTCTTACTGGGAGCATGACCAAAACTTTGGGGAAACCCAGGGCTTCTCCAGTGGTCCTCAGAGCAGAGGTTTTGCCCAGCAAAGTCCCACGCCTCAGGAGTAGGCATATTGGCCCCACCAGACAGAGAAGCGGCCTATCTGTGCCGAGATTCTCACACAGGACAAGATGGCAGCCTTCAGTAGCGAGATAGACGGTACCACTCAGCAGGTGACTGGAGTAAAACTTGTCTCAGGTATTGTTGCCCGGGCCGATCTTACGCGTGTGAGGAGCCGGTAGTTACATGACAGGATGTTAGTTTATTTGAATGAATATCCAAAAGAAAAAAAAAAAAAAAAAGCCCATCTGTTTTTTATTTTCTCCACCTCAGTGAAAACACAAACATCCCAACAGGCCCTACTGGACCTTCTGTTGTCTGAGTCTTTGGTCGAGTCAGTTCATTCCTCTGGGTGCAGCTTAACCATCTGTAAAATGAAAATGTCAAACACTAGGTCGAGGGTTGACAAACTATGACCTAGGGGCCAGACCTGGCCCTCTGCCTGTTTTTATAAATAAAGTTTTATTGCAACATAGCCATGCCATTCGCTTCCTCTTTGTCATGGCTGCTTTCACACTGTAACCGCAGAGCTGAGCAGTTGCAACAGAGATTATATGGCCAGCAATGCCTAAAATATTTACTGTCTGGCCCGTTATGGTAAACGTTTGCTGACCCCTGGACTAGGTTATCCTCCTGTAAGTTCCTGCCAACTCTAAAATCTATGATTCTGGGAAAAGGGAAAGAATATAAGGCTTCTGGGTGGGAGGACAGACCTGATGGAGAAAAGGTCAGAAAGGGGAGACTGGATTGGCCAAAAATAAAGATATCTTTTCCCTTTCTGGTGTGCTTCCCTCTGGCCCAGGGGCCATGCTTTGGGAGCCCACAGTGGAAATGTAGTGGGCCAGGCAAGGGGCCCCAGCTCATGTTTTAAAGATGCAATAACCCTTTAGCAGCAGACAGCTCCCAGGAAAGAAATCGGTGGTACCCGTGGCTCCTCGGCACCGTTCAGAACGCCTTCCGCATGCGAGACAGCTGTGTGGCTGGTGGGTCGGATCTGGTGGCTGGTGCTTCACCAGGTAGCGCCGGATGCTGCCCAGAGGACATCTTACTGCGGGCGTCCCACCCATGGCTGCCCTTCCCAGCCGGTGCTCCCCTGGTCAGAAAGTCACCACTTGAAGCTTCTGCCCAGTTTCCAAAGCCCCCCTCAGCCCAGCCTCCCTGATCCCTCTAGCCCTTTGTGGGTTCCTCTCTTGTCACCGGCATTCCCTGTCTTGGCCTGTGGGCTTCTCACTGTCCTCTCACCCCACCCCAACCCCTCCCTGGTCACTGTGCTGTTCCACAGCACCAGAACCTTCTCTTTCTCCCTGCTGTGAGCTTCGACGCCTTCCCCTCTCAGGACACAGCGCACAGTTCACCTCCTCCCGCATGTTCCAGCCCGCCGACATCTCGTTCCGTGCTCCTCGGTTCTGGCTCCATGCGTTACCACACGTTCTTGACCACAGGATTGGGCCTTGACTAGGGGTTGTTGAGTGGTCTGGCTTCTCCATGGGACGTAATTGGCCTGTTTCACAGAGCACCTGCGTGCGGGTGGAGGGTCTGCTCAGCTGTGTAGAGGTCCTCAGAGCAGCTGCTGTGGGAAGCAGGAGAGGAGAGGCTCTCAGGGGCCCAGAACTCCAGAGGTGAGAGTCAAGGTGCCCGGCAGTGGAGGGAAGGCCAAGTAGAAAGCCCCTTGCATCTGCACATCGCGTCCCGGGCTGCCCCCAGAATGACCTGAGGAGAGGTGTGCGTCTCTGCACCCTCACTCGCCCTGGTCCCAGTCCCAGCCCCACTGTATATCATGGCCTGGTGCTCAGGGCCTAGGGCAGGCCATCTCCACATGGGTCCCGTTTCTCCTCCTAACCAGTGCCTGCTGGTCCTGCCGGAAAGTGAGCTGTAGCTGTGTCTGAGTGTCACATTCGAACACCAAAGGGCTGCACTTGCCCTAGCGGGCCCAGGTCCAACAGCATGTGGGTATATAATCCTGGCTATCACATGGCACCCGTACTGACCATTCTCCTGGTTTCTCGGCCTCCACCAGGGTCATGTGAAGCTTCATTTGCAGGGAGGGGGGCCTCATTTCTCGGTGTAACTGACTCCCCGTTTCCCTCGTGCCGCTTAAGATTCGGGGCAGGTGAACATGGCCAGCAGCTCTCCCTGCTGCCAGAGCAGGCTGGATCCATAAGAGGGCTCCTTGTGCTCGTAGAGTGCAGTCGGCACTGGTGCTGAGGTCACATGTCACCCCATTCTGTCCACTGTCTGTCATATAGGATGGTGCCTAACCCTCTTTCCACTTACAGTGGGAAACGTCCTAAATCATTTTACAATGGAGTTTAAGTCCTGAGTGCAACTCCTTGTTTGCAAAAGTTTAGGTGAACACAGATCGTCTGAACGATTTAGCTTAAGAATGTCCTATTTGTCACACACACACCCTATTTACTTGTATCCCAGTGAAATTTCAAGAGAAGGAACAGCACCTTCTAAAACCTGGGACAACCGCAGCACGATATGCAGGCACGATATGCAGGAAACCAACCTATTATTTGAAGCCGTCTATTTGCTCAGCACGAAGGCAATCAGAAAGACAAAGGGTCACAGAGCCTGGAGCCCTCTGCCTGGGGGACTCCCGGGGGCATTCAGGCTCATTCCCTGCTCTTTGTAGCTGGGAGGGTGGAAGCTCGGTGTAAGGAAAGTGTCCATTCAGGACAGTGAGTGTTGCTGGACAGAACGGGGTGGGGTCGGGGATGGTCCATGCCGACCGCCCTGGTTGGTCTCAGGCTGTGTCTCTGCAATGATATGGATGTCCGCCTCCCTCTGTGCCTACCATCTCAACTTCCCTTCCCAAATCCCTTCTGCTCCCAGGAAAGACCATGCCTGAACACTAGGGATCTGTGGCTGGCCGGTGGCAGGCCAGTGGAGGCACGGTTTTCACTGCTCATGACCTCGTCACTGAGACAGACGGACTTTCTGTGTGGGGGTACCCAGCAGAGGACTGAGACAGGATGGAAGAAGTCATCTCGGGTAAAAGCTACACTCCTCTCGAACTTACCTAGAGCACAAAAGGTCACAGTTAGGGAAAGAGAGAAATGTCAATACTTCCCTTCCAGTTTAAACTTGTGGTTTGTAATTTATGAGTTCAACTCCGGGGACAGAAGCATCTTCTTGTGCTGCTCTCAGGTTCCCCTCCCCCGCGCATCTGCATCCTGTTCCCTGAAAAGCACCATATATCACAGCGTCCTCCAGATGCTGTTGCACGGGGTTTGTGAGAAAGGAGTGAGCCTGGAGGCAGCCAGAACGGGCAGCCGGTACTTCCGTCTCCAAAGGCGCTGGGGTGGGGGCCAGGGGAGTTCTGGGCTCTGTTCCTCAGGCCTTTGCAGGGCTTGGGGCAGGAATGTTTGCAACCCCCCCACCCATCCTGGGGAGCTCTCAGTGCCTCCCCAAGTTAACAAGTGGAGACAAGGAAGGACATGTGTGCCAAGTCAGGACGCACGATTTGGGTTTGAGTCTCTCCCTTGTGGTTCTGATGCTTTATTTCAAAAGCAGGCTCTGAGCCCACCAGGGTAATTATATATATTCTCACATAAAGTGGGGTCTGGAATGGGGGAAAGAAAGGCCAGACTGGCCGAGTGTGGGGTGTGGCTGCCTCGATAATATTGGACATGAAAAGAAGATGGATTTTATAATAAGTGTAGGTGCCAGCGAGGCTGCCACTTTCTCAGTTTGGGGATCAGCTTAGTCCACAGTGAGGAGTGCAAAGATTCTGCTTGGAGGCCCAGGCCTTTATTTTTAAAGTTACAACAGGAATAAACTTCCTATATTGATTTGATAAGGACTTTTTTTTAGCTGACATTTTGCTGTTGATAGAAATTCTGAAGCCTAAGGGCATGATAATGGCCACTGGCCTTTGTGTATAAAACACTGAATATTGGGGCACCTGGGTGGCTCAGTCGGTTAAACATCTGCCTTTGGCTCAGGTCATGATCCTGGGGTCCTGGGATCGAGCCCCATGTCAGGATCCCTGCTTGGTGGGAGTCTGTTTATGCCTTTCCCTCTGCCCCCTCCCCGCCCCCCCTCGTGCTCTCTTGTTCTCTCTCTCTCTCTCAAATAAATAAAATCTAAAAAAAAAAAACCCCAAAAAACAAAAACAAAAAACAAAATACTAAATATTCTCCAATGCGATTTTTCTTTGGGAAATCATGACAATGCTGCCATTTCCATCGAGAAGTAAGGGGCAGGGATGGGGAAGATAAACACATTCCCAAATCCTTACCCCGCTGCTCCCCACCTGTGGCCTCGGGCCCCTGGCCCAGCAGCGTCTCTGCCGCAGGGGCACTTCGCCCTCCCGCCTGCATTCCAGCCCCCACCCCAGCAGTGACCACCAGCTTTGCACCTCCCTCCCTTGGTCCCAAGACATCTGCCCACACAGATGCCCCTCTGATGCATGGAATATTATTTCCTCGGCCAAAAAAATTCCAAGCCATCTACAGGACTCAATTTCAGGATTTTCTTGGAATGTTGTGAAAATCTGTGTCTTTGCCATGGGAACATTCAGAAGTCGAGGTTTGCGTGGCTCTAGTTACAAGATGGTATGTCTGAGGCTGTATTTCTGTATTAAATACATATTCGGTGGGCCCCTCCCTTAACTCTCCTCCCCTGTGTATCAGGAAGCCGGGAGAGGAGGAAACCACCTTTAGAAAATGTGTCCACCCATTCCCTACCTTTGTTCTGCTTCTTCCCCTCCGTGCCCCTGCTCCGGAACCAGCAGGGGCCATGTGCTTCCAGTTTTCTCCCAAGCAAGCCAGTGGCAGCTCAGTGGTGGCCAGCAGCCTGTTGGAGGGCCTGCTGGTGGAAGACGAGGCCGATCTTTACGGACCAGCTCCACTCCAGACATTTTGTGGTCATAGCCAAGTTTTTAAATCTTTGATTCTCAGTGCCTATTTAAAAAAGTGGATTTTAGGGGCGCCTGGGTGGCTCAGTTGTTAAGCATCTGCCTTCGGCTCAGGTCGTGATCTCAGGGTCCTGGGATCGAGCCCCACGTCGGGCTTCCTGTTCAGCGGGAAGCCAGCTTCTCCCTCTCCCACTCCCCCTGCTTGTGTTCCCTCTCTCACTCGCTCTCTGTCAAATAAAGAAATAAAATGTTAAAAAAAAAAAAAAAGGTGGAGTTTTTCCCCCTTCCTTTCTGAAATGACAGCTTTTCCAGCAAGTCTGGACATCCCCAAGCCACTGCCGCTCTGGGCTGCCTGCTCTGTGTGGCTTGGGCATTGCAGTGCCCGGCCTTCCACTGGATCCCATGAGAGTTCCTCTGCAGAACAGTGAGGCTGCTCCGTGGGGAGAGGTACAAGGAGGGCATACTAGCTACTAGCTCCCTCCTACCAGACATCTAATAAAAGTGCGCTCCTTCTCCATTCTCTGCCCAGGCCTCTCGGACGGCACCCGCGTGCACGCAAATGTCTGGAAGGTGGGGCTTCACAGGCCTCAGAAAGAGATGCCCTATGTGGGATCTTTGTGGCTTCTGGTGGGTCGTTGAGAAGTACGAAGCCTGCATCTGTGGTGGGTGGGATTGTGTCCCCCCAAAGAGATGCTCAAATCTTAAACCCTGATAGCTGTGAGTGTTGCTTTGTTTGGAAGTAGGGTTTTGCGGATGTAATGGAGTTGAATTGAGATTAATACTGTGTAGGGTGGGCCCTAATCCGTTGACTGGCATCCTTATAAGGAGAGGGAGATTTGGACACACAGACCCACAGAGGGAAGATGTCCATGTGAAGACAGACTCAGAGACTGGAGTATTGAGTCTGCAAGCCAACGAGTGCCAAGGATTACAGATGGGCACCAGAAGCCCCAGAAAAGGCAAGAACGGGGCCTCTCCTAGAACCTTTAGAAGGAGCGTGACTCTCCCAACACCTTGATGTCAGACTTGAGCCTCCAGCACTGGGAGACAGTGTGTTTCTATTGTTGTAGCCACTTAGTTTGTGGTGATTGTCATAGCAGCTCCGGGACTCTGAAACTCTCTCTCTGATGTCTGTGACTCTTGCGTTGAATCCCATGTCTTCCCATGACTCTGTACTCTATGAACTCTCTCTCTCGGGAAAGCTCCGAACCGAGTAGTAGGAGGCAATGGAGAAACCAGTCTGGCCAATGGCATCAACATCAACAGGTTTCCTTCCCTGGTAGCAGGAAAGGCTGACCAGATAAAAGGTTTTTGATGCAGTAAAGAATGAGAAGAAGAGATGGGGACAGTTGTAATAGATTTCCACATTTTACTTTCTGAAGAGTTGCAGTTTCAATCCAATGGCCATCTGCAGGTAAAATTCCTTTTTGTTCAGGGAGGTCAGTTTTTGTTCTATTAAGGCCTTCAAGTGATTGGGTGAGGCCCACCCATTTTATGGAGTGTAATCTGCTTTACTCAAAGTTCAAAGAATAATGTTTGACCAGATATCCAGTCACTGTGGCCAATCAAGTGAACACTTAATATTAACCATCACAGTGACTATCTGGACCACTGTTCATCAGTGGACATGCCATTGATGTTTAGGGCAGAACAGTCCTGTGCAGATCTTTCCCATACATTGTCAGGCGTTTAAGATCCTGAGTCCCTGTCCACATAACACCCATGGTATCCCCATTATTATAACAATAGGAGTTGTGTCCACACACTTCTGGATGTCTCACTGGGGGCTGGTTCTGCCTAACCAGGAGAGCCACTGATCCAGATTTCCTGACTCTGTAGTAACGTTCTCCCCTCTCCACACTCCCCATGCTGGCAACATCAAGATTATTGGTGGGCTTCTCAGGTATTGATATTCAGACTTCACCTGATATAGCCATTGTCTAATCCAGGAGTTGGCAAACTCCTTCTGTAAAGGACCAGGTAGTAAATATTTTAGCCTTTGGGACTCCATGGTCTCTGTCACAACTACTCAATTCTGCAGTGGTAGGACAAAACCAGCGAGGATAATACAAAATTAATGCATGTGACTGTGTCCTAATAAAACTTTACTTATGGACACAAATATTTGAATTCCATATAATTTTTCATGTGTCATGAAACAGTACCCTTCTTTTGATTTTTTTCCAACCATTTAAAATGTAAAAACCTTTTCTGTCTTGCAAGAAGCGCAAACTGAACTCTTACTTTTCATCCCCCATGAACTTATTGCATGTTCAGCTAATAATTGAACAAGGGCTTGGATAAATGTTTATCAAATTGAACCAAGTGGTATTTGAGCAAATACAGTGCTTTTCAAACTTCTCTCAGCAGAAACTTTTTGGAATTCAAATCAGATAGAAACTCTGACGTTTAAAGCAAACATAGTATTTTATTAGCAAAATTTTATGAGTTCAAATGGATAACATTTGTATGTTTTGATGAATATGAAAATCAAGGGAAAGTTCCAGTTGGCTGTGTCAAGATGCTCTTTGATGAAACTGTCCAATGCTTGAAAGAGGAGACAGAGGGAAGTTTCTGTTCCAAAGCAGAGCACTGACAATATCTAATGGTAATTTGTATTCTTATTTGTAAATATGAAAGTCATATATGATGCCCCAGAAACTTAAATAAATATATCATGATTGGGCACCTCAGAGGTATTTTTATACAACTGGCTCTGTGGCTGTGACAAGAGCAGGTCACAGCTATGCTTCCACAATTTTATCTGAGTGAAGAAGAGTAAGTCTGAGTTTTTAAAAGATTAGTGCTGGAGATACAAACTTCCTAACCACTAGCATATTTGTAATGAATGTGAGCTCGCTCAGAGAAATGCTGGGAGCAGCTTGATTCCTGAGAGGGCCCAGAGAGAAAGCAAGAAAGAAGCCCATTTTAACACACAGATGGTCTCCAATGTATAAACAGTTAGGATATTTTTGAGTTATCTGAATGCTTCTGATGTTTTTTATATCAGTTTTCAATTATTAGAATTCTTTTAATTTTTAAAATTACAGTAAAATATATGTAACATAAAATTTATCATCTTAACCATTTTTAAGTGTAGAATTCAGTGACATTGAGTATATTCATACCGTTGTGCAACCATCGCCACCATCCATTTCTGGACTTTTCCGTTATATCAAACAGAAACTGTCCCCATTAAACACTAACTCCCTATTCCGGCCTCCCCAGCCCCTGGCAGCCACTGTTTCACTTTCTGTCTCACTTTCTTTAGTTGCCTTATATATCATGGGATCATGCAGTTTGTCCTTTTGCGTCCGGCTTAGTTCACATAACAAAATGTTTTTGAGCTTCTTCCGTGTTATGGCATGTATCAGAACTTCACTCCTTTTAAAGACTGAATAATATTCTATGGTATGTGTAGCCACATTTTGTTTGGCCATTCATTCATCAATGGACATTTGAGTTGTTTCCACCTTTTGACTATTGTGGATACTGCTGCTGCAAACATGGGAATATGAATATCTGTCTGAATCCCTGCTTTCAATTTTGGGGATATACATCTAGGAGTGGAATTGCTAGATCATATGATAGTAATTCTATGTTTAATTTTTTGAGGAATCGTCATACCATTTTCCAAAGAGGTTGCACCATTTTATATCCCCCCAGCAACGCCCAAGGGTTCCACTTTCTCTGCATCCTTGCCAACACTTCTATTTTTCTTTTATATAAATTATATATATACTTATATATATGATAGCCATCCTACTGGGTGCGGAGTGGGAAAATGTTTTAATGAGATTGGAGTTGAGCATTTGGGACCCCTGGGGCCCCGTCACGTCACTTTAGAGTTCCACAGAGCAGTTTGAAAGCAGGAGGCTGGGTTTTTTACAGCCCCCCCCCCCCCCCATCTCAGAGTTTGTGATTTAACAGTAAGCCTTCCTTGACTTGACTCCAAGTAGTAAGCAGGGTGATTGATTTCAAGCTGGAGGTGAGACTGGGAAAAGAAACAGATACCTCCGTGCAAGGTCTTGGGTTCAGAGCCCACGTCAAAACCAGCTACCCCTGTGGTGGGTGTTTAGGACCACGTTTAGGACCAGAAATCATCCCTCTCTTTTTCTCTTTCTCTGTCTCTCTCCCTCTCTCTCTCAATCAACCATAAGTAAGACTTCATTTCCCTGCCCTCCTCTCAGGGGCCCAGCTCCAACACACTACAAGGAATTATCCCAGTAAAACCTTTTAAGTCGATAGCAGTTTGGGGGCTGGTAGACCCCTCTACAAACCAGTCAAAACCATCATCACTTCTAGGGAAATTTGTGGGGGATCCTGGGAACACCTGCAGCTGGCAGGCTCCCAGCCTTTCCCACGTCTTCCCCAGTGTCCATTTCTGTGAGCCCCCAGACTGCTCGACCCCACTGCTGCCCGGCCTGGGTTCTGCAAGGCTACTGTCCCGCTCAGGGCAGCCACCGGCCCAACCCCGCACTCACTCCCGCTCTTGGGAATCTGCTGGTGTCCTCCTTGCCCACTCCCCCAGAAGCACTGGGGGGCTTTCTGCTCCAAGAAAAGGAAACATTCCCTCCGAATGTTTGGTGTGATGGCTCTTTTGGCCTCCCAAGTGCAGCTCCTGCCTCTGTTGGGAAGTTGTATCAAATTGTATCAAATTGTATCAATTTGTATCGATTTGTATCGAAGGGGCGGACTGCAGAGCTACTTGTCTTATATCCTCCTACCTCACACCTGCAGCCCTGCTCACCCACTGACATGCCAGGGGAATGGGTCCCTCTATCTCAGGATAAGTCTCCAGTCTTCTCCCAGCCAAAGGGTTCATGACCCCTTCTCCGTTTGGGAATATGTTCTAGTACCCAGGAGGCATGGTGCTGAGGACCCAAAGGTCCCCTCAGGTGTGCCCAAGGGGCTTGAGGCTCAGACAGGACTCCTGTTGACTGATATGTCCATCAGGTTGCATTGGGTGGCAAGTAACAGATAATCCCACCTCAACAAAAAGAAAAATGTGTCCTCTCACTGGAGCAGAAGTCCTGAGGCAGGGCAGCTCTGTGTCAGTTGATTCAGTGACTCAATCATGTTTTCAAGGACTCAGGTTTCTCTGTCTTTCTGCCAGCATCCTCAGTGTTTGGCTTGGTCCCTGGGGTAGCTCCCTAAGGCACAAGATGGCTGCCATCTGCCAATACTCACATCCAGACACTGCACTATCCAGTAGAAGGAAGAAGTGCTGTATTTTTTTTTTTTCTTCTCTCTTCAAGAGCAGAAAAGCTTAACCAGCAACCCCCTGGGCATCCTTTTAAATCTCACTGGCACTGATTATATCATATGATCAAGCTCAAGGAATCACTGCAGAGGGATGGAACCCCCATTATTTTGGTTTTTTCAGGTATCTCCAGAGACGTATGGCCCATTCCTGAGCAAAGCTGGGCTCTGAAGACAAGGAGAAGGGGCGGAGGGACAGCTGCAGAGTTTGTGAGACCACCACACTACCCTTTCAGGTCATCCCTTGGTGCTTATCATGTACTTGCTTTGTTACATTTTTCACTCTTTTCCTTTTTTACATAAGAAATACATAAATATTTTCTTGCTCTAAATAATTTACTCAATACAGAAGTAATGCGGAGTAGAAATATGAAAGGCGTCTTTCACTGCCCTCCCCCAATCTCACTTCCCTCCCCAGAAGGAACTTCTGTCTCTATTTTGGGGTGTCCTCTTCCTATCCCCTTTATGCATTTGCATATAACCCTATGTTCATACACACATAGGTGCTTTACTTTCATTTTTACATAACTGGTATCTTGTTCTGCTACTGGTCTTTTCCCACTTAACTCTCAGTACTTCTAGATCCACTTCATTCATTGTAATGACTGAATATTATCCCAAAGGGTGGGTATTGCCCTGTATTTTAAGTAGCTTTTCAATCTTGCGCCTTCTCTCCCTAGCTGGAGCGTGAACATCCTGAAGGCATATTTTTCTTTCTCCATCCAAGTACTTAATATAACATTTTCCTACAAAGTGAAAGTCAATTAATGGCTCTTGATGGAAGGATTCTCTCTCCCTTGCCACATAAGAGTTGTCTTAGCCCTTCCGGTGGCCTGACGAGGAGCCCTTCTCTGAGCCAGTAAAGCTACCCAGCACCATAGTTTATCAGTTTGTCATTCTTTTGTCTATCAACAAGGGTGCCAAATCAATCTATGAGCAAGGGAGAGTTGATAAATTTCCACTGTTCCTTTGGCAGCATTTTCTGGGTACAGGATGGCACAACATCTCAGTCTCTCTGAGCAGGTTGTCAATTCAGAGCACTTGGGCTACTTGCAAAGTTATACATTATCTCATTGTTCGGCTCTCGTAGGAACATCAGGGCAGAGTTATTAACAGCCCACACTTCCTGGTGAACCATTTCAAGGGCTACTAATGGTGTTCACAGACTGTTGAGCTGGAAAAGTTTTCCATTTACCTAGATACACACTCTTAATAACCCTTTCCAGGTTTCTTAAGGCAGTCACAACTACATAAAATAGATTACAACCGAACCTATTCTAGACCCTTTAGTGGGGAGAAATTACTTCAGTATGAGGTTGTCACCTGCAAACAGACCAACCAAATGAACCTCCCAGGGCAATCACTCTTTAAGCAGATGCTGGCATTCAGACCTGCTGATAGCATCAATGGATATCATCTTAGGCCTTGGTGGGGCTCCTTGTATTTCTGAATCCACGAGCTTCCTGTAGTAGCCGAAAAAATTACCATTGTGAAAAAGCAAAGAAATGAAACACGTGTCTCCCAGATGTGCTCTTTGCATTGGGGAAGACTCTCAAAGTTTGGGCCTTAACAGGAAACTTGGAACGATGAAAGGAAATCAAGCAATAAGAATGAAACTGAAATTAGTTTATGTCCCTCAGCTGATAACACACAAGGGGAAACTTTTTGATCAATCATCTTAATTAGTATTGATTATGAAAACTCTGGTCCCTACTCCTCAAAAGTCTACAAGTGGTTGGGGAAATAAGGCATCTGCATATGAAATATTGGACATCGCCACCAGGTAATATGGGATCAAGACTAAGTAAATGCCTATTATGGGTTCAGAGCAAGAATCTATTGAGACGGCAAGGCTGTACTTCCACGCAGGGCTGGGGATCTGCCTTGTTACGCTCTGAAAGGATTGTCCTTGGTCCTCTTGCTCACTTAGAAAACACACAAGCGATTCCCTCTGGGAGCCCAGCCTACATTTCTTTGCTGACCTGCATGCCTCTGTGCGTGTCTTCATATGTCAGGGTTGGAGGATTCCCAACCTGCCTCCCTGTGTGTCTCTACCACCCCCCACCTCGAAACAGTCATGATCATTGAAGACCTTAATGGCCCTTCACCCCTGACCTACACCCACCATCTCACCCAAATTTGTTGAGAAAACTATTGCCGGCAGATGGCAAAGGTAGAATCAGGAGAAAATCTAGATACCACTTGTTACAAAGGGTTAAGACAGTTCATAATAAGTAGGTCAGAGCCTGATTTGAGGGATTTGGCTGGGGGCTACCATACAGACTCCACGTCCATGCCCTGGCACTGATGTCCCCAACACCTCATGTGGGTGTTTCTGTAGACAAATATTTTTTCAGGCCAACATTGGATTATATGGCTGCAGACCTTGGAATTCAAAAGGGAAAGATGAAACCTTCACAGCAACTTGGAGTTTTCTCTACAAGTGGAGTTTTCTCTACAGAATGTTTTTGTTTTAACCGGTAGTTAAAGATGGGCAAAACACTCCTGAAGAAGTGGGCTTTCCTCCTCTCCAAGCCTGTCTTTCCAAGAGAAACAGGCACAGGCAGGGCCCTAACTAGAGCCAACTGCTCCTGAGAGTTTATGGTCTGGTCCACATCAATTTCTCATGCGTTACCCTTTCTAGGGGCTGCAAGACCCAGCAATCTGGACACAGGCCAAGAAGTCAAGAACTGTTGACACCGACGTCTCCACTCTCCTACTGACACCAGCGACCACCCAGCCCAGCGCAACCATATGGCCTCTTGTTTTCCTGATGTATGAGGTGGGTAGAATGCTTTCCCCCCAGAAGAGGACTCCAAGGGATCAATTAGTTAAAACCTGTAAACATGTATCATTATAATTATTATTCCAGTTTCTAGTTAAAATTGAACTGGCCAAAAGGAAAGAAAATACCCTCGCTGCCTCTGAGGGCAGTTACCTTTGCTTTTCTGGTTTTTCCAGCCCAGCTGGTGGGAGAGTGTCCCGAGAAGCTCAGTGCCCAGGGGACAGAGAGCGGGAGCTGTGCCTACCACATTCGAGGATCTGGAGGCCAACAGTACGACTGAGCCCTGGATTTAGCTGGGTTCTGGGTGTTCATACCATCGGCTCTAGCCAAGGCTGGACCTCTCTGCTGAGCCCCCAGGGAGGAAGCATGCCTCAGGAAGGGCCCTGAATCTCTCCCTCTGGCAGCTTGTGCAGGAGGCTGGTAAACAGACTCGGTTTCTAGGGTGTCACTCTAAAACCAATGCTTTCCTCAAGAGAACAACTTCTGGACCCCTGAGGTCGTTAGAGAAAATTTCAGCGTGGTAGGGGTAGCCCTCCCTCGTGGCACTGCCTCTGCCTCCGCAAATTTCTCATCTTCCCAGGAGACCCTCAGACAAATACCACAGCCAACACACCACAGCTTCCCTTCTCTGGGTCTGAAAAGTTCCATCTCATTCCGACTCCTGCTTCCCCGCGGAAAGCTTCACGCCCAGACATGTACCCTTCTAACTTAGCCCAAAGTGGGGCCCGGGGCGCTGGGCACGCGGCTTCTGGTCCTAGGGCGGGTTCTGGTCCATGTGGCTTCCGGTCCAAGCGCGGCCTCCTCGCAAGATGGCGCCGCCGGAAGTGCCTGGTACTCAGTCCCCACCCGCAGGTCTTCTGTATTGCGTGAGCGCAGCAGCAGTGCCCGGGGCCGGGTGGAGACAGGCTAATAATTCCACACTGTTTAAACGGTGGTTTTTAAAAATATTTGTTCAGTATTTACTCAGAGGAAAAGCTGAGTGCTCTGAATAAATAAAGGAAGGGCCCAGCAGGAAGAAGGGCCCTTGGGGGCAGCTTCAGCCTCTCCCCTCCGCTCAGAGACTTCATTTCCAGCCTCCAGTCTGCAGCCCCTTCTCAGCAAGACAAAAGCTGGGCAATTAAGGGCACCTGGCCGGTGTCAGAAGGCCCTCTCCTGGCTCAGGCCCTGGGAACCCCTCCCTCCAGGCCCTATTCAAGAATCCTTCCCTGTGCCCCGCTGTTCCCCCACCCACCCCCAGGGTAGTTCTGCAAAAGACTATTGTCTCTCTGTCTTGCTGGTGTTTGGGGGGGATAGCACAGACATTCAGCTGGCCCCACCCAGCTAATAGGATCTGTGGCCTCATTCCTAGTGCGGGGTGGGTGGGGGGAGGCCTGAGCTCTCTGATGCGGGGGCGGGGGCGTGCCCACCTGCCCCCACCTGCCACTCCTGGCTCAGCCAGCCCCGCCCCCAACATAGTGTCAGGCAGGACAGAGAAGGTGAGTAGAAGTTGGAAAGGCTTGCTCCGCAGGGCTTCATCAACTTGATTCTGGCTTCTACCTTGACACTCCTTCACAGGCCCTCAGTCCTGTCTCCCAGGTGTGCACTGCTGTTTGTGATGCTTCCTACAATAGCAAAGCACTTCCACCCTCCCCCTTTAGCCCACCGAACTTCACCCCCAGCGCCCAGTACCATTTCCACGAAGGCAACCCTTGCTGCCTGGAAACTGGCGTTTTGACTTCCAGCATAATATTCCTCCTTTGTCTCTCTGAGCCAAGTCCAGAATGATCACTTAAACACATTTGACCTGCGAGTCAAAGCTGTTCCCTAGAATATGAGATGAATGGCAGAAAGAAAATCCAAAGCAGAGCAAGCAGTGTGCTTTGCAGAACACACTCAACTTGAGATAGCCCTGAAAAGACTCAAGATGAGAGCGAGTTGTGCTGAAGGCCCCAAGTGGGCAGGGAGCCTCCCTCCCCAGCTCTCATTGGTTGAGATTATATATATATATATATATACAGTAATTACATACAACTGCTAAGAAGATTATTTCTGAGACCAGTGGTATCACAGAATTGGCACTGTGCAGGATAGAATTAAACAGGAAATGCATACGCCGCATTTGTAGAAGTTAGCGGCGCATCGGTAGCCAAGACACTCCCTCTATTTGTGAAGCAGGGCCAGGCAACCCTTTCTTATTTAACCAACCCCAATCTCCTTTCTGCCCATTCTGCATCTCCAGAGTAATTAAATACTGAGGCAGTTGTCTCTGGACTCTTTTACCTGGTGGTGGCTGTGATCCCTGGAAGCCTCAGACCCCTGCCACACCTTCCACTGGGGTTTATAGGGTCCCCCCGAGGCTGATCATTGCCTGTTACTAAAAATATTCACCAGCCATGGGCGACAGCAATCTAGAAGTTGTGTTTTGCCCTTTGTCGATGTCTCTTGACCTTTACAGCATGACCGACTTTTTATGCAACCTCTTGTTTCGTGTTAGATCTTTGGCTGAGGGATCCTTGCTGCCATTTCTTGTAGCTCTTGATTCTCTTCTCCACAATAGGCACCTAGTCCCGTGTTACATTAATATATCTTTTTACTTAAAAAAAGAAAACAGAAGTGTGCGATGTCAGATACCAGAGTCCTTCTCCTTCATCTTGACCCTTAACTTCACTTCCTGGAGGTAACCACTGGGAAGGGATTCTTATACAGCTTCCAGAAGGGCTCTCTGCATGATCAAAATGCATATGCTTCTTGTTTTACACAAATACGGTCACACTGTACCCATTGTACTCAACTGGCTTCTTTACTTAAAATTGTGTCTTGGAGCTCTCTCCACATACAGGAACCCTGACCCTTTTAACGGTGTGTTCTCTCCTACCGCGTGGGCTGCCATCAGCTAACTAGTCTCACTGAAGGCCATTTCGGTTTCATCTAGTTTTATCCCTTGCAGAAAGAGCCAGTGAGTGTTGGGTATTGTATTATGTGTGCTTTGCTTGCTGTAAGAGGATACTTGTAGAATGAATTTCTAGCAGGCGAACTGCCGGGTTGAAGAGTGTTCACAATGGACATTTTGATAGTTATTCCCAGTTTGCTTTCCAAAAAAAGACACGAACGATATGATAGCACAACAGGGCATTTTTTGGAGGGGTAAAATTGCCAACTTGTTTATCCATACTTGGAAAACCATGGTGCTTTAAGCCTCATGTCCATCAAAGCCGATTGATTTAGCCTGGGTCAAGCCAGGGAGGAGTCTATGCACTCACTTCTCTCTGCATTTCTCTTATGAAACTGAATATATGAGATGTGAGCAATTCTGAGTGGTTTTGTATTTTCTTTTCATCGTGGCCACCTGAGTCCCTCTTAGCCCAAGGCCGATCTGCTGTGTGTGCATTGGGCAAGAGGAGCAGCTTAGGGGTGGTGGTGAGGGGTCTCTGAGCCCTGCAGAGCTGGTGCGGTTCTGGGGTGAGCTGCAGGCTGTGCCCAGAGGCTGGGGCTCCCTGAGGCGTGCTGTTCTTAGGATTTCCTTTTACTTCTCTAGTCATCCTGTGCTTCACAATCAAAGTGCCCCCGTTCTTCGGCCCTTTTTGACCTATATTGTCCACGAGAAAATTATTAAGGGTTTTAATAAGGTCATCACCCTGGGGTTCCCTCCTCTGCAGCTCAGGGTGGACTTGCTGCAGTACTTCCCAAGCTATTTGGGGTGAAAGACTACTTTTTAAAAATTTCCAATTTGTTATGAACCAGTACTTTTGTAAAAGACTAGAAATACTGAATTACTAGAAAAATGAAATAAAAAAATACATATAAAATGCAAGTTCAATTTCTTCTTATTACATTTCACAGACATAAAATGACTTTGTTTTGTTGCTATAAAAGCATTTTGAAATGCTTAATCTCAATTTCTGTTCTCATCTCATTGGAGATCTGGAACAGTTTGAGTCACTCTGCTCTATGCACTTCTCCAGAAGCTTCTGCGAGCTTCCTTTTGTCCCAAAACCTCTATTTTTTTTACTGGGAGAGTGATTCTCACCTAATAGGGGAGGTCATCCAGGTTCTCAGCCACAGAGGACTTCAGTAAATTCCCACGGTTAATACCAGCCATGGGTGTAAGCTCAGGGCCCAGTCCCATTAACCCCGCTTCCCCCTTATCACCAGGCCTTGCTTGGCATGACAACCAGTAACCATGTCATGTGTTCAGGGTGCCATGATCTGCTGACTTCAAATTAAAAGACATCGTTTTCTTTCCTTTGGATTTTACTTTTTACTTGATGTAAGTCAAAACATCAGCCTTGCTATTACCGTCTCTTCTCTATAACCCACTACAAACATGAGAAATATGAAATCTAGGGCTGTGGATAAAAGGGAGCCAATCGCACTTTTTCTATCAAGCCATTCAAACTTTTCAATTCACATTTTAAATGATTTTACACCTTGTGAGATACTTCGGGTAGGTCTTAATACAAGGGAAAAAAGAGCAGCAACTCCTCGAAATATGAGATTTTTGAGCCTTTTGTCTTTAAAAGAGTCAGACTATTAATGATTTTAAGTACTGGGGGAAAATCAGTTTTCAGGTTTCCTTTGAAACCTGAAGCAGCAGATTAGAGCGACATCTAGTGGACATTACTAATATGTACTGTAGTTCATCAATTATAAAACAGATTTCGCCCTGTTCTGAACATTTTTGAAATTGGAGTGTAGCTCGTAATATATGGCACATCATAGTTTAATTAAAAGTTTTTCTTTCTTACTGATACTTCTTACAATTTTCTTAGTTTCATCAAAATATGAATTTCCATATGAAACTTTGTAGGATGTTCATTCATTCTTTCAGTAATATTTATTGAATATTTAACTGTATCTGTAACTTATTGACATTGTATGTATTATATTCGTTGCATATATTTTAATTGCATTATATTCAAAACTCTTCATCTGTTTAATGTAGGTCTTTCTCCTTTATGATACATTAATGCATTGATATTAACTGGCTCTAACTCCCTAAATTTAAAAATCCATTATTGTCTACACCCAGTAGTTCTCAACATTGGCTACATGTTAGAATCACCTGCAGAATTTTCTAAATTATATATATACTAGCCAGACCACATTTCTCAGAGAGCTGACCTAATGGCCTAGGGATAGGACCCACACATTAAGAATTTTTGAAAGCTTCCAAACTTTTAAGTTCTAATGTGTCGACTGAGAACTTTCTCCTTCATTCAAGTCAGATGTTTTCAAGATTATATAGATTTTTTTAATAACTGAGAAATATTCAGTGTTTTGTTTTATAAGCAAAGAGTAAACAACTCTTGTTTCTTATAATAATTATGAATGCAAAGAAACTCTAATTATTAAAGGAATCATGGATAACTTTAAAGCCATGACATTCGAGGGAACAAAATCCATTCCTGAAGATATCATCATTTAGTGCGTCATCAAATAATGTACAACTTGCATTTGAGTCTACCACACTCATCCACCCAATATTATTTGAAGTGAACACCACCGTGAGATCAGGAATGCCGATGAAGTGTAAAACAGTGGCTATAAAATTTACAAGATGTCACAGTAAGATATCTTTAACATACCATAACCCTCTCACGTAATGTCTATCCACTAAGGGAAAAAGAAATCTAAGATATCCTTTCCTCTGAATATTCTTTCCTTGGCTGAGAGTGAACCCTGCTGATTCCGGGACTGACCCTCAGCATACTACCAGGATGGCATAATGGCTCTTGGCCTGACTAGGGTAGCAGGAGAATGTGATCCTGCATCAGACCACAGCGGGGAGAAGAATAGTATTTCATGGGAGACAGTGTGGAGAAGAAAGGACCCCATTCATTTCTGGGCCCTACCACTTGCTAACTTTGTAATCTTGTCCGAGTTACTGAACTCATCAAATCTGTTTCTCCCCCCTATGCGAACTTGGGATAACAGCACCAGCTTCAACTTCTGTGGCTACTAGAATTCACATCTGTAAACACGGAACACATCCTGGGGCAGCTGATATGGTAGTAAATGCTTACTGTTCCTCATGGTGGTTTATTCTTACTGCTTTTAGCTCATTTCAGGAAGTCAAAACATGGTGTTTCCTGGCAGAGTCAAGGCAGAATCAAGGTCCAGACATGGGATTCATGTTTAAACAATAGCTGAGCCGCTTTTGGGGTCCTTGGATTTCATCAATCACTGAGCTTTTTTAATTCATTGAACCCTTTTCTATCCAGTGTTCTTTCATGGCTGAGTAACAGCTTCTTAAATTATTCTCATTTCAATCTTTCTTGTTCCATGAAGAACAACCCTTACCCAGGACCAGGAGCTGGTGGAAGCCTGCTGTGTGTCCCTTGAAGTAGAGAGAACCATGGGTCCTCTAACTCAGGCCCAGGCTGCTGATAAGAGAGGTTAATAGAGCCAGCAATCGCCATGGATCACAATGGTCACGCTTGGGTATGGGGCAGGAGAGCTCCTCCCATGCCTGCACTGCAGGAAGCATGGAAGGGAAACAGTAGGAAGGGGATTTTCAAGTGGGAAATGTGAGGCACTTGGGCCCATTACCCAAAGTCCATAGGTTCCAGTTCAGTTCGCTAGTCTCAGCCCCAAATGTACCAGATTCCACTTACACCTTTGAGCACGGTCCTCCCTGGGGCAGATGACATTGGCCATATCCCAAAAGTCCTGATGATGTTCTGATTGGATCTTAAACTGTTTCTGTCATGCACACTAGTGAATCTCAATCACATTTTTCAGGTTTACAAAAACAATTACATGGACAGAAACTCCCTGCAGAGGGTGTCAGTATAAACCGGTAAATGTCCTCACTTTTCATTTTGCTAAAATAAACTGGGCCAAAAATGCAAATAGGGGCTAGCCTTAGGTGAAATCTTTCAGCCCTCAGCCAAACCCCTTTTCTTCTTCTTCTTCAAGGCAAAGAAACAAGGTTCAGGCTGGGGCAGGTCATCACCAGGCAGAGAGTGCCCCCGTCACTGAAAAAACATGGCGCTGAGTTGCAAGCCCTGGTCTCCATTTATGAGCTGGGTTACCTTGGGCCACTCACTTAACTTCTCTGAATTCATTTTCTCATTATTAAATGGGATCTAATAATACCCATCCCATAGAGTTTTGTGTGGGGCAAATGAAACAATGTAAATGAAACAGAACAGCGGTGGAGACTAGGGTATTATTAAATGTAACATGGCATCTATTTGAAACTTGAAAGTAAACATCAAGAGGACCAGGAATTTACTAGTGAAAGCTGGTTGAATTTTTAAAAAAAGAAAAGAAAATATGTAAGCAAAACGGAAGCTAAAAAAAATGGACTAGATCTCCTTGGAAAATTATGCTTCGGACCCTGTTGTGGGGGAAGCAGTGGCTGGAGGTATTACTCTACCCCAAGGCCTCACTGGCCTGCAGGGAACAGGTCAGACCTCAGCTTAGCTCTGAGCCAGGAAGGGTAGGTATAGGGACGGCACGGTTCAGCCCTCCCACCATTCCCTTTCATTTGCCTGCCCTCGACTTCTATCAGACCTGGTGTTGGACTCCTGGATATGGGGCCGTGTGCTAACTTGCAATAAATAGACTAAAAAGGGGGAACTTTGCAACTAAGCCAAGTCAAACACCACTGTGAAAACCTATCCTGAGTTGCCCTGAGGTGTTTCCAAAAGCAAAGCAAACATTATAAACGAACAGCATGCTCTAATTCTCCGCCTCGGGGGAAAGCAGCATAGGAAGACAGGTAGACTCTGTCTGCAGCTGGGGCAGGCTCCGGGCTCAGCACCGCCCATGGGGGTCCTCCAGAGACCCCCCCAGATTTTCTCCACCGGCCACCTGATTTTGTGAGACTGTCGCTGTGCACCAGAAGACGATGGCAGCCCTTGGAGTGACTGGTCACCTAGGAGGCAGTAAATCATTTTTGGCTTTGCCCTAGCTGACTCTGTGCGCCCTAATAAGTCCCTAGTTTGTCCTTGACTCCACTGGTGTATCTAAAATCAGTATTTGTTGTCTACGTGTCTAGATCCGTGATTCTTGACTTTACCATGCATAAGAATCACCTGGATTGGGCTGCGGCTGACGTAAAAACATCCATTCCCAGACCCACCTCCTGAAATTCTGATTCAGTACGTCTGGGTCAGGGCTCTGGAACCTACCTTTTAACAAGCAGCCCTGCAGATGCTAACACAGGCCACCCTCAGGTCCACCTTTACAAACTCAAAACACATATAAAACAGCTTGATTTTATCCCCAGTCATGTTGTGTTAACATCTGAAACTGACTCAATCCCTAATGAGTAATTCTTTCTAGGAACCCAGGCCCATAAAGCAAAATGGCTGCATTCTTACACGTTTGAAGGGGAAAACTTACCGAGTGTTCTCAGTGCCTGGATTGTGCTGTGAGGGCAGAAACAGATATATCAGAGTCTCAGCCTTCAAAAAGCCTAAACTCTAGCTGGGGCAATGGCTTTTGAGTGGAACACCAGCGAACTGGAGAGTCTGAGTGATTCAGGGAGGGACCTCCACGGTATCATTGTTCCTGGGTGCTGGAAACAGAGGCTATGTCAGTGCAGCCCTAAGGTGCTTGGGAGAGGTGTCAGGGGATCCCACTCAATGGACCAAGCATGAACTGAGACCTGCTGTGTGCCAGCGACACAGCAGACAGAAGCTCCCAGTGAGAGTGGGGAGGGACGGCTGGAAGGAGGGAGGAGAGGAGCCGTCAGACCAGGTGTGGTGGCCGTAGGGCAGAGGAGGGCAGGGTGGAGATGCTTAGGTGAGTGGGAACGCCTAGACAGTAGGGTGATGCACCTTATGGGGCGGGGAGGGATGTTGAAAATGCAGGTAGAGGAGTTTGGTCCTAGTGACAGAGGTAGAGGGGGAATGGATTTCTTAGTTGGGGCATAACATTCAGAGAAGGGCTGCTAAGGCTGGGAGCTTCCGTGGTTGAATTCCCTGGGATTCCATGGACTGAGTTCCATGGACTTCAGTGTCTGGAGAACGAGGTTGCACTGGGTTGAACAGTGTCCCCCTCCCCAAATTCATGACCTTCCTAGGTCCTCCGAATGTGGCCTTATTTGGAAATAGGGCCATTGCAGATGTAATTAGTAGAGTTAAGACGAGATCATACTGGAGGAAGGTGGCCTCTTAATCCTGTATGACTGGTGTCCTTCTAAGAAGAGGAGAAAAGACACAGACACAGGGAGATGATGAGTGAAGCAGAGAATGGGGTGATGCATTTGCAACCCAAGGAGGGCCAGCGATTGAAGGCAACCACCAGAATCTAGGAGAGGGGCCTGGATGGACTCTGCCTCCGAGCCCGCGTGAAGAACCAACCTGCTGACACCTTGATTTTGGACTTGGAGCCTCCTGAAGTGTGAGACACTAAGTTTTTGTTGTTTGAAGCCACGCAGATTGTGGGTATTTGTTCCGGCAGCCCCAGGAAGGGGGGGAGTGAGGGAGGGGGCTTGAGGAAGAGAAGCTGAGGACCCGTCCCTCGGGACTGAAGGATGGCTGGGTGGTGGCAGAGTCTGGTGAGATGGGACTGTCGCCCCAAGGAACCTGGCAGGCAGCCATGCCTCCCTCCAGCCCTGTCCACAGAAGACAGGGGGCAAAGTCCTCCGAGGAGGAAGCCTGCAGACAGGACGGCTCCTGCCTCGGCACCCCAGCACATCTTCCTATTTCCCGTCCCACGTATTTCCTAAACAGATATCACAGTAGCCACATGCTTAGCAAAGGTTTCTGAGCCTCCTCCGGAAATTAAAGGATTTTTCTGGTTATTAAATGTGTACCGAATGATTGTTAAGAGCAGGTCTTGTTTTTCCATTTAAGTGTTGGGTCGTTTCAAAGAGAAAACACAATGCCCCCATTTTCCTCACTAAATTATAGCCCTGGACTTCCCCTATAAATTCAAAATTGGAGAAGGCTGAGGGCAGAATGGCCCCATTCACACAAAAACTCCAAAGGCTAGTTTCCCGTGAATTGCGGGCTTCCGTGCTCCCCCCCCAACCCGTGTGTGAAGTCACTTAGGGCTTCCCATCATTGATATCATCTCTCTCCGTCCCCTTCCCTCCGTGAAATTTCCTAAAAGCAACCATACGAAGGCTGCTCTTCTCAGATCAGGGCAGCTCCTGCACACTGAAACTGCAAATCGGTTAAAAAAAAAAAAAAAAAAAAAAGCTGCTTCACCCAGAGGGCTGGATTGCAGAAGGACACCCCTATCTGAGGGGCTGAGTTAAAAAAATTTCAGTGCTGAGCGAGCCACTTAGGAGGAAAGGACGTGACCCCGGGGCAGGGAATGAGGCTTGGCCAGCGGAGCCCTGGTTGGGTTTCAGCTCCCAGGAGACCCCCATTTGCACAGAGCCAGTGGGGCACCGGTGGGCGCAGCAAGCCTGGCCCCACTCCAGAACCAAGGATCCTTTGCTCCTCTCTTCCTTGGAGCTCAAGGACTCTGCTAAAGGTGCTCCCACCTTACTGTCCCGGCGCACAAAGCCATCCCCCCTTGTCAACAGTGTCACGGCCAGGGGTTGAGACCAAAGATTGACCACCACGGAGCACCATCACGTCCCTCCGTTCCCTTCAATGCTACCCAGAAAGTGTGAAGGAAATGAAACCGCAAGCCTCTCGAGGCCACCCCGGCGATCGCGCCCCTGGAATAACAGGGAAGCCGCTGGCTGCAGATCTGGGACGTGGCTCGTAACTCAGCCCTTGCAGGGTGGCTAATGCAGGTGTCTGGAGGTGTGGGGACCCTGGTGGCGGCAGTGAAGGTGACAGATGTGACCTGCACGGGGGAACAAAGTCTCGGTTACACGGCGATGAAATAAGGAGTGATTTCTCGGCCTCGTTCCGGCTTCCCTGGGCTTAGGGCAGGCCTTTAAGATGATTTATGGGAAGGCTTTGAAGTCAGGTACTTTCACAGCTCTTGCCGGGCCTGCTTGAGTTTGGTGAAAGATAGGAGTTATTGGAGATACGAAAGATCAATCTGATGGAAGAGAAAAGAAAACAGACTCGGAGCGGCTTCCTTCTGGGAAGCCAAGAAAGCCTGTGCGCCCTGCGTCCCTTTCCTCCCTTCCTCCCTTCCTCCCTCCCTGCCTTCCCCAGCTTGCTCCTCCAGCGGTGGGAGCGGTGGGAGCGAGGCCTGCTGGACTGGTGAGCATTTGCCCCTAGGGCTCCAGACCCGGTGACTTAGGGCGGAACTGAACCCGCAGCAGCCATGCTTCTTGGAGATTCCCCGCGCTGTGCTAAATTGGGAGGAATCTGCCCTCAGGAGAAAGGCTTTTTAACCCACTTAGATTGAGCACCATCTTTCAGAAACCTCAATTTTGATGACATGGGTTTTTTTAGCTTCCTAGGACTGCTGGAACAAAGTGCCACGGATTGGGTGATTTAAAACAACTGAAATTTATTCTCTCACAATGGAGGCTAGAAGTCCCAAATTAAGTTGTCAGCAGGGCCGTCCTCCCTCTGAAGGCTCTAGGGATCCTTCCCTGCCTCTTCCAGGCCGTGGCCATTGCAGCAGCCCTGGGTATTCTTTGGCTTATGGCTGCACCAGTCCGGTCTCTGCCCCTGGCTTCACATGGTCTTCTCTCCGTGTCTCCTTTTTGGCTAAGGACACCCGCCAGATTGGATCAGAGCCCACCCATATGACTTCATTTTGCCTTATTTACCTCACTAAAGGCACTGTCTCCAGAGATAGTCACATTCTGAGGTCTTGGGGGCTAGGACTTCAACAGAGGAATTTGGGAAAGGACACAGTTCAGCACATGACCGTTGCCCTTCCGTGCCAAGGTGGTGAGGGCTCAGGGTCACGTCCACCACTCCGGTGTGGGAGACCACGAAGCTTCTTTAGTTCTCTCCCTTCTGAGCCCTTGTCCTGTGGGTAGCAGAGGGGACTTTAATTTGTCATCAGTATTACCTTCACCCTTTCTGGTTGAAACAATCACCTTGGAGGGAGACAGGCTTCAGGAGGGTTCACCTCATACCAAGATGGCAGCCAGTGCCCAAGGAAGCTCACAGTCCCCATGCGGAGGTGATAGATCTCCCATCCAGTCCTGCACCGGCCTCTTCTACCAGGAAGCTGTGCTGGTCCTGGTACTGGCAGGCACCCACTCAGGGAAACATGGGCTGGGTCTGCCTTCTGGGCATCCAGCTGATGTCAAGGGACTAAGGGATGAGGTTTAGGGGCTCTCATGTATGACCAAGCCACTTTGGAAATCCCCCAACATCTGGTGGGATGCCCACTCCATCCCTGGCCAAGGGGGGCTCCTTGCGGCCATTGGCTCCCAGCGAGGCTTTTGGCTCCATGCTGTACCTGCTCTGGGGACAGTGAGGATCCCTGGGTCATGTCCAGGCCTCAGAGGAGATGAAGGGAGCCAGGAACCTGAGTCGAGCTCACTCATCGTACCGTCCCGTGACCACGTTGTGCTCCCGGACACCAGTGCATTCCCATGTTGGGATGGGGTTATCCCCTCCAAGGATCCAAACAGGGAGCAGAAGAAGAGCCCATTTTCTTTGGGCTCCCCCCAGAACATTCAATTTGGGGGAGATTGGGGCAAGTATGTGACCACCAGCTTCCACTTCCTTGGTCTCCCTTCTCCTCCTTGTCCACCAGGCCTGGAAGGAACTGAGCTGCCCCTGTTCCTGAGGGCAGAAACGTGCATGCAATGTCCCGAATTTTCTAGATGATAAGAACTTCAGAGATGGAATCTCTAGGCCTCGATCTTTATATGGTGATAGGAGCTAAAGGAATTTAGAAAATTATTTCTCGCCCATCAATGCCTGACTTTTGAGAACATTGTCTTGCTGAGAACATAAAAACCTATACTGAATATCAGAAGCAAAAAACCTAGTCTTTCTTGCTAGTTCTTCTCCATGCCCTGCCTTCCAGAAGAGCAGCCCACTCTACCCACAGACCCTCCAACTCAGCTGGGACTCCTAGGGTGCCCCAGCACTCTGTGGAGCAGGCCCTGAGACCAGGAGGATGGGGCAGAGCCTCTCACCACCTGCTTGCTTTAGAGCTGCCTTCTTTCCTCCTTGGGGCCCAGGAGCATCTCGTGGCCATCCACTGGTCTCCTCTCAGGTAGCAAGAAACAAACCAGCTAACCAAAAAACTGGCTCAATGTGGATTCTTTCAAGATCAGTTCTTCCTACTCCTGGACCTCAGCTTCTAACTCAAGCGCCAAGAATCTAACCAAGTTCTTCCTGGTTCTAATATCCCCCATCTCTCCCAGCCTAAACAGCTCCCAGCAGAAAGGGGGGCTGTATGCCTTTTCTGGAACTGTCATAATAAATCACCACAAACCGGGAGGCCCCAAACAACAGACCTTGATTCTCTCACAGTTCTGGAGGCCAGAAGAATGAAATCAAGATGTCATCAGGGCCATGTTCCCTGCAGGCTCCAAAGGTTGGAGGGGAGGACTCTTTTTTTAGCTCTTCCAGCCTCTCTGGAGGCTCTTGGCACCCCTTGGCATTCCTTGGTTTGTGGCTGAACCACCCCAATCTCTGCCTCGTCTTTACATGGCCTTCTTCTCTCCTGTGTTTCTCTTCTGCTCTTACAGGGACATCAGCCATTAGATTCAGGGCCCACCCTAATCTACTATGACCTCATCTTAATTACATCTACAAAGACCTTGCCTCCAAATAAGGTCACAAATAAGGTTCCAGGTGGACATGAGTTTTGGGGTGGGAGGACACTATGCAGCCCACTACAGGGACTCATGGGTCAATGCTTCCTAATATTGTTCTCACTTTGGTGGTGAAAGCCCAAGCACAGAGTGAGTGTTCAGGAAGAGAAAGGTGCCTGTCCGTTCTCCCAAAATGTACCAAACTTATTTGCAAGCTGTACGGGTTTTCATAATAGCCTCACACATGCCTTCCAAAGGTGGCAGTTCCTGCAAATCTTGGCCTGCTGCGTTTGCTTCAGGCTCACCCACACTCCCCCTTTCTGAAACAGCCCCCTGCCCATGGTCATTTATGCCCACTTGCCTGTTTGTTTATACCCTTTCTTGTTCCAAAAAGGATTTCAGGCAGATGGTTTTTATTACCGGCCTAAATGAACACAGCAAGATCCTGTAGCAAATACAGTGTTCTCCACAAACATAAATTTCCGTGAAACCAACATGAAAAACCCAAAAGCTCTTGGAAATTAAAATGATGGTGTTAAGTTTGACATCGGGCTCTTTTCTTATTTTCGTTGACTCTCTGAAACGTATTACATTCCTCGCTGCTCTGCTTTTGCAAGATTTGTGTGTTGTTTCTTGTTTTCTGGTTAACCTCTTTATGGAAGAAGACTCTGGTCAGGAAGGGAGATTCTGGATTATTAAGAGCTGAAGGTAGAGATTCAAGTGCCTCGTTTTAGGGCACAAACTTTAGAAAGGAGATCGTGAGTCCATCAGGGCACAAACAAAGGTCACTCTGCGCTTATCAAACCCAATATTGAGAGTATTCCTGTCCCTTTGGAAAAGGGCTAATGGTGTCTGAGTGTGTCTTGAGAGCCTGATTTTCTCATCCCCGTGCTGCCTGATCCGTGGCAACTGAGATATTTTGAAAGGGTTTCAAGCTGGGACCCAGCAAAGCCATGCTGGCCGCTCAGCGGCAATGAACGTAAGCCAGGATTGCAACGGAGAGCAAGGCCTTTCTGAAAATCGGGCTTGAGGCCGGTTCTTGTTCACTCAACAAATCTTGATGGAGTGTTCAGTGCCCGCCTGCAGAGCTCCACCCTGAACCCACTTTGCTCATCACAGCTGCCTTTTCCGATGGCCTGAGGGAGGGCTGGTGACTCCAGGCTGGCAGCCTGCGGAGGAAGGAACGTAAGCTTGGGTTGGAGGCCCAGATTTTTCTATGACCAGCTGTGAGGGCTGGACAAGATGCCTAAGCTTGATAACAGATGCCTCACAGAGCCGTCTGTAGGGTTAGATAATAGTCCGCGTGCAAGCACTCGGTAAATTAGAAGGCGTAGGAAACCCAGAGGTGTGGCACCCAGCATCAGCAAACCGTCTGCGCGTGGAGCGGGTAGCAATTAGGAGGAGTCCAGGGCAGGCAAGGTCTTTGTTCAGAATGGCAGGTGCATGACCCGGCCGTCTTCGCGGGTCCCGCCCGGCACTGCGCTGCCCACCAGGTCCTGCAATGAGCTCCATGGCCGCCTCTTCCCATGGTAGCCACCCACCTGAGCCAGGGTGAGTAGGCCTTCCCACAGTGCCCCCTTGAGGAAGGGAGGGCTCACTGCAGGAAGGCCACTGTTTACCGGCCTTAAATCCTCTGATAGTCCTCTGTTCTCCCGGGTGGGAGGGTCAGGGTCTGGATTTGGTATTTGGCTCTCAGAATTATCTAGAATAGAGATAAGAGGACAGTGTTGTCTCGCTTAATACCTGAGAACATTTATTCCAATGAAATTCCTTTCACATAAACTAACAAACTACTGCAAGACCACACGGGGGGGGGGGGGGCACTCAGAACGGCTGACGTAAGGCACACAGCTTCTTTGCGGGTACGCACATGGCTTCTACTGTGGGAAATACACATCACACTGACCATTTTAATCACTTTTAAGGGTACAGTTCAGTGGCATTAAGTACATTCACATTGTTAGGCAACTATCCCCACGAACCGTCTCCAGAACTTGTTCCGCATCCCAAACAGAAACTCTGTCCCCATTAAACACTAGCTCCCCATTTCCCCTCCGCGGTACCACCATGCTACTTTTTGTCTCTGAATCAGACTCCTCTAGGGACCTTCTTTTTTTTTTTTTTTAAGATTTTATTTATTTATTCGACAGAGATAGAGACAGCCAGCGAGAGAGGGAACACAAGCAGGGGGAGTGGGAGAGGAAGAAGCAGGCTCATAGTGGAAGAGTCTAATGTGGGGCTCGATCCCACAACGCCGGGATCACGCCCTGCGCCGAAGGCAGACGCTTAACCGCTGTGCCACCCAGGCGCCCCCTTCTAGGGACCTTCTATAAGTAGAATCATGTAATATTTGATTCCTGTGACTGGTTTATTTCACTGAGCGTAATGTCTCCAAGGTCACCCATGTTGTAGCGTGTGTCATAATTTGATCCCTCTCTAAGGCTAAGTAATTCTCCACTGTATGGAGAGACCTCGTTTTGCTTATCCATTCATCTGTCAGTGGATATCTGGGCTCTTTCCACCTTTTGGCTACGGTGACTAATGCTGCTATGAACTTGGGTGTACAAATGTCTGTGCGAGTTTCCAATTTCCATCCTTGTGGCCTCTTAATATTTAAGACATAATTCTTTGGTGGTCACTACGTATCAGACGATCTCTGGGCACTCTGGCTGTGAAGTTCCTGGTATCTAGCTCATGCAACAGGTTAAATCTTCCTGTGTCCAGAGTACGAAAGAGCCGTTAGCAAACACAGGATCATGTGGAAATGTGTACCGCTGAGATGGCATCAGATGCATTATGGGTACCAGATAAATACAAGGGAGGTCCTGTCTCACAGGTGTGTTGTTCAAATTTCAGGAACTTCCCATTTCATACCAAGCGACCAGCATTAGCCAACATATTTATGTCCACACAGCACCACAGAAGCCCTGCTTGAACTAAAATCGACCTCGTCTTCCAGGATAAAAGCATAAACAGGATCCTATTTAATTCATTTCCCTGTGGTCTTCCCCACTAAATACATTTGCCGTCAGTTCACTTGTCTATTCTCTACTTGGAAGTGTCCCCACTAAGAAAAATTCTTTCTCATGCTCTTTCTAGGTAAACTATGAAGCACTATTAACCCTAGCTATTTCTGAGGGATTCTTTCAAGAAATGGGCAAATGTTGTGATTCATGGTTGATGGGAAAATGAGGGGTTCTCCCCCACGAGGCTGCAGGGCTTCCAGATAATTACTCGGTTTCATTGTCACTTTGTTGTCATTTAACTCAGGATGAGGCAGCCAAGGGGGAAGCCTCAGAAAACAAAGAAAAGCATAAGATTAGGAAGGCATCTTGCTTTTGCTCTGTATTTGGAAATGAACTTGACTGATACGGCATCTTCTGCTCTATCGATTTAACCTGTACTCAAGTATCAGCGTTGCCAGCCAAGATTTCCTGGTCCTAATGAAAACCACAGTCTCACTCCACATAATAGAAACAGTAGTAAGTAACTGGTGAGCCACAGATATCACCAGCTGTGATGGGTTGAATTCTGTCCCCAAAAAAGATATGTTCAAGTCCTAACTGGTGCTGTGAAGGTGACCTTATTTGGAAATAGGGTCTTTGCAGATGGAGTTAAGAGGAGGTCATTGGGCCCTCATTCAGTATGCCTGGTGTCCTCATAAGAGGAAAATGCCATGCGAAGAGAGGGACACAGAAGGAAGAAGCCATGTGAAGACAGAAGCAGAGATGGGAGTAATGCACACTTCAGGCACAGGAGGGCTGAGGGTTGGGAGGCACCCCCGGAAGCTGGGAGAGACAACGAGGGATCCTACCTAGACACTCAGAGAGAGCATGGCCCTGATGGCCCCTTGATTTTGGACCCCTCCAGAACTGAGAGAATAACTTTCTGTTGTCTTAAGCCACCCAATTGGTGGTACGTTGTTACAGCAGCTCCAGGAAACTAATACACTGACCAAGTGTTAAGGCTGCTTACTTGGTGAAAACGTAACAATCCTCCCGTCTGATTTTGCAGTTCACTCTTCATGTCAGAAAAGTATGATCTTAAACCCAAAAATATGGGGTTTTCAGATCCAGACCCGAATGGACATTTATACTGAAATGATCAGATTCTTACCCCCCGCTCCCGTCTCATTTGTCTTGGGGTAGTGTCAGGGTATTTCCCTAAATAGATGGTCTGGCGTGCCCGGTGACAGGCCAGCAAGTCCCCAGTCATCCCCAGTAAAGAGACCAGACTGCTTGATCCTCTGATGGATACACGGATGCGCACCTGTCCCTGCCCTCTCAGCCCACTGTCGGGTGGGGATGGCTGTGAGGCTGGTAGTTTCTTTGTGGCAGTTTGGCTCCTCTTCATGCCTGAGTCAACAGCAGGCAGGGAAGGAGCCCCCTCCACCAAGCCAGTCCCTCCACAGATCACACCATCATCAACGCCAGAACCCCAAACCAGCCCTCTCTGTGAAGGAGCAGCAAACACTCTCCTTCAGCGGCAGGAGCCTGGCAGCTGCCAGCTGATTTCGGGGATGTGATTTATACAGTGATAGGAGCCCCGACGCTGAGGCCAATCTGCCTGGGTTCAAGTCCTGCCTCTGCCACTTAGAGCTGGATGACCTTGGGCCGGTCATTTATCTTCTTGGAGCCTGCATTTCCCCATCCATAAAATGGTGTTAATAGTAGTGGCTCAAGCAAAGGGCTATTTGAAGGGTTAAGTTAGCAAATCTATGTAATGTGCTTAAAACCACAACTAGCACACGAGTGCTATGTTAGTGCTCAGTATCATTTTATTATTATTACTAATACGAGGAATCCACCAAGGTCAGACCTCTGCCAAGTTAAAATGAAATCTGAACAAGGGTTTCCATGGGAGTCTAGTGGCTTCGACTGGATATGCTGTCAATAAATTGAGCAAGGCCAAGCTTTGCAATGGCCTTTACCCCAAGAAGAGAGCTAAGAGTCCACTAACTGCAGACCTAAGTTGCCTGTTGTGTGTAACTCAAATCAAAAGGAGCCCAAATGAATCATGGAAATTAACATAAAAAACTTGGGATGTACTGTATGGTGACTAACATAACATAATAAAAAATTATTATAAAAAATAATAAATAAATAAATAAATAAATAAATAAATAAAACTGAAAAAAAAAAGGAGCCCAAAACAGTAACCCCAAACCACAGGCCACTGCATCTCTACCCTCCCTTTCATTAAATTGTTTGTTCAACAGACTTTTTACCAACTTCCTAATGTGTCAGACCCTAGCCCAGCTCTGTGAGAAATCAGAAAATGAATCAAGCTTCAAACACCAACTGAGAGAATAAAGGTGATATATTCATCCATCCGTCTGTCCATCCGTCCATCCATCCATCCATCCATCCATGCATCTGTCCATCCATCTAACCTGAAGTATCTACTAGTTTCTATCATATCCACAAGGACAGAAGTCACCATAATTCAATAATTTTAGGGGTATTAGAAAATGCTCAAGACCTTCTTCTTCCCAATCATCCTTTGTACCCTGATTGGTGTTTTAAATTTCACTATTAAATCTTTATCCTTTAGACTTAAAAATACCTCCTGGGTGGATAGGATGTTAAGCTATTATGAGTCATTCGCACCTGAGAGCTTTAAAAGGGCACAAGGGTGGACTTTGATGGCAGGTAGGAGAAAGGAGGACGAGGGTCCCGGGGGGGGGGGGGGAAGGAGAGCTCGAGCCCCCAAGCCTAACCTCCCTGTCTGCCGATTGTCCCTCGTGCAGCTGGCTCTGTGTGCCTGCACCCCACACTCTGAGGGGGGCAGGAGCCTGTCTGTCTTGCTCACCAAGCACCCTGTTGCTCACATATGCTGGAGTTCAATCAATCAATCAACTGATCAATATTTGATGAACCTGTGTCTTCACCCTCTGGCCCAGGAAAGGTTCATTTGTCCATCAGAGCCACAGGCCAGGGCCATGGGCCTGGGAGCTTTCACACTTCAGCCCAGAACGGGAATGAATTGTTCCAGAGAAAATCAAGATTAATACAGGTTTAACAGAAGTCTACAAAACATAACATTATGTCCACTTTGTTCATGGTTAAATGCAGTATTTATAAAAATATCATAATCTTTTAAAACTATTTGGGGTTCGTATTTTGTCTATCTCTGCAGGATTCCCCCAAGTACACAATCAGTGCCAAGAAATCAAAGGCAGTTGTAAATTAAATGTATTACTTGTAGCCAAATCACCCCCAAAGACAAAAGTATAAAAATCATCCCCCCAAATTCCCAGCATAAAATTACAGATCACGCAGGTGCATTTTACTATAGATGGTATTTACTGAATAGAAGAGGCTCTGGACCTGTGATGGCTCTGAACCAAAGACGATTTTGTTTACAACAGTTACTTCTAGAGAAGACATTCAAAAAAGAAGCTCTGTGGATTTGGTTGTGGGTCAGTCCTCAATCTGTCATGTCTAACAGACACTTCTGAACTGCTCCAAGCTCCCAGGACTTCAACAAGACACCCCCTCCTCCATCACATTCCCATTGCCAGTGATACAGAGGCCAGATTCTGGTCCCTCCCAGAGCTGCTTGCCCCCCCCCCCCCCATGAGCTCCTTCATTGTCCTTAAGCACCAACCAAAGTCATGCAGATCAAGGACTGCAGTGAAGAGAACACAGAAGCCCAAATCCCCGCCCTTGGAGCATGGCGATGGAATCAGTGAGAAAGGGACAGACACATGAGTCAAGTTAAATCATGGCTCTCAGCAATTCTGTATCCCAGCATGCCCAGAATGTGCTGGAGGCGTTCCCAGCACAGCCCCATTCCCTCGGCCACCCTTGGGTGCTGTCCTACCTTTCAGAGCTATGCCCAGTCCTATCGGGCTCTCCAGGCAAGCTTCTCCTACATCCCCAGAGAGCCACCTTCTTTTGCCATTGGCTTCACCTTTCACCTTGTCCCTTATCTCCAACTCGTAGCAAATCGTCCCTCCTTCCACATCGTGCCTCACGACCCACCCACTTCCATACTCTACCAGCAGATATCACCTAACTGCCCATATATGCAACTGTAGCTGAAAAAATAAAACACGGTTGCATGTTGGTCAAAATTCAATGGCTTGTGTCCAGAGCATAGCAGCTTGCAAGTTGAGAAACTCCTGAGTTGCTCAATTTGATAAAAGTCCCAATGTGGAGATAACGGCCAGGTGACCAGCCCAGGGGAGGGTGGGTGGTCCGGGCTACAGGAAGGGATCCTCGTCAGGAATCAGGCTGTTCGCAGGGGAGTCATGAGTAAGGACACAGGCGAGGAGGGAACAGCCAATGGGCCCGGTGCAGGGAGCATGGGCAGGTGGGCTGGGCTGACAGGGGACAGCCCTCGGCGCTGGGCTGGGCAGTCAAGGCTTTATCCTGGCAGCCCTGGAGAGTCACCAGACGGCGTTTTAGGGAGGAGATGACTATGTGCCGATGTATCAGGCACTTTTCCAAAGTGCAGAAATGACATTTCCGGTTGGTCCTGAATGTCTGCCTTGGCCCGGCTGCCTGATATCGTGCACAGGGCAGTTAACCATTCAACCGATAACACATGTGCCCACGCAGGCCCTTCTCAAAGGGCAAGGTAATACTTTTCTCTCAAATACTCTGGCCTTGAAGCTCCTAGTCGGTGGAAGAGGGAAGACAGGAGGGCGGCAGCGTCCCTGAGGAATCCTTGTTTCACACAGGCTGGCCCCCAGCCAGGGTCTGGAGCAGCCCCACTGGCGAGGGACCTGATGAAGCGGATGGGACTCAGGGCCTCTGCATGTGAGTTTGGGGTGTGAGGCTATGAGTCGGGTGGGTTTGGGGTTGACAGTCATTTGTCTCGGGGCTGTGAGGCCCTGCTGACCAGAGCCATGGGCAGGCAAGTGTTCTCCAGGTGACAGTCAAGATCCCCCGTAGAAAGGCAGCTGCAGGGGGCCTGGGGACTCCTAGGGGGACCCCAGCAGCCGGGTGTGAGGGCAGCTGGGTTCCTAATGAGCCAGGAAGGTCAAGACCCCATTCCTGAGTGTTTGGGCAGAACTCTTTCATCACTGGCTGGCCCCGGTCTGGGGGCAAGGACTAAATCTGTTGAGTGTTTTCAAGGTGACGTCACTTTGAGCTCACTGACCCTGACCCTTTGCACTGTGACTGGCTTGTTTCTCCTGCAAAGAAGGCCAGGCGGGGTGTGCAGAATTTCCAGACGTGGGAGCCTTATCCTCCCCGCACCCCATACCCTTCCCCGCCAACACACACACACACACACACACACACACACACACACACACACACACACTGGCATGGGAGAAGGGGCAGGAAAGTTATAGATCTCTCCTAATAAGGATAAAATGGGGGAAATTCCATGCAATCTGATCCATGAGCTAATCCTTCAACTACCTTGAACCCCACATCCCCCAACAGCTGCCATGGTCTTCCCAGGATGGGCGGTCTTCCCAAGGCCTGCTGGGAGGGCCACAGGCAAAGTAGAAAGGGATCCGGGATTAGTGCCCTGAGAGGGTCCCCAAACGTGGAGTCACTCAGGACACTGGCTTTTGGCTGCACATTCCCACCGAGAGATTTAATTCCTGCCGTTTTCAAGTCCAAAAATCTTTTAATCGCTCGGTTTAGTTTTGAAGTCTTGGGAAACCAGAGAAGAGCCCCGTGGCTACGTTCTCCGGCAACTCAGCGCCAGGTCTGGGCTCAGCCCGGTGTCCGGGGCTGGCTTGGATGGAGTCGGGAAGGGATTTAGCCGTAATCATGATAAATCTTCAGCAGCACAGCCCTCGCATTCGTTGGGCGTCCTTACAGCGCTTACAGGTTTTTACATATATTATCTCAGCATCTTCTAGACAGTTCTGGGAAGCAGCTGTTATGGTGTAGATAGCCAGGTGAGTCATGTAAGGCTGAGCTGTTTGCTCAAATTAGTGAGACTTGAAGTCAGCCTCCATTCTTATCTGGCACCATCTGCAAAAATCTCTTACGGTTACTGTGGTTTACTTACCCACATCTATAGTGGGATCAATGTTTTTAAGCATCTACAGGGAAACCTGTTAAAAAAAGAAAAAAAAAGGAAGAAACACAGATTCTTCCTTTGGTACCAGGAAAATGTTACTATAAATATTTGTTTTCCAGTTATTTTAATTTTTTAAGATAACAAATCAATACAATTGAATGTCAATTCTTGTTTTTAAAAAATCATTCTCTCACTTGCATCCGGGAATATCTTCCATCCCACGGAACAAGAAGTCTAAGAGCCTGTTTTCACGGCTTCTTCTGACGTCTTTTTTTCAAATGCAGACGGTGCATCTTGCCAGTTCAGGAGTGATTCTTGGCGCTTTTAAACTCAAACATTCCTCCCTCCAGTGATCTTCATATCCCTCACACTGTTTGCGGGACGGGACGAGGGGCCGCCAGGGCCAGAGGCTTCTCCCGGGGCTGCCAACAGCAATAACGCATCGGGAATTTTCCACCGGGGGCGTGTGCTGGGAGGGTGCCCGGGGCTTGCTCTCAGAGGGCTCCCGTGCAGGGGGTTTCTGGACGGAACAAGGAGTCGCTGGGACTCGGGCACCTCACCGCTTTTCTCGCTAGGGGCTGGGGGCCCTGCCAGCGTGTGGGGGCTTGGAGCAGAGTCTCCGAGAAGCAAGCCCCCCAGAGGCAGCTAGCTCTTCCCTCCTAGACTTGGCCTTGCACGCCCAATGCCACGCACACCTACAGCTTCCCTGGAACAAGAGGAAAGTGAAAACAGATTTAGAACGACAGGTCTGTTTCCATTGGAGGCCGCTCTTGGGCACAGGAGACCAGCAACAGCTTTGTTTTCCAAAGGCTCCTCCCTGGCAGATAGTTACAGAGGCATCTGGGCTGCACTTGAATGACGAAAAAATAAACATATGAAACCATACTTCTTTATTCTGCAGAACACTGCAGAAGTGTCTCCTGTTCCCTTCAGCATCTCAACGAGATGTACTCATGGGTTTAAGGGAGGAAAAATCCCAACGTCCAGTTCCTGGCTCTACCCATAACCAGTAGGACGGGCTTCCAGGGCCTGCAAGCTGCCAGGTCCCGCAGGACCCCAGCCTCAGGAGAGCCCCGTGCTTGTTTGATGTGCCACGTTAGCTTGCATCTCATTCATCTTGAAATTCTTAATGATTTTTGAACGAGGGGCCCCACATTTTCATTTTGCACTGGCTTCTGCAAATGACGTAGCCCGTCCTGAGAACAGGCAAAGGTAACCTACGGTGGCCCGTACATACTCTTTGGGGAAAACGCACAACGTGGCCTTCGTATCTGTCTGCAGACTAAGCTAGAAACACTGCGCACGATTTCATCTGCGAGGCTTTGGCCTTTATGAAGACTTATGCAATCTGAAATTTCCTACCTGACCCAACTGATTCTAAACTTCTTAAACGTTGTAAAAGCACGTATCTGGAAGTATCGCTGGTCTCCCTCCAAGGGCTGAGCCAGTCATAGCCTTACCAATGTCAGTGTTATTCTTTGGGGCCCAGGACAGATTTGTTTTCAGGGGCCATCCAGGAAAATATAAATGCCCTACGGGGTTACTTTTTGGCCAAGATTAATAACATGAGGCGGACTGAATGCCCGGGTGGGGCTGGGGTCCCCAAAAGAGGACTGGGGTGGTCAGAACAAACTTCTGGGGGGTTCTGGGAGGGGACTTGATTGTCCAAGTCCTCGAAAGAATGTTCTGGGCTCATGTGCCCCCTTCTGGTCCTCTCTTGAACCCATTAAAATCATTCCACCGAAACTGTGCTTCCCAGGGTCTGCAGTTTCCTTCATGTTGCTAACTCCAAGAATCATTTCTCAGTACTCAGATTACTTGACTTTTCTGATGACTTGACAGGGTCTATCACTCTCTGCAGCGTGGATCTCTGTTCTCACTCACTACTCTGGGCTGCCTTCCTCCTCGTGGCCACTCCTGTGCCCCATGCCCCTAGCTCCTCCCCATCACCCAGTCTCCAATGTTGGAGGGTTCCTGGAGTCCCTGGGCAGGTCCTGCCCTTCCCTGTCTGTGGCTCTCATCCAGTCTCATGCTCTTAATCCCAGGTCTCTGCTGTTGTATCTCAAATGGCCTTCTCCACTCCAGTCTCCTTCCTGAACCCTGCACGTCTACATCTAACCACGGGTGTCCCCACCTGGGCAGTGATAGCCATCTCAGACTCAACATGTTCAAAGCAAAACTCTCTTCTGCCCTTCACCCTCCAAATCTGCCCGCCTCCTACTGTCTTTACCTTCTCAATAAATGGCAACTGCATTCTTCAAGCTGCCTGAGCAGAAACCCTGGGGCTGTGTTTGCCACAGCCTCTCACACCCCACAGCTAACAAGGGTCACCCTTGTCAGCCTCATTGACCTCTTCTCAGCACTCACCTTTGTCACTGCTAGCATCGCCTATCTGGATGATCACAGGAGTCTCCACTGGTCTCCCAGATTCAGCGCAGGTGTGACCTTGGACAAGTTACTTAACCTCTCTAAACCTCAGTTTCCCTATCTGTAAAGGAGCACAACAACACGCACATCACAGATTTCTTAAAGGATTAAATAAGCTAATGCCAACAGAAGCACTTAGCATGTGTTTGGCATATTGCAAACAGCGCATTTAGCTGTGATTGCTTTTATGCTTCGCATTAATAACTAACAGCTTCTGTGCACCTGGGCTCAAAAAGCTAAATTTACAGAGAATGAACATTAAACATCATTTTAACTATATTTTATTTAGCATTAATAAATCTCAGTCCTATGTTTTCATTTGATACCACATTTTTAATCACTCCAATATATTCCCAGTTCAGTTTCACAATCTTACAAAATTCATAGAAGAGTTACCTTATTCATGGAGGTTTCCAGCCAGTTAGGACAATGTTCTGTTGCTTGTTTTCATTTCTGTTTTGACATTAAGTCCAAAGAGAGGTCCCACTGAGCTTTACTGGATTTCCACAGGAAATCCTGGCAGCCTGGGATCAATGGATTCATACACTTTTCCAATCTGGAGAGGCTGTTATTTGATTGCTGTATGGGTTACTTACTGTAGTTGGCACTTGCTCTTGAGTTTCCACCAACTACAGTCTTCTAAATTCTTCCTTCTCCGTGTTCTCTAACCTCTCCTTAAATTCTGTCCTCTACACTTTGGGACATACAGCTAACTACTGGCTTGTTGTTTTCCATGACAAATGTGAAGTCATCAGACTGTGCTCAATGCCTGTCCTGGGAAGGATCCACTTCTCATATTCAGACATGAGTGCTTTTTTTCTACAACTCCCCATGCTGCCATTCAGCTAGTCCCCTGTATTGATTTCCTAGGGCCGCTGTAACAAAGTACAAACTGGGTGGCTTAAAAAAACAGAAACTCATTCTCTTACAATTCTGGAGACAGGAGTCAGCAGGTTTGGTTTTTTCTGAGGACTGCAAGGAAACTCTGTTCCATGCCTCTCTCCCAGCTTCTGAGAGTTGCTGGCAAATCTAAGCGTTTCTTGGCTTGAGGATATATCATTGCAGTCTCTGCCCCCTCTGTCACATGGTGTCCTCCCTGTTTCTCTGTGTCTTCACAAGGCCATCTTTTTATAAGAACACTAGTCTTATTGGTTTAGGGGCCTACCCTACTCCAGTATGACCTCATCTTAACTAATTATGTCTGCAACAAACCTTATTTCCAAATAAAGTCACATTCTGAGACATTATATGAGGACTTCGACATTATCTTCTTGGGGGGGGGCATATTCAGCCTGTAACATTCCTTATATAAAACTTTCCCTTGGAACATTTTAACTATGAGTCATCTAATCATCATTTAACACTTTAGACAATATCTGTGTCTTTGTACTTTTTTAATATTTATTTGTTTGAGAGAGAGTGCACAGGCACACAAGTTAGGGGAGGGGGGAGGGAGAGAATCTCAAGCAGACTTCCCACTGGGCACGGAGCCCAACCCACAGCTCAATCTCATGACCTATGAGATCATGACCTGGGCCAAAACCAGGAGTCAGACACTTAACCGACTGAGCCACCCAGGCGCCCTACACTTTTTAGTATTTGTCTTGTGTAACAGGTTTGTATACCTTGAAAAATGAAAAACAACAACATAGCAAATCTAGACAACTGTCTTGTCAGGAAAAACAGCTATGCAAAGGCAGCAGCGTCTTTTATTAAATGAAATTCGATAATGTCATTTTAGAAATAGTAATCTGCTGTATTTGTAATGGATTCTAATGAAATCTGGTGAGTGGAAATTAGAGAGATAGTGCCTCCTGAGAAACGGTTGAGAATTTTTATGGCTGTGGTTAAACTTGCAGTTTTCACTAAATCAATAGATTGTTCAGCCTCGCTGAGTTGAAAATGGTCTCTACAAGCATCTAACCACATAGCCATGGTTTTCATTTGTATTAACACAGGCTTCTCCCCAAACCAGTCCTTGTTATGAAAAATAGATTTTTCTTTAGTCATCCAAAAGAGAGGGGAAAAATTTAATCTATAAATTGTCATGTCTATATGACGTGGGCAAGATATTTCACATTGATATCCATAAATGACACAAGCAAGCCCCAACCAGCATGATAGCAGTAAGTTAGTCATACCATTATTCTGTCTCTGGCTGTCACAGAAAGACTGCAGTTCGTCTGCAACATGTGTAGATGGCAGAGAAGTCCTCATAAATTTAAAATACAGATGCCCGCCAGTCTGAAAAATAACCCAAGGAGAGTTACAGAACGTTTGGAACAGTAATGAAGGAAACTTCATTTTTAGAGCCAAAAACTCCACAGTATGGCCCATCCTGAATGAATACGAAATGGTTTTTCCAAAATATTACTTGATCACTTTCTCATGATTCGGATATATTTGTGTAAGAGGATGTACTCTGATCGTACCTCCAGGGTACACCTGAGCTTCTAGCAAAGAGATCCATTTGCTCTGCACATTAATAAGAAACACAGTGTCCAACATGTACTTAGGAAATAACTAGTTGGAGTTATTTCGTTTGGATATGGCATAAAAGTCATTTCTTTTCTCGTGTTAGTTTTGCTGATTTATCTCATTAAGGGGAATCCAAATCTCCCTTGAGTTTATTCTTAGTTCCCAAGGTGTGGCATCTGTGAAATTGCTAAGCAACAACGAAGAGCCCGTCCAGTTGGAGTGACAAGAAGAACAGACAGGTGTTTTGAATCAGACATTTTCTTAAATTGCTGAACATCAAAGTCAAGACAACTCTGCATTCTTAAAAGTTCCAAGGACCATTTTCTTTTAAAGGCAGCTCTTCCTTTTCCTTGATAAGCTCTAAGAAACCAGGTTGTATGCTGTCTCCACGATGGATCCAACACCACGTCAGGAGCCCTTGGGGCAGACGTGCGTGTGATGGCCCATTTCCAGATGGCTCTAAATCTGCTCCCACTGCAGGCCAGTCCAAAGCTGAAAATTGGTTGAGTGGCTGAACCTTCCAACTCTTCCCCTAGACAGGAGTGTCCAGGGGATTCAGGGTAAAGAAATTCCCACATGCCTGGCTTGAGTCCTCCTTCCCCACCACCCCAGGTCTGACACACCCTTTAGCAGTGTGGGTGGGGAAGGGCCAGCCAGCCATGTGTGCCCGTAGGTGAGCTACTCATTATGGGATTGAGTTTTCGAGGGGTGAGGTAGGTGACAGCTCCAGGTAGCCGAAGGTGAGACTTCTGAGGGACAGGGACATCGTGTGACTCAAACATCCTACTGCCTCACACCTGCACCCCTCCAGGCAGTCTGGATGGCAGGGGAGACCTGAGCTCACACTCCACCAAATAAAGAATGAACTAGATGTACCCAGAACATCTTTTACTGGACCGTAAAAAAGCAGGAGCCAGGGGCTGGGTGAAAAATGCCTCAGTCCCTTGTCCCAGCCAGGCTGTCCCCACTGGCCACTGGGAGACAGCTGGGGTCCCGGCAGGCTGGGAGGTTGAATGCCATGGAGAGACTCCACCAAATGCTGAGGGTTTCTGCTTTTTTTTTCCTTTAATTCTTTCTTTCTTTAAAAAAAAAAAAATGTATCTCACAGACAACAGAGGAAGGAGCAACATAAAAATTTATATGGAAAAAGCCCCTCACCTTTCAGATCTGGTGCTCATAAAACCAGATCCAGCTTGAGGGGCCGACAGTGCCCTGGTGTTTTTCACAGCTGCCCTTCCTGGATTTTCTTGTTACTTTATAGCCCTGGGGCTTTCTGAGACTCTGCTGGGGGCAAATCCTACATCCTGCTGGCCTTCCTATCTGTGCTCATTCAGACTCCCGAACGTCAAATTGTTTGGTTTTGGTTTGTTTTTGCAATCCTAGCTCATCATTGCTCTATAAAACTTTTAAGGGACTTCTCTCCTCTCGGTCTGCTTGCCAAAGTGATTTAACTTCAAGCTGTTCCCTGGAAAAGTCAAGAGAGGCTGTCTCTAGTCAAGTAAGTTCAGGAAATGCTACGCAGACTTTTCTGGGAGGTTCACAACACACGCCTGTGTGTTAGGAGTGGTGAGAAGGCCTGCAGTTACCAGCTTCTCAAACCCCCGACGTCTACATCCTCACACAAGACGTCCCGCAAACACAGCATTGCGGAAACATTCCTTGAGAAACACCGTCCTAAATCCTGCGCACTCACACTACTAAGCCACTCAGGAGTGTGCTCTGGGGACTTTGTGAACCCCAAATGCAAGACCCAACATTTATTCCTGGAATGCGTTATCATGTTATGCTCAGCCCCACCCACCCAGCCTGTCAAGGTCTTTTTGGAACGTGATTCTCAGAACCATATTTGTCTTGGACTCACATCCCTCTAGCAAATGTTTCCACAAGCACAAACACGTCTACAGGAAAAGAGTAGCCCATAGGTGAAGCCAGTTGCAGCCCTTCAACACGGCTGGCTCGTTGAGTCCTGTATGCACTGCCCCTCTTGGGAGGCATGCTTGGGCAAGATCCTTCCGGAGTATCAGGGATGAGTTTTATGTGGTTTCCAAGGAGATGCATTCATTTGAAGTTGTTTTTCCATCAAACGGCCCCAAAGTGAAAAGTGGTTGCAGGAAAGCTGAATTATGACCTAATGCCAGTAGCAGCTGCTGGTAACTACAGGGAAGGGGTGGGGGAGCTGGTGGCTGGGAGTTGGGGGCTCATTAACACCCACTTCTTAAATTAGCAAATCCTTCTAGTACAAGTTTAAAAATAGAAGCCTAATGGTTTCTAAAATTAGCAGTCATGGCTCTCCATAAATATTTAGACCTCCAATAAACTTCTGGTCCTCTTCCCTAGACTAATGGGGTCAAGCAGGCTTAGCTTTTATGCCACATTCTTGAAGATCCATGTACTTAAGGATTGACCTTGACAAGCAAGAGCTCAGAGTGCCCTGGACCGGGACAGCCTGGATGGCCATCAGCCCCTGGGGACAGCCTCCAGGCAGGCCTGGAAGCTTCTCAAAGGCCATCTGGAAAAGTCCACAGCCTCTGAGCTACCTGGAGGAACCAACCGTCCAGGTTTGCCCGGGACTATCCTAGGGTTCAAGACTGTCGCAGTGAGCAGAGAGGCTCTGCCAGCCCACAGTTTGCTCCCTGCAGCCTTCCCACGCTTAACTGAGATGAACGAAGAAGCAGGTTTTGCCTACCGGGTTCCTCCTTGGTTCAGATGCTGAAGTGACCTGTCATCAGCAGAGAAGCATCCCTTTTCTCTCTTCAGGACCAGGAGACATTTTGGGGCCATGGAGTCTAGCTCCCTCATATTAGAGAAAGAAGCTGAGCCCAGAGAGACACCCTGAGTCACTCAGCGGGTGGGGGTGGCAACATGGATTGGTACCCTGCCCCAGACAAGAGAGAGGAGCCGTGGGGTCCGCTGGGGTATTTCTGCTCGCCCGCCTACCTTCTTTCCTCCCTTACTCTCTTCCTCGTGTCCTTTTCCCTGCTTCTCTCCTTCCTCCCTTCTAATCTTTCCTAAGTGTCCCCTATTTGTCTGTCACTACAGAGGTGCTGGGTCCTTGCCCCCCAGAAGTGTGCTGGATTTTGCCATGGTTAGAATTTTTTAAACCTCCGAAATGGCTCTGCATTCCTGTCTCTCTGAAAGACGGGTAGCAGTACCTGGTTCGCAGCAAGCCCACCCCTCCTCCGTGGTCGCTGATTTGTGGTCCTGGCTCCAGCACCTCAGACACTGGTGACCTTGGTCATTCCTGGCCACTGGCATCAGTGGGCAATCTCTAAGTTCACATCCAGCCCCAGGATTCTGGAAGAAAGCATCAGACCTGCCTGTGGGTGCTAAACCTCTCCCTTCCTGAGAGCACAGGGAAGTCACCCACTTTCAGAAGACATTGCATCCTGACGGGCAATCCGAGGCTATTTTCTAAGTCACAGGCCCCAGGTACACAGGTGTGTACCTGAACTCTGGTCAGTCCTTGTGTTGGTTTAGCAACTGAAGCGATTACCGACCAAACGGTACGAAATGAGATTCAAATGCAGCAGAAGTGTTTCAGGGTCGACATAAGGTAGAACTTTCCACACGTGCTTGCTAAGTGCTGGCAGATCAGAAGGGGGCCTCTGGACTGCCCTTCCCCGGGGTCCTTGGGAAGCGCAGGCCAGCCAGATTCCTGCCGTCATCCGTCCCCCTTCTGGCCTTCCGGGGGAAATTGTCTTAGCCGGGTGGCTCACTCGTTCACCCAATGAAGTCGCAGACACTATTTTTAAAACTATGTTAATCGTCATACCAACTGCCTATGGAAAACTCAGTTTCGGTGGCAGAAATGAATGCATCAAGATAATCTTTAACCCATTTCCTTTCTCTCCCTGCCCCGCCCCCCGGCTTCATTAGGACTCCGGCGGGCGCCTGAGCGAGCCCGGCAGCCGGCCAGCGAGGCCATGGCCAGCACGGCTGTGCAGCTGCTGGGCTTCCTGCTCAGCTTCCTGGGCCTGGTGGGCACGCTCATCACCACCATCCTGCCGCACTGGCGCCGCACGGCGCACGTGGGCACCAACATCCTGACGGCCGTGTCCTACCTGAAAGGGCTGTGGATGGAGTGCGTGTGGCACAGCACGGGCATCTACCAGTGCCAGATCTACCGCTCGCTGCTGGCGCTGCCGCGAGACCTGCAGGCGGCCCGCGCGCTCATGGTCATCTCCTGCCTGCTGTCGGGCGTGGCGTGCGCCTGCGCCGTGGTGGGCATGAAGTGCACGCGCTGCGCCAAGGGCACGCCCGCCAAGGCCACGTCCGCCGCGCTGGGCGGCGCGCTCTTCATCCTGGCCGGCCTGCTGTGCGTGGTGGCCGTCTCCTGGACCACCCACGACGTGGTGCAGAACTTCTACAACCCGCTGCTGCCCAGCGGCATGAAGTTCGAGCTCGGGCAGGCCCTGTACCTCGGCTTCATCTCCTCGTCCCTGTCGCTCATCGGTGGCACACTGCTCTGCCTCTCCTGCCAGGACGAGGGGCCCTCCAGGCCCTACCAGGCCCAGCCCAGGGCCACCGCGGCCACCACCGCACCCGCCTACCGGCCGCCCGCCGCCTTCAAGGACAACCGGGCCCCCTCGGCCACCTCGGCCTCGCTCAGCGGGTACAGACTGAACGACTACGTGTGAGTGCCCAGGGCCTGTCCCACCCCGAGCGCACAGACGCAGCAGGACCCAGACTCGCTCCGATGCCGGTCCCGGCACACAGCTGAGCTCTGGGCTACTTTTGTGGCCAGAGGAGTAATATGAACACGAGGCAGTGGGCTTAGAACACAGGGAAGGAGGGGAAAATAAGGGAAAGGGAGAAAAACTCTATATACCAAAGACTTTATCCTTTCTGGTTTTTTATTTATTATATGTATTTATGTGGGTGATTTAATAACAGCTGAATGAAAAGCAGCTTGGGAGTTTGGTCTGTGGGGTTTGTTTGCAATACAGGAATAAACCTTTTGGATGTGGTTGTTAATGAAATGGACAGTATCCGTTTCCGTTTCCAGTCTGTTTTATCTGCTGAGGTCACAACCACAGCACACTGTCAGGGCCCCACGTTGCAAAGCAATGGGGACACTCTGGGAGTGGCCCCAACCCACGCATGATGGGAAAATCAGAGGAGGGCCGGGCTGATGTTCATCTAAAAGCTGTTTGAGCCACACACACCAAAAACAGTCACTCCAGCTTAAGCTCAGAGACAGGGCAGGAAGTACAGGGCTTCCAAGGGGGGAAGATAATTGCCTTAAATCCCACAGTAAAGATAATGTTGTTTTCTACTGGTAGCCCCCACTAGTAAAGAAGCAAAAGTCAGCATTAAAAAGACAAAGCAAAAGGTGCTTCCTCCCTCCTGTCAGGGTCCTCCAGGCCCTCAGACCAGGCCATTGAGATGGTGATGAGAAACTCAACCGCCATGTGCTTCTCCTGCAGGCAGAGGCTCTCAGCAGTAATGTGTGTCCACTGTCAGACCCTCTGGTTCCTTGAGGCCTTACCAGTTACAGCTCCTAAACGACCCTGTTGCTGAGTTCTGGCAAAAAGAAAACCTTCCCAACATGAAGGAGTGGGGGTTAAAGGAGCAGCTCTATACTACTTTTTGCTGACCTTATGACCCCAGGCAACAGGCGCAACCTCTGTTTGGAAGGGGGGGGGGGTGCAGTACCTTTTAGCTTTAATCTGACCACAGAGAAGCTGAGTTCTGGGATCTGCCATCCCATCCAGGCCAAGGAGTTAGACCAGGAGGGTCATCATTCATGTAGGATGAAAAAAGTAATTTTAACCTACTCTTTAAATTATACAAATAAATCAATCTGAACCAATAAAGAAGGGAAATAAAATCTTCTAAAAACAATGATATTCTGTCAGCCCTGCCTGACAGATGGTCGTGGTCTAGAATGTGTCTGGTGAAGTCATTCTAGGTAGTAGGCCTATTACAAATAAAAAAAAAAATAATAACTTTTTTTCAAATTATTTCTTGAATTCTGTTACTACAAAATAAAATATGTTCCTACCTCCTGCTCAGGGGAAAGACCAATAATAATAGTGCTTACAGTTTATTGGGTACTTACTATGTACCTAGCATATTTTTGCTTACTAATTTGGCCCAGTGAGATCCATGAGAACCCAATGAGATAAACGCTTTTCTTAACCCCATTTTATAAAGGAGGAAATTAAAGCACAAAGAGATTAGTTACTTGCCCAAGGTCACAGAGCCAGTGAGTAAAAGACCCAGGATTCAAAGCCAGGCAGGTAAGCAGGGGACAAATAGGTTCACTCAAATAGTGGCATCAGACCAAGTTTGGCTCTGATCCAGAGAGGTCTAAAGCCAGCCATGTTTTCTGGTTCCCTCCCCTGCTTTTAGGATGTCTCGGGGTCCCAGCACTAAAGGGGGCCCTGGAGTAGGAGTGAAGGCCGGTCTTTAGTCCTTGGGGATGCCCTGTTACCCACTGACTGCCAACCCCGACGCCTTCACAGCCCAGGGCCTCCCGATGCTCCTCCCAGGCCCCCGTCCATCCATCACCACAGTCTTCCACGTCGTGTCCCAGGCCCTCCCCAGCCCTGTGTGAGCAGACACTGGAAACGTCCAGTGAGCCCTTTGCCCCCAGCCCGGTCTCTCTCTGGGAAGCCACTTCCTGAGATGGAGCCACGCCCCTCCCATACTCAAAGCACCCGAGTGTCCCCTCTTGGATAACACACTCTGATTGCTTTCATAGGTTTCTCCTCTTGAAATCAAAGGCCTCTGACATCTCCCTGAGAACCCTGCTTTCGTGTCAGCCACTGTCACCCCAAATGGAAACAATTTGAGAACTCTGGCTCACTCACAATCTGTATAACAACTATTACTTTGTAGTGATAAACTGAAGACAGGGCCAGGATTTTCGCCCTCAGTGCCTGGCCCCAAGTCCCATGCTTGGCCACAATGCCACGCTGCTTTTCCCTGCCTTGGTCCCTCCTTGCTTTCTCCCTGCCAGGCAGAGGGAATAGCATGAATGGCGACAATCCAGATCAGGAGATGTGGGTGTGGACCAGGTGGCAGGATGGAAAGGGAAGAGATCGGGATGTGCCTGAAGGGAGAGCGGGTAGGATTTACTGAGGGCTTGGTTTTGGGTATGAAAAAAAAGGCTTAAAGGGTGATGCCAAGATTTGGGGCTGGATCAACTGGAAGAATGGGGTTACTATTTTCTGAAAGGAAGAAGATTCTGGAAAGAAAAGGTTCTGGTCTGCTAAGGTAGATTATATCCACTTTCCAGGTGTTTGGTCTGAGCGGCCTCCAGTGGCGATGTGGAGTGGGTCCTTGGATAGGTGAAGCTGGAGTTCAGGGAGAGGACACTTTGGGAGCCATCAGGCCAGGAACGTCATGTAAGCCAGCATCTAGAAAGGATCACGTTGGAAGTGAACCCAGATGAGGAATCAAAGAGGCCGAAGACATTCACGTTTGGAGGTTGGGAGAATGAGGCGGATGGATGTAGCCAGCAGCCAGAGGGGGAATGCCCAGTGAGCAAGGAGAACTAAGAAGAGAATGTTCTCGAAACCAAGGAGAAGGGAGTGATCAGCAGCGTTAAATGAACTCCTTGATCTTCACGGTCAGGTGGGACGGAAGCGCTGTGATTGCTTCATTCCCAGGGGAGGCACTGGGCTTAGAAAAGTAAAGGGAACACTGAGGGCCGCCAGGTGGAAGGGTAAGCCACCCGAGTGGAGAGCAGACACGCTGAGGTTAGAACACTCTTGTTTCCGTTCATAAGGTTGCAAGAGCCCTCAAGGAAAATCTGCAGCTCCCACAGAAGCTTAAAGGTGGACCTCCCATGGATTCCTCCCGAGATAACACACCAGCAGTCTTCCCGCCAGGTTCTGTCCTGGGTTCCTGCAGACTCCACACCACATTAATACTTTTGAATAGAAAGGAAAAAGGTAACTAGGTAAGATTTGAAAAGGAAACCAATGAAATTGAAATGTGTTGTCAAAATAGTTACAAAGTCTGATGTTACTGGTAATATTTGTGCACCTTCGTGAATCCACTGACAATACCCAGCAGTAAATACTGCAAGACCAAAGCAATAACGAGCATAAATAGTATTTTAAGAAATTTGCAACAACTGCCATTTGATATGAAAATATTTGTGACTTCCAGCAGCGATAAGTCCCAAGGACTAAAATACAAAATATAAAATATAAAATATAAAAGAAAAAAAAAAAGTAAAGCAAATTGCTCAGATGACTTAAAGATATGCTTAAAGCCCCTTCACATGAAGAGAGTTTGTGCAACCAGAAATTCAAATTTCCTTCTGCACATAGGTACTAGTTAACTAAAATAAACCCAAGAGGGGCGCTTGGTGACTTAGTCAGAAGAGAATGCCACCCTTGATCTCTAGGTTGTGAGTTCAAGCCCCACGTTGGGTGTAGAGATTACTAAAAAAATAACAATAAGTTTAAGAAAATTCTTTAAAAATTAAATAAAACAAACCCCAAGAGTTCCCTGGGGACCTCAGAGGCCTTACGTATGGGGGGGGGGGGCATGAGGGGACACGGTAACAGCAGCCTAGACATGATCACCATTCCTGAAGAGAGCAGAACCCTGGCTCCACTTTTAACTGCTCAATTAGCCCTGACTCAATGCCCCGAGGGGAATGAATCACAACGACCCACAGGCGGTATCCACCCCCCCACCCCCCCACCCCCGTATTCCCGTGTCTTGGAGCAGGAGCTCCTCACGGCCAGAGCAGCACCAGGCAAAGGCACCCGGGAGTGGGGCTCCCGGCAGTACCCTGGCTGCTATTTGCAAGGTCCACACACAGGAGACAGAGAGAGAGGAGACGAGTCCCCAGGAACGGCCTTGCTAAACTGAGTCAGGCCAAGAGCAAAGGCAAACCCTGTGCCTATTTCTTCCGCCAGAAGCATCAGTTCTAGATGAATGAAATTAGAATTAACAACGCTCAGCTGCATAACAGACACCACGCCGGACAGGGAGGAGCAAGCCCGACGCCAGGGAATGACAGGCGAGTAAACCAGGTGTCACTAAGACTTGGAGGAGTAAAGTCTTCACAGTGTCCTATAGAATCCTCACACCTTTGTCTCCCAGGACGAGCCACGGGTGTGTGTGTGAGAGACAGAGACAGAGACCGAGAGAGGAGGAGAGATTGAAATCTGAGGTCCTGAATATTTGAAGCCATTTCTTGAATCAAAAAGCACAAAGCCAATTACTGGGCAACTATCCAAATGAAAACACAGAAATTTCCTTCTAGTAAGTTATTTTAAAATACTACCAACTGGCTTTTGCAGGTGTGTGTGGCAGGGGAAAGACATCAGCCAACAGCCCATTTCCTGCCTGGGAAAGGCCAGCGGAGGTCACCCCATAAATCTGGGAGGGCCCAGCCCCTGGAGGGGGGTTCACCTGCGTCCTCCTCACACCTCCTGCTCTGGTAGCTTCACCTCGGAAAAGCTCAGCGCAGTGCACAACACACACTTCAGTTCCTTTCTCCTGAGGGGCTATGTAACAGCTCGCCACCCTGCCATCCCTGCTGGGTAAATGATTGACGGGCCCGAGCGTTCCATCCCACCAGGACAGCCTACCAGCTCCTGCCCGGAGCATCAGCTGCCTCCAGCTCTGGGGAGGTCTGGGGCTTTTTTTAGTCATCCCAGGCATTTTTCCAAAATAAAGCATTTGCATAGATTTCCCATCCAGCATAACAAATAGCAAGAAGGCAGGATTTAACAGCCAGGAAAACACAGGAGAGTTTTGGTCTAGTGGCTTCACAGGTGTCTGGGGAAGCTCGTGCCTGCCTTGGGTAGCAGCTCACCATGACCTTGCTCAACACGAGCTGGAGGCAATGAGGGCCCAGGACAGTGAAGAGCTTGTGTGAATAAGGAGCAATCCCAAAGCTACGCTCAGGGGTCCTTGAGCTTAGACCGAATCCGATTCCCAGCCTCTCCCCAGACAACCCTCTCGGCCGGAGAGGCAGCCTGTGTTTCCATTCACAGCTCCATAGATAATTCTGTTATGAAATTCGCCCCCCTTTGTAATGACTATGAACTGCTCTGTGATGCCCAGACGTCAGGACATCACATGACTGATTCTCTGAAATCGAATCCGGTTCTGATCAAAACCACAGTGAGGTACCACTACACGCCCAGTAGAATGGTGAAAATGTGAAGGATTGACCATATCAAGTGTTGACAAGAGGTGAAGCAATGGAAACTTCTGTTTCTAGGAGGAAGGGGGCAAATCAGTACCGTTACTTTGGTCATGGGCAAGGGGTACTCAGGGGGTTTCTGGGTGCTGGTAATGGGCAGTAGTTCTACAGTTATATTCATTCTATGATCATTTATCTAGGTGGACACTCATAACTGGGATATGTTTATTTTATTTTGTTTTCTTTACAACTCACCCTGTGTTTGCCTCCTTCTCCCATGAGACTGTGAGCCTCCCTGATCCAGGGAGTTTTAGTCCCATGGCCTTGCACATGGCAGCTCTTCAACAAGTGACTTGCGGTTGAAGGCATGGCTTTGTGCTTCCCAAAAAGTTACTAAATCCCTTTAGATATGCAGCTCTTCCTACATATTTTACATATGACTTAGTTTATTTTAAAAATCTCTTTGCACAGAACTTCCCAGGACCATATTGTGTGGAAAACAGGGCCTCCTAGCATCATGGGCCACTCCGCTGTTGGAAACTCCACTTGCCCAAAGCAGAAAAGGAGGAGATAAAGTAAGGATGTATTTTGTACGGTGCCCCAAAGCCCAACCCTTTTTCCAGGTGGAGGTTGAACCTTGTTTCACCTGGAGAGTCAATAATACACAGCAGAGAGAGGCAATCCCCCACTGAGCCCAAATGAGGTCAAGGTCATGGTTAAATCAGGGTCTCTGGGGAAAAGCTCAGAAGTGCCAATCTGGTGCTGTTAAAACAACTCCACATCTCGTCTTCTGAGCATGGAATTCTTTTAGTGAAAGTGAAGTCTTTCCATTCATATTTAAAGAAAAGGTTTTATTTTTATTTTTTAAAAAGATTTTATTTATTTATTTGACACAGAGACAGCCAGTGAGAGAGAGACAAGCAGGGGGAGTGGGAGAGGAAGAAGCAGGCTCCCAGCAGAGGAGCCTGATGTGGGGCTCAATCCCGTAACGCCAGGATCACGCCCTGAGCCGAAGGCAGATGCTTAATGACTGAGCCGCCCAGGCGCCCCTAAAGAAAAGGTTTTAAGCTTCCCCCATCTTATATCCAAATCATCCAACTTACTTATCTATTCCCCTGTTCTGCTTTCTGTCTGCCTGCCTCTCTCTCTAGAGCCTTCTTCACACAAATTGGGGTCCCACCCCCTCCAGACTTCTCCAGACTGCCTCCTTGACTATATCTTTCTGTCCTGTCATTGTTTAGTTCTTTGATATCTTCCCTGATTTTTCTGTGTGGTCTACCAATTATTGAGAGAGGAGTGTTGCAATCTCTGATTATAAATTGAGGTCTGCCTATTTCTCCTTGCAATTCTATTTGTTTTTATTTCATGTACTTTGAAGCTCTGTTACCAGGTCCATAAATTAGAATTATGTCCTTTTGATATAAATCTAAGCATATCAATAATCACATTAAATGTACATGGATTAACTGCCCCAATTTTAAAAACAGAGATTGTTAAACTGGGTGAAAAAGCAAGACCCAACTCTATGATGCCTGCATAGAAATCCACTTTAAAAATTAGGACAAACTAAGTTAAAAGTAAAAAGATGGGAAAATATACAATGTTAATGCTAATTAAAAAAAAAAAGATGGAGTGTCTATACTATTATCAGACAAAGTGGATTCCAGGGCAAAGAATATTAAGAGGGATAAAGATGTTCATTTTGTAATGATGAACGGGTCGTGACAATTCTGGATAGTTCTAGAATCCTATTCACTCTTATGCTTCCTTCTCATGGGACAGCCGAAGTCATCCTTTTAAATTGGGAACTTCCAACTCAAGTCAGCAGACTAAGTTTATGTGCTTCAATGCCTATCCCTCCTTGGAACCTGTTAAAATAATAGTAGATAATAAGAGAATGAGGTGCACAACACTGAGAATGGAAGAAGGACCGTTGGGGGGATGGTGGGGGCTGGTGGTGGTGGTGGTGGTGGTGGTTTTTAATTGAAAACAAAAAGCTGATGTGAAAATATAATTTTCGAACCAGAGTGGTGGGAAGCACAAGGAGGGCACGTGGAGGGTCTGCAACTGGGGCAACAGAGCTGAGCTAGGGGAGCCCCTGGGGGAATCCAACGAGATGAGCGGGAGAGGATTGAAAATGCAAATCCCAGGGGGTTATTCCATTTACTGCTTCTCGCCACCCCCACCACACACACGCAGGCTCTGGCTAACGCACTAACGCCACGGAACAAACGTTCTGGGGACAGAGTCAGGGGGCAAGTAGCGCATGTGTCTGCACGTCACCGTGAAGCCCTCTACTTCCGGCACGTCGGAACGTTGAAAGTCCTGGAGAAGCCCAGCTTCCTGCTCCCTCTGGCGCGAGGGAAGCCTTCTTTCGACAAGTCCTGCTTGCCTACACCACACTCCCTGCCAGCCTCTGCATGCCTCCCGCTGCCAAGAATCAGACATTTGAGGAAAGCCTGCGGCATGAAAGAGAAAGACTGACCCGTAGTTCAGGGAAGAGAAGATGATTTTTATAATCTCTATTTAGTGCTCTTACAGAAACTCAAGGTCTTATTTCTTCCATAAGAAGAGAATGCTATGAAAAAAAAAATCAGAAAATGGAAAAGGCTCTCAAGTTAAAATTTTTAATAGAATCTTTAAAAGTTTTATATAAAATAAGTACATTTAAAAAATTAAATAGATGAATTGAAACATAAAGTAGAGAAAATATTCCAGAGCATAACAAGGATTAAAATTCTCTCATCTATGGAACATAAGAACTAGGAAGATCGGTTGGGGAAGAAAGGGATAAAGAAAGGGGGGTAATCAGAAGGGGGAATGAAACATGAGAGACTTTGAGTATGAGAAACAAACTGAGGGCCTCAGAGGGGAAGGGGGTGGGGGAATGGGATAGACCCGTGGTGAGTAGTAAGGATTGCGCGTATTGCATGGTGCACTGGGTGTTATTCGCAACTAATGAATCATCGAACTTTACATCAGAAACTGGGGATGTACTGTATGGTGACAAACATAATACAATAAAAAAAACATTAAAAAAAAATAATAAAAAATAAACTGTGGAAATCAATGCTAAAAAAAAATTAAAAAAAATAAACAGTAAATACAAACAGTAACATTAATTTTACTAATATACTTTATTTCACCGAATATATTTAAAATACATTATTTCAAAATTAAAAATTACGAATGAACTAAAATAAATAAATAAATAAATAAATAAATAAATAAAATAAAATACAAATAAGGGTACCTGGCTGGCTCAGTTGGTGGAACATGTGACTCTAGGTCTCAGGGTTGAGGGTTCAAGCCCCATGTTGGGTACAGAGATTACTTTTTAAAAAAATACAAATAATAGGGAACCACAAACCAGAAAATGAAAGACAAAGAACATCCCTGTAGGAGATCAAACATCTGACAAATAGGAGCTCCTAAAAAATATAAAAAACGATGGATGAGTAGGAATGATCTTAAAAACTGAAGAAAAAAAAAAAAATCCCAGAACTGAAGGAAGACATGAATTTCCAAATTGAAGGGGCTTAATAAGTATGAAGTAGAATGAATCGAGATTGACACAAATAAATAAGATACAGCTTCATGAAATTTCAGAACATAAAAAAAAAAAAAGATGTTTAAAAACTTCCAGAGAGAAAAAAATCCAGTCCGTGTTGAAAGAGTAACTGGCTCCTTCTCCTGCACAGCAGCTCCCACACGCCTGTTAGACCCTGTCTCAGCACACTGTCCACTCCCTCAACCCTTTCTCAGAATGAGTGAGTATCACTTGCTATATATTTTTTTTCTGACTCCTCCACTAGACTCCAGGTCCTTCGGTACGGAGATTCTGTCCATGTCAATCACTGTTGTATGTGAAAGACCTGGCATAGCCCTGGGTTAAAAATAGGCCTGTGATTTAATTGGAGTTCCCTTTGAAGCAGAGAAGGCAAGAAGCATGAGTTCCTCCTTGGAACGCTGGTGAAGCAGCTTTGAGTCACACACTGATATCTCAGCCAGTCCAAGCGCCTGAGGATGGAGGGTAAAGGGCACAACAAGGGAAAACTGGAACACCAAGACTGACTTGGGTCCCGCACCACCTGGCAGCCTACACAATGAAAGAACATTCCTTGGAGAGGCCTTAGCCCAGAAGCTGTCTTTGGAGTTTGGGTTAAATTCACTCCAAAGTTAGCCTGGTTTGCTGGAGCATGAAGTCTGGAGTAGGGGAGGTTGGAGGACAGGGGTGAGGGCAGCAGCATGAAGAGGAAACTCTGGGAGCCCCAGGAACAGCAGCTGGATCCTCAGCCTGTCCTGTGCATCTGGACTCTATCCTGCTGCTCAGGCAGGGTGACGTGCTGTGAGGAGCGGACGCTCTGGTCAGACCCCTCTGCTGGAGCCCCAGAACCACAGGCATTTCCACCAGTCCTCCCGTCCTCCTGGCACTGATCTGGGTCACTGGTCTCCCAGAAGTAACTCTCACTCTGCAGCAGCTGAGGCCCCAGTGGAAGCCAGAGAATACAGCTTCCTTCAGTGGCTCTTGCCTTCCACGTTGGCCGAGCAACCTTCCTCATTTATGCACTTATTCCATTTTGGCATCTCCTTTTTCCACTCCTGAAATACCAAACTGCAAATCCAGAGCAGTGTGTGAGGGCCCAGGTCTTACAGGATTAAGAAACCCTAACAACATGCAACTCAGAGTCCAGATTTGGGAGTATTTCCAGTAGGTGAGACTGAAGAATTGGAAGAGTGTGGAAGGATGGATGGGGGTCCTAGAGAAAGTCCCAGAAAATGACTTCACCAGCACATCTGGAAGAGTAGAGAATCCTAATTAAAATGTAATGGTGGCCCAGAAACTCCACTCCTAAGTATATCCCCAGAAGTATTGAAAACAGAGACTCAGACAAATGCTCGTACCTGAATGTTTATAGCAGCATTATTCACATAGACGAAAGGTGGAAACAATCCAAGTGTCCATCAGCGGAGGAATGGATAAACAAAATGTGGTCTATCCATACAACAGACTATTACTCAGCCATGAAGAGGAATAAGGTACTGAATACATGTTTTAACATAGATGAACATCAAAGAAAGCATGTTAAGTGAAGAAAACAGACACAAAATGTTATGTATTGTAGGACTGCATTTATATGAAATTACATAACACCTTCAGGATCTATCCATGTTGTTGTCAGAACTTCATTCCTCTATGGCTGAATGACATTCCCTCATATGGATAGACTGCAAGCGCTATGTGTTTCCTGCTGGACCAGTCCAGTGAGATTACTGATTCCCAGAGACTAGGGTGAGGGAGAAGAACAGGGAGTGATTTCTTAATGGGCATGAGGTTTCTTTGGGGGTGATTAAAATGTTTTGGGGCTACATAGAGGCAGTAGTTGCACAACACTGTGAATGTATTAAATGACACTAAATGGCACATTTTTAAATGGTTAATTTTTATTTTATTGTGATTTTTTAAATGGCTAACTTTATGCTATGTAAATTTCACCTCAATTTTTTAAAAAATATTATAGTAGATGGTTCTCCATGGCTGTTACCAGGAAGGAAAGGGGGATCTCACAGCCTGAGGCTGCAGCCCAGCAAGGTAGAAGGGACAGCAGCAGCCCTGCTGCTCTGCTCTGGCTTCCCACAGACAGAAACCTCCACGTGTTGACACCCACTCAAGAGAGACCTAAAGAACAAAACATCTAACGATGATTTCTCAGTGTTTGCAGTGAAATACAAGATATAATTCCCTCCTCTATCTCCCATAGTAAACCTTCAGTAAAATCTGGAAAATCACGAATGTTTTTGGGCAACTGGGAATGTTTGGAGGAGAACAGAAGAAGTTCTTTGTATGGGCTGGCACAGCAGGGAACACACATGGTACATGTGCATTCAGGAGCAAAAGGACACAGGACAATTGATATCTGGGTTCAATTATGAAGGGCCCCAACCACTTCTCATCTTCAAAGACCATTGGCCAGATGTGCATGAGACACGATATACCAAGAGCATACACAGGAACACCAAGCGTGTAAGCACAGTGAGTACTTTCGGAGGAAAGGAAGGCAATTCTGAAACAATCTGCCCCTCCCCCAAACATCCCCTGGCCTGAAAGAGCTGAAGGCATTTGTGGGCTGGGGGAGGACAGAAAAGCCCTACTTAGCACAGCTCCCACTGCAGATTGGCAGGCACATAAGACTTAAAGAAAAGGCTCTCAACTAAGGAGCATCACGTTTGCTCCCAGCTCTGAACTTTATGTGCTTTTCCTTTTACCTTTTACCAAATCTTCAAATGGCTATTCCTTCCCTTCATTCGTGCTTCTGTTCAAATGTCAACTCCTCAGAGAGGTCTCCCTTTCCTAATGGGAAGATCTGGAAGCTGCAGACAAGTGGCAACTATTGGATAAAAATAAGTGCTATTACAGTACACAGAACAAAATTCTTACAAGCCAGGCTGCCAGGCATCACTCCTGCTCAACTTCTCACACCAGTGCAGAGGAACAAACCAAAATCCAAGGGTAACCCCACATGCAAAGAGCAAGATAAGACATCAACCCAGTTTCCCATGGATTCAACAAATTCAGGGGAATTTGTTCAGCTTCCAGAATGCTTCCGCTCACAACCTTGGTCCTCCTCCCAAACTCTCAAGCAAGTGAAGATCTAAACAGAGAACATAAATTGTTATCCTCCCACCTTTCAGAATGAATGCTAAGAGGATTGAAATAGTGCTCAGAAACATAGGAAAGGAAAATCCCACCCATATTTCTTTTTAAGATTTATTTATTTGACAGAGAGAGAGAGACAGCCAGCGAGAGAGGGAACACAAGCAGGGGGAGTGGGAGAGGAAGAAGCAGGCTCCCAGCAGAGGAGCCTGATGTGGGGCTCTATCCCAGGACTCTGGGATCACGCCCTGAGCTGAAGGCAGACGCTCAGCGACTGAGTCACCCAGGCGCCCCCTACCCGTATTATTTTTGAGCAATCAAGACAATAAACATTTCCATCATCTCCAAAAGTTTAGCCATGCCCCTTAGACTCCCCATCTGCATCCCCATATCCAGGTAACTACTGTGTGGTTCCATTTATATAAAAATCTAGAAAATTGAAACAGGGATAATTATATTGTGTCACTTCTTGTCTTCATGCCTTTTATTTCTTTATCTTGCCTTATTGCAATGTCTGTAACCTTCAAAACAATATTGAAAAGAAGTGTTCAAAATGCATATCCTTACCTTACTCCCAATCTTGGGGAAAACAACTCAGTCTTTCACCATTTGGTCTGAATATACTTAGCTTTATATACTTATAAAGCTTTATATACTTAGCTTTAGCCAAGTATATTTCAGAGAAGTCTACGGGAATGATATAGTTCATGAATTCCTGACCATTTGATAACATATTTCTGTTGCTTTGTCAGACGAATGATAACTTGGCTAGGTATGGAAAATTGGGTCAAACAGTCCTTCAAACAAAACCTTCAAAGGGCATTGTTCCATTTTATCCTTTCATTTATAATTGCTAAGGAGAAATCTGAAGTTAGACTAATCTTTCTTTAGTAGACAACTTTATTTTTGTCATATTCCTTTCAATCTTATCTTTTAATAATTTCATTCGGAGCTTATAGTTCTTTATTATTTTTGTCCCCAAAAATAAAGGACTCTACAAATTTATGTCTTCCTTCATTTCAGAAAATTCTGGTTTTTATTTTATCTTCTAATTGTTTTTTTTGTTGTTGTTGTTCAATTAGTCTAATTTTTTTAAGTCTACAAAATTAACTATATATTAGATATTTGGGTTGTCTGTCCTCCCTAGGACTTTGCTTTGCCTCAGCTAGAAATGTGTGTTATCTTTTCTTCCATATGTGTCTTTTACAAATATTTGTTACTTTGATAGTAGCAACAGTTTCACAGATGTGTGTGTGCATAAACTGATAAAATTGTATACTTTGTATATGTCAATTTAGTGTACTCCAATAATACCTCAGTAAAATTTTAAAAAATACTTAAAGATATAATATATTTTAGAGAGAAAAAGAAATAACTCAGAAGTAGGGAAGTCATAGGATAAAAAAAGCATTGGCTATTGAATCTATTTAATATAAATTATATCCAAATAATGCAGAAATTCTAATAACAAGAATATAATTGTTGCAATTCCTGGAAAAGAAGGGACTATTTAATTATTTTTAATCAATAATGATGTAAAGTACAAAAACTTCAAAACAAGCAAATAAAATTGGGGAAGAGAATCTAAGAATACACTAGGTCCCCCTTATCTAGGATTTCACTCCCCATGATTCCAGTTACCTATGGTCAACCAGGGTCTGGAAGCAGATGACCCACCTTCTGACATTATCATCAGATTAACAACAGCCTAGGGCTAGGTCCCATGCCCATGTCACTCACCTCATTTTGTGTCATCAGGAGGCATTTTATCATCTCGTATCATCACAGGGTGAGTACACAGCAATTACACTACTAGGTATTTATCCAAAGATACAAATATAGTGATTCGAAGGGGCACCTGCACCCCAGGGTTTATAGCAGCCATGTCCACAATAGCCAAACTATGGAAAGAGCGCAGATGTCCATCAACAGATGAATGGATAAAGAAGATGTGGTACATATATACAACAGAATATTACTCAGCCATTAAAAAAAATGAAATCTTACCATTTGCAATGACGTGGATGGAACCAGAGAGTATGATCCTAAGTGAAATAAGTAAGTCAAAGAAAGACAAATACCATATGATTTCACTCATATCTGGAATTTAAGGAACAAAACAGGTGAACATAGGGGAAGGGAAGGAAAAATAAAATAAGATGAAAACAGAGAGGGAGGCAAACCATAGGAGACTCTTAATTATAGGGAACAAACAGTTTTGCTGGAGGGGAGGTGGGTGGGGGGACGGGGAAACTGGGGGATGGGCATTATGGAGGGCACATGATGTAATGAGCACTGGGTGTTATATGCAACTAATGATTCACTAAACTCTACCCCGAAACTAATAATGCACTATATGTTAATTAATTGATTTTAAATAAAGAATTTTTAAAAAGAAGGGTGAGTACAATATGATAAGATATTTTGAGAGAGAGACCACATTCATATAACTTTTATTATAGCATAGTTATAATTATTCTTTTTTTTAAGATTTTATTTATTTGTTCATGAGAGACAGACAGAGAGAGAGAGGGAGGCAGAGGCAGAGGGAGAAGCAGGCTCCCCGTGGAGAAGGGAGCCCGATGCAAGACTCGATCCCAGGACCCTGGGATTACACCTGAGCCCAAGGCAGACGCTTAACAAACTGAGCCACCCAGGTGTCCCTGTTATAATTATTCTACTTTATTTTAAGTTAAAATGTATTCTATTTTATTTTATTATTCGATATTGTTGTTAATCTCTTACTGTACCTAATTTATAAATTAAACTTTATCGTAGGTATGTATAGGAAAAAAAAGCAGTATATATATGGTTCAGTGTTATCTATGGTTTTAGGCATCCACTGGCCATCTTGGAACCTATTCCTCGGAAATAAGGGAGGACTATTGTACTACTTTTCTCATCTTTTTTTTATATGACAAAATAAAAAGAGATGGTTGTATTCCTGAAGTTGACAGTGTGAAAAATATAGCCTTAAGCACACTGTTTAAAATTATAAAGGTAAATGCTAGAACCCAAACTATATGCTTTCTAAATTCAAAGGAGAAAAAAAGCCAGCATAGCAAAAGGGTAGAAACAGAAGAAACAGAAAGGAAATATTAAAAATATACACATCCAAAAAGAAAATGCTTTCAGGGGTGCCTGGGTGGCTCAGTCCATTAAGCATCAGACTCTTGATTTCGGCTTAGGTCATGAACTCAGGGTTGTGAGATCGAGCCCCACATTGGGCTCCACATTTGGCTGGGGGAGCCTGCTTAAGATTCTCTCCCTCTCCCCCACCCATGTGCACCATTCCCCACCCACACAATCTCTCTGTCTAAAAAAAAAAAAAAAGCTTTCAGATAAATGTAATCAATGATAATATAATCAGGTGGACTTAATAAAAGGTAAAAAAATCTCATACTGGATTAAAAAAAAATCTAACTATATATAGTAAAACATAAAATGCTAAAAAAGCTAATATCGTAAAACAAAGTGATTCAGAAAAACTGAAAGTAAAATTACAAGCATAAAGATAGGGAAACTGATGAACAAATAATGCGTCAAATGACAGCAAATAAAAGGAAGCAAGGGAAGGTGTGTAATACTAACATCAGAGAAATTTGAACTCAAGGAAAACTCGTTAAGTGATCCATAGAGGTCATTCATCATGATGGACTGTATAAACCACAATGAAAAGATCTCTCTCGTGAACTGGGAAAAAATGGCAGAAAGACATGAATAATAAGATATTTTAATTCACTTCCTTTAGTCCCTATCAAGTGAAACAAACAAACAGCTATAGATGGCCCGAATAATAGGATGAACAAGGTCGAACTTGTACATGTATATCTACTCTGTGTCCTGAAAAGAAAGAGAAAATACACTACACTGTCTTTTCAAAAAAAAAAAAAAAAGAAAGAAAGAAAACAGAAGACAGGGGCTCCTGGGGGCTCAGTTTAGTGTCTAACTCTTGATCTTTGCTCAGGTCACGATCTCGGCGTCGTGAGATCAAGCCCTATGTCAGGCTCCACAGTCAGTGCAGAGTCCGCTTGTCCCTCTCCCTCCTCCAACTTTACTCTCTCTCAAATAAATAAATAAAATCTTTTTTTTTTTTTTTTTTTTAAAGATTTTATTTATTTATTTGACAGAGATAGAGACAGCCAGCGAGAGAGGGAACACAAGCAGGGGGACTGGGAGAGGAAGAAGCAGGCTCACAGTGGAGGAGCCTGACGTGGGGCTCGATCCCGTAACGCCGGGATCACGCCCTGAGCCGAAGGCAGACGCTTAACCGCTGTGCCACCCAGGCGCCCCAAAATCTTTAAAAAAAAAAAAAAACAACCAAAGACTTACACAATTTTACAATGTATTAGATTACAAAGAAACCTCAACAAATTCCAAGAAATGAAACAGAAACCACATTCTCGAGCCAATAAAACTAAAAATAATAAAGTTGAATAAAAAATATTAATACCCAGCCTATCAGAAATTTTTTTTTAAAGTCTGTTTTGCCTTGTTTCAAAGAGGAAATCGAACTAGAACTGCAGCATGTCTAGGAAACTACAATAATGAGGATATTACATATCAAACCCCATAGGAAAAGGTCTAAGCTGAAGGCAAAGTAGTAATCAAATCCTTAAACACGTCACACGAAAATTAATCAAGCATTCTGGGAGAAAAAAAAACTAGAAAAATTAATACAAAACTTAAAACATAAGGGGAAAAAAAGCCAAAAGAACTGGTCATGAATTCAAGGTTTAGGCGCTTTTTTGAAAAACAAAGTAGAAAGACCACAAAGTAGCTTGATTCCTTTTTTAAAAAAAGACAGGGACGGGAGAGCACAAATACATAAAATCAAGATTAAGTAGGGAAGTAACTATAAGCCGTATTTTAGCTAACTCTAGGCCAGTTGTCTTCTGGGGAAACACATCGCAGTAATACTGGACTGAGGAAAAGATGGAAAAGCTACCTCAGTCATTTGGGTAAAAATTGTAAAAAGCTGTCAGTGAACTATTCCCCCCACAAAGGGCTCATACTCAGGTGATTGTATGGCAATTTTTTTTTAACTTTGAAAGAACACATGCTTTCAAGGGTATTGCAACTATTCAAGGACATGGAGAAAGAAGGGAAGCCTCCTGATTCGTTCAGGTGCTCGTTATTTACCTACAATCTCTCTGGTCTAAACTACCCTCTGGGATCCTCCAGATACCAGGGCTAGGACCCCTGGCCATTCAGATTCCCTGTACTTCAATTAAAAAAAAAAAGACGGCTGGGGCACCTGAGGGGCTCAGTTGGTGAAGAATCTGCCTTCAGCTCAGGTCATGATCCCAGGGTCCTGGGATCAAGCCCCATGTGGGGCTCCCTGCTCAAGGGGAGTCTGCTTGTCCCTCTCCCTCCCCCTCTGCCCTTCCCCCTGCTAGTGCTCTCTCTTTCTCTCTCTTTTTCTCTCTTTCTCTCTCTCTCTCTCTAAAATAAATAAAATCTTTTTTATTTAAAGATGGCTGTTTAAAGAATAGATAGCTAGGTAGGTAGAGAGGTAGATGATAAATGGATGGATAGATAGATAAAAAGCTTTCATGTAATAACCAATAACCATTAAGTATTAAGATCAGGCAGAAACACAGGAACCGCACCATTAATATAGGAGAGAGTAGATAATACAAGGAAATGGCTAAACGGGCATTGGACAACAGGACACGTGAAAAGAGGACTGTGGTAGGAAAAGGAAAGTCCCCACAATGTCCAGCCCCTATCACCCAGAACTTGTATGCGTGTCGGGTTCCCTGGCAAGGGGGAATGGAGGCTATGGATGGAGTTAGGGTTGTTCATCAGCTGACCGTAAGATAGGGAGAGTAGCTTGGAGTACCCACGTGGGCCCAATGTAATCACAAGCGTCTTTATAAGTGCAGGAGGAGGCTGGAGGGGAGAACCTGGGAGACAATAACCTGAGAAGAGCTTGGTCTGGTATTGCTGCTACTTTGAAGAGGAACAAGGGACCGTGAGCTGAGGAATGCGGGTGGCCCCTTGAAGCTGGAAAAGGCCAGGAAATGGATTCTCCCCCAGAGCGTCCAGAAGGAACCCACTCTACCAGCACCTTGATTTTAGCCCTGAGAGACCGGCGTTGGACTTCTAACTTCTAGAACTGTAAGATAACATCTTTGTGTTGCTTTAAGCCGTTATGTTTGTGAAAATTTGTGACTGCAGCCACAGGAAATCAATACGGGGACACTGGGTTAACACAGAGAAAGTAATTGCAGGAAGCCACTGTCCCCTGTAGGTCTGGAAGCTCAGACAGAGGACATGTCTGCAGAGCTGGGGCCTGCAGGGGCTGGCTCAGGCAGTGCAGCCCAGCAGCAAGCACTCTGCAAGGGTGAGGGCCCTGCAAGGCAATGCCACCAGGAGAGCAAGCCAAGGAAGGTACAAGTCTGTCCTCCTGCAGGCTCAGGCTCGCTCTGCACCACTGCTAGCAGAAACTAGCGGACAGTCAGCTTCTAAAGCAGAAATATAAGGGTGAGCATCCTTGTTTCTGATCTTGAGGAAAAGCTTTCCATCTTTCTCCATTGAGTAGATTAGTTGTGGGTTTGTCATATATGGTCTTTATTATGTTAAGTTATGCTCCTTCCTTATCCAATCTGCTGAGGGCTTTTATAATGAAAAGATGTTGTATTTTGTCGACCGCTTTTCCTGCACCTATTCAGATGATCGTGTGATTTTATCTTGCATTTTATTAATGTGATGTATCACATTTATTGATTTGCATCTGTTGAACCAACCTTGTGGCTTATTGGGCAATGGTGTATAATCCTTCTCATGTGTTCTTAAATTCAGTTTGTTAATGTTTTGTTGAGCATTTTTACACCTATATTAATCAGGAATATTGGTCTAGAGTTTTCTTGTGTCCTTATCTGGTTTTGATAATGCTGGCTTCGTAGAACAAGTTTGGAAATACTTCTAAATTTTTTGGAAGAGTTTGAGAAGGGTTGGCACTAATTCTTCTTTGAATGTTTGGTAGAATTCGCCAGTGAAGCCATCTAGTCCTGGGGTTCCTGGAGTTTTCTGTGTTGAGAGGGTTTTGATTAGTGATTCAGTCTCTTTGCTCACTGTGGGTCTCTTACCACTGCTATTCAATATAGCACTAGAAGTCCTAGCTAGAATGATTTGGCAAGGCAAAGAAATAAAAGGCAGCCAAATCGAGAAGGGAGAAGTAAAACTCACTGTATTTGCAGATTATATGATTCTGTATATAGAAAATCTCAAAGACTCAACCAAAAAACTGTTGGAACTGATCAATGATTTCAGTAAAGCTGCAGGATGCAAAATCAACATGCAGAAATCAGTTGCATTTCTATACACTTAGGGTGACTAATCTGAAAAAGAGATAAAAACTAACCAAATCACAATAGCATCAAAAACAAAATACTAAATTTAAGCAAGGAAGTGAAAAATCTGTATAACAAAAACTATAAGACTTTGCTGAAAGAAATAAACACAAACAAATGGAAGCACCTCTCATCACAGACCAGAAGAATTAATATTGTTAAAAGGTCCATATTACCCAAAGCCCTGTATAGATTCAATGCAATCCCCATCAAAACACCCAGGTCAATCTTCACAAATAGAAAAAACAGCCCTAAAACTTGTATGGCACCACAAAATACCCCAAATGGCCAAAGCCATCTTCAGGAAAATTAAAAGTCAGAGGTTTCACACTTCCTGATTTCAGACTATACTACAAAGCTACCGTGAAGAAAGTGTGGTACTGGCACAAAAATAGACACATAGCCCGACAGAATAGTCCCAGAGAGCCCATTAAACCCCTACTTATACAGTCAATTAATATTTGACAAAGGAGCCAAGAGCACCCAATGGGGAGAGGATAGTCTCTTCAACAAATGTGTTGGGAAAACTGAACGAACACACACAGAGCAATGAAATTGAACCCGTATCTTACACCACTCAAAAAAATTAATTTGAAGTGGATCAAAGACTGAAATATAGGACCTGATATTATTAAACTCCTAAAAGAAAATAAGGGAAGAAGTTCCTTGGCGTTGGTCTTTGCAATGATTTTTTTTGAACTGACATTAAGCATAAACAAAAGCAGAAATCAACAAATAGGATACATCAAACTTAAAAACTTCTGCTCACCAGAAGAAACAACAAAATGGAAAGGCAACCTACAGAATGGGAGAATTTTTACAAACCATGTATTAGATAAGGGATTGATATCCAAAATCTATGAAGAACTCCTACAATTCAATAATAAACAGTTCACTTTAAAAATGGGCAAAAGAACTAAACAGACATTTTTTCCCAAAACCAAACAAACAAAACACCCAAATGGCCAAAAGATACATGGAAAGATGGTCTGCATCATTAGTCAAGGAAATGCAAATTAAAACCACAGGGAGTTATTACCTCCCAACAAAAAGACAAGGGCAGATAAGGACGTGAAGGAAAGAGAACACTTGTGCTCTGTTGGTAGAAATGCAAATTGGTGCAACCACTGTGGAAATTCCTCAAAAAATTAAAAATGGAACTATCATATCCAGCAGTTCTACTTCTGGGTATTCAAAGAACACGAAAGCACGAACGCAAAGGCCTATGCACCAAAATGTTCATTGTAGCATTGTTTACAATAGCCAAGATATGGAAACAACCTAAGTGTTTATCAATGGATGAAGGGATTTTTAAAATGTGGTACATACATACACTGGAATATTATTCAGCCATGATAAAGGAGGACATCCTACCATTTGCAACAACATGGATGGACCTTGAATATGTTATGCTAAGTGAGCTAAGTCAGAAATAGATAAGTACTGTGTGATATCACTTGTATGTGGAGTTTCTAAAAACCATACTTATAAAAACAGAATAAAATGGTGGTTACCAGAGGAGGGACAGGACAGATATTGTTTAACGGTACAAAGTCACAAGCAGTAAATAAGCCCTAGAGATACAATGCACAGCACAGTGAATATAGACAACAGTATTGTATCACAACCATCTAAGCTGCTAAGGGACTAGAACTTAATTATTCTACTTACTAAAAAGAAACCATATTCATGTAATGTGATAGAGGTGCTAATTATCACTACAATGGCAATCATATTATAACATATAAACATATGCAAAAAAAAGTTTCCAGAGTCCCAGCCCCATCACCACAAAGCTCTAGAAGCAACTTCTGAGCTAGGAGACAACTGTGAATAACTGGCACAGAAACTGAGTCATTATTGAAAATGTTTGCTTCTGGGGCACCTGGGTGGCACAGCGGTTGGGCGTCTGCCTTGGGCTCAGGGCGTGATCCCGGCGTTGTGGGATCGAGCCCCACATCAGGCTCCTCTGCTGGGAGCCTGCTTCTTCCTCTCCCACTCCCCCTGCTTGTGTTCCCTCTCTCACTGTCTCTATCTCTGTCGAATAAGTAAATAAAATCATAAAAAAAAAAAGAAAAAAAATGTTCACTTCTAATACCATCATAAATATACACTGAAAAATCCCAAGGCATGGATAAACTGTGGTACATGCATACATGGAATATTATTCAGTGATAAAAAGAAATGAGCTATCAAGCCACAAAAAAGACCTGGAGAAATCTTAAGTGCATGTTGCTAAGTCGAAGAAGCCAGTCTGAAAAGTCTACGTGCTGTTATGACTCCAAGCATATGGCATTCTGGAAAAGGCAAAGCCGTAGAAACAGGAAGACCGTCAGTGGTTGCCAGGGGCTGGTGCAGAGGGGAGGAGGGATGAATTGATGGAGCGCAGGGGACTTGTAGGGCAGTGAAACCACTCTGTGTGGTACAGAGAATGTACGGCACAGAGTGAACCCTAATGTAAACTGTAGACTTTAGTTAATAATAATGTATCAATATTGTTCATCAGTTGTAACAAAGGTACCTCATTAATGGAAGATGTTGATAATACGGAGTTCTAGGCAGGGGGCAGAGTTGGGGGGGGAATTCAGGGAGGTATACCAGAACTCCGTAGTTTCTGTAACATTTTTCTGCTAACCTAAAATTGCTGAGGAAAAAAATAAAGACTATTAATTTTTAAAAAATCTCAAGGAGTAAATGAGAAATATACAGGACCCATATGCAAGTTTTTTAACTCTCTTGAGAGAAATTAATGAAAATTTGAGTAAACAGAATTACCTCGTGTTTTGGGGTGGGATGACTTAATACGGTAAGGATGTCTTTTTTCCTGAGATCGTCTATAAATTTAATTCAATCTAATAAGAGCTTTATTTATTTATTTATTTTAGAACTTGAAAAAAAAAAAACATGTTTTTAAATTCACCTGTAAGAATTCACATGAGAAAAGCCAGGGAATTTCTGAAGAGAAACAAGGGGTTCATAGTGTACAAGGTATTGAAAGTATCTTAACATACAGGAGCTACCTCTTGCTCTTGTCACCCCGCATCCACTCACTTTCATCCCTCTCTTCTGGTGACACTGCCCACTTTCCCTTTATGCAACCAGTTTCCCCCACATCGGCCCAAGTCCTTGAGCGAAGTTGACTCCAGCCCTGCGTGGACTCCTGCCTTCCCAGGGATAGGAACATAACCCAGTCAGTGCCAGCAGGGGGCAACATGACTTATGACGCAGGGAGAGAGGGGCATGGTGGACTAGGACCTGAGAAGTCCTCAGCCTGGTGCCACTGGCCAGACTGAGAACAAAGTCCAGTGATGGAAAAAGAAAGCATCTTGGAAACTGTTAGCACTTCCTTGTCTTTTTCAGTGACTTGAATCAACATATTTCCCTGTTACGCAAACCAGTTTAAGATGGAAAATCCATCACTGGCAACAGAAACCCGTCCTAATATAGAACACTCGGCAATTAGAACAGTGCGGTACTGGCCCAGCAATGGACAAATTCACAGGTGGGTTCATGGGACAAGAGAGAACAGAGAAACACCGATGTATGGAAATGTATTAAATCACAGTGATTTCACATTAATCAGGGAAAGACAAATTACTTAAGCAATGATACTGAAGCAGATGGGCAACCACTTGGAAAATAAAGCTTGGCTTTCACCCCCACTTCTTTTTCTTTTTCTTTTTTCTTTTCTTTTATAATAGTATTTTTTTATTATGTTAGTCACCATACAGTACATCCCTAGTTTTTGATGTAAAGTTCCATGATTCATTACTTGCATATAACACCCAGTGCACCCTCACTTCTGATACCAAAATAAATCTCATATAGATCAAAGATTCACTCTTAGTTTTTTTTTTAAGAAATAAATAAATAAATAAATAAATACCTAGAGGGAAAGGAGTGAATCTTTATAATCTTGGGGTGACAGAGGCCTTTCTAAGCAGAAAGGGGAAAAAAAAACAAAAACAAAAAAAACTGTGAATTCTGCATTTGTCAGATAAGAAAGAAAAAACACTTAAAAAATCAGGGAAAACCACAAACTGGAAAAAAATTACATATATAAAGGAGCTCTGATAAATGAACAAGAAAAAAGAAATGAAAAGAAAAATGGGAAAGTTATGAACACAAATGACCAATAAAAAAGAAATTAATGAAACTCAAATGAAAACAAGGTACTTTGCAACCACCAGCTTACCCAAGATTTAACTTTGTGTTAAACTGGCACGTACAGGGTGGGCGGGAGTTTAACTCGGTATGATCGTTCAGCAGACACTTGACAATATGGACTGATTTAACACATGCATGCCTTTTGGCTCAATAGTTTCTAGGCCTTATCCAAAAGAAATACTGTCACATGTGAGTAAGAACAGAGCACAAGATAGTCATTGTAGCATTGTTTTCATTAGCAAAACAGAAAGGAAAAAAAGAATGACTCAAGCATGCATGTTTAGGGGAACGGTTGAGTAAAGCATCCTTTACTCCACCAGACAACTATTAAAAGCTTTTCTCAGGGCCCCACATGGCTTCTACTTTGCCAAAACCATCGGTCGGTTTTCTGTCTTCCTCTTACTGTCTCAGCAGCCGTGTCCCACGCGGAATCACTCCCTCCGCCTGGAGCCCCCTTCCTTAGGCCTGCAGACCCTAGGTCCCCCCGCCCTCACCGCTTACGCTAGTGTAGTCCCTTGCTCTTTGTCCCTCCTAGGCCCAGATCTTTCCTTGACTTTCTTCTCTTCCTTGCCAGGGGATTCATCCAGCCCATGATTTGAAAATTTCGTTCATCTGCTGCTCTCTCTCAAATCTGTAACTCCCCGGAGCTCCAGGTGCACACATTCCACTGCTGCCTCAATTTCTCTACTCCGACGTCTCCTAGGTGTCTCAAACAACATGGTAAAAAGACAAGTGCTGATTTCTCCCAACCCCATGTTTCCCTCTTCCCCATAAATGATGTCCTCAGCCTCTCAGTCCCTCAGTCCTAGAACCTACGTGTCCTTCTTGTTTCCATCTTCTTAAACAATTAGTAAGACACTGGGAAGGTGCTACTAGTTGTGGGCCTGTTATCCTTTCTACCATTTGTTCTTACTAACAGAGAACTCCGGTTTTGTTTGGGAGCAGCCATGTGCCCAGATAAAGATATTTCTATTTCCTAGCATCCCTCACATCTAGATTTGGACCAATCAAATATAAGTGCAAGTTTCTAAGGCTTCCAGGAAGTCATTTTTGCAGCCTTTTATCAATGCCTTGAACACACATGTGATGCTGAAGGTGTGCAGCCACCTTGTCACCATGAGGCAGCATACGTAAAGTGGCTGATTTTTATGTTTAAATCTTTCAACTATCTGCTACTCACTTTAATATATACAGTGAGGTGCCTTTTTTAAAAGAACATTTTGAAAAGTTTACTTGATCAGTTGTCATTTGTCCAGAAGACCAATATTAGCTGTCATCATATTACTGCATTCCAGGTCTGGCTTCTGGTTCCTCCTAAATTGGAAATTAGTTGCAAACAGACTCATAGACATCCCCAAAGCTCAGCAAACCATGGGATCTTCTCCTGTTCCCTTCATCTTCCTGAATGCTGGTCTGCTGCAGAGTGATTTTTATTTTTATTTTTATTTTTTTAATGTTTTTTTATTACATTATGTTAGTCACCATACAGTACATCCCTGGTTTCTGATGCAAGGTTCGATGATTCATTAGTTGCGTATAACACCCAGTGCCCCATGCAATATGTGCCCTCCTTACTACCCATCACCGGTCTATCCCATTCCCCCACCCCCCTCCCCTCTGAAGCCCTCAGTTTGTTTCTCAGAGTCCATAGCAGAGTGATTTTTAAAAGGGAAAAAGGAAATTCATCAATCTAAGAGCTGCCCTGATTGTCCAACAGTTGACACCACCTCTGATCCCCAGGCTGGAAAATGAGGAGCCAATAACAGACACATGCAGGAGAAACCCGGTTCTAAAGCTCGCAAATATGCCCGTCCAGGTGGCCGGTGAGATCAGCTACAGTGTTTCACGCTTCAGAATGTTATTGCGAATGGAGCCCACTTAGAAAAACACTCTTTCCACTGAGTATTAGCACTGCCGGGGGGCAGTGCGGGTCTCAGTTAATCCCTTGGACTTGTTACAAGGGAGTGTGAAAAAGAACCTTTCAAATGGCATTTTACTGACTTTTAACATGCCGATCACTGCCTTTTGGTTTTTTGCATTTCCATGGTCATTTCCTCTCTTTAACCTACTTTTTATCTCCAAGGTACATTTTTTTCCCTAAATGGACTAAAGAAGTCTGCAAAAGGCCAAATCCATAGCAGGATATGGGGGACACGTTGGCAGCAGAGCGGGAAATGTACTTGCCAGGGAATTGATAAAGCAATCTCTTCTGAGGTGTGATTTTGAGTTTGGGAAACAGCTCAAGTTCGTCTGGCAAGAGGAATAACATTCTGCAGGATGCTTTGATGCAGACACAGTCTCAGCAGGACAGCCTAGAAGGTGTTAGTGATACGCTGAGAGCTGCAGGCGGGGAGAGCCCATGGTTATATTTCACTCTCTATTACTGGGACTTGTCAGGCCCTTAAACCACCTGGCTCATTCTTGGAAATCTCTCTCTCTTGAACCAGAGCTTTGGCTCCCATTTGATGTGGACCCTTCCAAAAGGGGCTGCCCAGGGATACGATAAGCCAGGGCAAGTTAAACCCTCAGATGGCATCATTGTGATTTGTTCAACAGATGTCGCCATCCTTGTGTTTAAGACACAAGGACAATAGCCGTGTTTGCTCCCAAATACGGGGCACGTGTGCTGGTACCTCTAGTTTGAGTGGAAGGGAAGTGCAAGGCCCACAGGCAGCAGAGTCATGTCCCGTCATGCCTGGCAGGGTTCCGAGTCTTGGGCTGGACGCCGGGAACAGTAGCCCCTGGCTCAGAGGAACATTGAGATCCTAGGGCTTCAGTTTCCTCCTCTGTAAGTAAGATTCCGACAGCAGCTCTGAAGCCCACGTTCCATCCTGGGGGGCAAGGAGAAAAAAAACAGAAGGGGATGCAGTGCAGGGAACAGGGCCAGGGCCCCTTTAAGACACCCTGCATCTCTCTCCATGGTGAAAGATTTTCAAGCACAGAAGCACTGGGTCCGGACAGATCCACAGGCTGTTCTTTGGAGTAACCAAACCTGCGGCTGGGCCTGGGTCTTCCTGTACCCCCAAATCCGGGAGGTCTGGAAGGAAGCCTCGGAAACCTCACTGTTTGTGATGCATGTAATCTTCACCTTAGGTTGCCTCAAATGGGAACAGTGCCAAGCAAACTGGACAGGTGGTAGTGGGAACCAATGGGGGCTGTAAGACCGTGCCCAAGCACCAGGGATGGGTGCGTAAGTGGGATGGAGGGGGGCACATGGTGGGTGAAGGGTGGGCAGGTAGGTTGGTGGTAACTGAGTGGAAGATGAGAGGTAGATGGATAGGTGGGTGGGCGATGGTTGTCGGGTAGGAGATGGTGCACAGATGGATGGATGTTGGATGGGATGTGGGTGGGTGGATGCTGGGGGGTGGATGAGCGAGCGGCTAGTATAAAGGAGCCATTTTCACAATTGCTTTTAGAGAGAAATGACCAATGTTTAACAATGATATACAATGATTCCAACCCACTCTCTGGCTCTAGAGCAATGTGAGAGGCAAGTGTTCCTCGCGGGTTTGAAGTCTTCCAGCTTGTGGAGCTCACTCTTCACAGAACGTGGATCTCCATCCAAGTTTCACCCTTTCCCGGCTGCCATTTGTACACGCACACCACAGTGCCTGTCTTACCTTAATGGATGATTCCCTCATTCAACAGCCATGTTTGGTATCTAGCTTTTGTCCGGCACCATGCAACATGTCGGTTCTATTCTTTTTCTCTAAGTAAAAAGGAAAGCAGACAAAAGCATACAAGCAAATGAGTTTATAATCATAAACTGACCACCGCTATGAAGCAAAGGAGCAGGGGGTAGTGCGGGACAATGATGGGAAGGTCCCCGCTAGAAAGAGAGGTCAGCCAAGATCACCTGAGGAGGAGAGATTGAAGCTACACCCTGAAGGCCGCAAAGAACCAGTCAGGGGATTTAAAAGTGAAAAAGGTATACAGATGGCCAATAAGCACATGAACCAATGCTCACCACCATTAGTCATTAGGGGAATGCACACTGAGACCACAGTGAAATACCACTTCATACCTACTAGGATGGCTAACAGTTTGTTTGTTTTTTTTTGGAAAAGGAAAACAAGTGTTGGTGACGATATGGAGAGATTGGAACCCTCCTATGTTGTGGTGAGAATATGAGATAGTACAGGCTCTGAGGAAACGCAGCTTGGTAGTTTCTCAAAAGCTACCAAGCTGCCATGCTGGCCTCATGGAATGTATATGGACGCTGTCCCTCCTCTTCCATATTTTGGAATAATTTGAGGAGAATAGATATTAAATCTTCTTTAAACAACTGGTAGACTGCCCCCGTGAATCCGTCTGGTCCTGGACTTTTTTTGGGGGGGGTAGTTTTTTTATTGCTGATTGAATTTTGTTACTTGTATTCGGTCTGTTCAGATTTTCTATTTTTCCCTAGTTCGGTTTTGGAAGCTTGTATGTTTCTAGGAATTTATCCATTTCTTCTAGGTTGTCAAGTTTGTTGGCATATGATTTTTCATAGTATTTTCTTCTAATCCTTTGTGTTTCTGTGGTGTCAGTAGTTCTCTCTCATTTCTGATTTTATTTATTTGGGTTCTCTTGGCCTCTTAATGAGTGTGGCTAAGGGTTTGTCAATTTTGTTTATCTTTTCAAAGAACCAGCTCTTGGTATCATGGATTTTTCTCTATTTTTTTCTTTTTTTTAGTTTCTGTGATTTATTTTTGCTGTGATCTTTACTGTTTCCTTTCTTCTACTCACCTTGGGCTTTGTTTGCTTTTCTTTTTCTAGTTCCTTTTGGTGTAAGGTTAAATTGTTTATTTGAGCTTTTCCTTGCCCCTGACATAGGGCGGACCGTATTGCTTTAGGCTTCCCTCTTTGAACTGCCTTCACTGTATCCCAAAGATTGTGGAATGCTGTGTTTTCATTTTCGATTTTCTCCATGAATTTTTTTCCTTTTGCCTTTGACTGTTTCATTCACCCATTGGTTGTTTAGTATCATGTTGTTTAGTCTCTGTGTGTTTGTGTTTTCTCCAGTTTCTTTCTTGCGATTGATTTGTATGTCATGATCAGAAAAGACACATGGGATGATTTCAATCTTCTTAAATTTATTGAGGCTTGTTTTATGGCCTAATATGTGATCTATTCTGGAGAATGTTCCATATGCACTTGAAAAGAATGCATAGTCTTTTGGGTTTTGGATGGAATCTTCTGTATATATCCATTAATGTCCATCTGATCCAACGTATCATGCAAAGACACTGGTTCCTGGTTGATTTTTCTGTCTGAACTATCTATCCATTGATGTGAGGAAGGTGTTAAAGTCCCCTAATATTATTATATTACCATCAATGTCTCTCTGGATGTCCATTAATATTTACTTCATGTATTTAGGTGCTCCAGTGTTGGGTACATAGATATCTATAGTTGTTATATCCTCTTGTTGGATTGACACCTTTATCATTAGGTAATGCCCTTCTTTGTCTCTTGTTACAGTCTTTGTTTTAAAGTCTATTTTGTCTGGGGCGCCTGGGTGGCTCAGTCGGTTAAGTATCTGCCTTTGGCTCAGGTCATGATCCCACAGTCCTGGAATCGAGCCCCACATCAGGCTCCCTGCTCAGCGGGGAGTCTGCGTCTTCCTCTCCCTTTGCCCCTCCCCATTGCTCATTCTCTCTCTCTCTCTCTCTCTCAAATAGATAAAATCTTTAAAAAAATAAAGTCTATTTTGTCTGATATAGGTATTGCTACCCAGGTTTTTTTTTTTTTCCACTTCCATTTGCATGGCAAATGTTTTTCCATCCCTTCACTCTCAGCCCATGTGTGTCTTCAAGTCTGAGGTGAGGCTCTTGTAGATTGTATATAGATGGGTATTGTTTTTATCCATTCTGCCACCTTATGACTTTTGATTGGAATATATGGGTCATTTACATTTAAAGTAATTATTGATAGGTATGTACTTACTGCTTTTTACATTTTTTTTCTGGTTGTTTTTGTAGTTCTTTGTTCCTTCTTGTTCTCTTTCATTGTGATTGAGGAATTTCTATAGTGTTATGTTTGGTTTTCTTTATTTTTTTGTGTATCTATCTTAGGTTTTGGGTTTGTAGTTCCCATAAGGTTCATATAGAATATACTAAGTAAATATCAGTCTATATTAATTTGAAGGTCATTAAATTCAAACATATTCTCAAAAAAAAAGAAAAAATTGAAAAAGAATAAAAACATTATTTTCCTTTCCCCCCTTATCTTCCCTTTTAACGCCCTTCTCCACATTTTGTGTATATGTTGTCATATTTTAAATCTTTTTATTCATAATTTTCTTAGGTCTACTTATGGCCATTTTTTCCACTTAAAGAAGTACCTTTAATATTTCTGGTAAGGTGGGTTTAGTGATGATAATCTCCTTTATCTTTTGTTTGTCTGGGAAACTATCTTACCTTCATATCTAAATGATAATCTTTCTGGGGAGAGTATTCTTGGTTGTAGGCGTTTTTTTTTTTTTTTTTTTTTCCTTTCAACATTTTGAATATATTATGCCACTCTCTTCTGAACTGCAAAGTTTCTGCTGAAAAATCAGCTCATAGTCTTATAGTTTTCCCTTGCAAATAACTTTTTGTTTCTCTCTTGCAGCTTTTAAGTCTCTCTTTACCTTAAACTTGGACGTCTTAATTATTATGTGCTGTGGTGTGGACCTTCTTAGGTTCATCTTGATTGGAACTCTGTGTTTCTTGTACTTGAATGTATTTTTCTTTCCTTGGTCAGGAAAGTTTCAGTTTTTTCTTCAAATAACTTTTCTGTCACTTCCTTTCTGTCTTCTTCTGGGAGTCCTATAATGCAAATGTTTGTTCACTTGTTGTCCGGGAGATCTCTTAATCTATCCTCATTTTTAAATTTTTTTTTCTTTTTGCTGTTCAACTTGTATGCTTTCCTTTATCCTGTCTTTCAGATTTCTGGTACTTTCTTCTGCATCCTCTAAACTACTATTGATCCCCTCTATTGTGTTTTTTTAATTTCAATTATTGTATTCTTCAGTTTTGATTGGTTCTTTTTAATATTTTCTATCTCTTTACTGAAGGTTTTACTGAGATCTTCCACTCTTTTCTCCAGCCCAGTATCTTTACAATTATTACTTTAAATTCTATACCAGGAATATTGCTTATCTCAGTTTCACATAGTTCATTTTCTGAGTTTTTTCCCTTGTTCTTTCTCACAGAACATATTCTTCTGTCTCCCCATTTTGCTTGATTTCCCATGTTTTTTCTATGGAATAGATGGAACACCTAAACTTGAAGGAGTGACTGGTCTTGTGTATGGTGTCCCCTGTGTAGTCTGTCTGTGCTTGGTGACTTTTGCTGGCTAGAGCTGTGACTGTATATGCTAGTTACTCTTTTAAACCAGAGCATATCTCCACCTCTCTTGTTGTTCTCTTGCAGTTCTTTCTTCAGTTGTTCAGTAGTTCTTCAGGAGGAATTGTTCTATTAATAGGGCAATTTGGTTTGTTTCATGGAGAAGGTGAGTTCAGGCTCTTCCTATGTCACCATCTTGGACTGGAACCATGACTTATTTTATAACTGGAAATTTATACCTCTTCATCCCCTTCAACTATTTTGCCCATCCTCCACCCCACTCCCCTCAGGCAACCACCAATTTGTTCTCCATATCTATGAGTCTGTTTTTGCTTTGTTCATTTGATTCTTTTAGATTTCACAAATAAATGAAATAGTATGGTATTTGTCTTTCTCTGTCTTATTTCACTTAACATAACACCCTCTAGGTCCATCCTTGTTGTTGCAAATGTCAAGATCTCATTTTTTTATGGCTGAGTAGTATTCGTGTGTGTGTGTTTGTGTGTGTGTGTGTGTAACTATACAGTAGTGGAGTTACTGGATCATATGGTATTTCTATTTCTAATTTTTTGAGGAATTGCCATTCTGTTTTCCGCAGTGGCTGCACGAATTCGAAGTCCCACCAACTGTGCACAAAGATTTCTTTTTCTCCACATACTCACCAACACTTGTTTCCTGTGGTTTTTATTTTAGCCATTCTGACAGACTTAAGGTAATATCTCATTCTGATTTTGATTTGCATTTCCCTGATGATGAGTGATGTTGAGCATCTTTTCATGTGTCTGTTGGCCATCTGTATGTCTTCTTTGGGAAAATGTTCACTCAGGTCCTCTGCCCATTTTTTACATTGGATTATATGTGGTTTTGGTGTTGTGTTGTATAAATTCTTCATATATTTTGAATGTTAACTGCCTACCAGATATATCATGTGCACATATATGCTCCCCTTCAGTAGGCTGCCTTTTCATTCTGTTGATGGTTTCCTTCACTGTGCAAAACCTTTTCATTTTGGTGTGGTCCCAATAGTTCATTTTGGTTTTGTTTCCCTCGCCTAAGAAGACCTATCTAGAAGAACATTGCTAAGGCCAATGTCAAAGAAATTACTGCCTGTGCTCTCTTGTAGGATTTTTATGGTTTCAGGTCTCACATTTAGGTCCTAAATGCACTTTGAGTTTATTTTTGTGTATGTAAAAAAGTAATCCAATTTTATTCTTTTTCATGTAGCTACCCAGGTTTCCCAACACCATCAGTTGAACAGATTGTCTTTTTCCCATTGTATACTCTTGCCTCCTTCATCAAAAAACAATTGACCATACAATTGTGGGTTTATTCCTGGGCTCTTTGTTCTGTTCCGCTGATCTATGTGTCTGTTTTTGTGCCAGTGCCATACTGTTTTGTTTACTACAGCTTTGTAATGTAACTTGAAATCTGGAATTGTGATACCGCCAACTTGTTTTTCTTTTTCAAGATTGTTTTGGCTATTCAGGGTCCTTGTGGTTCCATATATATTTTAGGATTGTTTTTTCTAGTTCTGTGAAAAATGCTATTGGTTATTTAGATAGCGATTGCATTAAATCTGGAGACTGCTTTCGGTAGTATGAACATTTTAATAATATTTATTCTTCCAATCCGTGAGCATGGAATGTCTTTCTAGCTGTATCACTTTCAATTTCTTTCCTCAGTATTTTTCATTTTTCAGAACACAGGTCTTTCACCTCCTTAGTTAAGTTTATTCCTAGATATTTTATTATTTTGGTGCAATTATAAATGGGATCTTTTTTCTTAATTTCACTTTCTGCTGCTTCATTATTAGTATAGAAATGCAACAGATATCTGTATATTAACTTTGTATCCTGTGACCTTACTGAACTCATTTATCAGTTCTACTCGCTTTTTTCATGGAGTCTTGAGGTTTATCTATATATCATATCATATCATATGTCATTTGCAGATAGTGAAAGCTTTATTTATTCCTTATCAGTTTGAATGCCTCTTATTTCTTGTTGTCTAATTGCTGGTACTATGTTGAATAAAAGTGGTGAGAGTGGACATCCTTGTCTTATACCTTGTGACTTTAGGGGAAAAGCTCTCAATTTTTTTAACATTGAGTATGATGTTGGCTATGGATTTTTAATATAAAAGATTTTTATTATGTTGAGGTATGTTCCCTCTAAACCTACTTTGTTAGAGGATTTTTATCATGAATACATACTGTATTTTGTCAAATGCTTTTTCTGCATCTATTGAAATAATCCTATGGTTTTTATCCTTTCTCTTATTGATATGAAGTATCATGTTGATTGATTTGTTAAATATTGAACCACCCTTGCATCCCAGGAACAAATCCCACTTGATCGTGGTGCATGATTTTTTTTTAAGTACTATTGGATTCAGTTTGCTAATATTTTGATTTTGGCATCTATGTTCATCAGAGATATTGACTGTAGTTCTCTTTTTTCATGGTGTCCTTATCTGGTCTTTGTATCAGGGTGATACTGGCCTCATAGAAGGAATTTGGAAATTTCCCTTCCTCTTATTTTTTAGAATAATTTAAGAAGAATGAGTATGAATTCTTATTTAAATGTTTGATAGAATTTACCTGTGAAGCTCTCTGGTCCTGGACTTTTGTTTATTGGGAGGGTTTTTTTTTTTTTCATAGACCAATCTTAGTTATTTATTTAAGCCATCTCCCGCCATAAGCAAAGGGATGGAAGATTAGTATACTGGTCATCATTTGATACAAGTAAGGAAGGTGAGCTTAAGGTCCCATATACTTTTCTGGTCCGTGTGCAGTCATGGTCCAAACCAGTGCTGTGGTCCCCACTGGGTGGTGGTCCAGGTTCTCTTTATTCATCTTCATAGCCGGTTGGAAGTGGATTCACGTGAGAGTTATGGAATAGAGTATGATTACCATCTCCCCAGGGAAAGGGCTTGGACCTGATGCGGAGATGCGGGTAGGCGACGAACTCGGGTCTCTCGTGCTCTCCGTGATGCGACTTCAGAAAGACATTCAGCATGCTCACACCTACACCGGGGAGCGCTACGAAGTAGGTGAGAGCCTTCCACATGCGAGCTGAGCCCTCCTCGCCGTGGGCGCCACTTGACATGGACCGCCCCAGCTGTGCCCCGGGCCGACCTAGCAGCCCAGACAGCCGGGACAGAGATGCCACCGCCGCCGCCATTTTCGACCCAGACCTATTGGGAGTTTTTTGATGACTGATTAAATTTCATCGCTGGTAATTTGTCTTTTCTAATTTTCTATTTCTTCCTGCTTCAGTTTGGGTAGGTTATATGTTTCTAGGAATCTACCCATTTCTTTTAGGTTGTCTAATTTGTTGGCATCAAATACCATTTATTGAAAAGATTTTTCCCCCTTGTATAATTTTGCCTCCTTTGCCATAGAATTTTTTTTAGTGTAGTTGATACACAATGTTGCATTAATTTCAGACATACAACATAGTGATTTCACAAGTTTATTCATTATGCTATGTTCACCACAAGTGTAGCTACCATCTGTCTCCATACAGTATCTTTGACTGTATATATTCCTTATGCTGTGTCTTTTATCCATGTAAGTTACTCACTCCATAATTGGAAGCCTATATCTCCCATTCCCATTTTGCCCAACCCCTCCCCTCTGGCATCCATTAGTTTTTTCTTGTATTTATAGGTCTAATTCTGCTTTTTGTTTGTTTATTCATTTGTGGGGGGGGTTAAATTGGTTCCACATATGAGTGAAATCATATGATATTTATCATTCTCAGTCTGACTTATTTTACTTAATGTAATAGTCTCTAGGTCCATCCAAGTTGTCTCAAATAGCACAATCTCATCCTTTTATGGCTGTGTAATATATACACCACATCTTCCTTATCCATTTATCTACTGATGGATACTTAGGTTGCTTCCCTTCTTTGTCATAGATTAACTGACTATGTAAACATGGGCTTATTTCTGGGTTTTCTATTCTGTTCTATTGATCTATGTGTCTATTTTTGTACCAGTACCATACTGCTTTGATTAGTACAGCTTTATAGTGCATTTTGAAATCTGGGATTGTGTTACCTCCAGCTTTGTTCATTTTCTCAAGATTGCTTTGACAACTTGGGATCACAACTTTTGTGATTCCATACAAATTTAGTAGTATTCATTCTAGTTCTGTGAAAAATGCTGTTGGTATTTTGATAGGGATTGTATTGTATCTGTAGATTGCTTTGGGTAATACAGACATTTTAACAGTAAGAATTCTTCCACTCCATGAGCCTGGAATGTCTTTTGATTTCTTTATGTCACCTTCAATTTCTTTCAGTAACGTTTCTGGTCTTCAAAGTACAAGTCCTTCACTTCCTTGGTTAAGTTTATTCCTAGATATTTTATTCTTTTTGGTGCACTTGTAAATGAAATTGTTTTCTTAATTTCTCTTTATGCTACTTTGTTATTAGAGTATAGAAATGCTACTGATTTCTGGGTATTAATTTCATATCCTACAACTTTACTGAATTCGTTTATTCTAATATTTTTTGATGGAGTTGTTAGAGTTTTTAAATATATAATATCATGTCATCTGCAAAAAAGTGAGCCTGATTTCTTCCTTACCAATTTGGTTGGCTTTTTTTCTTGTCTGATTGCTGTGGCTAGGACTTCTAGTACTATATTGAATAAATGTGGTGACAGTCAATATCCTTGTCTCATTTCTGATCTTAAAGGAAAATCTCTCAGTTTTTTACTGTTGAGTATGATGTTAGCTGTGATTTTGTTGTATATGGTCTTTATTATGTTGAGGTATGTTCCCTCTAACCCTATTTTGTTGAAAGTTATTTATCATGAACAGATGTAGAATCTTATCAAGTGCTTTTTCTGCATCTATGGAGATGATCATATGATTTCTTCCTTTGTTTTGTTCATGTGATGTATGACATTGATAACTGGTGAATATTGAACCATGCTTGCATGCTGGAAATAAATCCCAATTGATCATGGCGAATCATCCTTTTAATGTATTGCTGAATTCAGTTTACTAATATTTTCTTGAGGACTTAGGCATCTGTGTTCATCGAGGATTTGCAGTGTGGGAGGGGGGCATTGTTTTGTTTTATTGGTAGTGTCTTTGATTTTGATATTGGGTAATATTGTCCTTGTAAAATATATTTGGAAGCTTTCTTTCCTGTTCTATATTTTGGAATAGTTTGAGAAGGATAGCTACTAACTCCTCTTTAAATGTTTGGTAGAACTCACCTGTGTGAATCCACCTGGTCCTGGACTTTTGTCTGTTGGATTTTTGTTTGTTTTTTGAATTACTGATTCAATTTCTTTACTAGTAATTGGTCTGTTTGCATTTTCTATTTCTTCCTGATTCAGTTTTGGAAGATTGTATATGTCTAAGAATTTATCCATTTCTTCTAGGATGTCCAATTTGTTGGCAAAAAATTTTCATAGTAATCTCTTATTAATCTCTTGTATTTCAGTGGTGTTGGTTATTTTCCTCTTCCATTTCTCATTTTATTTATTTGAATCCTCTTTCTTTTTCTTGAAAGTCTGTCTAAGGACCCCTGGGTGGCTCAGTCAGTTAAGCACCTGCCTTTGGCTCAGATCATGATCCCAGGGATCAAGTCCCGCATCAGGCTCCTTGCTCAGCAGGGAGCCTGCTTCTCCCTCTGCCTGCTCTGCCTGTACCTCTCCCTGCTTGTGGTCTCTCTCTCCCTGACAAATAAATAAAATCTTAAAAAAAGAAAGTTTGTCTAAAGATTTATCAATTTTATCTTTTGAACTAGCTTTTGGTGTCATTGATCTTCTTCATTGGTTTTTTAGTCTCTTTTCCATTTATGTCTACTCTAATATTTATTATTTCCTTCTTTCTACTGACCCTGGATTTTGTTTGTTCTTTTTCTAGTTCCTTTAGGTGTAAGGTTAGATTGCTTATTTGAGCTTTTTCTTGTTTCTTGAGGTAGGCTTGTATCACTATAAATCTCCCTCTTAGAACTGCTTTTGTTGCCTCCCAAAGATTTTGGACCGTTGTGTTTTCATTGTCTCTATGTATTTATTTCCTCTTTGATGTCGTTGTTGACCCAGTGGTTGTTTATCCATGTGTTGTTTAGCCTCCATGCATTTGTGTTTTCCAGGTTTTTTTTCTTTTTTTAAAAGATCTTATTTATTTATTTGATACGGAGAGTGAGAGAGCACAAGCAGGGGGAGTAGCAGAAGGAGAAACAGACTCCCCACTGAACATGGAGCCCCACGTGGGGCTCGATCCCAGGACCCTGGAATCATGACCCAAGTTGAACGTAGACACTTAGCCAACTGAGCCACTCAGGCGCCCCCAGTTTTTTTTCTTGTAACTGATTTCTAGTTTCATATAATTGTGGTCAGAAAAGATGCATGATATGATTTCAATCTTCTTCAATTTTTTATTTTTTATTTTGTTTTTATAATTTAAGATTTTATTTACTTGAGAGAGAGGGAAAGTGAGTGAGAGAGAGAGACACAAGTGGGGTGGAGGGGCTGAGGGAGAAGCAGACTCCCCACTGAGCAGGGAATCCAATGTGGGGCTCCAATCCCAGGACCCTGGGATCATGACCTGAGCTGAAGGCAGACACTTAACTGACTGAGCCACTCAGGCACCCCTCAATCTTCTTCAATTTATTGAGATTTGTTTTGTGACCTAATGTGATCTATCCTGGAGACTACTTCACATCCACTTGACAAAAATGTGTATTCTGTTTGTTTGGGATGGAATGTTCTGTGCATATCTGTTAAGTTGTTCTGGTCTGAAGTTTTGTTCAAAGACACTGCTTCTTTGGATGTCTGGATGATCTACCCATTGGTGTAAGTGGGGTGTTAAAGTCCCCTACTCTTAATGTATTACTGTCAATTTCTCCCTTTATATCTGTTGATATTTGCTTTATGTATTTAGGTGCTCCTATTTGGGGTGCATAGATATTTATAATTGATACATCCTGTCGTTGGATTAATTCCTTTATCATTACATAATGCTCTTCCTTGTCTCTTGTTATAATTTCTGTTTTAAAGTCTAATTGGTCTAATATGGATATGGCTACTCCAATACCACTTGCATGCAGTGTCTTATTCTATCCCTTCACTTTCAGTCTGTATGTGTCTACAGATCTTAAAGGTGTCTTGTAGGCAGCATATTGAAAGTTCGGTTTTTAAATTCTTTTTATGATTGATTGATTGATTGATTGATTTGACAGAGAGACAGAGAGGGAACACAAGCAAGGGGCGTGGGAGAGGGAGAAGCAGGCTCCCCACTGAGCAGGGAATCTGACGCAGGCCTCCATTCCAGGACCCTGGGACGATGACCTGAGCCAAAGGCAGGTGCTTAATGACTGAGCTTCCCAGGCGCCCCAGAAAGATTTTTTTTTTTAAATCAATTCTGCCAATCTCTATATATTTTTAGAGCATTTAAACCAGTTACATATAAAGCAGTTATTGATATCTGTGTTCTTATTGTCATTTTGTTCATTGTTGTTTGGTTGTTTTTGTAGTTCTTCTTGTTCCTTTCTTCTCTCGTTCTCTTTTCTTGTGACTGAAGACTTCCGGCAGTGTTATGCCTGGCTTTCTTCTTTTGTGTATCTGTTACAGGTTTTGGTTTCTGGTGACCATGAAGTGCATATGTAACATCCTAAATATATAGCAGGCTACATTAAACTGACAGTCCTTTAAGTTCCAACACATTCTAAAACAATTTTTTTATTCCTCTTTCCACAGTTTATATATATGTTGTCATATTTTACATATTTTATTCATAATTTTCTTCTAATTATGGACCTTTTTTCCACTTAAAGAAGTCCTTTAACATTTCTTATAGTGCTGGTTTAGTAGTGATCAGCTCTCAATCTTTGTTTGTCTGGGAAGGTTTTTGTTTTTGGTTTTTTTAGGTGATCCTCTTGGGAAGTTCTTAAAGGGTCATTGAGGTTGCTGAACACCAAATTCAGGTCTATTTGTTTTGTTTGTTTTTATTAAGCTCCAAAGATCAGTAGCTTCAAGAGTCATTGAATTGTGGGGTGCCTGGGCGGCTGTTGTTAAGCATCTGCCTTTTGCTCAGGTCATGATCCCAGGGTCCTGGGATCTAGCCCCATGTCAGGCTCCCTGCTCAGTGGGGAGCCTGCTTCTCCCTCTCCCGTTTCCCCTGCTTGTGTTCTCTCTCTCACTGTCTCTCTCTGTCAAATAAATAAAATCTTAAATTAAAAAAAAAGTCATCGAATCAATAATTTTTTTCACCCATTTAACCCATCCCTCCACCCACCTCCCCTCTGGTAACAATCAATTTGTTCTCTATAGTTAAGAGTCTGTTTCTGGGCACCTCTCTCTCTTTTCCTTTGTTAGTTTGTTTCTTAAATTTCACATATGAGTGAAATTATATGGTATTTGTCTTTCTCTGTCTGACTTATTTCACTTAACATAATACCCTGTAGCTCCATCCATGTTGTTGCAAATGGCAAGATCCCATTCTTTTTTATGGCTCAGTAGTATTATATATATATACCACCTCTTCTTTATCCATTCATTGATTGATGGACACTTGGGCTGCTTCCATAGTTTGACTATTGACTATCTTAAAAAATGCTGCAATAGACATAGGGGTGTATATATCCCTTAAAATTAGTGTGTTTGTTTTTGGAGGTCAATACACAGTAGTGCAAGTATTGGATCATATGGTAGTTGTATTTTTCATTTTTTGAGGAACTGCCATACTGTCTTCCACAGTGGCTGCACCAGTTTGCATTCCCACCAACAGCGCATGGGGGTCCTTTTTCTCCGCAGCCTAAGCCAACACTTTTTTGTTTGTGTTTTCTATTTTAGTTATTCTGATAGGTGTGAGGTGATCTCATTGTGGTTTTGATTTGCATTTCTGTGATTTTGAACATCTTTTTGTGCATCTGTTGGTCATCTGGGTGTCTTCTTTGGAGAAATAGCTGTTTGTGTCTTCTGCCCATTTTTTAATTGAATTATTTGTTTTTATGGGTGTTGAGTTGTATAAGTTCTTTATATATCTTGGATACTAACCCTTTATTGGGTCTGTCATTTGCAAATATCTTTCTCTATTCAGTAGGCTGTCTTTTAGTTTTATTGATTGTTTCCTTTGCTATGAGAGCTTTTTACTTTGATACAGTCCCTGTAGTTTATTTTGCCTTTGTTTCCCTTGCCTCAGGAGACATATCTAGAAAGTTGTTATTATGGCTGATGTCAGAAAAATTACTAGCTGTTTCTCTCTTCAAGGATTTTTATGGTTTCACATCTCACATTTAGGTCTTTAATCCATTCTGAGTTTATTTTTGTAAATAGTGTTAGAAAGTGGTCCAACTTCATTCTTTTAATGGTCCAGTTTTCCTAGCACAATTATTGAAGAGATTATCTTTCCCCCATTGTATATTTATGTCTCCTTTGTCATAGATTAATTGACCATATAGGTGTGGGTTTATTTCTTCTCTATCTATTCTGTTCTTTGATCTATGTGTCTATTTTTGTGCCAATACCATACTGTTTTGATTACTACAGCTTTGTAGTTTATCTTGAAAGCTGAGATTGTGATACCTCGGGTTTGTTCTTCTTTCTCAGGATCGCTTTGGCTGATTAGGGTCTTCCGTGATTCCATACAAATTCAAGTACCATTTGTTCTAGTTTTGTGAAAAATGCTGTTGGTACTTGATAGGGATTGCATTAAATGTGTAGATTGCTTAGGGTGGTATATATATTTTAATAATATTTGATCTTCCAACCCATAAGCATGAAAGGCCTTTCCTTTTCTTCAGGTCATCTTGAATTTCTTTCATCAGTGTTTCATAGTTTTCAGAATATAGGTCTTTCACCTCTTTGATTAAGTTTATTCCTAGATATTCTATTGTTTTGGCACAATTTAAATCTGATTTTTTTAATTTAAATTCAATTAGCCAAGGTATAGTACATCATTAGTTTTTGATACAATATTCAAAAATTCATTAGTTGAATATAACTTTTTTCTTAATTTCACTTTCTGTTGCTTCATCATTGGTGTATGGGAATGCAATGGATTTCTGTACATTGACTTTGTGTCCTGTGACCTTACTGAATTCATTTATCAGTTCTAGTAGTTTTTTGGTGGAGCCTTTAGGGTTTTCTCTATATAGCATGTCATCCACAAATAGTTTTACTTCTTCCTTTCCAATTTGGATGCCTTTTATTTCTTTTTGTTGTCTAATTGCTATGGCTGGAGTATCCAGCACCATGTTAAATAAGAGTGGTGAAAGTGGACATCTCTCTGTTGTTCCAGGCCTTAGGGGGAAAGCTCTCAATTTTTCACCATTATGATGTTGGCCGTGGTCATCTAAGGCATTTATCATGTTGAGGTATGTTCTCTCTAAACCTTCTTTGTAGAAAGTTGAGGTATGTTCTCTCTAAACCTTCTTTGTTTGTCATGAATGGATGTTGCATTTTGTCAAATACCTTTTCTGCATCTTTTAAAATAATCCTACAGCTTTTATCCTTTCTCTTATTGACGTGGCATATCATGTTGATTGTTTTGTGAATATTGAACCACTCTTACATCCTGGGAATAAATCCCACTTGTTCATGGTGCATGATTTTTTTAATGTATCATTTTATTTGGTTTTCTAATATTTTGTTGATTAGTAATGTTCATAATTTTCTTCTAGTCATGGCCTTTTCTTTTCCACTTAAAGAAGTCCCTATAGGGGTGCCCAGGTGGCTCAGTTGGTTAAGCATCTGACTCTTCTTTTTTTAATTATTTATTTATTTGACAGATAGAGACAGCCAGCGAGAGAGGGAACACAAACAGGCGGAGTGGGAGAGGAAGAAGCAGGCTCATAGCGGAGGAGCCTGACGTGGGGCTCGATCCCATACGCCGGGATCACGCCCTGAGCCGAAGGCAGACGCTTAACGACTGCGCCACCCAGGCGCCCCCAGCTTGTAGTTTTCTATTACCCTGTCTTCCAATTGCTAACCCATTCTTCCATATCCTCCAATCTACTGCTGATTCCTTGTGTGTTTCTTTTTTCATTTTAGTTATCATATTCTTCAACTCTGATGGTTCTTCTTCATTTTCCATTTCTTTTACGAAGTTGTCACTGAGTTCTCTGCTCTTCTCTCCAGTCTGGTGAGCATCTTTACGGCCATGACTTGAACTCTTTATCAGTTACATTGCCTACATTTATTTTTTAAAAGATTGATTTTGTTCGTTCATTCATTCATTCATTCATTCATTTGAAAGAGCACTTGCAGGGGTGGGAGGGGCAGAGGGAGAGGGAGAAGCAGATTCCTCACTAAGCAGGGAGACCAATGCAGGACTGGATCCCAGGACCCCAAGATCATGACCTGAGCTGGAGGCAGACACTTAACTGACTGAGCCACCCAGGTGCCCCTGCTTACCTCTATTTCATTTCGTTCATTTTCTGGAGTTTTGTCTTGTTTTGTTTGGAATATATTCCTCTGTCTATCCATTATGTTTGACTTTCTGTGTTTGTTTCTATGAATTAGGGAAAATAACTACCTCTCCTCATCTCGAAGGAGTTGGTCTTATGTAGGAACATTACCTGTGTAGACTGCATGTGCTTGCTGACTTTGCCTGGCTGGCTGGAGCTGTAGCAGACATGAGCTGGGGGTCCTAGGGCACTCCACACTGGGGCCACGGTGGTGATATGGCTGAAGCAGGGACACACCAGGTCCCAGGTATTCTGTACAGGGGGCACCCTGATAGGATGGCTGGAGCTGAAGCAGGCGCTGGTGGGAGGTGTCCCAGAGTGTACCACGCTGGGGCTGCATTAGTGGGATGGCTGGAGCTCGGGCAGATACAGGTGGGGGCCCCTTGGGGGAGCAGCTGAGGCTGGTGTGTGCTAGGGGCCTGGGCCTCCCTGAAGCAACAGGCCAGCTAGAGTGCCCAGACCCTGTTCCTGTCTGTCCTACAGATGTAGAGGGGAGATGTAAACAATGGTGCTTGGAAGCACCTCTGACCCAGAGAGAGTTCCAGCAGTTCCCCCACTCAGTGGACACCCTAGAGTTAGCGAATGGGTTTCCTTCACTTCTAGTCTCATCTCCCTTTAAGCTGCCACTTTTTTCCTGTGTCCCAGGGCAGGCAAGTCTGCATGCAGGTCCCTCAGGCCTGTCCCTCCCCACTGTAGTTTTCAGCATCAGGGCTGGAGTTTCCATTGTTACTGTTCCCTGTCTCTCCTGCCATTCTGTGTGGTCCCTCTATCCTCTGTTGTGCAGAAACTGTTCAATCAGCTCTCAGTTTTTCTTCAGGAGGAATTGCTCTCTATGTCCGTATAGATTCAGTGTGTCCATGGGAGGACGTGAGTTCAGGGTCTTCCTATGTCACCATCTTGGATGCTCCCCAAATCTTCGATTTCCTATCAATGGTTTCCAAATTTAAAACAAAACCCTGACATTCACTGCATGCCTAGTATATGGAAAGCCCTACAGCAGCTCATTTCATCCTCACAGAACTGAGGAGATAAGAGTTATCAGTACTCTCACCTGTCCCAAGAGAACTAAGGCGCAGAGAGGCCATATCATTCGTCCAAGGCCACAGTTGTTCAGCAGTGGGGCTAGGACCCCAGTCCAGCTCGCTGGGCCCATGGTTGCCCTCTTTCTGACAATGGAAACCCAGAAGATATCACAGCGCTGGGGGTGGGGGTCTTTGGCCAAACCAGGGAGGGGGGCTGGTGAGTTCAGTTTTCCCCTTGACATCCATTATGTTCCAGGCCCTCTATGGAACATTCTGGGCTCCACAGAGCTCCCCCTAGGTCCTCCACTAGACATTCCACCACTCTAAGTTCTGATGGAGACCTGTGAAGAAGGGCCAATCCTAACTCCTCCAGCATCACAGAGCTGAGCCCTGGAGACAGACCAAAAGGGAATGCCCGAAGACGCCAAAGTGTTAGGGAGTGTCTCAACCACGGCTCTGTTTTTGATGACCTCGTTTAGTTAAGTACAATATGACAACTCCACATTGCTACAGAAAATAAAACTGGTCGCATAGTTTCCCACCCTACTGATCAGGTAAGCACAAGAAAGCAACCAGAAGACAAAGGCAAATGCCAAGTTGACCAGGACACATGAGAGGCACAGAGGGGACTTCCAGGCCCACCCTGCTAAGCTCTCAGTCAGCTTCCCCCCTGACACTCAGCTTGCTCTTGCATTTTGCACAGGCCTCTGGATGGCCGGCTCATGTTTCTTCCATCTGCTTCATCAGCCAGGAAACAGGAGCTCCCGATTAAGCCAAGGTGCTGGCCTTGAAATAAGGATAGCCAGTGACTCACAGCTGGAGCCGATACCAGACAGACCCGGTTTTGTCACGGGAGCCAGGCTGCTCTGCGAAGCTGTCTTTACCTCCGGGGCCGCCGCTGCTTCTGCTGCTGGGGCCGCGCGGTGGTTTGGCAACTGACAGCTTAGGAGGGCCTGCCGTTCAGGAAGTATGTTTAGCCTGGAAAAGAAGGCCCCAAAGGGGGAGGTGGAAATTCTGAAATTCTGGGAAGATGGAATGGGCTACTTCTGTGGCTCACAGAACATAACCAGAGCTGGGGTGGGGGCCATAGATGGGAGAGTGATCTAGCTTGGCCGAGTGGAAATGGAGCAGGCTTCCCCACAGAGTGGTGAGCTCTCCGTTGCTGGAAGGGTTCAAGCTGAGGCTGAGTGAGATGAAGCAGCAATGCGTGGTATCCCTGCATCAGGAAGAGGGTGGATTGTATAAGCAGAACTGGGGGTGGCGGTAAAGAGCCTGGACCTGGGGCTCTGTTTTCCTGGAAGCAAAATTTGGCAGCTACCCTTCGTATAGGCACCTACGCTTCCCAGGCCTCAGTCCCTCCTTCTTCTGCAGTAAAGGGAAAGGGAAATTGGGCAGAGAGGAGCAATCCTACGAGACTGGCTGCTTCCGGTTCCGAAACTCAAATCCCTGAGGCTCCCCCAAAATGGAGTTCTAGAATTCTGTCATCAATAAGTATAGTGATTAGAGACAGAGTCACTGCAGTTTCCCCCACCAGTTTTATTGAGATACAACTGACATTTAACACTGTGTCGCTTTTAGGTGTACATCATAGGGGTCTGATACATGCATATATCATGAGTGATTACCCACAATAAATTGCGTTAACAACCATCATCATACCTAGTTGCAAGTATTTTTTTCTTATAAGAACTTTTAAGATGTGGGGGCGCCCGGGTGGCTCAGTCGTTAAGCGTCTGCCTTCGGTTCAGGGTGTGATCCCAGGGTCCTGGGGTCGAGCTCCGCATCGGGCTCCCTGCTCCACTGGGAGCCTGCTTCTTCCTCTCCCACTCCCCCTGCTTGTGTTCCCTCTCTTGCTGGCTGTCTCTCTGTCAAATAAATAACTAAAATCTTTTAAAAAAAATCTTTTAAGATGTGCTCTCTTAGCAACTTTGAAATAGTACGATATTGTTAACTGTAGTCACCAGGCTGTACATTACATCCCCAGGACTTTCCTGTCTAACAACTGGAAGTATTTTCCTTTCAAACTCCTTGCTTTATCTCCAACACGTTCCAGTGGGCTTCCCCTTTGCTTCCCCCGTGTCAGTGTTCTGGTCCAGGCCCACCACCCGTGTCTGCAGTAGTCTCCTGACTAGTTTCCTCCACAATCGTTTCTCCACGTAGCGTGCGGAGGGCTCCTCCTAGAACACAGGGAGTCAGGTCACTGTAAAGCACCCCCTTTGCACTATGAATGCATCGACTCCTTTCCACGGCCCCCATCACATACCATCTACCCACTGGTCCACAAAGTTCCAGCCACATGGGTGTCTGTCTGTCTGTCCACTCCTCGAGTTGGCCAGGGCTTCCCACCTAGGGCCTCTCCAGCAGTTTCCTCCACCTGATACGTGCATCCCACTCCTCATATTTCAACTCTTAGCTTTAATAGCATCCCTCAGGTCCGCCTATGTGAATACACTTTGAAAAATAGGTCTTCCTTCCCTTTACTGCAACCCTACCCTTTACCCCAATCCTGCTCCATTGCTGCCCCTTGAACAGCCTCCGTGGGGCAGGAACCAAGGTCAAGCCAAGAAATCTTTCTTTTACTTTAGACCTCGGCCACACATCCCCTCACCCTCCTTTCTACTTTAGGCCCCTCTCATGGGCCGTCTCCATCATCCCCATGGGTTAGACATGACCCTGTTCCACTCTCCTTTTACAGCTGAGGCTCAGAAAAGCTAAGCTGTGATCCGAGCCCGCCAGGCTGACGGGGTTGCCAGGTGGAGAGTCTCATTCCTTCACTAGTGAAAGGGAAGCCGGGGCTGATGATGGATGAACTCCACTTGATCTCCTGGAGTTTCTTCTTTGCTCAGATAACCCAGGTTCTGGCGAGAGGTATGTGGCCATATTCTCTACGTAAAGATAGAATCCTGACAACGTAGTCAGTGGGTCCAAGCACAGACTTCAGGGCCAGATGCCTACGCACCAGTTACTAGCTGGACCTTCAAGTGCTGAGCAAGTGTCTTACCCTCTCTGTGCCTGTTTCTGCATACCTCCTAGACCAAGTGTGAGGGTCCAGTGTACTGGCTGTTTGATTTTTAATTATTTAAATTTAGGTGACATATACAGTATTAGTTTCAGGAGGAGAATTTAATGGTTCATCAGTTGCATACAACACCCAGTGCTCATTATATCCAGTGCCCGCCTTAATGCCCATCCCCCAGCTACCCCATCCCCCCCACCTCCCCTCCAGCAACCCTCAGTTTGTTTCCTAGAGTTCAGCATCACTTATGGTTTGCCTCTCTATTTTCATCTTATTTTTTCCTTCCCTTCCCCTATGTTCACCTGTTTTGTTTCTTAAATTCTACATATGAGTGAAATCATATAGTACTTGTCTTTCTCTGATTTATTTCGCTTAGCATAATACTCTCTAGTTCCATCTACATCATTGCAAATGGCAACATTTCATTCTTTTTGATGGCTGGGTAATGTTCTGTTGTATATATGTACCACACCTTATTCATCCATTCATCTGTCAATGGACATCTGGGCTCTTTCCATAGTTTGGCTATTGTGGACATTGCTGCTATAAACATTGGGGTGCATGTGCCCCCTTCGAATCACTGTTTGTATTCTTTGGATAAATACCCAGTAGTGCAATTACTGGGTCGTAGTGTAGCTCTATTTCCAACTTTTTGAGGAAACTCCACACTGTTTTCTAGAGTGGCTGCACCAGCTTGCTCTCCCACCAACAGTGTAAGAGGGTGTCCCTTTTTCCACATCCTCATCAACATCTGTTGTGTCCTGAGTTGTTAATTTTAGCCATTCTGACTGGTGTGAGGTGGTATCTCATTGTGGTTTTGATTTGTATTTCCCTGATGGCAGGTGATGCTGAGCATTTTTTCATGTGTCTGTTCGCCATCTGTATGTCTTCTCTGGAGAAATGTCTGTTCATGTCTTCTGCCCATTTCTTCATTGAATTTTTTGTTTTTTGAGTGTTGAGTCTGACAAGCTCTTTATAGATTTGGATACTAGCCCTTTATCTGGTAGGTCATTTTCAAATATCTTTTCCCATTCCATAGGCTGCCTTTTAGTTTTGTTGACTGTTTCCTTTGCTGTGCAAAAGCTTTTTTTTTTTTTATGAAGTCCCAATGTCCATTTTTGCTTTTGTTTCTCTTACCTTTTGGAGACATGTCTAGCAAGAAAGCACTGGCTGTCTTAAGTGCGTGTTGGCAATTGTGTGCAAGAGAGAGTGAGGGCATGTGCACACCTCGTTCAGCATCTTGTCATAGCTATGGAAGCAGTGTCACATGTAGGAGCCTTGTCAGCCTGGAAGAAGTGAATGACTTTGTCATTTGAAGTTTCACAGCTCTTATGGCCTGTCCAAGGTTGACTCCTCTGGGCATCAGCCACTTCCCCTGGGCCTGGCCTTCCCTAGTAGGTATCCCTAAAGCCCATCTCCTGGGGAGCAAGGACTATAGCTCAAGATCCCCCCCCCCCCCACAGCACCCAGGACCTAGCCTGTCCTTCATGGCAGGTGCTCCCTTCTTGGTGGTCAGTTTGAAGCCCTCCATTCCAGAAAGAGAACTCTCTCCCCAGTTTAGTGTGAGTTCTATGGACACCTGCTTCTCATGGCAAAGTATCCCATTGTCAAGAAAGCTATTCGAGACGTTAATTTTATAGCTCCTGGCATTTCGAAGGCCAACTAGGATGAACAATGCAAGTCGGGACCCCAAAGCTTTGGTTTTGGATCCAAACCCCTATAGCAAATTCACCCACAGACAAGGGGTCTTATTCAGTGGGGAGGGGGCTGGAGGTCTGGAAAGGAGCAATAATGGCTGATGTGTTTTGAGGCTCATTTTGGGCAGACCCTGCACCACGCCCTCCACCCATGGCTTCTCATTTAACCCACACTGCAAGTGCATCAGGCAGGAGCTGTCATCTCATTTTACAGGTGAGAAAGACAAGGCATAGAGAGATTAGGCAACCAACCCTTGGCCACACAGCAGATGGCAGAGCCAGGATTCAAGCCCAGGCTGGCTGACCCTAGAACCTGGGACCGTCAAACCCTATGATTGCTGAGAACCTGTGTTCTGCTGGGTTCCACCGCAACGCATTAACTCACAGGTGACTGTGGTCATTCCTGCTCACAGGAAAGCACTTCAGTGCTACCTCGGCAGTTCCTGAATTGCTCTCAGAGGTCCTGAGAGTACCGTGGGTTCTTCTGTAGATTAGGATGTTCTGGCGGAGGGTGGGCACCCTACTAATGTCTAGGAGATCAAACTAGCCATGGATTAGGGGTCCAGTGTCACTGCCATTCAGAGGGCCGTGGCTGGTCCGTTTGCCAGGCCCCTTGTGTTCTCAATTCCCAAATTAACTTCAGGTGGAAGTTGGGATGGGTAATTGTATGTGTCAAGTTGTAGCGTGGTTTTGGATGAAATTAACACTTAGATCAATAAACTTTCAGTGAAGATTGCCCTTCATAATGTGGTGGGCTTCGTCTGATCAGTTGATGGCCTGACTAGCACGAAAAGACCAGTCTCCCCAAGCACACAGGAATTCTGCAGCGAGGTGCCCTCAGGTCTCGTCTGCACCACCAGCTCCCCTGGGTCTCCCCGAGGGCCTTTGGAATGGAGCTGTAGCGTCAGCTTTCCTGGCTCTCCAAGCGGCCAGCCCACCCTGTGGATTTCAGACTTGCCAGCCTCCATCATATGGTGAGCCAATTCTCGATAATAAATCTCTTTATACGTGCATATATATGTGTGTGTGTATGTATACACACACACACACACACACACACACACATGCTCTTGGTTCGGTGTTGCTGGAGAATGCTTGACAGTGGTCAAATACCTCCCCAGGAATCACAAAATTTCTCCCGTGGGGAGGTGGAGCTCTCAGCTGAAGAGGAAGGTCTATACCTCACTCAGTCCTTTCAACCACCAAACGAGGCAGACCCCTATTTTACAGATGGGGAGACTGAGGCCAAGGAAGGGCTAGAGAATGTGCGGAGTCACACAGCAACTTAGCAGGTGCGACAGAATTAAAACCCCACCCTTTCTGGCCCCATGCCCTTCCCACCTCCCTGGTGACTCCCCACGGCTACACCCTACTTCACACCAGCCCCCACAATCGTCGGCTTCTTGGCCTAAGTTCCCCTGCTACCATCAAGGACAACATCTTCCCTAGTTTTCCACGCACCAGCATATGACAAAAGACCTAACGTTAATAATATGTGCGGGTCTGTGATCTAAAACTGGAAGAGCCTTGAATGGAGTAACGGCAAGCCCCCCCACCCCCACTCCTGAGGATAAGGTCCTGGAGCCAGACAACCCTCCGGTCACAGCACGGTACCCCACACGTTCTGTCCCCTGGCAGCTCACAGGGAAGAGGAGGGTATAGACACACCAGGCTTCCCCTGCTCCTCGGTCTTGCCCTTGAACCTCCCCCCAGCAGAGCACGCGGCTGCAGCTCAGAGCTCCATCACCTGCCACTATACGGTCGCCCCGCAATTTAATGCATCTCCTGGGGGCAGACACTTAGAGGATTTCCAGTCTTGTTTTCCATCTCAAAATATTGCAACAACTCTGTGTGCCTACGTCTTTGTATAGTTACAAGGCCCAGTGGATATTACATTTGTTGCTAATGTAGAAAAATGGCACCAAGACAGTATTTCTTTTCGCTTAAAAAATTTTAAAAAGAAAGCTTTTAAGGTTAGCTTCTTCAAACTCATTAGACCTTTGGCTACGTTTAACATGAACACCTTTTAAACCTAGCTCTTTGCGAAGTTCCCACGGAGGGCTCCAATTCAGCATATGACGTGGATTTATAGAACTCTTTGGGACAACAAAATAGCATGCGATTATACAGAAAGTAATAAACATGAAAAATGTCTTGCAATAGATAATATACCACTTCCATAACAATGGCATTAAAAATTCTGCCCTTAAAAATACTTTGGTTTGTAAATTTGACCGTGAAGGGCTAGCAATGTCGCCCCCCTGTGGTACATTCGAGTACTCATTCATTCAGAACCCAAATTCGTGGAATCCCGGTTCAAAACGAGGCGGGGAGCCACTGTGGGCCACTAGCTTGGAGGTGGCTTCAATAACGCAGCATCTGCTCATTTCTTCAAGCCTCAGACTCCTCGTGTAGCTAAATACGTAGTTTCTTTATACAATCAGTAAGTTCAGAGAATTTTAACTGCCCTTCTCCGAGGGTCTTGCAGACTTCACAGCCCTCCAAGGGGTAGTTCTCAGGCCAACTGCCCGTTCAATCTCTCGGACAGCTTTTAAAAATGCATGTGCCTCTCTTGGGTGTCTCCCCACCCCCAGAAGCTGATTCTGGGGTCTAGACAAAGCCTAGATTTGAGTCGGTTTTGTTTTGTTTGTAAAGCCCCACAGGTGACCCGGCGCAGGGCTGGGAAGTGGAGGTGCTGCCAGCAGCTCGTACATGGCGGGTAAGTGGGGACGGGGACAGAAGAGGGACCTGTGCAGGAAAGGAGGTCTGGAGGGGATGGTGACAGCACCGACTTCCTCCCAAGTATGCATTTCTCCAGGGACCTGCCAGGAGCACTGACCCAGGGCAAGGAAACCCCGAGTGGTTCCAAAGTCTTGTTATTACACTTGAAATGCCTTTCCCAGCTAACGTGCAATGACAGGAGACATCAAGTCATTTGGGGTATTAAGGAACGAGGCCAGGGTCTCAACCCCACACAATCGCTACTAAGCACCTGTTACCACAGCTTCGAAAGGGAGTCAACACTTACTGCTTCATAGCGTCTCTGAGCTAAAATGCAAGGAAATAAACCAGGACTAATGTAGGGTCCAGTTTAGAGGATTCTCTCCACACTGCCCTCGTTTGTGCTGCGAAGGCAGGACTCCGGGCACAGAGGCCGAGAGGAAGGGAACGCCTTCCACGGCCACCACCTCTGACAACTCAGCTGTCAAAACTTCCGGGGATTTGCAGACAAGACTGCGTGACGCATGGCTCTGCCTCTGATCTGAGGGAGAGGCCGAGTCACGATCGAGGAAGCTTTTGTTGCCACTGGAACGAGCCAGACGCCTTCCCTCCCCCGATGACAGCTGGGCAGCAGTCTCCCTTGGCCGGAGCCGGGCCACCCAAACCACGTCCCCAGAGCGTGCGCGCCCCTACTGCCAGGAGGAGTGTGAGTGCCGGTGACCCCGAAACACCCCACCAGTACCTGAGCTGAGGTGATCTTGCTCCTGGAAGAGCCGGAACGCCTGACCCGCTGGCTGCTTCGCCCTCGCGGTCCTGACCCTCAGAGGGGCCGTCCTAGTGCCTGTGGCGAGCCACTCCAGCCAGCCCTCCTGACGCCCGCCTCGCCCCTTTCCCACAGTCCTCTTCTCGCACAGATTTACCTGTTTACTGTTGGTCCCCCCCAGCCGGAACGCCCGCTCCGGGAGGAGTGTTCGATAAACATTTCTTGAATGAAAGATCAAAGAGATGGGTCCTCACAGTCACTTTCTTCCCCCCTCTCCCACCCCATCTGTGGAACCAAGCTCCTCCGGGACCGGCCACCAGGGGCTGAAGCCAGCATCCAGGGCCACTCTGGCCAAGCCAGCTCCAAGCCCGGCAGGGACAGGGACCGCCCGGAGGAGGTGGGCCGCGTGGCCGCAGAGCCTTCGAGCCCAGACACATCCAGCGGGGACAGCGACCTCCAGCGGCCCCGAGAGCTCGTGTGGGAGGGCAGGCACCTGTCGGACACCTGCTCCTTCGACATGTGGGGGAAGGCGCGACCCTGTGTACCTTCCAGCCCTGCAGTTTGATTTCTCATCCCTGTCGTCCTACCGTCTCGCTTCACCCTCTCCCCTGCCGAAGTGGGCAAAGTGAACGGTGCTAGAGCTGTAAAGAAGCTGCTTTTGGTGAACTTGTCCGAGGTCTGTCTGTTCCTTAGAGGGATGCACACAGCAGGTGTGAGGCCGTGCGCTGAACTACAATAAGGTGACAGGGAACTCGCAGGCTCTCAAGACTCCAGGCGGGAAGGCCTGGGCCAGTCGTTCTCTCCCCACGTGGAAGTTTCCAGAGCTGAGGACTTGGGACCTCCTTGCCGAAATGGACGCTGACAACCGCTTTGCTAAGAAGGGTCCACAGCACCGTGAGCATGCGGGTGTGAGTGCTTCCGGCAAGGGACAAAAATGAGTAAGGGGACCAGATGGGACGGCCGCTCTGCCCCCTGCGGCCCCCGCTCCGTGTCTCCGCTGCAGCGCCCTTGCCCTGGCAGACGCCCCGCTTGAGGCGGCTCCTGGCACGACGGCGTGGGCCTGGTCACTTGCTGTGGGCCCCGAGGCGGCAACGGAGAGCGAGCCAGCGGCCTCGAGGAATAAGCACCCCATCCAGGGGCAGCCCCCACTGGGAGGCCGTGCTCACACTGACCCTCAGGCCGGGCTCCTTCTGCAGATTTCCCAAGTACTCGGATGGAAGCAGACCGTTGTTAATCCGGACACGGAGCTAACGTCGCCTGGGCTCTTACTGACGATTCTGTAATTTACAGTCAGTGACCGTCGACAACTAGTTATGCCTCTAAGTGCCCACTTCAGGCTGAAGGTGCCCCCTGTGCCCCCACGGTTGCTGCACAAGAGACACATGCGTAGACGAGGCTGGAGTGCGGCCAGGAGAGCAGGCTCGTGCCCCGAGAACACGGGACCCACGGTCACACGTCTTTGCACAGGGATTGATGAGCACAGGATACCCCCACTCCAGCCGCAGGAAACGTAAAATCTTTCTTCTCTGAAGAGCTGAGGGCATCTCCCACCCATTATTTTTCAGGCTGCCAATCAGTGACGACGCAGAGAATAATTAAGAGGAAGCTTCCAGTGGAAATGACTTAACCAGAAGAGACCATATCCAGGGACAGCTTTGCTCTTATGATTTCCCAGTCTTGGCTGCACATCCGAATTACCTGGAGCTTTGAAGAATCCTGACCATGCCCCAGTCCCGTTAGGCCACCCACCGCCTCCGGAGGGAGTACCCAGGCATCAATATTCAGCTCTTTGGGTGATTTGAGCACGCGTCAAAGGTTGAGAATCACTGGTCAAAATAGATACCGTCTGACATTCTGAAGTATCTTCATGTCGAATGTGCCCGACCCCCGTGTCATCACAGCTGAATCTGTTCACCTTCTCCGCACTGTGCGTTATCCCTCGTGAGCCACTTTCCCACCCGAAAGGGAGGCAAACTCTTTCTGGTTAACTCGGCTACGGATGAAGCAACCAGTTGATCCTTTTTCCAATTCTTTCCTTTGCTGCTGCTGACCTGAGCTCAAAGGGGCACATCGATCCACTCCTCAGCCACTTCCCGTCAGACTCGACCAGGGCTCCTGAATGCTCGCTGTGAGCTCTCCCAGCCTGGAAAGAAATCTGGGGTGGGGGGAGCCTCACTTGCACAACTCACGGTGGTCATTATGCCAAAGTGACAGGCATCGAGCATTACGAAATTCATCAATGGCACCTCGTCTCGGTGAGAAGCAGCAGCCGCAGGCCCAGCAGCCACCTCGGGCCCGTGACCCCGTGAGTGCGTCCTGCAGCCACGGCCTGTGCGCACCCCGGCCCACAACCCCGGTTTCCTCGCCGCAGGAAGGGAGAATGCGCCCTCATCCCCAGGGTGGGGAAAGCAAAGGCAGAGGCATAAATGGCTAAGGAAAGTTCTTTTACTCTGAAAAATCAATCTGAAACGTTAAACTATTTGGATACCAAGCTGTAGCTAGTGAAACCTCAATTCTCTCCCTAAGGGGAAAAAAAATAAAATAAAAAAAATAAATATGCCTGAACAGCAACCAGGCTGCTTCTGATGTTAACGGAGTCTCATCCCTGCCCTGGTTTTCCTACTTTATTTTCGCTTCCTAACTTTCCAGAACAAGCGTTATTACCTTTAGAATCAGAAAGCAAACTAATTCCTAAAAATCAACTATTCAGAAGGTCAGTTCGACAGAATAAACCTTCTCAAATACCTTTCTCCTCTTTCTCATTCCGGTTTTAGAAGGAGTCCGCTCGCATCGTGTCTCTACTTTCATGTATTTTCAAGGGAGGATTCACAGTTTCACGCTAGGTAACGCTGAACTGCCCCAGTTTCAAAAACTCATCAAAAAGAGGATTCAGTCTATTAAAATGTTCACATCTCCGAGGTAAAAACGTATCTTGAATACAAGAGCAAACATAGTTCTGCAGAAACATTGGTCCATGTGTATCTTCTGTTACAGGAATCAATTCTCGAGTGTCCACCAGGCTGCACCTAATGCCACTGGCCTCCGGTGTCTCCGGCCCAGCCCCCCCGCTCTGGGCACACGGGGGCCCCCAGACCTGGCCGCCCTCAAGCACCTCAGACAGGTCTCATCAAGGGTCCAGACCTTGGGTACTTGCTTCGTGTTCACCAAGTCGAGGCCGCTTGAGCTCCGGAGGACTGCCCTGCGGGTCTCCGGGCATCTCTGGAACATTAACAAGCACAGGTTGGCAAGTAAGCAAACACTTCTTTAAAATTAAGAGCTGTGGTGACTAACATAATAAAAAATCATTAAAAAATTAAAAAATAAAAATAAAAATAAAAATAAAATTAAGAGCTGATGTTTACAGGGGGCCTGGGTGATGCAGTCGGTTAAGCGTCCGACTCTTGGTTTCAGCTCAGGCTGTGAGCTCAGGCCCTTATTCAGCACGGGGAATCTGCTTAAGATTCCCTCTCCCTCTGCCCCTCCCCACAGTGCCCTCTCTCTCTCTCAAATATCTTTAAAAAAAAAAAAAGGGGGGGGGTGTTTACAAAATAAATTTTGTCCCCGGACAAGATCTAAACTGCCTGGCAAGGCCCTAGATGGATATAAGGGGAAGGATCCAGGTGCTCTCAACGGGAATGGGGGGCGATGTCGCCTCTCAGGGAACAGTGGCCAATGTCCGGTGACCTCTGAGAATGTCCCAAGTTGGTGGGGGGGAGATTGGGTACCAGCATCCAGGGGTGCCCCCACAACACAGAATTATCCAGCCCCGCAGGTGGAGAACATTAGCATTAGCACCTGACCATTAGCACCTCCCGAACCCGCCATCGACTCATTTACCGAAGGGAAGGTGGCCTCCCTGCTGAGCGTACCGAGGCAGCCAGGGAGCTCGAACGACAGGTCTGGTAAGATGCAGCCCCGCTTTCTCAGAACCAACTGAAAATTAGGTGGTAGTTTCCAGAAGAACAATAGAGAAAATATTCTCTAATTATAGTAAGCCAGTAAGTATCACTCACCTGACTGACCTTCCTCCGTGGAAGGCGTGGAAATCACACTGGTTGGTGCAGAATTTGGTGAAGTATTGGTCTTTAAAGGTATTAAGTTAATCCTCCTTAATTAAAAAAAAGAAAACAGTAAAGGGGTACACGGCTCCTTAGTGTCATAGGCCTCATTGGTGAGGATACCAAATCTCAAAGCTACCCCGAGGGGCCATTTAAAATACCACGCGAGGCATTCAATGTGGATGTGCCTGCTTGTTTAGTCACTAAGGACTACGTTCATGGACTAAGTTCAGTCGTCACATTTACAACAGTCAAACCTTAACTAGTCATCTAGAAGTCTCAAAACCTCTGTTCTGTTCATCTCCCGTGGTCTGCTGAACACCCACGGACGCTGCACACAGAAGGTGAGCGGACACGGTTTCTACCACAGAAAGCTCCAAAATCTGGGTGGCGGGCCGCAGCCAAGTCTGGCTCTGGGCCCTGCCCAACGGCGGAAACGGGGACCCGACAGAGGTCTGGAAGCAGCGGGGTGGTCTGTTCCGAGCTCTCTCTGGCCGCACTATGAAGCCCTTACGGGGCGTCCCCTGTTCAAGGTTGGGGCCTTCCAGTTTGTCAACAGCAATGACAAGTTGTTCTTCGGAAGTTCTTACCGGGGTGTCGTCTTGCTCCAGGCCTGCAGTGTGTTCAGGGTGACCCTCCGGGACGGGGGTGCTCTCGGGTTTTGAGTGCTAGGCTGCAGGGCCACCTTCTCCTCGGAAGGGGCCACTGGGGTTGGAGATGGTCTCGCCTGAGGTGGGGGTGTGCAGGGACTGCTGGGGTCTTGGATTCTGCCGGTGGGGGTGCCCTCGGCCAGCCTGGGTCCCGGCGAAGATCCTTGGTGTGGCTGATTCTTCGTTTTCTTTGCTGGGTCGGGAGTTCTCACGCTTAGAACCGGCTTCTCTTTCAAAGGTATTCCAAGTTCATCCTTCTCAAACGTCACAAATGAACAGTAGCCGTCCGTGGAAGAAATGGCCAGGAAGGCCCCGTCACTGGACCTTTGTTCCCCGAACAGGAGAAAAGGTTAGAGACTATACCAAAGTCCAGGGCCCCTCTTAAGGCTCTTTATTAGTCAGAAAATGCAAGTTCACACAGAATTACAAGCTTTGTGTGAAGGGGATGAGGGTTTGTGTGCTGTTCACTCCCACCCTTTCCTTCCCAGCCCCAGCTCGACTTTCCAGGCACTGCGACATCTCAGGACTGTCATCAAAATCACCCAAATAAAGGAGCAATGACCTTTCTCCCCGCCAAGATAAGAAGAAAACTAAAAGAAGAAAATAGGTTGTAAAGAGCAAGAAAGAGATGGTGGGTGGGTAGGCCGGGCAGGAGCTGGGTGCGAGCAGGTGGTTGGGGGTGAATCAGGGAACCTGGGGGCACGGAGGACCCCAGCAGAAGGCAGAGTGACACCGCGGACAAGCATAGTTCTAGGTGACAGGAGCTCACGGGTGTGGGCTTCCTGCTGGGGGGCAAGTCCCCACCAACCAGGGAGCCCTCAGGGCCTCCCCTCAGTTTGAGAATTAGAGGAATCAAAGGAATCCCCAGGGCATCAGAATGGCATCATTCAGATGTTACTGTTACAACAGGAAGCGGTATCATAGCAAATCAGAGATGGCTTTCCTTTTTAATTCCTTTACAAAGAAACTGGTCGGGGCGCCTGGATGGCCCAGTCGGTTAAGTGTCTGACTCCTGGTTTCAGCGCAGGTCATGATCCCGGGGTCCTGGGATCCAGCCCCGCATCGGGCTCTGCACTCAGCAGGGAGTCTGCTGGAGTTTTCTCTCCCTCCCCACTGCTTGTGCGCGCACACATTCTCTCTCTCAAATAAATCTTTTTTTTTTTTTTTTAAGATTTTATTTAAGAGTGAGAGACGGGAGCAACAGAAGGAAAGGGAGAAGCAAGCTCCCCACTGAGCCAGGACCTCAAGATTATGACCTGAGCCACCCCGGTGCCCCCCAAATAAATAAATCTTAAAAAAAAAAAAAAAAAAAGCCCTCTCTGTTGCTGCAATGACCCTGACCCAGGGGTCCCGTCCAGGGCACCACGCACTGTCCCTGCTCCCCGCCGGCCACTCACCAGGACACATCACTGAGCGTGTGGTAGTGTATGTGAGACACGTAGCCGAACGGGAAGGGCTGCTGGGTGTCGTACAAGAGCACCGAGTCCTCCGAAGCCACGGCGAACACCAAGCGGTAGGGCAGGCGCGCCAGCTCCACGGCCGGCTCCTGCGAGGGTCTGCCTGCTCGGGGGACACAGGACAGGAGGAGCAGACGGCGCAGGTGCCCCCCAGAGGCCCCCTCTCAGGGCCCATAAATGACGTCACTGTCCGGAAGGCCAGCTCGAAGGAGGCCCACCCACGAACCGGCGAGGACACCGTGTCCGGACCCGAGAGGCGGGGGCGCCCAGGGGGCCAAAGAGAGCGGGCGAGTGAAGGAAACAGGGCAGCCTGAGCGGCCGCTTTCTGGGAAGGAAAAGTAAGGGTCGCCGAGAAAGTTTGTCAAGTGACATTTTAACGGCCCCTAAGCTCACTGTATGCAGTCACCTGAAGCCTGAGGGGTTACAAACAGCCGCTCCCGGCCGTGGGGTAACAGGGACCTGAGGGACCCCCGACCGGGGCAACTGCGACACCAGGCGGAATATACCAACGACGGGCTGCCGGACCTCGACCAGCGGGCACTGAAGGACACGGATCCCTGAGGGACGGGAAGCGAAGGGGAAGTCCTACACCTGCCTCAGTTTACCACCTGGAGCTTCCGGGCCCGGGAAAGGGAGAGGGAAGCCCGGCGGCCCGCGGCAGCCAGCCTGAGCCCCCAGGACGGAGCTCACAGGCAGAGCCGCGCGGGGGCCCTTTCCGGCCTCCGGCTGAGCACCGACGGGCACGAGCACGCGAGGAAACCACCCCAGGACAGAGCGAGACCCGCGGGGAGGCCATTCCCGGAGCTCCCTCCAGCCGGGGTGGGAAGCCTGGCTCCCGGGGCTCCGAGCAGCGCACGTGGCGGCTCTGCTTCAGCAGCGGGGAAGCGAGCCGCAGACCAAGCGCCGCTGGGCTCTGGCCTCACGAGAGAAGCAGCACAGTGTTTCCAGGTAACTTCACCACATCCCAGAATAAAGCTTGAGAATATTTATAAGAATATATCCAGCATCCACTAAGGTATAAGAATATATCCAGCATCCACTAAGGTACAGTTCACGCCTGGCATCGAATAAATGACCAAAGAAGAACACACGACCCATAATGAGGGGGAAAAACAAACCAAAGCCAATCCTTTATACACAAAGACAATAAGAGTCATTACAAACACCGTATTCTGCATGTCCAAGAAACAAGAGGAAACACGGAGCATATTAGAGATGTGGGATGCGCAATACAGAGAACAGATACCGAGAGGATAGAAACGGATCACCGCGGAGCCAGCAGGAGACCTAACGCACGTGCAGGTGGAGACGACGGGGCATGACAGAAAAAACATGTAAAGCTATTAATGGTCGAAACTCCCCAAATTTGATGAGAACAGTAAACCCATAGATCGAAGAGTTCAACGGACCCCAAGCACGAGAAAGCGGAGGAAAACCACACCAAGGCCCATCACACTCTGACTGCTTAAAGCCACGGACAAGATTTCTCTGTTTACATGGAGGGAAAAAAAAACCCTAAAATACAAAAATCCAATTCATACCTAACTTCACTGCATAGGAAATGGATGAATGACATTCGACCCGCTTTAGTAGAAAAATACAAGGACCTTTCTTCCTTTAACGTTTAAGTGAAGAAGGTGTATTCTGGACAACGCAAAAAATGGACACGTTGATAACATCAGTCTTCACTCCAGCTCTTCCGAGTAACTGAACAACCAAACCCACATACGTTTCCCCACAAGAGAAAACCCAAATCACGACCCATAACGCGACCACTGCGGTTCTAACATACCTGTTTCCACCACGGGCCTCAACTCAAAGTAGACAGGACAGCAGCGGACGGCAAGTGTCGCTTTGCCAGGACAGGGCAGATGAGCGATAGGCCTGGAAGACGGGTCATGACCTCTTTAGAAAGGGCACTGTTACTCACCAAGAGCCAAAAGAAAGCGCAAACATTTCAACTATCTCTTCAACTGCATACCTTTTAAGATTTTTCCTGGAGAAAACGTAAGTTGTATTTGTCACGTTTTCGCCAGATTCCACACATCCAGCTGGGGAAGCAGGGAGAGGGAGAAGAGGCAAGGTTTTATTAGGCTGAAGAAGATAAAACTCAACAGCATCCATCCCTGGCTTGTAAAACACTTTCCCCGCTAGCTGTCTGCCCTGGACAATGGTCCCAGTCTGGGCTCGGCTCTCACTCCAGCTCTACCCATCTGTCCCCTCCCCCGAGCGGCCCACCCACCCAGGGAGGCTTCAGGCCTGGGCAGGAAGACCAGAGCAGAGGGGGCTGTTGCTATGAAGACCTCCACTGGGGAGGCCAGCAGCCACTTCCTGCTGGAGAAGCACTCTTGCTAGATCCCCCTGGGCTCTGTCCCTGGATTTGAGCTTGGCGGCCAGCCGGAGTCTGTGACTGCTCTTTCCCACCTTCCTGGTGGAGCCAGGAAGCTGCCAGGGGACCCAGGCCTCCAACAGAGCCCCAGCCCCCTGCAGCAGCTGACCTTGCTCTGGGGAGAGCCCACATGTGAGCTCTTCCACACGCACCCCAGGATGTTCTTAAAACCAGGCCAGACCACGGCAGAGAATGGCCGCCAACCACAGCTGCCCTTGGACACCTCTTTCTTAACATACATGTATATACATACATACACACACACGTGAAATCTCCCCTGTGACCACCGGGGCTGGGGCAGAGGCCCAATCAGCACTCTTTCTACCCTCCCCCACCAAGCCCACCCTCCATCCCCACATAACCCATTTGAACAAGCCATGGATCATTTCTGCCCTTCCTCCACACTCACACAACCACGACCCCAGTTACAACTCAACTGCATATCTATTCATACGGTGCGGTTTTCAGTCCAGCCCTTGGCGTCTTGTTTACACCTCTCCCTCCGTTGCTCTGCTCTGTTGACCACTCACGAGTGCTAACTTGGGTAATGCACCTCTTTACTAGCGGCCTAATATTCACCGCTATGGAAACAGCATAATTCATTCACCCATCTTGTTAATTGGTACTGTTTTTTCATAGCTACAAACAATACTTGCAATAAACATGGTTGAAAATAGACTTTTCTTAAAGACTGAGTCTAAGACAAGGGGCAGACTGGCGGACGAGGACATGCATTTGACGGTGACCGTTCACAGTCCCGCCGGCAGTAGCCACATTCTGCTCGCCTGTCAGCAGCAGATACTTTCACTTTTTTCTGGTCTGAAAAGAATAGAGAGATGCCTAACTGTATGTCACTTTAACTGCTATTTCCCTGTCACCGAGTTTCCGAACCTCCTCCTATGTGCGCTGAATGCGTTAACAGATCTGCTCTTCCACGAACTGCCTTTTTGTACCTTTCATTTTCTTCTTCTGGGTTTTCCTTTTTTCTCACCAACTTAGAAGAGCCACTGTAAGTGACCTACGTAAGCTCTTTGCTGTACCGTAAACAGAATTTTCCAGTTCTGTTATCTGTCATCTGATTTCGCTTATGGGGTCTTTGCCATACAAAGGTTTCCCAGTCAAATGCAGTCGAAAAGGCCTATCGTTTAAGAGTTTCCCGGTTTCCAGTCTCAAGTTTTTCTTCCCTGTTCCTAGGATGCCCTCCTACATTTTCATCTTTCATATTTAAGTACTGAATTCACCTGGAATTTATTTTTATACAAAAGTTAAGGGTCCAATATCATTTTCTTCCAGACCTGCACATTCTAGCACCATTCACTCCATAATCCATTCTTCCCACTGAAAGACCACCCAAGTCAGATATTAAATTCCCTTTGATCTCAGGACCTATTTCTGGATTTTCTGTTCTGGTCCACTCATCTGCTTATTCCTATACTAATAACCATATTGATTTGGTGATAGTAGTGCCAACAGTATCTGCTGACATTTGGTCAGTCCAACACCTGCTCGAGTATTATTATTTTGCATACTTTCAAAACTATTCTTGGGGCGCCTGGGTGGCTCAGTCGGTTAAGCGCCCCGACTCTTGATTTCGGTTCAGGTCATGATCTCAGGATCATGAGATCAAGCCCTGAGACAGGCTCCATACTCAAGACAGAGTCTGCTTGGGATTCTCTCTCTCCCTATGCCCCTTCCCCAACTCACGCACGCTCTCTCTCGTGCTCTCTCTCTAAATGGATAAATAAAATCTTAAAAAAAAAAAAAAAAAAGCTTGTTAAACCCACCTGGTGTGAGGAGCAAAGATCCATCAGGAGTAAAACTAAGTCTACGAAAGAATGACTTCATGCTGTCATCATGAAACATCCGGTAAGTTCTTGCCTGCGGCACACAAGTTTAAACATTAATCCAAATCTTAATATTCACAAGAAAGGCTTACCAGTTTGTTTTTTTAATTTTACATAGTACCATTACTCACGTAATAGACAAAATATATTACAAATCAAATAATCACCCAAGACTGCAAGAGTGGGGGCGCCTGGGTAGCTCAGTTAAGTGTCCAACTTTTGATTTCGGCTCAGGTCATGATCTCAGGGGCCTGGGATCGAGCCCCAAGTCAGGCTCCATGCTCAGTGGGGAGTCTGCTTGAGATTCCCTCTGCCCCTCACCCCCTCTCTCTCTAAAATAAATAAATCTTAAAACAAAACTGCAAGAGTCTCATGAAGACTATCTGCCCATTTGTGTTAAGGAAGGCTGTGTGTGCTGGGGCGCCTGGGGGGCTCAGTCGGCTAAGCGTCTGCCTTCAGCTCAGGTCATGATCTCGGGCTCCCTGCTCAGCAGGGACCCTGCTTCTCCCTCTCCGTCTGCCCCTTCCCCCTCAAATAAATGAAAATCTTTTAAAAAAAGGAAAGTTGTGTGTGTGTGTGTGTGTGTGTGTGTGTGTGTCTACAGTTACCGTTTTAAAAAGCCTCTGTGAGGACACAAAACAGTGTCAGCAGCGGTTTGTCTGGAGAGGGAGACGGGGGCGGGGGGAGCAAGACGACGACCAGGAGCCCTCTGTCATCTGCGTGTCCACTTAGAATTTCCAGCCTGATGAACACTTCGTACAGAGCCAACAGCCCGCTACTCGGCTGGTAATCCTACCTTTCCAAACGTGTCTTGAACACCTGTGTGGGATGGTTTGGGCTCCGACTGACACTTGATTAACACTAAGCATTTCGGTCTCCAGGCAGGACCCAAAGACCCAGCATCACCCTCCTGACTGTAGGGGAGCTCTCCTGGGTCACTGGTCATGGCCAACCCGGCCTTAGCCGGCTGCCTGAGGACCGGATTCACACCGCGTCCCTTTTTTGTTCCAGTGAGCGACGTGCTCCCTCTTGCCTAAGTGCCTGCAACCGTAGTCTCGATTCTTCCAGGACCAATGGCTGCGTCTCCGCAGTCCGCTAGCAACATTCTCTCCATACCGGCCAAGATGGCGTACGGCCTCCTGCCAGACAACCCGATGCTTGACCCACCTGCCTTCCTACTGCAGAGTGCCAGGGTCCCCCTAGGTCAGAAGTTCTCGACCCACACCACACCTCAGGATCCCAGAGGCCCTGCCTACCTCAAGCCAAGTGAATCACATCTGGGGGGAGGGGGACGGGCACCCTATCTGTTAATGCTTCCAGGTGACTCCACAGTGAGCCAGGGTTGAACACCTCTATCCACCATCAGCAGCTGTCCCCTGGCCCCCAGATGTCCCCAGTTCCACACAGACCAGCCCCACGGCCTGAGCCTTGAGGGGGCCTGAGACCAGCGGTGTAGCCATAAGACATGGAGGAGCTCATGACCTCCCGAGTCTCAGCTGAGGCCCTGCTGAAGCAGAAGGACAAACGTTTCATACCTCTCCTTCGGCCCCTATGCCAGACAGCATTTTTGAGACATTAAAAGCCACACGTTTCTTCTGGGTGCTGTACACCCTCAGGATCCTAAAGAAAGAAGAAGAGTCGGACTGATCTCTTCTAGTGAGCGAAGCGTGCCACACAGAAGCACTCCGGCATCAAACGGAAGAGCGATTAAACAAGGTCACCCTGCAAGACCACGTACAGTGACTGCCACACGTGAACTACGGCAGAAGCAAACCACCCGAGGCAGGTCACTCATAAGTGAGGAACTAGGTCCTAACTTCATTTCTGATTGAATGTTTCAACTTGTCAAGTAAGATGTATTGAGGCCTGGCCTTTCCAGGCTTTGGACACTCGGCCCAGCGGCGATTTGTAGGACGACAGTGACATTAGTTTCAAACGGTCTTGCTCTCAGGGATTTGAAAGAGTAAGGAAACACCAGCATATAAATTTGGTTGTTGCTAATTCATATTATTCCCACTAGCTAATCAGATCGTCACATTCCTCTTTGCCTGAATAAAACACAGATCAGAAAACAAATGCACATAGAATGTAAAGGTGTTTATTTTTCATAGCCTCTCCTGACTAGTCCACATTGCTGGGCCATCTGAAATCAAAGGTGTTATGATTAAAAGTAGTTGGATAAATACTCAAAAGGACTATTTTGACTGAGGAGTAATATATCCAGCACTTCTGATGCTCAGTTCTTTGTTCCAAGAACACAATTAAATGCGTGACACCAGTAAACACAGCAATAAAACCTCCTCTAAAAAAGACAAAATATTCTATGTTTACATTAATTAAAGTGGAGTCATTAAAATCTTTGCAGTAGTAAACTATAATCAAAAAGTGGAAGAGGGGGTGTCTGGCTGGCTCAGTCAGCGGAGTGTGTGACTTGATCTTGGGGTTCTGAGTTTGAGCCCCATGTTGGGTTAGAGATCACTTAAAAATAAAATCTTATAGAAAAGAAAAATATCGAACCCTACTTAGGTTCCCCTTCTTACCTAAGTCATATTTATAGAAAACACTTTTTCTTTAAAAGTTGCCCATGAAATCCAAATGTGATTCAAAGCTCTGCATTCATTCACCCATTCAATAAAGATTCACTAAGCACACTACATAGAAGGTCATTGCCCTAATTAGTTTCCAATTTCTTGTAATGGTGTAAGAATAACAGTAAAACCAAATGCTTTATATGAAACCAAGAACATGGCCAGGTGGTTGAATTGAACCTCGACTTTGCTTTATTCTTGGTTAAGTGGTGATGAAAACACCTCTGCAGAAAATGTAACCCAAGAGAGAAGCCAACTTGCCAAATGCTGACGTACCTGTCACAGCTCAGGGTGGCAATGTACTGACCCAAGGGGTCCCAGGTTACTCCTTGGACATAACTTTTATGTTCATTAAAGATGGAGAGCTTTTGTCCTGTGAATAAAGCACACAACAGCGTTACCCCAAATCAAGCGCAAGTGGAGTCAGCTACGGTTTAAGCAGGACACCCCTTATCCCTTTCCATCGACCCGCGGGCGGGCAGAAGGCCTCCGCACGGCGCTCTGCGGAGACAAAGAGGGCCTCGCACAGCCCAAGCTCCCAAGAAGCCCGTGGCTTCAGGGGACACACCCATCAACGTGCAGCACGGGACACAGAGGGGAAGCTGAGGCGGCAGCAGTGGCGGGGGGGGGTGTCAAGAAGGGGACGAACCGCGTTCAGCTGTCCAGGTCGGGCGGGCCCAAGGGGGGCCATGAAGGAGCAGGTGCTGTGAGCAGATCCAAGGCGAGGGGGAGGGAGGCTTAGGCACGTGGAGCGATGAGTAAGGGAGAACTCGAAAGGGTCATGTCCAAGGCAAAAATGGCAAGACAGGGAGGACAGAAGGTACGTGACCGTGACCCCTGTGTACCAAGAAAAGGTGCTGGGAATTCAAGGTGCGGCCGAGAGCAACACCCCACTGGGAAGTGACCTGCATGGTGCAGATGAAACCGAGGTCACAGAGAATACAGGCAGTGCCCTAGTTAGGATGGGACAGCAGGACAGGCCGGAGGCGACGGCCTGGGCAAAGCTAACAAGGATGCAAAAGGGACTCTGTGGAAAGAGATTAAACCAGTAGCGCACGAAGATTACCTGGATCAGAAGAGGAGGGAGTTATGAAGCCCCAAAACCCTCTTCTCTGAAAAGGAGTCTACACTCGCTCACTCACCTCCCCCAGTTCTCTCCTGCTCCTTTCACCCAGCCCTCTGCAGTCTGGCTTCAGCTCCCGAACCCGTAACCCACTGACCCCTGACCCACCCAATGTCCATGAAATGCAGCAAGTGTGCTTCAGGATAACTGCCCCCCAGTCCTTCCGGGGAGTCTCTGATATGAAGGTGGCCCGGGGCTGGCTGACGGCATCTCCTCAGACGCCCTCTGAGGCTTACCAGAGAGCCTTTTTAACCCACACTTGCGTGGTCAGGTTGGGGTGTGAGTGCAGGGGTTTCTGAAGAGGGACTTTGGAAGCGACCCGCCCTGGGGCTCGAGCGGCTCCCCCAGGGCCCCTCCACAGGCTGGAGCGTCTTCCCGAAGGCAGGCCCATGCCTCGCTCCCATGCCTCCTGCTCCTCAGGCTCGGAGCAGCCTTCCCGGCACTGCCACTACTGACGTCACACCTGCTGTGTATCTGACACAAGCTAGAATGCAGGACGTCATGACCTGGCCAAGTTCAAGGTCGTTACAACTGGCTTCAGGGGGCTGCTGGGTGGACTGTCCACACAGATGCTGAAATTATCCAGATCAATGGCCTGATGTGGGGAAGACGAGGACACTGGCTCTCCATTTGCTGAAGTCGGGGGCTGATTAAAGAGCATGACAGAGGTGGGGCAAGATAGAGGGGGTCCGGCTGGATGGCAGGGACCTAGAACAAAGAGAGTGGAGAACCCAGAGGTGCAGGCAGCTCGGTGGGACACCCACTCCAGCCTGACTCCCTCCCAGCACTTTCGGGCTGCGGGAGCACCAGACGGGAGCACCGTGAAGGGCTGCGAGGAAACACCAAGGCTGAGTAACGGTCTGCAGGGGGCAAACACGGTCAGGCGTTAGCCACTAACTGGCTTTTGGCAACTCACTGCCACTTTTGTAACATCTCACATGTCTCCTGTCTCCCCAACCAGAGAACAGCTTCTATACATGAGTGACGTGTCCTTGGCTGTCCTTGATCTCAAATGGACACCTGACCCGACCTTTCCCAACACAGAGCGTTCAGTGCCCATTGATGATGACGACGACGACGAGCAAAACGGCCCAAGACCCTGAGTTCCACGAAGGCGGGGTGAGCCCTGCCCCCAACACATGGGCATCCCCAGGCACATGGGAAGGACCTCGCTCTGGCACCAGGACTCAGACTCCTACACTCGGACTGGGACAGACCCTAAAACCGAGCTGTATCCATGACACGGGGGCCTCCCCACCTGCTGAGCAGACACCCATTTTAGCTCACTCAGAAACTCTTCTTATGCTTTTAAAGCAGGTTAGACTTTTTAGCGACTTAGAATATTCCTTCCCCCCCGACAAGAACAGACACGTGTCAGCTACCTTTACTGATGTCCCATATGATGGCGGTGTTATCCACAGAGGCAGAAGCCATCAAATTCCCGTCGGCTGCCCAGCAAATATCATACACATCTTCTAAGTGGCCCCTGCAGTCCGAAGAGGAAAAGAAGGGGAAAAAGCAGAGGTCATCTCAACAAGAGAAAAACCACCAAAAATTTACAGGCAAACTCAGAGACCATACATTAGGATTTTAGAAATTTCCACTGGAACTGTATTAGCTGTAGCTAGGATCTGCTGCCTTCAGGGGTGGTTATGGCTTTATCATTGATTCAGTCTGACTGAAGATAATTTTATAAGCAAAAATAAAACCCATTTTCGGACGCCTGAGTGGCTCAGTCGGTTAAGTGTCCAACTGTTGATTTGGGCTCAGGTCATGGGCTCAGGTCATGATCTCTGGGTTGTGAGATGCAGCCCCGCATCGGGCTCCATGCTGGGTGTGGAGCCTGCTTGAGATTCTCTCTCTTCCTCTGCCCCCTCTTCCCCCCACTCTCTCTTAAACAAAAAAGAAAGGAAAGAAAGAAAACCCATTTTAATCATGTTTCTAAGTCAAAATGCAGGGCACCTGCTGGTTCAGTCAGTAAAGTGTGTGACTCTTGATCTCAGAGTTGTGAGTTCAGGCCCCATGTTGGGCAGACAGCTTACTTAAAAAAAAAAAAAAAAAGTTTTTTTAAATAAAAAATAGCATGTGGGTTGAATGCATTCAGAGCAGCTCAATAAATCAGTCCCGTGGGCCCTCCCCAAGTTACCGCAGGGTTTTTACGACAGTCCAATTCTCCTTATTCAGCTGAGCCTCATCCTCGTCCTGAAAAGCGATCTGTTCTGGCTCCTTGTTGTCGTTCACCTTCCACAACAGAATGACAGCATCTGTGGAGTGATTCAGTTAACGATAAGCCACGCTTTCTGCGTGCTCCTTCATTTCTGGGCTTTTAGGATATCAAACCCTATTTACGTTGTTCAACAGACACTATGGTCACCATGGGTGACTTCTAAGAATTTGGACCAGAAAAACAGGTTTGCCTTCTGATCTAAAACTCCAAAATCAAACTCATACCAGATCAGAGCTACCCAAAGTCATACGCAACAGAAGGGACCCCAGGCCAGCGAAACACCACTGCGAAGCAGCTGACCACATTAACAAATCCTGAGGCATCACCCATGAATGGCTGAATAGGGAGAAACAAAGAGCCACCAGGCGAGGAGTAGCAAACCATTCCCAGCTGTCTAAGCCTCAGCAGGACTTAGCATCTTGACTCCTCAGTTACCTCACCTGCAAAATGGGGCTAACAGCGTACCTACCTCATAGGCCTGTCTCGGGGATTAAGTGAGTTAATACGCATAAAGCACAGCACAATGCCCCGCACACGGTGAGCCCAGGGTCGCGTCAGCTACTCATATGGACACATGAGATACCTCAGCCTGATGTCATCCACCGTCTGGGTGCCCTAACCCCCTGTGCTCTGACCCCAACTCTCCACACAAGTCTGAGCGCCACTCGGCTTCCCTCTGCCGGCAGGACGGTGACTGAGCTGGCTGTATGGGCACAAGTGTGGAATCCTGGGAGCCGAGCGGAGAGGAGATCAGCCTTGATATTGGCAGGTGGACCCTCTTAACTGCTAACAGCAGGTTTCTGGGCCTCCAAGGCCAAAGGACTCGGCAAAACAACGGTTGCCCCGTGCAAACTCTCAGAAGACAGCCTGCCAGCCTCCCCCAGTGACGTTCCCCACTTTCCACCTTTTCCTCTGTGCACACACGCCCTGGACATCATGGCACTGAGCTTTACCAGATCTCTTTCCTCCTGCAAACAAAACCTGCAATGTGTTTTATTTTCTACTAACTCTTCTGGTGTCAAAGCATGGTAAAAAAGATTTACTTTTTTTGTAGTTTTGTGCTATTTAAGCACAAGCAGAAAAGATGAATCTACTCCCACCAAGCAAACAGAGGGCCGTTCAGACAATACTCTCCCAAGTGAATTCATTAATCATGAGACATGGGAGAGACTGTGCTCACCTGGATACTAAACCAGCAATCAAACAAGGCCAGGACAGCTGCACTGGAACCATGGCAAATGGTAAACACCGTCCTACTTGTCTCCATCAGCGCAGTGGGGTGAGGGGGCATTTACAAACAGCTCTTCTCAGGTTAAGCGTGCTATCCCCCATCCTCTCATGGGCCTCAGAACGCTATTTTACTAAACTATCTAAATGATAGATTGAGAGGTCAAGTGACCTCTAAAATAAAAAAAATAAATAAAAAGCAGGGGCGCCTGGGTGGCATAGCGGTTAAGCGTCTGCCTTCGGCTCAGGGCGTGATCCTGGTGTTATGGGATCAGCCCCACATCAGGCTCCTCCGCTGTGAGCCTGCTTCTTCCTCTCCCACTCCCCCTGCTTGTGTTCCCTCTCTCGCTGGCTGTCTCTATCTGTGTCGAATAAATAAATAAATCTTTAAAAAAAAATAAAAATAAAACATACCTAGCTCAGATCTCAGTACTTAACAAGAGACACAAAAGTATCTGGTTTCTAAGGACTTTTGAAGGATAATACTAATACTCACCATCTCCTCCTGACGCTAAAATTTCCCCATTTGGAGAAAAACGCACGACATTGACAGCTTTGGTATGGCGAGCAAGATTGGACAAAAATTCAACAATGGCCTTTCCATCGGGTCCTTTTTCCACCTTCCAGATCTGTTGATAACCAAAACATTCGTTCAGAGAACCATACAGAGAGCACCTACCACACCGTGCTTACTAAAACAAGACTAGGCTAATTTTCAGGAAGAAAATAGTTTTCCTTTTGATACGTAAAATGGAACTTCTACCTGAAACGGTAAACTAACAGACCCATTGCTTGTTGCCGTCCCTCCTACCTCTTTCTAGTGCAAACTGTTCCCCAACAGGAACTGGCTGGCCATTCTAAAATCATGAGCATGAGCTTATCACTCTAGGAAACATTCCCCCAGGAGCAAAGCTTTCTTTTGCTTTCATGGTTCATTCAAGGCCCTGAGAACTTCTCTCTTTCTGGGCTGGACGACAGAACAGTCTGAGTTTGCCGACATTCGTCTTAAAGGAAAGAATGGAGAAGGAAGCTTCAGCAGCGCTTCTCTGTACCCCCGCCCATTTACCCGCACCGCGGTGTCCACGCCCGCCGACGCCAGTCTGTGGATCCTGCCGGCAGCGCCATGCTGGAAGTCCAGGCTGTACACCGGCTCCTTGTTGTGCCAGGCGATTTCGCAAGTAATGACTTTCATCCTCCCGAGCCTTGAAGGAGCAAAACAAATTCCTCCAGCTGAAAATCGTTGGTAATGGACTGAATATCAGAGCAGAAAAGGTGTCCTGAACGCTTATTGGGAGCCGGGAACCCTGCTTATCATTAAAAACGCACGCTGTACCGGGAGAGGATGTCCATGTTGACCTCTCACGTATCACCTTGCAAGTACACCTACAACGCTTCGCCGAGCCGCGGCTGTTGGGTTTATTTTACTGCTACGTCCGGAAAAGCAAAATGGAACACTCAGGCAGAGGAAATCAAGGGGCTGGGCCCTGCTGCGCGCCCGTCCCCGCTTAGTGGGGGTTGGGGGCGCTCCCGGAGAGCCTGGGGCCGGGGTCGCTCGGGTGAAGTGCTGTCGGGGTCACGGGCCGCCCGGGAGAGGCCGCCTGGGGGAGGGGACCGTTGGGGGAGGGGGCCGCGGGAGACACCCACCTCCCAGGGACGGGGGCCACCAGGAGGAGGGGGTCGCTCGAAAGAGGGAACCGAGGCCAGGGAGCCACAGGGGACCTCCCCCAGTTCCCAGGCCGCAAGGGACGGGGCGCTCCGCCGGGAAGCCGAAACCGGGCCTGGCCTGGCGGAGGCCGCACGGGGCCGTGGCGGGGGCCCGCCGCCCGAATGCACGCCGCTCCGGAGCTCTGCCGGGATCCCCCGGCCCGCCCTCAGCGAGATCCTCTCACCCCCGTCCGGCCCCGCAGGGAGACCGTGGGGACGCCGGAGCCAGCGCCGGGGAAACAGTACCTGCAGGGACACGGTCAGTGCACGGCACCGCCAGCTCCCGCCGCCGCTTGCGCTTCTTCCCGCGCGCCGCAGGCCCCGCCTCCTGGTGGGCGGAACTTCCCGCGGCGCCCCGCCTCTTTGTAGGTGGGACTCTGTTCGCTCCGCCTCCATGTGGGCGGGATTGCGTGGCGCTCCGCCCCTCCTCGGACCGCAGATTGTGGGTCCGAGCTGCTGAGTCCTCGGAATCCCCGCCGGCTCCCGGCGGTTCACTACTTATGTGCCCGACCGACGCCTCGGTGGAAGAATAGATGAGTCAGTTCATCGTCTCATTCATTCGATCATTTCTTCCCTTCTTAACTCTTTTAGCAAACATTTCCTGAGCATCTGCTAGATGCTGGACCCTCTGCCGGGGCTGGATAAGCAGGAAAGAGTGACTTACCCTCAGGGAGTTGACAATCTGGTAAAAGGAAAAAAAGCGGTCCCGCAGGACGGGTGGGGGGGCTGTAACTCTGAGACTCGCCCGAGACCACCCTGTCCGTCACTGGTATTCTTTCACACGGAGTGTTTGAGAGCCGTAACCTGCATCAGGCCCCGTCTCCGTTTCTGGAGCTTCAAGCATCAGCAAAACACAAACTCTTTTCGGGCCCCCTGTAGTCATGTACGCAAATAATTATTTTAAAAAGGAATGTGGGGGGGGAATGTGTAAGGAACAATGTGTTCTTACAGTTCTGAGGACGTGGTTGTTTTGATATGAAGGCTCAAAGGAAGTCTGGAAGAGAAGAGGGCATTTAAAATGGGCTTCAGGTGATAGAGTTTTGGATGAGCAGCTCTGGGAAACGGGAATTTAAGCTAAAGAAACTCACAGCTGACAACAGAGGCACAAAGGGGGAGTAGTGGGACCTGCAATGGGAAAAGATGGATGGGGCAAAAAGCTGGATGCATTTAGACGTGAATGAGCAGGTCATATGGACATGTGTGTCTCAAAGGCAGTTTTCTCATTCTAAATTAATTGTAATCCTGCATATATTAGTCTGGGAACTTGGTTGAGACAAGATGACGGACTCTTGTGCTAACAGCAGGTTTCTGGGTCTTCAAGACCAAGGGACTTTGCAAAATGAGTGCTGCCCCGTGTAACCCTGCAGAAGGGAGCCTGCCAGCTTCCCCCGGGTGGCTCTCCCTCCCCCTACCTTTCCCCTCTTCTCTCTCCTTCCCTCCTCCCTCTCCCTCTGCCCCCCTCCCTGGATATCATTGCACTTGAACTTAACCAGGTTTCTTCTTCCTTTTGCAAACACAAATTTAGAATTTTGTTTTTTTATATATATTGGCTTTTAGAACATTTTGGAAAGTTCAAAGCTAGAGGGGGTCATTCTATACCTGGATTGCTTACCTTATACATCATATTGCCATAAGCAGATGTGGTCATAAACACTTGTTAAACACATAATTTGACATTTTCAAGAAAGGTTGTAAATCAGAAGCCAAAACTAGATGCAGCAGGCCTTTTGAAATGGGATAATTTTCCAAGCGGGACAATTTATCAATGAGCTTCCAAAAAGACGGCCAGGAAACAAATATCTTGGGATGCATAGCTTTTACTTAATAAAAGGAACATATAGATTCATCTGAGAAGCGAACTCCTCTTTTTTTTTGGAAAAAGAATGACGTAGGTTCTTATATAAATGCTGGATGATGCTTTTAGCCAATTTTATGAAAGGTATAGAATTTGTCTGTAAGTGGATGTCTCATGTTGACAGGAATGACTGGAATCTCCTTAAGCCTGAGTTTTAAAGGAAACTAAGAGAATGTAATGCAGACATGTAGCTTTTAGATGTTCTCTCTTAAATCATGGCCAGGATTTAGAAAGCTTGGACTGAGAATGACTAATGTAGGTAATCTGGCTGTTTCAAAAGTTCAGATTCCTGGCCCTACCTAGGCCCACTGATTCAGAGTATCCAGCGGGGGGCGCCACTGGAGGGGCTGCATTTTCTCAAGATCCAGGTGAGTGATAATGAGTCTCCTTTGGACCCAGGGGTTCAATGTCTCTCATAACCACCAGGTTTCTCCACATTTCTGACAAATGCTGTTGGTTCACAAATGAATCCTCTGACCATCTCCCAGAGTGCCAGGATTCTAGACTGTAGATTAGAACAACAACAACAACAACAACAACAACAACAACAACACAGGTTTAGATACTAAACATACATGAAGGAGATGGCTTTCTTGGTGAAAATTGGGGGGGGGGGCTTGACATCAATACTTGCCTGGTAAGCCACATGGTGGCCCAGAGTGGGAATCTGAGATGTGTCAAATATTTTCAAAAAAGAAAGGAAAGAGGGGGGCTCCTGGGTGGCTCAGTCGTTAAGCATCTGCCTTCAGTTCAGGGCATAATCCCAGGGTCCTGAGATCAAGCCCCGCATCGGGCTCCTCTGCTATGAGCCTGCTTCTTCCTCTACCACTCCCCCTGCCTGTGTTCCCTCTCTCACTGGCTGTCTCTCTCTCTCCCCGTCAAATAAATAAATAAATAAATAAATAAATAAATAAATAAAATCATTAAAAAAAAAAGGAAGGAGGGAAAGAGAGAAGGAAGGAGTGAAGGAGAGAAGGAAGAAGGTAGGAAAATGTTTGGAGGAGACCTCAGACTTTTGCACCAAGATTACTGCAAGTGATTCCAGCTATATCCACTTTAGGCCCCAAGCATTGATTTTAGCACAACTGCCTTACTCTAAGGGGACCACAGTTATTTGGTCTCCTGAGAACTTTTTTATAGTGAAAATTAATATAAAGGGAGTAAATCTTAATCTGACTTCAAAAACAAAGATTTCTCCGAATGCACTTTACTATAGCTTCCTTTTCTAAGTGTGACTGCTCTGGAATAAAAATCTGAAGTCAGAGTACGTTCTAATAAAACATTATTAAAGAACAGGAAAGAGGAGTTCACTGAAAATTTAACAGCAGAAATTGAAAGTTCAATACAGAGTTAGGAAAAGATATTGAGCAAATTTTATTGGAATAAAAAGAGGGAAAATAGGAGAAAAGGAAAGTAAGAAATTGAATGCACAGGACCTAGGCGAGCACACTGCTGGTACAAGTGTAAAATGATACATCTTGCTGCGGACTGAATCTTTGGGTCTCCCCTCCCACCCAAAAATTCCTATGTTGCAGCCTTAATCCTCAATGTGATGGTGTCTATGGGTGGGATTTAAGGGGGTAATTAGGTCTGGATGAGATCATGGGGGTGGAGCCCATCATGGGATTGATGCCCTTATAAGGGGATGATGAAAGTCAAAATTCTTTCTTCCTCTCTCTCCCTCCGTCCCCACCCACCACCCGTCCCAGGTCTCCAAGACAGGAGGAAGCAGCCATCTGCAGACTGGGAAGAGTCCTCACCAGATACCAGATCTGCCAGGGCCTTTATTTGCAGACTTCCTCGCCCACAGAATTGTGAGAATTTAATGTTATTTAAGCCACTCCATCAATGGTACCTTTGTTAGATCAGCCTGAACTAAGATACAAATACTTTAGGAAACATCAGCAGTTTCTTTAAGTCAAAGATTATGTCTATCCTATGGCCCAGCAATTTCACTCTTTTTTTTTTTTTTCTTTCAAGATTTTATTTAAATTCAAGTTAGTTAACATATAGTGTAGTATTTGTTTCAGGGGTAGAATTTAGTGATTCATCGCTTGCATATAACAGCCAGTGCTCATTACATCGAGTGCCCTCCTTAATGCCCATGACCCAGTGACCCCATCTCCTCACCCACCTCCCCTCCAGCAACCCTCAGCTTGTTTCCTAGAGTTAAGGATCTTCCACTCTTAGTGTCTATGTAAGAAAAAATGAAGGCAAACTTGCAGGAGAATGTTTATAGCAGCTTTGTTCATAATAGCCCAGATTGGAGACACCAAATATCCACCAATTGAAGGAAAGATAACCAAACCGTGCCATATTCATACAATGGAATTCTATTCAGTGATCAAAAGGAAATCTTGCAACAGCATGGTGAAGCATTATGATGAGCACAAGAAGGAATTATTGCAAGTGATACACAGAAATGGGATAATATCGCAAAGAAATCCTATGGTTAGAAGTGATAGTGGTATTGATACACATATATATGCATACATATATGTTTATTGGGAAAAGCAAATAACTATATGATATGGTTAGGAACCAAGATTTCCAGCAAAAGAGAAAAGACTAGAAATCTAGATATATAAAATCTAAGAAGATGAATTCTCTAAATTGGCAGTATTGGTATGTATTCAATATATAGTTTATCTTAAAAAAAAAAAAAGAATAGGATTTCCTAGGGCAGTCCACTAAAAAGGCCTAGAAGAAATAACCAAACCAGAAGCAATGAGTGTGTCTGTGCCTAGATTATGGTCTCTAAATAGCATTTCCCCTGAAAAGAACCACCTCCCTGGAGGAATGGCTGTTCACAGGTCTAGAACAGGAAATTTATTAGACGAGCTTGAAATACTTTATTATACCAGAAAGCAAGAAAATAATCAAAGACTACTAGGATTATGGAATAAGGACATAGGAGCCAATTCGAAGACCTGTAGCCAAAGTGAGACAATTTAACATTGGAAAATTGCCACAGTGGATTGAAACACATTAAATGCTAAAATTCACCCATACATAATGATATTAACAACAACAAAAAGCCTCACTGGTTACCTTTGGGAAACAAGGCATGAGCCAAATATTTATCCTTCCTGCTCTATATGAACTATATGCCTTGGGATAACTAAATAGGTTTTCTTTTTAGATGCCCCACAATTCAGAAGGAATGATAAAATAGAAGTACCACCATTTCACAACCCCTAGTAAAATAATAGACCTAGGTGCAATTATTAATGGATGCTAAAATCGTTAGGTGAAGACTGATAGGGAACTTTATAAAGGATCGTTTAAGATGACAACACGTGAACTGAAATAATTAATATAACAAAAAGGGATGAATGTATATAATGCACCTCTTGGTGTGATGCAGCACAAAGAACGTAATACCACCTACGAAGGATTCTTCCAACGAAAGCAAAATAAAACCAAAGAACTTGAATCTGATTAACTCTGTACATCTACCAGCTTAGAGGAGTACAAGATTTTCCTAAAAATTAAGTGATATCAAAAATGAGAATTCTCAAAGAAAACTGTTCTGATTTCTTCAACAACTATAAAGTAAGGAAACAGAGGAAGAAAAACGTACAGATGTAAAGAAACCTCAGAGACCTATCAACCAAATGCAACTTGTGGATTTTGTATGGATTCCAACCTGAACAAACCACTTGGGAAAATAATTATGGAATGACCAAAGACATTTGAATGCTGACTGGATTTGATATTAAAGAATTATTAGGGGTTGCCTGCGAGGCTCAGTCAGTTAAGCGTCTGCCGTCGGCTGGGGTCATGGTCCCAGAGTCCTGGAACGAAGCCCTGTGTCAGGCTCTCTGCTCAGCGTGGAGCCTGCTTCTCCCTCTCCCTCCGCCTTCTACTCCGCCTCCTTGTGCCCCCTTGCTCTCTGTTAAATAAATAATTTCTCTTTTAAAAATTGCTGAAAGAAGATATAAATAGATGGAAAGACATCCTATGTTCATGGATTGGAAGACTGCTAAGATGTCAATGGTACCCCAAATAATCCAGATTCAGTGTAATTCCTATCAGAATCCTAATCGCATGTTTTGTAGAAATAGAAAAACCTGTCCTAAAATTCATATGGAATCTCAAGGGACCCTGAATGTCCAAAACAATCTTGAAGAAGGACAAAGTTGGAGGACTCACACTTCCTGATTTTGAAACTTACTAGAAAGTTACAGTGCTCAAAATGGTGTGGTACTGGCATAAGGACAGACATAAAGACCAGTGGACTACCCAGAAATAAACCCTCATTTATATGGTCAATTGATTTTTAACAAGGATGAGATGATTTTTCAATGGGGAAAAGACAGTCTTTTTCAAAAGATGTTGCTGGGAAAACTGGACATCCACGTGCTCAAAAATGAAGTTGAAATCTTACACCATATACAAAAAATTAATTCAAAATGGATTATGACCTATTAGATATAAGAGCTAAAACTATAAAACTTTCAGAAGAAAACAGGAAAAAAATCTTCATGGCATTGGATTGGTCAAGGATTTCTCTTGGATAGGATACCAAAAGCACAGGCAACAAAATAAGTTCAAATTTACCAAAACTAAAAACTCAAGACTGGAAAGACAAGCCACAGAATGGAAGAAAATATTCACAAATCATGTATCTGATAAGGGACTAATATCCAGAATATATTTTTTACAAAATCATATCCTGCAAATCAACAGCAAAAAATAAACAAGCAAGCTAAAAATGGGCAAAGGACTTTAATAGACATTTCTCCAAACATACAAATGGCCAGTAGACACACAAAAAGAAGCCTAACATCACCAGCCATTAGAGAAATGCAAATCAAAACCATAATGGAAACCCTTCACTCATTAGATGGCTAATTAAAAACAGAAAAACCCAGAAAATTCGTGTTAGAGAGGAAGTGAAAAAACTGGAACGCTTCTGCATTGTATCTTTGTGGAAAATAGTTTCGCAATTCCTCACTTACATAATTACCACATAATTCAGCGATTCCACTCCTAGGTATGTTATCCCAAAGAATTAACAGCAAAGACGCAGATACATATCCAACAACATTCATAGCAGCATTATTCTTAATAGTAAAAAGGTGAGATCACTCCAAATGTCCAAGGACAGATAAATATCAAAATATGGTACATACATACAATGGAGTATTCAGCCTTAAAAAGGAACGAAATTGATAAATACAAAACATGGATGAGCCTTAAAAATGTTATGTAAAGTGAAATAAGCTGGACACAAAAAGACAAATATCCTGTGATTCCACTGATATGAAGTACCTAGAATAAGCAAATTCATAGACCGAAAACAGAGGTTACCAGGGGCAGGGAGGAACGGAGAATTATTGTTTCCTGTATACAGTTTGTTTGGGATGAGAAAGTTCTGGAAATGGATAGTGATGGTTGCAGAACAATGTCAATGTACTTAGTGCAACTCATACTTAACAGACGATTAAATAGGAAATTTTATATTTTTCTGCAATAAAAAATGAGTTAATATTTGTAACACACACACGAAAAATATTACGGAAGGTGTTTAAGTAAATGGGGGTATAAATAAAACAAGATTGACCTTGAGTTGAAAATGTTGAAGCAGGGTGATGGGTACATGGGAGTTCATTAGAATAGTTTCTCGATTTTTTAAAAAGATTTATTTATTTGAGAGAGAGAGGGAGGGGGAGAGAGGGAGCACGCGCGCACGAGCAGGGGGAGGGACAGAGGGAGCAGACTCCGGCTGAGCAGGGAGCCTGACACGGGGCTCCGTCCCAGGACCCTGAGATCATGACCTGAGCCGAAGGTAGATGGTTAACTGACTGAGCCACCTAGACGCCCCAGTTTCTCTATTTTGGTATAATTTGGAAAGTCCCAAAACAGAGTTTAAAATATCTGATACTGAAAAAAATCAATTTAAGAACACAGCAAATTAGTGTGAAGTGAGGAACTATTGTTTGAGTGATTACAGTGAATAGTGTAGAATACTAGGATTACATATTTTATAACATAATTATGTATTATAATTACTACTTAATGATATATAAGAAGTTATTGTGCTAGACCCCTGTGTTTCCCTACCAGGAAAAGAGGTAACAGGTGTAGTTACGTGAGACCGTGTCACTTCTCTTGCTGTTGGCTGGTTAGTCAACTCGCACCCCTGGAACTCAGGATCTCACAGCAAGTTTCCATTCGGCAGTCCATGAACACCTCTCCCCCAGAACCATCTGCCAGAGGTTCTATAGCAAACTGGCAACAATGCTCTGCAGTAGCTCAGCTACCTCCATGAGCACATTATAAACACAAACTACTTTAAGTCGGCCTTGGTTTAGATCACAGTACTGACTTTCAAAACACTGGCCACAACTGTCAACAGCATTTACCAGGAAAACCATAGATTAGCAAGGCTGTTGACTCACATACTTTGTGAATATAAAACACCATTACATTTTGTTATGAAGATTACAGCAGAATTCTGGATAGTTGCATAGTGAAGACACTCATAACCTAAGTATTAGTCTGGTTGGGGTAAAAGTTACTGAGTCAAATTTAAACTTGTTCTATATAGTGTTACCATGATATTGAGTCCCGACTGCTTTGCAAGAAATTCACAAGGAAGCCTTGGGTTAAACTTGTACATGTGTGAAATAGAAAACTGCCTTTACTCACAACTCATGATTAGAATGTTTGCGTACAAAACTAACTTACTGGAGTTGTGACTCACACTCCAGTCTTAGAAGAGCTAATTCCTTCTCTGTGACTGCACTCATTTAATAACCACCTGTGTCTGAATGGCTTGATTTACCAAGACTCTCTCCTCTGGTCTTGACTTTCTCCCTATAGGCCAGGATATGGAAATTAACTCTGTGATCACAAAATTTAATTTTAAGTATCACATATACAGATGTCCTTCTACACCAGGTGGATATTAACAGCATTCCTTTTCTGAACTGTGGCCAATATAAAAAAGACAAATATATGGAAAAACATAAACCCAGTGGGTCTCTCACTCCTCTCCAGTATTTGAGACAGTGTACAAAGATTTAACCTACTGTGAATTTCCTGAAAGCTAGTTGTCTGGGTGGTGTTTGTGGCTACATTAGCACAGGCTTTTAGCTTCTTTAAAGCAGTTAAGACAAAGAACCCAATAGAAAAGAACAGGCAAACAACATGACATAGTACACAGAAAAAAGAAATTACAATGGTCAATAAAACATGAAAGCATGTTCAACTGAGACAAAGAATGCAGGCTGTCATTTTTTTCACATGTCAGATTAGTAAGTTTGATGGAGAGAAGAAAAAAACACACTCATACATTTTTCATGGGAGTTTAAATTCATTTTTGCATGGTAACATTTATTAAAAGTTACATAGCATACACCCTTTGACCTATCAATATTCACTGCAAAGAATTTACACTCTGGGTATACTTGTCAAAGTGTGTGTGGTGTGTACTGATTTTCACGTAGTGTATTTTGTAATGTCAAAACATGAGAAATAAATGAGTGTTAGGAGCATATGCAGATCATAGAATGTTACCAAACCTGTTTAAAAAAGTAACATGGAAATGTCAAGATAACCAATTATATAGTGTACCACCTTTGTGAAAACTTGAGATTACAAATATATAATCAAATATAAAGATACAAAATTGAATATAAACTGAATGCATATATATGAATGTGTATATGTATGCAGCTAATATTTTCTGGAAGGACACACAAAAAGCAACAGTGGTTAAATTTAGGGAAGCAGTGGGTAAGTCTTTTCACTTACATTTACATTTCTAACTTGGGCACCAACTCTGCTTCCCTTTCCCCTCCTTGCTCGCCCCAGTGAGAAAGCGGCCATGCAAATCCGGAGTTTGCTTCAGGAACCCACTGAGTTCAACATCTGTAAACAATCATCACCGGAAGGTAAAGATCAATGGTTCTCAGCTCTGATGCCACACTGGGAGGCCTTAAAAAAATACTGGTATCTGGGCCCAAACCCAGACTCTGACTTAATTTGTATGGGGTGCATCCTTGCAGGGGGAGTCCTAAAAACTCCCCAGGTGATTCTAATAGGCAGCCAGAGGTGAAAACCACCAGATGTATCACTTTAATTATTCTTCAACGACAAGTAATGAACTAATGGGCTCTTGATCGAAAGAATTAAGCGTCTGAGACCATAGGCAGAGTCCCCAGCAGTACCTGCCCACATTAGGAATTTGAGGCCTAAACAAAAGATATAACAATACGCCACACACCACTCCTGCTGTGTGAATGTTAATGACAGTGGGTCCTGTTTGCAGGGATTGTGGACTATGCTAGTTTACTTCCTCACACTGTTTTTGTTTTAAAGTAATAATTAGTTTAAACACCACTGTCCTCCCACTAGCCTTTTACAAATTTAACTTAACAACAAAAGATAGATATCTCTACCTAAATATGATACATACATGAAAGCCCATGTTGTTGTTCTGTTAAATTTTGTTAGCTACATTTTCAAACAATCGTATTTTGACAATATTTTCTTAAAGGATGAAAAATATGTAAGTACTTCCAAAGAATTGATATAGCAAGCAAATTTACTATTCCTGTGACTAACTTTCCTATTAAAAGCAAGGTAACAGCCATATAAAAGATATATTTTTGCAAGAATATAGCTAACTCAAAGGACGGGAAAAACAGCAAATTCCAGAAAGAACTGCTACATAAATATTCACAAACTCAGACATGCTCTACATTGTGGCTATCATTTAAGCAAGGTTTCTTTAGGCTAAATGATTTACAGAAGAAAGTCTCTTCTTGAGTGTAAAATACACGTACACACGCACGCACACACTCTCTCAAGATGAGCTCAGTTTTTAGAGTCTTAATGGAAACTGTCTTGGTCTCCTGAACAGAACTTGTAATTAATACAGATTTTAAAATGAGCTCAACTTGAGGGTCTTCAGTGGACAGTTTCAGTTTCCAAAATATAATCTGAATATAGAATTCTTTAAAAGTAGTATCTGAAGAGTTAGCCATCATATATATTTTTATTTTATTACAAGATATTTTAAAATTTGGGCAGATACAATTAGGACAGAAAACCAGCTTCATACCAAAAATACACTTTCAATTACTTTATCAAGCAAATAAAAACAAACTTCATTTATTTGCTTTTTCTAGAAGTTAATGTACAGTAAAAATTTAATATTGTATATGAAAGACATGTAATTAAGCATACATACAAAAGAAACATGTATTGAATGTTCAGAAACAAAAGTAAAAATAAATAGCAATGATAAAACTTTGAAAAAAAATAATGCACATTTCAGTTGTGGAAAATATGATTCTTAATTATATATACATAGTTATACTTAATAGAAAGCCATCTCTTTAAAATTGCACAAACAAGGGACCAATAAAGCGTAATTTTTATGGCATGTAATACTATAATCCCAGGGCAGTTTGCTGCTTACCTCCAGGACATAAAACACTTAGCTCTTAATATAATGAAAAGTATCTGTACTGTTTGAGAAAGATTGTCTTCCTCAACTCTCACTAACCTGTAGTAATCCTACAAAAGGCTGTACAGGAAATTTCACAAAAAGAAATATTAAACAATTATTGTGCCCACTCCATGCTGACTAAGCAGCCAAAAATGGGCTTCAAAGTAAACGTGGTGGAACATTTAATATTTTTGATGCTTTTTTATACTAAAGATCATTTCTTTGTTCTGTAAAAACACTGCATTTAACCATGATTGGCAATCTCAGCACAAGGAAAATCCTGACAAAATGGATGGAGAGTTTCTGCTTACCTTAATTCCACGAACAAAATATTTTAGGAGATAAGAATTTATAGAAAAGAAACATTAATGATCAGTTCACTTACAACTTATCAGGAGCGTAATTCCATTTTTTAAAAATCCTGTTTAAACTTTTCTGTAAGAAAAGCAAAGGTAACATTTCCATTTGTATATGGCACGGCCCTCACTTCAGAGAAAAATACACTTTGGGAACCAGAAAAAAATTGCACAAAGGTTAAGGGCAACCTGAAAAGCTCTTGGTGAAAAACACTTAAGTCCTCTAGGGTAATAAAAAAATATGTGCAGACTTAATTACAGTATTTACACTTCAAAACAGAATCATGAGTTAGCTGTTCAGCCGTTCAGTAAGAATGATTCTAAGGAATTTCAAAAGGTGTGGTAAGTGTGCCCACAGTACTTGTGACCACACTTGAATGCATAGAATACAGTAAAGATCATGGTTCTTCAGTCTGTCACCTGTCATATCTATAAAACAAAAGTGTTTCCATTCTGAAAGCTATACAACCACAGGACTGAACAAATATTTTTATTTTCTCACATAAAACAGACTTTAAGTACTACTGATTTCACTCATTTGTTCGACAACTTGTCCTAAAATTTCATCAACCACATCAACGTCATAATTCACTTGCTGAAGATCGAGATCAGGTACGATCATGGCCAACAGCTGTCCTACGTTAACTCGAAGAGATCGAAGCTTGAGGCTGCAAACACAAATATTACGTCTATTAGATGAACATTATAACACAGTTTAATATTCACGCGGGGCCTCAAATTTAAGCGAAACAAGAATTCACTTACTTTAATGATCTGTGATTTAACTTAATAATTAAGTATCTCTTGGTAAGTAGAGTGTTTTTCATAAACCTAGTGGCTCTGTTTGGTTCTAACTAATATGATTTTAACTTGCTATTGGAGAAATCATGGACTGCTAAAATACATATAATTACAAAGTGTTATTTATAATATAAAATATTGTCACCTGGAAAACAGCAGTGATATACTAGTGAGAACACTGGTTTACAGAGTAAGAATGCATTTCCCTGAATTTCAGCTTTTGAAGAAAATAAAAACTGACCTGTTTTCTAAAACATGTTCTATGAGATATCTACCCTTGTGTGAAAGAGAAATGGTTCTGTGGTCAAGTAAGCTTACAGAATTTTGGGCTACATAATTTTTTTTTTAAAGATTTTATTTATTTATTCATTTGACAGAGAGAGAGAGACAGCCAGTGAGAGAGGGAACACAAGCAGGGGGAGCGGGAGAGGAAGAAGCAGGTCCCAGCAGAGGAGCCTGATGCGGGGCTCGATTCCAGGACCCTGGGATCATGCCCTGAGCTGAAGGCAGACGCTTAACGACTGAGCCACATAGGCGCCCCTGGGCTACATAATGTTAAACAATTTTTTAAATCAAGACTTTTCTGAACCTTTCACATATGCTAAAGTTCACTGATGATCCATTTTACTATGTGTTTATAGGGAATGGTGCTTTACTGAAAACACTGGGAATCCCTGGATTAGATGATCATTATCATTCCTTCTAAATTTATACACATGTATATATCTGAATATCAACATCCTACACTTTTTTTTTTAAGTCTAGATGGGACCCAAACTCACGACCCTGAGATTAAGACCTGAGCTGAGATCAAAAGTCGGATGTTCATCCAACTGAGCCACCCACGCACCCCAACACCCGAAACTTTTTGAAGACCTATAACCATTCAGCAGCCTTTGCTTCAAAGACTGAGTGAAACATGGGAACTGAATGTTAGTTGCTCTTATTCTGCCCCTCTCCCAAATATAAGCAGCCCAAGTTTAGCTTAGATACTGATCTAAGATACTTGTCTGAAGAGGCAAGATGTTCATCCCTAAGTTGACAATGCACAGTAATGTGATTTAAAACCTGTTTTGTGAGCTTGGATTGTAAGATTCCATTGGTCCCTGGATAAAAGTTTACATCATTCCCACTCCAGCCATTTTTTTGTTTAAGCTTCCTCACTCATCTTTGACCAGAGGCCCATGGTTCAAACACTTTTCTGCTTTGCTTTCCAGAAGTTGTTATCCATCCTATATCCTTACCAAGAATGTCCCGAATTCTTGTAACCACAAACTATCTGAAAAGTACATAAAAGACTCGTATGACCCAGTGATCCTCTTCATCTCATTTCCTTTAAGTCTTTTGATTGTCCCTAGCTAATTTTCCTATCCACGGGACCTGCCGCAGATTCTTATTTTTAGTGTACAGAACAGCACTGTCCAAGAGAAATACTGTGAGCTCCATACGGAGTTTAAAATGTTCACACAGCCACGGTCAAAAGCAAAATGCAGCTGTAAATTGAATTGCAGTTCTATATATTTAACCCAGTGTAACTAAAATATTATTTCATCACAAAATCAAAATACTATTATTGAGGTATTTTATATTCTTTTTCTTACTAAGGCTTCAAAATTTTATTTTTTATTTTATACGTAAAGCACATCTCAATTCGGACTAGCTAGATTTCAAGTGTCCATAGCCACATACTCCTATACTACTTTGGAAAGCACAGGTTTAAAAGATCAGTTTAAATAAATAAATAAATAAATAATCGATCATCAGTTACCCAAACGTCAGTAAGAGAATTATCTGAGATTGTTTAAAAGTTTCCAATTTAATAAGCTGCCCTGTGGGCCAAGCATCTTCATTTTTACAAGCACCACAGATGTTGTGGTTCCCATTGTGAGAAACACCACTTGGGATTTTCTTCTGACTGTAACCCTCTAGACTTTTATGTACTGCTCTACTCCATCTCCATGAACAGCTTTACTGAAACCCTTCAAAAACTTAACTTAAAAAACAAGGTAATAATATAATTGATGTCAAGTGAGGATGGTAGGAGATGATTTTTCAACAGCAGTGCCTTTTAGGTTTGAAGTCATGCTGTATGAGCAGGAAGAATTGCCCAGTTTTAGGCTTTAGTGACTACTTGCGGATGGTAAGTCATCAACACACCAAGAGCACCACCATCCCTTCCCATCTGAATGTCTGCCTCCCCCATGCTCAAAATCAAAACAAAACCCCAAGCCCATTTTATATATTACTAAGATAGGGTATTGTCTTGTTTTACAGAACTTCTTCCTACTGATCACCTGTACTACAAGCAATTTCTAGTAATTTTGTGATTACCTAAAAGTTGACATTGGGGATGGCATGTAGTAAAATGAGGACAGAAAACCATAAAGAAATGGCAAGTACAAAATTAAAAGAAATCCAGGTGAAAAATTAAGTTTCATGAAATAGTCCCTTGTCTTCTAGTCATGGCCAAATTCACCACGTTCTTTGATATCTAACTCAATTTGCACTTTTCCCCATGTAATATTACCTTTCTCCATCAGTGTAATTTACAGACTCCTCAATGTTACTTGAAGTTGAAACATCTGCTCCTAACTGCTGATTTGTAGATTTTAATTGTTCAATTTCAGTTTTCAGTTCTTCACATTGTGAACGGATTTGTGATTTTTCCATTTCCAGTAATTCAACCTGACAAAAAAAAAATCATAACTGTAAAATTAAAATAAACTTAAAAATTAATAAAAATAAAACTTAAAAATACTAATGCTAAAATTAAACTTAAAAATACTAATAATGACAAAGTACAAATTTAAGCTAAGAAATGGCGAAAATCCTGCTTGATGAAAATTACCATCAAAAGAGGGCAAAAAACCTACCCACAATAGCTTTCTGTAAACAAAGCTTCATTTTAGTTTCACCTCCACTCTTGTCACATTCAAAGAATATGAAATGTTAATTACCACTTGACTGTAAACAAATGGTACCAAAAACTGGAAAACCAAGATAAAAACGCCTAAATTACATCGACGTCACAGTGGCTTTCATTTCTTGCGCATTCATCACCTCTAAGTTATAACCGAAAGCTCATATGGATTTTTATATATTTTGTCATCTAACTCTAAGCCAATACATCAAGATGAATGTTTGAATGAGCTTCCAGAAGGAGCAGTACAGCACCATCCTGTTGTTTCCAAATTCTTTGGAAGAAAAACCCTATCAAATACATTAATACAATTATATAAATACATGTTTCTAAAAGGGGCTCTCCAAATCTGAATGGAGGGTATACAGGGGCTACTACCGGTCTCCTAACATCTACCATTTTTCTCCTTCCTTCCTCAGTAGAAGGACCCCTGAATAAACACTACACCATATTAGCCAGGTGACTAAGTTCTGACGGTGGAATATCAGCAACTTTTAAGAACCTCGTCCCTCCTCTTTCCTGCTGCTTGGAACATATATATATGAGGAGTGGACCTGGATGCCACCTCTGACCATAATGGCACGCTGAGAAGCGAAGCAACAACGCAGGAGCCTGTGGTCTTGGATGCCTGTGGAACTGTCACGGTTCTATAGTGTTTTCTGTCACCTGCCAATGGACCTAATCATAACTAATACAGGGTGCATCTATAAAATGAGGACACCATCACCTACCTTGTACGGTTATTGCAAGGTCTATTACTAATGGATGTGACGTTCCTTATATTTAGCAACTGACTGGCTCAGTGGGAATGAGAACAGTATTTGGACCAGGACAATCCTTCATTACACAGCAATTTCCAGTATGCTACAGGAAATTACCATACCTGGTCACCACCCATTAAATTCTAGCAATGCCCATCTCCTCAACACACATTTATTTCCATGTGCCCCAGGAGGACCAGTCCCCAGCTGAGAAGCAGCAGGGCAATACGTAGTCAATACTTGGAAATATTAATTTATTCCAATCTAGCAACTGGCAGTTCTTTGGTTTAGACACCGTGGGACTCCGACTCTCACCATGCGGAATCACACACTCACCTCACTTTTATACTGGTCCCTCTCCACAGTGCACTTGTCCAGCTGTCTAAACACGTCATCAAGCTGCACAACCATTTCGTCCACTTCACTTTTGCTCTCATTACTGGCACACTGACTGCATTCAGCCTTCACGTGCTGCAAAGCACTACACTGTTTTTTCAGCCTTTCTATTTCCTCCAAAGCTTGCCGATACTGAGACACCACATGGTCTGGACTTTCAGATTTGCCATTAATACTTTCAAGTAAAAACACAGCATCAGTTTCGGTAGACTGATGGCAAGTTTCCTTCTTCACGTATTTGTCGTTCATTTCCAGTATCCTCTGCTGTAACACTTTGATTTGGTCAGTAAACATATTACACTGTCTTTTATAATTTTCTCTTTCTTGGGTAACTAGAAGCAGCTCATTTCTCAGTTCATTTAATTGGCAACTAGCATCACCCGCAGATTTATCAAAGGTTTCCTGGGTTTCCTGTGTCTTCCCTTCGGCTTCCACACAGGCTGGCGGCACGGCAGTGTCATTTCGCGCATCTATCTCATCCTCAAGCGCTTCTTCCTTTTTAACAACTACACTCGGGGCTTCAGTCTGGGTGGCCGCAGTAGTGCCCTGATCACACCTGGATGATGAGACGCCTGATGAACCAGTCTGGGCACAAGGTTCCTTATCAGCCACAGGCTCGACCTGATGACCACTTTGCTCAATGTGACTCTGTTCTGACTTCACTTCGATGTCATGATCTACCGCAGGTTTGGGAGTACTGTTTTCTTCTAAGATGATGACATCTTCATCATCATCATCTTTATAAGCTGAATTTTCAAATGCTTGATTACTCAATCTCCGAGTCTTGGCATTCAAAATGGAGGAACGAGTAGAAAGTCTCCGTTTCAGGCTGGAAATAAATTTAATATATAAAAAATAAGACTAAAAAATACAGAAATGAACAAAATAGATGACCTTGAAGTAATCAATCTTGAAATTCTAAGAAATGTCCGTGCTCATTTAAAAAAATGGTTACACAGTAGTGCTCGATTTAAGGTAGAGAGGACTTTCTCCTGTACAGCCAAGGAAACAATTAGACTACTTAGCTTGCTTAAAAGTAGCAGCTCTGCATACTGCCAAACATCTCCATCCCTTCACTTGATGTCCTCTGGGCACCTCAATATATACACGGCCAAATGGGAATGCCACCCACCCCCCCGCCCTGGTTCTGCTCCTTGTGGTCCAGCGCTTAGGGAAGGGCTCTGCTGTTCCCATCTGCTCATCATAATATTTATCAATGCTTGATGATCAGAGGTGAGCCACAAACCAAACCAGTACACCCTATCCTTCCATTTTCTTGGCATTGAAAACTGCCTCATTTCCTCATCAACTCAGTTTTCCGTGAATTTACCACCAATTGATACTTTTGGCCTCCCTAAGCGGGTTATCTGCACTGGTTTGTTGTTTGGGCCCTAAGTGTGAGCCCTCCCCTCCCCTCCATCTCAGGAAAGGTTCTTCTGTTTCTTGGCTTTATTCTCTCAAATCGAGGGGGCACAATCTCCAATAAAATCTTGAGAAACTGTACACAGGACATAAAAAATGTGAAAGGTTACATGATGAAAGTGTCTTTACTCACTTCTCAATTTTATTGCTGGCTTGGTTTTTATATAGACTTCCAGGTTGGAAATTACTTTCTCAAACTTTAGAAGCAACATTCCATTGTTATGTACCATTTGGTGTTCCTGGCATTCTGATTCCTGATCTTTTTGAAGGTAACTTGTGTTTCCCCCTCCCTAAAAAAACTATTTTCCATGGTGTTCGAAAACTTCATGTTTCTTAGAATGGATCTTTTTCCCGATGTTTTTGCTGTGTATTTAGTGGAAGTTAAGTCATACTATTTTCTCCCCTTTGTTTTTTCTGATATCCCATCCTGAAATTCCCTTATTCAGATGTTGGCCCTCCTGTACACTGTCTTTTCCTTTTTCTACCCTCTACCTACTTACCTTTTCTAAGAAATGTGTTTGTTCCACACCCACCCACTCCCAGTAAATCCCACAGGGTCTCCTCTATTCCCTAGTGATCTCTGTTTGTATACCTAGTGATGTCTGCCTATCTTTACATTTCAGGCTGAGACCGACTAGAAGCAGTGAGGGCTGGCCCTGTGATGCCAGGGGTGTTCCAACTGTCAGCACCACCCAGGGTTTTTCCCCTGGGGCCCCCATGAGGGGAAGTACGGTGGGAAGAGTTCTCATCATTGAGTACTCACTTTCCCTTACCCCTCCTCTTTCAAAACAGTGGTTCACCCACATCTTCAGCAGTGAAATTGCTCCAGAAGGAAAACATCCTACCTCCTGACAGAGGAGGAAAAGCCACATCACCAGACTTGGCAGGTTATGAAGAGGTCTAAAGAACTACTCTTCCTTAAACTCTCAAACAAGCCTCCTGTTCTCACCCATTTTTCTGCCTTAAGAAGTACCCAATACTTCTGAATTTGGAGCATGCCTGGGTTCCATGGAGTTAATCACTTAACTGGGAGCTGCCCTATTATTTTTCTTACAAGGCTAATTCCCATGTCTTTCTCAAGACTTAGTTTAGGTGCCACCTTTCCACAGTCTTTGGCTTTATTTAAAGCTTATATTAAAAAAAAAAAAAAAAAGCAAAAGAGCTTGTATTTTTCTCAAATTCAAATTTCAAATTCTTCAGGCTTTAAAAATTAATGAAAAATTTCTCTATTTTCTTCTTCCACTTGGATGGAATAAATCACTTTAAAGAATAAATTCCAGGGGCACCTGGTAGCTCAGTTGGTCAACTGTAGGACTCTGGAATTCAGCTCATGTCAGGATCTCAGGGTTGTGACACTGAGCCCCCCCCCCCCCCCCCCCCCCCGCCCTGCTGGGCATGGAAGCTGTTTGGATTCTCTCTCTCCCCCCACTCTCACTCTGCCCCTCTCCCTTAAAAAAGAAAAAAAAAAAAAAAGAAGAAGAAATTCCATTATCTTTTATCTGTAAACTTCACAGACTTCACTTTTTCTTACTTTGTTTGGAACCATCTTTAAGAAGAAAAGCCAAGAACATTAAGGGGACTATTTAAAAAAAATTCACACAAGTTCTTGTGTGCTACACAAGTAGCAATCCAGCCCCAAAACAAGCCCCTAAAAGGTAGGCTGCAAACAGCAGACTATTTTAGAACATGCCCTCCTGATGTATATATGCATAAAAGCAGTTATTTCTAATCCTTTTGGAGGTCAAAAATCCCTTTGAGAATTTAATGACGGCTACAAAACCGCTCAGAAAATCCCATCCTCTCATCTCAGGAAACCTGGTTTCAATGTTTATCTTTTAACAAAAAAGACCACGTGTAGTCAGTCTGATTCCCTAGTTCACTGGCACCATGTTTTCTTCTCCACCTGTATTCATTCTGTTCCCTCTGAACAGGCCGTCCGCACAGAGTACTGCTTTCAGAGTTTCAGGAACCAAACCAAGTACTATCTCATCCCAAACCTTCCCCGACCATTCCAGTCAAGAGAGCTAACTGTTCAATTTACATATCACTCATACCTTTCTTTCTCCAACCACTCATCCAAAATACACAGCCTGCCACAAGCAAAGAACTCCTGGGTCACACTTTACATTATAGTGTTGTACTATTAATTGCTTTATGTTTTTCTTAAGATACTGGTAATTTTAAAAGCAGGAATTTCTATACTATACAGAATTTCAAAGGGGTGAAAATTTGATCAGATTCCACAATGAATACAACTGGAATTTTAAAAATTGATTTAAGTGGGTGGCATGAGTGGGGTGAGGTAAGTTTAAATAATAAAAGTGAATTAACTTATCCTTAAGACTTTTTACATGCATATATAAACTACAACTTCTTAGAAGTGCATTACTGCCACAGAAGTGTCAAGTAAAGGCTCTGTTCAATATTCATTCCCCATTGGAAAAACATTTTAGCCACTGACTTGTTGCTTTCAGGTTCAGACTGGGGTGAACCTCGATGATTATTTATAAGTCTTGTTGCATAAGTATTTGCCACTTCTGAAAGATGTCCTCTTGGAACACTTTCCTTCACAGGAGAAAAGCTTTGACCTGACACGGGGGTTGTCCGAAACAAGAGTTCAGCATTAATCTGTTGGAAGAAAAAAAATCGACCTTAAAGGACTTTTTTTTAATGTGCCATGCCCCAAAACACGAGATATTCTTTTCCCTTTGCCCTGTATCCCAAAAAACATTGAAAACTATCCTAACCATGTAAATTCTTTAGGCTATACTAAAGAGCCACTATCAGGCCAATAAGCCAAATCCAACCTGCAAGTGAGCACAATGGTTTTGCATTTTTAAAGGTGTAAACAAAACAACAAAACGAAAAATACACAACAGAGACTGCATGTGGCCCACAAAGCCTAAAATACTTACTATCTGGTCTTTTACAGCAAGATTTACTGACCCTATACTATATAGGACTTACTAAAATACAATTAAAAACTTATATTTTTAAAAGAAAGAAACAGAAAATAAAGTCAAAGATACTGCCTTTAGAATAAGCCCACTATTCTTTTTCACCCCGTTCTGTTCTCACCTCCAAACCCTCAGCCTTTGCCCTAAGACAACATTTCAATGTAACTAAAAGCAAACATACACATCTGCAGCAGACCAAAACTTCCTTACACAAGAAGTACAACTGCCTACCCATATACTCAGAAAAAGATCCTTAACACCACTAAGCACTAAGAAAACGGTCAACAAAAAGAGAAAAACACTGTAGCTTTGGTCCAGGTTAGTACTAGAACATGGCTCCCCAGGGCTTCCTGTGAATTTTTCCTTAACTGCCTATGTGACAGAAAGATTCATTTTTTTTCCTTTTTTTGGTGGGGGGGGGGGGGCGCAAAGGGAGATGGGGAGACAGAATCCCAAGCAGGATCCACGCACAGCAGAGAGCCCAACTTGGGGCTCCATCTCACAACCCTGTGGTCATCACCTGAGCCAAAACCCAGGGTCAGACGGTTAAATGAATAAGCCACCCAGGTGCCTGGCTGGTAAGATTCTTAATGCCTGCCTTTCCTCAGAAGATGCCCAACTAAATAATAAAATTGAACAGTTTGAATGAAGTTGTTGGGCTAGGAAGGCAAGGAGGGGCATAAGAAAAGGAGTATGTGAACTGAATGAACAAAATCACTTCAATATGTTATATAACTGCTAAGTTTTAAAACTATTTGTTAAACTAGCCACTACCCAATAATAATACACAGCTATAAAATGCAAGGTTTCATTAATTACCCGAGGGATCATTTCCGGTTGTCTGATCCTGAATTTTTCCTTGTCTCTAAAACAAAAAAGGAAAAAGAAAAAAAAAAAAAAAAAAAGACGAAAAGTGAACATATTTAAATTTAATTATTATTTTTCAATGTTTCTCAATGACATACTTGGCATTTCACTACTGAGTCACTCACATATGTACACTGAACTCTGCTTCAGTTTCATCACCATCAGTGGTAAACCCTTAAGCAGGGAAATACTTTCTACCTTTTAGATCAGTGATGCCCTATATGTCTGCCTTAAGCTTCCCAGCCTCACCAGCATTATTCTCAGACCTCTGAGCGAGAACATCATACACGCTTCTAATTGGTCTCTTTACTCACAGTCCTGCTGCTGGATTTAACTTCAAAAACTGTGCACTCTAAATCAAAACCACCTGGAAGTTCTGCATGCCCTGGGCCTCTGTGTGTGGACACTAGCCTATAGGTCACCAGAGTTGACTAGCCTTCATTACCCAGCTTCCTCCTCCCTCCTCTATTCTCCATCATGCCCATTCACGTATTTGCTCTGAAGCTGAATGAATCAGTTTCCTGTACATCTGCATGTAATCCATCCTTCAAGGCCTATTACACAAATATCATTCATGAACTTTCCTGATCCAGATTTCCCTTCCCATCCCCACCCAGAAGTCATCTCTCCTTACGGACTTCCCAACAGGACTGGATCCTACCTTCTATGGTACTTGTCAACTTCTCATTGGTAATGCGCATGTCTCACCTTCCCTGTTAAGACTATAAGCTCCTATCAGGCAGTACTCATTTATGATTCATCTGTGTGTGGCCCAAAAAGACAAACTATTCTGTTTGCAAACTATCTTGCAGATAGGGCAGGATAAATAGCAGGTGAAAAAAGAGCAGGTATCTGAGGTATAAAGTTAACAAAAGCATCTGATATTACACATCCCCATCAAAATCTTTTTGGGGGTCATAATCTTTTCTGGGTTGTACTAGCTTGATCTTGGAGAAGCATCAAACTAATGCTGCACACCCACCATCGTTAATAATTTGGGCATTATTTCCCCGCCAATCACTAATACAACACTCACTTCTTTTTGTAGGTTTTTTCATAAGTAGGATGCACCAAATCCTCATCCTCAGGCTCTTCTGGAACATCACAATTTCTAGTCAGAAAAATCACATGGGAATAACACGTCACCAGCGCCTATTCATACATCTTAAACAGTTCTTTCTGCCTTTCCAAAAAGGGTTCTACCAACTATATGGTACCTGAACTGTGGGTCAGGGTTATTGGAGCAATACCATTTTTCTGGAAGTTGATCTATTCCATCTGGTAATTTTCGCCACTTTAGACAGGAATCACATTGAACCCATGTCTGATCAGGACGTTTCCTGTAACAAAATGATGTAATATTAGTATGAAAATGCAGATGCAAAGTATACCTCATTAGATCTTCTACATCATTTCTACTGCAAAATGCCTTTATTATTTAACTCTGTTCCTGAAATGCCTGCGATATAATTATTGTTGTGCAGCTAGTTAAATTTTTAAAAACAACAATTCTGGTTACCTTCAAAAGGTTAAAGCTAACAGGCCAATTTAAACAATGAGACTTAAAGGTCTTGTTTAATAGCATACTATTCAATTTATTCTCTGGTAATAAAAACGCAAACAACTTAAGAAAAGATTCCAAATGCCTTGCTCTGAAATTTATATTAAGTTAGCATTTGCAATGTCCAACCTAGTATATTTATGAGCACAATAAAATACTCAAGTCAGAAAATAGACAAGCTATTGTTATTAATTTAAGCATTTTTAATAATTCTATTACACTTTCAGCCTTTACCATAAGCATATCTGAATATCTAAAATTTGTATATTCCTTTAGTTTATAAAATGCTTTATAGTTTTATCATTTGAAAATTACAATGACCCTAAGAAGAATTTAGGGATTCATTTAACATTTCACTTAACAACTAACAAGTCATTGAATACTGAATACTTCACCTTAATGCCAATAACTTTTTAAATCTAAATTTTTAAAAAAGCATTTACATAGTTACATGAACTTCAAACAACCCAGAAATTTATTTATTTATTTATTTATTTTTAGAGAGCGGTAAGGGGCAGAAGGAGAGGAAAAGAGAGAATCCCAAGCAGGTTCCAGACCCAGTGCAGAGCCTGATGCAGGACTCAGTTTCACTACCCTGAGATGATGACCTGAGCCGAAATCAAGAGTCGGTCAACCTACTGAGCCACCCATGTGCTCCAGAAATTTATAAAGTAAATACAAACCCCTTGTTTCAGGAGCTTAACACTGTTCATTTTTTTAAACCCTGGCAGAATTTTCTGTGCTTGCAGAATTATGCATGCGTATATGGACACTTTAAAAAAATAAAATGGGAAATACATTGAATTGCATCTTTTTTGTTCCTCATTATACATCTTGGTCATCTTTCCATCAGTACACAGTTGTTATTCATTCATTCACAATATTGGTACTGTGTGCTACCACGTTACTGAATGCTTGTTAGGCATATTTTTTAAGTCTTGTAACTCTAGGAGGTGAGTGCTACCACTGTTCCCATTTTTACAAGCAAAAAAAAAATGGAAGCTTACAAAAGGCCAAGTAACATGTTCAATGTCACATCATTATTTAAGCAGAACTAGAATCTAAATTCAGGTCTGGCTTTAGACCCGTGATCCTAACTATTACACAAGACCAGAGTTTTTCAAACTATGAAATGCAACCCATTAATGGATCATGAAATCAATTTAGTGGGTCAAGACTTTTATTTTTTTAAATGAATTAAGTATCAGCATGCAACATATGGATAAATACTGCTTCGTGAATCTTTTGTGTGTATATATAAATGTATACATGCACTGGCTCATTTCACGGTGTGCTGATTGGAGTTGTACAATTTACTTCCTTTTTTTTTTTTTTTAAAGAATTTATTTATTTATTTGACAGCGAGAGAGACAGCCAGCGAGAGAGGGAACACAAGCAGGGGGAGTGGGAGAGGAAGAAGCAGGCCCCCAGTGGAGCAGGGAGCCCGACTTAACGACTGAGCCACCCAGGCGCCCTGCACAATTTACTTCTTACTCTGGCTTAGTTCAAAGTTTGTGTAGCACCACTATACCCTTCAGTATCACATCTTGATATCAGAGTTGGTTGATATTTTTTAATGTACTTACTGAATATCTTCAACAGGCAAATTTAGAGGATATTCTGCATTTTTCTTCACTTTCATTTCATTCCAGTAATCATTCAGCTTTTCTCCTAACGCTGCTATTGTCAGTCTAAAAAAAGTAATCAGAACCAATTTAAGGAAAAAAAAGATAAAGCTCAAATCTTTGTCAAAAACACAGAGAAAGTACAAATGACTTAGTAAGGATCTTGTGGACACTAGAGGGGAGGGGAGCTTGAGGACTCCCAAAGGTACAGTTAGTAAAGAATGCTCTAATGGCAATTTTCTACAAGGACATTTTTAAGTTCCCAGAGCAGAGCCAGGATCATCTTTGAAGATACAAACAGTACTATTTTATGTCCTCTGTTGAGAAAGTATGTTGCAGACCAATTACTGGGAGCACCACAGGCTCTCTGAATTCCAACCCCAACTGATAAACTTATAAGCTTCAATTCAAATTAGAACTCAAACTTTTAGTTTATAGAAGTATGCAATCATCACCAGCAAGGATATTTCAAAATAGCTTCTGTCGTACAATTAAGACTGTTACTTTCCCCCCAATAAGATATTAATAAAAAGCAAATCAGTGGGACCTAAGGCCACACTTCAGCAATCATTTGAGTTAAGCACATACTGTGCCAGAACTACACACACACAAGCTACAGTCAGTGTAACACTCTAAACTGAAAACAAAGCTTTCAAATATCAAGGCTTCAAATTCTACACTGGCAGATGAACCAGACACTTCTATCCCCACCATGATCTCCCACTAATTTTTTCTCCACTATTACATCACATGTAAGTGTCCAAATGAGAATGAATCTTCCTTCCCAAACATACCCTCCCTGTATTTCACTTTTTCAAGTCTTCTTCCTCTCTGTCTCTCATCACCACTGCTCCTTAGCCCAAGAGACTGAGCCCATTTGTGTTGAGAATATACCGAGGAGTGAAACTGCAGGGTCATGGGGTGGGCACTGATGTTTGGTTTTACTCAATAATCTAACAGTCCTCAAAACTGATCGATTTTCATACCCACCAGCCATGTGCAGGGGCTCCAAATGCTCTACATCTTGCCAACATTCTCTGTCTTACTCATTTTAAATAATTTTTCCACTTTGCCCATTATGATCAATTCTTTTTGCATCTTGTTTTAAAAACTTGCTTACTAAAGGTTTTGAGAATCTTGTTCTCATTTTCTGTTTTTGCCTTTCTTATTTAGGTCTAAAATCCATCTGGTATTGATTTTTTCTTCATTTAAGGTAGAAGTCATCTTATCCATACAAACAGCCAATTGACCCAGCATTTTTGGAAAGATGATCATTTTCCCACTATACTATGATGTAATCTTTGTCATAAATCAGGTAACCAAACGTATAAGTGGGGGGTTATTTTTGGCTTCTCTATTTCAATAGACTGCTTATACTTTAATTAATACCACACTTAGTTACCATAGCTTTACAAGTATTGGTATTTAGTAGGTTAAGTTTTCTTGCTTTGATGTTCTTTAATGATTGTCTTAACTATCTTGGAACTTCTGACTTTCCACACAAAGCTTAGAATAAGCCTATTAGTAATATCAACAGCCATACAAACTGGCAAAGATTTTATTTTTTTAAAAAACTGGAATTGTAGTAAATTATTTTAGAGAAAAATGGACATCTTATAATAATTCAGCCTTCCAATTTTTGAACCTGGTATGCCTACTTATTTGGGGCTTAAATTTCACTCTACAATATACAATATTTCATAGTTTTCATTGTTTATGCTGCATATTTTAGTTACTCCAACGTTCTTGATTTTTTTTTTGACACTTCTCATGAAATTTTTAAATTTCATATTCTAGTTTTTAGTTGTTGGTAAACAGAAATACAATTAATTTCTGAATACTTTTTATCCAGCAACCCTAGAATACATACCATTAAACTTGTTCCTTTATTATTTCTAGATTTGCAGATTATTTTGGACTCACTATATACTCAATACTTATTATCTTGTACAAAAAAGTTTTATTTCTTCTTTTCCAACCCTTGTAACTTTTACTTCCTTTTCTTTCCTTATTATACCGTTTATTTCCTCAAGAACAATGGCGAATAGCGGGAATCCTTATCTCATTTTCAACCTTAAGGGGAAAGCTATTAATAATTCACCATTAGGAATGATGCTTGGTGTTTCTGTAAATGCTCTGTATTGCTAATATGCCCTTCTATTAATGATTTTGTAAGTGTTCTCTTTTTTTTCCTAAATTACAAATGGGCGCGGTGCCTGGGTTGCTCAGACTTTGGCTCAGGTCACGATCTCCTGCTTAAGATTCTCTCTTCCTCTCCCTCTGCCCCACCCTACCCCCCACCTCCACCCTACTCACTCGTGTGCGTGTGCTCTCAAATTTAAAAAAAAATTACAAACGGGTGTTGTGATTTATCAAGTGCTTTTTCTGTACCTATGAAAATAACCTTACGGTTATTTTTCTTTTCTAACATCAATGTGATGAACTACTTTGATTTTGGAATATTAAAATGTCATCTTGGAATATAATCCAATTGGTTTTAATGTATTAATTATCCTTTTTACATAACACTGGATGGTATTTGCTATTGTTTTAATTAAAATTTTTATATCTCGATCATGAGACACATAAATTCCCTGCCTTGTAATATATTTACACGTTCACTACAAAAGTTATATGCCCTCATAAAGCCTTTAAGATTGTGTAAGATTGTGCTACTTCCTTCTTAAATGTTTGAATGTGGGAAGTTTTCTAAAAATTGATTCAATTTTTTTAAAGGAACGTGCCATATCATCTAAGACGGTAAAAAATTGCTCATGCTATTCCTTTGATGATTTTGCATCTGCCTCCTTTTCGTTTCTGATCTTGATGACTTCTGTTTTCTTCTTTTTTCCCCTTTTATTGCCCCTTTACTAATCTTATCAAAGAACAAACTTCGGGCTTTTTGATATTCTTCAGTTATGAACTTATTGTCTATCAGCTCCAAATCCAGTCTTCTTTGCTCAGTTTTGTGATTCTGAAGCTTGATCATGTAAACATTTATCCTTTGGCAGCCTGAAGAATGCTGAACTGGATTAACAGGTCAAAGAACCTGCTAGGTGACAGCAAGACATTGTTCTTCATGTTCTGGTACGTATTATTATTATTATTATTATTATTAGGGAGCCCAGAGGCCCCCAGAGGAGCTCCAGCTGTGCTCTCTAGCCACGCTCTGCCCTCCAGCAGCCCACAAAGTCCGGCAAGAGACCAGTTCCAGGGTGCCCACATCCTTGGGCAAAGACAGGTCCCTCTACAGAACAGCTGCAGCCCACCCACAGCCTCTAGCAATAGCAGGTCACATCTACAGACCAGCACTGGCCAGGCCTTCTTTTTCTGGCAAGAAACTTGCAGGTAGCTTGTTCCTATGTTTGTCATGACCACTACAAGATCTGAATCTCCGACTCTAGGGGCAGGAGGACCTCTCCTAGTTCCTAGTCCTTTTCAACCTTGAGGGAATAGTTAGTCTTTCATATCTGCTAGTTATGCGCACCTACTGTCCTCTTTCACCCCTTCTAGTAATCAACCTCTAGTATCCTAGTTAATAATAGTAATCACCCTAATTCACTAGTAATCACCCTATTATCCTTATTCCTTATATTAAATTATCCCTGTTCAACTAACAGGAGTAGCCTCTGCCTAAGGAGTGAACTCGAGAGTATATGCTGATTTTCTGTATTAAATGTGATTCCTAATTCACTGATTTTGCTCTTACCTTTATTATTTTCTTTATTCTACTTTATTTGTTCTTTATTTGAAAAAAGGGTCTATGACATTATCTTTGTCTTTATCACCAATGTTCACATGACTTATGCATTCTACTCCATCATATGTGCTCATTAGGGGAAAGTGTGCTTCCTAAATCTACAAGTGAAACTGATGGTCATATTCATTCTGTGACTTCTAACCACTTTTAAAAGATCGGAGTATTTCTGTCTAAAGTACACAGGACTAAATTACCTTCAAGTTCCCATCTAATAAGTACAAAGTTTCAGGATATTACACAGTAAGTGTTGACACCAAGAAAGCACAAACATCCTCTATTTTTACTATAAATCTCAGAAATACTTCATCAATAAAGACAGGGGAGGATGAATTTCTACTGGTGATGGAGTAGAATGTAATTCCTAGGTTGGGAGAAGATGGCTAAATGTGTTTTCTATGTAAGCCTCTAACCTACCAATTTTCTTAAAGTTCTATAATATAAAAACATCCGCAAGACAGAAAAAAAATTCAGCTTAGGAAAAGAAATGAAAGTATTTCCAAAATAAACTGTAAGAAGTCAGGAACTTAAATAGGTAACATACCTATACTCGTTAGTATAGTCAAAATCTTGTTTGTTATGAGTTGGCTTTAGGAAATTACATTCTATAATTCCCACTACTCCAACACCCATATTGTTTGCCTGAAAAGGAAAATGAAATCAGTGTTTTAAGCATAAGACATGATGCTCAAAATAATTATCTTCCACAAAGATTTATAATTTATATGAAACATTTTCCTACAGTTCATGTCATTCTAATGAAATTTAGATTAAAAAATAGTGTCTGGTAGGTATATTTTACTTTTCTAGAAGTTAATTCCTAAATGTATTAGAGCCTTCCTCCAAAACCACTTCCACTGTTGTCAAATATCCATTTAGACAAGTATTATCATCCCCACTTTTATACAAAAGAAAAAAAGACCACCTCTACTGGGATGCATTTCTTAGATAGTGGAAACCACAACTCTTTTCTATAGCCACAGTATCTAGCAGAGACTCTAGCAATAATATTCCAAAAGTTTGCTAGATAAAAATTAAAATCATTTATCCAAAGTCACATCCAGTTGCTAATGGCGATGAAGTAAAAATGCTGCTAGCTAAAATATTGAAATCAAAGTATATGAGTCATATATTCTGATTATACGTGATTAGCAAGTATATTTTGTTCACAATTGTAGCTGAGTCTACAAAGGGAAAAAGTGAAAGTGAAAATTTTCAGAAATATAGATGAAACCATGCAGATTTAATCATAATCCCACTCTGTTAAAAACCATCAGTGGCTCCTCATCTCATACCATTAATAAACCACAATACCCTTCAATTTGTAGTTCTTGTTCACCTTCTTTCCGGCCTCATCTTCTTGTCTCTTCCCCATCACTCTCCTGACTTAGTCACACATGCCCCAGCAGAGTTAGCTACTCCCTTAATGAGGTCACATTCTCTGAAGCCTCTTTCCCTTCCTTTGCAGAGATTTTTGTCTGCCTGGAATACCCTTGCCAGACTTTTCAAAACAGTGACATCAACTGAGAGTCCTCTCAATCACCACTTTCTCCAAGAAGCTTTTTCTGATGCTTCCAACTTGTACCACATTTTCCCTCACCAGAGCTCTGAGAGCATGCTCTGTATCTTATCATCTTCTTATTCTGAGCATCAAGCACGGCAATTCATACCAGGTATCTGACACTTATTTAGTAACTGTTTATTGAATCCACAGAATGCAAATACTATGCCCAGTCCATCACCTGGTAAAGAAAAACAATGTAAGAGTTGGCTGTAAAAGCCTATTTTTTACAAGATCAACCTTAACCAGAAATTACACACAACGCAAATTTAACTGGGTTGGAAAAATGGGCTGTGTATCTTAAGTCAGATTCATAAATGATAAAAGAAAAAACTATTTTACATTCTGCTGCAGATACATTGTTTCCTTTGAATCCCAAAGCACTTGAGAAACAAAGCTTATTACCAAAAATGCAGTTCTAATTTTACCAAATTCCCCATAACTTTAATTATAGGATATTTCTGATGAAAATTACTAGTCCAATTATAAATGAAAATTAACATTTTAAATAAAAGTTATTGACACCTTATATCATGGTTGCCAGATTTCTGTATTTAGCTGTTAACTGAAATTAGTGGTTACCCAGAAGAATCCAACAAAGTTTGCTTACTTTTGCAAAAATGCTATATTTTGGGCTCATGTCATGTAAAATATATAACCGAGTTACAACCCCTGTTGAGCAATATTCAAGAAAACCCACACTATTACACTGTGTAGAGCTCACAGCATTCTACAAAGAACTTAGAATGAAACAAGATGAATAGAAAATGAAAACCATAAACTTGGAAAACAAGATATGCCTAGACTTAATACCTTTAACAACCTTGACTTTTAGAATTTATCACTGAATTCTTAACACATACACTCTGAAAAAAACTTTCTATGAAAACATGTAAAGGATGAACAGCCTAGCATAGTGGGCAATGCTCGTCATCCTAAATTGAATTCTACAACAACGGAAGTGGTTTAGGAGGAAGGCTCCAATGTATTTAGGAATTAACTCCAAAGTAAATCACCTATATGATCCTATTTTTCTGGCTATTGAGTCAGGATGAAATAAAATAACCAATTTCATCCCAGGAATAATCAGGGATCCATATCCAAATGCAATCAAAAGATCTGCGTCTGGATCTAAGAACCATACTCATTGTAGGTCTAGCACAAGTTACTTAACTTCTTAGTCCCATTTCCTCATCTGTAAAACAGAGATAAAATATTCTGTCCCCCTCAGAAGATTATTTGGACCAAATGAAAAATTAATATAAAAGTATTTTAAGTTCAAGTGCCATACCAACATTATTAAAAACACTGACATTTAAAAGTCATTAAGCAACGCATATTATTTCACATCTGACCAAATAACATAATATTTTAACTTTTTATAAAAGATAGACATTTCAGATACAAAACTTACCCTTAACTGACACCCAACTTTTTCATAAGCTTTGATGAGTCTATTTCTGTGATACATCATTATCCCATAATGGTCTTTATTTCTGCAGTTGAATCCGAAAGTAATTCTCACCGTTTTAGTCTTAAATGTTAAGGAAAATTCTGAACATACCACCTTATTCCCCTCAAATCACCCTTTCCAAGTCATTCTTTAATGAGTCAGAAAGTGTATTAAAAAACAGCAAAGTTGGAGAGGAGTAGACTCCATATCAGGATAGGAGGAGAAAGGGGGAAGAGAAATACACTTTATAAATGTATCTTTATACAGCATTATAAAAAGGAAAATAAAGGACACCAGGGTGGGTCAGTCAGTTAAGCATCTGCCTTCAGCTCAGGTCATGATCCCAGGGTCCTGGGATTGAGTCCTGCATTGGGCTCCTTGCTCAGCAGGGAGCCTGCTTCTCCCTCTGCCTGCTGCTCCTCCTGTTCCTGCCCTCCCCTCCCCCAAACCAGACAAGAAATAAATAGTCTTAAAAAAAAAACGGATAATAAAGGATACTAAAAATTTAGGTCGATAAACATCACGTTCGATGTAGGCAAGACTCTTTGAAACCAGCTGTGTCTTCACTTTCTGTCCACGTAAGATGATCTGCATTCTTGGCTTTAGGTATAATATACTGCAGTAAGCCTGCAAAGACACACAACAACATCTGTCCTTTCCAAATAATTACCTACAAATTCATTCAACATTACTGATATGTGTATTTAAAAAGAAACCAACACTTTGCTTTGATATAAGAACCCATGAACTCTTCAACAAAAGAGACTATAAAGCTGTTCATTAGTTAATATTTGATTGCTTTTCTTTAAAAATAAACTCAGGGGCCCCTGAGTGGCACAGCGGTTAGGCGTCTGCCTTCGGCTCAGGGCATGATCCCGGCGTTATGAGATCGAGCCCCACATCAGGCTCCTCCGCAATGAGCCTGCTTCTTCCTCTCCCACTCCCCCTGCTTGTGTTCCCTCTCTCGCTGGCTGTCTCTATCTCTGTCAAATAAATAAATAAAATCTTAAAAAAAATAAAATAAGAAAATAAAAATAAACTCAATATACTACAGCCAGAAAAATGGTTTGCAGAAAACAATCTACTGACCTATATAAATATATTACAAATAAAATTTTTTAGGAAGTTACAAAACAGCATATGTGAGATCTCATTTTAATTTTTAAAGAATGTACATATGTACAAAAAAGGACTGCATTTTCTGACTCTTCTGTCAGGTTCATAAATTACTATTGCAGTTTAAAAGTAATGATAAATTTTATTTAGGCAAAATAACAAGCAAAATCTAATATAGACAAAAAGGTCTACTGTACACCTGAAAACGAAAATATAAATACACCAACACTTAAGCCAAGTAGACACACTTAGTATTTTTAAAAAACTGAACTGTAACAATCAGCACTAATCTAAATGTATTTTCAATTCTAAACGCATGAAAGTTTAGATATTGGAGTGCCTGGGTGGGTTAGTCAATTAAGTGGCCGACTCTTGATTTCAGCTCAGGTCATGATCTCAGGGTCCTGGGACTGAGGCCAGCATGGGCTCTGCGCTCAGCGGAGAGTCTGATTGAGATTTTCTCTCTACCTCTGCCCCCACCCACACGGCATGCTCTCTCTAAAATAAGTAAATCAATCTTAAAAAAAAAAGAAAGTTTATATACTTTACAATTTTGACCGAAGTCTGTATCCTAAAACATGTTTAAAAAAAAAAAATACTGTTCTATGCCTGCCTCCAAGCCATCATGTACCTCTAAAGAAATGAATAACACAAGACAGATGAAAGGTTCAACACAAAACTAAAATTTGAACATTTCTCTTTATTTCCTGATTTCAAAATCAGTGGTGTTTTGTCATTTATAAAATTAACGATATTTTAAAACCTTTTACTTCATGGTATACTAAAATCCACACCACCTGCTCTGCCTGCCTCTAGACCCGTTTCATAACTGAGCAAGATTTTCTTAACAACTAGGACATACTTCAGTAAGGTTTTGGGTCTATAACTGCTAGGGTCTCAGAAAGTTATAAATGTGTAAATGTCACATGTATCCTCAGATTGGGGTTATGGAATCATCTTAGCACAAAAAAGAAAGGGAAGTTAGTACTATATGTCTTAGAGTGACTAAGAAACAATATTCTTATTATCATATCAACACTTTAAACAGTATTAATTTCTTCAATCTCAAAAACCTATTTCTAAGGTCAAATGTGGAGAGAGATTTATCACAAAATTATATTAATGTGTATGATTTGTAGTCTACGATTTATTTGCTTTCGGATATAAATTAAGGTGCGTGTTCTAGAATATTTTACACTAAAAAAGAGAAACACTGAATTTGTTGTTTTTGCCTGAATTAATTAATATGGCTCCTACAGGACATACTGATTCTAGTATTCCTAATGCAAACAATCTAATCACACCAGGAAAGAACCTCAAGTGCTGTTAGACCTGATGACTTTAAAATTAAAAAACTGTTTTCTGAGCAAATAAATCAGCGTGCTCATGAAAAGTTAAATAAATTGGTTCCTGTCTGAAGTACTTTTACTTAGAGATCACTGACAGCATTTATAACACAAGTGGATAACATAATTTCCATTATTTGATGATCTTCTCATGTCCAGAAAGAGAGCTGAATACATACCCTCAGGGAATAGTCACTCTCGGGAGCAATTTGGTCCATCCTTTCTTGCTTCTTGTACCCTTTCTTCCCTGTTGTCTCATCTAAATCTTCAGGAATTCTGATGTCATATTTATCCTTATCAAAATCAAACTCTGTTGCATTTTTGTAGCTATAAAAACAATTTTTTGAAAGAGCTAAATTTTAACTTCACAGCAAGATAAGCAAATATACTTAATTAACAAAACAAAACACCTACCCTGGTTCAGGGGAGGGAGGAGCTGAAAGCAAGGGAAAAACAAAAAAGGAATCCAGGAAGATGCAGAAAAATTGCATACATTCACACACCGCTGGCAGAAAGTCAAATGGTAGAGCCACTCTGAAAAACATTCTGGCAGTTTCTTAAAAAAACCAAACAGGCAAACTACCATTATGATGAGGTCGTGGAATATACGTGAGGTTGAGTGGGGTGGAGTCCAGAACCGACGACCAAGAAAGAATTCTTGAGGCGTCTTCGGTGCAAAACTGGTGGTTTATTAAAGCATGGGGACAGGACCCGTGGGCAGAAAGAGCTGCTGCCCTGGGTTGTGAGAGGTGGCTGATTATATACCATGGGGCTGGGGGAGGTGAGGAAAAAGGGAGGCTGAGAAAGCACTTTCATATGTCAAAGAAGACTCATATGTCAAGTTAAGGTGGTTGACCCCCTTAGAAGGTGTTAATAGTAAGATAGTGGGTAGCTTCCCTGGAGAATGTTACTTTCCTCCTATCACGTGTCCTTATCAATGGGCTGCAGGTCCGGAAAGAAATTCCGTTTTATTTACATTTCCTTCTGCCTCAGCTTCCCTCAATTTTATGGAGGGGATGGTAATGTTAGGGCTTCAGGAAATTGAATTACGGATCTCTGGAAGTTAGGCTATTGATAAGAAAGCTTCTTCCTTGTAAATCACTAGGACATGTGTAAACTGAGGGAGACCCAGGCCTCCCAGGATTGTGATCTCTGTCAGTTAATCATTTGTTTTTTTTTCCTTTCCTTAGTTTTAGGGCAGCCAGGAGTGCCGAGGAATGTCACATACATGGGGGGGAGGGGGATTTGCAGGGTGTCAGCTTCTGCTTTGTCTTCAGGCAGCCTTCTGTTCCCTCATCAATATGACCCAGCAATTACACTCCTGGGCATTTATCTTAGAAAAAGATAGATTATATTTCCACAAAAACCTGTACACAAATGTTTACAGCTTTATTTGCAAAAACTCAAAATGATAAAAATCTATATGAGCTTTAACTGGTGTATGGTTAAACACATGATGGTCCATCCATACAATACCACTCAGCGAGGACAAGGAAGCAAACTACTGACACATGCAAGAACCCAAATGAATCTCCAGAGAAATATGATGAATGAAAAAAGCCAATCCCAAAAGCTTTCACACTGTAGGATTCTACTGATATAACATTCTTAAAATGATGAAGTTACAGAAATGGAGAACACGTTAAGAGGTTGTCAGGGATTAAGGAGGGAGTGGGTGTGGCTATAAAAGGCCAACATGAGGGATCCCGGGTGATGAAAATGTCTGTCTCTTGACTCTATCAATATTTGTATCAATACTACTGTACTAGTTTTGCAAGATGCTGCCACTGGGAGAAACTGGATAAAGAACACATGAGATTTGTGCACACAAATGTACAGGTATCTCAAAATGAAAAGTGTAAATTTAAAAAAGAGGGAAGTGAGGATGGGAGGGGCTTGACAGCAAAACAAGAAAAAAAGGGAATATAGATCAGAAAAGATTTAAAGTATTTTAGGCTTACCAGTCAATTTGTGGTTTATTCCTATCATTCTATGTGTCTAAATATCTCAACATTATACATTCATCCTAAATTTTTTAAAAAAACCTTATTTACAAATGATTTTATCCTCACAAAGATAAAGGACTACAATCTTTAGCAATACAGAGGTCTCATCTACATTACTTTTCTCACCAGTTGTTAAATTATGCCTGGCTTTAAGTAATTCACAAAGATTTCTCTTCCTAACTTGTGTAAGTTAGGGCTTATTAGCTGGGATACTTTCTTCCCCTTCCTTTTTGAGGAGGAGTAGAATAACAGAATATGAGAATTGAGCTCTATGGATACTGAATGGCAGGGCTAGGAAATTTAGTTTTAATAATATGAAATTATCTCAAATTGAAGCCAAAGTGGCCTCAGTAAAACACTCTTAGAAAAGACAAATCGTTACCTATGCCAAAAAATGAGCACCTTCCAACGTATTTCTACTCCGTGTGACAATGGATAAATGTAATAAAACCACTCCTGCAAAAGCAATTTCCTTTCCAAATGAGAAACCACTCGCTGAGTTCTACATTTACCTTCTAAGGTTCCAAATGATGATCCTTGTCCCCTTCTTACCCATAATAGCATCAAGTTCTGCCAGTAATTTCTGTTCCGTAGAAAACAGAGAATGTTCCAGAATTGCTGCAAGGCTTGCTTTTGATTCTGCTAAATTTATCATCTGTCGTATATCTTAAGTTAAAGACTTAGACCGACAACATATTTTTCACAATTGCAATGTAAAAACTCAAACAGTAATAGTAACAGATAATTATTTCCTAAATTAATTTCTAAGTTTTAAAACTAGTTTGATTTCAGATGAACACCAAGGAAGATGAAGTATGAGCAAATTTATTATGATTCCTAACTAATTTAATGGTTCCTAATATCTGAATTGTTTATAAAAACACAGAAGACATTTTCCTAAAGATACCTTGCTTTTCATGGGCTTAGGGAAAATTTCAAGGCAGACCACACATCTTATTAGACATAATACAACTGAAATAAAGGGGAGAGTTACAGGGCTGAACACAGAATGCAACCACCTTATGTTAAGGGTTTCCATGGCACAATTCCCACAGAAGAGAGAAAGGGACAAAGGCTTAGCCTCAGATGTAAGAGGCAACGGGTAGGAACAAGAGCTATCATGGAAACTGTGATTAAAAAACAAGAACCCGGAAGAGGGCAAAAGGAGGGAATGGTTCAGTGTATTTTTTCAGAGTTTCTCCACAGTTTCTATTTCAAAATCAAAAGGATATGGTGTTTGTTGAACGCCACTATTGGGACAACCACATGTTCTGCTTTTATGACTTCCAAGTAGGTCTGAGACAAGAAGCCCACGCTCATGCTTTCTCCATTTTTGGTAAACACGATTGCATCTTTACCCAAACGCATAGAACCTGACTTGAAGCCATTCCCATACAATCCAACTGGGACATGACCATTCATGGTGACTTTGTCACTGAAGCCAAAGCTAAAAACGGAAAAAAAAAAAAAAAAAGGATTTTAAAAATATAATATAAATATATATATATATTATAATCTTCATTTTTTTAAATTCAAAAATTGTAACATCAAGTAAAAAGCCTGGGTATAAATGTTAGCTTCATCCTCTCTAGTTGCATAATCTTAGGCAAATTAGTTTTAATCTATTTTGATGTGTTTCCCCATCTCTGAAACGAAAACTAAATCTGCATTGTAGGGTGTAAGAATTACATACTAAAACAGAAGCTCATTGTCTGGCACATCCTGCCAGAGTTTGCGTTTGGACTCCTGGGACCCTTGAGATTTCACTCCATGAAATTTCTTCTAAATGTGAACAACTCCCTTGATTTCAGCAAGCCTACTATCGTATGATAACTAATGGCATCGACTGGAGTTTTTGGCAGAGTAACAAATATTTAAGGGACAGTAGAAAGGGCTCTGTTGCCACATTTTCTCTACCCTATATCTGTACTAGGTACCTCAGTTTCCTTTTCATGCACATTTGGCTTCATACTGACATCCTATTCTGTGACCCTAGCACCCAAGGCTTTTATGACTATCTTATCTTCCTTTCTTCCTTATCCTCAGAATCCCTTTAAAATGACTCCCCACCAAAAGCCACGTTTTACTGGAAATACTGGTTGAAACTAATTAACACTAGAGTATAAATAAGTGTTATCAGGGCACTACAACTCTAAAGGAATGGTGGAGTTTTGGGTAAATCAGACATGGGGGTAAGAATGGCAGGGATTGTCTAATAATCAAAGTTAGGAAATGATGAGAAGACTTAAGAGAACAGAGTGGGCTGTGGGTATAGTATTTATTAAAAAAAAACAAAAAGTATGGGCAGTAAGTATGACACACGAAACCCCTGAACTGGGTAAAAGCAATGTTTTTAAGAAATGTGACACTTCTGGGGTGCCTGGGTGGCTCAGTTGGTGAAGTGCCTGCCTTTGGCTCAGGTCATAATCCCAGGGTCCTGGGATTGAGCCCTGTGTTGGGCTCCCTGCTCAGTGGGGAGCCTGCTTCTCCCTTTCCCTCTGTCCTTCACCCCGCTCATGCTCTCTCTCAAATAAATAAATAAATAAAATCTGAAAGAAAGAAAGAAAGAAGGAAAGAAAAAGAAAAAGAGGTTACACTTTTACATACCTTAGCATTTTATGTAACTTATCTGAAGTCATACCATTCCCATTATCAGTGAATGTCAAGCATATATGGTCATTTATCACCGTTTTGTCAATCCATATCTGTTTAGCATTCACATCAGGATCATAAGCATTATCTGGGAAACAAAAGTTTTGAGAAATTTTGATTTTGCATTTTAAAGAGCAATTAGTTCAGTATAATCCTTTAACAAGCACCACATTTTTTTATAAATTGAAATGTTTAGGAACTCCTAAGATTTGAGAACATGAAACTAAACTGTACCTTGCTATACATCATTCACTGATCATTACAGAATTAGCTCTTTCCAAAGCCCTCCATTTGTCACCCTGGTACCCACTATACCTAAAAAGTACAAACTAAAAGAACGTGCCAAAGAGATGATCGAGACAGGGAGGTCTTCCTCTGCCCAAAGAAACCGCCTGGCTATTGAGAGAGAAACTGAGAGCTGAGTGTCAACTCGCACTACACGCTGACACGGAAGGAATGCAGTGCAGTTACTGAATAAACAAGAAAGCAGTTTTTTTGGGTTTTTTTGCTAAGCTGGATACACAGATGAAGGTTTACCTTCTACGCAGTTCTTCAAATTGTGGCCCTTTCCAAACTAACCAAAGTTTCTGGTGGCTTTTACATTTCTATGATCTCTCTACAGATCCCTATTTAAAATGAAAAAAATGTCAACAGAAGCAGCAATAACATCAGCTTGTGAACTACCTAAACTCTACCTGAATAACCTTAACTGACTACAAAACACTTGCTGAGGTATATTTTGAAGTCTTTATGACTAACCATATATAATGGTTCTCAAACCATCCTTCCATAAGGCAGCCTACAACCATCTTTCTAATCAACCACTTCGGGAAAAATAGTGTTTCACTTAAATTTGATACAGAACAAGGAGCACCATGACTTTCAGCCGCTCTAACCCAAAGCCAGACAATCACTATACATGAATGAACAATCCCAGGTTGGGTGGCTCTGTCTGGGTTGCCATAAAAAAAGAATGGCTCTGAATAACTGCAGTGTTTTTTATGGGGTTTTTTTTAATGAGTTTTTTAAAAACCAGCTGAATAGCACATGTTAGCTGGGAGACTTTGGAAAATCTAACTATGCCAAAGAAAAGAAGGGTGCTCAAAATTTCCTTTTTTTATCTTATACATCTAAGACAGAACCCTTTCTTGAGGGGCACCTGGGTGGCTCAGTCTTAGTTAAGCGTCTGCTCAGGGCATGATCCCGGAGTCCTGGGACTGAGCTCCGCATCAGGCTCCCTGCTCCACTGGGAGCCTGCTTCTTCCTCTCCCACTCCCCCTGCTTGTGTTCCCTCTCTCGCTGGCTGTCTCTCTGTCAAATAAAGATTCCTGGTAAAGAATCTAAAGTATTTCTAAGAATTCCAAAGAATATACCTTTCTTTATTATCTGTTTCTCAAACACATGCTTAAAATAAAAATCAGAGGTGCCTGAGCGTCTGATTTTATTCAGTTAGGCGGCTGACTCTTGGCTCAAGTCAATATCTCGAGTCCTGGCATGGAGCTCCACCTCTGGCTCCATGCTCAGCAGAGAGTCTGCTTCCTCTCCCTCTGCCCCTTCCCCTGCTCTCTCTCAAATAAATAAATCTTAAAAAAAAAAAAAAAAAAAAAAAATTTCACATGCATGAATTTTCCAGAGGGGAAAAAATCATGACCCATAATGCAAATCTGATCACAACCTTGCCTCTTCTCATATTCACTGAAACACTATTAAAATACAATTCTACACCTAATCATTCTATTGGAGGAAACAAAAATGTATTATCACAAATCTAATGTAACATTAATCCCCCTACTTGCTACATCAGAAAAACAAATCGACTGTTAGATGTACTTTCCAGCTATTAAAAAACACAATTCCCACTTTTGCAATAGATCAATTTCTTCTATAATCAGAATAAAACTATTTTCAACACAAAGGTTTTGTGGATTTAGCAAAATAATACTACAGAGAAGGTTGAGCAGCAATTAATTTGACATCCATTTGAATAGCTGTTACACTAGATAACCTTTAAAAATGGTATCATTCAAAATACATTTTTATTAAACACCACATTTGCATATTATTTTTCAATGAAAAGTTTTTTAAGATTTCAACTGCAAGCAACAGATTATACATGAAATGTCAATTTTACATACCTATTAATTCAGCAACTGCACTGAATGGCCAAGTGTGACTAGTAGAATTTGTATGTAAAAACTTCGGGCAAAGCTGAAACAAACCAATGATTCATGTAAATTAATTCAAGTCTTTTGAGAACAGAAACCAATGTAATTTTCTGTCCTTGTATTAAACAACACCGGGGCACCTGGCAGGCTCCATAGGTAGATCTCGGGGTTGTTAAGTTCAAGCCCCATGTTGGGGGTGGACATTATTAAAAATAAAATCTTGAAAAAAAATTAAAATAAAAAATAAAATGAACAACACTGAGGCCAAGCAAAAATAATAGCTGCTTGCTTCAGGGTATACCTGGAAGATAGAACCTCAAAGATAAGATTCTTGAAAGGCTGTGCTAATCAAACTAAATAGTTCACTCATCAACACCTGCTTCAAAACCGTTACCTCCTTGGGTCCACCACTCCAAAGCCATGATATCATAAACCACCCAATCAGAAAGTTACCCTGCTTGCAAGGCCTACCTCAAAATTACTGTGAGACACAACTAAGATTTTGCCAAGGGGGTGTTTTTTCCTGACTGCATTAGGCTTAATAAATCTAGTTTCAGTTATTAATCAACAGGCTTTTCCAGTGGTCTCCTGGAACATCAGTATTTGATACTTTTTATATTATTTACTCCAAGTTCATTATAGTTAAACTTTGGCAGTGGAGTAATATAAATCTATCAACCCTTTACACAATGTCAGATAAAAACTCAAATCCAAGGATTTTAGGTCTGATTTTATTCACAGTAATACAGTATGAAAGACTATGCCAATCAACCTCATGTTACAGGAAACTCTAAATTCCTGAGTGACACAGATATCAGATGTATAAAAATGCACAAGTGGCCTTCAAAGGCTGAGGCCTGAAAATTTCCATTGAAGAGAATTTCTATGCAATGGGGATTTTGTGTTCATTTTGAACAGATTATCTTATATTTAAGGAAAAAAAGAGAGGGAGCACTTTTAAGTATTTAATGTGAAGAACTCCGGAAACGTGATGAGATTATAAATCTGTGTTTGTTGTGCTCAGCTGCTGCCACAAGGTGTCAGAAAGAGGTCTGCTTTTCCTCTGTCCATACCTGGTTATAGACAATTCCGAAGCATTCATTCACCGTTAGATTGAAGTACACACGAGAAATGAAATTCTGTAGAAGAGCAGTCTTCAAACTGGAGTATGGCACACATTCAAGTAATACGAAGTAATTCAGCCTTTTTACAGCATACGTTACTAAGAGTTTTTTTTAATAAAAATCAATTTCCAGGGGCGCCTGGGTGGCTCAGTTGTTAAGCGTCTGCCTTCGGCTCAGGACGTGATCCCAGCGTTATGGGATCGAGCCCCACATCAGGCTCCTCTGCTGGGAGCCTGCTTCTTCCTCTCCCACTCCCCCTGCTTGTGTTCCCTCTTTCTCTAGCTGTCTCTCTCATTGTCAAATAAATAAATCTTTAAAAAAAAAATGAATTTCTAGATCTTCATCTTGCACAGGGGCCTTTCTCAAATTAATCTATCTGAGACGGTGCCAGGGGTCAACCATCAGGAGGCTCTTTATGTCCCAGCCACTGCCTTTGCATAATTATCACCCTACCGTTTATAGAATGGCATACTTCTCACCTGTTACAAATTTGCAATGGGGCATGGCTTTGGAGTGTGAAACTTCTGGCTACCAAAGGAGAAGATATCCTTAGACTATCCGTCTTTGCTCTATTTTATGCATTTCTGTTAGGTGTGAAATCTGGAATTGGAAATGGGGTATTTTGAATTTTAGATGTACTGGCAGAATGTGGTAATGGGAATGTCAATTTTCATTTAATTGTCTTCATCCTATTTATCAATTCCAAATTGACATGGTACACATTGTTCTTGAGTAGAGCCCCAGGAGAGCAAAGCAAAGAAGGCATCAGTAAGAAATAACTGAATGGTAAACAGTGTCTTTTTCAACTATTCTGAATTCTCATCTCTAGAACATGTCATTAGATGTGGAGGGGAAAAAACACCCTTGAACGGCCAAAGCAGTAATACACACAGAGACACATATAGAGACACGCAAACACACACACTCGAAGCAGAGTATGTTTAACTAGGTGTGTGACCTTGAGCAAGAAACTTAACCCTGTGCCTCAAGTTCTGTCATCTATAAAAATGAGGATGATAATCGTATCAGCTTACCGTGGTATTAAGAATATTAAATGAGTTAATATCTGTAAATGCTTAGAAGACCAACCGGAACATAATAAACACTGTGTATGTGTGCTTTTTAAGTATTCCTTAAAGGCACAACTAAGCTCATATGAAAGTAAAAATTAAGGAATGGGCACCTGAGTGGCTCAGCTGAGCACCTGCCTTCGGATCAGGTTCCGTTCCTGGAGTTCCAGGATCCAGGGGCATCAGGCTCCCTGCTCAGTGGGGAGTCTGCTTCTCCCTCTTCTCTGCCCATCACCCTACTCTCTGCCCCTCACTCTACTCGTGCTCACTCTCTTTCTCTCTCAAATAAATAAATAATCTTAAAAATATTTTAAAAAGGAAAATCTTTAAGGGCTTTGAGTAAAGAAGGAATTAACAACAAAAATAAGATTTGAAAATAAGGATGCAATGAGTGAGGTGCTTAACTGGAATACAAAGGGTTTTTCTGTTTGTTTGTTTTGTTTTTTAAAGGTTTTGGTTTTAAAGGTGACTCAGGGATAGGAGATTTGGAAGTCGCTGCTCCTCCCCACACCTCAAGAAGAAGTTGGGGGCAGCAGGAATCTGTCTAATGGGAAGCTTGTCTGTTTTGGTCTAGATGCTTTAAAAAAAAAAAAAAGGTATAACAGGAAGCTCTGTAAAAAGGGGCATGCCTCCACTTGGGTTAAGTGTTTCAATTTATATAACCTGCAGAAACACTACGGCGACACAGCCTCAACCAGATGGCATAGGATTCCCCTAGGGCATTATTTGGGAGAATATTTGAGTACAAAATCTAAAATAAGGGAACAAGCATTTCAGAGAACAATCCACCAGGAGAAAATGTTGGCAGATAAGATACAGTAATATTAGACATCACTTCCCACCCCCCAAACATTAGGAAATACACACACACAAATGAGATGCTCTGAAGACTACACAGATTTTTTTTAAAGAATTAATATAACTTTTAGAATCAACAAATACTCACACATTTTAAAAATCAGCTAAATATAAAACTTTTTTGGAAGCCTGAACACCTGGAGTGTTTTCCTGTGCTCCCACCTGAAACTGCTTTCTAATGAAGGGGGAAAAAAAGAGGAATAAACCCAGAAGAACAAAAACAATCAGAGAAGTGATGGATAATAGTAGATAAAATAGTCAGTAGTTTGGGGGCGCCTGGGTGGCACAGCGGTTGGGCGTCTGCCTTCGGCTCAGGGCGTGATCCCGGCCTTATGGGATCGAGCCCCACATCAGGCTCCTCTGCTATGAGCCTGCTTCTTCCTCTCCCACTCCCCCTGCGTGTTCCCTCTCTCGCTGGCTGTCTCTATCTCTGTCAAATAAATAAATAAAATCTTTTAAAAAAAAAATAGTCAGTAGTTTGGAAATTGGAAAGCACAGAGTGACAACTGATTTAATAGCCTGTAAAGAGCTGAGTCTGAAACCTGTAAGAGATGGGCAACAAAACAAGAAGCAGACCAGGAACCTTGGCAGAACACCAGAAAGCCTTAGGAATTAGACTTTTGTGACTCCAAAGTCAAAGGTGCTAGAGGTTGTATTAAAACAAGATAGCTTCAAAGTCTTTAAAGAAGCAGTAGAGATTCCCCGCCTCCCCCTGCCGCCCCCCAGTTCCTTCTTTCACCCTGCAACTATTCTAAGCAAGCTGGCAGAAAACTGGAGGTCTGTTCTCTGGACAAAGTGATGATAGCAGGCTCAGGGACAACGAAAACAGGTGGGTTAAAAGCCAGTCAGCAAACAGCCCAGAAATAAACCCTCACATACATGGTCAAATTCCTATTCAATAGGAAAAAGACAGTCTTTTCAATATAGAGTGCTAAGAAAGCTAGATATCCTTATGTAAAAGACTCAAGTTGTACCCTTACCTTACACCATATAGAGAAAAAAAGAACACCTTAAAATGGATCAAAGATCTAACATAAAGAATTAAAACTATAAAACTCTTAGAAGCAAGCATAGGGGAAAATTTTCATGACACTGGATTTAGCAATGACTTCTTGGATATGACACCAAAAGTACAGGAAATAAAATCAATTGTACTGTATCAAAATTTAAAACTTCTACACATTAAAGGATACAACTGGGACCCCCAGGTGGCTCTGTCAGTTGGTCATCTGCCTTTGTCTCAGGTCATGATCCCAGGGTCCCTGGATCAAGCCACGTGTCAGCATCATATTCCCTCCTTAGTGTAGAGTCTGCTTCTCCCTCTCCCTCTGCACCCCCTCGCCCTGTTCGTGCTCACTTTCTCTCAAATAAATAAATAAATAAAATATTTTTAAAAAATAAAGGATACAACCAAGAGAATGAAAAAGCAATCTATGGAATGGGAAAAAACATCTGCAAATCAAGTATCTCATAAGACGTTAATATCTAGAACACATAAAGAACTCCTATACGTCAACAAAAAGACTAAACACCTAATTAAATAGTGGGCAAAGGACTTGGATTGTATACAAATGGCCACTAACACAAGAAAAGATGTTCAATATCACTAATCTCTGGGGATATACAAATCAAAACCACAATGAGATACCACCTCATACTTATTAGAATGGTCCTATAAAATTAAACATAGAATTGCTATATGATCCAGCAATTCCACTGCTGGGTACATAATGAGAAGAAATGAAAGCAGGATCTTGAAGAGTTATTTGTACATCCCTGTTCAGAGCAGCATTATTCACAATAGCCAAAAGGCAGAAGCCACATAAATACTCATCAATGAATGGATAAACACTGTGGTATATTCATACAAGGGAATATTATTCAGCCTCAAAAAGAAAAGATCCCTTGACATATGCTACACCTGGATGAACCACCCTGAGAACGTTATGCTAAGTGAAATAAGCCAGTCACAAAAAGACAAATAATTCATGATTACACTTATATGAGATACCTACAGTAGTCAAATTCACACAAAGTAGAAGGGTGGTTGCTAGAGGCTGTGGGAAGGGAAAATGGAGAATTATTTTTTAATAGGTATAGAGTTTTAGTTTGCAAGATGAGAAGAGTTCTGGAGACTGTACAACAATGTGAATGTATTTAACACTACTGACTTAAAACTTAAAAATGGTCAAGATGGTAAATTTTATGTTAACTGTATTTTTTTTTAAAGATTTATTTATTTGTTTATTCGACAGAGATAGAGACAGCCAGCGAGAGAGGGAACACAAGCAGGGGGAGTGGGAGAGGAAGAAGCAGGCTCATAGCGGAGGAGCCTGATGTGGGGCTCGACCCCAGAACACCGGGATCACGCCCTGAGCCGAAGGCAGACGCTTAACCGCTGTGCCACCGAGGCACCCCTATGTTAAGTGTATTTTACCACAATAATAAACAAAGAGATAAATACCAAGTCAGCAAACTGAACAACGTGACACTCCCATCTCCTTTCCCTAGCTGAGCTTTCAGAAGAGCTAGCAGCCAAAACTGTATATGCCATAGCAAGAGATTAGATGCAGAATTCCTCTCTGGAAAAACCGAATGATTTCTAAAAGTTCCATCTGCTTCTTTTACAGTCGTGCCAGGCCTTTCTGGATAGCATCTTATTTTTGTTGTTCCCACTTTTTAAAAATTACTTAAAATTTTTTAAGTTATTTTTTTAAGTTTTTATTTAAATTCCAATGAGTTAGTGTAGTATTAGTGATTCGACACTTCCATACAACATCCAGTGCTCATACAAATTTAAACATTACTTTAAACAAACCTATTTTATTTTCTAACACTTCCATTCTTGAGGCTCTTAGAAATACTGACATAGGGTGCCCCCAACAAAACCTAACTGATTCCTACCTATCTGATCACCCAACACTGAAGCCCACCAAAGGAGCTCTACTCATGCATGAACATCTTCCAGTCAGCTGTGTGTCTTACTTGGAAATGTAAGCAGGTTAGCCATCTCCAGACATTTGAGACTGTAAAAATTAGAAGTCAAAAACACAAAGAAAAAGGAACAAAGAAAATAGAGGCAATGAAGTGAGCAAAAGAAAACTTCAAAAATACTTTGATCAATATGCCCAGCAATAACAAATATTCTGTCCAGGAGAGATGAATGATTGATCGAATATATATATAATATATTATTGTATTGTATTATATTGTATTATATATTGTATAATACAATAATATATATAATATAATATATTATACACTATATATTATACATAATATATACAATATGTATATTGTATATATAATATACAATAATATACAATATGTATATATTGTATTATAATACAATAATATATATAATATAATATAATATAATATAATATAATATATATGGCATTTTACTTTATTTTATATTTTTAAGTAGGCTCCGTACCCAATGTGGGGCTTGAACTCATGACCCTGAGGTCAATAGTCACACACTCCACTGACTGAGCCAACCAGGCACCCCTGTCCACGGAAGATTTTAAAAAGACATTCAGAGGGGCACGCGGGTGGTAGAGTCGGCTAAGTGTCTGACTCGGTTTCACCTCAGGTCCTCATCTTAGAGTCTGCTTCAAGACTCTCTCTCCCTTTCCCCCTCCTCCCTGCTCGTGCTCACGCTTGCGCACTCTCTCTCAAATAAATAAATCTTTAAAAAATATATACATTTATATATAATCAATGTAATTATTAATTCTAATAGTTAAATAAATAGTAAGAGAAAGGTAAGAGAAGAAGTGGAGGAAATCTCACAGAAGAGGAAGAAACAATGAGAAGGAAAAAAAGGAGACAAAAGAAAACAGAAAAACAGAGGGAAGAAATACCTCAAATAAATGAGAAAACTTTCCAGATTATTAAGAACTTGAGTTTCCAGCCTAAATGCCCAATACAATACATAGGACTCTATTACAAAAAGCATGCTTTTAAATTTCCAAGAGAAATCACCCCTAATTTAGAATTACAAATCCAGCTAAATGATATGTAAAAAGCAAGCAATGGTAGCATAAACATATTTCCAAGAAATGACATAAAATTTTTTCCTTCCCATGTACTCTGCTCTCAGGAAGCTATACCTGTTTTGGAAGCATGGATGGGCTCCACCACTACCAGGAACAAAAATAGCAGATATTTACTGAGCGCTTACTGCATGCACAGACCTCTTATATGTATTTGCTCCTTTAATGTTTAAAACCACCCTTTCGGGTGACCGCCCATCCTTCATATTGGAAACTCAGGCACAGAAAGAATAAGTAATTTACCAACGTTACACATCCAGTTGTCAGTCAGAATTGGAACCTAGGCAGGTGGGCTCCAGAGCCCATGCTCTCAGACACTATCTATTGTGCCTGCCAAGGGAGTAAACTCCAAAAGAGGAATATGTGGGACGGAGACACACTGAAAGGGGAAGGAAATTTCCAGAAAGATGATAAAGAGAAGTCCCCAAAACACAAGTGAGCCAACAAAACTGATAAAAGAGCAATCTAAGCAAACAAAATACAATTATTAATTTCAGAAAAACAAAAAGCTGTACAACAAAGAAAATGCAATCATAGTTCTGGTTGGCTCATTTGTGAATAATGGTAAGAGTGACAAATCACACAGTAATTCAACAAAGAGATAAATGCCTTGGAAGGATGGGAGGAGGTGAAAACTGTGTGTGCACGTGTCAGCTAAATCCACAGCAGGACTACTGGAAAACAACGAAACGGTACCAGCATTTTACTTAGAAATACAAAAGCAAAAAACAAAAATTTAAATGTTTTTGTCACTCTGCATTCCATTCTTGGATCTCTTGCCCTCCTAAGTTAAAATTCTGCATTCATTATTATGGTTCACCCCTTGTGTCTTAGGTTCAAAACTTTCGACAAATGCATAAGCTCATTAATTCCTAGACTCATAATGAAAGCATTTCATAGCTACACCCAGACAGTGAGCATGGCTGTATTCAAATGAAACTTTATGGAAACTGAATTATCTATGTCACATAATTTTCATATGTTGCAAAGTATTATTTTTATTTTTTCCAAATGTTTAAGAATCATGTTTAAGAATCATTATTAGCTTATGCACCATACAAAAACAGGTGGCAGGCTGGATTTGGCCCAGGAGCTGTAGTTTGCCAATTCCTGTTCTAAAGCAAAAAGATGGATGGAGATATAGTCCAGAAGCTGCAGATGGGAGGTTTCCTTCAATGAGGTTCCAAACAGCTTATATTACCCACAAAAGAAATATTTAGCACATGGACAGCTGCTTCACCCAGAAAGCCAGCTAACAACAATACTGGTCTCTTTAACACTGTTTTGAACCTTATATTTGCTCTCTTTATCACCTCAATCTTGAAGAACCTGAGACAGGAACACTGGAGAGGCCAGGGAAATGAGAAGAGAATCCACGAGCAGAAACAGGAAAAAACCAGTTCACTACTTTTCCCCACTACAGGGAAGTCGGCCCTGTACAGAATGTGACCCAATCTGAGAGGAGGAAGGGCTGGGCATTAAATTGAATGAGGTATTTTAAATTAGAAGAGGCCGGACTTCACAATACCTGAGGCTAACTGGAAAGCCTTACATCTACCCAGATTCACCCACGTGTAAAAAAGAACCATTAACAAACAATATTTAAACCCAATGGTAAGAAAAATAAAGTTGTTCTCTATATTCAAACTACTAAATACTATCTCATTCAATAGGCCAGTTATATAACCAAAGGACCTTTATTCATTATAAGACGCTTATAGATCAGTAAAGAGCTAAGAGAAAATAGAAAAATGGGCAAAGGATACGAATAGGTGTTTTTTTTAAAAAGTTAAATGTGAATAACTTTTAAGGAAATGCAACATAAACCCAGATACATTTCACATTCATCATACAGGAAAACTGCTTAAGTCCAACAATACCAAGTGCGGGTAAGAATGATTAAATGAAAGAAGTCACAGGGCAATGCACCATTTTTAAAGCAATGGTATTACCACTCGATTGTTCAATTTAACCAGACTACCGTAGCCATTCTCTGGCAAGAGTCACCAACCTCAAAAGAGGAGGTACACTTCTGCATTACACCAACTTTTTAAGGATAATCAGGTAGGAAAGCCACGCCCACATTTCAGGAGGTGAAATTTCAATTCTTCTGTGTGACCGCTCCCTACGACTTAAGACTCATAGATACGAGAAATGCTGGAGGATTTCCAAGAACGCCCCGAAACAGACACGACTGAGAGGTTAGAGGAAACGGGAGAACCCAGGGACTTGGTGATCTGGGCCCGTGGGCTTAACTGGAGGGAAGCTGTAGGAATGTGAACGAGTCAGGAAGACCCGTCCCAGCTCGCTTCACCCCGTCCCACAGCCTAGAGGTCAAAGCCGCCAGGCATTTCTGGCACCGGACTGCCGCTCCCGCTCCCTCCCCCTCCGGAGCGCCCCGCGGGCCCGCAGGCCGGGAAGGGTCAGGGGCCCCACGGTTCGAGGGGCGGGCGGTCCGGCCACCGAGGCCTCGCCCTCGAACGACAGCTGCGAGGCAGCCAGGAGGGAGCCGGGAGGAGGAGCCGCGGCCCCGGCCCGCCCCAAAGCCGCGGGGGCAAAACAGAAACCTAGCGCGGAGGAAACGGAACGCAGCCCGGCCCGCGCCGCCCGGCCCTGCCCGCAGCCGAGTCGTTCCGCCGACGGGAGAGAGATGGCCGCCCCCTCCCCCGGCCCCGCCGCGGCCCCAGCCGCCGCGCCGCGCCAACGAGTCGCCACCGCCCACTGGCGGCCCCCCCTCACTTGCCCGCCTGCCCGCCCTCCTGGGACACGGCCCGCTCCACCCCTCGCGGCTGCTCACCGCGCTGAGGCGGATCCCGCTGGGTGGCTGCGCCGCCATCTTGAGCGAGCTACAAAGCCAGGACCGGCCTCGGCCGCAACCCGACTGGCAGGCGGCCGGGAGGACTGTGGAGCCCGCTGGGCCCGCCCACTTCCGGGGCGGGGCACGCGGCCGCCCCACCCGCCCGCTTCCGCCTCAGGCACGGTTGTATTAAAAGTGTGGGGAAAGTAAATTGCCAGGCTGGTTGAAGCCGGGGAGAACTGAGCTCGAAGCGTTGGGCCCTGCAAGGGGAAGGGCGCATGCGTGAGACTGGCGGGCTCTAAAGGGTTGCTCACAGCCTTAGCTAGTTGGAAACTCGAGGGCCTGGGGTTTGAAGTCTGTCCCCATGTGCACTGGGCCCGGGAGAGGTGAACTCGAGGTGCCTGACCTGGCTGGACGTTAATTGCACTAAAAAAAGCCATCCCATACCCAGCTGTGTCAATGTGATTTGAAACCTTGTTGACGAAATGTAGACTTTGTGCATTTTGGGTCTGCCATGGAAGTTATCCTTCAGCCCACTGAAAAGAGTCCTCCTCGGGTGCACATTTATGGAGTCCTTCCGTTCATGCACGACGCTAAGTGTCGACTTTTTTTTTTTTTTTTTTAAGATTTTATGTGTTTATTTGATAGCAAGAGCGTGAGGAGGGGGAATAGCAGGTAGAAAGAGAGGGAGAAGCAGACTCCCCCACTGAGCAGGGATCCCCATGCGGGACTTGATCCTAGGACCGTGGGATCATGACCTGAGCCAAAGGCAGCCGCTTACCTGACTGAGCCACCCAGGCACCCCTCAGTGTCTACCTTGAGCCAGGTATTGGGCTAAGTGAATAGGATATAAAAATGAGTAAGTATAGGGCTGTTCCATACTGCAGGTAAAGAGAGGATGGAAAGGGTTTTTTAAATATCCATTTAGGTTTTTTGTTTTTTCTTTTATCTCTTTGTCCTGATTTTGGGGAAGTTTAAGGACATGACAGGTCTCCAACACTTGTTTTTGTTTTGTTTAATTTTTTTTTAAAGATTTTATTTTTTATTTTTATTTGAAGAGATAGAGACAGCCAGCGAGAGAGGGAACAGAAGCAGGGGGAGTGGGAGAGGAAGAAGCAGGCTCATAGCGGAGGAGCCCGATGTGGGGCTCGATCCCATAACGCCAGGATCACGCCCTGAGCTGAAGACAGACGCTTAACGACTGCGCCACCCAGGCGCCCCTCTTTTTTTTTTTTACTAAAAAAAACCCCCAAAACCCAAAACCCAGTTAACCCATTCCTCCCACCCACTCCCCACCTATTGCGTTTTTTACTGTAACACATTTTCTTTGTAAAAATTCAGATAATATGGAAATATAAAACCTGAGATTTACCCCCAATCTCTTCACCGGAATGTAAACAATATGGTATACCTTAGTCCAAGCTTACTATATACTAAATATTATTTCCAATATAGATGGTCTTTCCCACTTGCCACGGTTCTACTTAGGATTTGTCAACTTTACCATGGTGTGGAAATGATATGCATTCAGTAGAAACTGTACGGGGGGGGGGGGGGGAGGCGCACCTGGGTGGCTCAGTCCGTGAAGCCTCTGCTTTTGCCTCAGGTCATGATCCCAGGGTCCTGGGAGGGAGCCCCACACTGGGCTCCCTGCTCCCTGGGGAGCCTGCTTCTCCCTCTCCCTCTCCCCTTACCGCGCCACCCTCCCACCACTTGTGTTCCCTCTCTCTCTCTCTTTCTCTCTCACACTGCACTCTCACTCTCAAAAAAATAAAATCTTTAAAAAAAACTGTACTTGGAATTTTCAAATTTGCTCTTTTGCTGGTGTGAAAATTAATAACCAGAAACCTCACTAAAGTGGAATTGGAGGTTCCACAGGGTGACCTCTCCTGCCCTACCAATCCCTATCATTTGCCCACCTAACAGGAAGAGACCGATTGACATTACCCGGACTTGGCTTTCCTCCTTGGTACTACTTTACTATCCCTGGGGGAAAGAAAAAAACATTTACACCTTATCTCCCACACCCCTGAAACAGCTCAGCCAAGAAGTCACTATACTTTGAACTCCTAATTTACTCCAGTGGACTTTTTCGTTTATAACAGCCTTCCCAACATACACCTTTCCTCCTTAAAAAAGGGTACCTCCCCTCTTTCCCTGGGCTCGACTATGAGTTTTGCCAGAACTTGTTTGTCCCGGGTTACAATTCTCTTTTTTTCTTGAGTTAGCCCATTTTTACTAGTAAAATAACTGGTGGTTTTTATTTTACTTTAGATTAACACGGGACTAGCAACATCTCATATGATCCTCTCTCAAGCTGCTGGGTAGTAGCAAGCTTTAGTTCCCAATCAGCCATTCTATCAGGAGAATGAACAACCAACATACACTTAGAACCATTGCACCCAAACGAACAATCTGGTTTTCACCTTCAGACAGTATTTAATAAATTACACGAAATATCCAACACTTTCTTATAAAATAGGCTTTGCATTAGATGATTTTGTCCAACTGTGAGCTAACATAATTCTTCTGAGCACATTTAAGGTGATGCTAGGCCAAGCTATGATGTTCAGTATGTTTAGGTGTATGAAATGCATTTTCAACTTGCAATATTTTCAACTTATGATGGGTTTATTGGAAGGTAACTCCATTGTAAGTGGAGGAAGATGTACATGAATGAGAAAATGTTTAGGGGTGCCTGGGTGGCTCAGTAGGTTAAGCGTCTGCCTTCAGCTCAGGTCACGATCTCAGGGTCCTGGGACTGAGCCCCGAATCAGGCTCCCTGCTCATTGGGGAGTCTGCTTCTTCCTCTCGCTCTGTGCTCTCTCACTCTCACTCTTGTTCTCTCTCAAGCAAATAAATAAAATCTTTTAAAAAAATGTTCTGTTGTCACTCTTGCCACTCACCATTGGGCAAATGACATAATGTGAATCACCTAGGTCAGAGTGCTAGTTAATACCACTTGTAATGCCCTGGACTGGATAATTTCTCGGTTTCCTCCAGCATTAAGATTGTTACGTAAAAGGCTTTTTCATCAACTCTTTATTGAGACCCTTCTTTGTGTCTGTCAACGTCAGGGCTCTAAGGATGCAGTGGTGAACAAAACAGAGAAGTTAGGATTTCAAGGCTGTGTTTGTTAAATTGTGGCCCATTTGTGAGTTGTGAAATCGATTCAATGAGTCTCTACGAGAGCTTTGTGAAAAAAATAGAATTTTAATTTAATGGTACAGTGCAACGTCAATCTAGGGCTATATCCAACTTCTTCACTTATTAGCTATGTGCTGTTCAGCAAATTACTTTGATTTTGAGATGAGATTAGCCTGGATTATGGGGATGGTAGCTAGATGCAATCCCAAGTGTCATAAAACAGAGGAAGAGGGAGATGGGGTCACAGAAAGGTTATTTGATCTCTGTAGCAGAGAGAGACTTGAAGATGCTCTGCTGCTGGTTTTGAAAATATAGAAGGGTCCTTGAGCCAAAGAATGCAAAGAATGCAGTTCTAGAAGCTGGAAAAGGCCCGGTGACTCCATCCTAGAGCCCCCAGAGTCTACAGACGAGACACCTTCAGCCCAGTGAAACTGATTTCAGACATCTGGCCTCCAGAACTGGAAGAGAAGAAACTTCTGTCATTTTGAGCCACTAAGTGTGTGGTAATTTGTTAGGACAACAAAAGGCGTAGTCAATATATTCATGTACGAGCAAGTACTTACCCTAAACATACAATTCTTGTCCCTCTCCCCCCTTTTCTCACACAACTGAGCACACTGTGGAATTCTACCTTCTCAAGGCTTACTCATATCAAAAAAAATTTGAGGCAAACATGTACGGGCTAAGCTTACACCAGGTTGGTATAAAAGGGGATTTTACAGGAGAGTAAATATGTCTCACCACACCCCTCTGATGTTTGTATCAGACAAACCCAAGCTTGCATGGAAATTTTTATTTTAAAAAAGTCAAAGCTGACTTGAGGTGATTTTTTTCAAAAGGATTTATTCATTTATTTGAGAGAGAGAGAGAGAGTAAGCACAAGTGGGAGGGGCAATGGGAGAGGGAGGGAGAATCTGAAGCAGACTTCCAGCTGAGCATGGAGTCCGAGGTGGGGTTTGATCTCTGGACCCCCAGATCATGACCTTAGCCAAAACCAAGAGTCAGATGCTTAACCGACTGCACCACCCAGGTGCCCCGACGTGATTTTTTTTTTAATGATAAAAACGATCTTCTTTGGGGAGGACTGTAGACTGAATATTCGTCTCCCCCCAGATTTCATATGTTGAAATCCTAACCCAAACGTATTTGAAGGTGGAGCCTTTGGGAAGTGATTATGTCACATGGTGAAGCTCTCATGAATATTAGTCCCTTTATAATAAAAGAAGCCCTACAGAGCTCCCTCGACTCTTATGCCATGTGAGGACAAGGCAAGAAGAACCAAGAAGGTGCCTTGATCTGGGACTCCCAGCCTCCAGAACTGTGAGAAATAAATGTTTGTTGTTTAAGCTCCCAGCCTACGGTATTTTTGTTCTAGCAGCCCAGATGGACTAAGTCAGGGGAAGAGAAATTTTTTAAAATCCATGCAGGGGTTGGAATATTAGCCACATAAAATAAAACCTCCACCTGATCTAAACCGACACAACATGAAATCTGGTTGCTCTCACAAACTTCGGTTATGCATCTTGAGTTTTCCGTACAACAGTGTATCATGGAGATCTTTCCACGACTACAGAAAGAGCTTCCTCATGTTATTTTGCAGCTTCATAACATCCCCCCCCCTTTTTTTTAAGTATTCTCTATTCCCAGTGTGGGTCTCAAACTCACAACGAGATCGAGAGTCACCTGCTTTACTGACTGAGCCAGCCAGGTACCCCAAGAACATTCCATTTTATTGATGTATTGTAACTTCTTTAGCCAGTCCTTCTGCTGGCAGGAACAAGTTGTCCCTACACTTCTGTTATCACCAACAAGACTATGATGAAGAACGTGTACATAAGTCATTTTACACATATGTATGTATATCAGATAAATTCCTGAAAGTAGAATCCTTGGGTCAAAAGATACAACCGTTCATAGTTTTGATAGAAATTGCCAAATTTCCTCCACAGAGCTCATAGCAATTTATGTTCCTTATAGCAGTGTAGAAGGGATCCTGTTTCCCCTATTACTAATATCTGCTGAAGTGGTCAGTGAATAATGTTTCAGAGCAATTTTAATTTTTTCTTCATATTTAAGTTTGGGCACCTTTTTACCTGTGTTAAAGCCTATTGTTTTTTCATGTGTGTAGAACTCCCCATTCATATCTTTTGCCTATTTTACTATTCTTTTTTATTGTTCTTTGAGTATTAGAGAAATTAGTCCTTGTAATAGGAGTCTCCAATATTTTTCTCGGCTTACCATTTGTCTTTTACTTTGCTTATGATTTTTGTTATGCAGAATTTTTAAAAGATAACTTATATAGTCAAAATTATTGAACTTTCTCTTATGACTTCTGGAATTTATATTCATCTAAGAAAGATCATCTCCATTCTTGGCTTATATAGATATCTTCTCTTGATTTCTTCTAGTATTTTTATGGTTTTTTCATGATTTCAATCTTTGATCTGTTTGGAATTTATTTTGGTGAAAGATGGGAGGTATACATCCAATTTATTTATTTTTTTTTCTGTTGGTTACCCAGTTATCTCTATACCATTTATCAAATAAGCCACCTTTCTTTCCCCTATTGATTAAAGAGTCATTTTTATTATAGACTAAATTCTTCCTCGCATTTGTGTCCATTGAAGGACTTTCTGTTTTGTTCTATTAATCTGCTGTTCATTTCTGCACTGGTACCAATTATTTTAGTGCTATGTTTCAAGATCTACTCAATTTAGTTCTCTTCTTTACTCTTCTTTTTCAGAAAATTTCTGGCTACTTTTGCCTATTTTTTCCATATAAATTTTAGAATGAGTTTTCCTGGTTCAAAGAAAATCTAAGTGTTGCTTCTGGGGGATTGCATTAACTTAGAACTTACAACTTGACGACGTTGGATCTTCCCCCTCAAGACCTCATAAGCCTTTCCTTTCACTCCACGTCTTTTTCTTTCTTTCTTTCTTTCTTTCTTTCTTTCTTTCTTTCTTTCTTTCTTTCTTTCTTTCTTTTTCTTAAAAAGATTTTATTTATTTATTTAACAGAGATAGAGACAGCCAGCGAGAGAGGGAACACAAGCACGGGGAGTGGGAGAGGAAGAAGCAGGCTCATAGCAGAGGAGCCTGATGTGGGGCTCGATCCCACAACGCCGGGATCACGCCCTGAGCCCAAGGCAGACGCTTAACCGCTGTGCCACCCAGGTGCCCCTCCATGTCTTCTTTACTCCTTTGGAAATATTTTCTTCAAGGAGTTCTTATGAAGTTTTTTTCCTGCATATTTTATTATCGTTGTTTTTGTAAGTGGGATTTCATCCATCTCATAACTGGCCATTTAGATAGGTAGATATAGAGATGTTGATGTCAAAAAACTGTCTTGATGTGTATATATATATTTTAAAGGTTTTAAGTAACCTCTACACCCAACATGGGACTCAAACCCACAACCTCAAGATCAAGAGTCACATGCTCTACTGACTGAGCCAGCCAGGCACCCCTTGATTTGTATATATTTTCATTGAGTTTAATTGCCTTTGGGCTAACCATGCGCTTCAATTAGCCACAAGCTCCACCTCTCTCAAGCGTAGTAAACAATTTGTCTGTTTCCTGAAAGATTTAGATTCCTTAATAATTAGATCATTAACCTGGCTTAGATTCAGAAACAAACAAAAAAATTACAAGGGAAACATGGAAGAATAGACAATCACGTGCTTATTAGTTAAGATAGTATCTTCACTATAACACAATGGGCTCTCTCCATACAGTACAGTAGTGCCCAGGGTCAAGTGTACATCCTCCAGACAGTCCAGTGGCGTTTTGTTGTCAAACGGTCCAATAAGAATTGATGACAAGCCTAGTGAAGACAGAAAAAGCGTTCTTCACATGTTTTTCAGGTGTGTTGGGATGACTCTATGGAATCAGGCAGTTAAGGTCCAGCAGGGAAGCGTGGGGACAGCAGGCCAAGCCAAGCATCCTCGTGTGCCAATACTGGGTGGTCAGTGGGACAGCATGAGCCTCAGGGAGGTGCTTATTAGAGTGACAGAGGGCCTGAGTTTGGGGCCAAAAACCCAGTGTTCCCTGAGCCCCCAGCTGTCTAGTCCTACAAATTACTTCATTCAGACTTGGGTTTACTGCCCTTTCTTCCTCCTCCAGCACCATCTTTATCAGAAAAATCAATCTTTATGTTTTTCATTTCGTTATCTTGGACTGCTTATGTATGTCGGACCCCAAAGGAACTGAAGATACGGGCTCTGTCTCTTCCACAAAAGGGGCACTTGCCTTGCAGCGGTGATGGGCTCTGACATCAGTACGTGCTTTAATAGGGCCGCCCTGTGACAAAATGCCTCACTGTGTCTGAGGAACTGTAGAAAGGAGCAAGACTGAGGAGTTTGGGGCTCAAAGACTGCCTCCCATATATTTGTTAAATAAACGACTTAAGGGACGCCTGGGTGGCACAGTCGTTAAGCGTCTGCCTTCAGCTCAGGGCGTGATCCCAGTGCTGTGGGATCGAGCCCCACATCGGGCTCCTCTGCTATGAGCCTGCTTCTTCCTCTCCCACTCCCACTGCTTGTGTTCCCTCTCTCGCTGGCTGTCTCTCTGTCAAATAAATAAATAAAAATCTTAAAAAATAAATAAATAAACGACTTAAGCAGGACTTGCCGGGTGAAGGAAGAGGAGAAAATAATATCAGGCTGTTGGAACAACTAATGGAAAAAATGCAAGAGATGAGAAACGCTGAGTGGTTGGAGGAGACAGAAGAGACAGATGAGAGGCCTCCCGCTCCCAAGAGTCATTATTACAATTTCAATATAGGGTAACATGTTAAGTGACTTCTTTCTTTCAGAGCCAAAACATTGAAGGACAAGTTTCTCCTTAATTTTCCACCTCCCATCTGCTTCTGGTTGACTTTGGGGGGGGGGACCCAGAATGAGACAGATGTTTGTTTTATCACATAAGGGGGAACCCCAGCTGTCTCCCACACCCTCACTTTAAACTCACAGTATTTTTGTTTTTGTGTTAAAAATTGTATTGGGGTAATATATATAGAACATAAAATTTACCATTTTAAACTTTTTTTCAGTGTATAATCCAGTGATATTAATTTTAGTCACATTGCTATGTCCCATCACTACCATCCATCCCCAGAACTTTTTGATCTTTCCAAACTGAAATTCTATACCCATTAAACACTAACTCCTCATCCCCCTGCCCCTGGTACCCACTACTCTACTTTGTGTCTATGAATTTGGCTATTTCAGGTCCCTCATGCAAGTGGAATTACACATTTGTCCTTCTATGACTGGTAGACTTACCATCATGTCCTCAAGTTATGCCCATGTTGTAGCATGGGTGAGAATTTCCTTCCTTTTTACGGCCTAATAATATTCCATTTTGTGTATAGACCACATTCTGTTTATCCATTCATCTGACAACAGACATTTGGGTCATTTCCACCTCTTGGCTGTGGTGGAAATGCTGCTATGAACATGGGTGTACATGTATCTGAGACCCTGCTTTCAGTTCTTTTTAGCAGAATTGCTGGATCATATGGTAATTCTATTTTTAACTCTTTGAGGAACGTTACTCTTGTCCTAGACCTACAGTATTTTAGAGTCTACTTCCTTTCCCCCTTGGCTTAAAAGTGGACTTACTTGGGGCGCCTGGTAGCGCAGTCATTAAGCATCTGCCTTCGGCTCAGGGCGTGATCCCGGCGTTCCAGGATCGAGTCCCACATCGGGCTCCTCCTCTGGGAGGCTGCTTCTTCCTCTCCCACTCCCCTGATTGTGTTCCCTCTCTCGCTGGCTGTCTCTATGTCACATAAATAAATAAAATCTTAAAAAAAAAAAAGTGGGCTTACTTGATTTAGTGGAGAACCAGTTGGAAGCAGCTACCTATATGGGATGAGAAGTAACCAAACAAGTTCAGCCTTGCTCGTTTCCTCTTGTTTTCCATAAATGTCACCGTATTTATGAATCAATTGCCCTGAAAACTAGTGTTTCTCCGAGAATGGTCTAGGAAGCACCTGCGACAAAAACCACCTGTTACACAAGCAAATTCCTGAATGTCATTCCATCTACGGATCCAGACGCTCTGGGGAGGAGGCTAGGCATCCTGCAAGTTAGCAAGCTCTCCGGGTGAGTCTCCTGCACATACTAGTGGGAGGACCCCTGCTACGCATCATTGCTTTCCTGGATGCCAACTGTAACTGACAGATTTCTAACCTCAGGATACTCCCATCTGTTCTCAAAAATGTTCAAAGGGGTCCTCTTCACTCTGAACTTCAGAGACAGCGCCGGGTCTGGCTGAAGAGGATTGAATGGTCTGGAATGTTTACTACAGGACTTAACAAAATACGGACACATGATCACACACACGGGACACTCCCATAACACTCACAAGCCCAGCTGTTCCTTCATGTAGAATGGGGACGCTCCTTCGTTGGCCCACATCCTGCTCCTGATCATATTCTCTTCTTTGAAGGTGTGGGTTTTGCATGGTCATTGGTTTGTGTGTCTCAATGAACTGCAAGTAATACCACCTAGCAGGCATTGTCTTACACAGAAGCATTTTATTCCGATGGCACAGAATCCTGTCTGGTCTCCTGGGTAATTGGTCGAAACTTTTAAGTACAACCATCATCAACTATTTCCGCAAATCCAGCTACTCCTCTACTCCTAATTTAAATGGGCATAATGTACAACTGATGGGAAATAAGGCTTGCTCTCCTCTAAAACAATCTCACCACACCTTAAAGCCAGGAGCTGGTTTTACAGGAAGTCATAAATGGGCAGGGTAGTTTCAGAAACTGTCTTCCACACAGTACTGAAAAGCAGCAGCTACCTCAGGGGTTTCCTGTCTCGCTTTGTCAGCACTGGGGTTGAGAACATAGGGCTCTAGAGGGAGACAGACCTAGGTTTTGTTTCCTGGCTCTGAACTTGGAGAACGGGGTAAGCCCTTACTTCCTGAGGAGGTGGTAAGAAAGAAAATAACGCAGGTGATGCACTTGGCACTGTGCCTGGCCCCTCGTAAGCACCCTAGTGGTGGGGATCACTTCATCCCCACGCACACACGCCACTCTCCCACCAACACTGCCTGCAGCGCTGGGTGTCCAAAACTCTGCTGTTAGAGCCCCAGTCTGCTCTCCTTTGCTGTGGCCGCCCTTGGCAAACCCCACCCCTCCCAGCACACTCCCTGCCGTCTGCGCAGGGACTAAGGGCTGAACACAGAGCACCGGCTTCCTCTGGGAGGAATGGAGTCAGAGTGGTTGGCTCCCAAGTTGGGTGCAGAAGGGCCTCTCTTGGGAAGAAGAAAATACCAGAACTATTAATCTTGTGTTTCCTCATGCTTCCAGACATTGGGGTGGGCAGAGGCTTCTTTTTTAGATGGGTGCATAATCAAAACCGTTTATAGATCACAAAGGCAGCACAAAGATGATTCGTTGCTACAACCCTAAGATAGTTACATTCGATATTCCCATTTTATAGATGAGAAGACCGAGGCACAGTTTTGTCCAAGCAAGTATGTGGGAAAGCTGAGAGTCACACCCAGGCAAGTTGACTTCAGAGCTTATACCCTCAACTGCTGTGGTGTATGCTAACTAAACATTTAGAGGTACATCATGTTTCTAAGACGTCTTCGGTGTTCTGGGAGAAACATAGGGAAGTGTTGAGTCCCTGTCTTTTAAGATTTCTATTTAATAAATAAGGATTAAATGACATATGGTATTTTCAGAAACCATTAAGCTGTTTGATATTGGGGAGAAAAAAAAAATGAAAAACAGAATTTGTAGACCTAAGTACAGGTACAAGAATGGCCTTTTGTGGCATAATAGCTACTGATGACATTACCCGTTTTGTTGTAAATTTTGATATATGAACATATGTGCCCACTTTGATGTTAACTCTTAATCCCCCGATGGTTATCTCCTCATAATCTGAAGTACAGCTAACTCACAGTGTAAGTTACACAGGGTTTATAGGTCTACACTTCAATATTTAAAATTTCAGTGACCAAACTTGCAAATGTTTTTAAAGATATCCCCTTACATGTAAAAACCCATAATTTTCATGTAATTTTTACACACGTTTGTACGAATACCCATATTTCTAGTGGTATGTTTTATTTTTATCTTCAGCCCTTATTTAGGTAATCAGGTAGTTCTGTGCTCCCCAAATCCTAGATTGGGGCTAACGATGCAAACTGCTTCTGCACTGTGCACAAACTAATAAGTAGAAGGATGTTAGGAGAAACTGAACCAATGCTGGTCGCATTCCAGAACACCCTGGCTTACAGAAAGGATGGACATGAGAGCACGCATGAGGCCTTGTATGCATCATCTGGCCCGGAACGAGACTTCATGCAATGCTCTGGAGGCTGAAAACGGGACATGAGGTAGGCAAGTCTGGAAGGCAAACCACGCTCACTGGCAGAGTTAGGGCTCCCACAGCAGAGCAGGGGCGCCAAGCCAGGACTCTAAATAGGGTAGCTGGCATAAGACAGAGAGTTTCGGAGAGTGGGGCGACGTGCTGCCAGGCCAGAGGAGTCTGTACTTAGAAAGGGATTATTTTAATGAACAGGGATGTCTACAAAGTGGGAAAGAGATCCCAGAGAGGACAGAGTACGAGGGAAGAGTCCAAAGGGTCAGTTTCCCCAACAGTAGCTTCAGGCATTAAGCGCTCCATGACAACATTGATCGATCGATATTAAATGGAAAATGCTGGTAAAGCATTCGTAATGGTACATAACTAAGGTTACAGCTGTCAGAGTTTTGAAAACTATTTCTTTTGAAGCTGGATGCACTGTTATTTTAACATGGGATTTAAAAAAAAAAGTTTATTTATAATCTCTGCACCCAACATGGGGCTTGAACTCATAACCCTGAGATCAAGTCACATGCTCCACTGACTGAGCCAGCCAGGTGCCCCTTAACACGTGATTTTTTTAAAAAAAGATTTTATTATTTTTTTGAAAAATAGAGTATATGTACACTCTATGAGAGCGGGGGTGAGGGGTTTGGGAGTGGGGCAGGGGTGGAGCAGAGGAGGAGGGAGAGGGAAAGAATCCCAAGCAGACTCTGCCTTGAGTATGAAGTCTGACCTGGGGCTCAATCTCACAACCCTGAGACCATGATCTGAGCCAAAATCAAGAGTCAGAGGCTTAACTAACTGAGCCACCCAGGCGCCCCTACCATGTGATTTTAATGGGCAAGAGTTAAATACACTGCGATATTTTCAAGCCCTCACCACTGTTGAATAGTCAATGGAAATGGGCAATTATTATTTTCAAAAAATAAGACACTTTGGTTTTAAAATGTGGTACCAAAATAAATGCTTTAAAGGACATATGTGTGAAAGGTTAAGAGTAATATTCAACAAGTGTAAACTTTGAGAGGAATACACTGACACAGCCCACGTATCTACATCAACAAAGAAAACAACGCATTACCTTCACACTTCATATTACAAAGTTTGTGCTAGCATTAGATGATATATTAATTTTATTTTCTTTACATAAATTGAGGAAGAAACATACAATCAGATCCAAATATATTACAAGGCATTTAGGGAGGTGTGTTTCGTTGTCCAACAGAAAAGTATCTGAAATCGACCTTCAAAATTGAAATAGACTTATTTAAAAGCACTTTCCTGGCTCCTTTCTTGTTTAGAATATATCCTGGTTTTCACAGAACTATCAGTAAATGGATTTGAAATTGTGTCTTATGCATTTGAAATTGTGTCTTATGCAGTTAACATTCCAGATGTTCCAAAAAATCATATTCAACACATTCTTCTAGTTGTTTCAAGACCCTTGGGCTATCTGTGACAGGACACTCTACGACTGGAGGTCCTTGCATGTCAGCAGGCAGTCTACTCTGGGTTTTAAAAGCACAGTTGAGAGTCTGGAAGAATGGTATCAATTGGCTGATGCTGGAAACAGAATGTTGGCGCAGCAGTGGGAATTCATTCTTCATGGTGATCTCAAAAGAGATGCCAATTTCCTGCAAAACAAACAAACAAACAACCCAACCCCATAAAGATGATGCAGTTTTGCTCGGGGTTAGAGATGCAGGTGAGGTACTCACAGGCAGCAAGCCTGAGCAGTGGGTTCCTCATGAACATTCACTACCAGCACTAATGGCAGTTTCCAAATCAACTCAAATGCTGGTCTTCAACTGACATTTTCCACCAGGATGTCACCCCAGCTCCTCCCCGCCCCCCCAGGCCCCTGCCATTCTTCCTGCAGGCCCTTCCTCTGCGTAATAAAGGGACTCTGTATAAAACTACTTCCAGGATCCAGATGCTATTATATCCAGGGTTCTTACCTCAGCAACTGGGATGAGAAAGTGACATATAAATGAGAAAATAAAGATACGATTTATACCACCTCCAGGTTTTAACACTCGGATCAAAGAACTTTAGAAAATTATTCAAAGTCATTAAAATCAAGCGGCGCCTGAAGGACTTCTCTCGCTGCCTAGGTTTTCTCCCTTCTGTCACAAATCCAAATTGCAAGAAAGAAGACATTTACCCCATATTTTAATTTCAGAAGTTCTAGAATCCTCACGGTGTGGGGTTTGCATTCTTGGTGATTCTCCTCTAGATCTGACAGGAAGGCAGGGCCCTCTGTGTCCACTTCTGGAACAAACGCCCACCTGTAACTGAACGAAAAAACCCGAAGTCAGGCATGCTGGCTCAGAGCCCACTTCAAAAAGATTTTTAAACAGTTTTATTGAGATAAAATTCACACACCATACAATTCACCCATTTGAAGTGTATACTTTAATAGCCTTTTGTTTATTCGCAGAATTGTCTATCCATCATTATAATCAACTTTAGGATATTTTCATCACCCCAAGAAGAATCCCTGCTTCCTTCAGCTATCACCCCTCAATCCCTTACACCCCCTTCATCGAGGCCACCACCAATCTATGTTCTGTCTCTGCATATTTTCTTATTTGGGACAGTTCATGCAAACCGAATCACAGAATATGTGCTCTTTGCGACTGGCTTCTTGCCCTTCACATAATGCTGTCAAGGCGCATCCGTGCTGTAGGACACGTCGGTACTTCACTTCTTTTTATTACCGAATATTTCATTGTACGGATGCTCGTACATCGATGGACTTGTCTTCACTTTTTGCTTATTACGAATAATACTGCTACGCCTACTCATATACATCAGAACCCACTTAAAAAACACTTTCTTTTCTTACAGCAGGTTTAGGTTCGCAACACAATTAATTGCCCAGAAAGCCCATATCCCCCACCCCCTCCGCCGGCCATGTGATGCCTTCCCAACTAGCAACAACCCCCACCATAGCGGTACATTTGTTACAATCGATGAACTGCCACTGACTCATCATTATCTCCCAAAGTCCAGAGTTTATCTTAGGGCTCACTCTTGGTGGTGTGCATTCTATGGGTTTGAATAAATGTATAATGACATGTATCCACCACTATAGTATCAAATAAAGTAGTTTCACTGTCCTAAAAATCCTCTGTGTTCCGATTCCCTCTCTCGTAACCCCTGACAATCTTTTTACTGTCTCCGTAGTTTTGCCTTCTCCAGAATATCACAGAGTTGGAATCATACAGTCTATAGCCATTTCAGATTGCCTCCATTCACTTTGTAATATGCAGTTAAGAAGAACATTTTAACCACAAACATTACACGATTACTCTCTGTAGGGGGACAGGACAAAGAGAAGTGGCATCTGGGGCCAGGCATGAAATTAACCATATGAGCAGCTGTGTTAAGCCTACAGGAAATGTAAGCCAACAGGGGCAAAGTGAGCTGGAGACAGTGTGTTCCATTTATTTAATTAAAAACAAACAGACAAAGAAATCTACACAAATGCAGTGAGGACTGCCAGTCCGTGACTCTTGTTTTATAAGCGTTCAGTAGCAAAACTCCCTAAACACAGACACACCCACCCACCCACCCACAGAAACCCATCCATAAACACTACTGTGGGCCAGATTCAGGAAACCACAGGTGTTGTAAGCACTCTGAAACCTGGTATTCTCACTGGGCTTCTCACACACCATACACAACAGAGTGAAAGTGCTGACAAGGAGAGTCACCATTTCCAAGAGGACGCATGGTTTTATCTGACTTACATTTGAAACAACGGCATCTTGTCAGGTGGAAAAGAAAGTGCTGTGTCCAGGAATTTGCAAGCTGATAAATATAAGACCAGTTCACTCTGGGGTATCTCCGCCACCGAGGGCCCATTTCCATCGGCAACTTTCATTCTGTTGATTTTGCTGCTGTTTCTATAAATTTGCAAAGAAACTCTTGTTATAAATTTGTTCACATACACTGTAGTCCATTTGCCTGTGCAATGTCCACAAGGAGTTCTTTCCGTTTAAGAAATGGTCAAATAGCTGGTCCCTTCACAAGTACGTCAAGAAAATAACACCTGAATGTTAGATAACCGTACACCACAAGGTGATGTCCGCTCGCATATGCGCAGACCCTCGCACAACTTACCTCAACGATTCATCATCCTCTTTCAGGTCTTCTTCAAGCTGTATGAATATCTGAATCTTAAAAAGAAGACATACATTCAATTTACTATTTGAGAGAGATTAAATCCAGCTTGATGTTTAGAATGTATATGGCCATAAAAACAAACAAGCAAACACCCCAGTGAGGTATCACTTCACCCCTGTCAGAATGGCTAGCATCAGAAAGACGAGAGACAACAAGTGTTGGTGAGGATGTGGAGAAAGGAACGCTCGTGCATTGTGGGTGGGAATGCAAATTGGTGCAACCACTGTGGAAAGGAGGTTCCTCAAAAAATTAAAAATAGAACTATCCTACGATCCAGCAATTACACTTCTGGGAACCTATGAGAAGGAAATGCAAACATGATGTTGATGAGATATCTACACCCCCATGTTCACTGCAGCATTACTTACAAGACATGGAAACAACCTAGATGCCTACTGATGATGAATGGATAAAGAAATGTTGTACGTTATACAGTAGAATATTATTCAGCTATAAAAAAGGAGGAAATCCTGCTGTTTGGAACAACATGGATGAACCCTGACAACACTATAATAAGTGAAATAAGTCAGACAAAGACAAATAATGCATAATCTAATTTGTATGTGGAATCTTTTTTTTTTTTTTAAAGATTTTATTTATTTATTTTGACAGAGAGAGACAGCCAGCGAGAGAGGGAACACAAGCAGGGGGAGTGGGAGAGGAAGAAGCAGGCTCCCAGCGGAGGAGCCCGATGTGGGACTCGATCCTGGAACGCCAGGATCACGCCCTGAGCCGAAGGCAGCCGCCTAACGACTGCGCTACCCAGGCGCCCCTGTATGTGGAATCTTAAAAAAAAAAAAACAAAACCGAACAAACCAAATTCATAGAAAAAGAGATCAGATTTGTGGTTACCAAAGGCAGGTGTGGGGGAGGGAAAATGGGATAAAGTGGTCAAAAAGCACAAATTTCCATTTTAAGATAAATAAGTACTAGGGGCGTCATATCCAACATGACGACAATAGTTAACATTGCTGTCGGGCATATATGAAATTGTTAAAGTAAATCTTAAGAGTTCTTATCACAGGAAAGAAACATTTTTTTCTTTCTCTTTTTATATCTATGAGATGATGAATGTTAGCTAAACTTACTGTGGTCATCATTTCACCATATATGTTAGTCAAATCGCTGTACACTTTAACGTTATATATTACCGTATGTCAATTATATCTCAGTAAAACTGGAAAAAAACAGTTTAAAAAACAGCAAATAATACCAAACAATACAACTTAGTTGGAATAAGCTGACAGTTAAAAGATCAAATATGATTACAGAAGATGAAATATTCTCTATTTAACCAAAAGCTATATGCTACCAACTTAAACATTTTCAGATAAAATTAGATATATATGAAATAGTACATTATTCCTGAAAATGAATTTTGAAAATATTCTTAAATATGTGTTCAGAATCTTATGACTTATCTGTATGACTAACTGATAACTAAATATGAGTAAGGAAGAACAACTAAATGTGTGGAGTATTTTAGAAATGCTGCTCTTAAAAGCCTACCCACAAACTTACAGTGCTTTCAGAGATTAATGGTTGTTAACAGCCTTCTAAACAGCATTAAGCTTTCAACCTTAAATATTTTTTTTAAAGATTTTATTTATTTATTTGACAGAGAGAGAGACAGCAAGATAGGACAAGCAAGGGGAGTGGCAGGCAGAGGGATTGGGAGAAGCAGACTCCCCGCTGAGCAGGGAGCCCAACGCAGGACTCTATCCCGGGACTCTGGGATCATGACCTGAGCCGAAGGCAGACGCTTAACCGACTGAGCCACCCAGGCGCCCCTCAACCTCAACTATTTCTATGTAAGATATGGTTTCAAAGAAACTCACAACATAGGTACAGTGGGCTAGTTACGAAAATCTATTATCAGTGAACGTGAACATCTGGCCACAAAGTTCTTTGATGGAAATATGAACGACTTAGGAAAGATAATTTTTCATTAGGAATCTTTAGTTACGTGAATTCATGGTATGGTACGGTAGGTCATGGTATGTGATGATAATACTTCTAGTCATGGGTGTAAACTCTCTAATTTATAACTTAAAGGATTAATCTGCAGATTATGTAATTAATGTCACCCTAAATTACAGCTTACACCAGTAGCTCGGAAACATGATGACCTGACGTCTTCCCTCTAATTTGCTTTTGACTTGAGATGGCACCCCAACTCAGATATTGTGAAGGCATCCGTATCCAGAGATGATCTGAATCTTTTCTCCCTAGAGGCATTAGATCTCAAAGAGCTTGCCTAGGAACTTCCCTGACTGTAGCAGCAGGAAGACAGTAACTTACAGAGATTTTATGTTTCTTGAATTTTACCTTCTCGACTTGTCCAATGGTGGCCGGTTAGTTAACGTGTACATAGTTATTCACTCTGCCTTATACAAACTTTGTTTATACAACCTATAAAATTTCCCAGAGATGCATTAAATGGTTTTGTCTCAAAAAAAATTCCCTATTTAACCAAGAGCTGACTATGTGCTACCAGCTTCGTTGAAAATTTTGAAGATAAAATTAAGACATATATGAAATAGTATCTTATTCCTGAAAAAAAGCATTTAAAAAAGCTTCAATCCCACTTTCAAGAGTAAAATATTTGTACTTACTAATTCAGAGACCATTATGGGCCACAATGAAGTCAAATGTTGGGGAGATATTCTTAGCAGCAAAACTCTGAAAAAAAGAAACATCTGAGCAGCAACTATGGATGTCTGTCCGACTCTGAGATTGTCTGTCAGGCGTTCTAAGGAAAGAAGATTTTAAAGATGTCACACAAATATGCAGTTTGAGGTTTCTCATTAGACAAAGAAAAAAATAAAACTGTATTTGTTTTGACATTTAACAACAATGCAGCCTGAGAAATGGGTGCTGGGAGAATGTTTCTGCCCCCCTCGTTTACCTCTGGTCCCCTTCTTTACGAAGCAGTTTGTGGCCTGGGCTAAAGGGAGTGAACCAACTGGCTCTTATTCCCCTGCCACAGCTGACCAGAAAGACATCAACTTCTGACCTAACCCGGAAATCCACTGGATGACCAATGACCACTAAATTCTCTCCTGAGAATATTAAATAAGACACAAGAACCACAGACAGTCCTTGGTGAGTGATGGTGCTCTGGGGTCACAGAGGTTGGCTGGCCACTGACACCATGTTCTGGGAGTGAGGAGTGGGAAGTGCAGTGAGTGAATAAAAGGAGAGGTATTCAGTGAAGTCTGGATTTCATGGCCATGACAAAAACTTAAATTCCTGTAGGGAAAAAAGGTGTGAGTTCCTCTAGCCCCTAACAGTCTTCCCCACTTCTCCAATGAAATAACTGTCTGCAGAATGTGATTCCCCCCCGCCACTTAATTTAAGTTTTCTTAGGAACATAACAAATTGCTATAGCAAGCAGCTAAACTATAGTCAAACTAGTTAAGATCTGTTTGTAGTATCTTGGTAATAAACTTCTCTTTATCTAAGCTAGCTTAAGTAGGTTTTTACTTCTTGCTTTTAAAAATACTCTTGACCAGGGGGTGCCTGGTGGGCGCAGTCGGTAGAGTATGTGACTCTTGACCTCAGGGTCATGAATTCAAGCCCCACACTGGGTGTAAGGATTGCTTAAATAAAAAGAAAGAAATACTCTTGATCAAATGAAGCATCAAGCATAGCTCAGACACTTGACAGACAGGTTGGCATTTTTATTTAAAAAAATTTTTTAAAGTAATCTCTATGCCCAACGTGGGTCCTGAACTCAAGACCCCAAGATCAAGAGTCGCACGTTCTACTGACTGAGCCAGCCAGGCACCTCAGGTTGGCATTTTTAAAGAGTGCTTTGTGTTTCTGGTTCTGGATGGGATGGAGTAGATAGATTACATTCTATTCCTCTAACTGCAATTAAAAAAAAAATAACCTGGAACAAAAATATATAAACTGCATTAGAAAACTGAAAAGTGAAGGAAAGGTGACAGGACTGGCTAGGATCCTTTGGACTTAAGCAATGACCTGAAGGTGAGTTCCCTAGGGTTTTTAATTTTTTATTTTATTCTGGCCTGGGCACCTGAGGAGATGGTAAGCTGGAACGCTGAAGTTTCAACCTGAATGAGAAAAGGTAACAAAAGACACCAATGCAGAGGCGATAATGGAGGTTGGGATTATTGGTAAAGGATTTTAAAGATGTGGTCTAAAAATATTCCAATAATCAATTATGGACATTTGAAACAAAAAATAGAAAATGTCAGCAAAGAAATAGGAGCCACGAAGAAGAGCCAGACGGAAATTTTAGAACTAAAAAGTAAAATCACTGAAATAGAAAAACCCTCACTGATGGGCTCAACAGCAGAATGGAGATGACAGAGGAAGAGGGAAGTTGAAGACAGAATCCGTGGAAATTACTGAAACTGAACAAAAGGAGGAAAAAAGATGGGGGGTGGGCGGAATGAGCAGGCTCAGGGACCAGTGGGACAATGAAAGATCTAACATTTTGGTCACAGGAGTCCCAGGAAAAGGAAAAAGGGTATAGGCTGGGAAAATATTTGAAGAAATAATGACTGAAAACCTTCCAAATTCGGTAAAAGACGTACATCTACAGATAAAAGAAGTTGTGTGAATTCTAGGAAGGATAAAACCAAAGACATCCAGTTCAGTTACATAATAAAACTTCTGAAAAAGTAAAGATAAAAGTCTGGATAGTGGTTAGAGGGAAGTGATAAATTACAGTAATTCCCCCATTTTATCCACGGTCCTGCTTTCGGAGGTTTCACTGAGCCACGGTCAACCCGAGGTCCACTGTGGTCCAGAAGATGATCCTCCCTCTGACATATTGTCAGGGGGGTTAATAGTGGCCTCACATTACACGTCATATGCCTGTGTCACTCACCTCGCTTCCTCTCATCACGTGGGCATTTTATCACCTCCCGTCAGTCACAAGAAAGGTGAGGACAGTGCAATAAGATATTTTGAGAGAGAGAGAGATGACATTCATGTAACTTTCACTACAATATATTGTTATAATTGTTGCATTTTATTATTGTTGTTGTTAATCTCCTACTGTGCCTAATTTATGAAGTAAACTTTATTGCAGGCATGTATGTGCAGCAAAAATCATAGTGCAGGTAATATCTGGTACTGTCCATGGTTTCAGGCATTCCATCTTGGAATGTACCCCCTGTGGAAAAGGGGGGCTACTGTACCTAAAAAGGAACAATAATTTGAATGAGAGCAGATTTCCCTCAGAAACATGGAGTCAGGAAGAAGTGGCACATTCTTCGAGTGCTGAAAGAAAAGAATTTCACCCCAGAATTCCATTTCTAGTGAAAATATCTTTCTAGGTGTTTGGTCACCCAGACCAAAAAGAAGGAAGGTGAGACAAACAGTCTCCATGAAGGGAAACAGAGAAAACTTGTGGTCAGCTGATCTGTACACCCAGAAGATGTTCTCCAGACGAATCAGAAATGTTAACACTAGGAACATCAAGACAGAAGAGCACCGGAAGGGTAAATCCACGGGTAAAAATGATATTCTTGATCTTTTTAAATTCTGTTGGACAGCTGACGTGGTTTTGCGGATGCATCGTGCTGTGTGCGATGTTATCAGAGGGGAAGCTGGACGCGCCGTACACAGAACGCTCCGTGCTACCTGCGCAACTGCTTGCGAGTTTCCAAATAGAAAGGATTAAGGGAAAAAGTGGTTGGTACACACAGAGCATTTTTCATATTGGTGCTCCAAATAAAAGCTAAATTCGCGAGATTCTTCAGCCAAGATGATCTATTTACAATCACTACTGTTCTTCAATCTCTAACCCTCCTTCCTTGGCTGAGTGACAAACCTGAGGAACCCAAGGAGTTTCTGTGAGCAGAGGGGGAGAGAGCCCTGAGCCAGAATCCCTCCACCACCGTTCCAGGTCGCGGGACCTCCCTTGTTCAGGCGGGCCACTCCATTCTGTTGCACCCTTGTCTCTCATTTGTGGAACCAGAGTAGTTCCCCTACCCCACCCACCTCAAGGAGCACCTACTAAAGATGCTAGCCTATGGTTAGGAGCCAAAGGGCTCAGAGTTTAGGCCAGGTTTTGCCCGTTAATGGCAATCCAACCCTGAGCATCAGTATCCTGATGTAAAAATAGAGCTACTATGTACAGCACGATGAGGACGACTTCAGAGATGGGAAGTACTCCAATGGACAGGCCAAAGTCAGCCAGCTTGCAGGGTCCAGAGCCTTTCTGCTTTAGATCTTTCTGATGCCCCTAGTCAGGGTGATGTTGGGGATGATGTCTGTCCTCCTCTCCTCTTAGACAAACTGCATTTCGCCCTTTAAAAAAGAAAACCCTTGCTTTGGGGCTTATCTAGAGCCTCCTTTGTGATCAATGTAAAATTTATGTCACTCCGAGCCGAGATGCCCGGAGCTGCTCGGTTCTACACCCCGTCCCACATGGAGCTTCCCGCTCAGCTGGGAGTCTGCTTCTCCCTCTACTCATGCTCTCTCTCTCTCTCAAAATAAATGAATAAAATCCTTAAAAAATTAAAAAAAAAAAAAAGAGTCTCTTATGGGACTCTGCATTCAGCCACAATCTTTGGAGGGCTGCCATCACCCTTACTGGCAATCCTGGCCACCGTTTGACCAAATCAGCAATTCAAGAAAGGATCTGTTGATATCTGAGCATTCGCTTTCATGTATTTCAAGCACTCACGACATTATGATGTGAAAATCTCCTTATGTATTTCACAGGTTGAAATTATGTCAGTTTTAGTATAAAGATATTTTATTATTGCAAATATAAAATATAGTCACAATAATTGTGAGAGCTGTTAATGTTCTGAACTAAACAATTAAGACTTTTCAAACAGTTAATCCAGTAGGCACATGGACTGACAATTACTACTAATATTAAGAGTCATCAGGATGACTTGGGGAAGAGAACATGCTTTGTGAGCTGACAGATACGTTTATATATTTATTTATACTTATATACTTACTTTCTTATATATTTATTTATATATTGATTGTAGGCTCCATGCCCAGCGTGGAGCCCAGTGCAGGGCTTGAACCCACGACTCTGAGATCAAGACCTGAGCTGTGATCAAGAGTCAGGCACTTAACCGACTGAGCCACCCAGGAGCCCCAACTGACAGATGTTTATAAACATTTTTTTAAAGGGCAGAGCAAGAGACTGAGGACTCTAATTCTACCTGGAAACAACCCAAATGCCCCACCATTGGTGAACTGGTGAGCAAGTCACAGAATGGAATACTGTTTAGCAATAAAAAACAGTATGTTGTTGATAAATACAATGGAACGGATGACTCTCAAAACACTTTATGCAAGTCAAAGAAGCCAGACTTGAAGGCTGCACTCCACCTAATTACATTTAGGACATTCTGGAAAAGACGAAACTCTACGAGCAGAAGGCAGATTAGCACTTGCTAGGAGCCAGGGGAAGGGGAGGGGATGACTTCCAAGGGGTACAGGGGAACTTCCTGGGTTGATGGAAATGTTTTGCATGTTGACTATGGTGATGGTTCCATGACTCTATGTGCTTATCAAAATTCACAGAACTGTATACCCAAAAGGGTGACTTTTATTGTATGTAAATTATACCTTAGTAAACCTGGCCCTCAATAAAGAATTTACACCATAATTCAAATATTTGTAAAATCATTTGTTACACTAGTCTTCATAATATTAAACAAAGAAATCCTTTAAGAATTGTATTAATTTTATTTGATTCCATTCAGGCTATGAGTCTTAAGGAAAACATATTTCTATTTGAGAGTTCTTTTGTATCTCGGAGAAGGGTGAATTTAGACAGGATGCCCACTTCAGCACCTCCACATTTTATGAGGGAAAAAAACCCTTTAAAATCAGGTACAATAGCTGCAATAATTCATTCTTGAAGCAAAGAATATTGTGAGTACAAAAGAGAAAACCTGTTAAGGAAAGGTTAGGGACTTCTCCTCCACTAGCCTCAGTTAGTGCTGTATCCTCAAAGTATCTTGCCTACAGGTGGGATCTAGCAGGAGACAGTGCTAAGAAAGTACTGTCAGACTTTTAGAAACTATCTAATAAAAACTAATAGCATTATAATCTTTGATTTTTAAAATAAAGTTTCCAATTCACTGATAAATTTCCAGAATTCTTCTACAAGTACTCATTTTAACCGTCCACCACCCAGCCAGAACGTGCTGTGGGCCACTCTGGCAGCCGGCCCATCTCAGCCAGCCGGGGGTCCATCCATGAGGGGGGCTGGGCTGCGGGTGCGGGTGGGGTGGCCTTCTTACCTTGTATCAGAGGAAGGTAAAGGTGGTATTGATCAAGTTCCCCACTGAAGACGGCAAAAGCCTGGCGCTTGAGCAGCATGGCTTTCTGCTCGAAACTTGAGAACAGTTTTAAAGAACTGCTCTGCATGTCTAGAATAAAGATAGCCAATAAATTCCATTTAGTGAGAAAACTGCAATCGGAGGTAAGTGATAGGACATTCATAATCGTGTAATTTCTATCCTTCCTGGTGAAAAATCATGGTCCTAAGTAATTATGATCTTGTGGCTATTATTCACATATTTATTTGTAAACACAGATAATTCTTTAATGACATTTAACGATAAGGCATTAGAAGGGGATATGAGGGATAGACAAGTATTCCTAATAAATTATGGTAAACCTATCATTACTTGCAAAAGTATCCCCCCCTCCCCCAACGCTGTAGGAAAGGTTGTTGGGGCCTTCTGGTCAATAGCCTGGAACTGGGAGACTCATTCAGGAGTCCTGACGCATTATGCACATTACATTTTGCAGCTTAGATGGCATCATTAAAGATCCGAGTGGAGCTCTGAGCTACGTAGTAAGAGCTGATTATGATGGGATCGGTCCTTTAAAAGTGTAATTTATGTGCAAGTAACATACAACTTACTCATTAAATCTTTAAACATTGTTTTCTCGTGAGTCAGAAGATGATCAATAATGGACTTCCAACTGGATATAAAAAAAAAAGCAGAATTAATTAAATATGTAAAGGATGACAGTCAGATTAGAGGCATCAAGAAAAGAACATGCCCCTTTGAGATCTACTAAAACCCATTTGCTGAAAAGAAGTTAGTGAAATGAATAGGTTTTAATACAAGGGAAAGCTGAGCAAAAGCTCTTCATTTGTAAACTTAATGGCACAGGCGATGAATAACAAAGGAAAGAATGAATAATTCCCAGCTCACAGTAAAAGGAAAACGGTTTTTTCAAGAGTTGCCCTACGTTCACACAGGAGGCTGTTCATATGCTTGTGCTGATGGAAAGAAGTGGGAGAAGTGACATCAAATATGACTAGTTTTCACGTGGGCTCCCCAGAGGAGCAACAGGACTTCAAGCTGAAAGCCACAGGACTGGGGGGGGGGGGGTGGCAGGGCAAACTTCGACCAATCGCCACCCTCCATTCCTGCCGTTGACAAACACGTCAGCCATGACAGGCGGAGAGTCAACGTAGTGGTTTTGCTGACCTCCCAGGAAAAGTGCAGGGAGTTCACCTCACATCTGTACCTCAGTGGCAGTGCCTGGCCGGCTGCAAGGTCTCAGTGGGAACTCGTGAAGCGTGAGCCGAGATGTGGGTAAGGACACCACAGTATCACCCGTGGGCTCTGTCATCTCAGCGCTGGAGTACTCTGTGACTCCGAGAGGGAGCAGCACTAGGCCAGGGGACTCTGGAACCCCAGACTGTGCGCTCTGGGGAGTATATGCTCTCGGAATTGAAATCCTTTTGATAAAAAATGCACCTCTGTATTTTTAAAACACTCAACCCCTCTGCCATGAACACAGTTAACATGTGAGCTTGTGACAGGGACATCCTGGGATCTGGGTTGATGCTAACTGCTCCCATTTCAAGCAGAAGAATCCTGTCAACCGAAACACTTTTTCCACTTGAGGATTTGCAGCAGCCCTTTGTCAGAACAGCATTTCTTACTGTGCACAGCAAGTGTCCATCTGAAAGAAAGCAGGGTCCAAGAATAACTCCAAGACTTCTTTCTTCCAGGCTCGCTTTGTATAGGCGTAGCCGCTCAGAGAGCTCAGCAGCTGAGTGCCGGCCCGGAAGCTGGGAGCGTTGTAGGCGCTGAACAGGGGTGGGGAGAGGAAAAGGTCAAGGTCAAAGGCTGCGCAAAGAAAGCCACTTGGTGTGTTTCCCATAACCGATTTGCTACCTAGGGGCGGGACAGCACGGAGAAGACGGCATTACCTGTGATTGCGTAGGTAAGGAAACACGTAATAAAGCAAGCGGGAGATCAAGGGCACCGCTTTCTCCTTCTCGTCACTTCGATAAACCATGTCCAGGAGAGAGGCCAGGACCTACCAGAGCAGGATCACAAGAAAACAGAAACCCTCTGAAGCCGGCGACAGGAAGAATCAGTCCCCGAGGGGCACATAACCTAACAAGACAACTCCCGGGGGCAGCTCGAGGCCGAGAGCGGCTCTCGAGGGCAGCCAGCAGGGGCGCCGGCACTCGCTGGCCCGAGAACGGAGCGCCTGCACGGAGCTCCGAGCTGGCCAGCATGCCGTCGAGGGAGGACAACTCGGGTGTGCACTGACCTCTGCCAGGAGAGACAGCGCCTGCACGCTGTATACCGAAGGGGCAGACGCGGACACCATTGCTGAAACAGCGGCCGTGGAATCTGCTGACACAAAGAGGCATTTGTGCTTTAATCATGGCGGATGGGCCACCATCTGTGCCCCCGAAACATCGCATGGATGTGATGATGCGCCCCAGCTTTGCACACTGACCATGTATGCATCCCTTAGGGGTTCCTCTCTGTGACCATGTTCAACTTCAGGAAGAACCTGGGTACTATGGTCAAATAAACTAGCGCCGACTACTGTCCTCCTCCCCATCTCTCTTCTCAGCACTGTTCTCAGAACGTCCACACCGCCTTGGATGCTCCATCTTACCCTCCAGGCCCCGACCCCTGGCCTTCCTTCTTCCCACAATCTGTTACTCTCCGCCAGCTTGGTCACCCACTGTCACCATCACACCCTTGGCCTCCCCAATTTCCCAAATCTCCATTTCCAGCCTCCTTCTCTGACCACCTTACCTTTCCTGAACCCTTGCGCAGACCACCAAACCCTTCGGCCTGCCACCCTAAGCAGCCATCAAATCCTCCAGGTCTGCTCTTCTCGCGTCCCCACCTATACCCATGGTCTCCCATCTACCTGGCAAACATCCTGGACTCTTCTGCTGCTCTCTCCCTCTGAGACACTCACCTGGAAAAGTGCAAAGCTGGCTAAACCCACAGATCAGCCTGTGCTGGTCTGTGTAGCTAAATGCTCTGGAGAAAACCAAACAACGATGGAAGAGATCTCACTTTCCTTCATGACCATGACTCTCAAAAAGGACCTGATGCTACTGGATAGTCCTACCATCTGTGCCCTGGCGGTGTGCTGGCTTTCCTGCTTTGCAGCATTATTCTTGCAGAACTTCCCTCTGTAACCATCAATACTCTTCCCTTCTCAGCTGATAACCACACCTCCTAATTCTCTGAGAAAATTAATGGAAACAAATGGAAACTCCCTCAGTTTGGCCACTAGACGCTATGAATCTAGAACATATATATATCTACATTCTCTGCCTTGTCTCCTGTTTTGATAGACACATTCCTGGCTCCTATGGAAGAATAGTAGTCCTATTTATGACGTCAAGCCTGGCCCCATGGCCATCAAGTGCTTCATTTAATAACTATCCTTTCTCTCTTTGGTATTTATTTCTTCCTCTCTGCTACACGGATCTGTCACCATACAAATATGCTCTGGTATACTTCAATTTAAACACAAAGCAAATAAGGGGTATTCTTTGGTCTTTAGTTCTGCTTGGTTACTGTCCTACTGACAAGTGAGCCTCAAGGGGTTCTCTGGATTCACGGCCTCCTCCTCCTCTCCACCCGCTCCAGTGTTCCCACCCCCGTGGCTTCCATGCTGTCAAGCCCAGCGGATCTCTGTCCGACCTTCAGCTGTTTCTCAGCAGCCTTCCATCATGTTACTCCTCTCTCCTTCTGGAAGCATCTTCTCATGTTTCATGACTGTGCTCTCTTGGTTGTCCTCCTACCCACCCCAGTGACCACTTAAGTGTCTTTTCTGGCTCCTTCTCTTTTTTTCTGACATCTCAAATGTAATACTTGCAAAACCAAGCTCAATTTCCTGTTCTAGAATGTTCTTATTTTGGTCTTCTCCACCTCAATAAATTGCATAAGCTAAAAACCAAAGTCATCCTTGATTGCCTTTTTTGTTAGCCACCAGATGCATCCCATCAGCAAATTCTGCTGACTCTGCATCTAAATCAGGCCACCTTTCTATCACCCCTGCCTCCAAGCCAACATTGTCTCTTGCTCACACCACTGCAAAATCCTGTTAACTGGACTTCCCTTTTCTGCCCTCACTTGGTACAGCCTTTACTGCTCACAGCAGCCAAACTGATGTTTTCTAAAGACTGAGGAAGAGTCTATCACTGCTCTAAACACTTAAATGGCTTCCACAGCGAGTGGGAGGAAATCTAAGCTCCTGACCAGGCTCCCCTCAACCCCAGCAACCCTCAGCTCCCACTCAGCTCCCTGCCCACCTGCCCCCTGCTAAGCTCCAGCCAGGCTGGTCACCTGGTTTCTGGCCCACGCCCACCTTGAGGACTTGCCATCCCCCCGGGCAGCACCCTCTAGGTCTTTGCACAGCTGCCCCGACTTCTCACTTCTCAGCGCAACTGTCCCCTCCCCGGGGACACACGCCGTAACATCTCTCTGTTCCCAGCTGCTCCTTGTAATTGGATTCTTATTGTCCTTACACTAAGAACCACCTGAAATTCTCAGGGTCATTTACTTCTTTTTTCGATCTTTAAAAAGCTTCATTTTGAAATAACTTCAGATTTTCAAAAGAGTTGAAAGATCCCTTTGTTAATGTACTTTTTGCTTATTGTCTTCCATGCTGCCCCCGTGTCTGCGGCTGTAGGGCCCGCACGCGGGACACAGTGTGCAGGACACAGTGTGCGGCACACACCACACCCGCACTCAGGGGGAGAACCCGCACATCCGGCGCATGCATACAAACTTTAAATGGAGACAAATGCATTATTTGAAGCCTCACTTTGTTTCATGCTTTCTATGGCTAATATGTACACGTAATTTGTTCAAGTCAAGTAAAACACAGTCATGATCTAAACAGTCAGGGATTTTGGTACTCTTTAATTAGCTAATTGAGTTTTACAGAGAAGCTCAAAAATCACCTCCAACTTTGGAATTCTCTGATTTCTTTAAACAAAAATCAGGTAATTTTACTGTAGTATTATCTTGAGGTCAAATGTAATTGCACAGAAGCCAGGCCCAGTAACCGTGGACCGAACACGGTCGGCACAGCCGCTCTGGTGGTGGAGAAGCAGTTCGATCTGTACTTCAGCACGTGGGACAGAAATGACTGAGGGCAGATTAGCCCAGATGCAAGTGCTCCCTCCCTGAACCACAACTATAACCATAACCACAGCCTGAGAAAGCCTCACGGTTGCTTTATATGAGCAAATGATAGCACACTATAGTATCTTCGTTACACAATGAAGTATAATTATTTTTCTTATGCAAACCACAAAACTAGTTATCAAGCCAATATGGCAGAAGTAGCGGCCAGTGGTACCACAGTTTGTCGAGTACGCCATCCTTCCTCCTTCTGGGAAGAGAAGCCCCCTTCCGGTAGGCACCCATTTCTCATGGCTCTCGGGCACCAGCCCTTCCCTCTTCTCCGGGTCAGCCGTGTGGCGCAAGACGAACCACCCAGAATCTCTGCACGAGACTTGGTTCGCCTCAGCTGAGTGTCTGATTCCTGCTATGCCTAGAATCAGACCCCGAAGCCAGGGCTTTTCACTTACATGAGCCCATGTGTTTTGTTCTGTTGTTTCTATTAATTCTGCTACTTGTGAGAGAAAAGAGCCCTGACTTCTTGACCCTTCTATGGTAGGTTAAAGATCACAGGCTTCGCTTTGAGCTGCTGCTGTAGCTATTGCTAATGACAATGAAAGAGGTAGTAACATATCACAGGACAGTTTCTGAACATTTCCTTTGCAGTGGGTACTGTACTATGTAGCTCATATTAAGAACCTAAATGTAATTTTTTGCCCCTGTGTTAATAAAACTGAGAGCAAACTGGTTTACTTGTCTGGTGTAACCAATACTGGGACTGGACATACGTTCCTGTCTCTCTGTTAAATAACATGGAGAACTAGCGAAAACAATTACTTGCTCCAAGATACCCTTAATCCTGAAAGAATAACTGAAAACCAACTAAAACAGCTTACATATCAAAACGGGCAGCGTACTTGTCAAGATTCACTTCGGGACTCTTGCCTTGCACTGTGCCCACCAATCCAAAACTCTGCCTAATCCCAACCAGTTCCCCACCCTAAAAGATCTGCCACAAACGACTCAGCCAAGGTCCTGCAACCCTACACACATCCTCCCCAAACTTCCCCTCATAGATGAGACATTGCTATGAGCCTGCCAAGTCTGTCTCTCCCTGCAGTAGGTCTAATAACCTACGATCTGCTTCATCGACAGGTCTGTCCGGTGGTCTTCAGGGCACCAGAGATTAACCATCTCCATGACTATGTTTAGGGCAGACTCAAGAGCACCTGGCTGATCGATGGTCCGAGTAAACAGATGAATCTCCTCTGAGAGTCTCCTGACTGCTTTCCTAGGAAGCTATAACTAATAATAAGGCTGGGCTGTACCTAGCCCATGTGACCTCCACTCGAACATCTTCACATCCCAGGCAGTGATGAGACACAAGGATCACTGAGACGCAAGGGTGTGTTAGTCACAAAGAAAAGACGCAATCTAACTGCCCGACAACAGTTTGTGGGTTTACTGAATTTTCTTTCCACAGTTCCACAGAAAGAAAAACATACATTTCCATATTTTTTATACCCCACAGATTTCTAATCCATGCAAGTTGTCTTGGGAAGCTACTTTCCTGGATTCTGATCTAGGCTCAGTGAGGGCTTCCATGGTAGCATATGTCACTCGGGGCCCTACCAGTGGAATCCTATTGTTTATTGCACATAAATTATGTTGTAAACAGTAAAAACAGACTACTGGATTTAAAAAAAAAATTTTTTTTTTTTTTTTTAAGTAGGCTCCACACCCAGCATGGAACCCAGTGCGGGGCTTGAACTCACAACCCTGAGATTAAGACCTGAGCTGAGATTAAGAGTCAGACGCTTAAACATTTGAGACACCCAGGTGCCCCCAGACTGTTTACTTTTAAGGGCAAACCAAACCCCCTCACAGTAGCTGGCAGCAGGCATTCTCTTCTGACCCTCTCTGTACCTACCGCACAAATCTTCCTCAGCGTCAGATTCTTCTAGAGAGATCTGAGGCTGGGCCTTCACTTCCAGGTTTCTGCTTAGCCAGCTGGTTTGTTCCAAGGAAGAGCCGGCAATGTTCCCTACAGCTTCTAGAATTTTTTGAGTGACTTCCTGAGAGAGTAATGGGGAGAGAGAGGAAAGGAAGTTAGGCCAGGAAAATAATCTAAAATGCCTAAAACAGCACCAACCAGTAGAAATACAATGTAGGCCACAAGTAGAACCACACAGGTATTACGAAGTTTTCTAGGAACCATATTAAAAGATCAGAAGAAACAAGTTCATAATGTTCAACCTCGTATATCCAAAATATGATCAGCATGTAATCAATGTAAAAATTAATGAGATTTCACATTTTTTTTTTTGCACTAGGCTTTCAAGATCTGATGTGTGTTTTACACTATAGCATGTTCAATTCGGACAGCCACACTCCCAGTGCTCAACAGCCACATGTGACTAATGGCTTCCATACTGGTCACTGTGGGTGCACCGCGGAGAAATGGGAAGTCACACGGCACGCTGCATCTAGCAGATGCATTTCCCAGTTTCTGGAGGACCACGGGTTCTTGCTAGAATTGCAACTTTCAATAACATAACAAGACACACAATGAAATAAATGAAATGGACTCGATGAGGGTGAAGTGAGGAGTGATCCGTATCAAGTACAATCCGTAGAGAATCGGGTCACGTGGCTGTGATAGGGAGAGAAACGCTGAGCCACTTTCTCAGGCCAGCATCACCAAGTCTCACCAGCGGAGACTGGCTGCATGTCCTGGACATCTGAGCATCGAACCATCCTGACTTCCACTATAGCTGTGTTGAGGCATGAGGCAAGAGCGCACCCATCCGCCAGCGGCCAGGGTGGGGGTGGGGTGGGGGGAGTGAACTTGAGGAAACTACCTGCCCTGAGCCTGGACAGAGGTGTGCTGTGGCTGATCGTGGCAAGAAAGAGCAGGAAACGGACCGAGAGCTCAGAGGAGGTCCCACTTCTCATGCGGCGAGTGACGGGGAAGGAGTGCAGGCCCTGCCTTGAAGCAGGGGTGAGGAGCTGGTGTCGGGACGCTGGACACCGTGGGACAGAAGCACCCACAGACGAGCAGGGGCGAGGTGCACCAGCTGTACTGGCTGTGGTAACACCATGGCCAAAGCTACCCCTGGAAGGGACTGAAGGGAGGGGCACGCTGGAGGGCGCAAAGTGGGGCCTTGAGAGGGGAGTTTGGGAAGTGCCGTCCAAGCGCTGGTCACCAGCGTCTGGGCTTTAATGATGCTTCCTTCTCGACAAGTGGAGGCCAAAGGAGCCCCGTGAGCCTCCTAACTATGCTTGAGTGTCCTGTAGACGGTGCTCCAGCGGTTCGGCAGTGGAACTGGACAGACCGTTCACAAATGCCAGGGGTCGTAATGATTCGCAGAAATACCGCCAGGGCTATCAAACTGACACATGTTCCTGTTTACACTTGGCTCCAAAAGCCCCTGAATCAATGATTCTCATGGTTGCAAAATAGTGACTTCCTAACTCCATCATTCTATTTATTCTACTCTAAGATTTCCCTTCTAGGGTGAGTTTCACTTTTACTTTTCAGGATTTTTGAGATTTCCTACGAGTACATACTGCTTTAAAAAGAGGGGGTAAGAAAGGCTTCCAGGGAAGAGATCCACAGGGACGGAGTTATTAACCTAACGCTGCTGGAGCCGCAGCTGCGTACGGGGAGGAGAGGGGGCGTCCTGTCAACCCACAGCGGACTGCTCAAGCCTGACACAAGAGCTCTGGCAGGAGACTCTGGCCTGGGTCTGCGGAGCCCTCTAGAGACGGTAACAGAGGAAGTCAGCCGTGAGAACAAACGCAGATCCGAGGAACGACTCTGCCCAGTACCGCTGATCCACGGGCACGTCTTCTAAAAGGGGGACACCACCTCTGCTGAGCTTTTCACACACAGACCTGCAGGTCTTTCTGGTCCTTCTTGCTTTCCAGGTTGGGAGTTCTCGTCACAAAGTCGTTCAGCATGCTGTTGAGAGACAATCAGCTTCAGACTGAGAACGCTGCAGAAACGAGGGACATTCCGGCAGACACACGGGAACGTGAAAGCTGGGTCACATTACCTGAGGAGCAGAAAGTATCCGGGGGGAGCTAGGTTCACCTGTACCGATTCCTTCAACACGGCCAACAACGAAGGAAAGTTCTCTTGCAAGGCTGCTACCGGGAGCCTGTTTTTAAAAAAACAGGAAAAAATACCCAATTGTGAATAAGTCAAAACACGTTATTACAAGCACATTTTAGGTCCGGGCAGCTGGAAAGCAGCGGGAAGATGGCATAGCTGACTGACCTGTTTGTTCTTTTTTAAATTAAAATATGCACAAATGAAATTTTTGTACTCTGGCGAGAACTTGGACTCTAGAGACCAGAAATCCTGCTGCTGTCAGGTCAGATGCTCCTGGTTTCCTGTCTATCAAATAAAGGCCTTGAACCAGAGGGCTGTCTGATCCCTTGGGCCTGTCTAGCTCTAGCATCCGGTCTCCCCAGTGTTGTTGGTAACGGAGTCAGCCCTCGGGTCACAAGGCCACCCACCAGGAAGCCGATCTTCAGTAGCTCTCGCTTGAGGACTGCACAGCACAACATGCTGCAGCCCAAGGGCCCCGGGTTCGAGTCCTGGTGCCTGACGTATGGCCTCCGCAGTGACCTCGGCGGTGCCCCCTCTGCAAGAGGAGGAGGGTAAAAACCTAACCTGCAGCTGCTCTGGCAGCTCACGTATCACTCAGACCGCTGTGACAGACGCTTGCTAGCATGACGACGCATGGCAGCTATCACCAGGAAAGACGTGACCGGCTCCTCTCTAAATCCCGGAAGAAGGAACCGGAACGATGCTTGGGGCTGAAGCATCAACAGCTGGTCAGAACTGCACCCCAGACCCAGGGACTCCTAGGATTCTGACTGTCTCGATCTAGACCCCTGCAAACTCAGGGTGCAGAGTTGGAAGAACCCCAGAACGGGAACTGTGTTAACCAAGGAGATTGTATCTGGTTGTCAGACTGCCCGATTGCATAACTCCTGCCACACACGTGAGGATTTGGAGGCTTCCTTGAGAACGGGGCTCTACCCCCCACTTCCCCCTCGTTACTGCAACAGAGATGACCCCACACAGTGGAGGGGCTGCGAGCTGCACCCGGATGTGCCCGTGCAGGACCTGAGCAGTCCAGGAAGCCTTCCTTTCCACGCGTGGAGAACCATGTGGGGGATCCGCCTCCCTGCCTCCTACAGCAGAGGCTCCTGAAAAACGCCAGTAAGCTCGGGACACCCAGGCAGGAGCCACGGGAGAGCACTGAGGACAGCACCCAAAAGATTCATTTCTGCTTTTTCTAAAAGAAGTCTGTAACACGTTTAACACTGAACATAAAGGGTTCTACCCACAGCAGCTGGATTTTATGAAGTCAGATCAGATCTCTGAAGAAGGAAAAGTAAAATCATCAGGGCATTCTCATACCTCAGGAGGAAACTAAGACCCTGTCAAGATATTTTCTGAACTAAGGCTCTCCAGCTGTCAACAAGTATGACCAGCGTTCCATTTAGAATCACTGCAACAGCATCTATAATTGAGACACGTTTGGGAAGGGTTGTGTTACCTTTGGACGAAAGCATAGCAAAACTGCAACACGGGGATATCCACAAGGGGCGATTTCTGAAAATAAAAGTGAAACCAATGACTCCAAGTTGGTAGGAAATAAGGTTAGGGAAAAAAAATTACAACACAAAATGAAACAGAGTCTATATCCTCACAAAGCAAAGGTTTTTAGTCAGAGCCTTTCAAATACAGTAACATATGTGAACACATCCCCCAGGTACAACGAAACAAACCTATGCTATGAGGTCCCGAAACCTTACTGACTTCTTTGCAGACTTCCAGGGCGAGTCCACGCCAGGCTTTTAACAAGTATTCAGGGAAAATTTGGTATAATAACTGCACCTCCCTAAACAAAAAGGTGGTGGACAATGTGGACCCTCATGAGTGCTTGCAACTAGCTACAGATAAGACACGATAAAAAATTCTAAATCCTAGCTCATGGAATTTCCTCAAACTCAAGCCAGACAACTTCCCTAAATCCCAAGTGGCTGCAACTACTTAGAAACTGGTTTTGAAAATACATTTTTTCCCCTCCTTGCTTATAAAAGTTATTTGTAGAGGTTACAGAACTTGAGCTAATTGAACTAATCACAAAATCTAATTGTTATTCGCACAGCCAAACACCAGCCAGCCATGCTAACTGAATTTAAATAAAACAAACAAAAAACAAACAGCCAGCTAGATGAGATCTAGTGGTTTTTTTTTTTTTTTTTTTTTAGCCCAGGAGCTGCAGATACTTGTAGGAACTGAAGTAACACGAAGGAACAAAACTGTAAGCGCCTGCTGTGTGCTCAGAGGCCATCGCAGAGGCTCCTCCTGGAGGACAGCTCGCTCTGCTGCTGCAGCTGTAACGCTGCTCGTAGGAAGTGACCACCAGCGCAGGGTCAGTCTCCTGACACTTGACATTTGCTCAGGGTTGTAAATGCAAAGTCACCATGGATCTGATGGCCCCTCCATCCCTGCTCCTCTCTTCGGGGTTGATTAATATTTATGTACACGACTGAAACGCAACAAGACTACCCGGCATTCACGGGAGGCTTGACAAAGGCTACGGATGTCACCCGTGTGCACTTCCATCCCCGATTCCTTGTGCCTCGACGGTTCCATAATCTGGCCTCATGGTGTTAATTTTTAGGCCGGCCTATCCTCTTTTCCCAACTAGGATACAGCTGACTGAGGGCAGAAACAGTTTTACTAGTTAGGATTCCTTACCACTGAAGCACATAGTTGACTTTCAATTCTGGAATGAAGGAAGGGACCAGGGCCCCGAGCACAACTGACTGGAAGCCGTGACAGGCCTTCCTCGCACGGACACTTCTGTAGAGGCTCCCCCATGCCGTGTGCAAGGGGCCCTTTCGGATGAGGTATCCAAATGAAGAGTCCTACTCTAAGACAGGTGGAACTATAAAAACGGCCAAGGAAATTCTTGGTCAGTTTTCTCACTTACAGGGTGAGACATGGCCGAAAACGTTGCTGATTCCCAGGTTCAGCTTTTGTTTGCTGTCCCCAGTGCGATGACCTTAATATCCAAAGCTGTATTCCTTTCATTTGTTATAAAACTTTTTATCATGGTAAAATATACATAAGGGGCTCAGTTGGGTGAGCATCCGACTCTTGATTTCAGCTCAGGTCATGATCTCAGGGTCCTGGGATTAGCCCCACGTTGGGAGGGAGTCTGCTTGAAGATTCTCTCTCTCCCTCTGCCCGCTATCCCACTCACGGTCTTTCCAAAATAAATAAATCTTTAAAATATACCTAGAATTTGCCACTTTAACCATTTTTTTTTTTTTTAAGATTTTATTTATTTGACAGAGAGAGACAGCCAGCAAGAGAGGGAACACAGGCAGGGGGAGTGGGAGAGGAAGAAGCAGGCTTCCAGCAAAGGAGCCTGATGTGGGGCTCGATCCCAGGACTCTGGGATCACGCCCTGAGCCAAAGGCAGACGCTTAACGACTGAGCCACCCAGGCGCCCCCACTTTAACCATTTTTAAGTGTCCAGTTCGGTGGCATTAAGGTTCACATTGTCATGCAACAATTACTACCATCCACGTCCAGAACTTTTTCATCTTCCCAAATGGAAACTCCGTCCTCATTAGACAGTAACTCCTGTTCCCTCTCCTCCTGCCTCTGGCAACCACCATGCTACTACCTTCTGTAGAAAGTATGTATGCAATGGACTACTCCAGAGACCGCATATAAGTGCAATCACTTGGCATGTCCTCAAAGGTCACCTACTATTGTAGCAGGTGTCAGAATTAACTTCCTTTTCAAGGCTGAATGATATTCCACTGCATGGTTAGACCCGATGTTGTTTATCCAATCATCCATCAATGGATACTTGGGTTGTTTCTACCTTTTCACTACTGTGAATAACTCTATAAACACTGGTATACAAATACCTGTTCGAGTAAAACTCCATTTTTAAATAATCACTTTGTCCGTTCTGCTAGTTTTCATTTAGGGAATTATATCTTTCCTAACACTTCTATTTTTTAAATTTTAACTTATTTTTTAAAAGATTTTTATTTGAGAGAGTATGCACACGAGTGGGGAGGAGGGGCAGATGGAGAGGGAGAAGCAGACTCCCTGCTAAGTGTGGAGCCCGATGTGGGACTCAATCCCAGGACCCTGAGATCATGACCTAAGCCGAAGGCAGCTGCTTAACCAACTGAGCCACCCAAGCGCCCCTTTCCTGACAATTTTAAATCACGTGATAGAAGGCAATTATTTCAAAGTCAAATCCCTGGTTTCTATCAAATTAACTAAGAGCAAAACAGCTCCCACACTTTCACTGAGGCACCCTGCTTTGGTAAACACAAAAACCTCTGGGGCGCCAGGCTGGCTCAGTCAGTGGAGCATGTGACTCTTGATCTCAGAGTTGTGAGCTCGAGCCCCACGTTGGGTGTAGAGATTGTTTAAGAATAAGACCTATTAAAAGAAAAAGCTCTAAGGGCATTAGAAAAACGTTAAACCACAAAGTCTGCTCTGTTTCAAAACCACTGCACGTGACTGGAAAAGGCCTCGAGGTAGCAAGGACTCTCTCGGCTGCTGCGCAGAAACAGGGAAGCACGACTCTAGAAGCTTCACGGTTCCATTCTAGCACCCTTTACATGCCACTGCTTCCACCGCGGCCAGACGACTCTCTTCCTTCTCAGCATGCTTGGAAGGAATCCTGTCCTCTGACCTGTATTTCTCACTTTTACATAAAAATTATGCAAACTTTTAACTTGCCCTTTAACAAAGACGTTCCTTTTCTCTTTCAACTCTGGCCAGAGCTCTCTTATTGACTAGGCCTGTGGGGACTAGGGCTTTCAGCAGAAATGACTCCGTCCTGCACTAACCTGAACAAACACTACCGTGGTTTCTAGCAGCTCAAGGCGGGGTCCCTCAGATGATAACCCCCGTCCCCTTAAAATGCCTGCCCAAGAGAGCTCAAGGCTGCCGAAACAATTTGCCATTTGCTGAGTCAACACCTAATAGGCTCCTGATCTCCCTTCTCAGAGCATTTATTAAGAAAAGGATAATTATTATTATTATTATTTTTAAAGATTTTATTTATTTATTTGACACAGAGAGAGAGAGCCAGCGAGAGAGGGAACACAAGCAGGGGGAGTGGGAGAGGAAGAAGCAGGCTCTTAGCGGAGGAGCCCAATGTGGGGCTCGATCCCAGAACGCCAGGATCACGCACTGAGCCGAAGGCAGATGCTTAACGACTGCGCCACCCAGGCGCCCCAAGAAAAGGATAATTATTAATACTTCAAGATGTACATGCATCTTCTACAATAGGAAATGTCTTTCTAAAGGACCTGGGAGCTGTCCTCTGAAATACTACCACTGAAAGAGACAGGACCTCTGTCTCCCAGGCTCCCGGAGTGTAGGAGCCTGCCTGCCATGAGCACCAGTCACCAAACCCAGACGGCCCACTTACAACAACCAAGCCCCCTCCCTGCTTTTTTGGAATTTTCCACTTCCCTGACTTTGCTGGAGGCCCTGCTCGTTCACCCTTCCTACTCTGCCATTTTCCGGCTGAAGTACCCTGCTGCCTCTGCCCAAATCAGAACTGAGCTCAGCTCTCTCTCCCAACACAGTAGCTACTGAATAAAGCCGGTCTTTGCCACCTTTAAGTAGTATCTGGCTTTGCTTCTCTATGACGCCTTTTAGGCTGCAGGTACTTGGTAAAAACCCATCCCAGGCAGGGCGCGCCATGGCCGGGGTGTAAAGATGAAAGATGGGCCCTGACCTCTAGCTGCGCCCACCTTCAAACAGGTGCACTGAAGCCCATTAGGCACACCTCACGGGGTCTCCCCCAAGCCCAGTAGAACTCTTCCATTCCCCAACCCCAGGAACTCCCAGTTGCTCCTGCGACCTCTGCTTCACTCCCAAACAAAATTTATAAGACACAGAGATAGGACAGTGCTGCGCATTTATCTGGAAGATCCCCAGGCTTCCGACCTCGTCCCCTCGGATCTGCGGCGGCCTCTTCACCACCTCCTTTGCTAAGTGCAGCACCGTGTCCGTCTGCAGGGTGCTGAGCGCGCAGATCAGGTCGACAAGGGTCAGCTGGGATGCACTTGCCGCTGGGACAATCTGCCAAGGAAAAAAAATAGCTCCCTTAAAGCTCACAGAAAACAAAAATAAGAACGATGCAGTATTCTATAATAGCTGCCCCATGCAGAAAGAGCTTTTATCTTTTAAGTAAATATTTAAACAAAAGCTGGGTGAAGGACTCTACTGGTGGGGGTAAAGAGGACGCTGAGCATTTAATCACAGGAACGTAGTTGGCAACTGACATACATTCAGAATAACAGGGCCAGGTGATGACGGGGCAGTGACAGTGGTATGTTCAAGCTTAGAAAGCATGTTATTTCATTTTTTAAAAAAGTAATCTCTATACCCAGCGTGGGACTCAAACTCACATTCCTGAGATCAAGAGCTGAATGGTCTACTGACTGAGCCAGCAGGTGCCCCTCAGAAAGCATTTTAGAAACAGACACAATCTGAAGGAAGCAGGGTGGCACTAAAAGATAGCCCTGAAAGTTCGAGGACAGTAAAAGAAAAACCAGATAAACCGGGTTCTCGATAGTTGGCCCTGGCAGGAAGGCCCTGGTATGGGAGGTCCATTTTTGATGATGGAGGTCTGCAAACTGTGCTTACGCACTTGGAAGGATCAGGTTTGCCACCAAGGAAAACTCCACAGCTGCTAAGCAGAGTGGCCTGGACCACCACCTCTCGTGCCTCCTCAGGGAACAGGAGCCTATGTTGGGCACTGAGATTCTGTCCAGGGGGTGGGACAGACCCTCTGAGGGAGGTATGAGATAGGAACCTAGAAGGTCAAGAGAGGACAAAGGAAGAGGCCTGTGTTGGTTTTGCAGAAATAAACCAAATCCTTGGGGGACTTAGTGATGGACCAGTCAGTGGATATAGAATGGACGAGATGTGAACTGAAGTTACTTTTGGGAACAGGAATGTGAGGATTTAAATCGGTTTTACAGTTTTGTATGATTTTTATAAATTAAAAAGCCTATGGAACCTGCTGTGTCAGTGTAGGTTCATGACTGGAACATTCCAACATATCACTTGGTGGGGGGGGTGTTGATCGTGGGGGAGGCCACGCACATGTGGGGCAGGGGGCATTTGGGAAACCTCTGTACTTCCCCCTCAATTTTGCTGTGAACCTAAGAGTGCTCTTAAAAAAAAAAATAAAGTCTCTAAAATAATAGTTTAAAGAAAAGTCGTAAGATGGTATTACAACCAGGGAAGGACCCACAGGGGTTCTCGCGGGGAGGATGATGTACGGTTCCTCAAGCTGGGTGATAGGTTCACGGTGGTCTCTCTAGTGTGTGGAACATACACACCATATACACTCTTGTATGTGTGCTATTAGGTATTACATCTAAAAGGTTAACCGGAAGTACTAGGTATTCATTACACAGAGATCGGAGAACAAGCCAGGGGTGAGTCCTCCCCGCGACAGGCCTAGCTGGAGGCACAGCTGTGTCATCTGTGCATTTAAAGCAGTGAAACTACTCCAGCAGCTTCCCCTGCTGGCCTCTGATGTCACCTTTGATTACAGGAGACTCTGGTATTTCTGGCAGAGTAAGTACAAGCACAACTTTAATTTTTAAGACTCTACCTTCATCTTACTGAGACGCTTAACCTTCTTTCTGCTCCACACTGCTGCAACCGCGGCTGTCAACTGAACTCCAAGATGGGCCGTCAAGGGGTTCAAGAAGTCTAAAATTTTTTGTCGTATGGTCTAGAACACGGGAAAGAGAAGAGTTATGGCAAAGTAGTACCACAGTGTGTGTGTGCGTGTGTGTGTATGTATTCCTGAACATATTTATCTTTGGTGGGATTATATAAGAAAAAGAAATAATAAAACCACAGAGGAAGTTCTCTCACTTTGGTGGTTTTAAAGTAAACGGAAGAGGATCCCTTTGTGGCTCCAAGGAGATCGACGGGTCTCTTGTGAGTCTCCTCCTTTCTCAGAACATTCCAGAGAAGGGCCATGGTGTTAACAATTCGAGGCAACTCTTCCAGAATGGCATTCTTGGCATTTTTCAAATTGGTAGGATCGCTTACAGCGGTGGTCTAAAATTGAAAACGAGCATGAGACTCGGCTGTGTGTGTGGCACCGGCTCCCCTCCCATGAGGCCAGGATGGGCCCTCACGCTCCCCTGAGCAAGTCCCACGGGCAGTGATCTGGCTGCAAAACGCTTCTGTGCATTTCAACCCGTAGCCTTCTTTCTAAGAGGGGCACCTGGGAGTCTGAGGCTCCTCATTAAACTCAGTCATTCAGCCAAAGCAGCAGCTGCATTCGAAAATTTAATCCCCAACCGTACAGAGCAACTGACAGCTAAAACGGCTTCAGACCGCAGATTCACAAACACCATGAGGTCAGGTATAAAGTGTGTGCAAAAAAGATGACATTTTATCCCATTTGGTTACTGATAAAAAAATGGGCAACGGGGGGGGGGTGCGCCTCGCGGAGTGCCAGAAGGACAAAACTACATTTGCATTACTTTGACCTATTTGTGCAAGCATATTGGCATACACACTTGCGTTATCCGTAAGCATACACTTGCATACATATTTACATTCCTTACACGTGCACATTCCTCATTTGAACTGGTCATAATCCAATGAAGACAAAACAATGTATGAAATGTGCCTCAAACTCAGGGAAAAAACAAAACAAAACAAATTTACCTTTTTGTTTTGACTGGGTTGTTCCAAAAGACAAAAATGACTAATGGTCGTCAGACCTTCCAAAAGAGTGAGCGGGTAATCCGGAGAAATGTTTTCCCTCTTGGAGGTTATGCTTTGGTGAAGAAATGAGAAACTTGTTTTGAGAATTTTTAAGAATGAGGCTGTCAAGTTTCTAATCCTACCTATAAATGCAGAAACCGGAGAGCTAGCACGATCTTCAATAAATTGGGGCCCTCGTAATGAAATCTTGTTATAATAATGAGGCGCATCTTCTGTGCTCTTTTACATTCATACAGTCACTTGGAAAAAATGTTTTCAGATGTTTTAGAATTTCTGTGAAAGTGATGCATGTTTTTATTTCTGTTTTGCAAAAGTCAAGGAGAGTGGCTGCAATACTCAGCTAGCCTGGGTATCTGTGTGGAATCAAAAATGAAGGATATGAGCATTTAGTTCCTTGTTACCCCCTCTTGACTATGCTAAACTGGCTTCTGATTAGGCTGAAATTATCCCCCACCTGGCTTCTAGGACACATCAGCCATTCACTGAAAACACTGGCCTCAAAGTAGTAATAATGTATCAAACAGTTTGCCATACCTGATAGAGAGCTTCACAGATTCGCTTTCATACTGCTTGACCAGCTCATCCAAATTTTTGCAAATCTGGACAATGAAAGGGGTCACTGTCCAGCCCAGGGACCTTCCAAAGTATGGTAAGGAATGCGTGACCAAGCTCACCCAGGCCGGGTGCATGCCATAGCCGTAGGCCGGCTGCAGCCCCCGCACCACGGCGGACACCAGCAGCCCCTGGGAGGTGAGCGGGTGGGGCTGCACGTACTGCATGGCACTGATGGCCTGCTGGAAGTTCAGGGCCTTCCGCCACTCCCGGGACAGTTCCGGCTGATTTTCAGCTTCTTCTTGGACCTGGCCCAGGTGATGTTCCAAGACAATCAGCACCTGCAAGAGCTTCAGCAACTCGATCTGCAGGGGGTGCTCACTCCAGATCTGATCCTGGCCCAGGTTGATGAGACTCTCCTCAAAGAGGCTCTCTTCCTGCAGGGCCCGGCCTCGCTCGGCCATGGCCAGTCCATAGCGCTTCTGGCTCGTGTACATGGATGCGGACAGCGACAGCAGGACAAACTCCTGAACTTTGCACCTCTGCAGCAAGCTGTGAATGAACTCCACGTTCTTCCCCTCGGCAGACTTGGCCACGGAGACCAGCTGCGTCATTATTCTAATTAAAACCTCCACGCTCTTGACCTGCACATCCCGGTTGCCGAGGACATCTCGGTGGGAGACCTTCAGGTAACAAGGATAATAGCTGCGCAGGAAACTGAGGCACAGGTAGGTGAGGAGCTCGATCAGCAGAGAGTGGGGACACACGCTGGGAGACTGGGTCTGCAGTTTTCCATAGAAACTCTGGCCAACAAGGGCCTCCTGGTGGCGAGCGAGGAGGTTGGAGATGAGGTTGAGGTGCGCGGTGGAGCTGGTGTCCATGCTGGTCCTGGACACCGCCTCGATAAACTCCTTGGGGTTGGTTTTGAGCACGGCCTCTAACACTGAGAAGGCATAAAGAACTCGCCGGGAGTCGTAGGGCTGCAGGTAGAGCAGAATGTGCTTGAACAAGGCCTCGATGGTCTCCTGCCTCTCCCGCTGCTGCTTTAGCAGCCGGGACGTGCTGAGGGCCTGGAGCTCCAAGTCGACCTCCTCGTCACTGGAGAACGACTCCGAAGCCTGGGTCTTGTCCGAGTCCACGCGTGCCAGGCTTAATTTGGCACCGGACTTGAAGCTTTCTGCCTGGAAGGCCGCCAGCAAGGCCGAGCGCTTGGGGTAAACCCTGCCGCCCATGGGGATGGGCGCACAGCAGCTCTCTTCGTTGCTCAGCTCCTGCGGGTCGTGGGAAGGGGAGGAAAAGGAGGACGTGTTCTCGCTATCCGTGTGGGCAGAGCTCGTGTCTGCAGACTCCGTGTGCTCGCTACTGTCCAGGGCGCTGCAGGCCGTCCTGTCGGGAAGGTCCATGTAGTAGGGAAGGTCGTCCTCGCTCAGCTCACTTCCGGGTGGGCACTTCTCTGGTTCCTTCTCCACCTCGGCCCAAATGGCCTCACGGTCCACGGTGGTGAACTGGCTCAGCGGCACGCCTTCTTCAGAGCTGCCTTCTTGAAGCTCGGGCGCTCCACCGGACTCTTTGAAGGGGGTTTTCTTCCTGTTAAACCAACGATGCAAGTCTTCTGGAAATTACAAAATGACAAATGACTTCAGGACAGAAGGGTCAGCTCTGATAAGTTAGTTCTAGAATGATCTTTATCTTAATGCCAGACAGAAAGATTGATGTTAATAAAATTCCCCCATAAAACTACACCACCAGACTCTACATTGTATCATGGGCAAAAGGCAGACAAGTAAAAGTGAATAGTCTTCTAAAACTTTCAGGCAATCAGATAATTTAGTTACACTGTCACAGAAAATACAAGTATCACAACTTTTATGGGGAGGGTGATTTTAAAAGAAGCATATTATTTTGTTCCTTTCAAGAAATGAGTTTCCTTTCAAGAAATGTATACCACAGAAATGTCAGCAGGTTTTCAAAGCTGTAAAGGTATTCGCTGAATGGTCAGGTGTGACGACAAGCTGGAAAGAGAACAAAACATTACGAGACAGAAAAACTGCAGCACATGCATGCTGTGGAGGACTCTCTGGGTTCTTAAAGGATACGTCTGTATGTACTGATATGGAGCAATGTGTGGGATGTATTAAGTAAAAGAAGAAAAACCAAGCTGCAGAATCCAGCCGTATGGAATGAGATCACTTAGGGGACAGCATCTATAATACGTGGCTCTAATCTGGAAGACTACCCACCAATCATCAACGGTACCTAGCTCTATCAGCAAGCACTGCAGGGGGCTTTTATGTGTGTTCTTTTTTTTTTTTTTTTTTAAAGATTTTATTTATTTATTCGACAGAGATAGAGACAGCCAGCGAGAGAGGGAACACAAGCAGGGGGAATGGGAGAGGAAGAAGCAGGCTCATAGCGGAGGAGCCTGATGTGGGGCTCGATCCCATAATGCCGGGATCACGCCCTGAGCCGAAGGCAGGCGCTTAACCGCTGTGCCACCCAGGCGCCCCTTTTATGTGTGTTCTGACCCTCTTATTACTCCAATTTTTTTTTTAAGATTTTATTTATTTATTTGACAGAAAGAGAGAAACAGCCAGCGAGAGAGGGAACACAGGCAGGGGGAGTGGGAGAGGAAGAAGCAGGCTCCCAGCGGAGGAACCTGATGTGGGGCTCGATCCCAGGACTCTGGGATCATGCCCTGAGGCAAAGGCAGACGCTCAACGACTGAGCCACCCAGGCGCCCCTACTCCAATTGTTAAAAGAAGCATGTTAGTACTTCTGTAATCAGAAAATACACAACCTTTAAAATATTTGAGTCTCCTTAAAAAAAAAACAACAGCCAGGAAGTCTTTGGTAGGTACTGGCAAACCATTTTCATACGCAGCTCTCAGCAAATCTATTCCGTGACCATCAAGCACGATTAGGAAAGGAGGAAGAATAAGACATCAGAAATAGATGAGCTGCCTAAGGCTCATGGTGGTATTTTCAAAATAGGTATCTACAATATTATAAAGATAGGGTGGGGGTAAAGCAGAATTCTTCTAGTTGCTTCCAGGGGAAGGACATGGCAGGGAAAAGACATTTTCTCTTATTAGGAAGGTAGCAGGAAACATGGGTTAGAGGAAGAAGCAGGAAGTGCCCTGAGACTTTTGAAACTGGATTGCGTGGCATTAGGACTTTCTTCTTAACACAAAGGAACACTGTGATAGCCAAACTTTGAGGAAGGTGCTTAATTTATACTTCTTTGGATTTTACTTTCTTATAAACATGGAATAATAGAATGCCTTTTCTTTGAGAAGGCAGCCAGCTTTCTTTCCTAAAGGAAAACTAGAGGTTCCAGTTTTAGGGAACCTTGTAAAGAGAAGAAGCATCTCAGAAATGGCTGCTTATGGGGTATTAGGCTGCTTCTCGCTGTAAGATAAGACTGGTGCGAAGAGAATATTTACAGCCCAGTGGGCTACACAAGCTAACTCAAAGCTTGTAAAATCAGCACTGAGAAAACTGCAGGAAGTCATAAAACACACCTAACGTGCGAAGTCATGTTAGTTCATGAACTGTGCTGGCACTAATCACTCACACGTAATGTGCTCATCAGGTTTATTTTATTTTACTTTATTTTATTTATTTATTTTTAAAGATTTTATTTATTTATTCGACAGAGATAGAGACAGCCAGCGAGAGAGGGAACACAAGCAGGGGGAATGGGAGAGGAAGAAGCAGGCTCATAGCGCAGGAGCCTGATGTGGGGCTCGATCCCACAACGCCGGGATCACGCCCTGAGCCGAAGGCAGATGCTTAACCGCTCTGCCACCCAGGTGCCCCCATGAGGTTTATTTTAGTCTCGGTTTTCTTCTTCCTACCTATATTCTACTAATTTGTGCTATAGGTGCCTCTGGGAGTGGCTGGGTGGCTCAGGCGGTTAAGCCTCTGACTCTTGGTTTCCGCCCAGGTCATGATCTCAGGGTCATGAGATCAAGCCCCACACTGGGCTCCATGCTGGCAGGGGCGGGGTGGTGGCGGCGGTAGTGTGTGTGTGTATGTATGCTGTGTCTGCCTGCCTGCTTGGGATTCTTTCTCTCTTGTTCTCCCTGCCCCTCTGCCCCTTCCCACCTCCCCACCACTTGTGCATGCTTTCTCGTTCATAAATAAATAAAATCTTAAAAAAAAAAAAAGATGCCTCTGGAAGTTTTTGGAACTCAAAGGCTTATTTCTTCTGCATTTTTGATTATCTGTTCACAGAATCTACAGCTGGAGGGAACTTTAGAGAGTAGATAGAAAAATGGATAGACAGAAAAGAAACCACTTACCTTGTTGAAGGTTCACAAATAAAAGTTATTTTTTAGATAAGTACAATTGGCCAGATTACATGGAAATTACAACTTCTCGGCCATTCGTAGCTGAGGCAACCTAAACCACCCCTTGGTCTAAGCTGGGATCTGGAGGGAAGTGCCAGCCTACCCAGACACAGAACTGCGATTCTTCTAAGTGAAGTCTCCAGCCTGGGAGACACTGGGAACGAGGGTCTGTTATTCTTTCCTCCTACCTCAGGTGCACTTGAATTGTTTTCAGTAGCAAAAGAATAAAAAATCAGCTATTTTTATTGGAACATGGGTTACTAACAATTTCTTTTATTAAAAAAAGATCTGATTTTTCAGTGAAAACAACAAACCCACTCCCCAGCATTTCTAAGTGCTGGTTCGTCTGCTCCTTACAACTTAAGAAGCCTCACAGCTTTACAAAGTACCCTCACACCATTGGAATCTAGCCAAACCACTGAGTGGGGCTAAGTGCCCTGACTGTCCCCATAGGCAACTGGCGTCGGGGCGGCCCCCTGCTCCCTCCCAGGCCCAGGCCCCCTGGGGACACAGAGCTCCCCCGGCTGCCCTGGGAGGTGTGCTCACCCGCTGAGTTCTCCTGCTTGAGGCAGTGAATGGAGGTCCTCTGGGTTTTGGGCTGGAGCAGGAGCAGAAGCATGGGTTCCAGGATGCGTGCCACATCACCAAGGGAGAGTGCCCGCACCAGCCAGCCCTGGGCTGCCGCGCTGATGGCGCCGTCCGTGCAGGCCAGGCTGTCCAGCACGACAAACAGGGATCTGTGGGTGGGAAGGGTACCATCAAGCCAGCGTCCAGCGATCCCGTGCACCAGGATGCCCTTGGGGAGCTTCACGCATGCTGGGCTTAGGAGACCCAAGCAGACAAAGACAAGGTGATTTCCACCCTCGAATCCCTGGGGGAGCTTTTAAAATCCTGATGCCCAGGCTTCACCCCAAATTGATTAAATCGACTGTGGGGTGGGCCCCCAGCATCAGAATCAGCTGGCATTTCTCTAACGCTGTGTGTCTGGCTCCACACCTAGTTTTGGAAACAAGGAAGGGTTTTGTTTTTTTCTTCCAAGTACAATAGATTGTACTGCAATAAAATTCACACCTCAAGCACACGATCGATGACCCTCAAGTGTCCACATCCAGTGTGGCCACCGCCCCGATAAAGACCCAGACCACCCTCATTTCTCTACAAAGGCCCCCTCACACGGCATGATCTCAAAGCTGCTCAGGTGATTCTGATGCACTGGGCTTCCACCCCCCCAGGACCAAATTAAGAAAATTCCTACTACGTATTCACATGTGTCTGGCCTAGAGTCACTCAGGGGATCATGGGAATCGCTTGCTGTGCATCCAGACAATGGGGTCATGCTATCAATTTCACACATCTCCCCCTCCCTGGCCCAACACACTGACCAGGAACCTCGGCAAAGCGTCCTTTGCATTAAGGGTAATGTACCATGAGGACCACCTTACCTATCAAAGGAGCGGTTGTGAGATGTCACACGACTGCCCTGGGTCTCTCTTGTCAGGTGCCAGATGACGGAAAACCTAAACAGTGCTTCCAGTCTTGTCCCCTTGATTAGGAAATAAATGGGAGTGAGGCCCCTACTTCCCTCACAGCATACTGTATGCGGTCACAACAAACCCAACTCTAGTAACAAACAAGAGCTCAGCAGAACGACAACAACATCAGCAGCGCTGCTGGGCTCTCAGTGAGCCTGGGTCCCACTGGGCCGGGGGGAAAGGGAGACCTGCACCCTTTCTTCCTTGTTCATTTGAACACAGTGAAGCATGTTTTCAAGACTCCACATTAAATGGTGGAGGCTATACATGTCGGGGACCAGAGGGATTATGGGAAATTTCTGTACATTCCTCTCAATTTTTCTGTGAACCTGTAACTGCTCTAAAAAATAAAGCCTACTAAAAAAAAAAAAAGAAAAAAAGACTCCACATTAGCTCATGTCCAAGGTCACCCCTGGGCCTGTGGCCGAAGATCACGAAGTGCACGGTGTTCTCATACACCTTAGACGTACCAGGCCCAAGTGGCTCAGAGAATAAGGACACAACGTGACTGCAAAGGACGGCCAGGGTCTACAAGGGCGATGCATTCTCTACAGCTGCCTACTTCACCAGCAGCTCTGGGGTCCCTGCAAGAACTCAGTGTCCTGCAAACGTCACGGGAGTTGGGGGGAGATTTCGTTGGTGAGTCTTAATATGGACACAACCCCTGTGTTTAGGACTCCAATGGGGATGGCCAGCGCTTCTGAAGGCCTCCCAATCCTGAGATTCTGTAACACCTCTGCTTCATGATCAGGATGTCTACTGAGCCCCAGAAGGGCTGAATACATGTAAGTCTACCCCGGGCATGTACATTGATGGGTGCCCTGGCAGTTGGAATCTTTGCAGGACAGAGATGACAGGCTGCAAAGACTTACCTTGTCAGGGTCCAGGAGGGCGTGGCAGATGATATCTTCACATATGTTGGCCGTTGGGGCCAGGCAGTGCAGCCGGTAGAACAACTCTACACAGGTGATGTGATGCTCCCGGGTCTCCTTGTTCAGCTGATTCCAAAGCACACGAGCCACCCTCTGAGGCAGAAGGGAGACTGTGTGAACACGGGCAGCACCCACACTTCCTCCTCGTGCCAGTCCAATCCCAGCCCCAAGGAACTGGATCCTCAATATACAAAGAAGTACCACCAACAAACAAAAGGAAGCAAGAAACCCCAAACCAAACCAAAACCCCACCAGGCAATGTTACGTGTTAAACTTAGAGGTGTCTCTACACCCAACGTGAGGCTCAAACTCATGACCCTGGGGTCAGGAGTCACATGCTCTACTGACTGAGTCAGCCAGGCACCCCAAGACCACTCTTTTATTTTTAAAGTAAGCTCTATGCCCAATGTGGGGCTTGAACTCATGACTCTGGGATCAGGGGTTGTGTGCTCTACCAAATGAGCTAGCCAGGTGCTCCTGGAAACTAGGAAGTCTGACCGTGGAGCTAAGAACACTGAAGTTCTTGCCCAGACATTAACATTACTTGCAGAGAAGAAATCAACTGGAAGCAAGAACCCACTGGCTGACACATCCTTTCGACAAGCACACCTGACCAAGCCCTACTAAGTGCTGGCACTGGGGGATCCAGAGATGTGGCCTCCAGGAAATGGGGTGGGTGTGCAACGGCTGCCAGTCCTGAGGTGGACACACTCACAGCACCTTCCCACCTAGGGTTGGCTTACACTGGTCACCATGCGGTACTGACGAAGAATCGCAAACCTGTGTGTTCCCATTTCATGCAGTGCCGTGGCAGATGCCCAGCTCACTTTCAGGACACAGATCACACCCCAAATCAAGTCCTCCATCCCCTCAGCCCTGATCTTAGCTCTTTAAACATACAGGGCCTGGAACTGGCCACAGCCCCTCCTTAAGTCCCACAGAGCACCCGTGGGGTCCCTGCCCCAACCAGGTGAGACTCAAGGGGAAGGCTGGCCCCATTTCCGGGAGGGAATTTCTGAAGGCATTCTTCCAGGTCGTGGGAGAAGACCATGCCTCCTAGACTGTGATATTTTGTAAGTATATCTCAGGTCAAATGACTTCTTTTGGCCCTCTTATTTCTATTACACAAAACTATCTTTTCTGCTTAGATCAAATTAACCGTTGACTGGCCCGAGCCCCTAACCATTATTTTCATTACTTTTTTAATCTAAGGGAATGTGATTTCCAATTATCAAATTGCAATGAAACCTCTGATACAAAACTTTTGATTAAGCAGAGTAGTCCCCTTACTTGTAGCCCCTGTGGGCAAATTTATGTGGAAGAGACTCCTTCTAGAAGGTTTAAAACAATGTTTTCTGAAGGGTTAGGGAGTTGATGTTGATGACTAAACACACGCCTCCTCCTTCACCTATGTTAAGCTTCTCAATGCCTATGTGCTGAACACTTTCTTAGTGAATCGAATTTTTTTTATTTTTTAATTTTAATTTTTCAAAGATGTTATTTATTTATTTGACAGAGACAGCCAGCAAGAGAGGGAACACAAGCAGGGGGAGTGGGAGAGGAAGAAGCAGGCTCCTAGCGGAGAAGCCTGATGTGGGGCTCGATCCCAGAATGCTGGGATCACGCCCTGAGCTGAAGGCAGACGCTTAACGACTGCGGCACCCAGGCGCCCCTTAGTGAATCGAATTCTGCCATTACCACCTGATTTGAAAAGTCAGGGCACTCGTGGGATAGCGGACCTTATTCTTTGCATCGTGGGCAACGTAAACAATGGCATGTGGGCTGTTCTGTGGGAATGAGAGAAAGGCTAGAAGATCTGGAACCAGCCTTACACCTGGAGTCCGAGAACTGGGGCGTGGCCTGGCTGTCTGTGCAGGTGGCTTCACTGCCTCCCATCCAGCATCTTGACGTGGGCAGGCCAGCCACTGCTGCTGCTCTGGACAGCTGTATACTTTATAAAGTGCACTCCAGTGCCTGGCAAGTGCTAGGTACTCAGATATGTACCACATCGGACTCAAAATAAAAATTAAGGTTTCAGAAAGAACTCAGAAAAGCCTACTCTCCAAAAACATCACCAAGGGTACATCGTCAAAACAAGAGTATTTAATGCAGTCATTTTTATTCTATTAAGAGCCTTCCAAAGATTCACAGACTAAATTCTTTCTTCTGTTCTAGTCCCTGTGCCTTACAATACAATGACCCCACACTTCTCAGATAAATGCAGGAGCAAGGAAGGACGGGCCTAGTCACTGTTGCTGTATTATACTGACACTGTTCCTGATTCTGAGATCCACACGGACTCAACTCTGGTAAGAGAGGGAGGGGGCGGGGGATGAGGCACCCAAGCCGAACAGCAATCAAATAAGGCTCCACCAGGACCTGACACCGTAGATGCGGTCTGAGTACATGAGTTCGTCTGGCTGTGGGAGGAGCTCTGTGGACTCTCTCCCAGAAAAAAACTACCATAACTGGTGAAAATTAAAAAAACAAAAAAACAAAACAACAACAATCAAACATTTAGAGTTTCTGGAAATTATCCTAAGGGCATTCAGGAAATAAAGAAACATTTATTCAAGAAAATCTACTAAATTCCAGTAAAAGCAACGAGTCTGTGGCAGTGGAAATGTGACCCTATCCAACCCCCCTCAGCCCAGCCTGGTGTGACAAGGAACGTGACTATCCACTCTGGGTGGAGTCCCCTCCCCCCAGCTCCCAGTCCAAGGCTCTCCATGGAAAGGGCAGGGTGCAGCATTTTACGCTTCGTCCTCACACCTGGGTGGAGGCTGTATCCAGACATTGCAGGCCAGGAGTGCGCAGTTCTGACCATTCTTACCCTAGTGGGCTTGTAGGGGGAGGTTACATGCTCGGAGAAGCAAGCTCAGACAACTAGAGGCCACTGCTCCCGAGGGCGACCTGCAGGGCTAGCCCTCCAAGAGAAACAGGGAACTGTCTCAGTGCCGGCTCTTCCTGAACAATGGGATGCACAGAGTGCCCAGAGCGAGAGGCAGGCCAGGACACAGAGAGCTCCCTCCAGCAAAGTGTGAGGAAGTTCAAGCCTGAGAGTGCTCTCAAGAACGACAGAATTCTGTAGTAAGTCATTACCGCAAGTCTGGTAGCCCCACAACAGCAAGAAGTTAAACCACAGGCCAGCTCGATTATCAGAAATAACCAGGACAAGAGATAGCTAGGAAGACCCCTCCTGGGTAAACAAAACAACTCAAAGACTGGCTTCAAAAAACTATCAGACTGTGGAGTAACGTATGCCTTGGCATTGTTGGGCATTGTTGAAAACATAAGAGCGGTGAGCCAGCCAGAAGTTCATGGAGCCTAACAGCTGGGTGTGTACCAACAGAGACAGCTTCACAGAGAGACCAGGGAAAGAGATGGTCAGTGAGAACCCCGCTAAGACCACCGTCATTGAAGGGTGACCACACATCCCTCCAGGGAGCAGTGCCAAAGGACTCACATGGCAGGGGAGACAGACTCCACCAAAACAGTCAAAGAGAGTCACCGAAGAGTGAATAACAGATGAGGACAAAACAAGATGGGAGGTGGGGGTCAGAATATAGTAAAGTTGCTATGACACATTATCTAAAATATCCAGTCTTCAATAAAAACTATAAGACATGCAAAGAAACAAGAAAATACGACACGTGCACAGGGGAAAAAGTGGGCAACAGAAGGCGGCTGTGAGAGCAACCAGGTGACAGATATATTCAACAAAGACTTCAAAGTAGCCGTTAGAGGTATGTTCGAATAACTAAAGGAAACCATGTTGAAAAAAGTAAAGGAAGGTATGATGACAATTTCCCATCAAGCAGACGTATCAACAAGGAGACAGAAAGTGTAAAAAGAAAAAAAAAGTTAAGGAAAAAAAAAAAAAAAGAAAAAGAACCAAATGGAAATTCTGGAACTGAAAGTATAATAACTGAAATGAAACTTTCACCCCTCAGGGGGCTCAGCAGCTCATCTGAACAGATGGAAGGAAGACTCGGTGAAGAAAATGGATTGACAGAAATGATGCAATCTGAAGAACAGAGAGAAAGAAGAATGAAGAGAAATGCACGGGGCCCTAGAGAAACGTGGGCCACCGTCAAGCGCAGCAGCACACCCACAGACGGAGTGCTGGGGGAGGACAGAGAAAGGAGCAGGGAAAATACGTGCAGAAGTAATGCACAAAAACCTCCCCAAACTGATAAAGGAACATTAATCTACATATCCACGAAGCTTGAAGAATTCCAGGTAGGATACATGCCACACGATCCACACTGGACACGTCACAACGACATGCTAGCGGACAGAGACAAAGAGAACATCTTGAAAGCAGCAAGAGGAAAACCACTCATCACTTACAAGGGAAACCCAGAAGATGAAGAGCTGCCTTTAATAAGAAATGCCGGAGGCAAGAAAACAGTGGGATCATGAATCCAAACGGTGAATTCCAACTAAGTTCAAACATTCACATGAGCATTTGCTACGGATTACTGAAAAACTGCTGTAAGGGCGCTGGGGTGGCTTAGTTGGTTAAGCATCGGACTCCTGATTTCGGCTCAGGTCATGATCTCAGGGTTGAGATCGAGCCCTGAATCCGGCTCCATGCTGGGTGTGGAGCCTGCTTAGGATTCTCTCTCTCTCTGCTTCCCCGCCCTCTATCCTCTCCTCCCATGTGCATGTGTGCTCTTTCTCTCTCACCCAAAAAAAGTGCTGCTTTACTTAAACATTATATATTCAAGATATCATATCTGGGGCTGATTAAAGTATATTTATTCTTATATTACAAGTGTTGAAAGAAAAGAAAAAATCCAATGAAGAACATTATATCTAGGGGCGTCTAGGTGGCTCAGTGGGTTAAGCATCTGCCTTTGGCTCAGGTCATGATTCCAGGATCCTGGGATCGAGCCCCATATCGGGCTCCTTCTTCAGCAGGGAGCCTGCTTCTCCCTCTCCCTCTGCCTGCCGCTCCCCCTGCTTGTGCTCTATCTCTGTCAAATAAATAAATGAAATCTTAAAAAAAAAAAAAAAGAACATTATATCTGGTAAAACTATCTTCCATAAAAGGAGAAATAAAGACATTTCCAGATAAACAAACACTGAGTGAATTTGTGAACTAGAAGACCCGTCTTATAAGAAACACTAGGGGTGCCTGGGTGGCTCATTTGGTTAAGCATCTGCCTTCGGCTCAGGTCATGATCGCGGGGTCCTGGGATCAAGCTCTGCATTGGGCTCCCTGCTCAGTGGGGAGCCTGCGTCTCCCTCTCCCTCTGTGAGCTCTCTTGCTTTCGCTCTCTCTCAAATAAATAAAATCTTAAAAGAAAAAAAAAGAAAAAAGAAACACTGAAGGCATTTCTGGTGGGAGGATAGGGTAACCGGGTGATGGGCATTAAGAAGGGCACGTGATGGAATGAGCACTGGGTATTGCATGCAGCTGATGAATCACTAAATTCTACCTCTGAAACTCATAATACTCATAATATATGTTAATTAATTGAATTTAAATTAAAAAAAATCAAAACAAAACAGAAACACTAAAGGAAGTTCTTCGAGGTGAAAGCAACTGACCCCGGACAGTTAATCAAATTCATACAAAAAGCACCAGTAAAGGTAATTGTGTAGCTCTAAAAAGACAGCATAATGTGTATCTCTTTTCTTTCAAATGATTTTTTGGGAAAGGTTGAGTAGGGCACCTGGGGTGGCTCAGTTGGTTAAGCGTATGTCTTTGGCTCAGGTCATGATCTCAGGCTCCTGGGATCCGGCCCCGCATCGGGCTCCCTGCTCAGTGGGGAGTCTGCTTCTCCCTCTGCCTCTGCCACTCCTACTTGTTTTCTCTCTCACTCTCTCTCTCAAATAAATAAATAAAATCTTAAAAAAAAGAAAAGACTGAGTAAAATGCGAGGCACACTTATCACTGTGCTATCACTGGAACGTGCAGAAACACACTTGCACGTAGCAGCCCAGAAGAGGAGGCAGGAGCACAGGTGCGCTGGGCAAAGGCAAGGGCCCAGCTACAGACTGAAATCTACAAGTGAAGGGCCAGGAATGGTGAAGAAGGTTAAGTAACAAACTCTTTTTATAGCTATTTGTTCTCCTTTCTTCTCCCAGCTTCTTTAAAGGACATACAATTATGTTATAACTATAACGCGTGTCGTGGGGTTTGTAACACACGTGGATGTAACGTGTGGAACAATAGCACCAGAAAGGGGCAGAGGAAAAGCCGAGACTGGAGGAGGTTTCTGTGTTTTGCTGGAATTCAGTGAGGAGATTCTGATGAGCTAGGATGAACATGGTAAACCCTAGAGCGACCACTGATAAAAACAGCTCCAAAAAATATATGGAGAAAAATCATTAAAGCAATTAAAACAGTACACTGGAAAATATCCATTTGCTGAAAAAGAAAACAGTAAAGGAGGGATAACAAAAAACAGGGAAAACAATAAATTAAATGACACACTTCTGCAAATACAGAAAAAAACCAATGAATTGTATACTTCAAGTGGGTGATTTGTATGGTATGTGAATTATACCTAAATACAGCTGTTATTAACAACCACAAAAAGAAACAAAGCCGAGAGGTAGCCTCAGTTATGTGACCTGCTGGAGAAGAGCTCATCCCAAACAGGAAAAGGGCAGCCTATTTCAAAATAGGCTTTTAGGACCTGAAGGGACAGTAGAGTTTCCATATCTTATTCGCCCATAAAATATGTAAAATATCTTTCCCAAGCGTCAAAACTTTTCAGGGTGTTTGCGGTCCCATCACCGCAGGTCCTGGTGAGTGGGCACATCCCCATCTGCACCACATGACCTCCTACCCATTGGCCCCCATCCCTGCTGTGTGGGCTGGAGAAGCAGAAGGCGCTGACCCAGGGATGCCTCACTGACAGACTGTTTAATAGCCCCGACCCGTTAGCTCAGACTTGCGGGAAAGACATACAAGCATCATTAACTATAGCGACCAAACTTGAGGGTCATGAAGCAGACTGAAGGTCAAGTGGTAACCAAGTTAGTTAGGTGACCCGCAGACACCCCCTCAGCCGAGCGAGGTGCAGAGGGAGCAGCCTCAGGATCTAAGAGCCCCCCAGGTGAGACCCTGTGAGACCCACCTGCATTCCACTCTTGCCCTTTGGCAGCCGCGGGCACTCTCTCTATAATAAACTTACTTTTTCTCATGAGCTCGCTGGAACTGCTTTTAGCTTTTTGCAATTAAATGAGCCCCATCATATGTAGCTTTGTCCTCCCAAAGAGGGACAGAACCCCTGCTCACCATCTCTTCAGCAACCATCTTTCCTAAATTTGACGAGTACTAAGTTTTCTTGAGGTTGAGTAGCTTCAAAGTCTCCAGCCTCATAAATTAGGGCAGTGTCTCTCTTTCCGTATATTAAGATGACTTAGCCATCCTTACATGTGAAGGCCAGTCAGCCTAACACTGAACACGAATATTTACCGCACTCTTGCTGCAGAGCCAGAAACTGTGCCGCAGCCGGGGACGGGGGGACAGACATGGCAGGCACAGGTCTCGAGCAACCCTCTGGGGCTGTCACCACAGTCGCCACATCCCTACCACGGTGACTACCACCTCACGGACAACTTTAAACAGATGGCTGGGAAGGGGGTCTTGCCCACCTCCTCCCAGTGGGAAATACCTGATAAAAGTCTGTTTTCTCTGCAATGACTTTCAATACTCCTGGGGCGATGGGAGGGACTGTCACCATCTGCAGCTTGCCGAAAAACGGGTTGTGTCCAGAGCTTTTATAGCGTTTCATCTTGTCTTCGATGACGAGGGCTAGGGACTGGGAGTGGTTGATCACCTCGAGCAGGGTGGAGATGGCCACGTTCTGGAGGAAGCAGTCGGTCACACAGCAGCTAACGGTCATGAGGGATCTCAGCCACGACGGGAAACTGCAATCGCCGGCTCCTGCAAGGAAGCCAGACAGACAGACAGACCCACGTGAACATGGCTCGCCACGTGCAGATTCTAAGACACCCTGAGATCCACAGGTCCGGTGGCCAGCAGTGTGACAATAACCTTCTGGTGGTGACATGGTTATCAGTCACCATTCAGGGCCAGAGGACATAGGACACTGAGTCTGCTTTCAAACGCTGGTCAGGTTGACTTCTGAAAATGTCAATCTCAGGGCTTTGAGAAGACTCAAGAGTGTCCGTCTTTTATTTTTAAAATTTATATATAGAACTCATGTTAAAAATTTCTTTTAAATTTGCATATAGTAAATCCACATTTGTGGGTGTAGAGTTCAAAATTTTTTTTCAAGGCTCTCCTGATGGTGGGACATACGGCATTAGCTTTAAAAGAGGCCCAAAATAGGGGCGCCTGGGTGGCTCAGCTGGTTAAGTGTCTGCCTTTGGCTCAAGTCATGATCTCAGGGTCCTGGGATCCAGTCCCGCATTGGGCTCCCTGCTCAGCAAGGAGTTTGCTTCTTGCTCTGCCTGCCGCTCGTCCTGCTTGTGCTCTCTCTCTGTCTCAAATGAACAAATAACATCTTAAAAAAAAAAAAGAGGCCCAAAATAAACTGTGGACTTGTATTCTAAGTGCCAAGCCTCCAAGCAGTGTCAACTGTAGCTAATGAGCCAAGAGACAAACTGCACAGGAAATTTACTGTAATGACTACAAGAGAGGACAGCTTTGCCCTGTGTTCCCAGGGCCAACCTAATCACTTTCTTGTTTTCTACCTTCCTCTGTTTTTTTTCTTTAAAGTGTTCACTGCCTGCTAAGGAATGAATTGTGTCTGCCCCAAATCCGAATGTTGAAGCCCCAATGCCTAATGTGATGGTATTCAGAGTGGGGCCCTCATGATGGGATTAGCGCCCCTGTAAGAACAGACTCCAGTGAGATCTCCCCGTCCCCCCCGGATGTGAGCTCCCCGTGAGAAGATGGCTGTCTCTAACCAAGGGGAGAACTCTCATCAGAAACTGACGATGCTGGCACCCTGATCTCAAACTTCAAGCCTCCAGAACTGTGAGAAAAATTTCTGTTGCTTAAGCCACTCAGCCTACGGTATTTCGTTATGGCAGCCTGAGCTTCTAAGACACCGCCTGTTATGGGGGGAACTGTGCCCCCCCCCGATACCCCAAAATTCTTATGTTGCAGTCATAAGGCCCTTACTGACCTCAGAATATGACCTTATTTGGAAATAGGATTGATGCAGATGAATTAAAACAAGGTCGTATTAGAGTGGGCCACTAATCCAATATAACTGGCGTGTTCATAAAAAGGAAATTGAACACAGGATGTGTGCATGTACACAGGGGGAATCCATGCAAAGGTTGGAGTTATGATGCCATGAGCCAAGGAACTACCAGAAGCCTGGGGAGAGGCTAGAGCACATTCTTCTGAACCTTCAAACAGAGCGCGGCCCTGCCAATGCGCTGATCTCAGACGTCTGCCTCCAGAGCTGTGAGGCAGTCCATTTTTGTTGTTTAAGTCACTTAGTTTGTGGTACTTCGTTATGGCAACCTCAGCAAACTTACACAAATCTTTAACAACAGGTCTGATGAACTAGCCTATTTACTGATTATCATGAAGCACCTTTTCTGTTCCAGACCTCTTAATGGGCTGTGCAGGACACCTCAAGTTTAAAAATATGGTCCCAGCCTCACCAATCTGCCATCTTTAAGACACAATTCAAAAGCACACACCACAAATGACAAAAACACACGTGGCAGAGAGGGTTTTGGCTCGTCTGTAAACACCAGCTACAAGACAGGACTCCTCAGGGCGGGGTCCCGGGGGGGCAGTCCTCTCACCGGGAAGCTGGAAGAGCGTTTCACAGAGCCGCTCCGTCTCCTCCTCGGACAGGTAGACAGGGAAGGTGGCACAGTCCAGCAGCAGGTGGCAGGCGGCAGCGAAGGCCTCCCTGCAGCCCTCCCGTGAGCTCCCCAGGTCAACGACCACCTGCTCCACAGCCCAGTCCCCCTCCTTTTTTCGGCCAGGGCTCCTGGGCAGAGGTGATGGCAACTCTGCACTTTTCGTCTTAAATGGAGACCCCCGAGCTGTGAACAAGTCTGAGAGCATCTGCTTAAACTGGGGCACACTGATGGGCTTCGCATCCCACGGGTTCTTCCTGTCGGAGTCGCTGCCCGCTGAGCATGGTGGCCCACCCTCGTCCCTCCGGACCGAAGGCTCTTCACACTTGTTCTCTTCTCCAGACCCTGTCAGTTGCACTCCAAAAATGTTCTTGTGGGCAAAGTTGGCGATCAGCTCCTGGATGCAAAGAAACGTCCTCTGCATACTCCCACCCTTCTTCCAAACATCGTCTTTCTCGGGAGAGACCCTGGGAACCCTCAAGTGCTCCGAGAGCTCTGGCGATGAGGCACTGAGCTCAATTCCGCTGTCTTCAGATTTAAGGGGAGGAAACGAAGCATCTTCATCAGCCAGAATCACTGCCTTTGTGTCTATAATCATTTCACTGTTTTCACCTTTTACTGGACTCTGCAAAGAAATGGAAATTCTGTTGCACACATCTCGTAAGGCCAAGGGATTCAAGTACCAGCTGAATCGGGAAAACCATGAATAGGTACTTCCTGGTTTTTGAAATCCTGATTCTCTACACCGAGAGAACCCCTGTGTGAAAGTGTGTAATAAAATAAAGAAGGCACAGCAGGAGGAAGGGGGAGCAAGCCCAAAGAGGAGGCTGCTGGGCCCCCATACTCTCCGGAAAGGCAGACTTTGAGCCCACTTTGTATTATTTATTTAGGTTTAAGATTCAAAAACATTATTTAAAAACGGTTTCTGACATATTTAAATTAAAAAACTGAATGAGACATTGGGCTGAGGGTAAAATAGAGGCATGAAGAAATAAAATGAGAGCAGAAAGCCAGAATAAAGTGTTTACCCGTGTATACATAGTACCCGTCCACCCACCTACCCGTGTGTGTGCACGCACGCGTCTGCACGCGTGCATTCTGTGGCTTTTTCAAAGGGATGACGCTGCAACTGTCATCAGTCAACCTCTCCTCTTACACTGTTAACATAGATAACATTCCATTAAATTTAACACATTTCAGCATTTAAACCACTGCTCCGTAGGGAAGAATGAAATAGTACACACTTTGTGAAACATTGATAATTATGTTTGAAGACACATGCTTAAACTTTTTATCTTAAATCATTTAAGAGATTTTTTTTTATTAGCTACAATAGCAAGAAAAAAAAAAGAACTAACTTTGGAAGGAAATGAACAGTCTGTGAGTGAGTCCGCACCCAAGTGCAGGCCCAGCCCTGAGCGCTGGGAGTAGCTCCGTTTCCAGAGTGCCCCCTGCCCAGTCTGCTTGCGCTCCCGCCCGAAGCTGCACTGAATGGGTGTCAAGGGCAGAGTTTTCAATGCTTTAAGCGAAGTAGAAAATCAAAATAATCTGAAGACCGCAGGCCTCAAACTGCTTGGGGAACTCTGACTGTCCTCAGGGAGGACCATTTGGCAGCATCCGTGCCAATTTAAAAGGAGCATGCGTCCCTCCCAGTTTAAAAAGAATGGGTTTCACTGCAACCCACAGAGAGGGATTGATCCTTCAGAGAAACCTGCAACCACGAACCAGCTGTGCAAGGATGCTTAGTGCAGTGCTGTCTGTAACAGTGAAAAACCAGAAATCACCTAAATGCCCTTGATAGGGGAAGAGCAGAAGACACGGTAAAGCCACACCTAGACTATTACACAGAAGTCACACAAGAGTAAGACACCTCTTTATAAACCAGTATGGTTTATAAACCAGAGGTCCCCGGAACACTGTTTGAGAATCAAAGCAAGTCAGAGAACAGTGTATGTTATGGGTTGAACTGTGTCCCCCTCAAAAGATGCATTAGTCCTACCCATGATACTCGTAAATGTGACCTTGTTTGGAAATAGGCTCTTTGCAGATGGTCAAGTTAAAATGAGCTCATTAGGGTGGGCCCCAATCCAACATGACTGATGTCCTTACGAAAAGGAAACGTGGACACAGGGTGGGTTTGAAGACAGAGCAGGGTGACTCGTCTACAGCAGAGAGACACCAGCGACTGCCAGCACCACCAGAAGGTGGAACAGAGGACGGAGCAGACTCTCCCTCCCCTCCCCTCAGAGAAGACCAACCCTGCCCACACTGTGACCTCCAGAACCATGGGACAGTAACCTCCTCTAATTTAAGTCACTCAGTCAGGGGTACTTCGTTACTGCAGCCCAGGTAAATGAATATCTCACTTACGTGTTTCAGACACCAATATCACACAAATACAAACACACACATAACAAGGTCTGGATAGGGAGCTGAATCGAACCAGTAACCTTCGGAGGAAGTGGCGGGGGTGCGCAAAGGGAAGGGGGTGGTCCGCTTCCACGCTGAAAGCTCTTGGGAAATGTCTGAGGATTTTAGAAGCGTATTTTAGATAATGCCTTTACATCCTCTGATCTTCACTCCTACCCTAACCAACCCTAATTACTTCCCGCTCCCAGGAAGGCATAAGCCCAGCCCAGAGAACCATGTCAGCTCCTCGGAGGTGTACCGTGTTTCCACTTGTGGGCTCCATGTCCAGGTAGGAAGGTGGCATCTGGACCTTGCTGAGCACTTTGAAACATGTCTTCAAGGCATGCGTGAGCTCGGGTAAGCTTAACGCCTCCATTTCCTCAGCCAGAGGCTGCACCAGACAGCCCAGCACCTGAGGGAGGTACTGGGTTTGCACCTCGGAGTAAAGTTCCTGTGGAAAACAGACATGAGTTTAACTAACAGGTTTCCAACTTCTGGTCAGAAAAAAAAAAAATGCACCTCAAAATGGCGCCTTAAAAAAGTCCATTTTTAAAAAGATTTTATTTATTTATTTATTTATTTATTTATTTATTTATAAGATCTGAGAAAGAGAGCAAGAGTGAGCAGGGGGACAAGCAGAGGGACAAGCAGACTCCCCACTGAGCAGGGACCCCAACATGGGGCTTGATCCCAGGACCCTGAGATCATGACCTGAGCCAAACGCAGACAACGGACTGAGCCACCCAGGCGCCCTGAAAAAAGTCAATTTTTTAGAGCATGAATAAGTTTCATGCTTATTCCCAAATCAAAAAAACATTTCTTTTTGATCTAGACAAATCAATGGACATTCTTCCTCGATTTTCAAGTGTCTTTACATTTCTTTGTTGTTGTTTTTTTTTTTAAAGATGTATTTGAGAGTCAGAGAGGGCGAGCATTCGAGTGAGAGTACACGAGCAGAGGGAAGGGCAAGGGGAGTGAGAGAATCTTAAGCAGGCTCCATGCTCAGCATGGAGCCCGTGTGTGGCTTGATCTCAGGCCCTGAGATCACAAGTTGAGCCGAAATCAAGAGATGGATGCTCAACCGACTGAGCCACCCAGGTGCCCCTCAAGTGTCTTTACCTTTTCTAATAGAAAATCATTGTGACGTTTATTTCTATATTGAGGAAATTAGTGTACTTTGAGAAAACTAGCCAACGGCACAGTTTCACCTAGAAATACACTCACTCTCACTCCTAAATAACCAAAGCGCAGGGTGATGCCAGTTCACCTCTGCTGGACATTAACTTTCGCTCAGGCCACTTACAACCGGCTCAATTATAACCTCCTTTAAATAAGACATAAAAGACATCAGAGAGTACATTCAGCTACGTTGTCCGTGCCGTAACTAACAATGAAAGTGTTGTCCATTTACTGCACCCACTCTTCAGGAGGGTGAGGTTTACCAGGCCAATGACACTAGCGAGAACGTAAACAACAGCAGGCACGGAGACGCCTCTTCCCGACAAGGGCCCTTACCAAGGGGATAACATCCAGAAGAAACACCAGGAGGGTGCAGAGCTCTGACACCGTCGGGGGAGGGCTGATGCTTTTCCCAACAGTGTAACTCAGCTTCGCTGGTCTACAGAAGTCACAGGAAAGAAAACCAAATCAATTCTTTCTCCTGTAATAACTTGAAGCACTTCTTACGATGTCCAATCGAGTTACTCTACTTCAAACATAATGAAAGGCAGCTCTGTCCTTCTAATAAGGAAGCTTTAGTGACTAAAACGATCAGATACAGAGAAGTCAGTCTGTGTCTTGAATTTGCTTGTCTCCAAAACAGGTTCACTCAGATGTGAACTTCACCGGTTCAGACGAGGGTGGACCCATGTCCGGGGCGGGGGGGAGGCCACCCCCAGCGGATCTGGAGCTCCATCAACAGGAGCAAGGCTAGGGCCCCCACGCCAAAGCAAAGGCATGTTCCAAGGGAAGCCGCCTGGCTGGAGAAGACACGGGCTACACCGTGGTTCCACCTGCTGTGGGAGCAATGTGAGACAGCTCCTTCCCCATGACACCCATGAGCTCATCTGCACGAGCTGCTGAGCTTCTCCAGCTTTCAGAGAGAAGTGTGACTTCACCAGTCAGCTCTATCGGGAGCTGCTCATACTGAAATGCAACACTGCTTTTTAAATAAGCAGGCAACTGGTTAACTAGGTAAGTTAAAAAACATACACTCGTTGGTTCTCAGAGCAACTTTGGATTCATCTAGCAATCAGAGGACAACTGAACCTGAGTTAACTGTCTTCACTGCAAGTTAGCACTTAGTTATCTCGGAGTTTATCTGAGCAAGAGAACCTCTGAAGAGCTGCACACTAACTATAACCGAACAACTGTTCTCCCAGCATCAGGAAACCCCGCAAGTGTCTGTGAAGAGACAGGACAAAGTACTATTTGCAACAATGAAAAGATGGACACTGGTGTTTCAGCGGGATGTACAGACAGATCTCCAGAGGACTGTGAGCCAACCCCCAAAACAGCACCCTGCAAAAAGTTATATAAAACTTGATACCCCTGTGTAAAAATTGGACACACTAGACTATGTCATCTCTGGATACACACTTGTTATAAAAGCACAGACAACACCAGGGGCAGGACAGACACTAATAATCCCAGTATGAAAGGAGAAGGTGCTGGAAGGTGGGAGTTAGTTCTCTCTGGGTAGCAACATTTTATTCCTTAAAAAAAAAAAATCTGAAAAACAATGACCGAATGCATAATTTCAGTAATGGGTGCATGTGTGTCTGGCAGTATTTCTTGTTCTTTCTTACATTTGAAATGTTTTGTAGTTGGGTTTTTTTTTTTTTTTTAAAGAAAGCATACCTTGTAACTCTGAAATGGAAATAGGCTGACCAAAATATACCCTAGCTTCAGTATATCACGGCCTTGCTGCTGCCCATGCGTCTAGCTACAGTGAATTGATTCATCACAGATCTGAATGCCAACTGGGACCTGGCTCTAGAGGACACAGAGCAGCGCAGTGGGAGCGGCTGGGAAGCAGGCATTCCTGGGTTCCCATCTCGGCAGGCTGCCGCTAATTTCCAGTACAATGCCACACGAGGGACCTCCTGTCGCTGGGCTCTGGCCTTCTAAAGTGATCCAAGTGCCTACTTCTCTTTGGGGTGTCCCGAGGAGCTCATGAGTATGAGCCAGAGGAGAACCCACAGCCAGAGGAGAACCCACAGCACACAATAAGTAAAGCTTCTACTGAGTTGCTAGGTAGGGGAAGAGTAGTGACAGCGAGGAAGTCTGACCATGTGACTCCGGACAAGACACGGTCTCAGAGATGACATTATTCCTCCCGCTGCGGGGAGAGGGGCCTGGGAGAGGCTCGCAGGGAAGCACGCGGCTCCCCAGAGCATGCCACCATCACTGTCCACGGCAGCGAGGTGGTGCAAGTCACTGACCAGATGAACGGTGACATAAAGTTGATCGTGGCAGCTTAAGACATTAATGCTTTCATCTGACTAGTGATACAAAAATTTCAGTAAGAATCTAAGAAGACTGATGATTTTAAAACCACTTGCTCTAGTCACAGAGCCACAGAACTACGCCCCTTTAAAAAGATGAGCCTCCAGGAGCGCTGTGTGAAAATGTATTTGGTCAACATAACTAGGAAATGCAGAGGGTTTCCTCAAGTTAGAATTAATAAAAATTAATTAAGTAAGTAAGTAAAAAAGCTCCAGAATTATGGGGCAGAGATTACCTGAACCTTCTTAATGGCAATGTTTTTATTCTACTAAATTTTAAGGGAGTTCTTTCCCATGTGTGCTCAGCAGAGACCACTCAACCTGAGCCACCATAAGCAGCTACGGAACCACGCAAGCTTCCACTCCTTCCTAAACATTCCCTAATCCTGAACTGGATACTTACCTAAAGCAGTCCTCAAAACACCGGGTCATGTAGTCCCAGAGAAAGTCTGTGCTTAGCGAAGTGATCAGCAAATTCACCGTTTTAACAATCTCAGAGGCATTTCTGTTTTCTTTTATTGCACTGTAAAGGAAGACAGACGCTCATAAATGTGTCTATGAGAAACCCTCTATCATGAGAATGCCGTGTCTGAAAAACTGTAATTCGTTTACTTATTTCTAGAGAAAGAGACTCTCTAGAGTCACTGGTCTGATGTAGGAAAGAGTTTGCATAATGCCATCCTAAACAATATTTGTATCGATGCATTCTCTTAGAAATAAGTGTAAGAGTTACTCTGAAAAGAATCTGGTATAGGAAACCAGTTTTAGTCCAACTCTGAGGCCTTAGATGCCCTGGCTGGTGAAATAACAGGGTACACCCATCTGGGCGGGAAATTTGGCTAAAATTTAAATGTGCACCTTCTATGACTCAGGAAATTTATTCTAGGGATTTCTCCTACAGAAGTCCTTATATAGGCACAAGCATATATGCATCAGGACACCACGGCAAGGTCATTTTAAAATATTTAAAAAGTGGAAGCCACCTAACAGCCAAGCAAACGGGGATTGGTCAGTCAGTCAGGATTTATTTAAATGTGATAAATCCTAACTAAGGAACCGACGGCAACGTTATGTTCCACTGCAAAAGACAGGAGAGCTACTCACAACTTGCATTTTAAAAAACCAGGCAACTAAATAGCTAATGTAATTCCACCTTTATATATTATTTTTTTAAGGATTTACTTATTTGAGAGAGAGAGAGAGAGAGAGAGAGGGAGAGAGTGTGCACACACGTGCACGTGTGTAAGCTGGGGGAGGGGCAGAGGGAGAGGTTCTCAAGCGGACTCCCCACTGACTGTGGAACCCAACACGGGGCTTGACCCCATGACCCTGAGATCATGATCTGAGCTGAGATCAAAAGTCGGATGCTTAAACGACTCAGCCACCTAGGCGCCCCTGTAATTCCATCTTTAAAATAAAACATAGGCATCTAAATATTTATATATGCAAAGTCTGGAAAGAAATGAAAATGTTTTATGTTTTTCTCTCAAGGGCGGTAGGATTGTGGGTGTTATCTTTTTTTCTGGATACCTTCAAATATCAGTATATTCCACAAAGAGCATGTATTACTTTTGTATTCAGACAAATAATAATTCTGGGAGAAAAGAACAAACATTCTGGGAGGAAAAAAGCAAACACTCAGAACTCTTGGTACGTCTATAATTAAGAGACCAGAAAAGTCTTCAAATAGATTTATATTTTCAATATACCCAATGCCAATTCAGGCAGAAGGAAATTACATCGAGAATAAAGTAAAAAGGAAGCAAATGTATTATCTTAAAAGGAACAAAAGCAAGGGGCGCCTGGGTGGCTCAGTCCGTTAAGCATCTGCCTTTGGCTCAGGTCATGATACCAGGGTCCTGGGATTGAGCCCTGTGTGGGGCTCCCTGCTCTGTGGGGAGCCTGCTTCACCCTCAACCCTGCCTCCCCACCCTACCACCTCTCTAATAAATAAAATCTTAAAAAAAAAAAAAAAAGAACAAAAAAAACCCGGGGTTGAGAGAAAACTACACGCTCTAAGGCAACATGTCTGCTGTGTCCTGAACCCCTATCTGCTCTGCCTTTGGGGTCCTACAGCACATGTCCTGGGGGTGCCCCTGGCTGACTCTCCCCTCTGCCGGCTGGACCCTGGCTCCACTTCCCGGCCTGCCCCCAGCCCCCCGCCCCGTCCTCCCTGTATGTCACCGCGTGGGCATACCAGATCCAGCCGCCCTTCAACGCTTTCACACCTGCTCCGTAAATACGGTTTGTACAGCCCGGGCTGGGCAGAGACTAGCTCAAACACCTCTGAAACTCTTCACAGTTTCCAACAGGAAACGGGCCATTCACGGTGACCGACTCAAGAGCATCGGTTATCTTCATGAGTGGTGTGATCCTTTGCACACCCACTTTCTCTAGCGCCACACAACTTCTAATAAAGAGCTGGGAAATGAGACTCGCGCCATTAGGGAGGGGGGAAGAAGCTCGAAGCTGAGGGCCAAACCCAAACCCGTACCTTATTAGCGAGTTTCCACTCTGGGTATAGCTAAGTTTAAGATCAGAGCCGAGAGCATCTCTGCAGTAAGAATAAAAGGCCCGGATGACTTCGAGAAACAAATTCCCAACCACTCGAGGCCCTGCAATTAAAAAGAAAATGGTTAGAGATGAACAATCCATACTTAGATCAATAAATGACATATGTGTGAAACAGAGTAACTGTACACACCATTTTATTGTGAAAATGCTCAGAAACTTTAGTTTGACAATGCCAACTTTACTGCGGGAATAACATCCATGAAAATGGCCAATATTTTTGTAGCGTTTACCATGTGCTGGACACTGTTCTAAGCGTTTTGTATCTGTTACCTTATTTACTCCTTACAATAGCCATACGACCAGGTACTACGCTGCTGTACTGACTACAGATAAGGGGACGGGGCAGAGAGGCTAAGGAAGTGGTCCAAGCCAGACTCAGTCTGGGGGAGCCAGGATGTGCGCTCGGTATGTGTGTGTATAAACTGCTTGGCCAGAGACACTACTCAGCATAAACGCCAACGGAGTGGGGCAACTTTCCTATTTTACATTCCTTTAAAATTCCTTTACATTTTAATTTTTTTATTTTAATTTTTTTTTTAAAGATTTACTTATTTTAGAGAGAGCGAGCAAGAATGGGGGTGGGAGGGCCAGAGAGGGAGAGAAACCCAAGCAGACTCCATATCGAGCGCAAGCCCAACGCGGGGCTCATTCTCTTGACCCTGGGATCGCAACCTAAGCCAAAACCAAGAGTCAGACACTTAACCAACTGCACCACCCAGACACCCTATTTTTAATTTTTCTTAATCTCTATACCCAGCGTGGGGCTTGAACTCATGACCCTGAGATCAAGAGTCGGATGCTCCACCGACTGAGCCAGCCAGGCGCCCTCCTAAACTCTCTTAATCATGAGCTGGAACCCCACAAAAGAAATACCACCACTCCTGAAAAGCTCATTAAATGGCACAAAAGAACGGAACCAGCCGTCGGTTAGGGAAGCATTCCTGCCGATCAGGCAGGTGGAAGCCAGCTAGACATTTCCGCTCCACACACAGCAACCATCAGGCAGGGAAGGGAGCGACTTCTCACTCGTGTGTACAAAGGGATGAAAACAGGATCGATTCAGAGGAGATGAAAGTTCTGTCAATAAATCTGTGTTCAAAGGCAATCAGCAGATTGATCCAATCTCTTATGCTTCTTTTTCACAAAAACAGAGGATGTGCCTCTGAGAAAACTTTTTTCACGATATATATTTTATCTGCAGCATAAGAATGCTGAATGCTTTTTACAAATGAAGGCAAGTTTGTTGCCATGATTCAGGGAGAAAATGAGGCAGTGGGTGAAGCCTGCTAGCAAAAGAATGACTGCCCTGGGCCTTCTAGGTCTACTTCTGTACAATCCACTCCTCTGCCCCTCGAGTATGTCTTCCCTGGGACAACTGAATTAACCGACAGAAAAATTAGGCTGCTAGATTGGGCAGAAGCCTGCCATTCACCCCCTTCTGGAAACTACGACCTGGAACCCAAGCTGGCAGCAACGTTTCATTTGACTCACATAAAACACCCATCCACCAAAATGCAGTTACATTTTTTCTTTGGATATTTCCCCAAGTTACGTGGGAAGCTCCCAATACTTATATAGCTCACTTCATTTTTTAGTCTAAATCACGATTTTTCTGAGCTGCCGTCACTCCACACCCAGAGGAAAATCTATTGGAGCCATCGCTGGTCGACTGAGGTAGCAGGGGACGGCACAAGTATCTTCAGGTGGCACTTAAGGTCGTAGCTTAGAGGGACAAAGCCTTCACGCTTTGACTTTGGTTAAGGGCAGCTAGAGCTGTACACGTCATGGGATACAAGGTCATCTGTGTTACATGACTCAGCATCTCGGGTATGGTGGGTCTGAGTGCAGTCAGGTAAGCAGCTGTGTCCTCTCAAAGAGCTTAGGTTCTCGAGCCAAGCAGACCGTGTTTTAATCTCAGCTCCTGGGCAGAGATACGCCAGAGTGGCAAGTCACTTACTCCTGCTCAGCCTTAGTCTTTCCATCTGTAAGATGGGAATAGTGAGAAAACCCACTTCAGGGTTGTTGGAGGCAAGGAGGTACATATGGAGATGTACATTAAATGATGTATACAAATCACTTCACACAAAAAAACTGCTCAAAAAACATCAGCTGTGATTATTAACAACAATAAAAACACATGAGGACCTCAGAATCTCCCTTCCATCCAACTTGATGGATGCCTTTTTTCCCCTTTGCATCCCTAGAGCCTAGCATCATCCCTGCCACACAGCAAATGCGCTGTGTCTGCCCCTGAATGGATAAATGAAGGGTCTCCATCTTCTATCCCAAGACCAAAGGGAGAAGGGACCTCAATAATGCCCTCAATTCTTGTTCTCTGCAACAGCTACCAGGCAGTGTGCAAATCCTGAGTGCTCAGATGACACCATCAAACTTAAAATCCCAGGGCTCCCAGCTGGCTCAGTTGGTTTAAGTGTCTGCCTTCAGCTCAGGTCATGACCCCAGGGTCCTGGGATCCCCATGCGGGCTCCCTGCTCAAAGGGAAGTCTGATTCTTTCTCTCCCTCTGCCCCTCCCTCCATCTGTGCTCTCTCCCTCTCTCAAATAAATAAATAAGATATTTAAAAACAAAAACAACAGCAACAACAACAACAAAAAACCCTTGAAATCCCATGGAGAAGACGCGGACCCCCTTATGGTGTTCAAGTGATTGGATGTTGAGATCTTTATTTTTTAAAGATATTATTTATTTATTTGACAGGGAAGGAGAGAGCATGAGCAGGGGGGTGGAGCAAGGGGAGAGGGAGAAGCAGGCTCCCCAATGAACAGGGAGCCCAATGCAGGGATTGATCCCAGGACCCTGGGATCATGACCTGAGCTGAAGGCAGATGCCTAACTGACTGAGCCACCCAGGAGCCTTGGATATTAAGATCTTACTGTGAATGGATATTGGAGCAATTTCTATTCTTCAAGCAAGGGAGAGAGGACCATTTTTTTAGCCGACGCTCACAGGACCACAGCATGTAAGAGGGGACCCTTTAGGAACCGTAGTGTAGTTCAACCCTGTTCATTTGGCAGAGAAACAGACTGAGGCCCACATGGTGGAAGCGGCTTGCCCCAGGTCACAAGGCAAAAAGACGGAGGGTCGCCTACTCCCTTGAAAATAAAATCAAAGCTCATTTGAAGCATGATATGTGACCGAAGAAACATTCTCACGGGTCAGTACGGTATGTGCTCTATAGGCCCGTACATAGACGTGCACAACAGGAGCTCCAAGGTATTTTTCTAACGAAAGTGTTCACATTATTGTGCAAAACTTTTAAGTGGTGCCTAGATATGATAACTGAACACATAACATGACTGAAGTACTTCAAGATTTGGAAACTCCGATGATGGAATTACATTCAAAATAACATGCTGACTGTGTCTCACATAGGCCATCCGCAGCAGGCCCATGATGGCGACGGCACTTCGCACATTACCTATTTCCGGCTTGTCGAGCAGACTGACAAGGACGCGGAACGGCTTCAGGTACGCGTGGTGACGTTCCTCTACGTCGGTGTCTGAGAACTTCTGGTGCAGTATCTCAGCTAGACCCTGTTTGTTTGTTTTTTAAAAAAAGCCACAGATCAGTATATTGTACAGAGCGCAGTTTGACACTATTGGTTGTTCTACTTGTAAATACTCTGGGACAGAGAGAAAACCAGGCACACGACACGGAATGAGCACACAGAAGGTTTCCCCACCGTGGATCCAGGAACATGTCCCATGTCTGCTTTGAGGTCCTGCCCATCAATCCACTGAGAAATCATGATCAGGAATGTTCTGATTGGGATCTACTTTCCAGAAAGGCTCGTTTACCTCAACTAAAAGATCCTTGGAATATTTTTCAAAAAAATATGAGGACTGGTCTTCGTAAGAATTTGAGAGTTCAGATTCTGGCACAATGGTATTTCCTTTAATATCTGAACCTATAAAAGAACAAGGACCATGAGCTGTAACAAGATCTACAATTCTAAAGTACAGAATACTGTGCAAAAGTCTCATGCTCCAGCATTTTTAAAAATAGAATTCCTCCAACAGAAAACCAAATTCCAATCTGGCAAGACTAGGTCACATTTTCTTCTTCTGACAAAAATGTGGGGTACTAAGGATTCTACCTCAATAGGCATCAATTTAGTCTGTCCTAAGAGTTCACCCTCAGTGTCTTTGACAAGTCTGATCACAAGCATCTAATGGAATGAAGATCAGTTTTAAAAACCAGTGTTTGTATTACAGTATGTGAGATCAAGCTGTTCTCATCTATATGCCCTTATTTTGAGCTTTAGGTAATCTGTGAGGTCTTTGGGGCAAGGAAAGGCATCTCATGGTACAAGGAGAGAGTGTGGACTCTGAGGCCGAGGCCAACAGATCGGGCCCAGCACTGAACTTGGATCCTGGGTCCTCTCTACACACAGCAAGTCAAGGCCAACTAGGACAGAGGTGAGTGTTTAGCAAAATCATCCTTTTGATAAAAATGCGTAAAGAGCCTGTAAATATTCTTCTTGAAATCCTTCATAAGCTTCCATGCAATGGGTTCTGGAAGTTCTGTAACCAGGGAGAAGAGAGGAAAGACAGAGAACTTCGTGATTTTGGTGTGAGAAGACCTACATGTTCAGAGTTATAAAAGTGGTGAAGAAGAGGATTTTTTAGGGCAGAGAGACTACTCTGCATGGATGCTGCCATGGTGGATGCATGTCCTTACACATCTGTCTACACCCACAGAAAGCACACCAGCAAGAACGAGCCCGGATGGAAACCACGGACTCTGGGTGATGACGTGCCAGCGCTGGTTCATTGACTGTGACAAATGTGCCACCCTGGTTGCGGTGGGGGGAGCTGGGGGAAGCTGGGAACTCTCTGTACCTTCCTCTTAGTTTTGATGTGAACCTAAAACCGCTCTTAAAAAAAGGTCTTAAGGGGCGCCTGGGTGGCACAGCGGTTAAGCGTCTGCCTTCGGCTCAGGGCGTGATCCCGGTGTTATGGGATCGAGCCCCACATCAGGCTCCTCCGCTATGAGCCTGCGTCTTCCTCTCCCACTCCCCCTGCTTGTGTTCCCTCTCTTGCTGGCTGTCTCTATCTCTGTCGAATAAAAAAATAAAATCTTTAAAAAAAAAAAGCTACGGAATCCTTTCATAGTCGCTTTGTACACCACTTCTGCTCAGGTACACGAACATGGGAATTTATAAAATTCAGAAAGTACTAGCTTCCAAGCCCCATGGTTTCCTGGACTCTGTCCCTATGCAGCCTTCCAACCAACAGTCAGGGGCTCTTTTCCTACAAGTTTACAGGCTGTCGGCGGAAACACAGGCCTGGGTTCTCACGCTCTCTCCTAAAGTTATCCAAATGTCTTTTAAAACTTTACGTCAATGCCACAAAGATTCCCATCTGTACCGAACCTTTCTTTACACAAACTCTGTAACATTTGTGGGTCTTCTCTCACACCCCCCAAACCCATGCGACTTCTTTATAGCAACAGGCTTCTACTTGAATAAAAGTTCAGCTACAATTTTTTTTTTTGTGGTATTTCAAGCTTCTTAAAATGGAATTCAATATTCAATAAATATCCCACTTATTTCTGTTCCTGGTTTAGATGTAATACCTGCAACATAACTAAAGCTACAGCGTAAGCAGCACTCAGCGGACTGGGCCATATTCGGTCAGCGCGTTTTCTTTCCATATCTCATGATTCAGAAGCGTATCGCCGAGATTGAAACTTATTCCCAAAATCAGCACTAAAAGGTTTCACGTTAACTTTGACTTTCACTTATCGGATACTGCTCAGTACCTAGTAACCACGCATAAAGTCTTCTGTTCAGAGACATGTCTCTCCTCAGCAGGGTCTGGGTGGCCGCTGACAGGATCTGCACGATGTCAGATCTGAGCAGGGGAATGGCTCTCTCACTGGAATCCTATCGGAGAACAGAGAACATTTTACTGCAAAGGGATGATGAAGTAGATTACTGGCTTTCTGACACGTGGCCCCTCTTACCAGTCTACAAAGCTTTATCTTAAAAAGGTAGTTCTCAAAAGGAGTTGGTTCTTCACAACACCCACGGACAGAAGCCATTCAGTTTTTGCTACGGAAACATCATCCTCACAAAAATGAACAAGGACCTTTAATTGGCTGAAAGTGAACGGTGATCACAAAGTGGCTGTGCCAATGGCCTGAGGTCCATCCCGCCTGCCCCACGTCCTCAGGAAAGACCAGTGGCTTCCCTGGAAGAACACAAACGACTTACCAGACAGGTATAAAATGGGAAGAAGAACAGAACAATTTCCAGGTTATTTCTTTGCACCAGGACATTTGAGTCCAACAGTGAGGCACACAGAGACTTTACCTGTAAACGATAAAACAGCATGAACATTTCACTCCCAGGACAGTTAGTAGCATTTGCAGGCTACTGTTTGCAGTCACAAAAATGAAAGTAACTTTTCCTGAGAACCCTGAAACCACTGTGTGAAATCATGTGGAACCGAACAGTAAGGTGTAAATGGGGGAAATGTGGGTTTTAGCTCTAGACTCTGGGGGGCAGTATGTGTTGGAGGTCACTGACAGGGGGACAAGATGTGACCTGGATGACCTGTGAGCTGGAGGTGCCTCATCTCTTCCCTGGTCCTGGAATGTGCGCTCTGCTTGCCTTCCCCGCTCCGGAGGTCCCCGAGGGACACAGCTTTGAGACAGAGATGTGGCGTTGAGAACCCCTGCACGGTGTATGTGACTGAGCCCAGTTAAGGCCTCTACATAAGCTTTCAAGACGTGGCAGGTGGGTGCTGTATTGTACGGATGGAGGTCTCTGGGATCTGTCCTGCATAACCAACCACCCCTGACCTGCACGTACGCAGGCAGGCTGAGGAATATGTGTGACTCGTGCCGCACAGTGACCTCGGGAGCCTTGTTAGTGGACATTAGCTGGCCTCCAGGTCAGAACTGACCCTTCTGGTCTGGACGCCAAGAGCTATGAAATCTGCTTGGCATCCCCTCCTGCTCCGGGCTGGGCTCCCCGGAATGGAATCCAGGAGGGAGGCGAGCACACCCAGCCCAGGCTCCTTGAAGATGTAAAGACATGATAACATAGGAATGCAGCTCTCTCCAAACTGCACGTCAGTGTTCATTGTTGAACTTCAGACCCCATCATCTGCCCTCTAAATACGGCCCTATGGGGATGGTCAGGTGGGAGTCTCAGCTGAGGGCAGGACGCTCCGCCCAGGCCTCTCCATCGGGACTCCGGCCTGGCTGTCTCCACGGGGCTGCCCCAGCTACTGAGATTGGATGTTGTAAGTACCCGATTTGATGGAACGCTGTCTTATTCTCCTTTACTGCTTACTACTGCCCTCACCTATGCACAGATTTCCCTTTTCTTCTTTCTGTTTCAATTATATTTTTATAGTATCAATAAAGTGTTTTCTTCCTCTTCAAAACTGAGAACACAGCTGCTGTGAATCTTTTCTTCAGAACCGACATGGAGATCTACTGGACTTGTGGCCACCCAAGACAAGCCTCATAAGTAAGTTCTCTTGTTTATTAAACTGGCCACCTGCCAATCTGGAGCGGCTTGCCTCTCTTTTTGGTCTCTCCCTGCCTGCCACATATATGGCCAGTTTCAGGTAACACCCAGGAAGCTCCCAAGGAGGCTGTAAACTAACAGTGTGACATCGGAGAGTCGGTCAGCTGCAGCCCTCGCACGTTCCATCTGAGAGCTGGAGAGGCTTGGACCACAGGGTCAGGTTCTAAGACCTCAAATTCTATGATCCTAGAAAGAAATGTCTTCAGGTTCCAACAGGAACTTCTGGCTAACCTAAAACTCCAAAGACATTCCGTTAAATGGATTCCAAACCAATTCAATACATATTTTGCGTGTCTTTTCCAAGTATAGACACACATGATACAGAAGAGCCATAAGAGAAATGGTAAGAAAGAGCTATAAGAATTCAGAAGCAGGGAGGGAGAGATCTATCTTTCAACTGGGGAAAACAACAGAACTCTGTGGGAAGGCTGAGCTGGAAGGACAGGGAGGATGTGCGTGGAGATCGTGGAGAAGGGATGGGGGGTGAATCCAAGGAGCAAGGAGGTGGCATCGCTGACCAATAGGTCGGGCTGGGGCAGTCCGTTCGGGAGTGCAGAAGGCCTGAAGGGAGAGCAAGGCATTCGTGGGTTGGGAGTGGACTTACAAGACTCTTGAGTTTGGACTTTATCTGTAGGCAAGAGGAATCCATATATTTTTCAAGCACAATATAGGTATGAGCAAAGCTATGCTTCAGCAAAGCAAAGAGCTAAGAGTGATCAAAAAAGCCTGGATGGGCAGAGGATGGGATGGGGAGGAGCCAGTCGGAAGGTCCAACCAAGCAAGCACCAGAAACTGAAGGAAGCAGGGCAATGAAAATGGAGACACAAAGCCGTTAGGCTACCACTAGGTGGCGACAGACTGCAGGCCATTAGACACACAAGTTTGGGGAGAAGAGAAAGACGGAGAGGGGTCATGAGAAGAGAAGGCCTTGCCAGGGAAGAAAGCAGCCCTCCAAAGGGCCTGGGGATGGACACCCGAAGAATCCTGACAATCTAGGTTTGAGAGCAGACAGAGGAGACGATGAGGGCAGAAGAAGGACTGAGAGAGACAGTGACCAGAGGAGGAGGAAAACCTGATACGTGGATGGTGAGCAGTGTGACACAGGCCAGGGAGGAAACAAGGTTCTAGCTAAAGCAGCAGACTCTGCGAGGCCCCTGGAGCGCTGCTCACAGTTAACCATACTGCTGAAGCCTGGCAGGGCCTCCAGAAGGGCCCTCGTTAGGTGCAAATATGTATTTGAATATGCGAATCGTTAACGCATATATGAAAAACAAACACCACCCCTCTGGGTTTCATCCTGCGTACTGACGCCTCCTCATCTTGCTCAGCAGCAGAGGGAAGCCCAGAACACCTCCATTTCCCTGCTGCTCTCCACTGATGTCCCTTTGCAGTCCCAGCTGACAAAACCTGTGCATGAGGAAGCCGGCGCCCCCCCTGCCCCGGCCAGTTCTGCTCCCGTGAGGAGTAAAGCACCCACCGTGAGCTGGTAATCCGTCCCCAGCATGTATTTCTGCTCCTTGCCTGGCAAGTCCCTGCTGATGTGGCCCACCACAAAGAGCGAGGCGGGAAGGCGGATGGCCGGGCTCACCAGGACGCTCCCCCAAAGGGCAGCGTAAAACACCTCTTTGCCGACCACCAGGGACAGCCTCAGGAGCAGAGCATCTGTTCTGTGGACAAGAGATACAGACTGTAAGGGCTTGGTCCCAGCAGCCACCGCTCACTTGCTCTCCCTATTTCTTCATCATTCTGAGTGGTTGCCATCTCCTGCCTTTCTGTTCTGTCCACCTGCTGGCTGTCACTGAAACAGAGTTTGCTAAAACAAACATGTCCTTGAGAGGTTCGGCTTCTTGGCCAACAGGAGTGTCTGACGGGTCGTGTCACCGTGGCGTAGAGATTCATCCCTGCCCATGGCCTTGCTGTGGACCTGCAGGACTCAGCAGGGGGGGCGGTTCCACCGCCACAAAGGGGACGAGCAGATCAGCCTCAAGAGGTTGGTGCAGCTGACTGGAGACTGAGGTAATAGCAAAGATCCCCCCCACCTGAGCAGAGCCAGGGGACATCTGACTTTAGAAACGCTGGGGACAAAATTTGCCTGGGCCTCCCATTCGACGCAAATTCCATGAAGCCTGTCACTCTGCCCATAGCACGCCCCTATGTTGACTCCTGCTCTGGGAAGTTCTCCTGCTGATGCCTGACATTTCTTTGTCCCTTATCTCTATCTGGTCTCTCTCCCCTGACACGCCATCAGCAACTTCACGTCCGTCCTTTAAGAGAAGCAGCGTCATCAGCACATCTGGGTTTGTTTTTTCCATGGAGGCTGACCGAAGCCAGGCCTCCCCTCTGCTCAGTGGCCTGCATGCAGCTGACTAAGGCACCTTCCCCGTCAACAATGAAAACAGCTTTGCCAGGCTGATGATTGCCCCTGCCCATAAAACAGCAGAGGCAAATTCCCACAAGGGGCTTTCACTGAATGAGCGAACGGACTCAAAACCCAAGAAAATTCCATCCCTCACGTCTCCTGTTTGCAAAGAAGACACACAAACATCACAGAAGGAGTAGCCCAGTGTGATGCAGTGGGCTACCCAGGTTCCTGGAGTCAGGCCGCTGTCGTCCAAATCCTGTGTCTGCTTCCTGGCAGTGGTCCCTAAGACGAGTTTAACGTCTGTGCATGTTAGCTGTCAGCTATGAGATACAGAAGAGCGATGGAGATGTTCTGAGCAGGACCGGAGAGTCTCGTGTAGAACTTCGCATGGGTGGACAGAGCCGTCGCTCGGGCCCCACCGCCTTCCATGACCACCGGATCTGCACTGTTTGCTGACACGTCCTTAGCATCCGGATGACTGTCAGACATGTAGCTGGCACTCAAAATCAGCATGAAATGAACGCCACTCTTTCCCTTTTATTACAACTCAAATCGTCTTTAGCTTCCTTTCCAGGTATACAAAGACTTTTCATTAAAAAACTATCTACTATCTTCTTTTTTTTAAAGATTTATTTATTTATTTTAGAGAGAGTGAGAGAGCATGTGAGTGGGGGGAGGGGCAGAGGGAGAGAGAGAATCTCAGGCAGACTCCCCACTGACGTGGAGCCCAACGCGGGGCTCGATCTCACGACCCTGAGATCATGACCTGAGCCAAAACCAAGAGTCAGACGCTTAATCGACTGAGCTATCCAGGTGCCCCTACTACCTTTTTATTTTAACAGTGGATTTTGTTCTCTTTAAGGCTAGTCTGAAACTTTTTATCTCATAAAATATTTGAATTTTACTGTCCAAATGATGCACAGTATCATATTCACAGAAAAAACAAAACTGAAGAGGCATGAGTAACAGCCAAATGTTTAGGAGAAGCACACAGAAGGGTTTCGTGGCTGAAGATTCCGACTGATTTCCTATTGAGGCTCAGCAAACAAATATAGCTTATCTTGCCCAGCTCTGAAAACAGCGCAGCAAAGGCCCCAATTTGAGGCAGAAGCATGGCGCAGCAGGTGGGGCAGAGGGGGCACTATCCCCTGGGCAGACAGGATGTCCCCGAGCTAGGCAGATTACTACAGCAGGAGATTAATCGAAAAAGCCCCCGGGACTGCTCCCCTCTCTCCAGGATCCCTCTCAGGGGAAGATTGATGCTGAAATAAAACCCATCGCAAACACTGCAGCGCACACACTGATAGCACATCGCGCTTTGCTCAGAACAGTGTATTCCCAAAGTCAGTTCCACGGAACACTGGCCACAAGCTGTTCCACAGAAGGGTTCCACTGACAAGAAATCTGGGAAATGCCACCTCAGCTATCCCTTCCTCAATACTCAAGAGTGCTCTGGCTAGTTTTATTAAAGAAATGCAGCTTAAGTCTCATTTTATCCTAAAAACTTAATAGATATTAAAAACTTAAATGATGCCATGGTTCACAAAAGGCCAATTAAGACAAGCCTTTGCTATGGAAAGCACAGTGAAGAGCAAGATAACTGGGTTAGGAGTCAAGTAACTCCCCACTAAGTAAGAATTACTCCCATCAACTCAGATGTGAAGTTCCAAAATTAGCACACACAGTTTAGAGCCCAGGACACGAATCTTTTCTATTCAGAATCAATCAGCAACCTCCAAACCCCCCGTTTCCATCCCTCCCTGCCTCGCCCTGGCTGGCATACTCATGCCTCCTGTTAACACCAGCTCACTCAGACGACACCAACATGCTCTCCTCTATTCCACGGATAGCAAGTGACACGGACTGCTTGCCGTGAACCCCAAGCCTTTCCCAACTTAGGCCGTGTAGTCACTTGCCTAGTGGAGGGTCCTGGAAAGCCAAGCTGTCACAAGAGCAAAGAGCTTGGGGTGTGAGCATCTGAACGAGCACAACAGTGACAACAGCGTCCTGCACACCATAAGTTGGGTCCATGCCCAGAGGGGTAAAAAAATTTTAGAACCGGCAGAGCTCACTATGATGCCTGGAATCAACCCCTCCCCCCCCCACGCCGTCCCCCCTGCTCGAGCATGTGAGCGCGTGTGCGCGCTCTCTCTCTCTCAAATAAATCAATGAATCTTTAAAAATGTATATATGTTTCAACTATTTAAATTGGGCTCTCTCAACCCTGACACGATGAACTTTGGGGCCAGATGAGCCTTTGTCGTGGGGACAATCGTGTCCCTGTAGCGCTAGATGCCAGCAGCACCCTCTCTACCAGTGGTAACAGCCCGAAGAAGGATGCCAAATGTCCCTGGGGAATACAAATCAGCCCAGCTGAGAACCGCTGATTCACATTTTTGCTTGCTTACAGACCTCTGAGAATAGTCACCTTTCCCCCAAATCCTCAGAAGAGGAGTCTGGTACTTTCTCCCCACTACTCCTACTTTCTCAGTGCAGCAAAACGCAGCTGTGAAGCGACTTCTTGCACACTTTCAAGAAGAAGATCTGCCCAGGAGTAGTTTGCAGGCACACAAGGGTTAGAAAGCCAGGGTGAAGCGTTAGTCCTAACACTGGCCAGAGTTTCCGTTCTTAGGGTTCACGGACAAGCACAAGCCAGGAACAGTCTGCGCCTCCAGGGAACTCATGAGTCACCTGGCCTGCAGCGGCCCCAGCCTAACTCAGCCCTCTGCATTTGCTGCCAACAGGGACATGAGGACCCCCCTCGCCCCTCCCTTTCCTATCCTGCAGTGTTTGCTGGGGTGGCTGCCTCGGCTCCTGAGCACTTAGGGCAGGAAAGAGTTGCCAACTTCTCTCAAACTAACATGGATACAGGGACCAAAGACTCTGGTGCAGTCATCCCGATTACTGTGCCCATACACACCCACTCTGAGATTCTAGAACCCTCGCCAGCATCCACCTCGGAGAGCTGATAACGAATGGCTTTGGGGTGCTGCAGACATGGGGCCTGGTTTTCTGTCACAGCTCCATGTACTCGGTGATTCATGCAGCTCTACTCAGCTCTTGGTTCGATGTCAAGGAATCACACCAAAAAAATCCATGTTAAGCAACTTTAGCAACTGTTCAAATGAACCCTCACTGATCAACTAAGAGAACGACTATTTACACTCTTCTGGTGTGATTCATTCTTACAAATTAAAAAAAAACTGCAATACCTTTTGGGAATTGATGTGTTCCTCTGTCAGATGATGGAAAAAACATTTATAAACACACATACACGGATCTGTTTGGGAAACATGAATGGGCCAGAACTTGTAGAAAGAGCCTGGGACTAGAGGTCAAGACAGATCTGGTAAGGGTCCTCTCGCTGACTCCAACATGACCTTCCGTTCCTTCCCTCCACACACCTACCAATCCTGTGTTCCGCCACAGGCGTAAAACAGCAACGGGACAGACTCTGCGTCCTAAGGAAGTGGATCCTACCGACCCAACCCACTGCAAAGGCGGATCTTCACTGGGAAGGAGGAAGCCACCACCTGATCTATGTGAAAGCTTGAAATGTTTGAAGTGCAAATTTTTGGTTAGGTTTGTCCGATTCTACTACAAATGCTCATGACTTAAATGTACCCTTGGTCACTGGCCACAATCCCTCAAACCATTCTAATTATTTGGTTTCTCTGAGTCTAGGGGAGCACTCCAAACAGACCTTGGACTGACTCCCTGATTCTACCCCAGCCCTCCCCCGCCCCCGTCATTGCCAACGTGACAAAGGCGGTGTGACTGGGGCCTCTGGAATGGGGGAAATGTGAGCAGTACGTGGTGCAATCAAATGGAAACTTTTGCAAGCACAGAGGTTTCTAAACCTCCCAGTCAGGCTGCACAGGGTTTCTTAAAGCAGGTCCTATTAACAGAGGTTAATCAGCGATCACTCAGAACAGTTAATAGGATGGGAGATAATTCCCCAGAGAAACAGGATACTGTGTATACCCAGTAGTCTGAATGGATTTATGCTTCCTTCTGCTCCTAAGCATGACCAAAAAATAACCCCTACGTGAACTTTTATGCGTATGAGCTTTACACATTTCCCCAAATGCTGCTGAAATTTGTCAAGCTGTTCTGCTTAGCATCGCCTTTGCGAGCCCCAGCCAGCCATGAAGCATGGCTCTGTTTTGACTGAGAAGCAGCCTAGTGTAATGGGAAGAAGGAAGACTTTGGAGTCTGACCTATGTGGCTTAGGATCCCAGCTCTGCCACTCGCTGACCGTGGGGCTCTGGGAAACCTTCTCACTTTCTGACTCTCACCTGTAACTGGAGGCAGTTCCCAGGAGGACACAGTATCTGGTCAAGCAGAGACCAGCACAGCAATGTCAAGCATCACCTCGACTTCTGCACCTTTCCCTGGGGTGCAGACCTCTGTACCTCCTTCCCCGCTACTCCCTAAGCGGCAGCACCACATGCAAGCACACCTGTCAGGATGAGACCCACCTGTCATAGATCTCCGAGCCCTCCTCCAGGCCGGGCAGCAGGCCCACAATGAAGGCCTGGAGACTGGGCAGGAGCAGCTTCTGCAGCGGGAGAAAGTATTTCTCATACAGGCCGAGCAGCACGGGCCTCACCGACATGGCTGCATTCGCCAGAAGAGGAAACAACCCACAGCTTTGGGAAAGAAGAAAGGGAGACGAGGGATAAATGAGACACCGACTCCGAAGTTTGCAACAATCACCCAGCCAAAGGGAGTTTTCAAAAGCAGCCAGCCGGCTGTTTTTACTGGGGCTGCAGACGTCTGCTTGCTTGTCACGGGACGGTCACGACGTACCGTTCAGCAAAGAGCAGGCATCTAGACAGTAGGTCCATCACGGTCCCACTTAGAACCCACTTAAAGAAAGGCCTGGGAGGATGCGCTTCACAGGCGAGCACTGGTTATCTCCTGCTGGCGTCTTTACGATGAACTGTTGCTCACCACTCCCTATTTTGTTTGTCATTTTCTCATTTTATGAACTGAACTATGGATTTTTCAGGTAATAAGAATGTAACATGGTAGGGAAGCTACTATACCTGTATAGGAACAAATCCTTGGCCAGCCATTTGGTCCCCACAATTTTGAAGATAATCTCATAGGTTTCTAGGGCTTTTAGGTGCACACCACTGGGCAAAGCAGGATGCAAGCACTGAGCTAACCTCTTGCTGATAACGAGCCGTCTTGGCAATAAGGAATACCTCAGGTTACTCTGCAAGGCCTGGAAAACAAGAGGGAAAACATGAGAAAGAAGGCAGCAACATTTACCAAGTAAAGCAAATCTGCCAGGGCCAGGAAGACATGAGCAGATGCAAAAGGAAGACAGAGGACCTGCATGGGGAACACCGGGGGGTCATGAGCCAGGCTCTAGGGACACACATATAAGCGAAGCGCTAGCAATCCTGGAGATGAGGCAGGCATCAGAATCAAAAGCAAGGGAGACCCTGTCACCATCAGACCAGCTCTTGGCCACACATGGAAACCTGGGTACCGGTGAGGGCTCCAGTCCACACATAAACCTAAACAGAACACAGACTTCCTCAGGGGACGTGACTCCCATCCCTAAGACAACCCTTGTCTGTGTGCTGGGGAAGCCCCTGGAATCCGCTCGGGGAGAAGAGATCTGACTAATCCCCATCATTCTCCCAGCTCAGCTTCACGGCCAGGTGGCTGAGTGAGGGGTCACCCCAGAAGAAACGGGGGCGGGGGGACACCTTTAGGCCATTACTCCTGGCATCTTCAGCAGTTGGTGATCCTGCTGGGTGGGAAGGACCCACATCCCACAGGAGAAATGTTCTACCCTGCTGGGATGCAGCAACAGGAGTCCTGGGCCAGGCCTCTGCCAGCCGGACACAGGCCTTGTCTGTGCTAAAGCCGCCGGGGTATGTGTGGTACCTGAGAAACACGGTCAGGAGTGCGAGTGGATCAATGCCATTCTGCACGGCCTCAAGTGACCATAGGCAGAGTGCTGTGGCTGGGTGGCTCCTCCTGACTCAATCTTATAATACAAAGTGTCATTATGGAACAATCTGCAAATATTTGCTCAAAGCCTACAGGGTAGAGTCCACGCTTCTTAAAACGCCACTCCAAGGCCTCCATAGCATGACTCCTGCCTGCTTTGTGCCCCCCCCCCCCGCCCCCACCTCTTCATACTTCAGCTTCAAACTTTGTAGCAACACAGATCCATTTGTGATTCCTGCCTGTGCTCCCTGTCCCTCTGCCCACCCTCCTTCCTGTCCACCTGGCTAACTTTCCTCACATGAGACTTAGCGTCCCCTTTCCTGGAGGCAGAATGGTCCCCGCTCTGGCAGGGTGCCCCAACCTGCGTGTTTAGTTACTCCTGCCCTGGACTCCATGTGCACATCCGTCACCGATTTACAACTGTCCTAATGATTGTCAGCTCCGGGCCTGACCTGGCGGGGAGAAACTTGAGGGTTGGGTCTGTTGTCTTCCCCTCTCTGGTTTTCAGCACTCTGCACAGAGCCTAAAACAAAGCAGGCATTCTGGAAGAATGTCATAAGATGTGTGTGATGCCAACTGCATTCTATCTGTGTCTCCCAACTACTGGCCCCTGGACCATATGGTCTTAAGGCCATGACAGCTTTCTTTTTATAAACAAAGAATGTGATCCTGCCCCTAAAACATACACAGAGGTTATACGGGAGGTAAAGGGAAAGGAAGGAAAATAATATCTTTCATCAGAAGCCTGACAAAACCCCCAAATTCAGTAAACCTGCACCTCAAAAAAAACCTCCATATAACCAGAGGTCATCAACAAAAATACCTTAAAACATTATATAAAAAAAGTGTGATATTTTAAAACAAAGGAAAAGCCAACAAAGTAATTTTTTAACGATTTTATTTATTTATTTATGGGGGGGAGAGAGAATATCAAGCAGACTCCATGCTGAGCACAGAGCCCAATATGGGGCTTGATCTCATGAACCCTGAAATCATGACCTGAGCTGAAATCAAGAGTCAGACACTTAACTGACTGAGCCACCCAGGCACCCCCTAGCACTTGTTTTTTAAGTCACTACCCACTCTCATACTGCTCAGTGTACTCTAAGGACTTCTGCTGTTTGAAGTGGAAAAGAGGGGGCACACCCACTGTGGTGGTCACCTGGGACACACCAGCGTTTGCCTTCCTTGGGCTGTGCATGTACAGAATCCCATTTCTCTACCCTTTTGAACCTGGGTGTGGCAGCATGACTGACTCTGGCCAGTGGGATGAGTGGAGTGATATGAGTCACGCAGGCACAGCCTTTAAAAACCAACTCAAAGCTTGTTGGGTTCTCTTTTCTTGACTTTAAGATCATGGACATGTGGGTTGAGCTGAAGCCCCTCCCAGCCTGGCTCCCTGAGAAATTACAGAGCAGAAACCACATGCTGACCCAGTGAGGCAGAGCTCAACCATATAAAACTCACCGAGATTAGGGACTGTTTGTTACCATGGCATAACCCTCTCTATCCTGACTGATAAACCTCTTCCCACATAAACGCAATTACAAGGAACCACAACGATCCATTCCAAATGAATGAGGCTGCTTGCTATTTCTTTCTCATTTAAATGTGTGACTTAATTTAATTTGAAAAAAGACATAGGAAAAGAAACGTAACAAGAACTGAGGCTGCGACCGGTAAATGTGGAATGGATTATTCATTGTTTGCTGTCTGTGTTAATCCACGCAAACACGGCATGTCTGAAAAAGGGGCTCAGTGCTGTTGAGGGAAAGGCAGAAAGATAAAGGAAGCTGTCAGACCTGAAAATTCAGCAAAAACAAAGGATATAAACAGATCGTACTTGGAAAAATGAGAAGCTGCTTGTCGTTCCTGGTAAGAAAAATGCAATTAAAACTACAAGAAAATACCTTTCTTTTCACCCATGAGGTTGTCAAGCTAGATCAAAGCACACAAGTTCAGAAGCGAGCAGAGCCACCGAGAGATTGTGAGCCAAGTTAAGTTCCTCATCTAGGGTCAGGATGTGGCCAGACAGACCCTGAGAGCCTCTCCTTGGGGTGGTTAGGGGCGTCAACCCGTCTGCATCACTTTCACCACTAATCACGGGGCTAAAATCGTGCCTAGGTCAGAGTGATTGTGCTAAGCCACGTTCCACAGAGCCTGGCACTTGACAAGTGCTTCCACACTGAGGTTAGACAAACAAACAAGACTGAAATATTATAATACTGGTTTAATATGTGAGCTTGGGGGTGAGAGCCTAGCACTCCTATTCCACCATTTGCTAACAAGGCAAATTCTTTAAACTTTCTGGCTATCATTTCATCTATAAAAATGGAGATCATGGCACCTCACAGAGCTGCAAGCATCAAACGAGACACCCCATACAAAGAGTAGAGCAATGTAAGCAGCCAGCAAACACCTCTTATTATCATCACAAACTGAAAATGAAGCACAAGACTTCGAGATGGAGAGAAGATGCATTTTAAAACAATCCACTGAAACCCACTCATTTACAGATAATGCCCTTTATTGTCCCCAAAGCAAACAAGGACACTAGTTAAGTGTGTCGATGAAGGGTGAGAAATATATGGAATCAGAAAAGCAAAGCTCAAACTGCTCTATGCTTGGAGGTAAGTAAGATCCCTGCAGACCCAAAATATGATGAAAATCCCAAGAGACCCTGTAGCCAAGGAGGAAATCTGCATTGATGAGGTAGACTTGGGGAACATGAAATTTCCTTTTAAGAAGACAGAGGACAAGATAAATAGTAATTAATATTTAGGATTAAAAGGGAAAATAAAGTATTTCCTAAATGATATTTAAAGAAAATTTCTAAACAGACATTTTGCAAGTCTTTTTTTAAAAAAAGATTTTATTTCTTTATTTGACAGACAGAGAGAGTACAAGCAAGGGGAGCAGCAGGCAGAGGGAGAGGGAGAAGCAGGCTCCCTGCTGAGCAAGGAGCCCAACCCTCCATCCCAGGACCCTGGGATCATGACCTGAGCTGAAGGCAGACAGCCAGCCACCCAGGCGCCCCAACATTTTTCAAGTCTTAAAACTGAAGATTAGAATCACCATTTGAAAAATGCTTTGCATGCAGTAGATTCAGAGCACTTCTGGAAACAAAGGATTTCCCTAAGAGAGCTCCTCCTCCCCCAGAGTGACAGACCTCATGCAGGAAATGAGGCTGTGGGCCTGTCGAAAAACGCTGTGAGAATGGAATGTTTTTCCATCTCTTTGTGTCTTCCTCAATTTCTTTTGTAAGTGTTTTGTAGTTTTTAGAGTACAGATCCTTTACTTCTTTAGTTAGATTTATTCCTAGGTATCTTACGGTTTTTGGTACAATTGTAAATGGGATCGATTCCTTAATTTCTCCTTCTTCTGTCTCATTGTTAGTGTATAGAAATGCAACTGATTTCTGTGCATTGATTTTTATATCCTGCCACGTTGCTGAATTCCTGTATGAGTTCTAGCAATTTGGGGGTGGAGCCTTTTGGGTTTTCTACATAAAGTATGTCATCTGCGAAGAATGAGAGTTTGACTTCTTTGCCAATTTGAATGCCTTTTCTTTTTGTTGTCTGATTGCTGAGGCTCAGACTTCTAGTACTATATTGAACAACTGTGGTGAGAGTGGGCATCCTTGTCGTGTTCCTGACCTTAGGGGAAAAGCTCTCAGTTTTTCCCCATTAAGAATTATATTCACTGTGGGCTTTTCATAGATGGCTTTTATGATATTGAGATATGTTAAAATATCTATGCTACCCAGAGCAATCTACACATTCAATGCAATCCCTATTAAAATACCATCAACTTTTTTCACAGAGCTGGGACAAATAATCCTAGAATTTGTATGGAACCAGAAAAGACCCCAAATCTCCAGGGGAATGTTGAAAAAGAAAACCAAAGCTGGGGGCATCACAATGCCAGACTTCAAGCTCTATTATAAAGTTGTAATCATCAAGACAGTATGGTACTGGCACAAAAACACACACACACACCAATGGGACAGAATAGAGAACCCAGAATGGACCCTCAACTCTAGGGTCAACTAATCTTTGACAAATCAGGAAAAAACATCCAATGGAAAAAAGACAGTCTCTTCAATAAATGGTGCTGGGAAAACAGGACAGCCACATGTGAAAGAATGAAACTGGACCACTCTCTTACACCATACACAAGAACAGACTCAAAATGGATGAAAGACCTAAATGTGAGACAGGAACCCATCAAAATCCTAGAGTCGAGAACACAGGCAGCAACCTCTTCAACCTCGGCCATAGCAACTTCTCGCTAGACACGTCTCCAAAGGCAAGGGAAACAAAAGCAAAAATGAACTATTGGGATTTCATCAAGATAAAAAGCTTCTGCACAGCAAAGGAAATAGTCAACAAAACTAAAAGGCAACCTACAGAATGGAAAAAGATATTTGCAAATGACGTTGCAGATAAAGGGCTGGTATCTAAGATCTATAAAGAACTTATCAGACTCAACACCCAAAAAACAAATAATCCAGTCAAGAAATGGGCAGAAAACATGAACAGACATTTCTCCAAAGAAGACATACAAATGGCCAACAGACACATGAAAAAATACTCCGTATCACCTGGCATCAGGAAAATACAAATCAAAACCACAATGAAATACCACCTCACACCAGTCAGAATGGCTAAAATTAACAAGGCAGGAAACAACAAATGTTGGTGAGGATGTGGAGAAAGGGGAACCCTCTTACACTGTTAGTGGGAATGCAAACTGGTGCGGCCACTCTGGAAAACAGTACAGAGGTTCCTCAAGACGTTAAAAATAGAGCTACCCTACGATCCAGCAATTGCACTACTAGGAATTTACCCTAAAGATACAGATGTAGTGAAAAGAAGGGGCACCTGTACCCCAATGTTCATAGCAGCATTGTCCACAGTAGCCAAACTGTGGAAGGAGCCGAGCTGCCCTTCAATAGATGAATGGATGAAGAAGATGTGGTCCATATATACGATGGAATATTACTCAGCCATCAGAAAGGATGAATACCTACCATTTGCATCGACATGGATGGAACTGGAGGGTATTATGCTAAGCAAAATCAGTCAATCAGAGAAAGACAATTATTATACGGTTTCACTCATATGTGGAATATAAGAAACAGGAAGGAGGATCATAGGGGAAAGGAGGGAAAACTGAATGGGAAGTCATCAGAGAGGGAGAAAAACCATGAGAGACTCTTAACTCTAGGATACGAACTGAGGGTTGCTGGAGGGAAGGTGGGTGTTTGTGGGGGTGGGGAACTGGGTAATGGGCATTAAGGAGGGCACATGATGTGAGGAGCACTAGGTGTTATATGCAACTGATGAATTATGGAACACTACATCTGAAACTAATGATGTACTATACGTTGGCTAAATGAATTAAAAAAAAAAAAAAACAAAGCAAAACAAACACCTTCTGGGTGAGCAGTGTTATAGCACCTCGCAAATGTGCCCGAAGGGAAACATAAGCCAACTCTTGGTGCCATTAAGTAAACAGTGGCCACCATGAAGGTTCCCACTCTGGCTCCCCCAAATTCTCCCTCTACAAGACTTTTCCTTTAGTTTCGCTGAGGGCTAACGCATGGCCATGAGGGGACCATCTCCACACTTTCAGGGCAAACTTAAAAGGGAACGAGTCATCCAATGACTCATTCCCCCACTTTGGCTGCTAAACCCCACTCAGGGTGCTGGTTCAGCCATGGTGGCTTTCTTCAGTCAGCCACCTCTGACTCAGGAGCTCCTCTACCGGGGAGCTGTCAACTTGGGTGTCCCTGCACACAAGGAAGTGGTTGGCCCATGTGGCCAGCCCACCTTTGGGACCCGAAAAACACTTCTCAGTAGGAAATTGGATGCCTTCTGCTGCATGCTCTCTGAGAGTGAGATCAAGCCAGATGCCCATGGCTGTCGCTGCTTTTGAAAGAGAAAACGTTCAATTTAGAATAGCCTTGGCCTAGGAGGTTCCAAAACTGAGTGCTGTGCACTGTTGGTGGGAATGTAAAATGGTATAATCGCTGTGCAAACAGGATGGTGGTTCCTCAAAAGATTAGGGGCACCTGGCCGGCTCAGTCAGCAGAGCACTGTTGATCTGGGGGTCGTTAGTTCGAGCCCCACGTTGGGTGGAGAGTTTACTTAAAAAAAATAATGGGGCACCTAGTTGGCGCAGTCGTTAAGCATCTGCCTTCGGCTCAGGGCGTGATCTCAGGGTCCTGGGATCGGCCCATATCTTCCGCTAGGAGCCTGCTTCTTCCTCTCCCACTCCCCCTGCGTGTTTCTTCTCTCTCTGGCTGTCTCTCTCTGTCAAATAAATAAATAAAATCTTTAAAAAAAATAAAATAAATAAAATAAATAAATAAAATCGTTAAAAAAAGATTAAGTATTTGACTTGTTTACCAAACTACTGTATGATCCAGTGATTCTACTTCTGAGCACATGTGCAAAAGAACTGGGAGCAAGGACTCAAACAGGTATTTACACACCCATGTTCACTGCAGCACTACTCACAATAGCCGAAAGGTGAAAACAACCCAAATGTCAACAAATGGATCGATAAAATGTGGTCCACACATACAGTGGACTGTTTCTCAGCCTTAAGAAGGAAGGAAATCCTGACACACACTACTACATGAACGAACCTCAAAGACACTGCACTCAGTGCAACAGGCCAGATGCAAAAGGACACACACCGTATGATTCCACTTAGATGAGGTCCCTAGTCAAAGTGACAGACACAGAAAGCGGAATTGGGGGAGGGGGCCAGGGATTGGTGGGGGGGGGAGGGCAGCCCGTGTTTAATGGGAATGGTCTGTTTTGCATGTTGGTGCTGGTTGTTCAAGGTAAATACGCTGAAACGGTACACTCGTAGACAGTTAAAACGGTAAATTTCATGTATATTTTATCACCCAAAAGAAAAAAGAAATGAATGCTGTGTTTCACCCAACTGGTCCTGTAGCTGAGCTGCAAGAACCATGAACTCTCTCAGGTGACATTTGCTTGTTGAACAAACTGAAAACTCTTTTCTCACCAGAGAACAAAGGGACTCCTTTCAATAAATCCTGAAGGGACCCAGGGACTCAGTCCAGCCTCTCCTGAGCGTAAGGTTTTGGTGTTTTGTTTTTATTTTTTTGAGAGAGAGAGAGATCCTGTAAGTGAGCAGGGATGTGGGGGGAAGGGGCGGAGGGAGAGAGAGAATCCCAAGCAGACGCCACGCTCAGTACAGAGCCCAGTAAAGGGCTCGATCTCACGACCCTAAGGTCGCGACCTGAGCCAAAACCAAGAGTCCTACGCTTAATCAACTCCGCCACCCAGGTGCCCCTGAGTGTGTTTTTAACCCTTAGTTAGTAAAATAGCCACCTGAACTGAGTCCACTTTCTAGTGCCTGAAAGCTCCTGATTTCCTCTTTACCCGCTCCTGGCTGTTGGAGAGCTGCCAAGACTGGAACCCGGGTGTGGGTCACGGAGGGCCACCCCAACGCTGCCTTGTTCTTGCCAGCCTCTATCCTGGCACTGTGCTTCTCCAGCAGGAAAAGCCCATTGAGTATTTCCAGGGAAGTTTCATTGTTTGGGTTGTGTTTTTCAGGAAATCAGAAACCCAAGTAAGCTTAACAGATACATAGAGAGATATGCATACACAAATATAGTATATAATATATATATTTATATTACAGATACAACACATATGATAAACACTGAATAAAAATGATGTATACTAAAAAAAAGATGAGAAATGTTCTTCAGCTATAGAATAAATACCTCAAGGAAACTCATAAATTTGGAAGGAAAAAATGGCCACGTTTTCAAAATCACTTTGAAAAATGCTAAACAGAAAGGAAAAGCTAGGATTAAAGCAGAAATAAACCTTCCTTCCTTATTTTCCTCAAGAAAGCATTCCTTCAGCTATAGTCAAGGTATAACAGTTTGGACCTCATTTTATGCATCAGCTCAGCAGGCTGACCTTAAAATAAAATAATAAAAAATCTATACAACGCTAAGTTTGAAAAAGAAAGGTCTGAACCACATCCAAGCTTCGTTGACAGAGACCAGGAAGTGTCTCGCTTCGCTCCACCCACGACAATGTCCGCGCTGCACTTTGTTTTACTTTGACATCACGCTATCTGGCAACCTGATGTTCTCTAGGACTCTCAGCACGACACAGACCGGTTCTGTGTAAGAAACAGGATTAAAAATTCCAGAAGGGTAGACTACGGACTCAGAAAGTACTTTAATACACTTAAAAATGGTTAAGATAAATTGTATGTTACATGTACTTTACCACAATTAAAAAATTTTTAAAGAGACTTCAACAATATGGGAAGGGGGTGAGTTACATTTGATTTTCCAGAGTTCCCCAGAAGAGATCACTCAAACCTGCTCTTCACGGTGATAACACTGACTTCAGAATGTCAGATGCTCTTCTATAAAGAAACACAAGCAAGCCAATTTCGAAGCAGGGCTTGCATCAAGCAAATGGTAAAATACCGGCAGGTCTTCCTTCTGGAAGTTGGTCATCTTTAAAAGGCTGTTCGTTTCATGCCGCAAAACCGAAGCTGCACCGTGAGTAAGGCTGGCCAGGTGGCACAAGCCCGAACATTCATTAAATCCTTGCCAAGGGACACCAATGGTGCCCTTCAGACAGAAGGAAAACAGGACAGATGCTGAGTAATAACAAATTGGCCAGGACTCCCCACATGAAAGTAGGCCAAGTCCTGAAGGCGGAGATGGTGAAAGCGTCACGTCCTACCTGAAATGGCAGTGACTCGGCCACCGTGCCAATCTGGGAGGGCGGGGACGGCGAGAGACAGGAGGAGCACAGGGAGCTGGGATTTCCCAGAGAACCAATGAAGTCCGCTTCTGTTGAACCAGGGGAGTGAACCCGCACATCCCCTCTGGAAAGAGCTTCCTTCTTAACAAGGTCCCAGACTGAAACGTGGCTGTGCGGTGCTGCCGCGTCAGCTGATCGCTGCGGGCAACTCTGCCGAGCGGTTACCCCGGAGTCGTCCCCTCCGGCCTTACCACGTCCACACCACACGACCTCGGCTTGCAGTGGAGCTGCCAGCACGCCACAGTGGTCTCGGCTTCACTTGGCCTCCCACACGCGGGAGAGGCGCATCAGAATGTGGTTTTTGCTTTTAAAAATGTCTTATGATTATTTTTCTTCCTTTGGAATCGGCTCTATCTTACTGCCAGAGCTGATATTAACTTGGGCTTTCTGAGCAAACACCACGCTGCCTGCTAGGAGCCCCACGGAAGGCTGAGCACACACCGCGGGAGGCTTTACAGAACGTGGCCTGGAGGCCGAGGCGGTGGCTACCCCAGGCCGGACCAGGCCAGCGACAGCAGGCCGAGCTGCCGCCGCAGCCACGGACCACACGTCCGCGGGCACGATGGCCCTGGTACCACAAGCCCTGGGCCAACGCCTCAGCAGGGCAGTCCTCATTTTTCTCAGCTGCACGGGAGCTGGCTCTGCTGTGGAGGGAACGTGTTGCTGGTCTAACTCACAACAAAGTGAGGCAGGGGACATGTGATGGACAGCACAGTCTCGGAATGAGCTGACCTGGGGCCCAGTCGGGGCAGCCACCCTTCCTCAGCTGCCCAGCCTGGCCCAGGTTCCCTGAGCATGGGCACCTGGTCGTGCAGACGAGACTCGAAAGGAGCAGAAACATTCCGGGTGTTCATGCCCTTCCTACTTCCCCAGGGCATCGGGATTCACAAGGAATGCACACGTCTGTACACATGTGACACAAACACTGGGTCCAGGCTCTCGGTTGAGAGGACTTGGGAATCTCCACACTGGGTCAGAAAACTCCTTAAAACATTGACAGGGGTGCCTGGGTGGCTGAGTCGGTTAAGCGGCTGACTCTTGATTTCAGCTCAGGTCATGATCTCAGGGTTGTGGGATCGAGCCCAGCGTCGGGAATCTGTGCTGGGCGTGAAGACTGCTTGAGATTTTTCTCCCTTTGCCCCTCCCTTCTCTCCCTCTCCAAAAAAACAAACAAAAAAACCCCCCAAACAAACCACAGCATAGCGTTCCTACCTCATAGAAGGCAAGCTGCAACACACATGTCCAAATATTGCTCTTTATCTTTCCCCTTGTGAGTTTATTGCATCTATTGTAGAAACCATGCCCTCTCACCACTAACAGCAATTTTCCCTGTCTTCCCACACAGAAACTTTAGATGGCTAGCTGCAATGACTTCCATGTTTCCAGACTTATGTCTTATTCTCTTCCCATTGTAGTGCTGGTCCTGAGCCCTCCCTCCCAGCCATGCATCTGCTCGTGGGCTCTGCAGCCACGCTGGCTGAGCTGAACACTGGACGTTGAACGAGGAAGCCTCAAGCAAGCCGGAGCTCCCCTCACTGTCCTCACCAGTAAAAGGGGTTGAACAGCACCAACTTCGGAGGATTATAGGTTTGAGAAACAATGAGTGACAAGCTTGTAACAGGGGCTCACTAACGGGAATCATTCTATTTGGGGGGGCTATGAGCCAAGAAGCTGGGATGATGGTCAAGGGCGGGAGGAGGTCAAGGCAGCGGAGTTCGATAGTGAACCACATAAAAGGAAATGAATATGTGGGGCAAACACGCCCTTCAGGACTAAACACTGACACATACGTGATGCAGAGAATACTAAAATACTTAAGAATTTATAACCGCAAACCAGAAGATCTCATAAAAGTGAGCGTATCATTAAGATACTAAATGACTTGCTGTCTGGACACACCTTCTTTTCTGCTTTTTTAAATGTATTTTAACCCACATACAAATGATATATTTAACAAACAAACCAAAAGCCTATTACACAGAAACCAACTCGTTAAAGTCAGGGCCAGAAAAGCAGTAAGAATCTCTTGGGCAAAGAATCTTATTATAAATCCCAGACAGGCTTCAGTCCCCAGAGTTCTACTGGTAGAACTCAATATTCTTTAAAGTTCACACCCAGAAGAAAAGAACTGGCACTCAAACGAGACTAAATGTTATCTCCTTCTGCACAGAGCAGGTTTCTCGAGATCTCCAGAGCAGCACTTCCCAATCCTCGGTGTTGAAGCAAAATGGGTTCAGCGTGGCTGTGTGGGGCTCGGGACGCATCCTCCTCGAGCACTCTCGTTCTGCACAGAGCCTCGGGCACCGCACTGGGCGCTGGGATGTGACCTGCAGGCGCCCCAACGAACTCATTCAGAGTCGCAGCTGGGAGGTGAAGAACACAGCTCTCCAATGCAGCTCGGCCTGTTCACTCTGCTCTGAATCCGACCTGTGGTTCTCCTTCTCTACGCTCTTCCTTTGCTTCCCGGTCCCTGACATAAGTTATCTGCATAGAAGCAGGCGGCAGCTGAAAAACAACGATGGAAGGAAAAAGCCTGCCAACGAGGCACCCGGGAACGGTGACAGAGGCAGGAAAGGCTGGCTCTCTCCAGATCCACTCTGGCCCAAGCTGGCTGTGCTCTCCAGAACCCAACTGCTGTAAAACTGCCCGGGACACCCAGAACCAAGAGGCTGGACACATGGCTGGCATAAAACAGGCGCTGAAGGAACACTACCTCCTCAGACACAACGGGGCTTGTGCAGTGAGGATGAAAGCAGGGCGGGCAGGGAGACAAAATCCTCCGCAGTTTCTCTGTACATGCCTTGATTCCAGCCAGAGCCACGCCGATGCAGATGGAGGGCGCCGATCAGCATGGCACAGGCGGCATCTTTTAAGGACACACAAACACCTTCACTGTTGGGAAACAAGTGTGCCTGCTTCTGCCCACAGAGGAAACGGGTTCCCATGGGTTTAGGATGGTCCGACATTGCGGACTCAGTTACCAAGCATTGGGCTGTAGAGCATAGCTCGTCCAACTATACAAATCGAAATGAAGAAATGCATCACCTCGCAGCCAAAAGTCTAGAGCTGTGGTTCTCGAACGGGGGCAGTTCTGCCCCTGGGGGACATTGGACAATGTCTGGAGGCATTTCTAGCTGTTACAATGGGGGCTGGGGGTGGGAGGTGTTATTGGCATCTAGCGGACAAAGGCCAAGATGCGGACGAACATCCTGTAATGCTCAGGACAGCACCCCCTGCCCCATCACAGAAGGTCAACAGTGCCGAGGCCAAGCAACTGGTCTGGGGGAGCATATTCCTGTATTTGGCTAATGCAAGGGCTCAGTGACATCCTAGGAAGACGAGCCTTTTTGTGCTTACATGCTCCTCATGGTGGGTTGACTTATCCTCGGCCTTTTCCTGCTGTGGCCTCAGATGTCTGCCACACATCGGGCATTACATTCTCCCACAATTAAAGAGAGGAACAAAAAAAGTCACGTGTTTGTTCCTTTCCTGTCTCTCTGTATTAGAGGAAACCCTTTCCAGAAGCCAGCTGGCCACACCTCATAGGTTAGGGAAGGTCACATGCCCATGTCTGAATCAATCCCTGCCAAGAAACACAGAATTACTAGGGAGAAGTCCTAGAACAATAACATTTACTGCTGAGGCTGGGAGATGGGCGCTCCCACCCTGGCGTGCTTTGCCACCTGATCCCTGGACATAACTGCAAAGGCACAGGGTGAACAGCGGGGTAGACAACCAGCACGTGGGTCTCAATCTCAGAAGGAAGTGGTGAGCCTGAACGCGAGCCTGAGAGCTCTCTCCTTCCTTCAATCCACAACATTTGAATTCACGTACCTTCCAGCAGATTTACTTCCCAGGCCGATCTCAGGCGTTGGGAGATTCAGTTTGAGTACCGTCATCACTAAAAGCACGTGAATAAAATGTTCAGGCAGAACTGTGTTGTTCTGAGAAAAGCAATTCAACACTTTACGAACTGATCAAGTAATGAAATGGCATCCTTTCTGGCCATATAAAGATAAGAAGTCATTTAAGTTAGTAAACAAAGACTGAACTGATGTCTCGGGGGACAGCAATCCGATGGGCCTGCGGGGCTGAGATGATCGTGAAACAGGAGACGCCCCCATCAAAATCAGTGCATGCCACGTGGGGGTAGGGACTGCAACGTCCACCCGAATCATGCTCCCCGCTTCTGTGGTAAAGGTGGTAGCCGGGCCCTGGCTGCTCCACCAGAGAATATTTTTCTCCCTTGAAGACAGGAGTGGAGGGAATGTGTGCCGTTAAGATCTATGCACACTCCTATATGTTCTCCTCCTTCTTGTGGAACAGAACGGCAGCGAACAGAGCAACTCTGGAAGCCATGTGTTAAAAATGGCAGAGTCCCAGGCTTGAGTCTCTAGAATAACCATGTGGAAGAGAGCTGCCCAATCTGGAACACCATGCTGAACTGAGAGAGGAGCGAGACACTTCTATCTTATTGGCGGCCCTGAGTTTTTGATGGCTTTGTTACAGCAGCTGACATTACCGTAACTAATACATTCCAAGTATCATTATTTAACACTGTTCCAGAAAATGCTAACAAAACACCAGGAAAAACCCCCACAAATTCAGTATTGATTGACGATATGTAAGCTTGTCTAGCCACAGAACTCAAAACCATTAGCTGAAAAAAAACCAAGTAAATTCATGAAGATGGCCAGTTTCCAAACTCTGTGAGTTAATCGTTTTGTACACATCAACAACCAGTTGAAACACAGAGTGGGAAACGAACCCATTCACAGCAACAAAATACACGTACACAATATCTAATGTATTTAGGAAACGGGAAGGACTTATGTAAGAAAAATGATGAAGTTCTTAGGGACAAAAGTGAATCCTTTTTCCTCAATGAAGAGAATGCGGGAGGGCCAACTGTGTAAAGATGTCACTTCTTCCCCAAACATGCTGTCATTGTTACCTCATGCCAATCAACCCCCCCCGCCCCCCAAGATTTAACTTCACGTATCATTCTAAAGTTCATGAGTCTGAAAACAGCCTGGCAACAGTGGAAAGATTCTGAAACAGAAGAGGGTTAGGATGGTGTAGAGAACCCAGTCCTGCCAGACAGACACTCGAAAGCACAGCAGCATAAGGGCCGTGGCTGTGGCAGCAGCGCAGACCGACGAGCAGATCGCAGACTCGTGTGTCCGAGGGTTAACTCTACGCCCACTGACACAGCCTCTCCGCCTCTGGCGATGTACATCGGCAGAAACGGCCACGTGCCCACAGATGCTCATGAGAGCTCCATTTAGAATCAGGAAAGCCCAGAAGCAAACCAGTCCAGCAATAAGGGCTTCCAGGCCTCATCCCCTTCCATACAATACTCCCCTTCTTTTTCTCTCCCCCACATCCAAGACTAGAGCTATATATGACTGTTCAACTAGCTTTTTTTTTTTGCCCGTTTTATCATGAGCCTTTCTCACACTGGTAAATACAAGGCTCCCTCACTTGGATGGTCACGTACGTCATACTGGGGTAGCAGGACTTCTACGGCCACTCGCCTACCGAGGGTGGGCACGTTCGCTTTTTTCCTATTCCATACAATAAAATAGTGTAGATTCTTATGGTTATCTTTGTATTGTATTTCTAGAAGATTAACATGAATTTACGGTGATCACGTACTAACTCTCTAATCGGTAGTAATTTATTTTTAAAAGGTTTTATTTATTCGAGAGACGGAGAGAGAGAGATAGGAGAGAGCACAGGAGTTGAGGGGAGAGGGAGAAGCAGGCTCCCCGCTGAGCAGGGAGCCCGAAGTGGGGCTTGACCCCAGGACCCTGGGATCATGACCTGAGCTGAAGGCAGACGCTTACCTGACTGAGCCACCCAGGCGCCCCTCTAATTGGTAGTCATTTAAATGGGGAATACGAAAGCCACAAAGAACTACTACTACACTCCCACTAAAATGGCTAAAATAAAGACTGGCCATGCTGAGCGTTGGCAAGAATATGGAATAACTGGAGTTCCCGTACGCCGCTGGAAGGGAATAAAATGATACAACCACTTTGGAGAACGATTTGCCAGTTTTTTAAAAAATTAAATATATATCTACTGGAAGCAACCCAAAATGCCCATTAATAGGAAAATGGACAAATAAGTGGTATGCATCCACGGCATCCTACTCAGCAGTAAAAAGGACTGAACTATCACTCTAACGACAACCCGGATAACTCTCAAACTAGTGTTGCCGAACGAAAGACGCCAGACCAGGGAGAAAAGGGCACATACCATACGATTCTGTTTATATAAAATTGTAGAAAATGCAAACCAGCAGATCAGCAGCTGCCTGGAGATGGGGGCAGAGAAGCAGGGGAGGGAGACAGGGAGGAGAGGAAACTTCTGGGGGTGACAGATACATGCCCATTATCTTCAACGGGAGATGCTTTTACAGGGATATACACATGTCAAAACTCATCAAGTTAGACACTTTAAGTACACTTCATTCCATGTCAGCAAAGCTTTAAAAAAAAAAAAAAAGGAAAAAGGAAAAGACCATTTAAAAAAAAGATAAATAAGTGGGAATGCCTGTATTTGGCTCACATACAAGCTTGAATACAGGTGTTCACGTTCAATCAGCTGTCCTTTTTGGACAAATAGCCGAGTTTAACTTAATTCCTTCTGTGTTTGTTTGCTCGAGCTGCTGTAACAGCATATCACAGACTAGGTGGCTCAAACATCAGGAATTTACTTCTTACCGCTCTGGAGGCCAGAAGGCCAAGACCAAGGTGCTAGCCAACTGGTTCTCTGCCTGGTTTGCGGAGGGCCACCTTCTTGCTGTGTGCTCACCACGCGGAGGACAGACCTCTCTCGCTCTCTCCCTCTTTTTGTAAGGCCACCAACCTACTGGATCAGGGCCCCACCCTAAGGAATGACCTCCTTTAATCTTAATTACTCTCTGAAGATGTGTCTCCAGACACAGTCACACTGAGGCTCAGGCCTCCAACATAGGAGTTTGGTGGGGATGGGGGAGACATAAGTCAGCCCACAACACCTTCCTTACCATGGCCTGACATGAAATTTCTAGTTTCATAACTTTCTTGACAGAATTTATAAAACTTAAGCAGACGGCAAGCTCTTTCCTTATCCATAAACTCAATTCTGCTCGACGAGCTTTTTCTTCCCCCAGGTGTGCTTTTGCCATTAGATTACTGCAGGAACAACTCACCTGCCCAAATCGGGACTATTTCCACCCCTTCAGCAGATCTCAAAGAACAGCAAAAATATCCTCTGTTCACATGCAAAATATATACTCTACCCTAGCTATAAATTACTGAAAGCGTATCAGGCTCCTGATTTCAGCAGAGAAACGTTCTTTCCAAAAGGACCACGTCAGCCTTATGCGGACATGGGTTTGGGCGGCTCACAGTGAGGCAGCTCCCACAAGCCCGAATCGGCGACACCCTTGCAGCTCCTCAGCTCCTTCCGGATAACGTGGGATAGGGTAAGAAGCAATAATATGCCATCTGAGCCTCAAAGCATCACCTACCAAAAGAAGGAGGATAGAACAGCAGCAAGGGACTTGGCAGCCTCTGCCACAGCAGGATCGGGAGTTCTACCTGACATTCTATTAGCTACGTCTTCTAACTTCTGGTGCCAAGAATATCGGCACATTGCCAGAAGCAAATGGGCCTGGTGCTTACCACCGTCCTGCAAAGGAACAGTTCTACTTTGCTGACACGTGAAGAATCAGTAATCGCCACAGACAACCTTCCAATTCGGTCTCTTCCCAGAAGGCATTCAGGCCACATCTTTCCAGTATGACCCTAGCACCACACTTCCCTGACAGCTTCTACCCCTCGGGGTCACTGCCATAGGTGGCAGGAGAAGATCTCTGGAAACTCACGGACACAACTGCCGCAAACTGAGGTACCACACTCTGACAGAATGGCCCCTCACAGTGAGGTGACAAGAAGGAACCAGGTGTCACATAGGCTCAGAGCTGCAATTCATAAACAATGAAGGCTGAGAGGGGCTCAGGTCCTGCCCCAGGTCACTGGCTAGAGGGAGTCTGTCCAGAGGGATCAGGAGCAGTGATTTAAACCGCATCTCACTGGAAAGAGGAAGAGGGTGGGGAGGAGGACATAAGGAGACACATGGGAAAGGCCAACTGGAAGGACAACACCCCCCTGCCCAAGGATACCCCACAACAAAGCCCCTACGAGAAAGCTGGTGCAGAGCTTGTGAGGTGAAGTCAGATGGGACATGAATCATTGGTGTTATGTCTGAATGTTTGTGCCCTGCAATGTGATGGTACGGGGTGGGGGGGGTAATTAGGTCATGAGGGTGGAGTCTGCATGATTGGGATTAGTGCCCTTATAAAAGGGACCTCACAGTGCTTCCTGGCCCCTTCCACCATGTGAGGACACAACGGAAGAAGGTCATCTGTGAACCAGGAGGCAGCCCACACCAGACCCTGAATCTGCCAGTGCCCTGATCTTGACTCCCAGCCACCAGAACTGTGAGAGAAGAAGGCCTGCTGTTCCGAATCTGGTCTTGGGTATTTTGTTATAGCAGTTCACACAGACTAAGACAGTCGGGAAGTTCTTGGCACACATCGAATCACCACACATGCCAGAAGTGAAGTTCTTCACAATGTTGCAGGGCAGTAAAAATAAGATCAAAGAAGTAACGCTCTACTGTTCCATAAGGGGTGCAATGGAAAACCATCTGGGATTCCATCAGAAAGGAGCTTTTCGAAAAAACTGGTACATGGAGACAATCTGCACTTCATTCTCAGACCCTGTTACAGGCTAAACTCTGTCCCCCAAATTCCTACGTTGAAACACTCACCCCCCATACCTTACAATGTGACTGAATCTAGAGACAGGGCCTTTGGAAAAGCAATTAAGGTAAAATGTCACAGTCTAGGTGATGTCCAATTTAACCGATGTCCTTGTAAAAGGAGATTAAGACACAGACATGCACAATGGAGAGACTGTGTGAGGATACAGGGAGAAGGGGGCCACCTACAAGGCAAGGAGAGAAGCCTCAGAAGAAACCAAATCTGCCAGCACCTTGAGCTTGGACTTCCAGCCTCTGGAACTGTGTGAAACTTAATTTCTGTTAAGTCACCCAGTGTGTGGGATTTTGCTATGACAGCTTAGCCGACTAGTACAGACCTCAGACTAAAGAGGCTTTATCTGAACTAATAGTTGCTATCTAACAGAGAAAAGTAGTTGGTTAGGGCTACTTAAAATCAGGATCCAGCTCAGACTCGTCGAGTTTCCAGGTGGAAGGGTCCCAAAGCTGATCAGTTCAGCTGTAGACCAGAACAGTTCACCTGGTCTCATCTCCAGCCCACATTCTTCTGGAAATAACACAGTGCTAACTCTGAAATGCCACAACGAGACTCTGCTTTAACAAGGAGGTGTTGTCCTTAAGTGCTAAGACTTGAGAAGCTGAAACTAACAATACCCAGCACCTCTTATTTCTCTTGCTATTCACATCACCTGCTTTCTGGCCATTTCATGAAACGGTAGGGTGCTGAAAAAAAGCAGCAAAAATAAGGTGCTTCGTTTAGGATCATTATGACGTCTTTTAAAAAGGAGTTTCAGGGCACCTGGGTGGCTCAGTCAGTTGAGCATCTGACTCTTGGTTTCAGCCCAGGTCATGATCTTGGGGTCATGAGATCAGCCCCATGTGGGGCTCAGTGCTCAATACAGAGTCTGCTTGAGATATTCTCTCTCTCTTTTTCTCTCTCTCAAATAAATAAATAAATCTTTTAAAAAAGAAAAAAAGGAGTTTCAAAAATAATATTTTTTTAAAGATTTTATTTATTTATTTGAGAGAGAGAGGGAGCATGGGTGTGGGGGAAGAGCAGAGGAAGAGGGAGAAGCAGACTCCCCGCTGAGCAGGGAGCCTGACATGGGACTCGATCTCAGGACCCCGGTAACCATGAGCTGAGCCAAAGGGAGACACTTAACCGACTGAGCCACCCAGGTGCCCCATAGATAAGGTTTTTAAATGCACAGAGTTTATTCATTTCTACTATCCTTTGTTTCCATAATCAAAGTTGTAACCCAGCCTTGGCAAATGGTTGGGTTCAGGGCTCAATATGTACTTATTTATTAAAATTGACCTAAAAATAATCAGTGAGAGATGATGGCTTGAAGTCTCAGATAAACAATTAAGCAAAAATTACCCTATTCATGTTGCTATACCTGAAAGCCATAAAAGGTAAACTTTTCTCTAATACATAAAATTCTGAATATGACACCAAAAGTTTAAAAACTGAAACAATTAGAACTCATACATAGTCTGACAAACCAAGACCTCTTGGGGCTCAGTTTTCTCATCTGACAAGAGCTGAGCTAGGTGAGCCTTCTGTTCTGTCTATGGTTAATGTTTTATAACCAACAATCACCTACCTTAATTAAAAAGCACCTTGACCTAACCTTCCTATTAACCTACAATACTGTTGCTATTTACATCATAAAGATCTTTTACTAATTCGTCACTAATTTACTCACTGAATTTCTGGGTACATGCATGAGTCCAAGAAATCTGACCATTGCCAAGGCCTTAAATTCCTCATTCACATAAACTCTCACCAGGTTCCCTGAATGCAGAAGTGGTGAGTCTCCCAGGAGTTAAGTAACCATCGACACTGATTGGGGCTTGCTCCATCCAGCACCTTCCCAAATCTCTGCCCCAGCAACTCTGATCGGGCTGCCCACTGCCACCCCAGCAGGCTCCCACGCTCAGGCTCACTGCCCACGCATCAGCCTGAGGGATGCTTCCAGCAGGTAAGGAAGGCAGCGGTCACCTTGCTCAATGGCTTCTCCTCCCTTGCAGAGTGTGACCTGCCCTGGCTACCTCTCCTCCCTCGTCTCCTATCACCTCTCCACCCCAGCCACACCCGCCCCCCACTGTACCTTGGACCCAGGCCCACGCCCCAGATGGTCTCCCCGCCAGCTCGCTCACTGCATCCAGGCCTCTGCTCAAATCTCAAATGTCACGTTATCAGAGCCATCTCTGTCTGAATAATACCCCACCTTCCTTCCTCCCTACCCCATTTCCCTTGCCTGCTTTATTTTTCCTTTGCATTCAGCAGCTGATATCACATATTTACTCATTGTCTGCCTTCTGCCAACAAAGCCTTATGAACGTTGTGTTCAATGCTGTATCCCCAGCACCTAGGTGTTCAGTATATCTTGTTCCTACCACTGTATCAGTTTGCCAGGCTGCGGTAACACGGCACAACATGTTGGACAGCTTAAACAACAAAAACGGATTGTCTGCCAGTTCTGGAGGCCAGAAGTCTGAGATCAAGGTGTTAGCTGGCTGGCTCCTTCTGAGGGCTACGAGACAGAATATGCTCCAGACTGCTCTTCTTGCTTCCGGCAGTTTGCTGGCAATCTCTCGTGTTCCTAACCTTATAACCGCATCAGCCAGATCTCTGCCTTCATGTCCACATGGTGTCGTCCCTCTACGCACGTCTGTGTCTGCATCCAAACTGAAGGACTCCGGTCAGCGTGGATCAGGGCCCGCCCTAATGACTTCACTTTAACTCGAATAGCTCTGTAAAGATCTGATCTCCAAATAAGGTCACACTCTGAGATACTGGGGGTTAGGACATCAACATATATTTTTTGGAGGATACAATTCAATCCATAACAACCACGTAGCAGCCATGTGACATCGGGCAAGTTAGTTCACCTTCATCAGTAAAATGAGTCTTAATAATTCATTGTACCTGCTTCATTTGGATAATGAAGATGGTGCCCCTGACAGCAAAAAGGTGTAACCCTGCCCCCTATGTGAGCGACACGAATAGTGACATGAAAAAAGCTCAAGAGCATGGGCTTGGCAGCCAAGCAGCCAGGGTTTGAGCTCTCTCTGCACTTGCTGGCTCTCATCTTAGAGAGTTGCTTGGTCTGAGACCAATCTCCAAATATGTTATATTATAAAATAATGCACGTCAAGTCCTTAGCACATGGTATGCTCTCTAGGAATGTCAGCTGTCCTAGGCAGGGCTGAGGCAAAGATGGACAGTGTCACCTCATCCCACTGATGTTCTGCAATTTTTTTCATTCATCACTTAATCATACATGGCAACAGAAAACACAGTAGCACCATTACACAGAATTGGGTGCCAACTATAACGAAAAGTTGTCCTTTTAAACTTTTATTCAGTATCACTCATATCCAACTGCCTACAGACATCAAATGGGGACATTGACCAGACACCTCAAACTAGCCCGTCCCAAAATGAACCCCTGGTCTCCCTGCCCACCCATGGAGCGGGGTCCTCCCCCAGGCTCCTTCCCCATTGCATCTCGTGGCTTCTGGGAGAAAACCTGCAAGTCCTACTTGACTCCTCTTTTTCTCTTGTATCCCAAATTTAATCCATGAACAAATTCTGTTATACCCTCAAATTATATTCAAAATCCAAAGCCTTCTCCACTGGCCCACCTATGTTACAGCAACAGCTCCTAAATCGTCTCCCTGTTTCTACCTTGCCTGACCCCCACCCATTCCTACCCCCTACAGAGCAGCTGGAACCTGCTACTGGCTCAGCTGCCCTCCAAGGCACCCCCCAGCCCCTGACTCAGTGGCCACTGTCAGACTCCAGTTTTAAAGGACCTACAAGATTGGATGCCCTCCCCACCCCTTACCTCTATGGCCTTGTGTCCTACACTCTCCCCATCTCTCGCTTGCTTTGTGACCTCACTGGCCTCAGACACACCAGAGCCTCTGCATTTGGTCAAAGGGTGCTTTCCCAGCAAGGCCTTCCTTAAAGACCCCACTTAATAGCACAATACATCCTTAACACTCACCATCCCCTTCCTTCATTACTGTTTCCACAGACTCATCACTGCCTACCACCCCATATATTTTATCGTCCGGCTCTCCCCTGGTCCCATGTGGGCAGGGTCTTATTGGTTTGGCTCTCTGCTGTGCCCTGATGCCTAGGGCAGTACTAGCATGTTGTAGGGACTCACATAGCTACTGAATGCGTGAATAGCCAATGCTTTTAAAGCTCCTCCAAGAAGGGTTCATCTCTACTTGGTAACCTGCATGTTAAAGGTTAAAATAGTTAAACATTTTAAGAAGTTTTTCAGACACATTGAAACAAGGCTTGTTTAACAGAATACCTCAAGGCTTGAGAATTGCACTGATCAAGTTTATTGTTTTAGCTAGCTCAAAATGTATATGTTCCTAAATAAATGGAAGACATCCAGTGTTCACGGACTTGTAAGACAATACTGTTCACATGGCAATACTTCCCAAAGTGATCTACAGAGTCACTGCAATCCCTATCAACATCCCACTTGGCTTGTTGGCAGAAATTGACAAGATGACCCTAAGATGTATATGGAATTTCAAGGGATCCAGAATTAGCTCTGTAAAGATCTGATCTCCAAATAAGGTCACACTCTGAGATACTGGGGGTTAGGAGGACATCAACATATTTTTTTTGGAGGACACAATTCAACCCATAACGACCACTTAGCAGCCATGCAACATCAGGCAAGTTAGTTCACCTTCATCAGTAAAATGAGTCTTAATAATTCATTGTACCTGCTTCATTTGGATAATGAAGATGGTGCCCCTGACAGCAAAAAGGTGTATCCCTGCCCCCTATGTGAGCCACACAGATAATGACAGAACAATCCAGCACAACAAAGTTGGAACAACAAAGTCATTTATTTCCCCATTTCAAAACTTACCACAAAGCTACAACAATCAAAACGTATGGTCCTGGCCTAAGGATAGACAGATAGGTGAACGGAAAAGAAATGAAGTCCAGAAATAAAGCCATCTACTTAGGGCCTACTGATTTTCAACAAGGGTTCCAAGGCCCTTGGAACAAACAGTATCTCCAACAGATGGTGCTGGACAACGGGATTTCCTACAAAAGAATACATTCAGAGCCTTACTTCACACCATGCATAAATATTAACTCAAAATGGATCAAAGACCTAAATGTAAGAGCCAAGACTATAAAACTCACAGAAAACACAGGGGCAAATCTTCATGACCTTGCATTTGGCAATGGTTTCTTAGATACGACACCAAAAGCGCAAGCGACAGAAGAAAAAGTAGGTAGCCTGGACTCCATCAAAATTAACTTTTGGGGAGCCTGGGTGGCTCAGGCAGTTAAGCATCCGACTTTTGATCTCAGCTCAGGTCTTGATCTCAGGCTGTGAGTTCAAGCCCCGTGCTGGGCTCCACACTGAGCATGGAGCCTACTTAAAAAAAAAAAATTAAAAACTTTTGCATAAAGGGCGCCATCAAAAAGGTGAAAAGACAACCTAAGAATGGGAAAAAAAATATCTGCAAACCATATACCCAATAAGGGCCTAGTATCCAGAACACGTAGAGAACTCTTATAAACTAACAACGAAAAGACAAACCACCCAGTTAAAAAAATGGGCAAAGTATTTGAACAGAAATTCTTCCAAAGAAGATACACAGATGGCCAATAAGCACATGAAAAGATACCCAAATTATTAGTCATTAGGGAAATGCCAAAAAGAACCACAATGAGACAGCACTACGATAGCTATTACCAAAATTTAAAAAAAATCTGAAGTGTTAGTGCGGATATGAAGAAATTGAAACTCTCGTCCATTGCTGGTGGGCACATTAAACAGCACAGCCTCTGAGAAAGCAGGCTGGTGGTTCCTCAGCGTTAAACATAGAGTTACCGCATGACTCCGTAACTCCACTTCTAGGTCTATACCCCAAAGAAGCATAGACAGGTGTATACAAACTTGTATACAAATGTCCACAGCAGCACTATTCACAACAGCCAAAAGGCAGAAACACAGATGTCTGTCAACAGATGAGTGGATAAATGAAATGTGTATCCATATAACGGAGCTATTACTCAGCCGTAAAAATCAATGAAGCATTGATAGATGCTACACCATGGATGGACCTGAAAACACACGAAGTGAAAGAAGCCAGACACAAAAGGATATTGTATGTGTGCATCTCTGTGAAATGTCCATAGACACAGAAAGTCAATTAGTGGTTGCCATGGCCTGGGCAGCGGGAGGGATGGGAGGGTTTCCTTTCGGGTTGTTGAAAACATGCTGGAACCTGACGGTGGTAATGGTTGCACAACACTGCAAACATAGTCAAAGCCGCGTAACTGTACGCTCTAAAATGGTTAAATGACAAATTCTAGGTTTTGAGGATTTTACCTCAACAGAAAAATAACGAACACACCCCCTCCCAAAATAAGGACGCTATTTTTAGATTCCAGGAGAGTCAAGTACTAAATAAAATACTGAAACACCTAGAAGAACTTGAATACACCTAAATCCCACTTCAGCGCTTCTTCCTTTTCCCCTAAAAAAGAGACCCACCTTCATGCAAGACAACAACTGTTCTCTCCAGCTTGCAAATTCCTGAATTAAGAGCTCTACAGCCTGGGGCGCCTGGGTGGCACAGCGGTTAAGCATCTGCCTTCGGCTCAGGGCGTGATCCTGGTGTTATGGGATCGAGCCCCACATCAGGCTCCTCCGCTATGAGCCTGCTTCTTCTTCTCCCACTCCCCCTGCTTGTGTTCCCTCTCTGGCTGGCTGTCTCTATCTCTGCAAATAAATAAATAAAATCTTTAAAAAAACAAAACAAAACAAAACAAAAAACTCAGTAGAAGCCTTGGGCTTTACTAGGTCATCCTTCCGGGTAGGACAGGAACATACAGTGGTCCCATCTACAGAGCACAAGGTCAAGCCTGCATGTGACCAGTTTTGGACTTCCTAGACCAGGCTCTTTTCTCGTCATCCAAACACACTCATAATTTCTGGGCAGATTTCAATATTTATGTCATCCTTTGGTCTTCCATGAGTTATCGATCAGCAGTTAATGGCCAAAAAAGTAGACCAAAGAAGAAAAAGCTATAAAATCCTAAGTAGTACCTGAAAGATAATTCATCTTTGGCGTGCGTGGGTAGCACGGTCAGTGGAGCATTGGGCTCTTGGTTTTGGCTCAGGTCATGATCTAGGGGTCCTGGGATCGAGCCCTGCATTGGGCTTCATACTCAGCAGGGAGTTTGCTTGTGATTTTCTCTCTCGCTCTGCCTCTGTACCCCCCCACTTTCTCTCTCTCTCTCTCAAATAAATAAATAAAATCTTAAAAAGAGAAACATAATTCATCTCTGAATAACTGATTGGTCAATTTTAAAGTTTATCTTATTTAGACATAAATATAGTTGCAAAAAAGACCATTCAGCTATTCCATTGACCAAATCCACGGTATAATTCTATGCCCAGAAGGAAAAAAAAAAAAGCTGGAAGGAGTAAGTATACTGACCAGGTTAATAGCAGTAACTAGAATTACAGAATTATGAATAGATTTTCTTATCGCCATTTTCTAACTGTCATAATCAGCATGTCATGTAATAATAAAGAGCATTCCTTGAAACAATAAAAAGACAGCTGTGTCCCCGCCTCCATGCAATCTAAATACTCTACACCCCACATACCTTGTTGAGCTTGCCCAGTGAAGATATGAGATCCGCCCATTCACTTGAGGACTCGAAATTTCTTAAAGCCTTTTCAATCACTGAAGAGTAATTTCTGTATCTGTAATCACTCAAAAGTTCCTGCTCTTCTGGATCCATCTTACATTCTCACAGCGGAGAAAGTATCTAAAAGGGAACCAAGAAAGAAATGAGGGAGCAACTCAAGGACACACAGCATTCCCAGCCCAGAGGTACAGAGGACACGTGTCCACAAACACTACTGTGCACAACCGCACTCAGCAATGCAACTCAAATATTTAGCAAGGCTCCTGGGCCAGGCACTGTGGTAGATAAAAGACAAACAGTTCCGGTCCTCTTGGATTCTGAGGGAGACAAACGGAGCAGAAAAGAAGCAAAAATGCCAGGATTCCTCTTCACTGACAAAATTAACTCTAGGAGTGAAACTTACAAAGCCGCTAACTAAATACGTTGCCTGCTGGTAATTCTGGATCCAGGTGGCCCTTCCTACTGTAGGGCATTTATAAAAGCTAAGGAAAAGCAGGTCAATGCTATTAACCAACCAGAGCAACCTCTTCAGTGATCTGATCCTCTACAACTAGACTATGTTAGAGGACTGGAAGTATTCTAGAAGAAAATCTGACAGGGGAAAAAAAGTTTAAAAAATAAGGATGTAAGAATGTACTGTCTGACATCAGTGTTTCCAGAAATCTACCAGTATCCTGTTCAGCTACTAAGCTCTGATCACCCACCAATCCCCCCCAACCAGCAGCTGCCCTGACAGCTTCATGCCTCCATGTGCAGAGCCTGGACATGGGGTGGTGACGCCAGCGCCCAAGCAATCACCATTTTATTCTTCTTGCCCTTGTATATTCTTTGACGGATTCTTTTATTTTTTTCCTGTGGCTAGATGCATTCATTATGTATGAACCACTGCAGCTATTATGAAGCCTGAGACCGATATGGTCTCATCCTGGCTCCAACAGCAACCATTTCCTCTTTTTATCTCCAATGTGACAAAAGGAAACAAAGAACAGCACGGAATGCTGCACTCATCTGACTTCATGAAGACAGCCGTCATTTATAACATGACAATGGACGCAATACGAGTTCATGCTGATGTCAAGTTTTGTTTTTATTCCTTCATTAACAAAAAAATCCGTACATCAACCTATCAGTTTATCCAAACAAACTGCAACTCTGAGAAACATTTCACAAGATATGGAAATATTCAATGGTTCCCCTGATCTGTCACCAAGTTCCATGCTTTGGCATTTTCTCAAAAGGGACGCCTTGGGGCTCTGATGCGCCCTCCTTCTTTAGTCTTTATCTGATTAAGATCTATTTAACGCGTGGCAGGTACCCACCCTAAAATTCCTTGTCCCTTTTTCCATACTAAGGGAACCCGAATTTTGCTCATGGTAGTACTAACAGCTCTCCACCTCCCTTGCAGCTCGGTGGCCACGCAACAGTTCTAGGCAATGAGGCGTCCGTAGAAGCTGGTGGTGGGGCCTCCAGGAAAGTGGTTTGAAAGGAGGTAGACTCCACTAGCATTCCCCTTTACTCCTGCCCATCTTTCTGCCCGGAACCAAGGTTTGATGTTGGAGGTGAAGCCACGTGCGGTAACCAAGAGGAAATAGCCATCCTTGGTGTACGACTTTTGTGGGTAAGTGGAAAGACATAGCAGCTGAGGGCAGAGGTGACTTTAAGAAGGCACCATGTCAACCCTGCACTCGATGTTTTCTGTACAGAAGAGCTCATCTAAGCCACTGTTCAATCGAGTTTTCTGCTACTCACAACCAAACACAACCCTGATATACGAGGCTAATATTTCACTAGTACACAGTCTGAAAAGACAATAAAATACAGAGCAACGTGATATCATTGAACACTGTAGTTAGCTAGCCAAGTTGCATGTCATCAAAATGGCAAATATCATAGACGGAAGAAACTGAACTGAAGGTACAACATGTTCTTTAAACCCGAACCTTTCATTTATTGGCCATGATGAATTTCTAAGAATCCCATGGTATCTGCTACTTCACTTTCTGGTCGTTCTGGGCCCATTCTGATCTTCCCACGGCCACCACAACTTTCAAGTTTCCAACATCAGTGGACCTTTTACCTCTCAGTAGGACTGTGCAGCAGACCATTCCTTTCTTCCCAAACAGCCTCCTTTCAGCCCATACCCTCTGGCCCCACCAACCCTGTGCTGGTTTCCACCTCTCCGCTGTTCCTTCCCCTCTGCAGGCTAATCCTCCTCTACCCTATTGCCAAATATGGCCATTCCCCGCACCAAGCCTTGGGTCCTCTTTCTATCCTTGGTCATCTCCCCATTCCTACAACTTACAAATACCATCTTCATGCTAATGACCCATGGATTTACAATGTCTGCCCATATCTTCCCCTGTCAGGTCCAGATTCATGCAAATACCTACTTGACTCATCCACCCAGATGTGGCATAGGGGTCTCAAACTTAGTGCATCCCAAACACCCATCAACAAAATATGGTCTAGCCACACAATGAACAAAGAACTGATATATACTACAGTAAGGGTGAACCAGAGAAATACATAACATAGTGGAAGAAGCCAACAAAAGGCCACATAGTTGTATGATTCCATTCATATTACATGTCCAGAACAGGTGAATCTGTAGAGATGGCAAGTAGATTAGCGGTCGCCTAGGGAAGGAAGTAGCAATAAGGAGGAACTGCAAATGGGCACAGGAATCTTCTTGGGGTAATGGAAATGTGCTAAAATTGAATTATGGCAATAGTTGTACAACTGTGTAAATTTACTAAAAATCACTAAATTGCACACTGAAATCAATGTATATTATCGTCTATAAATTACACCTCAGGGGGCAACTGGGAGGCTCAGTCAGTTAAGCGTCTGCCTTTCAACCGGGTCATGATCTCAGGGTCCTGGGATGGAGCTCCACGTTGGGCTCCCTGCTCCGCACGGAGTTTGCTTCTCCCTCTCTCTCTGACCCTCCCCCACCTCTGGCTCATGCTCTCTCTCTCTCTCTCTCCCTAATGAATAAATAAAATCTTTAAAAAAATTACACCCCAGTAAAGCTTGTTTTAAAAACCCCTTATACTCTTGATTCTACCTGTTCAGTGCTCCTCCTCCAGTCTTCCCTTCCCCAGAAAGTGGCCCCACCATTCCTGGGACCTTTGACGTCATCCTGGACTCTTCTCTTCACCTACCTTACGCAACCCACGTCCTGATTGTTCTTCTTCCAAAACACCAGTGGACCCGATTGCTCTCCATCTCCGCCATACCACTGCACAAGCCACCTCTCCCCTACCAGGTTGCAGACAATTCCTGATGGTTCTCCTCCTCTCTTGCCCCTCTCCAGTGCATTTTCACTTAGCAGTCCAAGAATCCTCTTAAAACATAAATTACAGTGCATCCCCACCATGTTTAAACTCTTTCCATTAAGCTTATAATAATCCCAACTTCCCCACCCCATGGCCTATAAGGGCCTCTCTCTTCAAGGCATTCTGCTTGTCTAAAAACTGACTCGGCCTATCACAGAGGCTTTGAACACGCTGTGGCTCTCTGCAAAAATATAGTGTACTATGTATGTGAACGTACACAGTAAGATTGCTCACTGATTCTTGGGAAGGCCTCTTTTACTGAAATACTAGCCTTTACACTTTTTAAGGGTTTTTTTTGTTTTTGTTTTTTTTTTTTAGAGAGAGAGCGTGCAGCAGGGGGAGGGACAGAGGGAGGAGAGACTCCTCAAGCAGACTCCACACTGAGCACGGAGCCCAAAGTGCAGCTCGATCCTAGGACCCTGAGATCATGACCTGAGCCAAAATCAAGAGTCGGTCATTTAACCAAATGAGCCAACCAGGCACCCTCTGCCTTCACACTTTTTAAAAATATTAAAGGATGGCAATGAGAGATGGTAGTTTATTTTCCCAAGTAAGATGTTAGTACATCCAAACAGTCCGTAATTTTTTTTTTTTTCAGGAAATTTACAGGTTTGAAATCTAGCATCTCTGAACCACTGCAAAACTCCAGGCATAATCTTCACCATATAAAGTGTCCAAGCACTGGGCAAAGAAACATGGGGAAAAAAAAAACAGGGTTCCACTTTCATAGTTCATAACATAATAAAAGAGGAAATACCTAAACACATAATTTCAATTTAAGGCGGCACACAGAGTGACGGAGGGTGTCCTGAGGTAACACTGGCACAAGGAAAAGACAGAGGAAGCCCTACTACCAGCGGAGGAGTGCTCAGAGTCAAAGTCTGGGCGGCTAGTTAGTAGGAAGAGAGCCTTGGGACGCCTGGGTGGCTCAATTGGTGGAGCCTCTGTCTTCGGCTCAGGTCATGATTCCCAGGGCCTGGGATCGGGCCCCACATGGGACTCCCAGCTCAGCGGTTCTCCCTCTCTCTCTGCTGCTCTCTTGCTCTCTCTCTCGCAAATAAATAAAATCTTGAAAAAAGAGAGAGCGCGCGCGCCCTGGTCTGCCATAGTTTGTAATTAGGAGCTGGGGTGGCAAAAACGCCATGGCAAGGAAGGTGTTGGTCGGGTAAGAGCAGGTAACTGGAGCAGTGAGAGGTTATGGTTGGCCACACGAAAAAAGTACTATTGGGTGTAACTAAAAGCACAGATGAGAAGTTTAGAAATAGTCATTCAAGCAAGCTCCTTTATTTCAAAATATGAGACCTTCAATACTATGCTACTAGGCAAGTCTTCTGGGTGGGCTTGGTAAATCCATCATTATGCATGCATTTATCTCACGCAACACACAAGAATCCTATGACATGGGTACTATCTTGAGGCTGCTCAAGAGGAGTATATTGGGAATCAGGCCCCCCAGAAAATTGCCCAGGGCCCTCAACAACCAACCGGCAGAGTTAGGAATCCAGCCCAGGTTAACACAATGGCACAGAGAACCTTTATTTACTACATTATACTACAGGTAAAATTAACAGTTCAGCCCCTAAATATCTCTTCTGACAATGATCTTGCAACCTATCCTGAATACCTTTCCTGTGAGAGACTCAGCTCAGTAAAACTGGTAAGAGTTCCACAGCCTACTAACAATTACATACACAAAAGAGTAATCATATAAACAAGCATATTTGACCAGATGTATCCGCCTTAAAATTGAAAATGTCAGCAAGAAATCTCTCATCCATTCTAAATTTCTTAGAAAAACAAGTTTAGGTGAAAAATCAACTGTCAGATCAGAAGGAAGTCAACTATAAAGATGTTTACATGAAGGAACATGTGAATGAGATGAAAACAGAATGAAAAATCACAAATAGTCACCCTCTCACGAGCAAGAACATTATTAGATAATGACTCTTAGTCGACAGCACAGAAACACTCTTCTGCCATTGGTTTAATCAACTCTGGGGCACATTATTTTGAATTTGGTCTCTCAGAATGGTAATTAAATTGCAGTGGAAAAAATTTAAGACACTAACGGGAGTAGGCTTTGTGGGGAGGGGGAGGGGAAGGCCTCCATCGTCTTACCAAAAAATCCTACAAAGGTTTCTTCAAATACAGAGCGACTGTCCCAGGTTAGGGAAACACCTGCGGGTAACAGCTTCCATCAGCAGCCGCCCTACGAGTTGCTAAAGGTCCATCCACCCGGCAGCAGGCGGCGATCCTACAAGACTCCCGGACCGGGCCGGGAGAGCGCGCGCACTGCGGCTCCGATCCCTTCTCCTGGGGACAGGCTGGGAGACTCGAGGATCTTCCCTTAACAGGAAAGCCCTCATTTTACAAAGGTCTCGGTCCCTAGCCCTCCGCCCGGACCAGGACGGCACAAGCAAACAAAGGCGCGTCTGGCCGTCGTCCGCCGGCGGAGGTGAGGGGAGGGCGGGCCGTGACCCACCTGACCTCCACCTGCCCGACGGGAGGCCGCGCCGGGCCGGCGAGGACTTGGCCGCACTTCCTTTGCCGCGGCGGGCCGGAGGAACTGGGGGACCCCGCCCTGCCCCCGGACTGCCCCTCAGGGGTGCGGGGTCGGAGCCCACGCCCACGCGCGGCCTCGCCGGGGCCGTCCCCGCACTGCAGCAGTGCATGCCACGGGCCCGGGCCGCGGTCGAGGAGCCCCCCTCTCGCCCCGGGACCGCCCCCACAGAGCCGCTCGAACCCTGCGCACCCTGGGGGGGGGACGCCCACGCCTCCTCGTCGCTCCCGGGCCCGCGGGTGGGGACGCCCCGGCTGCCTGGGCTTCGCCCAGCGGCCAAGGGCGCGGGGTCGGCTTACCGGCGGCGGCGGTGGGGGCGTCAGCGTCCCTTGTCAACGGGCGCGCCCACGTGCGGCGCGGAGGAACCGGCCGGGCTGTGGCAGGCAGAGCAAGCGGCCGCTGCGGCTCAGCAGGGACCAAGAAGGAAGCGCCGAGCCCGAGCCCGAGCGGCCGCGGCCCCAGGCGGCGGGGCGGGATCGTGAGGAGGGACCTCGGCGTGGGGGGCGGGGCGGGGCCGGACGGGGCGGGGTCAGGACGGGACCTCGGCGCGCGGGGGGCGGGGTAGGGGGCGGGCCCTCAGCGCGCGGGGGCGGGACCAAGGGAGAGCCCTCTGCCGCGGCAGAACCAGGAGGCGGGCCTTTGACCCGGGGGGCGGGATCAGAAGGCGGTACCTCGGCGCTCGGGGGGCGGGTCCTGGGCGGTGGGTCCTGGGCGTCGGCTCTGGGGCGTACGGCTCTCATCCCTAGTCCTCCACAGCTTCCGGGCGGTGGGCGTGGCTCTCAGCTGCCGCAACTAACTGCCGCCCTCGCAGCGGGGCTGCTCCGGGGAAGGCCTGCATAGGTGGGAGGGGTGGCTCCGACTTTCACCTGGGGCTCCCCCGACACACCCAAACGGAAGGGGAGAGCGGTCAGTTTATCGCCGTGCTCCAGAAGGGGCTTTGGAGAACGGTGGGGCCCAAGAAAAGTGGGGCCGATGGCATGTGGCTAACCCCATCCTTTCCATTGGGCCCACACCCAAACCCTCGGGGAGGAGGTGAAATGAATCCTTCCATACACGCTGGGGCCACAGGAGGCCCCGGGAACCTGGTTAAGGCGTCCCCAGCCCCAGAGGCCGCACCTTTCTGGCCCTTGGGATCAGAGTTGAGGGAATTAATTCGTGGAATGAGTTTCATTATGTGGGTTCTGGCTCAGAAAGGAGACCTGTCAACTCTAAAGAGCATTAATATTTCCAGAAAAACTCTAACCCCTTCCTGTCATCCTCAGGAGCTTCCGGACCTGGACAGTTCAGACCCACCCAACCTGGCCTGACAGCTGCAGGGCCAGAAGCACCTTGAAGGACTGGAGTCAGGCAGAGTTCACCTGTGCATCCTGATTGCACCAGCTGGGGCTCCCAGCCAACCAAAGCAGCGGCACCTGTTGATTGAGGTAGTAATTTCTGCACAGGCTTTTGACCATTTAACCCTTGACTGTCCCTTAAGGAATTTTCAGATCTAGTCTGGGGCTCCTAAAGGCTAGGCCGCCATGAAAACTCGAGTTAGGAGGTGGGAGTGGAAGGTCCATGAACACTTTGAAATTGTACAAAACATTTTGTGTATATGTTTCTGGAAAGGGGTATATAGTTTGTATCAGATTTCCAAGGGGATCTATCACTGCCCCCAAATCGCCAAGAATATTTTCATAGTTTGGGATGCTGGCCCCCTCCCTGGCCTGCCCAGGCTTCTGATTCCATCTGCATTTGGCATATACCAAGTGCACCAGTAAACCCTCTACTGGTCAGTCTTAGGAGTGGTCTTAAAGTAGAAGCAGAGGAAAGCTAAAGGATGGAAAATTTAGTAGGAAAAAATTAATTGCATGAAACTGATTTCCTGCTGAAGACATGAAAAACTCCACTTTTACAAAAACAGTTGCCAAAGGTGAGGTGGGTTTTTTTGTTTGTTTGTTTGTTTGTTTGTTTTAGGTTCCTCAAATCCTAGCCACACTCCACACTGCATTTAACTAATATTGAAAGAACTGCTTATACTCTCCACTGAAAGGGAGAACCAGTCTATTCATTTCAAAACCACCATGTATAACTTTGTCCTGATACATTAAATAAAATAAAATACATGCCTTGTATTTGTCACCTATCTTTAAAGAACTCCAAGTGTGTGGAAAGTTAATTTAAAAGCATTTTGACAGATTCAAGTATCGTAAACCCTTTAAAAAAAACCCACTATATTAATAATCAGAATTGACAGTAAATGTACAGCATTAAGATTTGAAAGTTTATTCCTACATGAAATGTTTCCATGGGTCAAGTTGTCACACTTAAAAGTCTACTTAGCTGTGTCTAAGGCATATAAATAGAGCCTGTTCCTCAAATAATAATACGCTAATCAGAGCATTTCAGATTTAATTTGAACCAGAACTTTAATCCTTGCCCCTTCTGATAATAAAGAAGGGGTTATAATCAGATGTGACTACATTCTCTGGCTCAGGCTGGCTCACCTCTTAGAGAGATTGGCCAGGTAAACACATTCTGAGTTTCCATATGCAAATCCTGGTGCTCCTCTCACCCTGTCTTTTCTATAAAGTACATTCTCCACCACGCCATCTAGGTAAAGTCTTGGGTAGTTCTGTATTTGATGCTGTGCCCACTTTGTGGCTGACTGGCAGTAACAAGTAAACCTTTGTCAGGATTGTCATTATCACCGTTTCATCTCCACACTACATCAATGTTCAGGATCTCAGTCTGTCTCACTCTTTGCTGAAGTTTAGTAGGTGAGGGAGAAGCCCAAAGGCCAGGCCTAAAGCTGGTACTGTATGTGGGTTTAACACTCATGTGTCAGCCTAGAAAAGTGGATCATGGAGAAGCTGGTTTGGACAGGATCACTGGCTCCATTTGATGTCTCAAAAACACACAGAATGGGATACTCCACTTAAAATATGCCACTTTTAAGCCATATTTTGTTTACCTATTTTGTGGAAAGTTCACACAGGCTAAATGGGGATCTAATAACCATGTGGCTTACAAATGACTTAGATTCGATGTATCATCTCCCCTAATTTTTTTTTTTAAGATTTTATTTATTTATTTGACAGAGATAGAGACAGCCAGCGAGAGAGGGAACACAAGCAGGGGGAGTGGGAGAGGAAGAGCAGGCTCCCAGCAGAGGAGCCTGATGTGGGTCTCGATCCCATAACGCCGGCATCACGCCCTGAGCCGAAGGCAGGCGCTCAACCGCTGTGCCACCCAGGCGCCCCCATCTCCCCTAATTTTTACACCAAGGGAGTTGGCCTGGTCTCTAGACTCGTATTAGTGAAGCTGGGCATGTCAAGCAGTAGGCACCAAGAAAAACCAAGGAACTGCCATTAGACAGTCCTGGATATGGTCCTGGCTCTTGGCTGTGTGATCTTGGACAAGTTAATCAGCTTCTCCAAGGCTTTTTTCCTTATTTGAAAAATGATATTAATACCTATCTCAAATTAATACCTATGGTACAGGATTGCTGTACTGTAAGAAATACATAAAACAACATAGGGAAAATATTAAGCATGACACATGGCTTAATATGCCACGGTTCTCAATTTATGATTTTTTCTTTTTTTTCCTTCTGATTCTAAACCTAATTCTTTTTTCACTGCAGCACACCGTGGAACATTTTCATGCACATGTATTAGATTCCTTTCAGTTGCAAGCAGTAACATAATTCAAACTAGCTTAAGGAATAGGATCATTTCTTTTAAGGATCCAGGGGTATCTTGGAGCATCTCTTTGAATCTGAGATCTCAGGAATAGTCTGAGGCCAGGTAAGGGATGCCACTGTGGGGACGTGGGACAGTCTGTCTGGGGGCCACTCTGTAAGTGTGTCTCTTGAGAATTAGTTGCCTCTTTTTCTGGCTATACTTGGTTCCCTCTGCTCCTTAGACCATGTGGGGCAGGGCCACTCACAGTAATAGCTCTGAGCTTTCCCTGATCCAGTCCAGCTGGTCCTCCTCTTTAGAAGACGGGCCTACAGCTGGAATAGTCAACAGAGGTTAGCAGGGCAAAGTCATGTGGTGGCTGTTGCAGCTGCAAACATGGGAAGAAGCAGTGGGGGGAGGGTGCCGGGCAGGCCATCCCATAAGGGTCCCCTTTGACCTTTCCATAAACATGAGACATGCTGTTCTGATCAGCAGTTTACAATTAAGGGTCTTATAAGCAGGTACACGCTGATCTAAAAATGTCAAGGTGATACTTGGCTAGAGACAAAAAAGGGAGAAGAAAGAAAAGGAACTGGGCTGTTTACTCGTGTATTTCCCGTCTGTGACTCCGTTAGGCAGAACCTGAAGGTGCTCGGTGGTCCTGGTACTACTGCTCATCATTGGCAGGGTTCCAGAGGCTGGCTGCAGAGGGAGACCAGAGTATGAAAGATATTGAGGAAACGTATCGAAAACCATTAAAATGTTTTTAGAGCCAGACAAGAAGTCATTAAAATGTCTTGGGAGCAATGGTCCTAGACAAATCTAAGAGCAAGCTGGATTTAATCAGGCAATATAGAGATGGCTAAGGGAAGTGAGATGCAGTTTGGGTGGGGTTCAGACGTCCCTCCACCCAAAGTGGATGAAGAGGCGAGGTGCGGGTTGTCAGAGCTAAATGACACTTTGCCATGCTGCCATCAGTAAGTTGGAGAGTCCAGAAGCACTATGCATGCTGTGATAGACCAGAAGTAACAGGGTTACCTGCAGAGTCCTGATTCCCCCAAATAAATGAAACCTTGAGAATTTCCATTCTGTACTGCTTTTCAGAAGGAAAATAGCCTTATCCTTTATTTCTGCAATGCTGTCATCAGGTGACCTTTGTGGTCATAATCAAGTGACAACATTGCTGTATCTCATGATGAACAGCCCATCATAAACTTGGTAAATTTGTGGTTTGTCCATTGTGCACCTGTTGTATTTCTGTTGTTTGACTAGCCATTCGTTCTGAGGCCTTGACTCCCTAGCAAACATCCTTTATAAGTGTACTTCTCTTTCGTAAGATTCTTTAGTTTCCAAGTCCTTTTTCTACAGGGTATAACCAGAACCCAGGAGGCCGATTACAAAAGCAATCCCATTTGAAAGCAGTGAATGTGGAGTTGCCTATTGTCAGAGACTTCAGAAGGGGCTCAGGGAGGCATCTGAAGGGTCACCCTGGGCTGTAGCTCAGAGGGGAGCAGGAACAGGTCAGGGAGAAGTATCTGCATGTGTCAGAGCAAAGAGACGGTCTGGACAAAGTTGTCCAAGCAGGCACAATTTGAAAGAAGGAGCAGGGCAACTTTGCAAACCTTCTGGGGACACAGATTGCAAAACCCGAGTGAAAATCCCAGTGTGGAAATCCTACCTCAATGAAAAAAAGGAAATTCTCTGAGTCTTTCAAGCCATACTTGCTAAGAACCAATGAAAATGTGCTCAAATATAATGAAACAGAATGTGATACAAAGTAGGATTGGAGATCTATGGAAACAGGGTAAATCACATCCTTAGAGTTAACCACCTAGAATCAGCAAGGGATGGCTGGAACATGGCTGGAAGCTGCTCAGGAGCCTTGAGAGCTCTTGTCAGACCTGTGGTTCTCAAATTGCCGTCCCAGCACCAGCAGCCCCTGGGAGCTTGTCAGATATGCACATGCTGGGGCCCCAACTCTGGGCAATGTTTTAACATGCCCTCCAGGCGATCCCGATGCCTTCGGACCCTGCAGAACCACTGGACCAGGTTCTTCGCCCTTCCAGGCTGGAGTTTGGGCATAGCAAAATCGCTCAGCCTGATTCTGGAAAGAGACAGTTTCTCCCAGGGAGATTCTAATCAACATTCCCCAAGGACAGAGACAGAAGTGGATTACGACACCAGAATTCATTCATTCACTCCACAAAAGTTTATTAAGCATTAAGCACCAAAGCAGACATTCACCAGTTTTGGACGACTTTGTCGTGGACGAGCTGGCCATGAGGCTCGGTAGCATCTGGGGGCAGCAGGGCCAAGTAGACAGGGGTCTCGGCTCCCTCCTCCACAGTCCTGGGGCCATGAGGCCCCCCCATGTCCGTCTTCACCCACCCTGGGCAGCATGCGTTCAGCAGAATCCTGTCAGCTTTTCTCTTCTCATCCAGACGCTGGGCCAAGATTCTTGATAAGATGGTGACCCCTAGCTTGGACACCCCATAAGCTGAGTTGGGCCAGCCTTCCCTCTCATGCATTTCACTGTTTGTATCCTCCACAAACTTCTTCATGAGGTCCACCAGGTCCTCCTCTGTGAGCGTCTCACATCGGAACTTCTTCTGGAGATCTGCGCTGCAATTTTCAAGAGCTTTTGAACCCTCTAAACTGCTGATATTCACTACCCTGCCTGAAACAGAAGAGTAAAAACATGGAAGCATGTCACAAACCAACAGTGGTTTTATTTTACCCAACATGCAATTGATTCATACCGTAGGTTTAACTGCTGATTAAAAAAAAAAAAAAAGACTCTAGAAGTCAGCAGTGGGTTTTAACATTGTTTTGTGCTCTCTTCCCCCAAAGGGAAGGACACAATCCCATCAGCAACACGGGCTAAAGAGCAGTGGCTGGTTATTCATTAGGTGAGCAGGAGCTTATCTGTAGTGGAATCGCCAGGTGGTTTTATAAAAACACCCCCTACACATACAAACACTCCAGGTGCCTGTGAACTTGCCTCCCCAGAGAAGACAGCCTCCCCCTGAGGATTAAAGCTCTTCCTTGGCTTGCACCATTTCCTAGGGCCGCAGGCAGCCGCTTCTTTATATCCGAGTATCAAAAACCAGGGTCAGGCAAATGCCGTCGTCTATCCTTAATGATGGCTACTTTCACACATGGACTGGGTTGATTCTCCAACCCCATTTTGATTTTCATCCCTTTTTTAGCTAAAAAGTAAATATAATTAATGAGTTAATATTCATATTAACAATAATTCACAGCTACTAAAAAGACCATTATATCTATAAAAAAATGTGTTAAGCCCAAAACTACAAAACAATTTAAGTATTGATGGAAATCCCCAAACCAGTAAACGTGTGAATTTATACAGTTCAACCAACATCAAAACCCAACACATTTAGGGGGTTCTTTTCTTACATATTATCCTGAATCCACTTCCTAAGCATCCAATAGGATAATTGGATTTTTTTTTTTAAGTAGGCATCATGCCTACTTATGCAGCATGGAGCCCAATGAGGGGCTTGAACTCACAACCCTGAGATCAAGACCTGAGCTGAGATCAAGAGTCTGACACTTAACCAACTGAGCCTCCCCAGTGTACCAGGATAACTGGATTTTATTGCATTTTCTGAGTGGCATTCATTCACCATGGAGATGGGGCAGGGTGGGGAGGGTGCTGTACATTCTACTAGCTCTCCTTGTGGGCCAACCCCACACAGAGATGCCCTCACTCTGTCTTGAACACGAGCACCTCACTTACCCCAGGTACTTAGGACTCCTCAGTAATTTTCTCCCTCTCTCATAATACATACTTCTTTCCCAACTGTGAGAAATCTGAAACCTACAGAGAAGTTGTAAGAATAGTTCAATCAACTCCCATATGCCTTTCACCTAAGTTCCTCAATTAACAGTTTGCCACATTTGCTTTCTCTTTCTCTTAATTGCAGACAAATATAAAACTTTGCCCTAAACACTTGAGTATATATACGGTAACAAGGGTATTATTACCTTACATAACCATGAGAGTGATCACACTCAAACCCTTTATCATGGTACAAAACTATTATCTAAAGTACAGTCCATATTCAAAGGACTCCAACTATTTCAATAATCAATAATCTTCCTTTATGGTTTTTCATCCAGGCTCCCATGTGGGATCATGGATTACATCTAGGGATCATATCTCCTTAGTCTATTAAGATTTATTTATTTTTAGAGAAAGGGGGATGGGGGAGGGAGAGAGGGAGAGAGAGAATCCCAAGCAGACTCCACTGAGCAGGGAGACTGACGTGGGGCTCGATCCCACAACCCTGAGATCAGGACCTGAGCCCAAACCAAGAGTCAGACCCGTAACTGACTAAGAGGGGGGCCTCTTTAGTCTATTTTAATCTAGAGTAGTCAACAATGACCTTTTTGAAGACTCTAGGCCATTATTTTGTAGTATTTGTCCCAATTTGGATTAGCATGATTTTTTAAAAAAAGATTTTATTCATTTGTCAGAGAGAGAGAGCACGCACAAGGAGGGGGAGCAGCAGGCAGAGGGAGCAGCAGACTTCCCGCTGAGCAGGGAGCCCGACGTGGACTCGATCCCAGGACCCTGAGATGATGAGCTGAGCTGAAGGCAGACACTTAACTGACTGAGCCACCCGGACACCCCAGGTATGATTTTCTTATAATTAGATTCACTTCAATAGTTTGGCCAGGAATACTACTACTTCCATGTGTTCTTCATTACTTTCTAAACGGCTTTGTTCTTAATCACCTAGCTGCTATGAGGAATTAAATTCGAAAGGGAAAGGAGGAAAAAAAAATGAATTATAGGAGCTACTCTGTGCCTTTAATGGAAATTAAAGGCTTCTAAGAGTAAGAGGTGTCCTCTTTGATCTCAGGGGACACCTTTGGGAGAGGCCAAGGGGTGACCGTCTCAACAGCCAGATGGGTCCAATCAGCCCTGAGAAGGGCTGCACCCACACCACCCACACCCCCCTTTGCTGAGGTCGGGGGAACCACTGGTCTAGAAGGAAAAACCCTACCTCCATTCTTAGAATGAGTGTGCAAGTAGCTCCCTCTAGTGGGCAAATACTTGATTAACCTATTCACTCGAATAAGCAAGAGGGTAACTTTCTTTAAAAAGATAATATAACGCTACATAAATTGCGGCTCTTAAGTCAGTTTATTTTGGGGAGAAATTCCCTACAAATCAAGAGGCAATAATCCTCAGCTTTTTGCCCTCCAGGTAAATGTGAGTTTTACCGAAAAATCACAAATATTCTCAGGGTGTTGTAAACCAGATTGTTTGGGAATTACTGTTAACAAGAGAACTGGTTAAAGCCAGTGAGTCAGTCACCTGCTCTGGGTTGTTGCCTGAGCCCCACCTTCCCCAAAGCCACCTTTTATCTTTCAAAATGGCTTGGTTTACAATCATTTGGCGTTATGATCCTTCCCTTCACTGAACTAATTATCCTGATTTGATTGAGGGGTGAAGTCAGGAAACCTGAATACTGTTTCCAGCTCTATTACTACCTGTGTTCACATCTTTGGGTCTCAGTTTCCTTCTCTGTAAAATGAAGACCTAGGAATATAAGGTTTAATACCTTGCAGCTTTCAAATCCTAGAATTCTAAAACCCACAGAGAGAGGACTTCCGGATACTTGGTAAAAGACAACCCTGCAATGGAATGTTATGCAGCTGTAAAAAATATGAAAGTTTTCTGTCCCGATCTAGAAAGAGTCCCAGATATAGTAAGTGAACAAAGCAAAGTGGCAAACATTATACTTAATGTTCCCTTTGTGTAAACAAGGGAGCAAAAAAAAAAAAAAAATGCATTTAGATTTGCATTAAAAAACTCTATCCTGGGGTCACGCCTGGGTGGCTCAGTCAGTTAAGTGTCTAGCTCTTGATCTCAGCTCAGGTCTTGATCTCAGGATGGTGAGTTCAAACCCCGTGTTGGGCTCCTTGCTGGGCATGGGGCCTACTTAGAACAGAACAAAACAAACCTCCATCCCCTTGGCCCTGGGCACTCGCCAACTCTGTGCACCCAGACCCAAGGCTTTCTTCAGCCAGTACCTGCAACTCTGCCTGTGGGCTTTCTGTGAGCTCATCCCACTAGGAAAGGATAAAGGGAATTGGCTGTAGAGGCTGGGGATAGGAACTGGGCAAGTGGGGGAGGGGGCAGGAGTCCAGGTGCAACTCTCACCATGCATCTTTTTAGATTTTAAGATGTTTGCACTAGAGATCATCTTTATTCAAATGTTAAATTGAGAAAAAGCACATTTTTATTATGCAGTTATTTTAATTAAAAATGCATGCATAACAGGAAAAGGAAAGCAATTCTAGACACTACTTCTAGTTTGACTGGTTGTCTGAGATTTGGAAGCTTTTTCATGTATTATTTGTTTCAGACGTACAGGTCTGTGATTCATCAGCCTTATATAATACCCAGTGCTCATTACAACACATACCCTCCCCAATGTCCATTACCCAGTTACCCCATCCCTCTACCCCCCTCCCCTCCAGCAACACTCAGTTTGTTTCCTATGATTAAGAATCTCTTATGGTTTGTCTCTCTGGTTTCGTCTTGTTTCATTTTTTCCTCTCTTCCCCTATGATCCTCTGCCTTGTTTCTTAAATTTCACATATCAGTGAGATCATATGATAATTGTCTGAGAAAAGTACATTTCTAATAAGAACCACAGAGTTCTTCTTCTGAAGAATCACAGTTGCCTTTCTGGGGGACGAGGGTCCTCAGGGAAGGGAGCCTTCTCTGCCCCCGCCCCCCAGCACAGTTGTATGATTCTTCATCAATGACAGTCTTCTCCACAAGGCTCAGTGCTCCATGGTCAGGATTGTCCCTGTCCACGGTGCTTACTACTGTGTCCCCAGCACCCTGGGTTACGGTAGGCCCTCCAGTGTTTGTGGGAAAAGTAATAAATTAATAAAAGTGATTTATTGAATACTTGGGAGTGTGGGTGAGATACTCCCTAATAAAGAAAAATTTCTTTGGGAAGTTCTGCATCAGCTTGACTAAGTGAAGAAGGGAACACAGGAACACAGGGAAGGTCATAAACATGCTAAACAGAGCCTTCCCTTAGGCCCGCAACTGAGCTGGCTGTGGCCCACCACCATGGGGAGCTGAGAAGGACCCACTGAGATTGCTCAGAGGCAAGAGGCCTCTGGAAGGACTTGTAACACCTTATCATTCTAGGATTGAGTTCGTGACGTGGCACCGAAGAGCACTGCCATGCACCATCCATGTATCTTTTAAAGCTAAAATGCGCAGGTGAGGAGCCAGCTCTTACTAGAGAATAGTGCAGTTTTCTGTGCCCCTGCCCCCTGGAGAAATGGTATCTCTAGGTCACTCCTGAGGGACAGCCCCACGGCCCACTTCTTGCTGAGGGATGCAGCCCGACAAGCCACACGCTGGACTTACCGTGAGGTTTTATTATCGGCAGTAACTCGATGCAGACATTCCTTGTTGCAAAAAAGTTTGTCTTCAGTGTTACCTCAGCTTGAACGTCAAAGGGCGTTGGATCATCAGCTTCCAAAAAGAGAAAGAAACAAAGTCACGCATTTCCCCCTGAAATGTATATGACAGAGCGCATCTTACCTCTAATTAAAGGAAAAAGAATCTAACTTTAAAACGATTTTTAAACCCTTAGGTCGGTGGTTCTCCAAACTTCAAGCACGTCTGAATCACCTGCAGGGCCTGTTAAAACACAGCGTTCGGGGTTCCACCCCCCCGAGTTTGGGACGGAGAAGAGCGGGGGTGGAGCTCCAGAATTTGCATTTCTAACGCGTTCCCAGGTGACGCTGCAGCACTGGTCTGGCCACACTTTGGGCATTCGCGGCTCTCACGGCAGCTGCTCAATCTGGAAGGGGTATGGGACGCACCTGGGGATTCTGCTAAAAAGGACAGTGTGATTCAGCAGGTGTGGCCTGCGGCCTTAGGTCCCCCGCCCACACTGCTGAGGGGGCGGGGGCTTCCAGCCGACTTGTGTTCAGGAAGCGGAGTACCTAGCCCTCAATCCCTCAACCAGCCGCAGACGACTGCTCCTGCAAGTGCCGGCCGCTTCCCGCAAGCCCGCAGGCTCAGTTGGAGGTGCGGATGCGCAGCGACCGTGAGGGGGTCAAGGCCGGGGCGGGAATCCATCAAGGCCTCACACCATTTTTTACTCTCTTCTGCCTCCTGGGTTTCTCTTCCCACTAGGCTGGTAAATGAGGGGGGCCTGATTATTCCTTCTACCCCTAGCTCAAGGCAGCTCAATTCACTTTCTCAGTAGAGCAACAGAGAAAGTCATCTCCCTGACTTTCTCCCCCCCCCCAAAGATGCTACTTAAAATCACACTGAAAATGTATGTTTGATGACAAACACAAATTCCCGGGGGGAGGGAACAAGGCTCGCTTCCTTTCTGCCTGAACCTATCAAAGCTCTCCATTAAACAAAATCTCAAGTCCACTAATGTGCAAAATGCGCGCTGATCGTGTCTCGGAGATTCATTTCCTGTCCCGAGCAGATGCCTCCGGGCATCTATGAAAGCACCCTTTCAAGGAAAGCGAAAGCCCAAAGTGAGCTCCGAGACCCTTCGCGAAGAAAATGTTTTTTGCATTAGACAGAAGGTTGATGAGCTTAGCAGGGCGTAGCCCCCCTCCCAGGAGGCCGGTTTTCTGGCAAACCGCAGCAGCTGACGGCTCCGGGAGGGCCCTGGGCTCGGTTCCGCCCGCCTTGCTCTGGCGACTCCGTGGAAAGCGAGATTCCACCGCGCGAGGCCAGTGCTGAGCGCGTCCCGAGAAGCCGGCTCTGCGCTCCGCGATCACTCGAGCGGACGAGTGGGGGGATGCCTGCGGCTCTCTGCCCCGAAACCTTGGCGCGCCCAGGGACCGACCCCCGACCTACGCTTGAATGCGATGCCCGCGTTGTTGACCAACACGTTCAGGCCCCCATACTCCTTGCGCAGGAAGTCCCGCAGGGCGCGGATGCTCTGCAGGTCGTCGATGTCCAGCAGGTGGAAGCGGGGACTCAGGCCCTCGGCCTGGAGCTGCTGCACGGCCGCCCGGCCCCGCGCTTCGTCCCGCGCCGTGAGCACCACGTCCCCCGAGAACTGTCGGCACAGGTCGCGCGCGATGGCGAAGCCGATGCCCTTGTTGGCCCCGGTCACCAGGGCCACGCGGCTGCAGGACGACATGGCCGGGGGAGGCACTTGGCGCGTGGAGAGCGGACCGGACTGTGGGCCACCGGGGAGCGCGCCGCAGAGGCGTGGACACGGTCAGAGAAAGCACAGAGAACTAAGTTCTGTGATCCAGTGCTGCGACTTCTAGAGAACGAGGCCCCAGCCTTCAGTCCCTCCCCTGCGAGGAGTGGCCGTCTGTTCCCGAAGGTTTCGTAACGGCCCACTCCCGGGCCCGCCCCTTCCCCCGCGCTGCGCCCTCTGGATCCCTCTCCTGAGTCAAGCGGTGGTCTGCCGGGTGGAGCGGTTGTAGTTTTCCCAAAGCCACAGCGGATGGTGATGGGTCGATGGGGTCAAGGGATGCATTGCAGTTGGATTGAAGAAACTATTTTAGGAAAACTCCTAAAGGAGAAAAACAAGGGCTGAGTAATTTTCTTGGGCGTGCGCGCACCGTCCACTGCACACTGAAAATGTTTCCCTTCTCCTCAAATGCGATGAAATTATTTAGACACGGTAACTGCTTCTCAGGATATAGATCCCCTTTTTGCTTAAACTCAAGAAAGACAATGAAAGAAGAAAGGTCCTAGGAGTAGATTCACAGGTCTGGGCAGGGTTCATCTCTGTGTGTGTGTTTCCCAGCGCGCCCCCAAGTGGGAGGGAGTGTTAATGAAGCTCTTGTTGGGTGTCCAGCCTCTTACTGGAATGTTTTAATTTAATCCTTACCTAACTCCTGTAGGTGCTAAGTGTCTGCATTTTAGGTTTGTTCAAGGAGGATGGATATCGATATTTTTCCCCCTCCCAGTGAAGCCTGTGCACCCACAAAGTTCAAATGAAAATGAATCCCCAGTTATCTCGAGGTCTGCGCAGGCAATTAGAACTCCCCCACCCACCTCCTTAGTGTAATATGAAGGTGTTTGATTAGTGACACTAAGATGTATGGAGAGCTGCGACCTCATCATGACTCAGCTTTTCCCAAGCAGAGCTGGCTAAGCCGCTTGTTGTCTGGTCTTTCACCTTGACTCCATCCTTCTCCATGGAATCAACAAGGGAGGTCAAGAAGGTGGACTCTTGGCGTGTGGTCCCCTACTGTGGTTCAACCTGTAGTTTTTTCCCTCTAAAAATTATTTGGAACTTTATTTCAAAGATGTAGGGCTATTCAGGTGTTCTGTTTCTTTTTGAGTGAGCTTAATTTTTGTTTCTCAAAAAATTTATTTCATCTAATTTTTTTCTTTTGACATGAAATTGTTCATAATATGCTCTAATTAGTCCTTTTAATATTGGTAGTGATGCCACCTCCCTTATTCCTGATACTAGTCGTTTGTGTCTTCCATATTTGTTCTCCTGCTCTGCCTGGTGAAAGGTTTATCAATTTTGTGGATTTTTTCCCCTCAAGCATCTGTTGGTTTTACTGATAATTTTCTCTATTTTTTCCCTGATTATATATTTTTCCTAATCTTTATTTCCTTTCTTTTGCTCACTTTGGGTTTTATTTACTTTTTCTAGTTTCTCACCATGGACACTGAAGTCATTAATTTGAGATCTTTCTTCTTTTCTATGTAGGTGTTAAGGGCTGTTAATTTCCCTTTTTTTTTTATTTATCTTTTTTTGAAAGGGGGAGGGAGGGAGAGAATCTCAAGCAGACTTCATGTTGAGTGAGGAGCCCTGTGTGGGGCTTGATCTCATGATCCTAAGATCATGACCTGAGCCGAAGTAAAAAATCAGTTGCTTAATCAATTGAACCACCCAGGGCCCCTATTAATTTCCCTTTAAGTACTGCTGTTGGTGACATCATATAAACATTCATGTTGGCTTTTCAATTTTAATCAGTTTAAAATATTTTCTAATTTGCTTATTGATATCTTCTTTGACTAAGTGTATTTAGAAGTATTTTTTAAAACATTTAAAAAATATTTTATTTTTAGGTAATCTGCACACTCAACGTGGGGCTCAAACTCACAATCCCCAAGATCAAAAGTTGAATGATTGGGGCACATGGGTGGCTCAGTGGGTTAAGTGCCTGCCTTCAGCTCAGGTCATGATCTCAGGGTCCTGGGATTGAACCCCACATCAGGCTCCCTGCTCAGCAGGGAGTCTGCTTCTTTCTCTGCCCCTCAGCCCCTTTCCTGCTCATGTTCTCTCTCTCTCCCCCAAATAAATAAATAAATCTTAAAAAAAAAAAAAAAAAGCATGCTCTATTGGCTGAGCCAGCCAGGTGCCCAGGAGTGTGTTTTGTTTTGTTTTGTTTTGTTTTTTAATTTCCAACTATTTGGAGATTTTCCAGATATCTTGCTGTTACTGATATCTAACTTAATTCCATTGTAATCAGAAAGCATACTGTGTAAGACCTGAATTCTTAAAGAGTTTTAAAAGCTGGGAGAGAGATATTAAAGCATGTTTTTGTGCAGTGGTAATAATCTCAAAGGGAGGTAAAAGTTGGTGATGGAGAGGCAGGGAGTAATTCAAGAACACAGTGTGTGGGAGGCAGATGCTGTTGGGATCTAGGGCTCAGATGGGGGCTTGTCACTGGAAGCAGGCATTTCTTGTAACAGGAGGAAAGCAGAGTGTGTGAGTCTAGCTAGGTCATTCTTCTGGAAGGCATTATTTTCTCTTTGAAGAATGAGCCATTTGAAGTCGTTAGCAAGAGGTTTCAGTCTGGGAGATTTGAGGAAATAATAGCCATCTTGTGGAGTGTGAAGGTGAGTGTACTGGGGAACTGGGCAGCATTAACCAGTGGAGCTGGGGCCCCACTTGTGATCTGTGGTCATAAACGTCAAGACACCATGATCAGCTTCCTGTAATTCCCCACCCCCACCCCCAGCGTGGCTAGCTGCTAGTGTAGGCTGGGAATGGTGGTGAAGTTGAGGGTTGATGTTTTTCCAGGCTCACACAACAGTGTGAAGAGTGTTTGCAAGGAAAAGATTATAGTGTAGGGCTATGGCCTCAAAGGATGGAGGAAAGGACATGAGGAAGTTGGAGATTTATAATGAGGGGATAAATAGTAGGGTCAATGAAAGGGGAGGTCTCTGAAGGCAGGACACCTCTGGAGGAAGCCAGGTCCCGGGGCATCAGTGTGGGATGCTTTGAGATGGAGGTCTCAGAGACTGTGTGGATGAACCACATGAAGGGGGCAGGGAAATCTTGTTGGTGTGTTGGAGGTCAAGAGACTGGGAAGCCAAGATCCGGGATGGCTTCTGACCTCATCAGAGTTGAGGACAGGCATGGAGAGGAAGAAGATACTGAGCCATGTGCTGGCCTCAAGGCATGTGCCCTTCTGCTGTTGCTGTCCTGAAATTCTTGATTTTTAGGCAAGGGTCCCCCATCTTCGTTTTGCACTTGGCCCTGCAAAGTACGTAGCAGGTCCTTGTCACCCCCATGAATGAAGGGGTGTGGCAAGATTGGCTTGCAGGGAGTGTGTCACTCATAGCAATGGAGCCCAAGTTTTTCATGTTAGAATCTCCTGGGGATCTTTAAAACAACAACAACAACAACAACAACAAAACCACCCAATAAACAAATACAGACGCCTGGCTCCATCCCCAGACGTTGTGATTTAATTGGTCTGGGGTGTGATCTAAGCCCTGGGACTCCTAAAAGCTCTCCTGGTGATTCCAGCGTGTAGCCCAGGTTGGCAGCCATTGAGCTAGAGGAGCAAGGTGGGTTGATTGGTTAAAAGTGACATGATCTTCGGAAGAGTTGGTGTTTTCAGAAGAGAAAAGCTGAGAAAAGGTTTGGCACCTGTTATTGTGGTAGACAGAGTAAGCAATGCTCCCAGAGGTTCATGTCCTAATCCCCAGAACCTTGGATGTTACTTTACATGGCAAAGGGGACTTTGCAGATGTAATCGAGTTGAGGATCTTGTGATGGGGTGATTACCTTGGATTATCTTCATGGGCCCAGTGCAATCCCAGGGGTCCTTGATTACATTGTATTTTATTATTATGATTTAGTAATCTCTACGCCTAGTGTGGGCTTGAACTCCCGACCCTGAGCTCAAGAGTCACACGCTCCACCGATGGAGCCAGGCAGGCGCCCCCGGCCCTCCCACCCAGGGTCCTTATTAAAGGGAAGCAGGAAACTCAGAGGTGGAGAAGGAGATGAAAGACAAAACAGAGGGGCAGAGGGGAGGGAAATTGGAAGAGGCTGAACTGCTGGCTCTGAAGACCAAGAAAGGGGCCAGGAGCCCAGGCAGCCTCCAGAAGCTGGAACAACCTGGAAAACTCCCACTCACCCCCCCAGCCTCCAGAAAGAATGCAGCTCTGTTGACATCTTGACTTTAGGACTTAGGACCTCTGCAACTGTGAGATGATAAACTTGTGATGTTGTAAGCCACTGACCTTGTGCTAATTTGCTACGGCAGCCATTGGAAGTGGATAACACCCCTCACTTGTACCCAGCACAGCATCACACAAAGGGTTGGCATCATGAACACATTTTTTAAGAAAAGGGCTGGTTTGGGGGAAAAAAAACTTTGATACATTTTCTGAGGATTGAGGGAGAATGAATGAAAGGGAGCAAGATGCTTGACATCGTCTGTCTCACGGAAAACTTGACTTGGTTGGTGGGTCTATGTCAACTAGAAGCAGAAGTGCAGGGCAAACTCTTGGGCCTGGTCCAAGTCGCCACCATTCGAGTAGCTGTGGGTGCCTGTTCCAAAGAGTTATAGGTTCTGGTGGTTTTCTTTTTTATAGCTGTGATTCTTCTTAGAGTGCCTTTGCACTCCCTCCGTGAGGCTGCTATCCCTTCGTGTTTCCTAAATCATTAGGGTAAGAACCAAAGTATTCACCAGCAACATGGTGTGTCCATGGTTCTTCTCCAAACGGCCCATTTTCACCTTGGGTACCGGGTGTCCCTGGCATTCATTCATCTGCATCTCTCTGGTGAATATTTGAGCATTAGTTAGGTTCCAAGTGCATTTAGGAATGAACAGACGGGGAGAAGCTCCCTGCCCCTGTGGAGCAGCTCTTAGCTTTGCTGCTTACGGGCTGTGTGGTCTTGGGCAAGCCTCAGTTTGGCCATTTGTAAAATGGAAACAATTACACTGCTTCATTCTTAGGACTGGTATATGAGCCAAATGAGTTAATATTATAAAGGTGTTTTGAGTAGTACTTACAAATGGGAACCCTTTAGACATGTTTGCTGTTATATTCTCCAGCAAGGGGAGGCAGAAAGTCCTTTAAAGCTGACTCCTCCATGCTTACAGCCCCGTGTTGAGGTCCTCCTGGAAACAAGAGCAGCACTAGGCATTGTCACAACTGCTGACACTGCTTCGCTGGAGGCAGATCATAACATAGGCAGAGGTAGGAGGCGAAGAGAACTTGCCTCCAGCCTCACCTTCAAGGAAGTACTATTGACCCGCTTAGCTTTTCAGAACTCTTGGGATGCTCAAGGCAGGTCCGGGCAGGAATGGGGCCGCCCCATTGTCTTTCTGGAAGCAAGATTAAGGTCAGATTCCTGAGTCAAATGAAGAAGTCAACACAGTTTGGTAACTGCTCTCTTCCTCTTCTCCATCCCCAGTTCTTTAGCCCCTGCCCTTCCCATGAGCGGACGTCGAAGTGGTTCAGAGGCAGAACCATGGTGCTGTTCAGTGCCAGGAAGGTGGTGGGGGTGGGGAGGCAAATCCTGGCAGCACTGCCTGCCTTCAGTGCCCCCCACCTTCCTGTCCTCTGTGCTGTGCACCTGCCTGTGGACCATGGGGTCATCCCAGGCAGGCAGGAGGCAGGACAAGCAGGTGTGGGATGGCTCTTCTTCTTCTTTTTTAAAAATTATATATATATATATTTTTTACTGTTAAATGGAGCACATAACATAAAATATCGCCCCATAACCATTTGTAAGGGTCCAGTATAGCAGCGTTAGCCACATACATATGGTGGAACGGGCCTCTAGAACTTTTTCATAACTGAAGCTCTGTACCCTTAAACAACAACTCATCTTCCCTCCTGTCCCCCAGGCCTTGTAACCACATTCTACTTTCTGTTTCTATGCATTCAGGTCTTATTTCTATTAAACCACCCAAGAGTCAAAGTAGCCTGTCTTTTTTCCAGCTTTACTGAGCTATAACTGACATAGAATATTATTTTATGATAAAAATAGTTTTTGTTTTATTTATTTTTCTTTACAGAAAACAGCGTGTTTTGTTTCTTTCCCCCCACCTTTGTTGAGGTATGATGGACAGGCAAAAATTGTACATATTTAGGTGGTACAGTGAGATTTTTTTAAAGGTATACAATGTGGTAATTTAATATGCATACACATTGTGAAATGATCACCACAATCAAGTTAATTAACGTATCCGTCACCTCACATGTAGCCCTTTGTTTTATTTTTTATTTTATCTATTTTCTTTTTTTTCAGTATTTTTAAATTTAAATTCAATCAATCAATCAATTAATTAATTAACATACTGTGTATTATTAGTTTGAGGTAGAGGTCAGTGGTTCATCAGTCTTGTGTAACACCCAGTGCTCATTATATCATGTGCCCTCCTTAATGTCCATCACCCAGTTACCCCATGTTTATTTATTTTTGAAGATTTTATTTATTTATTTATTTTAGAGAAAGAGAATGAGAGGGAGGGATTGAGCGAACCGGGAGAAGGGCAGAGCAGGAGAGAGAATCTCAAGCAGGTTCAGTGCTGAGCACAGAGCCTGATGTGGGGCTCAATCTCACGACCCTGAGATCATGACCTGCGCCAAAACCAAGAGTTGGATGCTTAACTGACTGAGCCACCCAAGCTCCCCAATAGCCTTTGGTTTTAAAAGCTCTAGCATGTTCAAGGTATTCTGCTAAGACCTGTACGTTGTGTTATCTTATTTACCCCTTTGTATATATTACCCATTTACGTACTTTATCTTGTTTCGTTTACTCCCCACACCGATCTGTGAATTAGGCACCACTCTTATGCCTATTTTACAGGTATGGGGCTATTCAAAGTGCCAGTCTGTGGCTCTGTGCCAGCCAATGACATGGTAAGGAGCTTATACCAGAGTACACAGAATGGAGTTCTTGATTCCCTGAGAAAGTCTTGGTGTGAATAAAATGTCAGTAGAATGTAGTAGTATGTTTTAATGATGTGGCTGATGAACATTCTGGCCCAAGCTCCTCATCTCATCACAGACTGGTTACATTTTGTGGAAGGGAGCCAGTCTGAGGACCATGCACTGAATAGTCCCGAAGGAGCCAATGGTGTTCCAACTAGATCCCCTCAGTCCATCCAGATGGTCATGGCTTCCTGTGTCTTCTGAAGAGTGTTCTCCAGCCCTGGATGGGCACCCGATGTAGCACTGGGCAGTTACGTCCCCAGAATGATGCTCAACAGCGAGGGGTGGGACATGGATAAACTCCCCACCTTCCTCACTCTGAGCTGGGATGACTCAGAGGCATGTCCACACAGAGGGTCCCCAGCAGAGCTGTGCTGCAGTTGTTCACAGAGGTAATGCACTCATTAATATGCCCTATTACACTTTCCCACTCGTTCACCATGCTGCCTGGGATCTTCTCTCAAATGATCTACTTGAACCAAAATCCTTGTCTCAAAGACTGCTTCTGGGAAAACCGTAGTAGGGAGCGTGGCTGAGCTATGATGCGCAAAGGGCAAACGATGGCAATGGAGGTCAGATAGCCGTTCGGGACAGATCATGCAAGGCTTTGTTGACTGTGGTAAGACACTTGGACGCCCCTCTAAGCATGTGGGGTGCTACTGAAGAGCTTACGCAGGGGAGAGATACTACTTCGATCTGTTTGTAATTCGAAAAGCTCCTTGGGTTGCAATTTGTGTGATGGATTGGATCAAGCAGGAGCAGAAGCAGGGGACCAGTGAGGCAACTGTTTGCCACAGTCCAGGGAGGAGCTGGTGGTAGTGAAGGGGTGGTGGTCCAGATCTAGGCACATTCATAGGTCTGAGATCTATTTTGGGGATAAACCAATAGGACTCAATGGTGGATGGACTATGGGGGCGAAGAAAAGTCAAGGATGACACCTTGATCACTTGATTCCCAGTGTGGACTGAGAGAGCTGGGGGGTGGATTTTGCCACAAAAGGCACTTGGGAAGGCTGACATGTAATACTGTGTACGTTTAAGGTGTGAGGCATAATGACTTGATGCACGTGTGTACTGTGGAATGATCACCAGACTGAGTTTAATGAACGTCCATCACCTAGTTACACATAGTTTTTCTAGTGATGAATATGTTTACTATCTACTTTCCTAGCAACTTCAAATACACAATACAGCGTTGTTGACTGCAGTCAGCCTGCTGTGCATCGCCTCTCCAAAACTCGTTTATCTTATAACTCACTGGAAGTTATGGGGTGGTCTCTCACGGTTTTGATTTGCATTTCCCCGATGATGAGTGATGTTGAGCACCTTTTTACATACCTGTTGGTCATTTGTGTATCTTCTTTGGAAAGATGTCTATTCAGATCCTTTGCCCATTTTTTAAAAATGGATTATTTGGTTTTTTGTGGGTTTTTTTTTTTTGCTATCAAGTTGTATGACTTTTTAATATATTTTTGATATTAATCTCTAACCAGGTATATGGTTTGCAAATATTTCTCCCATTCTGTAGGTTGTCTTTTCATCTTGTTGATGGTTTCCTTTGCTCTACAGAAGATTTTTAATTTGATGTAGTTGCACTCATTTGTTTTTTATTTTGTTGTTTGTGCTTTAGATATTGTAGCAAAAAAATCATTGCCAAGACCCATGCCAAGGAGCTTTCTTCCTACTTTTCTTCTTATGGTTTCTAGTCTTACATGTCTCTAATCCTTTCCAAGTTAATTTTTGTGAGTGGTGTAAGATGGGAGTCTAGTTTCATTTTTTTTTTCATGTGACCATCCAATTTTCCCAGCATCGTTTTTTGAAGTGAAAATGTCTTTTCTCCATTGGGTATTCTTGGCTCCCTTGTCAAATATTAGTATATGCTTGGGCGTGAGGGCTGTTAAGGACACAGTGGTGGCTATCCCTGTGGCACCCTGGAATTGGTTTCAGGCTTCTATACTCAGAGGGACTCAGGAAAAAGGAAGCTGCTTATGAGAAATATCTCAGTCTTGGAGCAAGACCACCTCCTTGCAGTGTGGTGTCTGAAAAGGCTGGGCTTCATGCCTGAAAAGGGAATCAATTGTACTCATGCTCGGCTGGAGAAGTTTCAGAAGACTGGGCACCTGAACTGGGAGATATGGGTCTACTGCCCCTCAGCCCTGTCCTTGGGACCCCCCTCCCTGCTTGTTCTAGAGCGGTATTGCCGAGGTTGGGAAAAACCGCCATTCCTGTACATTTCTGCTGTGTATGTAACATAGTATTACCTCCTTGCAGAGGAATTAGGGCCTGTCTTTTGAAATTAAGAATATGCACCTGTTCTGGGAAGGGAAATTGTTGGGGGGATTTATCCTACAGATGCCCTCCCATGGGAACAAAATGACAGCAGGGCAAGGATATTCTTTAAAAAGCTCCCAGCCAAGTTGTTGGAAAGGTCACAGATTATCCAGCAAGATTATAATGGTTGTAATTTTTGTAAGTGATTAATTATAACTTGTTTACCATCGTTAAAAAGGTTTAAGTGTTTACATTGTCTAAACACTGCATGGCGTTTGGTAAACTTCGGGGATTATCTTGGGCCCTGGTGTATGCGAATGCAGGACTTGCTGGTAGACAGTGTCCTCTGGTGGTCAAGTGGCCAAACTGCATGGCATCTGATCCATCTCCGGTGGCTGTCGTACCAAGTACCGCAAACTGGGGGCTTAAAACCACACAACCGTATTCTCTTCCCAGCTCTAGAGGCCAGAAGTACAATATCAAGGTGTTGACAGGACCATGTTCCCTCTCAGGGCTCCAGCAAAGAATCCTTCCTTGTCTCCTCCTGCCGACAATCCTTGGGGTTCTGTGGTTTGTGGCTACAGCATTCCAATCCCTGCCTCTTTTCCCGTGTGCCTGCCTTTGTCTTCTTCCCTTCTTATCAAGATACCAGTCGTTGGATTTAGGGCCCTCCCTGATCTAGCGTGACCTCATCTTTACTAATGACATCTGCAAAGACCCTCTTTCCAAAATAAGGTCATGTTCTGTGGCTGCAGGTGGACATGAATTTTGGGGGGATGCTATTCAACCTCCTACAGAATCTTTCCTTAACCGTTCTATTGATTCATTTCAATTACTCTAATAAATGACCTAGTCCCGAGCTGTTTCTTATGAAGGATTCTTGCCTGCATACATAACACTAGTTTTCTTTTGCTATAATTTGTTCTGATATGCACACTTTTTTCTATTACTGTGGAAGTTATATCTGCTATCTTTACTGTTGTTTTTGTTATGGGGTATTAGGTATCTCTAAGGAGCTTAACTGGACTGTTAACTTTCTCTTCTCTGCCTTCCTCCCTGGCTTCTGTAATGAATGACTGCTCATCTGCTGAGTTCTTGCCCAGAGCCGGTTGCTGCTTTCAGTGCTTCACTCTGCAACCCATCCCATTATCACACAAGGCTTGTTGCATTGTAGCGTCAAGCTTGGGGGAACCCTTTCAAAAATAGACTTTATGGGGTGCCTGGGTGGCTCAGTTGGTTGGGCGTCCTATTCTTGATTTTGGCTCCGGTCATGATCTCAGGGTCCTGAGATCGGTTCTGCTCCAGCTCCGTGCTCAGCAGTGAGTCTGTCCCTCTCTCTCCCCCTCTGCCCCTACTCCTGCCCCCCCGCCCCGGCACTGCCTTGCGCGGGCTCTCTCTTGCAAATAAATAAATACAACTTTAAAAAAAAAGACTTTAAATCATCTAGATAGTCACGCTGATTTTCTTTCATAGCTGTCTCTGTGCTTTCTGCTCCTCTTGTTTCAACTGGTGATGGCTATGCTCAATTATCAGTGGTCTACGGAAGAAAAGACTCTCTAGCAATCATTTTCCAGACCTCACATTCCTTGGAAAAGAATCTTTGTGCTGCTGTCAAAAGATGTATTTATCTTCTGCTATTTGGCAACTCTTGTTCTTTGAACCTTCCCTTTTTAAGAAAACAGGTTTGAGATGTAATTCACATACTGAACAACGTATGCGTTTAAAAGCCTACAGTTCAATGGTTTTTAGTATGTTCACAGAATTGTGCAGCCATTGCCACAATTTTAGAATATTTTCATCACCCCTCCAAAAGAAGTCCTGTACACAGTAGGAGTTACACCCAGCCTTAGGCAACCACTAAACCTAATTTCTGTCTATGGATTTGCCTATTCTGGACATTTCATTTGAATGGAACCATAAGATGTGTGGTCTTTTGTGACTGACTTCTTCCATTTAAGATAATGTTTCAGGGTTCATTTGTGTTGTACTGACTTTTGAAGTTCACATTTAGCAAGTCTGATTTTTTTAAAAGATTTTATTTATTTATTTGACAGAGATAGCGAGAGAGGGAACACAAGCAGGGGAACTGGGGCCCGATGCGGGGCTCCATCCCAGGACCCAGGGATCATGACCTGAGCTGAGGGCAGATGCTTAACTGACTGAGCCACCCAGGTGCCCCTTGATAAGATTTTATAATGAACTTTTAGTTCATAGAAATATTTATCTTTAGAAGTATTAATTGCATATAATAAAGGTGATACAATGAAGACATTATAGACTTTATGGCTTTCAGAATAAATTTTTCAAAAAGTACACATGTGAGTATTTTGTCAGTTTTTTCAGAATTTTAAATAAAACATTTCAATATTCTAATTTGCTCATCTATGCTTAATTTTTAACAAAAATGATTTGTTTTGAAGTGTTCTGAAGAAGTGGCTGATGTAAAACTTTTTTTTTTTGGAAATACCAAATTCGTGACACTGTCAATATCTTCAATCCCTCAAATACTTTGTATCTAAACAGAATTTGACAGATATAGTTCCCCTTACCAATTTTAATTTTACAATTAAAGCTATGGTTTTGTAACTTATAGCTGCATAACATATTACTCCAAAACCCAGCGGTTTAAAACAAGAAGCATGTGTTTTCTCACAGTTTCCAGAGATAAGGAAAAAAAAATTTTTTTTTAAAGCAGGCTCCACACCCAACACAGGGCTTGAATTCACAACCCTGAGACCAAGAGCTGGAGGCTCCACGAACTGGCCCACCCAGCACCGCCTCCCCCCCCTCCCGTGGAGGTAAGGAACTTGGGCGTGGCTTTGGTGGGTGCTTCTGGTTGAAGGTCTCTCATGAGGTTGAAGTTAGAGTCGGTGGGGGCTGCCGTCACGCAAAGGCTTCGCTGGGGCTGGAGGATCCCTTCCAAGATGACTGACTCATCGGCCTTTGGTTGGAGGCCTCAGTTCTTAGCCAAGCAGACTCTTCATAGGCAGCTTGAGTGTCTTCAAGGTAGGCAACTGGCTTCCTCCAGAGTGAGTGATCCAGGACACAGGGAGAAAGAAGCCAAAATGTCTTCTGTGGTCTCGGTTTACAAGTTACATGTCACTACTTTGCCATGTTGTCTGGTTGCACAGATCCACTCTGATCGGTGTGGAAAGAGCCTCCACGAGGGTATTAATAATAGGCAGGGGTCACGTGACGCTCCTTGCTGGCTCCGCTGGAAAAGTCGTCTGACTGCCCAGATTGACATGGTCCAAAAATAATTTGAAGTCGCTCATTAGGCAGTAAATATTAGGTCAACTCTGGGTGTGTTTTAACTGGTATCCTCACACCTGAACTTAAAGAATATTGCATGGACCACGTGAAAATATATTTTATATGCGTGTGTACACATATATGAATGTATATTGAAAAAGTTTGCCTATTTAAAGCAAAACTGCAACTTTTGAACAAGTTTAGATATTGTGTACTAGCGATCACTAGTCTAATAAATTGAATCCTAAGAAAGAATTAGTAGATGCTTGAGGAGAGCCTTCACTGTTATTTTGAAATAACACTGTGCCATGTCCAGGTTGGTAGCCACTGACTGCATGTGGCTATAAACACTTGAAATGTAACTAGTCTCCATGCAGATGTGCCATAACGTTCAAGACTTAGTTAAAAAAATTGTAAATGATCTCACTAATATTTTTAATACTCATGACATGTCACAACGATGGTATTTGGGTTGTGTTGGGTTAAATACATTCAAATGAATTGTACCAGTTTCTTTTTGCTCTAATGTAGCTGCTACAAAATTTAAAGTTACATGTACTTGCATTTGTGGCTCATAGTCTATTTCCTTTGGGGAGTACTGATTTGAAATGGAAAAGTTTGGCTGGATTTAAAATCCTTTGCCAGGATCACAAGAAAACATTGATCTGTGAATAAAAACAAAGCTGCGAGATTTAAAGAATGGATAATTTCCCTGAACTCTGCATAAAAGAGATTGAATTATCTGAAACCTGGTCAATGGCAAGAACAGAGCATTTTTGGAAAATGGGGAAACAGTCTCCTGTTTGTTACTGCTTACTTTTTTTTTTTTTTTAAGATTTTATTTATTTGAGAGAGAGTGAAAGCAAGCATGGAAGGGGGCAGGGACAGAGGACGAGGGAGAAGTAGACTTCCTGCTGACCAGGGGGCCCAAAGCGGGGTCCATCCCAGGATCCCAGGATCATGACCTGAGCAGAAGGTAGACAGACGTTCAGCCCACTGAGCCATCTGGGTGCCCCTGTTACTGCCTACTTGTGCAAATGAAGCTGTCCATCAGTGGTAACTCTAAAAAAAATGGGAAGAGATCGTCTTTAGAAAGTCCTCTTGGTCAGGGATCGCATACCCACTTGGTCCTCATTATTCATGAACCCTGTTTGTCAGTTTGCCCACTTGCTAAGATTCATCTGTAACCCCCCAATCGTTGCTCCTAGGGCTCTCACAGTCATTGCAGAGATGAACAGAGTGGCAAAGTATTTGAGTCGTCCAAAGTGCAGGTTTCCAGCTGAGGTAAAAAAAGTGACACTCTGCCTTCTTGTTTCTTCTCTTGTACTGTATACGAGTGTCCTTTTTGTGGTTTATTTAGTGACCTCTTTTTTCGCATGTCTGCTTTCATTGGTGATTCTGCTGTTGGAAATGGCTGAGGAGTAGAGCTGCAGTGAGTGTCTTAAGCCCGGGAAGGCTGTGATGTGCCTTATGGAGAAAATCCATGTGTTAGATAAGCTTCTTTCAGGTACGAGTTCGTAGGGAAGGAAAAATAATTGTTCCTCTACCCTTTTGTTCTTAGCTGAGACCCCTGTAATAAAAGATTAACAAGAGAAAAACACATTGTTTATTACCATGTAATTTGCTTTGCTTTGTTTCTATTGAAGTCTGGTTGACACAAAATGTTCCATTAGTTTCAGGTACAACAAGTCTAGAGTTGTGCTGTGCTCACCGCAAGGGTAGCTGCCATCTGTCACCATACGATGCTATTACAATGCCACTGACTATGTTCCCTATGCTGTGCCTTTTATCCCCATGACTTATTCATTCTAAAACTGGAAACCTGTACCTCCCACTCCCTTTCACCCATTTTGCCCACCCCTACCCCCTCCCCTCTGGCAACCAGCAGTTTGTTCTCTGTGTTTATGGGTCCTTGTTCATTTCTTCATTTGTTTTGTTTTTTAGATTCCACATGTAAGTGAAATCGTATGGTATTTGTCTTTCTCTGTTGGACTTACTTCACTTAGCACAATACCTTGCAGGTCTGTCCACGTCGTCGCAAATGGCAAGATCGCATCCTTTTTTATAGCGGAGTCAAACAGAAGTTTATTAACACACCTACCTCGTGTATAGGTGGGAGATATCCAGGGAACTATGAGTAACTTCCCCGTGCCTTAGAACGCAGGATTAAATGCCATCTTCATAGGGGAAGGGGAGGGGATGTGGGTCTCTTGGGGGACAGCAAACAGTTTTTAGGAGAGCAGAAGGGGCCCTCAGAAGACTAAATGGGAAGTCGACAGTTCCGGACAGAGTGCGTCTGGGTGTAGTGCCGACTTCTAGTCTCATCTCCTGTGATGAGAGTCCATCTTTCCCTGCTGAAGACACTCCCAGGAGGGGATAGATGACGACCCCGAGGTCCTTCGGAGGAGCTGTCTTCAGGCAGATGAGGGAGATCAGAGCATCTGTCCTGCACCTGCTGTTTTCCAGTGCCTTCAGCTCAAAGTAATCAGTGTTGGGGTGGCAGATTCTGCCGTCCTTCATGTTTTGGTGCTGGTGGCAGTGAGTTTAATATTAATGAGTGAACAGTATGGTCCATCCAGAGAAAGGAATAAGAAATGTGCAGACGTGTCCAGGAGGCGGCTCTGGAAAGTACTAAAATAACACCTCTAGTGTGTGATGGAGCGAAGAAGGTAGAAAGGGGGCTAAATGTGTGGATTTATGAGATGACTGTTCTTTAAAAAACAATAAAAAATTGCAGTGGAGAGCATTATTGGGAGGCTGAAAGCCAAAGAAATTTACATTCATGTCACCCAGCATCAGGAGAATCGTTATGTCCTCCTTGGCTGGCTCATGTGTCTCCAAATCAAAGGGTTGTGTGGGAGAGCAGGTTTTCAGTGTTAATGAAACTGGCTTGTTTTACAAGGATGTTAGCAAATGAAACCATATAACACAAATGGCCTCTCGCTTGAAAATATTCTGACCAGAGGCTTGCAGGAAGCGGACCCTAAGATGTAGTCCAGTAGTTACCAAGGCAGCGTTTGCAGGGACTCTACGGAGCTTAGCGAGCCGCTGTGAGTGATGGGAATCAACTCTTTCACGCACACAGCCTGATATTAAAAATAAAAAAACTAACAAAAAATCAACTTTCTCACTTAAAAAAAAAGACTTGAGAAGTTTTCTACAAATTCAATATTTAGTATCTTCCTTAGTGTTTTATATTTTATTCTTGTAATTATGTAATATAAAGAAAATACTGTCATCTTTTCTACCAAGGCTCAGTGTAAGTGGCCTCCGTGCCTCCGACTCACTTCTGTGTGTTATGTAAACAGCAGCATATCTGTGCGTGTGCTGTCAGATTAGAAAAATTGGGAATGATGAATCACAGACTTATTTAGAACTCATTTATATGCGACTCAGACAGCCTCAGGATCACCCTTAACAGAATGAGTAAATACCCGTTAACAAGAATAAGGCAGCTCTAAATGTAGTGAAACGGAAGAGGCTTCAAAATATACTAAATGCGAAACGCGTAGTACCGTACAGTGTGTATATTAGTTTTTTTGTTGCTGCTGCAGCAAATTATTACAAACCCAGTGGCTTTACTATGACACAAATTTATTATCTTACAGCTCCAGAGGTGGAAATTCTGACACAGGTCTTGACGGGGCTAAAATTAAGGTGTCAGCCAGGCTGCATTCCTTTCTGGAGGTCCTGGGGGAGAATTATTTATTTATTTATTTGTTTGTTTGTTTATTTAAATTTACTTATTATTTATTTAAATTCGATTAAGGTGGGCGTGTGATGTGACGAGCACTGGGTGTTATACACAGCTGTTGAATCATTGAACATTACATCAGAAACTAATGATGCACTATGTGTTGGCTAATTGAATTTATTTGAGAGAGAGAGAGACAGCACAAGTTGGGGGCGTGCAGAGGTGGAGGGAGAAGCATTCTCCCCGCTGAGCAGGGAGCCCAACTCAGGGCTCCATCAATCGATTGATCCCAGGACCTGGAGATCATGACCTGAGCCAAGGCAGATGCTTAACTGACTGAGCCACCCAGGCGCCCCTAATTGTTTTTGTTTTATTTTGTTCTGTTTGCCTTTTCCAGCTTCTAGGGGCTGCCTGCATCCCTTGGCTTCCTACCTCTTCAAAGCCAGGAATGTTGAATGCCTGACCACTCTTCCATAGTCACATCTGTCCACAACCTAGAAAAGTTCTCAGCTTTAAGGATTCGTATATGACGATATTGGACCTACCTGGGTAATCCAGGATAATCTCCCCATCTCAGAATCTTTAACCTGAAAGACACCTGCAAAATCCCTTTTGTCCTGTAAAGTAATCTGTTCAGAGGTTCTGGGGATTAGGATGTGGACCTCCTGGAGAGAAGGCATTATCCTGCCTCTGGTATGCACCTTTGTGTATAAGAAATATTTATTAAAACAGATTATCTCAGTACTTGCTTCTGGGGAGAACTGGGTACCTGGGGCATACGGAGGCCTATTTTACACTGTGTATCTTTCATTCGTTCTGATTTTTTTTAAAAAGATTTTTTATTTATTATTTGACAGAGAGAGAGACAGCTAGAGAGAGAGGGAACACAAGCAGGGGGAGTGGGAGAGGAAGAAGCAGGCTCATAGCAGAGGAGCCTGATGTGGGGCTCGATCCCAGAACGCCGGGATCACGCCCTGAGCCGAAGGCAGACGCTCAACCGCTGTGCCACCCAGGCGCCCCTCGTTCTGATTTTTTATCGGTGTGCATATATTTATTTAAAATGAGTGAAAAAACAATTTAAAGGTCTTAAACTGCAGGGTGGCTTATCAGTATTGTATTGTTTATCTTGTGTACATATCTTAAATAGTACGTAAAGAAAAAATCCACCGGCCCCTGGCTGGCTCAGTCAGGAGAGCATGCAACTCTTGATCTCAGGGTTGTAAATTCAAATCCCACGCTGGGCGTTAAGTTTACTTAAAAAAGAAAAGAAAAAAAATCCAATTGTGTCTCACCACAAGGATGGTCACTAGATGGTGCCCTCTCACTCTTCCCGGTCTGTCCTGGTCACACACAAGGGTTTTCACCTTGCGGGTGTGTTCATCCTGATCCCCCACAAGGTTGAATGATGATAAGGCTTCAGCACACAGACCAGTTGCATTCAGTTTCACTGATTTCTTTACAGTCCCATTATGTTTGAAGCCTGTTTCCTCCCCTGTGAGATAGGGTTATAATAATACCAGCTCATAGAAGTATTATGATGACTATACAAGAATATCTCTAAAATGCATAAACATCTCTCAAAAGGCACACGTACTAAGCACTGGATGACTGTTAGCTATTAATATTAACAGCCACCTCCCTGGTTAGTGAGTTTCCCCAACAACTTTCCTGACTGTGTCCCAGTTTTGTGTGTCTTTGGATGCCTCCAACACTTGTTCTAGGTAAGAAAGAAGTGTATCTCGCATTTAGCTTTTTGTGAAATACCTTATTCTAGAATCACACTGATTTCCCCAAATAGGGCCAGCTCCACAAACCCAAGATGCATACCAAATAAAGTTAAGGTATACCAGAAATCTATGACTCTTGTGAACTGATCTCTCTGTGAATTCCTTAAGGGTTATGATACAATTAGCAGGAATTAGTAATCTCATTTTTTATGAAACCCATGCTAGCACCACACACATTAAAAGGATATTTTCTTAAATGTGGCTCCCTATTTTCCAATCAGAAAATAAAATTTCAAAAAAGCTAAAGAGCTCTATTAGGATCCCAAATTGAAGGCAAAAAGCAAAGGTAAAGCACACAGCAGGTGCTCAAAAAATGCTCCTCCACCCTTTTCTATGGGACAGTTGATGTTCTCCCACTCAAGCCTCTAATTTTTAGAAGGCTCAGGATAATGCTGTTAAATGGAAGAGGGTGTGTACTAAGTATACAAACAGATATATTGAAGGAGGTTTTATGGATTTAAGCGCCATGACCAAAGATATCTTTGGGATATTCACTGCTATATATCCCTAGATGGGACAGTGAAATCTACATCAAGAAAGGGGGTCTTCTGGGGATAGCTCTGGTGTGGACACAGGGTGTCACTATTTTTAATTTTTTTGAAATATTTATATTTCCTTATTTGAGAAAGAGAGAGAAAGAGAGAGAGCAAGCAGGGGGAGGGGCAGAGGGAGAGGAAGAGAGAGAATCTCAAGCAGATTCCCCGCTGAACATGGAGCCTGATGCAGGGTTCGATCCCAGGACCCGGAGATCATGACCTGAGCCGAAACCAAGAGCCAGATGCTCAACCGACTGAGCCACCCAGGTGCCCCGTGGGTGTCACTTTTTAGAGGCATGCCAGTCTCTGAGGCTGTCCCTGGGAGGACCTGGCTTTTCTGTTTGACTCTTTAAGGCAAGACATGGGGAGGGTAGGCTGGGCTTCACAGCATCCTAGAAGCAGAATGTGCAGTGATGTTAGAGATACTGTAGGAAAAGATTCTGGTTGTGCTGCAGACTGGTTATGCGGGCAAAGCCCTGGTGGGTGGCAAACTCCTGGGGCAGTCAGAACACAGAGTCTGAGCCAGTAGCACAAAAAGCTTGAAGAAGGTGAGCTGGAGGTATCTAAGAAGGAGGCTGACTCTGACTGCAAAGGTCACCGTGCCCGGGATGGTGATAGCCTGGTGGTCATGGGGGCAGGTAAGACCAGAGCAATGGGCAGAGTCCCCTGACTGCTGGTTGCAGGACTGGAGACTGTGACTATGTATGTGGGGAAGTGAGGCAGCCTGAAGGATCCTTCACAATGGCCAGCACAACTGGGACCTGGACTTTATTTCTGGGTTTCGTCCCTAGAATCTCCTTGGCACTGAAGACTGCGATCTCCAACTAGTGCTGAAAACATGAGCCTGGTTGGTATGGAGACCTGGGCAGAAGGGTTCCTTGGTGCTCTAGTCTATGGGGAAGTAGATGCTGGAGATAGAGCCAGGGAACTTAAGAATGAATAGTCGTCTTTGTGCCCAGAGTAGCCTGTGCATCTTGATGGGGCAGAGGAGCTGGCTTAGAGTAGCAGCAAACCCCAGTTCTCTGGTGAGATCTCACCTGCTGGGAAATCAAAGACTTCTTGCTCCAGCTGAAGCTGGCCACTGATGGCCTCTGCCTGAAAGTCCTTTGGGTAGGGAACACCGTGCTCTCAGTATGGAGCTTCTTGTGAGGGACAATTGCTTGCGAGGCTGAGATGTCCCAAAAGCTGGTCTTGACAGTACCCCCTAAAGTGGCCCTTGGAATTCAGATCAACTACCTGACTTTTGTTGTTAGGATACCTGCATTGAAGATCTTGAGTATAGATGCTCCTGATTCGGAGGATGACATTACACTGTCCCAAATGCAATGCGATAACCATGATGTTTTTTGGACCAAAATGGCAACAGGCTGGGTCAGGAGTCCTTTGGGGCCTGCAGCATTATTCTGAACCTTCAGTTCATACTGGTCAAAAAGCATGAACGGTTCTGTAATTTTCCTTTTCAGGTTTTCTGCACCTTATAGTGAATGGGGGTCTATACCATTAGGTAGACCTCATCAGCTGGATTAAGAACTGTGTTCTCCAAAATCAGCAACTTGAATCCTGTGGGATGTATGTTCTTGTAAACTGTCTCCTGGATTTGTGTCTTCTGTTTGAAACTTCTGATCTTCCTTCTGAACACCCCGGTAGTTTCCCCATGCTTGGTCATCTTCTCCATCTTGGAGGAGATGTAAGTTAATGCATAGATCCTAAGGATTTGAGAAATCTCACAGGTTTTTGTTGGTGGAGGTAATTGAGAGGATGTGACCACTGGTTGACCCTCTAGCCAGACCTGGGCTGTTGAAAGCCCGTTACCCCTCCCCTGTCCTTGGAATGTATGCTCTGTCCCACCGTCCTCATCGTGGGACCTGTTTAAGGATATAGCCTTGAGAGAGTAAGGTGTTGTAGAGGCCATCTGGACTGTGCATGTGCCTGAACCCAGTTAAGGCCTCTATAAAAACTTTTAAGATTTTGGTGGGCAGGTGCAGAGATCTACTCATCTTAACAGCCACCCAAGACAAGCCTTGTAAGTAAGTTCCCTTGCTTATTAAACTTGCCACCTACCAATCTGGAGTGGTCTACCTCTTTCTTTGATCTTTCCCTGCCCTCTGTGAGTACAGAACCAATGCTTTCTTAGAAGCTGTCTGCTTCTCTGTCCTTTACAATTATCATCAAAGACCAGCCTTGCCAAGGGCTTGGTTGTATTTTCAGTAGCAGCCATCCTTCAAGGCTTTTTAGTGTGGAATGGATGTGCATGAAGGTCAGCAGTGCTTGATGACATGTGATTGTGGTGGGAAATAGCACGAGCATCACCAAAAATGGGAACGGTGATGGCAGTTCCAGGCCCCACACCATGTTGCCTCACGCCACCTCCGGTGAACTTGCTACCTCTGATGCTTCTCCCCTGTGTTTCCCCCTTGCGTCTTTCTACCACTACCACCACCACCACCACCACCACCACCACCACCACCACACACACATATACACATACACACACACCTCACATGCCCAGGAAGCAGGCAATATCACATGGGAGAGAGAGATGGTAACAGTGACTTGGAGAGGTAATTCTTGAAGTCATAGTTTTAAAAAACTCAATTATAGTAACTTATTGTCATGTCTTCTACTTTTGTAGGTTTGCAGTGGTGATTTATAACCTCGTAGTTTCAACAGATTTTTTTCTCCGACATGACTGGGGGATGTATCATGCCTCCATTACTGACTGGCTTGAGTTGCATAGCAAGTTGTGCTAGAGAATGGGGAAGTAAGGGGATATGCAATCTAAGAAGACCATTTCCTCATTCTTATACTCCCCATCCCAGAATTGTTGGCAATAAGCAGTATGGAGGAAAGCAAGTTCAAGGGAATAAAAAGTCCTATTTATTTTTTCTTGATTATTACCCAAGGAGCTATCAAAGAGCCCATATGAAACCATGAGAAAAATCTGCGGTTACTAAAAAAGAAATAACAAAAGCTTAAGTTTACCAGAAACTTGCCAGGCAAGGGAGCCATTGGTTGAATGAATTTCATCTAGTAGCCTCCTCTGGGGTCTTGAGCTATTGAGTTTTATAAGGTTTTGTTTGGATTGTTAGTCACAGGAAGAAAGGTATGAGACCTAAACTGGAGTTGGTCAGAATTTATGAACTAGGAGAGTTGTTGAAATAGTTTGTATCTGAATAGTTTTTTTTCTGACCTTATTCTTTGGAAGCATATGAGCCTCCCAAGCAAACTATTGCTCAAGCTATTTCAGCTTAAACAGTCTTCCCTTATTTAAAGGTTGCGGTTTCTGTATGGGGTTTATCTGATTGGCAAGATATAAATACTTTACCTGTCTTGCAATCATGCTTTTTGGATTCTACTTTGAACACGTCTATGGGACAGACCACATCCTTGACCATGTGATCAATCTAGAGCTATACCACTGGCTTAAGTACTTAGTCAGGATGGAGGTCACTTGAGTTTCAGTAGATATTATATTTTGCTTTTGTCAACAAGATCATCTGATAAAACAGCAGCTGTGTGGCAATATTTAAGATTCTATGGAGTCATGTATTTGATCATGGGACAGTGACAAATACTGGGCTGGTAGTCTACTTCTAAGCCAGGTATGTTCAGTTTAAGCCAAGAAAACAGATCTTACCCCAATTTGAGGATTCTGTTGAACCAGATATGGGGTACTATCCAGATTACTGAATTTTCTAATATGTTTTCCAGAACTCTTTAATTAATGTTAAAGATCAAAGAAGACTTCCATAGGGATGGAAGTACAACATTCTTTCTTTAAAATGGCACATGTTCTGCCTTGAGAACAGATAGAATATGTCTAGGATGACTCTGTTTTAACCTACTCTCTGTCCAATCTTATGAATTTCTCAGGCAAGGAGATCTTTGGCCTTAGTGGCACTGTCTGGTTTTGCTGTCATTCCCTGAACCACAGCATGTAGGGTTTTTGGCACCACTTTTGGGACCTTCTTTAAAGTGTGAAATGGGCATTCCTGAGGACGGAATAAAGCAGCCCAGAATTTTTCCTTAGAGCTTAAAATTTGAAGTTTCAAATTGAGGCTCGTATTTTCTCCTTCTTGAATTAAGAGGTCTTTTTTTTAAAAACTTTTTTGTTTTAAAGATTTTATCTATTCATTTGAGAGAGAGAGAGAGCATGAGTGCGGGGGGGCAGGGAGAGGGAGAAGCAGGCACCCCACTGAGCAGGGAGCCCAACATAGGGCTCCATCCGAGGACTCAGAAATCATGACCTGAACCGAAGGCAGATGCCCAACCCACTGAGCCACTCAAGCACCCAAGACCGCTTTTTCTTAAGAGGGAAAATCAGTGGGCCAAATGGAGCCAGGGGACTATCAGGGAATTTCCTCACAGGGCATCAGTTTATTGAGATGGTAAGTCCCTGCCGAATTTGTGAGCAGTAGCCAATGAGTTTCTTTCTTTTCTTTCTTTTTCTTTTCTTCTCTTCCCTTCCCTTTTCTTTTTTTTCTTTCTTCCTTCCTTTCTCTCTCTCTTTCTTTCTTTCTTTCTTTCTTTCTTTCTTTCTTTCTCTCTTTCTTTCTTTCTTCTTCCTTTTCTTTCATAGTTAATGAGACCAGCTTTTCCTAGAAGGAACTCTTTTAAGAGAAAGAATCTTCTATTTGCATAATTTGTCTCTTACTTTATCTCTTACCAAGCTGTATGAACAGACATTGGTGTCCTGATCTAGAGGGTGCTAAGGAAGGCAGCGGACCGGTCTATGACTAAAGAAAGTGATTTCAGGTAGCATTAAGGATAGGATGGTATTGGGGTTTAATACCACAGAAAAATAAGGTATGACCGTTTTTATACCTCCGAAGTCCTGGATGAATCGATAGCTATGTCTGTTGGATTTCTCTATCAGATTCCTGTAAGGCATGATAAATTTTCTTTCTATCAAAATTTGCATTACAGGTCTTTATGTCTTTAATTTCTGGTCTGTGAGGGTACCATGAAATTTCAAGTTACATGGATCAATCTGTAATGAGTTCAGCTCCAATAATTCTGCTGATGTCAGTGGAATTCTTTGTCCTAAAGCAGTCCAGAGTTCCTCAATTTGGGGTTAATTTAAACATAAGGGCAGTGGTAAGTTAATGTCTACTTAATTTTAACCTGATTATAAATAGGGGAATTTTCATGAATTTCAGGAGGAGATCTCTGGAAGGTCACTTCATCTGGCAATTCCATTGGCATAGTGAGTGTTTCTCTCTTAAATGAGGAGATGAGGTACCACAAAGAAAGAAGGAATGTCCTTCTGTTAAAGTCCAAAAGTGGTAACTGTGTGTTTGGACATAGGATTTGGGGATTGGTGGGCTGGCCTCTCTACCTCTGAAGGAAAGCTTGTATGTTAGTGGTAGGTTCACAGTCGTTCGGTAGTATCCATATTGTATTCATTTCCTGTGTTTGCTGTAACAAATTACCACAGACCAGGTGGCTTAAAACAAACTAAATATTCTTTCAGTTCTGGAGGCTTAAAGTCTAAGAGCAGGACACTGACAGGGCCATGAAGGCTCTAGAGAAGAATCCTTCCTTGCCTCTTCCTAGGCTTTGGTGGTTGTCGGCAATTCTTGGCATCTCTTTGGTTTGTAGAAGCACCACCCTAATCTCTGACTCTGTTGCTACATGGGATTCTCCCTGGATGTCCTCAGTGTCTTCATATGGCCTTCTTATAAAGACACCAGTTTTTATAGGGCCCAGTCTATTCCGGCATGACCTCATGTTTACTTCATTACAACTGCAAAGGCCTGGTTTCCAAATAAGATCACATTCACAAGCTCAGGGTAGAGATGAATTTTTTGAGGACCCTATTGAACCTAATATCTACATCAGTCATAAATTTTCATGTTTGTCCTTTATATTTAAATAAATGTTTCCACGTGAACTTAAAGGTACAATAGGGAATTGGATGCATCTTAATTTTCTCTCTTTATTTCATGACTAATACAGGATAATTATTTTTCCCATCCCGCCTTTTGCTTACAGTATCTGCAAGTGCACTTTCCTGGGAATCTCCTTGTTTATGGTCCCAGCAATTATTTCTGTGGGAAACGTCATTGTTTATTTTTATTTTTTTAAAAGATTTTATTTATTTATTTGAGAGAGAGAGAGTGCATGAGTGAGGGGGAGGGACAGAGGAGGAGAGGGAGAAGCAGGCTCTGCACTGACCAGGGAGCCCGATAGAGGGCTTGATCTCAGGACGCTGGGATCATGACCTGAGCTGAAGGCAAATGCTTAACTGGCTGAGTCACCCAGGTGCCTAAAATATGTCATTGTTTAAGTTGGAAAATCTTAAGTTTATTCTGAGTTTTATTCTGGGTTTGATCTTTTCCCCTCTAGAAGTTTTCTTCTGAGTGCTGTAGTTAAGGAAAGGGAGTTATTTTCCACTCTAACTTGCTTTTGCTAGTCAAATATCCTATTAAGTTTTTCATTCATTGACAAACAATAAAAACAGGTCTACTCTGAAACTGACCCCAGCATCTATGCTAAGTGTTGCTTAATAATCTGTCTTTGAATTGACCATACTTTCATCTTTGTTTTATTTATAAAACTGAAGAAGAGCTTAGTTAATGTTTGCAGGGAATGTGTCTGATGTGATCTTTAGGAGAGTGTCTTCTATTCTGATAGCCCCTCTGACCCCATTGGCTGTCCTAAGGAACTCAGTGATCTCATCCTAGTGAGTCTTTTTCGTCCAAGATTTGACATCTGAGGAGTCCACTAGTGTGTGAGCTAATCAATATAAGACTGGCGGTCCAGAATTTAAATTCATAAGACTATTCTGAGTTTCTTAGTAAAATGTTAGGATAGTCATTGATAGCTCTGAATTCTGACGCAGACAATGGTTTCAAGTCTGTTTTAAGGTTTACAGTTGTCTGACTTTAAGGGGCTATTGAACCTTAGGTGATTCAGGTAGACCAGCAGGACCATAAAGGGAGTCAGAGCCGGGTAGAGAGCAGAAGGTAGAAAAGGCATGTGTGTGTGCGTGTGTGTGTGTGGGGGGGAGGTATATTTATACATGGAATGTGTTTGCTTATGATAAATCTAATGGACACACAATTTTAAGCTTTTCACCTTTTTTATTAGCTTTGGCTAAGCTATTTTGTAAAGGTCCAATTTTGAATGTGAATTTCTTTTTGAAGCTTACTCATACCAATCAGAAGTGTTGACCAAGAATATTACGGGTTTTGTTTTGTCTCTTTTTAATGTACCCCTTAGATGATCAATTTTTGTCGTATTAAAAATTCACCAAAATAGCCACTGCAAATTCGTATGACCCACAGTGGCACAGTGGCAGGGGTTAGAATTAAGTGAGAATACATGTAGCCAGTCAGATCTCTGCCAGGAAGAATTGTAGATGTATTAGTTAGTAGGTGAATCCATGTGGAATTGACTAGCAGGAAGAGTTATTTCTGTAACTCATGTCTTGGGTCCCTCAACCTGAAGTTGAGCCATTTCCTCTCATTGAAATGATAAATCAGTGGCCCTGGAAGATGGCCTATGGTGAGAGAAGGTCTCTTCTCGAAGCGATTTCTTACATGTAGACCAGACTGAAGAAAGCTGTTGTAAAGTTTTGATGGGTGACTCAAGGCAAAGATGTCTAAGAAAAGAAGCCAGATTAGTAAGACTTTTTATTAATTTATCCTCAGGGCCATTTTAGAGGTAGACTTATCAGACCTGTGTATGCCCCCTACCCTACGAGCTTCCTCTTATAGACAGAAAACATGACAGACAAAAGAACAAAAAATGGTAAATAAATGCTTTGTCAGATTTCCAACAAGGAATTTGCATAGAAATGTACTGGAAGTTGAACAATTCCTGAAGGATAATGACTGAATTTTTCCCCCTTTTATGACTTTGTTTTAAAGTTTTTATTATTATTATTTTTTTGTAATAATATTTTTTATTATATTATGTTAGTCACCATACAGTACATCCCTAGTTTTTGATGTAAAGTTCCATGATTCATTACTCGCGTATAACACCCAGTGCACCATGCAATACATGCCCTCCTTAATACCTATCACCAGCCTATCCCATTCCCCCACCCCCCTCCCCTCTGAAGCCCTCAGTTTGTTTCTCAGAGTCCATAGTCTCTCATGTTTCATTCCCCCTTCTGTTTACCCCCCCCTTTCTTCTTCCCTTTCTTCTCCTACTGATCTTCCTACTTCTTATGTTCCATAAATGAATGAAACCATGTGACAATTGTCTTTCTCTGCTTGACTTATTTCGCTTAGCATTATCTCCTCCAGGGCCATCCATGTTGCAGCAAATGTTGAGAAATCATTCTTTTTGATGGCTGAGTAATATTCCATTGTATATATGGACCACATCTTCTTCTTCTTCTTTTTTAATGTTTTTTTATTATATTATGTTAGTCACCATATAGTACATCCCTGGTTTCTGATGTAAAGTTCGATGATTCATTAGTTGTGTATAACACCCAGTGCACCATGCAATATGTGCCATATTGGACCACATCTTCTTAATCCAGGCATCTGTTGAAAGGCATCTTGGCTCCTTCCACAATTTTGCTATTGTGGACAATGCTGCTATGAACATTGGGGTGCATATGGCCCTTCTCTTCACTACGTCTGTATCTTTGGGGTAAATACCCAGTAGTGCGATTGCTGGATCACAGGGTAGCTCAATTTTTAACTTTTTAAGGGACCTCCACACTGTTTTCCAGAGTGGCTGTACCAACTTGCATTCCCACCAACAATGTAAGAGGGATCCCCTTTCTCCACATCCTCTCCAATATTTGTTGTTTCCTGCCTTGTCAATTTTTGCCATTCTAACTGGCATAAAGTGGTATCTGAATTTAAAATAATCTCAGCTAGAGTTTTCAAGGAAAAAGAATGGGAACTGAGACTTAATGTTGGAGACTCAGTGGCTGTGACAGCTGAGGACCTCAGATCAGGGTACTCAGGGGGTGTTAGGATGTTTGCTGTTACTGATGTGGGGTGTTGGGCCAAAATGGATGAGGGGATTTTGGCTAGATATCACCTGACCTCCAAGTCTGTTAAAACTCCCCATAAAACCACCAGGAGAAACTTTTGTGATTAAAAAAAAAACCTCACAAGCTGGGTTTATTAAAAACTTGTCAGGCAAAATTTCCACTGACCAAATGAATTCATCAAATTATCTCCTCAATAATTTGAGCACTTGGGTTTTATAAGGGTCTTTTGTTTTGTTTTGTTTCTTTGTTTTTAGTAAGGAATTAGTCATAGGGGAGTTTTAAGGCAGGAGTTACTAAGGCTGGGATTCTGGGCAGAGACTGATAAGCATTTGTAAATTAGATCAGTTGCTGAAATAGTCTGTGTTTAAACAGTTTACTGTTTATAGTCTTATCTTCCTGGAACACAAAACCAAGCAAGCTGTTGCCGAGCCCAGTGGGAAGAAGTTTGGGGCTTTGTTGACAGAACTCAAACAGAAGTCAGAGATATTCTGGCTTTTTTCAGAATTCCAGAATAAGTTACAGAACAATCTTGTAAATTGCTTTTGTCATATCACCACACTGAATGCATGGTTCTACCATCAACCTCTTTACCCTGAATTATGATACTCAACCTGCAGTGCACAAAACCTATCTTGTTCCCAGCACTTCTTTTCCCTGATCTCTTCCCAGCTGATGGACACTTGTTTAGGCCCTGCATTTAGGAAACTACACTGGTCACTGACGGGCAAGAATCAGTTAGCCCCCCTGCAGTTGCTTCAAAGCACCTGCTCCTGGACTGAGGTCCATGTGGTAGCCTCTCCTTTCTTGACCTGCCTGAAGAGCCAGCAGTGTCCTGTACCACTCGACAGCATGTTCTATATGAGGTAGAGGTAGTAACCCTATGACAGGGACCAAGAGCCCTCACAGAAGAAGAGACGTAATTGCTGGTTGTGTGTGTTCCTTTGCTGAAGGCAAGGAACTTTGTGAACTCTTTGTTCTTTAGAAGAAATACTTTGGTACAACCTGTAATCCTAAGGAGAGCTGCCAGAAAGAAGTGCAAGAGGTTCTTACCTGAGGGCTCTTTAGGGTAATCTGCCAAAACTTATATTGAGTCACAAATGTGGCCGAACTGCTAAATATCAAAGAACATGGGTTTCTTCTCTAGAAACTAGAGAGCGCACAGCACTGGAATCACCTTGATTTCAGACCTCCAGCCTCCAGAACTTCGAGAGACTAGATGGCTGTTGTTTTAGACTATACAGTTTGTAATCATTGGTTATGGTAGCCCCAGAAAGTAAAACCCTTCCTTGCCTCTTCCACCTTCTGTAGCTGCAGGTGTTTCTTTCCCTGTGGCTGCATCAGTCTACTTACCACATCCATGGTCACATGCCTCTTCTTCTTCCTCAAAACTTCCTCTGCCTCTGTCTGTAAGAGTATATGTGATGACATTTAGGGCCCACCAAGATAATCCAGGATAAGTTCCTTTGCTCAAAATTCTAACTTAAACATCTCTTGCAATACAGAATATTGTTTATTCTTTTGCCATAAGTATTAATCAATTAGTCCAGAATCTTGAGAGAAAAATGAACTGATAGGGTGTGTGCATGTGTGTACATATACACTGAGGAAGAGCGAGAAAGAGTGTGTGAGATTTATTTTAAGGAATTTTAAGGAATGACTCACAATTATGGAGGCTGGCAAGTCCAAAATCAGCAGGGTAGACCAGCAGGCTGGAGACCCAGGGAAGAATGGATGTTGCAGTTTTGTGTCAAAAACAATCTGAAGAGTAGCATCAGCAAGATAACAGAGTAGGAAGTCCCATCCCTGGTTTTCCCACAGAAACACCAATTTGACTGAGGTCCTCATACCAGTTAATAAGTTGCAGTCTTCCAGATGAGCGCAAAACTGAGAGAAGCTACAGTGAAATGAGCAAATGGAGAAATGAGTGTCCTCTAGAAATGTTGGTTTTAGATGGGGTTGCAGGGACTTGAGGAAGGAAGGGAGGGTATCAGGTGCAAGTGGAGAGGCAGGAAGATAAACATGTGTGCCTGGAGATCCTGGAATATTCTAGGTAGGTGACAGATTTTAGGGGCGCCTTATGAATTGGAGGTAGTGAAGGTTCCACTAGCCTAACTAGATCATTCAGAGAGAGGGAAGGGGGAAGGTGATGCCTGTGTTGTTGACCAGCATGTCCAGTACCTCGTGGAAATCAAGCAGGAAATCAAGCAGGGCACAGATGCTCTGTAGGTTGTCGATGTCCAGCAGGTGGAAGCATGGTTGTGAGCACCATGTCTCCAGAGAACTGCTAGCACAGGACACATGTGATGGTGAAGTAGTGCCTAGTTGGGCCCAGTCACCAGTGCCCCATGGCTGCAGGCCTACTAGGATGAGTGAGGCAATGGATGTGTAGAGCAGACATGGTGGGTCATTGAGGGTGCATGCTGTGAGGGCCTGGCCACAGTCAAATGCCAGTAGAACTGTGTTCTAGGATCCAGTGCTGTGACTGTGAAAGCCCAAGGCCCCACCCTTGTTCCCCCTCAAAGTAGGATCCAAATGTTCCAGAAGGTGTCCTAGTGACCCCACACCATGTCTGCCAGGGATATACCCTGACCCCAAGCAGGACTCTGTTCTCTTAGGATCTTACCTCTGAGCCAAGCAATGGTTCAGGTTGGACTGATTTGCTCCCCAAAACAGAGGTGATTGGTCATGGTTAATAGGGGGTTAGAGATTCATGGTAGTTGAACTAAAATTATTTTGGGAAAACCTCAACAGAAAAAAAGGAATATAAAGATTGCCTTGGGAATGTGTCCTTCCTCTGCAGAATGGGAATGGTTGCTTCCTTCCAAGATGCAGTGAAATTGCTTGCACAAGGGAAGTACTTCTGAGGATACAGATCCCCTTGCTTTCTTAGAAGAAACTCAAGAGGAGGAAATAGAGAATTAGGTCCTGGGCTGAGATTTGGCTGTGGGCAGGGCTCTCCCTCTGTGTGATTCCAGGGGCCACGAAAAGGGAGGGGATGTTTATGAAGCTCATTGTGGGCCAAGGTACTGATTGGAATGTTTGATTTAATGATTATATAATCCCCTGTATGCCTAAAGTGCCTGCATTTTGTTTTGTTTAAGGTCACAGTTAATAAGTGTTATATATAATTAGGTGTTATTTTTACAATATTGAGGAAAAAAGATCTTTATGATACCAGAATATATTTCCAAACTAGCAGTAGAGATGCTATTGTCTTGTCCTAGACATTGGCATTCCGCATGGGTCAGTTTAGAATTACAAGCAAAGAGAGGAAATTAACAGCCCTGTTAAATGGCAAAACTTGTAAAGGGGAAACCTCACTTTTAAATAAAGAGCCTTCTCTTATGTCAGGGGCCATCAGTTTTCATTTCTGTTAGCTGAAGACCCCTGGTGAAGAGTGAAAAGTAATCATGAGAGGAGACGGGTCTGTAGCACATGGATACTTCTGTGAGGGGAGGGACATCGTGGGCGTTCACTGAGCCCACGGGGAGCCAGCCTGGGTGCGGGGCAGTGGGAACTTCTGCTCAGGGCCATGATGTGTCAGGCCCCACTACAGGGGCTCATGATGGAGGACACTTTGCCCAGCCATTGTTTTCAGCCTGTCCACCTGTATCAGTTCACTTCCTCTTCATAGCAGTGCTATGACATACCCCCCTTGTACACCTGAGGACACGGACAAAGAGCAACATGCAGGATTTTGCTCAAGGTCACCCGGTTAGGTGGTAGAGCCAGGACCTTTTGGTGTCTAGATGTTTGTGTTGAGAGCTTTCAAAGAGGACAGTGGAAAGAATAGTATTGTGGACAGCCATGTATTCACCAGACTAGCCGCAACAATGACGAATGTTTCACTATCGTTACGTGTTCCCCTTCTGTTGGTATTTTGCTGACCCGTGTTAATGTTACAAACCCGGTGACCCTTTATCCCTACATGAATAACACATTCACCTTGGGGAGATTTGACAATCATTCTTTCATTTCCATTGCTACCCATCCACATTCACTTTCCCCTTGTCTCAGCTTGTCCTACGGATGTATCTTAAGCGCCCACTCCCGTTTCACACGTTGCAGTTGTTTTTCCCCCAGTGAGTTTGATATTTAACGAGACCACAGAGGATGTCTGTCCTTCATGAGCTTGCCCGTGTCATCGTAGAGACTGATCGAGTATGCTGGCCAGTGAAATCCAGCCCCATTCATGGTTAATATATGGCCTGTGGTGACTTTCAAGCTACGACAGCAGATTTGAGTAGGTCCAACAGAGACCACTGGCCTTGGAAAGGCAAAAAATACTTATTATCTGGCTCTTTCTCTAATGTTTACCAAGTGCTGAGTTAAACTGTCCCTTCTCTTGATATGATGTAGGGTCTGTTAGAGTTTTGGGCTGCTTGGCATGGAGCAGTCTGTGCACATGGACACGTACTTAGATTGTTTATTCATCTATGATGTTCATTCATCGTCATCGATTCCACTTTTTCTTAAGTTTATTTATTTATTTATTTATTTATTTATTTATTTATTTATTTATTTATTTTTGTAGTGTTCAACGATTCATTAGTTGCATATAACACCCAGTGCTCATCACAACATGTGCCCTCCTTAATACCCATCACCAGCTACACCATCCCCCCACCCCCTTCCCCTCTGAAACTCTCAGTTTGTTTCTCAAAGTCATACTTTTTCTTTTATATCACAGAAGAAATCTCAGAAAACTACAGAATTTTGTAGCCAATTCAGGGTGAGTACTCGATAGGGGTGGAGATTCTTTTTTTTTTCTTTCTTTCTTTTTTTTTTTTGGGTAAGGATATTGTTGACAGTGTAAGAGTTGTTTTGGTCAAATCATGTCAGATATCAAAATGGAACCCATGAAGGGAACTGAGAGAGGAGTCCCCATTGTTCAACTTTCTTCTCCATAAGAAAGTCTCCATGAGGTCTCTCTGCATCTGATGGCAAAAGGGCCAAGTAGACAGGGTCCTCTGCTGCTTCTTCTGGGCTTTTGATGCCTTTTGGTCCACCCATATCTGTTCTCACCCACCCAGGGCAGCAGGCATTCAGGAGGATCTTGTCCCCTCTCCTCTGCTCACTGAAGTTCCTGGCATGGATTCTGGACAGGACCGTAACACCCATCTTGGACACTGCATATGTGACTACTTTTATATCAGGCCAGCCCTCCTTCTTGTGCACTCCGTTCTTTATGTCATCCACGAATTTCTTCATGAGCACCCCCAGCTCCTCTTCTGTGATGGTCTCATTCAGAAATTTCTGCTGCAGTTCTGGGCTGCACGATTTAAGGGCTGCGAAGCTCATTATGCTAGACACATTCACCACTCTGCCTAAAATGCAACAGAGAGTCATGTAGCATGGCATGCACGAGGATGATGAATACCGAAACTGCTAGTATTTTGTCCATTTGGGAGACAATTCCCAGTTGGCTGAGTGTTAGTGAAGACTGCCTCTGTAAGTGACGGACATGATACAGTCTTGAACCTTGTCTTACCCATAACGTCTCAGAGGATGTCAGAGAAATGATCTAATGGGACTGGGCACTGTCCAGACATTCCATAAAGAGAAGAAAGTGCCTTATACAGGAACACACTGAGCAGAACGTAAGGAGGTGCTCAGTGTAACGTGAGTAGAGAGCCACTTTTCCTCATAGGTCTCCTTTAGGACCATCTGAAGATCTTGTGGTAGGGTAGTGCTCTATGAACAACTGTCTATTAACCAATGAGCAGCTGATTAGTTTATAGATGAACTTTTGAAGGTGAACAGACAGCATCAGGTTTGGGAGGCTGTCACTCTGCTGTAGCAGGTAGAAAGAAATCACCTCAGTGGGGTGGGCTGTATGCTATTCTCTCTTGATTTGAGAATCATCATCTCAGGAGCAGTGACAAAATGCCCGGCAATATGGTCATGGAAAGGGGCAGAGGAAAAGTGACATGTTAAAGAGATGGTATGAAAAGAAATAAAGTCCGGGGGGAGGAAAGAAGATGGTGGAGGAGTAGGGGACCCCTATTTCAGCCGGTCCACTGAGTTGAGCTGGATATCTATCAGACCATCCTGAACACCCACGAAATCAGCCCGAGTCACAGGAAGCTACATCTGGATCTCTACAAACGAACATCTCCGGCGCTGGGTATCAAGGTACGAAGTGGGGAGCCGTGAATCCACGCACAGATATTGGAAGATAAATGGAAGGGGGAAGGAGTTGCTGCACTCGGATGCCAGGAAGCAGTAGTCATCAGCACTGGGGAGCAGGCTGGACTTGTGGACTGGTAGCTGTGGGGAAAACAGATTGAAACTGGGAGCTCGGGAGCACGTGTGGGAACCGGGGGCGTCTGGCGGTGTTAGAAGCACAAAGGAGAGAGACGTGCAGGCCCTGGAAGTGAGGGCTGGGACACCGGCTGTGCGGCGCACAACCCAGGACACTGCAGGGTTTTTGGCAGCACCAACACAAACAAAGTTAAAGCGGCCAAGAGAGCTCAGTGGAGAGCAGACTGCGATTTCTCTGTTCTGAGACAGAGGCTAGGATACGGCCACTGCTACTCTGGCTCGCAGAAGAGTCACAGAAAACTGCCAGGGAAAGCCGCCAGAGAACAGAAGCCCAGAAAGACCAGTTCTCACTGAGCACCCCCCACCCCCCGGGGATGGGGCAACTCTACCCAAACAGGGTTGCCTGAGTATCAGCGCGGCAGGCCCCTCCCCCAGAAGGCAAGCTAAAAAATCAAGAAGCCCACAACCCTAAGGTCCCTATAAGACAAGTGCACATTGCTTGGGTTCTGGTCAATAACTGGGACTCTGTACATCCCCACAACCACACCTCATCAGAATGACAAGGAGGAGGAACCCCCAACAAAGGAAAGAAACACGGACTGTGGCCTCTGCCACAGAATTAATGGACATTGATATAACCAAATTGTCAGAAATGGAGTTCAGAGTAACATTGGTCAAGATGACGTGTAGGCTTGAAAAAATATTAATGAAAATATAGAATCTCTAAGGGCTGCAATGAGAACAAATCTGCTGGAAATTAAGAATGCTATGAATCAAATGCAGTCTAAACTGGATGCTCTGACGGCCAGGATAAACGAGGCAGAAGAACGAATTAGTAAGTTAGAGGAAGAAATGATAGAAAAGAAGGAAAGAGAAGAAACATGGCTTAAAAAACTCCACTTTCAAGAAAAAAGACTACAGGAGATTACTGACTCAATGAAACATTCCAATGTCAGAATCATCAGCATCCCTGAGGGCTGGAGAAAGAGAGAGGTCTAGAAGAGATATTTAAACAAATTGTAGCTGAGAACTTCCCTAATCTGGTGAAGGAAACAAGTATTCGTGTCCAAGAGGCAGAGAAGACCCCTCCCAAGATCAATGAGAACAGACCAACACCATGTCATATAATAGTACAATTCACAAATCTTAGATCCAAGGAAACAATCTTGAAAGCGGCGAGGGGGAAGAGATTCCTCACGTACAGAGGGGGGAACATCAGAATAATGTCAGACCTGTCTACAGAGACCTGGCAAGGCAGAAAAAGCTGGTAAGACATGTTCAGAGCACTAAATGAGAAGAACATGGAGCCAAGGAAACTTTATCCAGCAAGGCTGTCATTCAAAATGGATGGAGAGACAAGGAGCTTCCAAGACCAGCAGAAACTGAAAGAATATGTGACCACCAAGCCAGCCCTACAAGAAATATTAAGGGGGTTCTATAAAAGTAAAAAGACCCCAAGAGTGATACAGAACAGAAATTTACAAACTATAGAAACAAAGACTTCACAGGCAACATGACAACATTAAAATCATATCTCTCAATAATCACTCTCAATGTGAATGGCCTAAATGCTCCCATAAAACGCCACAGGGTTGCAGATTGGATAAAAAGACATGACCCATCCATATGCTGTGTACAAGAGACTCATTTTGAACCTAAAGATACATCCAGACTGAAAGTGAAGGGATGGAGAACCATTTTTCATGCCAACAGACCTCAAAAGAAAGCTGGGGTAGCAATTCTCATATCAGACAGATTAGATTTTAAGCTAAAGACTGTAGTTAGAGATACAGAAGGACACTATATGATTCTTAAAGGATGTATCCAACAAGTGGATATGACAATTATAAATATCTATGCCCCCAACAGGGGAGCAGCTAGATACACAAGCCAACTCTTAACCAGAATAAAGAAACATATAGATAATAATACGTTAATAGTAGGGAACCTCAACACTCCACTCTCAGCAATAGACAGATGACCTAAGCAGAAAATCAACAAAGGGGGTGCCTGGGTGGCACAGCGGTTAAGCGTCTGCCTTCGGCTCAGGGCGTGATCCGGGCGTTATGGGATCGAGCCCCACGTCAGGCTCCTCCGCTATGAGCCTGCTTCTTCCTCTCCCACTCCCCCTGCTTGTGTTCCCTCTCTCGCTGGCTGTCTCTATCTCTGTCAAATAAATAAATAAAATCTTTAAGAAAAAAAAAAAGAAAATCAACAAAGAAACAGAGCTTTGAATGACATACTAGACCAGATGGACCTCATAGATATATACAGAACACTACACCCCAGAACAACAGAATAATCATTCTTTTCGAATGCACATGGAACGTTCTCCAGAATAGACCTTATACTGGGTCACAAAACAGGTCTCAACTGATACCAAAAGACTGAAATTATTCCCTGCATATTCTCGGACAATGCTTTGAAATTGGAACTCAATCACAAGGAAAAATTTGGAAGAAACTCAAACACTTGGAAACCAAGAACCATCCTGCTCAAGAATGATTGGGTAAACCAGGAAGTTAAAAATCAATTTAAACAATTTATGGAGACCAACGAGAATGAAAACAGAATGGTCCAAAACCTATGGGACGCTGCAAAGGCGCTCCTAAGGGGAAAATACATAGCCATCCAAGCCTCACTCAAAAGAATAGAAAATCTAAAATGCAGTCCTTATATTCTCACCTCAAGAAGCTGGAGCTGGAACAGAAGAACAGGCCTAAACCACGCACGAGAAAGCAGTTGGTCAAGATTAGAGCAGAGATCAATGAATCAGAAACCAGAAGCACAGTAGAGCAGATCAACAGAACTAGAAGCTAGTTCTTTGAAAGACTAAATAAGATCAATAAGCCACTGGCCAGACTTACTTAAAAGAATAGAGAAAGGACCCAAATTAATAAAATTATGAATGAAAGGGGAGAGGTCACAACCAACAGCAATGAAATAGGAAGGATTATTAGAAACTTTTATCAACAGCTTTATGCCAATAAATTAAACAACCTGGAAGAAATGGATGCCTTCCTGGAAACCTATAAGCTACCAAGACTGCAACAGGAAGAAATTGATTATTTAAACAGACCGATTAATTATGAAGAGTTTGAAGCAGTGATCAAAAACCTCCCCAAAAACAAGAGTCCAGGGCCTGACAGATTCCCCAGGGAATTCTACCAAACATTCAAAGAAGAAATAATACCCATTCTCTTGAAGCTGTTTCAAAAAATGGAAACAGAAGGAAAACTACCAAACTCATTCTATGAGGCCAGTATTACCTTGATCCCCAAACCAGGCAAAGACCCCATCAAAAAGGAGAATTACAGACCGATATCCCTGATGAATATGGATGCCAAAATTCTCAATAAGATCCTAGCTAATAGGATCCAACAGTACATTAAGAGGATTATCCATCATGACCAAGTGGGATTCATCGCTGGGATGCAAGGGTCGTTCAACATTCACAAATTGATCAGTGTGATAAAGCATATCAACAAGAAAAGAGTCAAGAACCATATGATCCTCTCGATGCAGAAAAAGCATTTGACAAAATACAGCATCCTTTCCTGATTAAAACCCTTCAGAGTGTAGGGATAGAGGGTACATTCCTCAATTTCATAAAAACCATCTATGAAAAGCCTACAGCAAATATCATTCTCAATGGGGAAAAGCTAAAAGCCTTTCCCTTAAGATCGGGAACACGACAAGGATGCCCACTCTTGCTATTATTATTCAACATAGTACTAGAAGTCCTTGCAACAGCAATCAGACAACAAAAAGGGATAAAAGGTATTCAAATCAGCAAAGAAGTAGTCAAACTGTCCCTCTTCGCAGATGACATGATACTCTATATGGAAAACCCAAAAGACTCCACCCCCAAACTACTAGAAGTTATAGAGCAATTCAGTAATGTGGCGGGATACAAAATCAATGCTCAGAAATCAGTTGCATTTCTATACACAAACAATGAGACTGAAGAAAGAGAAATTAGGGAATCGATTCCATTTACAATAGCACCAAAAATCATACATTATCTCGGAATTAACTTAACTAGAGATGTAAAGGATCTATATTCTAGAAACTACAAATCACTCTTGAAAGACATTGAAGAGGGGCGCCTGGGTAGCGCAATCGTTAAGCGTCTGCCTTCGGCTCAGGGCGTGATCCTGGCGTTCCGGGATCGAGTCCCACATCGGGCTCCTCGGCTGGGAGCCTGCTTCTTCCTCTCCCTCTCCCCTGCTGTGTTCCCTCTCTCGCTGCTGTCTCTCTGTCACATAAATAAATAAAATCTTTAAAAAAAAACCAGACATTGAAGAAGACACAAAAAGATGGAAAAATGTTCCATGCTCATGGATTGGAAGAATAAACATAGTTAAATTGTCTATGCTACCCAGAGCAATGTACACTTTCAATGCCATCCCGATCAAAATACCAATGACATTTTTCAAAGAAGTGGAACAAACAGCCCTTATAATTTGTGTGGAACCAGAAAAGGCCCCGAATCGCCAAGGAACTGTTGAAAAGGAAAAACAAAGCTGGGGGCATCATGTTGCTGGATTTCAAGCTATGCTACAAAGCTGTGATCACAAAGACAGCATGGTACTGGCAAAAAACAGACACATTGACCAATGGAACAGAATAGAGAACCCAGAAATGGACCCTCAGCTCTTTGGGCAACTAATCTTTGACAAAGCAGGAAAAAACATCCAGTGGAAAGAAGGCAGTCTCTTTAATAAATGGTGCTGGGAAAATTGGACAGCTATATGCAAAAGAATGAAACTTGACCACTCTCTCACATCATACACAAAGATAAACTCCAAATGGATGAAAGACCTCAATATGAGACAGGAATCCATCAAAATCATAGAGGAGAACATAGTCTGCAACCTCTTTGACATCGGCCACAGCAACTTTTTTCATGACACATCTCCAAAGGTAAGAGAAACAAAAGAAAAAGTGGGGGCGCCTGGGTGGCACAGCGGTTAAGCGTCTGCCTTCAGCTCAGGGCATGATCCCGGCGTTATGGGATCGAGCCCCACATCAGGCTCCTCCGCTATGAGCCTGCTTCTTCCTCTCCCACTCCCCCTGCTTGTGTTCCCTCTCTCGCTGGCTGTCTCTATCTGTGTCAAATAAATAAATAAAATCTTTAAAAAAAAAGTGAACTTGTGGGACTTCATCAAGATCAAAAGCTTTTGCACAGCCAAGGAAACTGTCGAAAAAACTAAGAGGCAGCCCACGGAATGGGAGAAGATATTTGCAAATGACACTACAGATTAAAGATTAGTATCCAAGATCTACAAAGAACTTCTCAAACTCAATACACAGGAAACAAATAATCAAATCAAAAAATGGGCAGAAGATATGAACAGACACTTTTCCAATGAAGACATACAAATGGCTAACAGACACATGAAAAAATGTTCAAAATCATTAGCCATCAGGGAAATTCAAATCAAAACCACACTGAGATACCACCTTATGCCAGTTAGAATGGCAAAAATTGACAAGGCAGGAAACAGTAAATGTTGGAGAGGATGTGGAGAAAGGGGATCCCTCTTACACTGTTGGTGGGAATGCATGTTGGTACAGCCACTCTGGAAAACAGTGTGGAGGTCCCTTAAAAAGTTAAAAGTTGAGCTACCCTATGATCCAGCAATTGCACTACAGGGTATTTACCCCAAAGATACAGACGTAGTGAGAGAAGGGCTATATGCACCCCAATGTTCATAGCAGCATTGTCCACAATAGCCAAACTGTGGAAGGAGCTGAGATGCCCTTCAACAGATGACTGGATTAAGAAGATGTGGTCCATATATACAATGGAATATTGCTCAGCCATCAAAAAGAATGATTTCACAACATTTGCTGCAACATGGACGGGACTGGAAGAGATAATGCTAAGCGAAATAAGTCAAGCAGACAAAGACAATTATCATATGGTTTCACTCATTTATGGAACATAAGAAGTAGGAAGATCGGTAGGAGAAGAAAGGGAAGAAGGGGGGGGTAAACAGAAGGGGGAATGAACCACGAGAGACTATGGACTCTGGGAAACAAACTGAGGGCTTCAGAGGGGAGGGGGGATGGGGATTGGGATAGGCCGGTGATGGGTATTAAGGAGGGCATGGATTGCATGGAGCACTGGGTGTTATATGCAAGTAATGAATCATGGAACACTACATCAAAAACTAGGGATGTACTGTATGGTGACTAACATAACATAATAAAAAATTATTATTAAAAAAATAAATGGGGGGCGCCTGGGTGGCACAGTGGTTAAGCGTCTGCCTCCGGCTCAGGGCGTGATCCCGGCATTATGGGATCGAGCCCTACGTCAGGCTCCTCCGCTATGAGCCTGCTTCTTCCTCTCCCACTCCCCCTGCCTGTGTTCCCTCTCTCGCTGGCTGTCTCTGTCTCTGTCGAATAAATAAATAAAATCTTTAAAAATATATAAAAAAAATAAATGGGTGATAGGTATCAAGGAGAGCACTTGTTGGATGAGCACTGAGTGTTGTATGTAAGTGATGAATCACTAAATTCTATTCTTCAAACGAATACTACAGTATATGTTAGCTAACTTGAATTTAAATTAAAAAATATTTTAGTGAGTTCTTCCCAGATACATATTACTTACCACTACATCTAACTCTCTTACAATAGAAATAATACATGTTCATGATTGAAAATTGCAAAACACAGAAGTGTGTGAAATAGAACAAGATGCGGCAGAGGGACCTACACTGCGTAATTTGTATACTAGAAGGGAGGCTATCTTTACTCACAGGAGCTTGCGATCATTTTCTTATGTTACTGTGGTGGAGACAGTAGATGGAGAAACTCTACTAACTTTCTGTAGGCTGTTTGTAATGAAGTGATGACGTCTTTTCTATTCTGTACTGTCTATCTCAGGAAGTCTAGTATTAGTTGTGAAAATATTGACCCTTGTATATGAGGGAAATCTGATGGGGAGTAGGCTTCATTTGGAGAGGGGGCTCTAGTGAAAAATACTTAAGGACCTTGAGTAGTGGGGAGAACCATGAATTTGGATGCCACATGTCCTTGGTCTGGAACAAGCTGTGTTTGTGACCTTGAGATGTATTATTCCTCCATGTTCTAAATAGGGACAATATATAAAATGCCTAGCACATGACATCTAGAAATGTCCAGCCACCTATCCTTTCTAGAACCACAACATGACAGTGTGTGTGTGTGTGTGTGTGTGTGTGTGTGTGAGAGAGAGAGAGAGAGAGAGAGAGAGAGATTCCTTCAGTACTGCAATTTTCCCACCAAGTCCTCTAGTAGTTTTTCAGAGTACAGGATGTTGCAAAGCAGGACCTTCTCAAATGAAGGTTGAGAACACCTTCTTTAAGGATTCCTTGGTAGTGTAGCCTTAACAAGTCTGTATTTCCTCCTACTTTAGCTAATACCTGATGAACAAGAGTATTCAGATTTCAAATGCTTGCTCGATTCCTGAGACATGAGTATACCTTAATATCTTTTTGAAATAAGAGCATAATATAATTTAAAGAGAAAAGGGAAGGACAGCAGTTAATGACTTTAAAGAGCATATCCTTCAAATTCAGAACTATGAATTTGGAGGACTGGGATGGAAAAGCCGTGGAGTGCGGGATGGGATGTACACGGCCTAGATACTGACTGCTGGTTAAGAAGGCAGGCAATTGTAGATTCTTATCTTTTTTGTTTGTTTGTTTGTTTTTTTTTGGCTAAATTATTTCAGTAAAACTCTTTTTGAAGGAAGGATTTAAAAAGAAGAAGAATCAACATCTGCTATTCCTCATTGTTCTCAGGCTCACAATTGTCTTTTGTTTTGTCCTTCTTTGCCAAAAAACAGAGCAAACTCGGGCCTCTGGAATGTGTTCTGCACCCACAGAGAACTGGTGAAGTCATTTAAGATTGTTTTTTGTGTCTTAGGTTGTGAAGTATGGGAGAGGAGTGACAGTATTGGCTTTTGATTATCCTAGCTCGGATTTCTCCCAGATAGTTTCCCCAAAGAGGGTAAAGTCCTGGTAACATGGCCGCAGTGGCTGCCATCCCCCCAACTAATGGAAGAACTCTCCTTTTTCAAAAGGCAAGAAAACTCTGCTTTCCCACTGAGAAGATAACTTGCATTTCCATGTCCAGGAAGTCTAGTTTCCCTGAGGCAAGATGAATTATTTGATGAGAACCTGCCTTAGCAAATGCAGGAGAACACTCCTCTTTCTGGTCCAAGGCCAACACACTGCATGGACCAACACTGTTCAGTAAGTGAGAAAAATTTCTCGGCCAGAAGTCATTTTTGCCTCCTAAGGGAATACCTGTAGGATGTGTGGTCGTGGCACAAGGAACTCCATCCCACTCAAGTGTTGTGGTGAGTGAAGGAGTCGGTGACATCTGAGAGCTGCGCTTTGAGATGCCAGTGAAGCCAGTGTTAGAAGAGGTCGTAGAACTTTCCCAGACAGAAGGGGAATCGGGGCAGAATGTAGTGTACCCGCATGTCGTTGGTTCAAGCCAGAGACCTTAATCTTTCTAAAATCATCATCTTGTCTTAAAGTGTAGTAAAAGGGTGGTGGTTCCCCGCATCACATTCTCGTGGGGAAGTATTACAGTAGTTGACAAGCAAGGAATTCTGGGAGTTTGTTTTGTGCAGATCATTGAAGGGGAAGGGGAGTGGATGGGCCTGGAGTTTGGCAGGTCTGATGACAGAGATGCCTACAGGTGATGCCCAGGGCTTGGGCTTTGCTCCTGAAGGACTTTGGGAGTAAGCAAGCCCTCAGAGAGCAGAGAGAATGCCCCGAGAGGAAGAGACTGAAGAAGCAGCATGTCTTAGGAGGGTTGCGATGATCCAGAAATGACAGGCGAGTGTGTGTGTTGTAGAGCTGGGATGGAGGAGAGGCGTGGGGACAAAGCCCATAGGGCAACTCTGTGCAATAAGGAGGTGAGCATAATGACCTCTAGCTTCCTAGGGGGTGGATGGTATGGTCTGTGACCAAGATGACATGGGAAAAGAGTGAGTGTCATCTGGAAATGTTTTAGATGTTCAGATGGGTGCATGGGTTGGGGGCTGGAGGGATGGAATTTGGGGAGGGGGCGGGCATCCTGAGGAGAAGGAGAGGCAGGAAGAGAACTATGTGTGTCTGGAGCTCTGGGAATGTTGTAGGCAGGTGACCGATGTTAGGAGCCCTGAGAAGTTTGGAGAGTGAGGAATCCACTAGTCTGAATAGAATCCCTGGGAGAGAGGGAGAGGGAGAAGAAAGGGTCCAGGAAGGAATCCGCAGGGTTCTGCACCTATGAGTGAGACAGAGCAAGAAAAAGGCCTCTGTGAGGAAAGATTTGAATGATGACTTGACGGATAAGACAGAGGCAGTAGTGAGGGACCAGGGGGTCAGAGGGCACTGCTGACTGCAGGACGAGTGTGTAAGAGTCCTGAAGCAGAGGGGCACCTGTCTCCACCAAGGAGACCAGTGTGGCTGATCAGGGAGAGGGGCCTGGGCCTGTAGAGGAGGCCAGAGAGGCAGGGGCAGATCATGCCAGAAACACCACAGCTTGGGCCCCTGATGAGGCTCACCTTGGGGTTTCATTAGAGGCAGCAGTTCTGTGCACACAGCTTGGGTACCAAAGAAGTTTGTTTTCATGGTCACTTCTGCTTGAATATGAAGGGGTGTGGGATCACCAACTGTTAGGAGAAGAGGAGAATAGATTAAAATGTAGTAGCCATCTGAGAAGATTCCGTCAGTTGACAATAACATTTTCTTTCCATTTATAATCTGCTGAAATCTCAGCAATGTTGGGGTTAGTGAACAGTGTTGTCCCAGTGTGATTTATCTGGTGTGTTGATGTTGTGAAGCTTTGTAATTTGACACCATTGCTGTAAGCTAAGGGAAGGGTGCACGATGGGATATCTGTCTATGACTCTTTGTAATTTGTTGTTTATTGTATTCTATCTTTTTGTAGGAAATATTTATGTTTTATTAATATTATTATTAGTTCTCTTTAAGAATAAGCCATAAATGACTCTTTTTTTTCCCTAGTAACCAGCAGATGGTGCTTTTATTTTCTTTTTTATGCAGCCAAGAATGTTGTTTATTTTAAAATAAGTAAAAAATTCTTGTAAATACGCAACGTCCATACGGAGAGTTGGAAAAATCTGTTGAGGTCCCTGACAGTCTGATCCATGGCAGTGCCAAGAGGCTCTGTCTGGAAAGGCCTGCAACTTCTGGAGTTTTCTGCTCTCCCTGTGCCTCTAGTCTGACCTCCTTCCCTAGGGAGGCTGTTCTAGATCCCATCGGATCTCTGGGTCCCACAGTAGCATTCATGGACCATCCCTATCCCACCCTGGAGGTCCACCAAGGGAAGTCCCCTGTCCTAAGAGTTCCCATGTCCTTACTGTCGAAGGCAACGCCTGCATTGTTGACCAGCACATCCAGGCCTCCGTACTCCTTGCGCAGGAAGTCGCGCAGGACCCGGATACTCTGCAGGTCTTCGATGTCCAGCCGGTGGAAGCGGGGACTCAGGCCCTCGGCCTGGAGCTGCTGCACGGCCGCCCGGCCCCGCGCCTCGTCCCGCGCCGTGAGCACCACATCCCCCGAGAACTGCCGGCACAGGTCCCTTGTGATGGCAAAGCCGATGCCCTTGTTGGCCCCGGTCACTAACGCCACACGTGGAGCTGATGACATGGCTGCCAGGTGAGCAATCGGGGTGCTGTGCGGTGAGCGGATTGTGCTGTGGGCCACGCCAAAGAGTCGTGGTGCAGAGGTGTGGACACAGAGTGGTCTGTGGATCTGTATTTCAGATTGCCGTGCCTTGAGCCCATGAGCCCAAGGCTCCGCCTCAGTCCCTCCATTAAAGGAGGGGCCAGATGTTCCAGAAGGTGTCCTAATAACGCTATACCAAGTCTGCCCCTTGTGGGGCTGCAACCTGAGCCCAACCAGGACTCTACCTCTTGGGATCCCTCCTCTGAGCCCAGGAATGGTTTGATTTGGACTGATGTGCTCCCAGAAAGCTGGTTGGTAATGGGTTAATATGCGGCTAGACAGGAGTACAGATATTGTCTTGGGAATGAGTCCTTCTTCCTCTGCAGAATGGGAATGGTTGGATTCTTCCAAGATGCAATGAAATTGCTGGCACAGGGAAATTCCTACTGAGGACACAGATCCTCTTGTTTTCTTAGGGAGAAATAGAGAATTCGGTCCTGTGCTGAGACTTAGCTGGGGGCAGGGCTCTCCCTCCGTGTGATTCCAGGGGCCCCCAGCGGGAGGGGATGTTTGTCATGATCACTGCATTTAACACCTCTGTCCCCTGTGCACGCGCGTGTGTGTGAGGGACGGCTGGGGAGCCCCGCTCAGAGAGACTGCCTTGTCTGTAGTCGAGCAAACTAAAACCTCGTCAAACGTTCTGTAGGAGAAAAATAATGCTGACATTTTCGTATCATGGGTGAACTACACCGATGAGAATCAAAGAAAAGTCGTTCTGGAAGATACAACGGAGCAGGTTGGGGCGCAGCACGCTTTATAAATATTAAAATAATTGTGGGTCAAGGTATTGATTGGAATAGTTGATTTAATGGCTACCTAATCCCCTGTTTGCCTAAAATGCTTAATTTTGATGTTAAGGTTACAGTTAATAAGTAATATATATCATTAGGTGTTATTTTTAAGGTGTCAGGAAAAAAGATCTTTCTGATACCAGGTAACATTTCCAAACTAGCAGTATAGATGTTATTGTCTTGTCCTAGACATTTAGATTTCTCATGGGTTAGTTTAGAAAAGCCAGATAACAGCTAGAAAATTAGTAGCCCCTGTGAAGGGAAAAACTTCTAAATTATGGACCCTACACTTGCTTGCATGGGCCTTCGGTTTTCATTTCTGTTAGCCTGAAAATCCCCGGTGAAGAGTGAAAAGTAATCATGAGAGGAGACGGGACTGTAGCACATGGATACTTCTGTGAGGGGAGGGACGTGGTGGGCATCCATGGAGCCCACGTGGAGCCAGGCTGGATGTGGGGCAGTAAGAACTTCTGCTCAGGGTCGTGGATGTGTCAGGCCCCACTACAGGGGCTCATGATGGAGGACACTTTGCCCGGCCATTGTTTTCAGCCTGTCCACCTGTATCAGTTCACTTCCTCTTCACAGCAGTGCTATGACGTACCCCCCTTGTACACCTGAGGACACTGACAAAGAGCAACATATAGGATTTTGCTTAAGGTCATCCGGTTAGGTGGCAGAGCCAGGACCTTTTAGTGTCCTGCTGTTTGTGTTGAGAGCTTTCAAGAGGACAGTGGAAAGAATAGTATTGTGGACAGCCATGTATTCACCAGACTAGCCGCAACAATGACGAATGTTTCACTGTCGTTACATGTTCCCCTTCTGTTGGTATTTTGCTGACCCGCGTTAATGTTACAAACCCGGTGACCCTTTATCCCTACGTGAATAACACATTCACCTTGGGGAGATTTGACAATCATTCTTTCATAACCATTGATACCAATCCACATTCACTTTTCCCCTTGTCTCAGCTTGTCCTATGGATGTACCTTAAGCGCCCACTCCCGTTTCACACCTCGCAGTTGTTTTTCCCCCAGTGAGTTTGATATTTAACGAGACCACAGAGGATGTCTGTCCTTCATGAGCTTGCCCGTGTCATCGTAGAGACTGATCAAGTATGCTGGCCAGTGAAATCCAGCCCCATTCATGGTTACTATATGGCCTGTGGTGACTTTCAAGCTACGACAGCAGATTTGAGTAGGTCCAACAGAGACGATTGGCCTTGGAAAGGCAAAAATACTTACTCTCTGGATCTTTCACTAGTGTTTACCAAGTGCTGATTTAAACTGTCCCTTCTCTTGACATGATGTAGGGTCTGTTAGAGTTTTGGGCTGGTTGGCATGGAGCCGTCTGTGCACATGGACACGTACTTAGATTGTTTATTCATCTATGATGTACACTCATTATGTCATCAGTTGTACTTTTTCTTCTATATCACACAAGAAATCACAGAAGCCTTATAGAATTAATAGCTAATTCAGTATGAGTACTCGATAGGGATAGTGATTTTTTTTTTTTTGATAAGGATATTGTTGACAGTGTAAGAATCATTTTGGTCAAATCATGGCAGATACCAAAATGGGACACGTGAAGGTAATTGATAGAGGAGTCCCCATTGTTCAACTTTATTTTCCATAACAAACTCTCCATGAGTCCCCTCAGCATCCAAGGGCAAAAGGGCCAAATAGACAGAGGCCTCGCTCCTTCTTCTGGGCTTTGATGCCTTTTGGTCCACCCCTGTCCGTTCTCACCCACCCAGGGCAGCAGACATTCAGGAGGATCTTGTCCCCTCTCCTCTGCTCATTCAGGTTCCTGGCTGATTCTGGACAGGACGGTGACACCAATTTTTGTCACTCCATAAGCGGTATCAGGCCCTCCTTTCTGTGCACGCCTTTCTTTGTGTCTTCCACATACTTGTTAATGAGCCCTGCTAGCTCCTACTCTGTGATGATCTCGATTATAACCTACTGGTGCAGTTCTGGGCTGCACTTTTTAAGGGCTACAAAGCTCATTATGTTAGACACATTCAACTCTGCCGAAAATACAACATAGAGAGTCATGTAGAATGCCATGCACAAGGATGAGGAATACCAAAACTGCTAGTATTTTGTCCATTTGGGAGACAATTTCCAGTTTGCTACGAGTGTTAGTGAAGACTGCCTCTGTAAGTGACGGACATGATACAGTCTTGAACCTTGTCTTACCCACGATGTCTCAGTGGATGTCAGAAGATGATCTAATGGGACTGGGCAGTGTCCAGATGTTCCATAAAGAGAAGAAAGTACATTATATAAGAACATGCTAAGCAGAATGTAAGGAGGTGCTCAGTGTAACACGAGTAGAGAGACACTTTTCCTCATAGGTCCAGCTTGGGACCACATGGAGATCTTGTGGTCACTAGGGCAGTGCTCTATGAATAAGTGTCTATTAATGAATTAACAGCTGAGCAGTTTATTCATGGCATTTGAATGAGAACAGACTGCATTGGGTTAGGCTGACACTCTGCTGTCGCAGGTATAAACAAATCACCTGATGGGGTGAGTTGCATGCTTTTTTCTCTAGGTTTGGAATTTCATATCTCAGGAGGAGTGACAAAATGCCCAGCAATATGGTCATGGAAAGGGGCAGGGGAAAAGTGACATGTTAATGAGATGCTATAAAAAGAAATTAAGTCCACACTGAATGTGGATGAACCTTGATAACAATATCTGAAATAAAGAGACCAGCACAAGAGACCATTCATTATATGATTCTATATATATATGGGATGTCCAGAAAATGAAATGTAGGGAGAGAAAGTAGATTGTTGGTTGCTTGGGGCAGGGGGGAAGGGGGAAGAGAGGGCTGGTAGCTGAAGACACCGGATCTCCCTGGGTTCTTGACAGTGCGCTAATCTTGAAGCAGTGATGGTTCCACAACCCTGCCCATTACTAAAGTCCACTGAGTTAGATACCTGAAATGTGAAGTGTACGGTATGTGAATTGTATCTCAATAAAGCTGTTAAAAGTGTAAAGCATCGACACAGTTCTCACTAACTCTTTTTTGAAAGTATAGTTAGTATTTATAACAATGAACTTATATTGACATGTGTAAATAATTAGTTTACTATTTTTATATTATAATGAATAGTTTAAACTTTATGAAAATGTAATATCTCCAATAAGATTCGAGAAAATTACAAAACTCTCCTTTCTAACTGTAAATATCTGGGAAAGGCTGTCCTCATCACTGAACTCTGAGCTCACTCCCACTAAGGATGGCAGTGCTACAAAAAATCAATGAAAAAGGTAATGCATGGCTCTCTGAGTCTCATTGGTGATGTTTAGAGATAATTAAAAAGGATTATAGAAACAGCCTTATTAATGTAAGGGTCTTCTAAATTGAATACCTTTTAGAAATGGGTCAGTCATTCCAGTTCTTCATTTCATCTAGAACATGGGAAGTATAAAAGTAAAGGAACCTACTTCTGAAATGTTTTAGTAAGCACTTCTGAGAGATTTCTTACTTAACACTACTAGAGTTTATTTTATTTTCAAAAATATTATCTGCCTGTGTAATACTAAAAATAATACATGTTTGTGACTGAAAATTGCAAAACACAGAAGTTTATGAAATAAAACAAGATGGGGTAGAGGGACCCACACTGGGTCACTGGTATCCCAGAAAGGCAGCTGCCTTTACTCACAGGGGCTTGGGACCATTTTCTTAAGTACTTGTAGTGGAGACAGTAGATGGAGAAAGTCTACTAACTTTCTGTAGACTGTTTGTAATGAAGTGATGACTTCTTTTCTATTCTGAATTGTCTATCTCAGGAAGTCTAGAATCAGCTGTTAAAGTATTGACCCGTGTATATGAGGAAAGTCTTAAGGGAGTAAAAGATTTCTGTAGGTAAATTCCTAGATGTGGATGCTGCAACCAGTCCCTCTTCCCCAAGCCTGTCCCACCGAGGGACCACATCCCCAAGGGGGCAGGGTGGCTACCTGGGGCTCCTTCTTAGAACTGGGTGAGACTGTAGACCCTTCTGGACTGACAGCTCAGGACAGGAAACACAGGTGCAGGAAGCAGGAACAACTTATGGAGCTTCCATAGCAAAGACTCTGATCCAGACATTTTGGCTCAGGTGTATTCATGGTTCAAGGGTTATTTCAGAGACTCTGACTTGGAAGGTATGTGACCTATGTGCTAAGAACCGTATGGGCCATCCCGATGACCTTGTGCTAAGGGTGTGTGAGTACATGTAAGTGTGTGAGAAATGTGTGAATGTGAGCATGTCGTGTGACACAGAGAGAGACAGAGAGTGTGCTTGTTCACAGTCCCTTAGGTTTCTCTGAGGGGCCTCAGGGGCAATGTGGTGGGAACACATTGGCCCCAATCAAATTGAGTTTTTTATTGTTTGTCCCTCTAGGCTTACTGGGTAAGAAATCACATGAAGAACAGGATCCTCATCATAAGATATTTGAGGACATTGAGTAGTAGGAAGAACCATTAGTTTGCATGCCACACGACCTCATTCTGTATCAGGCCATGCACATGACCTTGAGATCCGTTCTCCTCATGTCCTTTGGGAACAATATATAAAATGCTTAGCACATCAAATCTAGTAATGTCCATACACCGCACCTTTCTAGAACCACAATACATCAGAGTGTGTGTGAGTGAGATACCTTTATTCCCCACCCCCAGCTTCCTCTAGTGATTTTCCAGGCTATAGGAAGTTGAAAAGTGGTACTGTCTCAAATCAAGGTTGATAATACCTTCTTCAAGGTTTACATGGTATGTCTGGCCTTAACAAGACTGTATTTCCTCCTAGTACTTTTACACTGCTATCTGATGAACAAGAGTGTTCAGATTTCACAGGTATGTTTGATTCCTCAGGATGGTCAGTCCATAATATATTTTGGAAATAAATGCATATTGTAATTTAAAGAGAGTAAAGAATAATAACAGCTCTCAGCATTAAAGAAAATCTTCAAATTCAGGAATAGGAATTTGGGAGAATAAGAGGGAGAAGACATGGAATGTGGGAGGGGATTTAAATGGCTTTGATATTGATTGATGGGTTAATATTGGTGGTGGGTCCCTGGTCACTGTAGATTCTTATATTTTCTGTGGCTTGATTATTTCAGGAACACAGTTTTTATAGAAAGCATTTAAAAAGAAGAAGAAATCCACATCTATTATTCCTCAGTCTCTGTAATGTCACCCTACTCTTTTTTATTCTCCTTCCAAAGCAAAAAACAAAGTGAACATTGGCCTTTTGAATGTGTTCTGCACCCACAGAGATCTGGTGAAGTCATTCAAGATTGTTCTTTGTTTTTTGTTTTTATTCTTCTTAAAATTCAAATTAGTTAGCATATACTGCATTATTAGTTTCAGAGGTCGAATTTAGTGATTCATCAGTTGTATACAACATCCAGCGCTCATTACATCCAGTGCTCTCCTTAATGCCCATCCCCCAAATTTCCCTTCCCCCAACCCACCTCTCCTCTGGCAACCCTCAATTTGTTTCCTAGAGTTCAGCATCTCTTATGGTTTGCCTCCGTCTCTATTTCCATCTTATTTTGTTTTTCCTTCCCTTCTCCTATGTTCATCTGCTTTGTTTCTTAAATTCCAGATATGAATGAAGTCATATAGTATTTGTCTTTCTCTGACTGACTTATTTCACTTAGCATAATACCCTCTGGTTCCATTCATGTCATTGCGAATGATGAGATTTCCTTCTTATTGATGGCTGAGTAATATTCCATTTTATGTATATACACCACATCTTCTTTATCCATTCGTATGTCCATAGACATCTGGCCTTTGTATCCTAGGTTCTGATATATGAGAGAGGAGGGACAGTATTTGCTTTTGGTTATCCTACCTAGGATTTCTCTCAAATAGTCTCCCCAAAGAGGGTAAAGTCCTGGTAACATGGCCGCAGTAGCTGCCATCCCCCCAACTAATGGAAGAACTCTCCTATTTCAAAAGGCAAGAAAACCCTGCTTTCCCACTGAGAAGATAGCTTGCATTTCCGTGTCCATAAAGTCTAGTTTCCCTGAGGCAAGATGAATTGTTTGATGAGAACCTGCCTTAGCAAATGCAGGGGAACACTCACTCCTCTTTCTGGTCCCAGGACAACGCATAGCAAGCACCAGCTGTTCAGTAAGTGAGAAAAAATCTTGGCCAGAAGTCATCTTTGCCTTCTAAGGGGAATACCTGTAGGATGTGTGGTGGTGGCACAAGGAACTCCATCCCACTCTCAAGTGTTGGGATGAGTAAAGGAGCCAGGTGACATTTGCAAAAGCTGCCCTTTGTTTGAGGTGCTAGTGAACTCAGCATTAGAAGTAGTAGAACTGCTAGCTCTTAGAGAGGACGGGGAAAGAGGGCAGAGCTGAGAGTGAGCTGTACCTGCAAGTATGCAATTCCAATCCACAAATCTTAATCTTTCGTGAATGACAAACTTCACTATACAGAGTCAGAAGGCAGGCTGGGAGAAGCTCTCACACCTTACCACTCCTAGTCAATTGCAGACCCAACAAGAAGAGAGGGACTTCATCATACAGTGAGCTGACCTTCACATGGATACAACTGTACTATTCCAGCCAGAATAAAATATGCTTTCTTCACTTCCCTGAGCAACAGCCTAGCCAAGGAAAAGCCACTACGCTTCCAACTTCCAGTTTACTCCAAAGGGCTTTTAGTTTAAAGCAGCCCTCCCCACTTACCCCTTTTCTCCTAAAAAAAATATACCTCTTCTTTGTTCCCTATGGTTTTGCCACAGCCTGTTTTTCCTGGATTGCAATTCTCTTTATTTCAAATAATTAGTAAAGTAATTGGCATCTTTTATAATTTTTTAGTATTTTTACAATTAACATTATTTGGTGATGTGTACAGGAACCCAGGGAAGACCCCCAAGGACTCCTGGGCTGGTGGACAAACAGGTGTGGGATCCGTGGAGGTGTTTGGGTTCACTGCTTTCTAAAGGACCCTGGGGTTTGAAGGTAAGTTTTTCTCCTGGAATTCCAGCTCCATGCTTTGTGTCTGTGTTCTCTAGGCTTTATTTGGGATCTGTTTCAGGTATTTATACCTTTTTTTTAAAATCTCTGAGAGTATTCATTTGGCTTGTGGTCTGATTCCTTCTGAGAATCAGATTGTTTGTAATGTAACTGTTTTGGCCTGTGGTCCTAGTCCCCTTTGGGATTAGACTGTTCCTGTAGGAATGGTGCCAGTTTGAACTGTGTTGGCCTTCGGTCCTATTCTCCTTTGGAATTGGACTGTTTCTGTTGGAATGGTGCCAGCTGGAGTTGCATAGGCCTTTGATCCAGATTCTTCTTGGGATTGGATGCTTCTGGTTGGAACCGTGCCAGTTGGAAATGCACTAGCCTTGGGTCTGAGTTCTGTTTGGTACTGGACTGTTCCTCTTGTCACTGGCTAGTCTCTGGTCTGATTCCTTCTGGATCTAGGTTTTTCTGGGAAACCTCTAAAAATGAGATCCTTGTCCTCAAAATTCTCTCAGGGTGACCCTCCCTTTGGGATTGTGGCTGGTTTTATGTTTAAAATCTATGGTCCGGGGCGCCTCGGTGGCTCAGTCGTTAAAGCGTCTGCCTTTGGCTCAGGGCATGATCCTGGCATTCTGGAATCGAGTCCCACGTCAGGCTCCTCCACTGGGAGCCTGCTTCTTCCTCTCCCATTCCCCCTGCTTGTGTTCCCTCTCTCGCTGGCTGTCTCTCTCTCTGTAAAAAAAAAAAACAAAAACAAAAACAACAAACTATGGTCCTTCTGCATATGCATTGTTAACTAAATGAACTGACTTAACCAAAAGTAATTCAGAACTTGTTAACCTTAAAGTAAAACTGCCAGTTATTTTACCAGTAACAGATGGGTATATTTGGGAATAAAGGAGAACTGTAATCCGGGAAAAAAACAAACAAAACCATAGGCAGCAAAACCATAGACAAGTCCAGGGAATGAAGGAGAGGTATGCTTTTTTGAGGAGAAAAGGGGTAAGTTGGGAAGGCTTGATAAACTAAAAGTCCATTGGCATAAATTGGGAGTTGGAAATGCAGTGGCTTTTCATTGGCTGAGTGTTGCCCCAGGGGATAAGGAAAGTGTCTAAATTTCTGGCTAGAACAGTAGAATAGTATCCATGTGCAAGGTCAAGTCTGTCTAAGGTCAAGTTTGGCTCTTCTTGTTGAGTCTGCAATTGAGTAGCAGTGGTAGGGCATGAGAGTGCTCCCTGCGGACACCTCTCAACTCTGTTCAGTGAGGGTTCTTGTTGCTAATTTTCAGAAACTTTAATGACCACCATGGGGAACTTTTACCATACTCAAACTTGTTTTATTCAAAATTAAGTTACAAAGCCACATCCCCTTAAAAGGAAAGGAAAAAGCTCCATCAACCCCAAATCCAATGCCTATGTTAGCTGGTACCTTGAGGCTTCCAGATGTTTTCAGGATTCTAAGTTTCCCTCTTTGAAAAGTACTATTTCTATATCAACTGAGGCAAACAATTGAAAGAAGTCAAAATGGCTTCTGAGACCTCTTTCTCCCTCCCCACCTTCTGTGTCTACAGATGGCAGGTGGCCATCTTGGCTCACCACGCCTAGGCACCATCTTCCTCTGTCTCTCTGCACCCTATTCCTCCCCTCCACCCTCTCATTCTGATCCTTTTCTGAACTTCCCTTTTTGTCTGAAACTTCTTCTGTTCCCTCCTCTCCTGAATCTCTTCAAACCTGCCCTTTTCAAGTTAGGTCTTCTGAGGATCTAAATAGACCCCACATTTCTTATGTTCCCTAGACTAAGGCTAAATTGCAAGCCATAGTTAGTAAGTTTGCTAAAGGCTAAATTGCAAGCCATAGTTAGTGAGATCTCCATGGGTTTGCTGAAGAATTTAACATAGTTATTCAAACTTACCAACCAGTCTTCTCAGATTTCTATCAGTTGGTGTACATGCTTGTTGGTGAGGGCCAGGCCAAACAGTGGATGAAGCTAGCCCAGTGGGGACATCCTGAACAGGATTTAAAGAACAGATCCTTAACTTTTGGCAAGGTGCTAGCACATTTGCTGAAAATCTCCACTGAGCAATTACAGTGGCTTTTCTTAAGCCTGTTGATTGGAACAAAATTCAGGCCTGTCCACAAAATTGTGATGAATCTGTTCACAATAATTACTCCAAATTGTCTTGAAAGAAAATTCTGGTCTTCCTTTAGAAGTAGTAGAACTTTCGGGGTACCTCAGTGGCTCAGTCAGTTAAGCGTCTGCCTTCGGCTTGGGTCATGATCTCACTGTCCTGGGATCGATTCCCACATTAGGCACCTTGCTCACCAGGGAGCCTGCATCTCCCTCGGTCTCTGCCCCTGCTTGTGCTCTCTCTCTCTGTCTCTCTTTCTCTCTCTCAAATAAATAAATAAAATCTTTTTTTAGAAAAAGGAAGTAGTAGAACTTTCTTAGATAGGACAGGGGGTCCTGTCCGGTCATATTGAGTCCACCTGGGTAGCATTTAACTCTGTGTTTATTCCTGGGCTGATCTCGATCTTTCCTTTTTAGTTAAAAGGACCAGGATGGACCAGGAAACTATGGCCACTCCAGATTTAAGTAACCTGGCAAACCAGCTTGCTGGCACCCCAGATGAGTCACCTAGAGGAAGGACTGCTGAAATTTTTAATGTTCAACTTCAGCAAATGAAGGCCCCTAGACAAAACTGGAAGCCTAGTTTCTGCTGTTATTGCAAGGTACCAGGACACTGGGAAAGAGATTGTTACCCAGTGATGTGCTTCACGCACCTTCAGCCCACTAGCCAACCTTTTCCATGTCCTCCTGATCTCCAATGATGCAGTTCTGAGGAACTATAGGGGCTCTTCCCAATCCTCCCTATTAATCAGCTTGGGCAGAGCACTCCCCAGATTGGGAATAAATATCTCTCTATCTTTATTGACACAGGACCTACACTCTAGGTGCTTAACCCCCCTGCTATAAAGCAGCCCCTGCCTCAGAGTACTAAAACAGTTAAAACAGAGGGGTCTCAACAGGTTCCTGTCTCTGAACCTCTTCCCTTGTGTCTAGCCCTTTTGACAGATACACACCCTTTTCTTCTTAGTTCCCCTGCCCATCTCCATTTATTGGGCTGAGATGTGTTAGGTAGGTATCATACCAGACTTACTCCTCAAAGGAGGAAGAAATTATAGAATTTGACAATAGGAACCAAAATTGCTGACAAGGGGAAATAAGTGACCCTTGGGCATCTTTCCTATGCTGTATCCCTGATGGCAATATAACCAAGTCAGGGTGCTGGTCATTCATTCCTATTAGATCAGCTGCCACTGTCTTTCCATGGGAAAAATCGTCCGCTAATACTGGTAGAATCCACAGTGTACCTCCCATCAAGATTCAAATAGATCCCTCAAAACCTCTGCCCCAAATTACTCAATACCCTATAAATAAAGGAGCCCTTAAAGGCATCAAGCCCATAATAGATTATTACAAGGCTCAGGTCCTCATCATCCCATGCACTAGTCACTGTAACACACCTATTTCACCTGTGAAAGAACCCCGACAGCTGAGGATGGAGGTTTGTGCAGGGCCTCCAAGCAACAAATAACATCATTATCTCTCAGCACCCTGTTGTTCCCAAGCCTGGAATGCTACTGACATCCATTCCCACGGAAAGCACATTTTTTCCTTATAATTATCCTATGCAGTGCTTTTTTTTTTTTTTTTTTTTTTTTTTTTTTTTTAGTATTCCAGTTGATAAGGATAGCCAATAACTTTTTGCCTTCACTTGGGAAGAATGGCAATCCTTCCATTCCAAACCACAATGTCCAGGGTTCACAGGAAGATAGCTTCCACCTGTTAAAACTTTTGGACGTCAGGGACATATGTTCTCCAATGAAAAATGCAGTTTACGCAGACTTGGGTTAGATACTTAAGGCATCAGATTTCGAAATGAGAACTACATTTGGAGCCTGATGAATCCTGTCAAGACTACTAGCTACTGACAGGTTACATTTGACTCCCCACGACAATTTATAGGAAACGCCTCTAAGCAATGCAAATTTTTCATGGTTTCCTGATGGTTCTTTTTAAAGAATGAAAATGGTAAATATCTTGCCTGTGTGCTACTGCCACTCTCTTAGAAGTCACTCTGCTCCTGAAGGACTTTTGGGAGTAAGTGAGCACTCAGAGAGAGTACAGAGAAAGAAAGGACCAAAGAAGCTGGATCACACAGGAAGGATGCAGTGATCCAGAAATGACAGGCAAATGTCTGTTGTAGAGCTGGGATGGTGGAGATGGCAGGGGACTCAATTTGTAGGACAACTCTTAGGACCTGGTCAATGATAATCAGGAGCTGAGCATGGTGAGCTCATTATTCATGGTCGGTGGTTGGTGGGGTCTGTGGTCAGGATGATTTTGGCAAAGTGCAATGGTCAGCTGGAAATGTTTTGGACGTTTAGATGAGGATGAGGGTGGGAATCCGGAGGGGTGAGATTTGGGGAGACACCGGAGGTCATCAGGAAAAGGAGGGGCAGGAAAAAAACTATGTGTATTTAGAGCTCTAACAATGTTCTAGGCAGGTGACCGATTTTAGGGTGGGCCTAAGTTGGAGAGTGAGGGTTCCATTAGTCTGAATAAAATCCCTGGGAGACAGAGAAAGGGAGGAGAAAGGGTCCAGGAAGGAATCCTCAGGGAAATTCCCCTGTGAGTGGCATACAGTCAGTAAAGGCCTCTCCGAGGAGAGATTTGAATGAAGTCTTGAAGGAAACACAGAGGCAGTTGTGAAGGACCAGCAGGTCAGAGGGCACTGCTGACTGCAGGACGAGTGTGTAAGAGTCCTGAGGCAGTGGGGCACCTGTCCAGGTGGAGACACAGCAATCAGGCCGGTGAGGCTGAGCAGGGAGAGGGGCCTGAGTCCGTAGATGGGACAGAGAGGCAGGGGCAGATCATACCAGAAACACCACAGCTTGGGCCCCTGATGAGGCTCACCTTGGGCTTTCATTAGAGGCAGCAGTTCTGTGCACACAGCTCGGGTACCAAAGAAGTTTGTTTTCCGGGTCACTTCTGCTGGAATGTGAAGGGGTGTGGGATCAGCAGCTGTTAGGTGAGGGGAGAATAGATTAATGAATAGCAGCCATGGGAGAGGATTCCAGGAGTGACAGTTACATGTTCTTGGACGTGCAACCTGGTGCATTGTCATTAATCTCTGGGCTAGTGAGCTGTAATTTCCCAGTGTGACGTGTGTGGTTTAATGCCGTGTAGCTTGGCAAGTTGGCATCATTCCAGGAAGTTAAGCGGAAAGTGCTGTTGGGATTTCTGTGTCTCTCTGTTTGCAGTTTGCGTTTATCACAAAATAAGTTAAACACTCACTGAAATGCTCTGATCCAAACTGAATTAAACTTGCAAAAATCTCCTTCAGGTCCCTGAGATTAATCCACGGCAATGCCACGGAGCTCTGGGTTTAAAAGCTTGCTACCGCCAGAGGCTTCTTCTCTCCCTGTGCCTGCAGTCTAGCCTCTCTCCCTAGGGAGGCCCTTCTCGACCCCATAGGAGCTCTGACCCTCCAGCAGCATTCAGGGACCACGCCCAACCCCCACGGGAAGTGCCCTGAGAGAGGTCTCCAGCCCTAAGTCTTCCCGGGTCCTTACGCTTGAATACGATGGCCGCGTTGTTGACCAGCACGTCCAGACCCCCGTACTCCTTGCGCAGGAAGTCGCGCAGGACCCGGATGCTCTGCAGGTCGTCGATGTCCAGCTGGTGGAAGCGGGGACTCAGGCCCTCGGCCTGGAGCTGCTGCGCAGCTGCCCGGCCCCGTGCCTCGTCCCGCGCCGTGAGCACCACGTCCCCCGGGAACTGCCGGCACAGCTGCTGCACGATGGCGAAGCCGATGCCCTTGATGGCCCCGGTCACCAGCGCCACTCCGAAGGCTGACGCCATGGCGGTGTGCAGCGCAAGCACTGCCCTGTGTGCTGAGCAGATGGTGCTGTGGGCCCCACGGAGGGCTGGCGGTGCAGAGGCTGACAAGGACAGAGATGCCAGTGCACTTGTGCTCTAGGATCCAGCACTGTGGCTCCCAGTGCCCAAGGCCCCGCCTCAGTCCCTCCATTGTAGGAGGGGCCAAATGTTCCAGTTGTGTCCCTCCATCAGCTGCACCTTGAACCCGGCCGAGACTCTACCCTCTTAAGGTCCCTCTTTTGAGGCAAACAATGGCTCAGGTTGGACTGAAATGCTCGCGAAATGATAGGTGGTTGGTGATGGGATAAGGGGGCTAGGGATTGACGGTAGTTGACCTAAAATAATTTTGGGAAAACCACAAAAGGGAAAAAAGAGTGGAGACATTGTCTCTGGAATGTGTCCTTTCTCTGCGGAATGGGAATGCTTGGGTTCTTCCGAGGTGCAGTGAAATACTGGCGGGGGGAAGTGCTTCTGAGGATACAGGTCCCCTTCCTTTCCTAGGAGAAACTCAAGAAGGAGAAACAGAGAATCAGTCCTGTGCTGAGACTTGGCTGTGGGCTGGGCTCTCCCTCTGTGTGATTCTGAGGATCTCCAGGTGGGAGGGGATGTTTATGAAGCCGCTGGGGGCCAAGGTATTGATTGGATCGTTGGATTTAATGATTACATAATCCCATTGGCCTAAAGTGCCTACTTTATGGGTTAGTTGAAGGTCACAGTTCAGAAGTATTTTATATAATGAGGTGTTGTTTTAAAATAAGGCAAAAAGACCTATGTGACCTCAGAGTATTATTGCAAATTTGCAGTGGAGATCCTGTGTGTTCTTGTTGACATCGATAGTCCTCATTTGTCAGTTTAGAAATGCAAGTAAGAAAAAAAAAAAAGAGAAAAAATTAAATGCAAAATACAGGGAGGAAGTTTTCAGCCTTTTTTGACATGAAAAACTTGCAAAATAAGGACCCTACCCTTGCTTCCAGGGTCTCTCACCTTTCATTTGGGTGAAGCTGAAAACCACTGGCGTAGAGTGAAAAATAATCAGTATAGAAGAGGCACCTTTCCAACATGCATATTCCTGTGAAGGGAGGCATGCGGTGGACGTTCAGTCAGGCCCATCGGGATCCTAGCGTGGATGGGGCGGTAAGAATCTTCTCGTCACACTGTGGTCTTGGGCCTCACTCCCGGGCACTCATCACCACACGCAGACCATCCTCAGTTTTCTCCGTTGTCTCAGAGGGCCCTGTGGATGTGTCTGTGTTCCCTCTGCCATTTCACACTTGGTAATTGTTTTTTTTCCCAGTGCGTTTGATAATCAGAGACCACAGGGGTGTCTTCCCTTCATGGTGTCGTCCATGCTCTACTCGAGGCCTGTACAATGGGCTGCATGCCACGTCCAACCTTGCTCTTGGTTTGTATACTGTCTGTGGTTACTTTCCTGCTACAACAGCAGACCTGGGAGGATCGACAGGAGCGTGTGGCCTGAGAAGCCAAACATATTACTCTCTGCCTCTTGTGTAACGTGTGCTTACCCTTGAGTGAAACTCCGACTGCTCCTGGTCTTATTAGGTGTAGTGCACTTCTCAGCTGGCTCAGCATAGAAAGAGTCTGCACAAATAGGCATGGATAGAGAACATTTATTCATCTCCGGGGTTCATTATTTCACTGATTTCATTTATTCTGTCCCTGTATCACAGAAGAAATTAAAAAAAAAATCTTCCCTGAGTTAGTAGGCTCCTCAAATTGAATACTCAGCAGGGATATTTTATATATGTATTTTTTCTGAGGATAGGGAAATTATTGATAGTAGAAGAGTCCTTTTGGTCAAAGGAGGGGACTATTATAAGGGATCCATGGACGGATCCGTGAATGAAGCTCACCATTTTTCCACTTTCTTCTCCATAACAAACTCCCCATGAGGCCCCTCAGCATCTGAGGGCAAAAGGGCCAAGTAGACAGGGGTCTCTGCTCCTTCATCTGGGCTTTTGGTGGCTCTAGGTCCTGCCATGTCTGTTCTCACCCACCCAGAGCAGCAGGCGTTCAGTAGGATCTTGTCCCCTCTCCTCTGCTCACTCAGGTTCCTGGCATGGATTCTGGACAGGACGGTGACACCGATTTTTGTCACTCCATAGGCGGTGTCAGGCCAGCCCTCTTTCCTGTGCACGCCTTTCTTTGTGTCTTCCACGAACTTGTTCATGAGCCCCACTAGCTCCTCCTCAGTGATGGTCTCGCTTCTAAACTTCTGCTGTAGTTCTGGGCTGCAGTTTTTAAGGGCTCTCAGACTCACCATGCTAGACACGTTCACCACTCTGCCTAAAATACAACACAAAGTGTCATGTAGAAAGACACAGGAATGACGAATAGCAATTTTGCTAAGATGTTGTTGGAGAAAATTTCCACTTGAGACTTCATTAATTTGCTATGAGCGTTAACGAGGACTGTCTGTGTGAGTGACGACTACGATACGGTTTTGAAACTTGTCATACCCACAAAGTCTCTGATGATGCCTGAGAAATACTCTAAGAGGGAGGCACTGAGCAGGTGTTCTGCGGGAAAATGGAAACGCTGTGAAGAACCTGCTAAGGAGCATGTAAGAAGACATTCACTGCTTTCAGGAGTGGATGACCTCTTTCTACCTCAGGCCACCTTTGGGACCACCTGAGGATCTTATGGTCAGTGGGGAGGCGTCTACAATCAGGTCTGTACAGACCAGTAAAGAGCTGAATGGTGTAAGGAGGGCCGTTCCATATGGTTTGGAAGGCTGCCACTCTGTTTGAGGATGGTAAGGACAGATTATTAGCCTGGTCTGACTTGCATGGTGATGAGTCTATGATGGGGTTTTTATGAACTTGGGAGTGTGTTATGGCCTGAGAATACAGTCATGGAGAGAGGCAGTGGAAAACCAGGGGACTGAAAGAGATCTGTGTAGGGGCATGGCCTTATGGAAGTCAGTGGGACAATACAGGGGGCAGATTAAAGCTGGACATATCAGTGCCCCTCAGAAGAACTCTTCCCAGGACTGGAATGGGAGTGGAACCAGCAAGTGGATATCCTGTTGTGCCTGTATGAAGTGGCCATCTGGTCCGTGAGAGGAGTGGAAATGGGAGAGCTGGAGCAATGCATGCAGAGCTGGGGTAATTGTTGACATGGACTCGTGCACCCTGTGAGGCAAAAAATGCTAATGACTCTTGTGTTTCTCAGCAAAAGAGACAAAGCCTGGAGATGGTTATGGGAGAGATGGCCCAAGGGGAAGGTCCTGCACAGAGCTGGCAAGTTGGGTGGAAGGTAGTAGCTTGAGAGGCTCCAAATGGGTCCGGACGAGTCAAGGCACTATTATGGACCAAGCTTTGGTTAAACCCAGAAGATGCCAGTGTTCAAGCAGTATAGCGGGATGAGAACAGAAGATGCTGCAACATTTTGGACTAAGGTGTTACATTTCTGCAGGCCAAGCAACACGTTCTCTTCTGCAGACAAGTGTTTCCACAGAGAACTGGAACAGGCCTCTGGATCCCCGGTTGTCTCAAACACGAGATAAAGGTACGTGGGGCTTAGACACATTCACTGCACGTATTCACACTCAGCATGAGTGGGGTGGGTGCCAAGGGACCATCCCACTGGACAGATTCCTCTGCTTCACTGGGGATTCTGGGGAGAGGGTGTGGGGGAAGATGCTAACTTGACCTTACAGTTCTTCCCTACATTATCTCAACTTCCTTTTCTTCCCACTCTTACCGTGGTCCCAGGACCAGGGCTGCAATTGTGGAAATGGGAAGCAGGGATAATTTTGAAAGAAGAAACTGTATAACTATAGCTTTAAGTCTTTATGTGGGAATTCCTAAGGGAATAATGGAGCGAATTGTCTCTTCCCCCACCTGGGAAACCTGGATGACAGTGAACATAGCTGTGGTTAAAAGAATCCACTCATTCTAGATTTATGCAGCCTTTTCCTATAGTAATGGGAGTGGACTGGAGGGAAGGCACTCCTTCGACTAGTATCATTGCAGGTAATCAAGACCAGCTCAGAGGCTGAACTTGATGTCCCTTTGAAAGGTGAATGGGGATGTCAGGTGGAAGAGGGAGGTGGGAGGAGGAGGAATGAGGATAATGCATGAACAGGGGGTTATGCAACAAGAGACATCCAATATTACAGCCTGGGGTGGGGGGCAGTACAGGTGCCCCATCCATGTGGAAATGTACCACTGGTGTGTGGCTGTCAGCAACTTGGGCCACATGTGAGTGTGCCGGCCTCCTGGTGACCATGAGGAGGGGTCTTCCCCCAGGCTGGACAGGTCTGGGAAGACATCCTGAGGAGCGTGAGTGGCAGGAAGAAAGGATGTGTGTCTGGAGGTCTGGGAATGTTCTAGGCAGCTGACCTAGTGTGAGTAAAATCCGTGGGAGAGAGAGTGAGGGAACAGAAAGGGTCCAGGAAGGAATGATCAGGGTTCTGCACCTGTGAGTAGCATGGAGTGAGTAAAAGGCCTCTGTGAGGAGAGATTTGAATGATGACTTGACGGGTCAGGCAGAGGCAGTAGTGAAGGACCAGGGAGAGAAAGGGCGCTGCTGACTGTAGGACGAGTGTAAGTGTCCTGAGGCAGAGGGACACCTGTCCAGGTGGAGACACAGCAATCAGGCCGGTGTGGCTGAGCAGGGAGAGGGGCCAGGGGTCTGTAGATGAGGCCAGAAAGGCAGGGGCAGATCATGCCAGAAACACCACAGCTTGGGCCCCTGATGAGGCTCACCTTGGGCTTTCATTAGAGGCAGCAGTTCTGTGCACACAGCTCGGGTACCAAAGAAGTTTGTTTTCATGGTCACTTCTGCTGGAAGGTGAAGGGGTGTGGGATCAGCAGCTGTTAGAGGAGGAGAATAGATTTTTTTAAAATTGTATTTTAGTTACACTCAATTAATTTACGTGTAGTGTGTTATTAATTTCAAAGTGGAGTTCGTGATTCATCATCAGTCGCATATAACACCCAGTCGTCATCACATCAAGTGCCCTCCTTAATGCCCCTCACCCAGTTACCCCATCCCCCCGCACACCTCCTCTCCAGCAACCCTCAGTTTGTTATCTATAATTAAGAGTCTCTTATGGCTTCTCTCCCTCTCTGATTTCGTCTTATTTTATTTTGAGAAGGAGGATAGATTAATAAGCAGTATCCATCAGGGAAGATTCCATGTAGTGACAACAACATAGTTTTGCATGTACCATCTGGTGAATTCTTGGGAATGTCTGTGTTAGTGAACGGTATTGTCCCAGTGTGATCTATCTGGTGCATTGCCGCTGCGTGGCTTTGTTGGTTGACGCCATCGGGTGAGGGCAAGGGAAGGGAGCACAATGGGATCTCTGGGTATCTGTGTTTGTAATTTGTTGTTTATTACAAAATAAGTTAAACATTCACCAAATGGCTCACATCCAATCAGAGAGAAACTTGCAAAATCTGGTGAGTTACCCGATGATCTGATCCATGGCAATGCCAAGAGGCTCTGGCTGGAAAGGCGTGCAAGTCCCGGAGGCTTCTGCTCTCCTTGTGCCTCCAGTCTGACCTCCTTCCCTAGGAAGGCCCTTCTAGATCCCATAGGAGCTTGGGTCCCACAGTAGCGGTTTAGGCATCATCCCCAACCCACCCTGGGTGGGTCCCCTAAGGGAGGGGACCTACCCTAAGTGTTCCCATGTTCTTGCTCTTGAAGGCGATGCCTGCGTTGTTGACCAGCACGTCCAGGCCCCCGTACTCCTTGCTCAGAAGCGGATATGGCGCAGCTGCTGTGCGTTGATGTCCAGCAGGTGGAAGTGGCAACACAGCCTGCACCTCGTCCCTCACCGTGAGCAGCACGTCCCCCGAGAACTGCTGGCACAGGTGGAGCACGAAGCTGAGGCCCTTGTTGGCCCCAGTCACCAGCAGCAGGGGAGTGGTTGATGACAGCGCTGCGTGCAGGTCAAGCAAGGCCCTGTGTGGTGAGTGGATTGTGTTGAAGGCCATACCGAGGGCTCGTGGTGTAGACAGTCAGAGATACCAATGGAAGTGTGTTGTAGATTCCATTCCTGTGCCTCCTTCAGCGCAAGGCCCTTCCTCAGTCTCGCCATCAAAGGAGAGACCAAATGTTCCAGAAGGTTCCCTAGTGAGCCTATACCAGATCCATCCCTTCCAGGGTTGCACCCTGAGCCCAATGAGGACTCCTTCCTCTTAGGATCTCAACTCTGAGCCAAGCAGTGGTTCGGGGAATACTGATGTGCTCCCCGCAACAAAGGTGGTGGGTGACGGGTTAATAGCACTAGAGATTGATAGCATTCAAGTGAACTATTTTGGGAGACCTCAGAGGGAGAACAAAAGAGCAGAGTAATTGTCTTGGGAATGTGTCCTTCCTCCGCAAAATGGGAATGGTTGCTTTCCTCTAAAATACAATGAAGTTGTCTGTCCAGGGAAACTGCTTCTCAGGATACAGATCCCCTTGCTTTCTTAAGGGAAAATCAAGAGGGAGAAATCAGTCCTGTGCTGAGACTTGGCTGTGGGCAGGGCTCCTTCCTCTGTGTGATTCCAGGGGGCCCCAGTGCGAAGGGATGTTTTTGAAAATTACTGTGAGACAGGCCAGTGATTGGAATGTTTTATTCCATGGGTACACGTGCATATGATTGTTACAATGCCTGCTTGTAGTCCAACCTCACACTTAATAAGCAGTATAGACGGTTTGGATTATTTTTTAAGTATCAAGGAAAAGAGGTCGTTGTGATACCAGGTTTCCAAACTAGCAGTAGAGATTCTATCGTCTTGACCTAGACATTGATTTTCCTCATGGGTCAGTTTAGAAATACAAGCTAACAGGAAGGAAATCAACAGCCTTGCAGAAGGGAAAACCTTAAAGGAAACCGGGTACTTATTTTTTATTTTATTTTATTTTATTTATTTTATTTTATTATTTATTTATTTTAAGTTTTTTTTTTCAATCTCAAAAACATTTTATTAAATGAAAAAAGCAAGTTTCAGAAAGTTATATTAATGTGCAGGAAAGAGTTAAAATGCAAAATGAAACTGCTATCGTTAGAAAGAACTGCTTGTATGGTTGGCCTATGGCTAGTGTCTAGGAACTTGAATTTCAGGAGCAGTCCCACTATTCTTTGATAAGAATGGTGCATTGAGCCTAAACTGTACAACCAATGCAGTTTATGCTGAACACCTGCTTGCTTTCTGGGAGTGTGGAATTTGGGGATATGCCAGCTAGAGGGTGCCTTTGTGACCAGCTCCGTATAAACACCCTGAGTACTGAGTCTTAATGGGCTATAGCAGACAACATTTCAGAAGTGTCCCAATTCATTGTGGAGGAATTAAGCACATCCCGTGTGATTGCACTGGAAGAGATCTTTTGGGCGCTTGTGCCTGATGTCCTGATTTCAGTTCATGTGACTATTTTCTTTGCTAATTTTGCTGTTTAGTATTCTGCTATAATAAATCATAGTGATGAATACAGTTCTATGCTGAATCCTATGAGTGCTCCTAGTGAATAACTGAACTTTGGGGTGGTCTTGGGGACTACTGAATTAGTTCCCTAAACCATTTATATTTAAAAAAAAAAAAGGAAAAAGAAGCACAAGACTAGAAATTTCAGTGGGTATATAATTTTATGTATACATATTTCTTGAAATCTCGAAAGTACACACCAAACTTAGTATAGTGGTTAACTGTGAGGAGACAGGGAAGGAAGAGAAGAGGGGCCTGGGTTTGGTAGAAATTAGTCAAAAGGGCATTTTGGCTCCATCCGTCATGCTGTACTTTATTTCCTTTTTCTAAGAAAAATATACTCATGTAATATCTAGGTGGGAAAATATTTTTAAGTTAATTTAAAAATAATTTCAGCCTCCATGTAGAGTCACAAAATTTTAGAGCCGGTGGGGAATTTAGAGTTCACCTGGTCCTGCCCGTACCTTTAAAAAGGTAGAACCTCAGGCTTCTGCCCTGAGAGTCAAGTATGGCCTTGAGTCACATGGCTTGTAGTTGGGACCACAACTCCCAGTCCAGGATGCTCCCCTAATCTGCAACTGCTTGGTAAGTACTGTAGTCAGAAGAACCAGTTTTCTTCTTCTTCTTCTTTTTCTGTTTTTTGTTATTGCAAAGGTCCAGAAGGTCTCAATTGTTACAACGTGGTTGCATAGCAGCTTCTATCAAAGTTCAGCAAATCATCAATGTCATACTTCCACGTGTAATAAGAGCTGTACTGGAAGAAGATAAGAATTGGACCACAGTTCTCTGGGAAATGTAGTTTGTAAGCGATAACATCCCTAAATCATACCACTCTGCTTTGCTTTTATTTTTTTCTTCTTTGGTAAAATAGGGGGTTAACATATTAAGCAATGGGGCTTCTCAGAAACATGATCAGTAGCTTGCAAAAAAGATTTACATCCTATTTCTGCTTTTGAAGTACTTCACAAATAAGGACTTTATTTATTTATTTAGTTATTTTTTAATAATAATATTTTTTATTATATTATGTTAGTCTCCACACAGTACATCCCTAGTTTTTGATGTAAAGTTCCATGATTCATTACTTGCATATAACACCCAGTGCACCATGCAATACGTGCCCTCCTTAATACCCATCACCAGTCTATCCCATTCCACCCCCACCCAAAGCCCTCAGTTTGTTTCCCAGAGTCCATAGTCTCTCATGGTTCATTCCCCCTTCTGTTTACCCCCCTTTCTTCTTCTCTTTCTTCTCCTACCGATCTTCCTACTTCTTATGTTGCATAAATGAGTGAAACCATATGACAATTGTCTTTCTCTGCTTGACTTATTTCGCTTAGTATTATCTCCTCCACTACTGTCCATGTTGCAGCAAATGTTGAGAAATCATTCTTTTTGATGGCTGAGTAATATTCCATTGTATATATGGACCACATCTTCTTAATCCAGTCATCTGTTGAAGGGCATCTCAGCTCCTTCCACAGTTTGGCTATTGTGGACAATGCTGCTATGAACATTGGGGTGCATATGGCCCTTCTCTTCACTACGTCTGTATCTTTGGGGTAAATACCCAGTAGTGCAATTGGTGGATCAGAGGGTAGCTCAATTTTTAACTTTTTAAGGGACCTGCACACTGTTTTCCAGAGTGGCTGTACCAACTTGCATTCCCACCAACAATGTAAGAGGGATCCCCTTTCTCCACATCCTCTTCATTTTTTAAAAGATTTTATTTTTAAGTAATCTCTGCACCCAACTTGTGCTCGCTCAAACTTACAACTTTAAGATGAAGAGTGCCGAGCTAAACCATTTGAGCCAGCCAGGGGCCCCAAAGGAAACCTCACTTTCAAAATAAAAGACTTAAGCTTGCTTGCATGGGCCTTCAGTTTTCTTTTCTGTTAGCCTGAAAATCCCCGGTGAAGAGTGAAAAGTAATCATGAGAGGAGACGGGTCTGTAGCACATGGATACTTCTGTGAGGGGAGGGACGTGGTGGGTATTCACTGAACCCACGGGGAGCCAGGCTGGATGTGGGGCAGTAGGAACTTCCGCTCAGGGTCATGGATGTGTCAGGCCCCACTACAGAGGCTCATGATGGAGGACACTTTGCCCAGCCATTGTTTTCAGCCTGTCCACCTGTATCAGTTCACTTCCTCTTCACAGCAGTGCTATGACGTACGCCCCCTTGTACACCTGAGGACACTGACAAAGAGCAACATGCAGGATTTTGCTTAAGGTCACCCGGTTAGGTGGCAGAGCCAGGACCTTTTAGTGTCCTGCTGTTTGTGTTGAGAGCTTTCAAGAGGACAGTGGAAAGAATAGTATTGTGGACAGCCATGTATTCACCAGACTAGCTGCAACAATGACGAATATTTCACTATTGTTATGTGTTCCCCTTCTGCTGATATTTTGCTGACCTGCATTAATGTCACCAACTTGGTGACCCTTTATCCCTACGTGAATAACACATTCACCTTGGGGAGATTTGACAATCATTCTTTCATTTCCATTGATACCCATCCACATTCACTTTTCCCCTTGTCTCAGCTTGTCCTATGGATGTACCTTAAGCGCCCACTCCCATTTCACACCTCGCAGTTGTTTTTCCCCCAGTGAGTTTGATATTTAACGAGACCACAGAGGATGTCTGTCCTTCATGAGCTTGCCCGTTCATCGTAGAGGCTGATCAAGTATGCTGGCCAGTGAAATCCAGCCCCATTCATGGTTACTATATGGCCTGTGGTGACTTTCAAGCTACGACAGCAGATTTGAGTAGGTCCAACAGAGGCCACTGGTCTTGCAAAGGCAAAAATACTTACTCTCTGGATCTTTCACTAGTGTTTACCAAGTCCTGATTTAAACTGTCCCTTCTCTTGACATGATGTAGGGTCTGTTAGAGTTTTGGGCTGGTTGGCATGGAGCCGTCTGTGCACATGGACACATACTTAGATTGTTTATTCATCTATGATTTCCATTCATTATGTCATCAATTGTACTTTTTCTTCTCCTGTATCAGAGTTGAAATTAGAAGTCACTTCAAAGAATTTGTCACCAATTCAATGTGATTACTCCATAGGGATAGTGATTCTTTTTCTTTTCTTTTTTTTCTTTTTTCTTTTTCTTTCTTTCTTTCTTTCTTTCTTTCTTTCTTTCTTTCTTTCTTTCTTTCTTTCTTTCTTTCTCCTTCCTTCCTTCCTTCCTTCCTTCCTTCCTTCCTTCCTTCCTTCCTTCCTTCCTTCCTTCCTTATTGTTATGAATATTGTTGACAATGTAAGAGTTGTTTTGGTCAGATGATGATGGGATCAGAATGGGACCCATGAAGGGAACTGATAGAGGAGTCCCCATTGTTCAACTTTCTTCTCCATAAGAAAGTCTCCATGAGGCCTCTCAGCATCCGAGGGCAAAAGAGCCAAGTAGACAGGGGTCTCTGCTCCTTCTTCTGGGCTTTTGATGGCTGTTGGTCCACCCATGTCTGTTCTCACCCACCCAGGGCAGCAGGCATTCAGGAGGATCTTGTCCCCTCTCCTCTGCTCACTCAGGTTCCTGGCATGGATTCTGGACAGGACCGTGACACCCATCTTGGACACTGCCTATGGGACTAGTTGTATATCAGGCCAGCCCTCCTTCTGCTGTACTCCTTTCTTTGTGTCTTCCACAAACTTGTTCATGAACCCCACCAGCTCCTCCTCTGTGATGGTCTCATTCATAAATTTCTTTCTTTTTTTTTTTTTTGTGTTCCAATAAAAATTTATTTGTGGATGCTAAAATTGAGTTTCTTTCTTTCTTTTTTTTCTGATGTAAATTTCGATGATTCATTAGTCGTGTATAACACTCAGTGCACCATGCAATACGTGCTGTCCTTACTACCCATCACCAGCCTATCCCATTCCCCCACCCCCCTCCCCTCTGAAGCCCTCAGTTTGTTTCTCAGAGTCCATAGTCTCTCATGCTTCATTCCCCCTTCTGATTACCCCCCCTTTCTTTATCCTTTTTTCTGCTGCAGTTCTGGGCTGCATGATTTAAGGGCTTTGAAGCTCATTATGCTAGACACATTCACCACTCTGCCTAAAATACAACAGAGAGAGTCATGTAGCATGGCATGCGCGAGGATGATAAATACTGAAACTGCTACTATTTGTCCATTTTGGACAAATTCCCAGTTGGCTGAGTGTTAGTGAAGACTGCCTCTGTAAGTGACGGACATGATACAATCTTGAACCTTGTCTTATCCACAATGTCTCAGAGGATGTCAGAGAGATGATCTTAATGGGTCTGGGCAGTGTCCAGATGTTCCATAAAGAAAAGAACATGCCTTATACAGGAACATGCTAAGCAGAGTGATAGGAGGCACTCCCTGACGTCATGAGTAGAGAGCCACTTTTCCTTATAGGTCCTCCTTGGGACCACCTGGAGATTTTTGGTCACTTGTGTAGTCCATTATTAACAAGTGTTTATCAGTCAAGAGACAACCGATCAGTTTATTGATGCATTTGAACGTTATCAGACTGCATTGGGGTAGGGAGGCTGTCACTCTGGTGGGGCCAGGTAAAAACAAATCATCTCAGCGGGCTGAGTTGCATGACTTTTTCTCCAGGTTTGGAATTACATATCTCGGGAGCAGTGACAAAATGCCTAGCAATATGGTCACGGAAAGGGGCAGTGGAAAAGTGATGTTTTAAAGAGATGTTATAAAAAGAAATGAAGTCCATGCTGAACATGAATGAACCTTGATAATATTATCTGAAATAAAGAGGGCAGTGACAAAAGACAATTCATTATATGATCCTCTCTGTGTGTATATATGTATATATATACACAGACACATATATACATACATGTATACGTATATGTGTGTGTATATCATCTATCTATCTATCTATCTATCTATCTATCTATCTATCTAATTTCAGAAAAGGAAATGTAGGGAGAGAGAGTAGACTGGTGGTTGCCTGGTGTAGGGGGAATGGGGTAAGAAAGAGCTGGTAGTTAAGGTCACAGGATCTCCCTGGGCTGATGACAGTGTGCTAATCTTGAAGCAGTGATGGTTCCACAACTCCGTCCATTACTAAAATCCACTGAGTTGGATATCTGAGATGGATGAAGTGTACAATATGTGTATTGTATTTGAATAAAGCTGTTAAAAGTATGAAGCAATGACACATTTCTCACTAAGTCTTTTTTGTTTTTAAAAATTTTTTTTATTATTTATTTATTTTACAGTGTATTTGAAATTTGCAGTTTATTTTTTTTATTATAATAACATTTTTTTATTATATTATGTTAGTCACCATACAGTACATCCCTGGTTTGACTCACTAAGTCTTTTTTGAAAATATCATTAGTAATTGTAACAATGAACTTGTATTGACATGTATAAGTAAATAGTCTACTATTTTTATATTTTTTTAATTATTTAAAGATTTATTTCTTTTTTTAGGGAGAGAGTGAGTGAGAGAGAGCGTTGGCATAGCCGGTGGGGGGGGGGGCAGAGGAAGATGGAGAGAGAGAATCCCAAGAAGAGTCCCTGCAGAGTGCAGAGCCTGACCCAGGGCTCGATTCCACAACCCTGAGATCATGACCTGAGCTGATGATACTAAGAGTTGGCTGCTTAACCCACTGAGCCACCCAGGTATACCTGTTTTTATGTTTAAATGAGTATTTTTAGCATTATAGAAAGGTCATGAGTTGGAACGCCGGGCTTGCTCAGTCAGTTAAGCGTCTGCCTTCAGCTCAGGTCATGATCCCAGGGTCCTGGGATCAAGCCCCACGTTGGGCTCCTTGCTCAGTGGGAAGCCTTCTCCCTCTGCCTGCTGCTCCCGCTGCTTGTGCTCTCTCTCTGACAAATAAATAAATAAAATTAAAAAAATAGAGAAAGGTCATGAGATCATATGAACAGAGATTGAAGAAAATCAGAGAACTCTCCTTTTTAATGTAAATATCCAGGAAAGAGAGTCATTGTCACTGAACTCTAAGCTCCCTCCCACTAAGGAATGGCAGTACCAGAAAAGTTAAATGGAAAAGATAATGTATGGCACTCTGACTCTCATGAAGTGGTGTTTAGAGAGAATTAAAATGAAGTATAGAAACTGTCTTAACGTAACAGTCTTCTAAGATGAACATCTTTTAGAAAGGGGTCCCTTACTCCAGGCCTTTGTTTCATCTACAACATGTTAAGTGTGAGGTTAATGGAACCTATTTCTCAAATGTTTGAATGAGTACTGCTGTAAACTATGGAACACCTATGGATGAGATTGAAGAAGACAGAAAGAAAAGGAAAAATATTTCATGTTCATGGATTGGAATAACATAGATTGTTAAAATGTCTGTACTATTCAAGCACTCTACAAATTCAATGCAATCGCTATGAAAATAACATCAGCTTTTTCAGAGGGCTAGAACAAACATTCTAAAATTTATGTGGAACCAGAGAAGACCCCAAATAGTCAAAGGAGTATTGAAAAAGCAAAGCAAAGTGGGAGGCATCACAATTCTGGACTTCAAGCTATATTACAAAGCTGTAGTCATCAACAGTATGTACCATCACAAAACCAGACTTATAGGTCATTGGAACAGAATAGAGAACCCAGAAATGGACTCACAACTGTATGGTCAACTGATCTTTAACAAACCAGGAAAGAATATCCAGTGGAAATAAGGGAGTCTCTTCAACAAATGGTGTTGAGAAAACTGGACAGCCACATGCGGAAGAATGACACTGGAACATTTTCTTACACCATACACAAAAATAAATTCAAAATGGATGAAGGACCTAAACATAAGACAGGAAACTATCCAAACCCTAGAGGAGAAAGCAGGGAGCAACCTCTCTGACCTCGGCCGCAGCAAATTCTTACTAGACACATCTCCAAAAGCAAGGGAAGCAAAAGCACAAATGAACTATTGGGATCTCATCAAGGCAAAAAGTTTCTGCAGAGAGCTGGAAAGAATCAACAAAATGAAAAGGTGACCAAGGAAATGGGAGAAGATATTTGCAAGTGGCATATCTGGTAAAGGGTTAGTATCTAAAATTGATAAAGAACTTATCAAACTCAACACCCCAAAAATAAATATGCCCATAAGAAATGGGCAGAAGATATGAATAGATGCTTTTCCAAAGCAGACATCTAGATGGTTAACACACACATAAAAAGATGCTCAACATTACTCATCATCAGGGAAATACAACTCAAAACTGCAATGAGACACCACCTCATACCTGTCAGAATGGCTGAAATTATCCACTGAGGAAAGAACAAATGTTGGCATGGATGGGGAGAGTGGAGAACACTTTTGCACTGTTGGTGGGAATGCAACTGGTGCAGATGCCCTGGAAAACAGTCTGGAGGTATCTCAAAAAGTTAAAAAAAGAACTACCCTATGATTCAGCAATTGTAGTACTAGGTATTTATCCAAAAGATACAAAAATGCTGATTCCTAGGGGCACACGCACCCCAATGTTTATAGCAGCACTATCAACAATAGCCAAATTATGGAAACAGCCCAAGTGTCCATCAGTTGATGAATGGATAAAGAAGGTGTGGTATATGTATAGAATGGAATATTACTCAGCCATCAGAAAGAATGAAATCTTGCCATCTGTAACAACATGGATGGAAGTAGAGCGTATTATGCTAAGCCAAATAAGTCAGTCAGAGAAAGACAAGTGTCATATGATTTCACTCATATGTGGAATTTATGAAAAAAAAAAAAACCCAGATGAACATAGGGGAAGAGACGGAAAAATAAAATAAGATAAAAACAGAGTGGGAGGCTAAGCATAAGAGATTCTTAAATATAGAGAACTGAGGGTTGCTGGAGGGGAGGTGGGTCGGAAGATGGACTAAATGGGTGAAGGGCATTAAAGAGGGCACTTGTTGGGATGAGCACTGAAGTTGTATGTAAGTGATGAATCACTAAATTCTATTCCTCAAACCAATACTACAGTATATATTCACTAACTTGAATTTAAATTAAAAAGTGTTTTAGTGAGTACTTCTCAAATATATATTACCTACCATTAGTTAGATTTATTTTTCAAAAATATTGTCTGCCTGTCTCACAATAGGAAAAATACATATTCATGATTCAAAAGTACAAAACACAGATGTGTGTGAAGTAAAACAAGATGGGACAGAGGGACCCACACTGGGTCACTGGTATCCCAGAAAGGCAGCTGCCTTTACTCACAGGGGCTTGGGACCATGTTCTTAAGTACGTGTAGTGGAGACAGTAGATGGAGAAAGTCTACTAACTTTCTGTAGACTGTTTGTAATGAAGTGATGACTTCTTTTCTATTCTGAATTGTCTATCTCAGGAAGTCTAGAATCAGCTGTGAAAGTATTGACCCGTGTATATGAGGGAAGTCTGATGGGTTTTTTTAGGTGAATTCCTAGATGTGGATGCTGCAACCAGTCCTTCTTCCCCAAGCCTGTCCCACCCAGGGACCACATCCCCAAGAGGGCAGGGTGGCCACCTGGGGCTCCTTCTTAGAACTGGGTGAGACTGTAGACCCTTCTGGACTGACAGCTCAGGACAGGAAACACAGGTGCAGGAAGCAGGAACAACTTGTGGAGCTTCCATAGCAAAGACTCTGATCCAGACATTTTGGCTCAGGTGTATTCATGGTTCAAGGGTTATTTCAGAGACTCTGACTTGGAAGGTATGTGACCTATGTGCTAAGAACCGTATGGGCCATCCCGATGACCTTGTGCTAAGGGTGTGTGAGGGCATGTGAGTGTGTAAGAGAGACAGAGACTGTATGTGAGTGTGAGTGACTCTGAGTGTGTGACACTGTGTGTGAGGTAGGGTGTAAAACCGTTGCCCTTTCATAGTCACTGTGGAAAGCACATCCCCCAAGTTAAAAAGGACCCTTGCACTGGTGGGGCTGGGGTGTGTGTCGGGCTTACAGTTTATCCAGACCATTACTTTGTATGTGGCCAGGGATGTATTTTTTAGGAAATCTCTCAGTCTCCAAATCTCACTGTTCTAAAGCACAGCAACAGTGATCTGGATATTTTAGACATCATCTCCTCAGGGGTCACAACTTCAAGTGCATTACTTGATTCTCAAGGCCATTCACAGGCAGTAAGTCCACAGCTGCTTCTCAAGACCTTTGATGATTCAACATTAATCACCTTCCCTGGAAGGTTCATCTTTTCTAATATCAAGGGTAGCAGTTGTTAAGTGTCTGGATGACAAGGGATTTTCACAAAACACTTCAGGGTTTTAAAAAGTACTTCTTGTGGTTTTCCCTGAGGTGCCTGAGGACCCTGCAATGAGGAAGACATTGGCCCCAGTCAAGCTGTGTCCTTTTATTTTCTGTTTCTCTTGCCTGATTGGATAAGATTTCATTCGAGTGAAAGATACTTGAGGATCTTGAGTAGTGGGAAGAATCATTAATTTGGATGCCACATGACCTCAGTCGACAACCTTGAGATGCATTGTTCCTCCACATTCTGAATGGGGACAAAATATTAAATGCCTAGCACATGACATCTAGAAATGTCCAGCCACCTATCCTTTCTAGAACCACAATATGGCAGTGTGTGTGTGTGTGTGTGTGAGAGAGAGAGAGAGAGAGAGAGATACCTTTAGTACTGTAATTTTCCCATCCAAGCCGTCTAGTGGTTTTTCTGAGTACAGGATGTAGCAAAGCAGGACCTTCTCAAATGAAGATGGAGAACATTTTCTTTAAGCTTCCTTCGTAAGTGTAGCCTTAACAAGTCTGTATTTCCTCCTAGTACTTTAGCTCATATCTGATGAACAAGAGTATTCAGATTTCAAATGTTTGCTCGATTCCTTAGACATGAGTATACCTAAATATCTTTTTCAAATAAGAGCATGGTATAATTTAAAGAGAAAAGGGAGGGGCGCCTGGGTGGTGCAGTCCTTAAGCATCTGCCTTCAGCTCAGGGCGTGATCCCGGCGTTATGGGATCAAGCCCCACATCAGGCTCTTCCACTATGAGCCTGCTTCTTCCTCTCCCACTCCCCTGCTTGTGTTCCCTCTCTTGCTGGCTGTCTCTATCTCTGTCGAATAAATAAATAAAATCTTTAAAAAAAAAAGAAAAAAATCTTTTTTGAAGAAAGGATTTAAAAAGTAGAAGAATCAACATCTGCTATCCCTCCTTGTCCTTAGGCTCCAATTGTCTTTTGTTTTGTCCTTCCATGCCAATAAACAGAGCAAACTTGGGCCTCTGGAATGTGTTCTGCACCCACAGAGAGCTGGTGAAGTCATTCAGATTGCTTTTTGTGTCTTAGGTTGTGAAGTATGGGAGAGGAGTGACAGTATTGGCTTTGGATTATCCTAGGTAGGATTTCTCCCAGATAGTTTCCCCAAATAGGGTAAAGTCCGGTAACATGGCTGCAATGGATGGAAGAACACTCCTATTTCAAAAGGAGCCGCAACTAATGGAAGAACTCTCCTATTTCAAAAGGCAAGAAAACTCTGCTTTCTCACTGAGAAGATGGCCTGCATTTCCATGTTCAGGAAGTCTAGTTTCCCTGAGGCAAGATGAATTGTTTGATGAGAACCTGCCTTAGCAAATGCAGGAGACCACTCACTCCTCTTTCTGGTCCAAGGCCAACACACAGCATGGACCAACACTGTTCAGTCAGTGAGGAAAATTTCTCGGCCAGAAGTCATTTTTGCCTCCTAAGGGAATACCTGTAGGATGTGTGGTGGTGGCACAAGGAACTCCATCCCACTCAAGTGTTGTGGTGAGTGAAGGAGTCGGTGACATCTGAGAGCTGTCCTTTGGATGCCAGTGAAGCCAGTATTCGAAGAAGTTGTAGAACTTTCCAGGACAGAAGAGGAATAGGGGGCAGAACAGAGAATCAAGTGTACCTGCATGTTGTTGGTTCAAGCCAGAGATCTTAATCTTTCTAAAATCATCAGCTTGGGGCGCCTGGGTAGCGCAGTCGTTAGGCGTCTGTCTTTGGCTCAGGGCGTGACCCCGGCGTTCCGGGGATGGAGTCTCACATCGGGCATCTCTGCTGGGAGCCTGCTTCTTCCTCTCCCTCTCCCCCTGCTTGTGTTCCCTCTTTCGCTGGCTATCTCTGTCAAAGAAATAAATAAAAAATCTTTTAAAAAAATCATCAGCTTGTCTTAATGAGTGTAGTAAAAGGGTGGTGGTTCCCCGCATCACGTTCTCGTGGGGAAGTATTACAGTAGTTGACAAGCAAGGAATTCTGGGAGTTGTTTTGTGCAGAGCATAGAAGGGGAAGGGAGTGGATGGGCCTGGAGTTTGGCAGGTCTGATGACAGAGATGCCTACAGGTGATGCCCAGGGCTTGGGCTTTGCCCCTGAAGGACTTTTGGGAATAAGCAAGCCCTCAGAGAGCAGAGAGAATGCCCCGAGAGGAAGAGACTGAAGAAGCAGCGTGTCTTAGGAGGGTTGCGATGATCCAGAAATGACAGGCGAGTGTGTGTGTTGTAGAGCTGGGATGGAGGAGAGGCGTGGGGACAAAGCCCATAGGACAACTCGTAGGACCTGGTCCCTATAATCAGGCTCTTGGCATGGTGACCTCATTATTCATGGTGAGTGGATGGTGGGGTCTGTGACCAGGGTGCATGTGGAAATGATAATTGTTTTAGAAATGTAGATGTTTAGATGGGGGTGTAGGTTGGGGGCTGGAGGGGTGGGATTTGGGGAGGGGGTGGAGGGCATCCTGAGGAGATGGAGAAACAGGAAGAGACCTATGTGTGTCTGGAATTTGGGAATGTTTTAGGTAGGCTACAGTTGTTAGCTGGTCCTGAGAAGTTTGGAGAGGGAGGAGTCCACTAGTCTGAATAAAATCCCTGGGAGACAGGCAGGAGGAGAAGAAAGGGTCCGGGAAGGAATCCTCAGGGAATTTCCCCTGTGAGTGGCATGCAGTCAGTAAAGGCCTCTCTGAGGAGAGATTTGAATGAAGACTTGAAGGAAAGGACAGAGCCAGTTGTGAGGGACCAGCGGGTCAGAGGGCGCTGCTGACTTCAGGACGAGTGTGTAAGAGTCCTGAGGCAGAGAGGCACCTGTCCAGGTGGAGACACAGCAGTCAGGCTGGTGAGGCTGAGCAGGGAGAGGGGTCGGAGTCTGTAGATGGGACAGAGAGGCAGGGGCAGATCATGCCAGAAACACCACAGCTTGGGCCCCTGATGAGGCTCACCTTGGGCTTTCATTAGAGGCAGCAGTTCTGTGCACACAGCTCGGGTACCAAAGAAGTTTGTTTTCATGGTCACTTCTGCTGGAATGTGAAGAGGTGTGGGATCAGCAGCTGTTAGAGGAGGAAGAGAATAGATTAATAAATAGTAGCCGTCGGAGAAGATTCCATCGGATGATAATAACATGTTCTTTCCATTTGCAGTCTGCTGAAACCTGAGCAACGTTGGAGTTAGTGAACGGTATCGTCCCAATGTGATTTTCCTGGTGTGTCGATGATGTGTAGCTTTGTAAGTTGGCACCATTGAGGGGAGGCTAAGAGAAGTGTCCACAATGAGATTTCTGTGTGTCTCTCTTTGCAATTTATTGTGTATTGCCTTTAGGTTAAGCATTAACTTAATGGCTCTGATCCAAACTGAATGAAAGATAAAAACATCTCTGTTGGTTCCCTGAGATTAATTCATGGCAATGCCAAAGTACTTTCCCTGGAAATTCGTGCACCCCCCAGAGGCTTTCACTCTACCTGTGTCTCCAGTCCGACCTCCTTCCAAAGGGAGGCCTTCTAGATCCTACTGGAACTGTGGGCCCCACAGTAGTGGTTGAGGCACTAGTGCCAACCCATCCTCAGTGGTCCCATAAGGGAAGTTCCTGCCCTAAGTCTTCCCGGGTCCTTATGCTTGAATGCGATGCCCGCGTTGTTGACCAGCACGTCCAGGCCCCCGTACTCCTTGCGCAGGAAGTCCCGCAGGACCTGGATGCTCTGGATGTCACTGGTGTCCATCAGGTGGAAGCGGGGACTCAGTCCCTCAGCCTGGAGCTGCTGCACGGCCGCCTGGCCCCGCGCCTTGTCCCGTGCCGTGAGCACCAGGTGCCGTGAACAGCAGGTCCCCTGAGAACTGCTGGCACAGGTCATGCTCATTGGTGAAGCTGATGCCCTTGTTGGTCCCTGTCACCAGTGACACTCGCAGAGACAATGACATGGCTGTGTGGAGAGCAAGCGCTGCCCTGTGTGGTGAGCGAATGTGCCTTGGGGCACACGGAGATGGTTTTGTGGTGCTGCGTTGTGCCACAGTCGGAGATGCCAGTGCAACCGTGCTCTAGGATTCAGCAGTGAGGCTCCCAGTGCCCAAGGCCCCGCCTCAGTCCCTCCATTGTAGGACGGGCCAAATGTTCTAGTTCTGTCCCTCCAGCAGCTGCACCTTGAACCCGGCCGAGACTCTACCCTCTTAAGGTCCCTCTTTTGAGGCAAACAATGGTTCAGGTTGGATTGAAATGATCGCGAAATGATAGGTGGTTGGTGATGGGTTATAGGGGGTAGAGATTCATGGTAGTTGACCTAAAATAATTTTGGGAAAACCACAAAAGGGAAAAAGGAGTGGAGACATTGTCTCGGGAATGGTCCTTTCTATGCAGACTGGGAATTGGGTTCTTCCGAGGTGCAGTGAAATTTCTGGCATGGGGAAAGTGCTTCTGAGGATAGAGGTCCCCTTCCTTTCGTAGGAGAAACTCAAGAAGGAGAAACAGAGAATCAGTCCTGTGCTGAGACTTGGCTGTGGGCAGGGCTCTCGCTCTGTGTGATTCTGAGGATCTCCAGGTGGAGGGGATGTTTATGAAGCCGCTGGGGTCCAAGGTATTGATTGGAATGTTGGATTTAATGATTACATAATCCCATTGGCCTAAAGTGCCTACTTTATGGGTTAGTTGAAGGTCACAGTTTAGAAGTATTTTATATATTGAGATGTTGTTTTAAAATAAGGCAAAAAGACCTATGTGACCTCAGAGTGTTTTTGCAAATTTGCAGTGGAGATCCTGTGTGTTCTTGTTGACATCGATAGTCCTCATTTGTCAGTTTAGAAATGCAAGTAAGCAAAAAAAGAAAGAGAAAAAATTAAGGGCAAAACAACAGGGAGGAAGTTTTCAGCCTTTTTCACATGAAAAACTTGAAAAATAAGGACCCTACCCTTGCTTCCAGGGTCTCTCACCTTTCATTTTGCTGAGGCTGAAAACCCCTGGCGTAGAGTGAAAAATAATCATATAGAAGAGGCACCTTTCCAACATGCATATTCCTGTGAAGGGAGGCATGCGTGGACGTTCAGTCAGGCCCACCGGGAGCCTGGCGTGGATGGGGCAGTAAGAATCTTCTCGTCACACTGGGGTCTTGGGCCTCACTCCCGGGCACTCATCACCACACACAATCCATCCTCAGTTTTCTCCGTTGTCTCAGAGGGCCCTGTGGATGTGTCTCAGTTCCCTCTGCCATTTCACGCTTGGTAATTGTTTTTCTTCCCAGTGTGTTTGATAGTCAGAGACCACAGGGGTGTCTTCCCTTCATGGTGTCATCCATGCTCTACTCGAGGCTGGTACAATGGGCTGCATGCCATGTCCAACCTTGCTCTTGGTTTGTATACTGTCTGTGGTTACTTTCGTGCTACAACAGCAGACCTGGGGAGATCGACAGGAGCGTGTGGCCTGAGAAGCCAAACATATTACTCTCTGCCTCTTGTGTAACGTGTGCTTACCCTTGAGTGAAACTCCGACTGCTCCTGGTCTTATTAGGTGTAGTGCACTTCTCAGCTGGCTCAGCATAGAAAGAGTCTGCACAAATAGGCATGGATAGAGAACATTTATTCATCTCCGGGGTTCATTATTTCACTGATTTCATTTATTCGGTCCCTGTATCACAGAGGAAATAAAAAAAACCTCCCCTGAGTTAGTAGCCTCCTCAAATTGAATATTCAGCAGGGATATTTTACACTTTCTTTTTTTCTGTGTATAGGGATATTATTGACAGTGGAAGACATTTCCATTCATTATGTCATCAATTGCACTTTTTCTTCTATATCAGAGAAGAAATTAGAGGTGACTTCAAAGAATTTGTTGGCAATTCAATGTGATTACTCCATAGGGATAGTGATTCTTTTTCTTTTCTTTTCTCTCCTTCTTTCCTTCCTTCCTTCCTTCCTTCCTTCCTTCCTTCCTTCCTTCCTTCCTTCCGTCCTCCCCTCTTCTCCCCTCCCCTCCTTCCTTCCTCTTTCTTTCTTTCTTTCTTTCTTTCTTTCTTTCTTTCTTTCTTCTTTCTTTCTTTCTCTTTCTTTCTTTCTCTCTCTCTCTCTCTCTCTTTCTTTCTTTCATGTAAGGATATTATTGACAATAAGAGTTGTTTTGGTCAGATGATGATGGGATCAGAATGGGACCCATGAAGGTAACTGACAGAGGGGTCCCCATTGTTCAACTTTCTTCTCCATAAGAAATTCTCCATGAGGCCTCTCAGCATCCGAGGGCAAAAGAGCCAAGTAGACAGGGGTCTCTGCTCCTTCTTCTGGGCTTTTGATGCCTTTTGGTCCACCAATGTCTGTTCTCACCCACCCAGGGCAACAGGCATTCAGGAGGATCTTGTCCCCTCTCCTCTGCTCACTCAGGTTCCTGGCATGGATTCTGGACAGGACCGTGACACCCATCTTGGACACTGCATATGGGAGTAGTTGTATATCAGGCCAGCCCTCCTTCTGCTGTACTCCTTTCTTTGTGTCTTCCACAAACTTGTTCATGAGCCCCACCAGCTCCTCCTCTGTGATGGTCTTGCTTATAAACTTCTGCTGCAGGTCTGGGCTGCACTTCTTAAGGGCTATGAGGGTTATTATGCTAGACATATTCACCACTCTGCCTAAAATGCAACAGAGAGAGTTATGAAGCATGGCATGCACTAGGATGATGAATACCGAAACTGCTAGTATTTGTCCATTTGGGACAAATTCCCAGTTGGCTGAATGTTAGTGAAGACTGCCTCTGTAAGTGACGGACATGATACAGTCTTGAACCTTGTCTTACCCATAATGTCTCAGAGGATGTGAGACAAATGATCTCAATCGGTCTGGGCAGTGACCAGCTGTTCCATAAAGAGAAGATCGTGCCTTATACAGGAACGTGCTAAGCAGAGTGATAGGAGGCACTCCCTGACGTCATGAGTAGAGAGCCGCTTTTCCTCATAAGCCCCCTTTGGGACCACATGGAGATCTTGTGGCCACTCGGGCAGTGTTGTATAAATAGGTGTCTACGGAACCACAAAGAGCTGATCACTTAACTGAGGGCCTCTTGAAGGTGAGCAGACTGCATCGGGTCTGGTAGATTGTCACCGTCCTCTCAGTAGGAAAAACAAGTCTCCTCAGTGGGCTGAACTGCAAGGGTTTTCTCCTTTTGGGGTTGTTATTGGCTCAGAAGGAGTGAGTAATGTCCTGGCAGTATGGTCATGGAAAGGAGCTTTGGAAAACGAATCTGTTAAATGGATGCTATTAAGAGAAATGATGTTGGTGCTAAAACATGGATGACCCCTAAGAGCATTATTCTAAATTAAAAGCCAGTCACAAAAGACCGCTCATGGTGTGATGCTCCATACATGGGATATCCGGAAAAGGAAATGGAGGGAGAGAGTGTAGATTGGTGGTTGCTTGGGGCAGGGGGGATGGGGGAACAGAGGGCTGGTAGCTAAGGGCACCGGATCTCCCTGGGCTCTGGACAGTGTGCTAATCTAGAAGCAGTGGTGGTTGCATAACTCTGTCCATTACTAAACTCCGCGGAGTTGGATACCTGATGGGGGAAGCTTCCGATATGTGAACTGTATCTCAATAAAGCTGTTAAAACTGTAAACATTGACAGAGTTCTCGCTAAGTCTTTTTTGAAAGTATAGTTCGTATGTATAACAATGTACTTATATTGAAATGAGTAATTGTTTACAGTTTTTATATTGAAATGAGTATCTATTTTCTTAATATCTTTTTCAAAATAAATGCATACTTTAATTTAAAGAGAAATAGAAGGACAAGTGTTTATCACTTTAGAGAGTGTATCCTTTAATTCGAGAATATGAATTTAGGGGGATGGGGGGAATGCCATGGAATGTGGGAAAGGACATACATGGCCGAGATACTGACTGCCTGGTGAAGACGGTGGGGGCACCTGGTGGTTGTAGATTCTTGCCTTTTTTTTGTGTGTGTGTGGCTCAATTAATTCAGTAAAACTCTATTTTGAAGAAACGATTTAATGAAGAATCAACATCTGCTATCCCTCATTGTCCTTAGGCTCACAGTTGTCTTGTTTTCTCCTTCCATGCCAAAAACCAGAGCAAACACTGGCCTTAGAATGTGTTCTGCCCCCACAGAGAACTGGCGAAGTCATTCAGGACTGTCTTTGTGTCTTAGGTTGTGAAGTATAGTAGAGGAGGGACGGTATTGGTTTTTGTTGTGCTAGTTATGATTTCTCCCAGATAGTCTCCCCAAAGAGGGAAAGTCCTGGTAACATGGCCGCAAGGTGCCATCCCCTCAAGTAATGGAAGAACTCTCCTATGTCAAAAGGCAAGAAAACCCTGCTTTCCCACTGAGAAGATAGCCTGCATTTCCATGTCCAGGAAGTCTAGTTTCCCTGAGGCAAGATGAATTGTTTGATGAGAACCTGCCTTAGCAAATTCAGGGGAGCACTCACTCCTCTTTCTGGTCCAAGGCCAACACACAGCATGGACCAACACTGTTCAGTCAGTGAGGAAAATTTCTTGGCCAGAAGTCATTTTTGCCTCCTAAGGGAATACCTGTAGGATGTGTGGTGGTGGCACAAGGAACTCCATCCCACTCAAGTGTTGTGGTGACTGAAGGAGTCGGTGACATCTGAGAGCTGTCCTTTTGGATACCAGTGAAGCCAGTGTTCGAAGAAGTCATAGAAATTTTGAGGACAGTAGAGGAATCCGGGGCAGAACAGAGAGTCAAGTCCCTGCATGTCGTCGGTTCATGCTAGAGATCTTAATCTTTCTAAAATCATCAGCTTGTCTTAATGAGTATAGTAAAAGGGTGGTGATTCCCCGCATCACGTTCTCGTGGGGAAGTATTACAGTAGTTGACAAGCAAGGAATTCTGGGAGTTTGTTTTGTGCAGAGCATAGAAGGGGAAGGGAGCGGATGGGCCTGGAGTTTGGCAGGTCTGATGACAGAGATGCCTACAGGTGATGCCCAGGGCTTGGGCTTTGCCCCTGAAGGACTTTTGAGAGTAAGTGAGCTCTCAGAAAGCAGAGAGAATGCCCCGAGCGGAGGAGACTGAAGAAGCCACGTGTCTTAGGAGGGTGGCAAGGATACAGAAATGAAAGGCGAGTGTGTGTTGTAGAGCTGGGATGGAGGAGAGGCGTGGGGACAAAGCCCATAGGACAACTCGTAGGACCTGGTCCCTAATCAAGTGCTGGGCATGGTGACCTTATTATTCATGGTTAGTGGGATGGTGGGGTCTGTGATGAGGGTGATTTTGGGTAATGGTGAGTGTCATTAGGTAGTGTAGATGTTTAGATGGCGGTGTAAGTTGGGGGCTGGAGGGGTGGAATTTGGGGAGGGGGTAGAGGGCACCCTGAGGAGAAGGAGAAGCAGGAAGAGAACGTTGTGTGTCTGGAACTCTGGGAATGTTTTAGGCAGGTAACCAATATTAAGGGGGCCTGAGAAGTTTGGAGAGGGAGGAGTCCACTAGTCTGAATAAAATTCCTGGGAGACAGGCAGAGGGAGGAGAAAGGGTCGACAAAGAATCCTCAGGGAATTTCCCCTGTGAGTGGCACTGAGTCAGTAAAGGCCTCTCTGAGGAGAGATTTGAATGAAGACTTGAGGAAAGGACAGAGCCAGTTGTGATATCAGGGGTTCAGAGGGCGCTGGTGCCTTCAGGACGAGTGTGTAAGAGTCCTGAGGCAGAGAGGCACCTGTCCAGGTGGAGACACAGCAGTCAGGCTGGTGAGGCTGAGCAGGGAGAGGGGTCGGAGTCTGTAGATGGGACAGAGAGGCAGGGGCAGATCATGCCAGAAACACCACAGCTTGGGCCCCTGATGAGGCTCACCTTGGGCTTTCATTAGAGGCAGCAGTTCTGTGCACACAGCTCGGGTACCAAAGAAGTTTGTTTTCATGGTCACTTCTGCTTGAATATGAAGGGGTGTGGGATCAGCAGCTGTTAGGTGAGGGGAGAATAGATTAATGAATAGTAGCCATGGGAGAGGATTCCAGGAGTGACAGTTACATGTTCTTGGATGTGCAACCTGGTGCATTGTCATTAATCTCTGGGCTAGTGACCTGTAATTTCCCAATGTGATGTGTATGGTTTGTTAATGCCAGGTAGCTTGGCAAGTTGGCATCATTTCAGGAGGTTAACCGGACTGTGCCGTTGGGATTTCTGTTATCTCTCTGTTTGTAGTTGTGTTTATTACAAAATAGGTTAAACATTCACTGAAATGCTCTGATCCAAATCAAATTAATCTTGCAAAAATCTCCGTCAGGTCCCTGAGATTAATCCACGGCAATGCCACGGAGCTCTGGGCTTAAAGGGTTGCTACCGCCAGAGCTTCTTCTCTCCCTGTGCCTGCAGTCTAGCATCTGTCCCTAGGGAGGCCCTTCTTGACCCATTAGGAGCTCTGACCAGCAGCATTCAGGGACCACGCCCAACCCCCACGGGAAGGTGCCCTGAGAGAGGTCTCCAGCCCTAAGTCTTCCCGGGTCCTTACGCTTGAATACGATGGCCGCGTTGTTGACCAGCACGTCCAGACCCCCGTACTCCTTGCGCAGGAAGTCCCGCAGGACCCGGATGCTCTGCAGGTCGTCGATGTCCAGCTGGTGGAAGCGGGGACTCAGGCCCTCGGCCTGGAGCTGCTGCACAGCTGCCCGGCCCCGCGCCTCGTCCCGCGCTGTGAGCACCACGTCCCCTGGGAACTGCCGGCACAGCTGCTGCACGATGGCGAAGCCGATGCCCTTGTTGGCCCCGGTCACCAGCGCCACTTGGGGGGCTGACGCCATGGCGGTGTGCAGAGCAAGCACTGCCCTGTGTGCTGAGCAGATGGTGCTGTGGGCCCCACGGAGGGCTGGCGGTGCAGAGGCTGATAAGGACAGAGATGCCAGTGCACCTGTGCTCTTGGATTCAGCACTGTGGCTCCCAGTGCCCAAGGCCCCGCCTAAGTCCCTCCATTGTAGGAGGGGCCAAATGTTCCAGTTGTGTCCTTCCATCAGCTGCACCTTGAACCCGGCCGAGACTCTACCCTCTTAAGGTCCCTCTTTTGAGGCAAACAGTGGTTCAGGTTGGACTGAAATGCTCGCGAAATGATAGGTGGTTGGTGATGGGTTATAGGGGGTAGAGATTCATGGTAGTTGACCTAAAATAATTTTGGGAAAACCCCAAAAGGGAAAAAGGAGTGGAGACATTGTCTCGGGAATGGTCCTTTCTGTGCAGACTGGGAATTGGGTTCTTCCGAGGTGCAGTGAAATTTCTGGCGTGGGAAAAGTGCCTCTGAGGATACAGGTCCCCTTCCTTTCGTAGGAGAAACTCAACAAGGAGAAACAGAGAATCAGTCCTGTGCTGAGACTTGGCTGTGGGCAGGGCTCTCGCTCTGTGTGATTCTGAGGATCTCCAGGTGGGAGGGGATGTTTATGAAGCCGCTGGGGTCCAAGGTATTGATTGGAATGTTGGATTTCATGATTACATAATCCCATTGGCCTAAAGTGCCTACTTTATGGGTTAGTTGAAGGTCACAGTTCAGAAGTATTTTATGTAATGAGGTGTTGTTTTAAAATAAGGCAAAAAGACCTATGTGACCTCAGAGTATTTTTGCAAATTTGCAGTGGAGATCCTGTGTGTTCTTGTTGACATTGATAGTCCTCATTTGTCAGTGTAGAAATGCAAGTAAGCAAAAAAAGAAAGAGAAAAAATTAAATGCAAAACAACAGGGAGGAAGTTTTCAGCCTTTTTCACATGAAAAACTTGAAAAATAAGGACCCTACCCCTGCTTCCAGGGTCTCTCACCTTTCATTTGGGTGAAGCTGAAAACCCCTGGCATAGAGTGAAAAATAATCAGTATAGAAGAGGCACCTTTCCAACATGCATATTCCTGTGAAGGGAGGCATGCGGTGGACGTTCAGTCAGGCCCACCGGGAGCCTGGCGTGGATGGGGCGGTAAGAATCTTCTCGTCACACTGGGGTCTTGGGCCTCACTCCCGGGCACTCATCACCACACGCAGACCATCCTCAGTTTTCTCCGTTGTCTCAGAGGGCCCTGTGGATGTGTCTATGTTCCCTCTGCCATTTCACGCTTGGTAATTGTTTTTTTTCCCAGTGCGTTTGATAATCAGAGACCACAGGGGTGTCTTCCCTTCATGGTGTCGTCCATGCTCTACTCGAGGCCTGTACAATGGGCTGCATGCCATGTCCAACCTTGCTCTTGGTTTGTATACTGTCTGTGGTTACTTTCGTGCTACAACAGCAGACCTGGGGAGATCGACAGGAGCGTGTGGCCTGAGAAGCCAAACATATTACTCTCTGCCTCTTGTGTAACGTGTGCTTACCCTTGAGTGAAACTCCGACTGCTCCTGGTCTTATTAGGTGTAGTGCACTTCTCAGCTGGCTCAGCATAGAAAGAGTCTGCACAAATAGGCATGGATAGAGAACATTTATTCATCCCCGGGGTTCATTATTTCACTGATTTCATTTATTCTGTCCCTGTATCACAGAAGAAATTAAAAAAAAAATCTTCCCTGAGTTAGTAGGCTCCTCACATTGAATACTCAGCAGGGATATTTTATATATGTATTTTTTCTGAGGATAGGGAAATTATTGACAGTAGAAGAGTCCTTTTGGTCAAAGGAGGGGACTATCATAAGGGATCCATGGACGGATCCGTGAATGAAGCTCACCATTTTTCCACTTTCTTCTCCATAACAAACTCCCCATGAGGCTCCTCAGCATCTGAGGGCAAAAGGGCCAAGTAGACAGGGGTCTCTGCTCCTTCCTCTGGGCTTTTAGTGGCTCTAGGTCCTGCCATGTCTGTTCTCACCCACCCAGGGCAGCAGGCGTTCAGTAGGATCTTGTCCCCTCTCCTCTGCTCACTCAGGTTCCTGGCGTGGATTCTGGACAGGACGGTGACACCGATTTTTGTCACTCCATAGGCGGTGTCAGGCCAGCCCTCTTTCCTGTGCACGCCTTTCTTTGTGTCTTCCACGAACTTGTTCATGAGCCCCACTAGCTCCTCCTCGGTGATGGTCTTGCTTCTAAACTTCTGCTGTAGTTCTGGGCTGCAGTTTTTAAGGGCTCTCAGACTCACCATGCTAGACACGTTCACCACTCTGCCTAAAATACAACACAAAGTGTCATGTAGAAAGACACAGGAATGACGAATAGCAATTTTGCTAAGATGTTGTTGGAGAAAATTTCCACTTGAGACTTCATTAATTTGCTATGAGCGTTAACGAGGACTGTCTGTGTGAGTGACGACTACGATACGGTTTTGAAACTTGTCATACCCACAAAGTCTCTGATGATGCCTGAGAAATACTCTAAGAGGGAGGCACTGAGCAGGTGTTCTGCGGGAAAATGGAAACGCTGTGAAGAACCTGCTAAGGAGCATGTAAGAAGACATTCACTGCTTTCAGGAGTGGATGACCTCTTTCTACCTCAGGCCACCTTTGGGACCACCTGAGGATCTTATGGTCAGTGGGGAGGCGTCTACAATCAGGTCTGTACAGACCAGTAAAGAGCTGAATGGTGTAAGGAGGGCCGTTCCATCTGGTTTGGAAGGCTGCTATTGTGTTTGAGGATGGTAAGGACAGATTATTAGCCTGGTCTGACTTGCATGGTGATGAGTCTATGATGGGGTTTTTATGAACTTGGGAGTGTGTTATGGCCTGAGAATACAGTCATGGAGAGAGGCAGTGGAAAACCAGGGGACTGAAAGACATCTGTATGGAGCGTGGCCTTATAGAAGTCAGTGGGGCAATTGAGGGGGCAGGTTAAAGCTGGACATGTCAGTGCCCCTCAGAAGAACACTTCCCAGGACTGGAATGGGAGTGGAATCAGCAAGTGGATATCCTGTTGTGCCTGTATGAAGTGGCCATCTGGTCCGTGAGAGGAGTGGAAATGGGAGAGCTGGAGCAATGCATGCAGAGCTGGGGTAATTGTTGACATGGACTCGTGCACCCTGTGAGGCAAAAATGCTAGTGACTCTTGTGTTTCTCAGCAAAAGAGACAAAGCCTGGAGATGGTTATGGGAGAGATGGCCCAAGGGGAAGGTCCTGCACAGAGCTGGCAAGTTGGGTGGAAGGTAGTAGCTTGAGAGGCTCCAAATGGGTCCGGACGAGTCAAGGCACTATTATGGACCAAGCTTTGGTTAAACCCAGAAGATGCCAGTGTTCAAGCAGTATAGCGGGATGAGAACAGAAGATGCTGCAACATTTTGGACTAAGGTGTTACATTTCTGCAGGCCAAGCAACACGTTCTCTTCTGCAGACAAGTGTTTCCACAGAGAACTGGAACAGGCCTCTGGATCCCCGGTTGTCTCAAACACGAGATAAAGGTACGTGGGGCTTAGACACATTCACTGCACGTATTCACACTCAGCATGAGTGGGGTGGGTGCCAAGGGACCATCCCACTGGACAGATTCCTCTGCTTCACTGGGGATTCTGGGGAGAGGGTGTGGGGGAAGATGCTAACTTGACCTTACAGTTCTTCCCTACATTATCTCAACTTCCTTTTCTTCCCACTCTTACCGTGGTCCCAGGACCAGGGCTGCAATTGTGGAAATGGGAAGCAGGGATAATTTTGAAAGAAGAAACTGTATAACTATAGCTTTAAGTCTTTATGTGGGAATTCCTAAGGGAATAATGGAGCGAATTGTCTCTTCCCCCACCTGGGAAACCTGGATGACAGTGAACATAGCTGTGGTTAAAAGAATCCACTCATTCTAGATTTATGCAGCCTTTTCCTATAGTAATGGGAGTGGACTGGAGGGAAGGCACTCCTTCGACTAGTATCATTGCAGGTAATCAGGACCAGCTCAGAGGCTGAACGTGATGTCCCTTTGAAAGGTGAATGGGGATGTCAGGTGGAAGAGGGAGGTGGGAGGAGGAGGAATGAGGATAATGCATGAACAGGGGGTTATGCAACAAGAGACATCCAATATTACAGCCCGGGGTGGGGGGCAGTACAGGTGCCCCATCCATGTGGAAATGTACCACTGGTGTGTGGCTGTCAGCAACTCTGGCCACATGTGAGTGTGCAGGCCTCCTGGCGACCATTAGGAGGGTCTTCCCTCAGGCTGGACAGGTCTGGGAAGACATCCTGAGGAGCGTGAGTGGCAGGAAGAGAAGGATGTGTGTCTGGAGGTCTGGGAATGTTCTAGGCAGGTGACCTAGTGTGAGTAAAATCCGTGGGAGAGAGAGTGAGGGAACAGAAAGGGTCCAGGAAGGAATGATCAGGGTTCTGCACCTGTGAGTAGCATGGAGTGAGTAAAAGGCCTCTGTGAGGAGAGATTTGAATGATGTATTGACGGGTCAGGCAGAGGCAGTAGTGAAGGACCAGTGGGAAAAAGGGCGCTGCTGACTGAAGGACGAGTGTGTAAGAGTCCTGAGGCAGCGGGGCACCTGTCTAGGTGGAGACACAGCAATCAGGCCGGTGTGGCTGAGCAGGGAGAGGGGCCAGGGGTCTGTAGATGAGGCCAGAGAGGCAGGGGCAGTTCATGCCAGAAACACCACAGCTTAGGCCCCTGATGAGGCTCACCTTGGGCTTTCATTAGAGGCAGCAGTTCTGTGCACACAGCTCGGGTACCAAAGAAGTTTGTTTTCATGGTCACTTCTGCTGGAATGTGAAGGGGTGTGGGATCAGCAGCTGTTAGAGGAGGAGAATAGATTTTTTTAAAATTGTATTTTAGTTACACTCAATTAATTTACGTGTAGTGTGTTATTAATTTCAAAGTGGAGTTCGTGATTCATCATCAGGCGCATATAACACCCAGTCGTCATCACATCAAGTGCCCTCCTTAATGCCCCTCACCCAGTTACCCCATCCCCCACCCACCTCCTCTCCAGCAACCCTCAGTTTGTTATCTATAATTAAGAGTCTCTTATGGCTTCTCTCCCTCTCTGATTTCGTCTTATTTTATTTTGAGAAGGAGGATAGATTAATAAGCAGTATCCATCAGGGAAGATTCCATGTAGTGACAACAACATAGTTTTGCATGTACCATCTGGTGAATTCTCGGGAATGTCTGTGTTAGTGAACGGTATTGTCCCAGTGTGATCTATCTGGTGCATTGCCGCTGCGTGGCTTTGTTGGTTGACGCCATCGGGAGAGGGCAAGGGAAGGGAGCACAATGGGATCTCTGGGTATCTGTGTTTGTAATTTGTTGTTTATTACAAAATAAGTTAAACATTCACCAAATGGCTCACATCCAATCAGAGAGAAACTTGCAAAATCTGGTGAGTTACCCGATGATCTGATCCATGGCAATGCCAAGAGGCCCTGGCTGGAAAGGCATGCAAGTCCCGGAGGCTTCTGCTCTCCTTGTGCCTCCAGTCTGACCTCCTTCCCTAGGAAGGCCCTTCTAGATCCCATAGGAGCTTGGGTCCCACAGTAGCGGTTCAGGCATCATCCCCAACCCACCCTGGGTGGGTCCCCTAAGGGAGGGGACCTACCCTAAGTGTTCCCATGTTCTTGCTCTTGAAGGCGATGCCTGCGTTGTTGACCAGCACGTCCAGGCCCCCGTACTCCTTGCTCAGAGAGTCGGATATGGCGCAGCTGCTCTGCGTTGATGTCCAGCAGGTGGAAGTGGCAACACAGCCTGCACCTCGTCCCTCACCGTGAGCAGCACGTCCCCCGAGAACTGCTGGCACAGGTGGAGCACGAAGCTGAGGCCCTTGTTGGCCCCAGTCACCAGCAGCAGGGGAGCGGTTGATGACAGCGCTGCGTGCAGGTCAAGCAAGGCCCTGTGTGGTGAGTGGATTGTGTTGTAGGCCATACCGAGGGCTCGTGGTGTAGACAGTCAGAGATACCAATGGAAGTGTGTTGTAGATTCCAGTGCTGTGCCTCCTTCAGCGCAAGGCCCTTCCTCAGTCTCGCCATCAAAGGAGAGACCAAATGTTCCAGAAGGTTCCCTAGTGAGCCTATACCAGATCCACCCCTCCCAGGGTTGCACCCTGAGCCCAATGAGGACTCCTTCCTCTTAGGATCTCAACTCTGAGCCAAGCAGTGGTTCAGGGAGTACTGATGTGCTCCCCACAACAAAGGTGGTGGGTGACGGGTTAATAGAGCACTAGAGATTGATAGCATTCAAGTGAACTATTTTGGGAGACCTCAGAGGGAGAACAAGAGAGCAGAGTAATTGTCTTGGGAATGTGTCCTTCCTCCGCAAAATGGGAATGGTTGCTTTCCTCTAAAATACAATGAAGTTGTCTGTCCAGGGAAACTGCTTCTCAGGATACAGATCCCCTTGCTTTCTTAAGGGAAAATCAAGAGGGAGAAATCAGTCCTGTGCTGAGACTTGGCTGTGGGCAGGGCTCCTTCCTCTGTGTGATTCCAGGGGGCCCCAGCGCGAGGGGATGTTTTTGAAAATTAGTGTGAGACAGGCCAGTGATTGGAATGTTTTATTCCATGGGTACATGTGCATATGATTGTTACAATGCCTGCTTGTAGTCCAACCTCACACTTAATAAGCAGTGTAGATAGTTTGGATTATTTTTAAAGTATCGAGGAGAAAAGGTCTTTGTGATACCAGGTTACATTTCCAAACTAGCAGTAGAGATTCTATTGTCTTGACCTAGACTTTGATTTTCCTCATGGGTCAGTTTAGAAATAGAAGCTACCATACAGTATTGTATGGTGAATAACATAATAAAAAATATTATTATAAAAAAAAAAGAAAAGAAATACAAGCTAACAGGAAGGAAATCAATAGCCTTGCTGAAGGGAAAACTAAAGGAAACAGGGTACTTATTTTTTATTTTATTTTATTTTTTAAAAGATTTTATGTTTAAGTAATCTCTGCACCCAACTTGGGTTCGCTCAAATTTACAACCTTGAGATGAAGAGTCCCGAGCTAAACCATTTGAGCCAGCCAGGGGCCCCAAAGGAAACCTCACTTTCAAAATAAAAGACTTAAGCTTGCTTGCATGGGCCTTCGGTTTTCATTTCTGTTAGCCTGAAAATCCCCGGTGAAGAGTGAAAAGTAATCATGAGAGGAGACGGGTCTGTAGCACATGGATACTTCTGTGAGGGGAGGGACGTGGTGGGCATTCACGGAGCCCACGGGGAGCCAGGCTGGATGTGGGGCAGTAGGAACTTCCGCTCAGGGTCATGGATGTGTCAGGCCCCACTACAGGGGCTCATGATGGAGGACACTTTGCCTGGCCATTGTTTTCAGCCTGTCCACCTGTATCAGTTCACTTCCTCTTCACAGCAGTGCTATGACGTACGCCCCCTTGTTCACCTGAGGACACTGACAAAGAACAACATGCAGGATTTTGCTTAAGGTCACCTGGTTAGGTGGCAGAGCCAGGACCTTTTAGTGTCCAGATGTTTGTGTTGAGAGCTTTCAAGAGGACAGTGGAAAGAATAGTATTGTGGACAGCCATGTCTTCACCAGACTAGCCGCAACAATGACGAATGTTTCACTATCGTTATGTGTTCCCCTTCTGTTGGTATTTTGCTGACCCGTGTTAATGTTACAAACCCGGTGACCCTTTATCCCTACATGAATAACACATTCACCTTGGGGAGATTTGACAATCATTCTTTCATATCCATTGATACCCATCCACATTCACTTTTCCCCTTGTCTCAGCTTGTCCTATGGATGTACCTTAAGCGCCCACTCCCATTTCACACCTTGCAGTTGTTTTTCCCCCAGTGAGTTTGATATTTAACGAGACCACAGAGGATGTCTGTCCTTCATGAGCTTGCCCGTGTCATCGTAGAGGCTTGATCGAGTATGCTGGCCAGTGAAATCCAGCCCCATTCATGGTTACTATATGGCCTGTGGTGACTTTCAAGCTACGACAGCAGATTTGAGTAGGTCCAACAGAGGCCACTGGTCTTGCAAAGGCAAAAATACTTACTCTCTGGATCTTTCACTAGTGTTTACCAAGTCCTGATTTAAACTGTCCCTTCTCTTGACATGATGTAGGGTCTGTTAGAGTTTTGGGCTGGTTGGCATGGAGCCGTCTGTGCACATGGACACATACTTAGATTGTTTATTCATCTATGATTTCCATTCATTACGTCATCAATTGTACTTTTTCTTCTCCTGTATCAGAGTTGAAATTAGAAGTCACTTCAAAGAATTTGTCACCAATTCAATGTGATTACTCCATAGGGATAGTGATTCTTTTTCTTTTCTTCTTTCTCTTTCTTTCTTTCTTTCTTTCTTTCTTTCTTTCTTTCTCCTTCCTTCCTTCCTTCCTTCCTTCCTTCCTTCCTTCCTTCCTTCCTTCCTTCCTTATTGTTGTGAATATTGTTGACAATGTAAGAGTTGTTTTGGTCAGATGATGATGGGATCAGAATGGGACCCATGAAGGGAACTGATAGAGGAGTCCCCATTGTTCAACATTCTTCTCCATAAGAAAGTCTCCATGAGGCCTCTCAGCATCCGAGGGCAAAAGAGCCAAGTAGACAGGGGTCTCTGCTCCTCCTTCTGGGCTTTTGATGGCTGTTGGTCCACCCATGTCTGTTCTCACCCACCCAGGGCAGCAGGCATTCAGGAGGATTAATTCCCCTCTCCTCTGCTCACTCAGGTTCCTGGCATGGATTCTGGACAGGACCGTGACACCCATCTTGGACACTGCATATGGGACTAGTTGTATATCAGGCCAGCCCTCCTTCTGCTGTACTCCTTTCTTTGTGTCTTCCACAAACTTGTTCATGAACCCCACCAGCTCCTCCTCTGTGATGGTCTCATTCATAAATTTCTTTCTTTTTTTTGTGTGTGTTCCAATAAAAATTTATTTGTGGATGCTAAAATTGAGTTTCTTTCTTTCTTTTTTTTCTGATGTAAATTTCGATGATTCATTAGTCGTGTATATCACTCAGTGCACCATGCAATACGGGCCGTCCTTACTACCCATCACCAGCCTATCCCATTCCCCCACCCCCCTCCCCTCTGAAGCCCTCAGTTTGTTTCTCAGAGTCCATAGTCTCTCATGCTTCATTCCCCCTTCTGATTACCCCCCCTTTCTTTATCCTTTTTTCTGCTGTAGTTCTGGGCTGCATGATTTAAGGGTTTCGAAGCTCATTATGCTAGACACATTCACCACTCTGCCTAAAATACAACAGAGAGAGTCATGTAGCATGGCATGCACGAGGATGATAAATACTGAAACTGCTACTATTTGTCCATTTTGGACAAATTCCCAGTTGGCTGAGTGTTAGTGAAGACTGCCTCTGTAAGTGACGGACATGATACAATCTTGAACCTTGTCTTATCCACAATGTCTCAGAGGATGTCAGAGAGATGATCTTAATGGGTCTGGGCAGTGTCCAGATGTTCCATAAAGAAAGGAACATGCCTTATACAGGAACATGCTAAGCAGAGTGATAGGAGGCACTCCCTGACGTCATGAGTAGAGAGCCACTTTTCCTTATAGGTCCTCCTTGGGACCACCTGGAGATTTTTGGTCACTTGTGTAGTCCATTATTAACAAGTGTTTATCAGTCAAGAGACAACCGATCAGTTTATTGATGCATTTGAACGTTATCAGACTGCATTGGGGTAGGGAGGCTGTCACTCTGGTGGGGCCAGGTAAAAACAAATCATCTCAGCGGGCTGAGTTGCATGACTTTTTCTCCAGGTTTGGAATTACATATCTCGGGAGCAGTGACAAAATGCCTAGCAATATGGTCATGGAAAGGGGCAGTGGAAAAGTGATGTGTTAAAGAGATGTTATAAAAAGAAATGAAGTCCATGCTGAACATGAATGAACCTTGATAATATTATCTGAAATAAAGAGGGCAGTGACAAAAGACAATTCATTATATGATCCTCTCTGTGTGTATATATGTATATATATACACAGACACATATATACATACATGTATACGTATATGTGTGTGTATATCTATCTATCTATCTATCTATCTATCTATCTATCTATCTATCTATCTAATTTCAGAAAAGGAAATGTAGGGAGAGAGAGTAGACTGGTGGTTGCCTGGTGTAGGGGGAATGGGGTAAGAAAGAGCTGGTAGTTAAGGTCACAGGATCTCCCTGGGCTGATGACAGTGTGCTAATCTTGAAGCAGTGATGGTTCCACAACTCCGTCCATTACTAAAATCCACTGAGTTGGATATCTGAGATGGATGAAGTGTACAATATGTGTATTGTATTTGAATAAAGCTGTTAAAAGTATGAAGCAATGACACATTTCTCACTAAGTCTTTTTTGTTTTTAAAAATTTTTTTTATTATTTATTTATTTTACAGTGTATTTGAAATTTGCAGTTTATTTTTTTTATTATAATAACATTTTTTTATTATATTATGTTAGTCACCATACAGTACATCCCTGGTTTGACTCACTAAGTCTTTTTTGAAAATATCATTAGTAATTGTAACAATGAACTTGTATTGACATGTATAAGTAAATAGTCTACTATTTTTATATTTTTTTAATTATTTAAAGATTTATTTCTTTTTTTAGGGAGAGAGTGAGTGAGAGAGAGCGTTGGCATAGCCGGTGGGGGGGAGGGCAGAGGAAGATGGAGAGAGAGAATCCCAAGAAGAGTCCCTGCAGAGTGCAGAGCCTGACCCAGGGCTCGATTCCACAACCCTGAGATCATGACCTGAGCTGATGATACTAAGAGTTGGCTGCTTAACCCACTGAGCCACCCAGGTATACCTGTTTTTATGTTTAAATGAGTATTTTTAGCATTATAGAAAGGTCATGAGTTGGAACGCCGGGCTTGCTCAGTCAGTTAAGCGTCTGCCTTCAGCTCAGGTCATGATCCCAGGGTCCTGGGATCAAGCCCCACGTTGGGCTCCTTGCTCAGTGGGAAGCCTTCTCCCTCTGCCTGCTGCTCCCGCTGCTTGTGCTCTCTCTCTGACAAATAAATAAATAAAATTAAAAAAATAGAGAAAGGTCATGAGATCATATGAACAGAGATTGAAGAAAATCAGAGAACTCTCCTTTTTAATGTAAATATCCAGGAAAGAGAGTCATTGTCACTGAACTCTAAGCTCCCTCCCACTAAGGAATGGCAGTACCAGAAAAGTTAAATGGAAAAGATAATGTATGGCATTCTGACTCTCATGAAGTGGTGTTTAGAGAGAATTAAAATGAAGTATAACACCCAGTGCACCATGCAATATGTGCCCTCCTTACTACCCATCACCGGCCTTGCTTCCAGGGTCTCTCACCTTTCATTTGGGTGAAGCTGAAAACCCCTGGCGTAGAGTGAAAAATAATCAGTATAGAAGAGGCACCTTTCCAACATGCATATTCCTGTGAAGGGAGGCATGCGGTGGACGTTCAGTCAGGCCCATCGGGAGCCTGGCGTCGATGGGGCGGTAAGAATCTTCTCGTCACACTGGGGTCTTGGGCCTCACTCCCGGGCACTCATCACCATACGCAATCCATACTCAGTTTTCTCCGTTGTCTCAGAGGGCCCTGTGGATGTGTCTATGTTCTCTCTGCCATTTCACACTTGGTAATTGTTTTTTTTCCCAGTGCGTTTGATAATCAGAGACCACAGGGGTGTCTTCCCTTCATGGTGTCATCCATGCTCTACTCGAGGCTGGTACAATGGGCTGCATGCTACGTCCAACCTTGCTCTTGGTTTGTATACTGTCTGTGGTTACTTTCGTGCTACAACAGCAGACCTGGGGAGATCGACAGGAGCGTGTGGCCTGAGAAGCCAAACATATTACTCTCTGCCTCTTGTGTAACGTGTGCTTACCCTTGAGTGAAACTCCGACTGCTCCTGGTCTTATTAGGTGTAGTGCACTTCTCAGCTGGCTCAGCATAGAAAGAGTCTGCACAAATAGGCATGGATAGAGAACATTTATTCATCCCCGGGGTTCATTATTTCACTGATTTCATTTATTCTGTCCCTGTATCACAGAAGAAATTAAAAAAAAAATCTTCCCTGAGTTAGTAGGCTCCTCACATTGAATACTCAGCAGGGATATTTTATATATGTATTTTTTCTGAGGATAGGGAAATTATTGACAGTAGAAGAGTCCTTTTGGTCAAAGGAGGGGACTATCATAAGGGATCCATGGACGGATCCGTGAATGAAGCTCACCATTTTTCCACTTTCTTCTCCATAACAAACTCCCCATGAGGCTCCTCAGCATCTGAGGGCAAAAGGGCCAAGTAGACAGGGGTCTCTGCTCCTTCCTCTGGGCTTTTAGTGGCTCTAGGTCCTGCCATGTCTGTTCTCACCCACCCAGGGCAGCAGGCGTTCAGTAGGATCTTGTCCCCTCTCCTCTGCTCACTCAGGTTCCTGGCGTGGATTCTGGACAGGACGGTGACACCGATTTTTGTCACTCCATAGGCGGTGTCAGGCCAGCCCTCTTTCCTGTGCACGCCTTTCTTTGTGTCTTCCACGAACTTGTTCATGAGCCCCACTAGCTCCTCCTCGGTGATGGTCTTGCTTCTAAACTTCTGCTGTAGTTCTGGGCTGCAGTTTTTAAGGGCTCTCAGACTCACCATGCTAGACACGTTCACCACTCTGCCTAAAATACAACACAAAGTGTCATGTAGAAAGACACAGGAATGACGAATAGCAATTTTGCTAAGATGTTGTTGGAGAAAATTTCCACTTGAGACTTCATTAATTTGCTATGAGCGTTAACGAGGACTGTCTGTGTGAGTGACGACTACGATACGGTTTTGAAACTTGTCATACCCACAAAGTCTCTGATGATGCCTGAGAAATACTCTAAGAGGGAGGCACTGAGCAGGTGTTCTGCGGGAAAATGGAAACGCTGTGAAGAACCTGCTAAGGAGCATGTAAGAAGACATTCACTGCTTTCAGGAGTGGATGACCTCTTTCTACCTCAGGCCACCTTTGGGACCACCTGAGGATCTTATGGTCAGTGGGGAGGCGTCTACAATCAGGTCTGTACAGACCAGTAAAGAGCTGAATGGTGTAAGGAGGGCCGTTCCATCTGGTTTGGAAGGCTGCTATTGTGTTTGAGGATGGTAAGGACAGATTATTAGCCTGGTCTGACTTGCATGGTGATGAGTCTATGATGGGGTTTTTATGAACTTGGGAGTGTGTTATGGCCTGAGAATACAGTCATGGAGAGAGGCAGTGGAAAACCAGGGGACTGAAAGACATCTGTATGGAGCGTGGCCTTATAGAAGTCAGTGGGGCAATTGAGGGGGCAGGTTAAAGCTGGACATGTCAGTGCCCCTCAGAAGAACACTTCCCAGGACTGGAATGGGAGTGGAATCAGCAAGTGGATATCCTGTTGTGCCTGTATGAAGTGGCCATCTGGTCCGTGAGAGGAGTGGAAATGGGAGAGCTGGAGCAATGCATGCAGAGCTGGGGTAATTGTTGACATGGACTCGTGCACCCTGTGAGGCAAAAATGCTAGTGACTCTTGTGTTTCTCAGCAAAAGAGACAAAGCCTGGAGATGGTTATGGGAGAGATGGCCCAAGGGGAAGGTCCTGCACAGAGCTGGCAAGTTGGGTGGAAGGTAGTAGCTTGAGAGGCTCCAAATGGGTCCGGACGAGTCAAGGCACTATTATGGACCAAGCTTTGGTTAAACCCAGAAGATGCCAGTGTTCAAGCAGTATAGCGGGATGAGAACAGAAGATGCTGCAACATTTTGGACTAAGGTGTTACATTTCTGCAGGCCAAGCAACACGTTCTCTTCTGCAGACAAGTGTTTCCACAGAGAACTGGAACAGGCCTCTGGATCCCCGGTTGTCTCAAACACGAGATAAAGGTACGTGGGGCTTAGACACATTCACTGCACGTATTCACACTCAGCATGAGTGGGGTGGGTGCCAAGGGACCATCCCACTGGACAGATTCCTCTGCTTCACTGGGGATTCTGGGGAGAGGGTGTGGGGGAAGATGCTAACTTGACCTTACAGTTCTTCCCTACATTATCTCAACTTCCTTTTCTTCCCACTCTTACCGTGGTCCCAGGACCAGGGCTGCAATTGTGGAAATGGGAAGCAGGGATAATTTTGAAAGAAGAAACTGTATAACTATAGCTTTAAGTCTTTATGTGGGAATTCCTAAGGGAATAATGGAGCGAATTGTCTCTTCCCCCACCTGGGAAACCTGGATGACAGTGAACATAGCTGTGGTTAAAAGAATCCACTCATTCTAGATTTATGCAGCCTTTTCCTATAGTAATGGGAGTGGACTGGAGGGAAGGCACTCCTTCGACTAGTATCATTGCAGGTAATCAGGACCAGCTCAGAGGCTGAACGTGATGTCCCTTTGAAAGGTGAATGGGGATGTCAGGTGGAAGAGGGAGGTGGGAGGAGGAGGAATGAGGATAATGCATGAACAGGGGGTTATGCAACAAGAGACATCCAATATTACAGCCCGGGGTGGGGGGCAGTACAGGTGCCCCATCCATGTGGAAATGTACCACTGGTGTGTGGCTGTCAGCAACTCTGGCCACATGTGAGTGTGCAGGCCTCCTGGCGACCATTAGGAGGGTCTTCCCTCAGGCTGGACAGGTCTGGGAAGACATCCTGAGGAGCGTGAGTGGCAGGAAGAGAAGGATGTGTGTCTGGAGGTCTGGGAATGTTCTAGGCAGGTGACCTAGTGTGAGTAAAATCCGTGGGAGAGAGAGTGAGGGAACAGAAAGGGTCCAGGAAGGAATGATCAGGGTTCTGCACCTGTGAGTAGCATGGAGTGAGTAAAAGGCCTCTGTGAGGAGAGATTTGAATGATGTATTGACGGGTCAGGCAGAGGCAGTAGTGAAGGACCAGTGGGAAAAAGGGCGCTGCTGACTGAAGGACGAGTGTGTAAGAGTCCTGAGGCAGCGGGGCACCTGTCTAGGTGGAGACACAGCAATCAGGCCGGTGTGGCTGAGCAGGGAGAGGGGCCAGGGGTCTGTAGATGAGGCCAGAGAGGCAGGGGCAGTTCATGCCAGAAACACCACAGCTTAGGCCCCTGATGAGGCTCACCTTGGGCTTTCATTAGAGGCAGCAGTTCTGTGCACACAGCTCGGGTACCAAAGAAGTTTGTTTTCATGGTCACTTCTGCTGGAATGTGAAGGGGTGTGGGATCAGCAGCTGTTAGAGGAGGAGAATAGATTTTTTTAAAATTGTATTTTAGTTACACTCAATTAATTTACGTGTAGTGTGTTATTAATTTCAAAGTGGAGTTCGTGATTCATCATCAGGCGCATATAACACCCAGTCGTCATCACATCAAGTGCCCTCCTTAATGCCCCTCACCCAGTTACCCCATCCCCCACCCACCTCCTCTCCAGCAACCCTCAGTTTGTTATCTATAATTAAGAGTCTCTTATGGCTTCTCTCCCTCTCTGATTTCGTCTTATTTTATTTTGAGAAGGAGGATAGATTAATAAGCAGTATCCATCAGGGAAGATTCCATGTAGTGACAACAACATAGTTTTGCATGTACCATCTGGTGAATTCTCGGGAATGTCTGTGTTAGTGAACGGTATTGTCCCAGTGTGATCTATCTGGTGCATTGCCGCTGCGTGGCTTTGTTGGTTGACGCCATCGGGAGAGGGCAAGGGAAGGGAGCACAATGGGATCTCTGGGTATCTGTGTATTGTAATTTGTTGTTTATTACAAAATAAGTTAAACATTCACCAAATGGCTCACATCCAATCAGAGAGAAACTTGCAAAATCTGGTGAGTTACCCGATGATCTGATCCATGGCAATGCCAAGAGGCCCTGGCTGGAAAGGCATGCAAGTCCCGGAGGCTTCTGCTCTCCTTGTGCCTCCAGTCTGACCTCCTTCCCTAGGAAGGCCCTTCTAGATCCCATAGGAGCTTGGGTCCCACAGTAGCGGTTCAGGCATCATCCCCAACCCACCCTGGGTGGGTCCCCTAAGGGAGGGGACCTACCCTAAGTGTTCCCATGTTCTTGCTCTTGAAGGCGATGCCTGCGTTGTTGACCAGCACGTCCAGGCCCCCGTACTCCTTGCTCAGAGAGTCGGATATGGCGCAGCTGCTCTGCGTTGATGTCCAGCAGGTGGAAGTGGCAACACAGCCTGCACCTCGTCCCTCACCGTGAGCAGCACGTCCCCCGAGAACTGCTGGCACAGGTGGAGCACGAAGCTGAGGCCCTTGTTGGCCCCAGTCACCAGCAGCAGGGGAGCGGTTGATGACAGCGCTGCGTGCAGGTCAAGCAAGGCCCTGTGTGGTGAGTGGATTGTGTTGTAGGCCATACCGAGGGCTCGTGGTGTAGACAGTCAGAGATACCAATGGAAGTGTGTTGTAGATTCCAGTGCTGTGCCTCCTTCAGCGCAAGGCCCTTCCTCAGTCTCGCCATCAAAGGAGAGACCAAATGTTCCAGAAGGTTCCCTAGTGAGCCTATACCAGATCCACCCCTCCCAGGGTTGCACCCTGAGCCCAATGAGGACTCCTTCCTCTTAGGATCTCAACTCTGAGCCAAGCAGTGGTTCAGGGAGTACTGATGTGCTCCCCACAACAAAGGTGGTGGGTGACGGGTTAATAGAGCACTAGAGATTGATAGCATTCAAGTGAACTATTTTGGGAGACCTCAGAGGGAGAACAAGAGAGCAGAGTAATTGTCTTGGGAATGTGTCCTTCCTCCGCAAAATGGGAATGGTTGCTTTCCTCTAAAATACAATGAAGTTGTCTGTCCAGGGAAACTGCTTCTCAGGATACAGATCCCCTTGCTTTCTTAAGGGAAAATCAAGAGGGAGAAATCAGTCCTGTGCTGAGACTTGGCTGTGGGCAGGGCTCCTTCCTCTGTGTGATTCCAGGGGGCCCCAGCGCGAGGGGATGTTTTTGAAAATTAGTGTGAGACAGGCCAGTGATTGGAATGTTTTATTCCATGGGTACATGTGCATATGATTGTTACAATGCCTGCTTGTAGTCCAACCTCACACTTAATAAGCAGTGTAGATAGTTTGGATTATTTTTAAAGTATCGAGGAGAAAAGGTCTTTGTGATACCAGGTTACATTTCCAAACTAGCAGTAGAGATTCTATTGTCTTGACCTAGACTTTGATTTTCCTCATGGGTCAGTTTAGAAATAGAAGCTACCATACAGTATTGTATGGTGAATAACATAATAAAAAATATTATTATAAAAAAAAAAGAAAAGAAATACAAGCTAACAGGAAGGAAATCAATAGCCTTGCTGAAGGGAAAACTAAAGGAAACAGGGTACTTATTTTTTATTTTATTTTATTTTTTAAAAGATTTTATGTTTAAGTAATCTCTGCACCCAACTTGGGTTCGCTCAAATTTACAACCTTGAGATGAAGAGTCCCGAGCTAAACCATTTGAGCCAGCCAGGGGCCCCAAAGGAAACCTCACTTTCAAAATAAAAGACTTAAGCTTGCTTGCATGGGCCTTCGGTTTTCATTTCTGTTAGCCTGAAAATCCCCGGTGAAGAGTGAAAAGTAATCATGAGAGGAGACGGGTCTGTAGCACATGGATACTTCTGTGAGGGGAGGGACGTGGTGGGCATTCACGGAGCCCACGGGGAGCCAGGCTGGATGTGGGGCAGTAGGAACTTCCGCTCAGGGTCATGGATGTGTCAGGCCCCACTACAGGGGCTCATGATGGAGGACACTTTGCCTGGCCATTGTTTTCAGCCTGTCCACCTGTATCAGTTCACTTCCTCTTCACAGCAGTGCTATGACGTACGCCCCCTTGTTCACCTGAGGACACTGACAAAGAACAACATGCAGGATTTTGCTTAAGGTCACCTGGTTAGGTGGCAGAGCCAGGACCTTTTAGTGTCCAGATGTTTGTGTTGAGAGCTTTCAAGAGGACAGTGGAAAGAATAGTATTGTGGACAGCCATGTCTTCACCAGACTAGCCGCAACAATGACGAATGTTTCACTATCGTTATGTGTTCCCCTTCTGTTGGTATTTTGCTGACCCGTGTTAATGTTACAAACCCGGTGACCCTTTATCCCTACATGAATAACACATTCACCTTGGGGAGATTTGACAATCATTCTTTCATATCCATTGATACCCATCCACATTCACTTTTCCCCTTGTCTCAGCTTGTCCTATGGATGTACCTTAAGCGCCCACTCCCATTTCACACCTTGCAGTTGTTTTTCCCCCAGTGAGTTTGATATTTAACGAGACCACAGAGGATGTCTGTCCTTCATGAGCTTGCCCGTGTCATCGTAGAGGCTTGATCGAGTATGCTGGCCAGTGAAATCCAGCCCCATTCATGGTTACTATATGGCCTGTGGTGACTTTCAAGCTACGACAGCAGATTTGAGTATGTCCAACAGAGGCCACTGGTCTTGCAAAGGCAAAAATACTTACTCTCTGGATCTTTCACTAGTGTTTACCAAGTCCTGATTTAAACTGTCCCTTCTCTTGACATGATGTAGGGTCTGTTAGAGTTTTGGGCTGGTTGGCATGGAGCCGTCTGTGCACATGGACACATACTTAGATTGTTTATTCATCTATGATTTCCATTCATTACGTCATCAATTGTACTTTTTCTTCTCCTGTATCAGAGTTGAAATTAGAAGTCACTTCAAAGAATTTGTCACCAATTCAATGTGATTACTCCATAGGGATAGTGATTCTTTTTCTTTTCTTCTTTCTCTTTCTTTCTTTCTTTCTTTCTTTCTTTCTTTCTTTCTTTCTCCTTCCTTCCTTCCTTCCTTCCTTCCTTCCTTCCTTCCTTCCTTATTGTTGTGAATATTGTTGACAATGTAAGAGTTGTTTTGGTCAGATGATGATGGGATCAGAATGGGACCCATGAAGGGAACTGATAGAGGAGTCCCCATTGTTCAACATTCTTCTCCATAAGAAAGTCTCCATGAGGCCTCTCAGCATCCGAGGGCAAAAGAGCCAAGTAGACAGGGGTCTCTGCTCCTCCTTCTGGGCTTTTGATGGCTGTTGGTCCACCCATGTCTGTTCTCACCCACCCAGGGCAGCAGGCATTCAGGAGGATTAATTCCCCTCTCCTCTGCTCACTCAGGTTCCTGGCATGGATTCTGGACAGGACCGTGACACCCATCTTGGACACTGCATATGGGACTAGTTGTATATCAGGCCAGCCCTCCTTCTGCTGTACTCCTTTCTTTGTGTCTTCCACAAACTTGTTCATGAACCCCACCAGCTCCTCCTCTGTGATGGTCTCATTCATAAATTTCTTTCTTTTTTTTGTGTGTGTTCCAATAAAAATTTATTTGTGGATGCTAAAATTGAGTTTCTTTCTTTCTTTTTTTTCTGATGTAAATTTCGATGATTCATTAGTCGTGTATATCACTCAGTGCACCATGCAATACGGGCCGTCCTTACTACCCATCACCAGCCTATCCCATTCCCCCACCCCCCTCCCCTCTGAAGCCCTCAGTTTGTTTCTCAGAGTCCATAGTCTCTCATGCTTCATTCCCCCTTCTGATTACCCCCCCTTTCTTTATCCTTTTTTCTGCTGTAGTTCTGGGCTGCATGATTTAAGGGTTTCGAAGCTCATTATGCTAGACACATTCACCACTCTGCCTAAAATACAACAGAGAGAGTCATGTAGCATGGCATGCACGAGGATGATAAATACTGAAACTGCTACTATTTGTCCATTTTGGACAAATTCCCAGTTGGCTGAGTGTTAGTGAAGACTGCCTCTGTAAGTGACGGACATGATACAATCTTGAACCTTGTCTTATCCACAATGTCTCAGAGGATGTCAGAGAGATGATCTTAATGGGTCTGGGCAGTGTCCAGATGTTCCATAAAGAAAGGAACATGCCTTATACAGGAACATGCTAAGCAGAGTGATAGGAGGCACTCCCTGACGTCATGAGTAGAGAGCCACTTTTCCTTATAGGTCCTCCTTGGGACCACCTGGAGATTTTTGGTCACTTGTGTAGTCCATTATTAACAAGTGTTTATCAGTCAAGAGACAACCGATCAGTTTATTGATGCATTTGAACGTTATCAGACTGCATTGGGGTAGGGAGGCTGTCACTCTGGTGGGGCCAGGTAAAAACAAATCATCTCAGCGGGCTGAGTTGCATGACTTTTTCTCCAGGTTTGGAATTACATATCTCGGGAGCAGTGACAAAATGCCTAGCAATATGGTCATGGAAAGGGGCAGTGGAAAAGTGATGTGTTAAAGAGATGTTATAAAAAGAAATGAAGTCCATGCTGAACATGAATGAACCTTGATAATATTATCTGAAATAAAGAGGGCAGTGACAAAAGACAATTCATTATATGATCCTCTCTGTGTGTATATATGTATATATATACACAGACACATATATACATACATGTATACGTATATGTGTGTGTATATCTATCTATCTATCTATCTATCTATCTATCTATCTATCTATCTAATTTCAGAAAAGGAAATGTAGGGAGAGAGAGTAGACTGGTGGTTGCCTGGTGTAGGGGGAATGGGGTAAGAAAGAGCTGGTAGTTAAGGTCACAGGATCTCCCTGGGCTGATGACAGTGTGCTAATCTTGAAGCAGTGATGGTTCCACAACTCCGTCCATTACTAAAATCCACTGAGTTGGATATCTGAGATGGATGAAGTGTACAATATGTGTATTGTATTTGAATAAAGCTGTTAAAAGTATGAAGCAATGACACATTTCTCACTAAGTCTTTTTTGTTTTTAAAAATTTTTTTTATTATTTATTTATTTTACAGTGTATTTGAAATTTGCAGTTTATTTTTTTTATTATAATAACATTTTTTTATTATATTATGTTAGTCACCATACAGTACATCCCTGGTTTGACTCACTAAGTCTTTTTTGAAAATATCATTAGTAATTGTAACAATGAACTTGTATTGACATGTATAAGTAAATAGTCTACTATTTTTATATTTTTTTAATTATTTAAAGATTTATTTCTTTTTTTAGGGAGAGAGTGAGTGAGAGAGAGCGTTGGCATAGCCGGTGGGGGGGAGGGCAGAGGAAGATGGAGAGAGAGAATCCCAAGAAGAGTCCCTGCAGAGTGCAGAGCCTGACCCAGGGCTCGATTCCACAACCTGAGATCATGACCTGAGCTGATGATACTAAGAGTTGGCTGCTTAACCCACTGAGCCACCCAGGTATACCTGTTTTTATGTTTAAATGAGTATTTTTTAGCATTATAGAAAGGTCATGAGTTGGAACGCCGGGCTTGCTCAGTCAGTTAAGCGTCTGCCTTCAGCTCAGGTCATGATCCCAGGGTCCTGGGATCAAGCCCCACGTTGGGCTCCTTGCTCAGTGGGAAGCCTTCTCCCTCTGCCTGCTGCTCCCGCTGCTTGTGCTCTCTCTCTGACAAATAAATAAATAAAATTAAAAAAATAGAGAAAGGTCATGAGATCATATGAACAGAGATTGAAGAAAATCAGAGAACTCTCCTTTTTAATGTAAATATCCAGGAAAGAGAGTCATTGTCACTGAACTCTAAGCTCCCTCCCACTAAGGAATGGCAGTACCAGAAAAGTTAAATGGAAAAGATAATGTATGGCATTCTGACTCTCATGAAGTGGTGTTTAGAGAGAATTAAAATGAAGTATAACACCCAGTGCACCATGCAATATGTGCCCTCCTTACTACCCATCACCGGCCTTGCTTCCAGGGTCTCTCACCTTTCATTTGGGTGAAGCTGAAAACCCCTGGCGTAGAGTGAAAAATAATCAGTATAGAAGAGGCACCTTTCCAACATGCATATTCCTGTGAAGGGAGGCATGCGGTGGACGTTCAGTCAGGCCCATCGGGAGCCTGGCGTCGATGGGGCGGTAAGAATCTTCTCGTCACACTGGGGTCTTGGGCCTCACTCCCGGGCACTCATCACCATACGCAATCCATACTCAGTTTTCTCCGTTGTCTCAGAGGGCCCTGTGGATGTGTCTATGTTCTCTCTGCCATTTCACACTTGGTAATTGTTTTTTTTCCCAGTGCGTTTGATAATCAGAGACCACAGGGGTGTCTTCCCTTCATGGTGTCATCCATGCTCTACTCGAGGCTGGTACAATGGGCTGCATGCTACGTCCAACCTTGCTCTTGGTTTGTATACTGTCTGTGGTTACTTTCGTGCTACAACAGCAGACCTGGGAGGATCGACAGGAGCGTGTGGCCTGAGAAGCCAAACATATTACTCTCTGCCTCTTGTGTAACGTGTGCTTACCCTTGAGTGAAACTCCGACTGCTCCTGGTCTTATTAGGTGTAGTGCACTTCTCAGCTGGCTCAGCATAGAAAGAGTCTGCACAAATAGGCATGGATAGAGAACATTTATTCATCTCCGGGGTTCATTATTTCACTGATTACATTTATTCTGTCCCTGTATCACAGAGGAAATAAAAAAAACCTCCCCTGAGTTAGTAGGCTCCTCAAATTGAATATTCAGCAGGGATATTTTACACTTTCTTTTTTTCTGTGGATAGGGATATTATTGACAGTGGAGGACATTTCCATTCATTTTGTCTTCAACTGTACGTTTTCTTCTATATCAGAGAAGAAATTAGAGGTGACTTCAAAGAATTTGTTGGCAATTCAATGTGATTACTCCATAGGGATAGTGATTCTTTTTCTTTTCTTTTCTCTCCTTCTTTCCTTCCTTCCTTCCTTCCTTCCTTCCTTCCTTCCTTCCTTCCTCCCTCCCTCCCTCCCTCCCTCCCTCCCTCCCTCCCTTCCTTCCTTCCTTCCTTCCTCCCCTCTTCCCCCCTCCCCTCTCTTCTTTCTTTTCTTCTCTTTCTTTCTTCTTTCTTTCTCTCTCTCTCTCTCTTTCTTTCTTCTTTCTTTCTTTCTTTCTTTCTTTCTTTCTTTCTTCTTTCATGTAAGGATATTATTGACAGTATGAGTTGTTTTGGTCAGATGATAATGGGATCAGAATGGGCCCAGGAAGGTAACTGACAGAGGGGTCCCCATTGTTCAACTTTCTTCTCCATAAGAAAGTCTCCATGAGGCCTCTCAGCATCCGAGGGCAAAAGAGCCAAGTAGACAGGGGTCTCTGCTCCTTCTTCTGGGCTTTTGATGGCTGTTGGTCCACCCATGTCTGTTCTCACCCACCCCAGAGCAGCAGGCATTCAGGAGGATCTTGTCCCCTCTCCTCTGCTCACTGAGGTTCCTGGCATGGATTCTGGACAGGACTGTGACACCCATCTTAGACACTGCATATGGGACTACTTTTATATCAGGCCAGCCCTCCTTCTGCTGTACTCCTTTCTTTGTGTCTTTCACAAACTAGTTCATGAGCCCCACCAGCTCCTCCTCTGTGATGGTCTTGCTTATAAACTTCTGCTGCAGATCTGGGCTGCACTTCTTAAGGGCTATGAGGGTTATTATGCTAGACATATTCACCACTCTGCCTAAAATGCAACAGAGAGAGTCATGTAGCATGGCATGCACTAGGAGGATGAATACCGAAACTGCTAGTATTTGTCCATTTGGGACAAATTCCCAGTTGGCTGAGTGTTAGTGAAGACTGCCTCTGTAAGTGACGGACATGATACAGTCTTGAACCTTGTCTTACCCATAATGTCTCAGAGGATGTGAGACAAATGATCTCAATCGGTCTGGGCAGTGACCAGCTGTTCCATAAAGAGAAGATCGTGCCTTATACAGGAACGTGCTAAGCAGAGTGATAGGAGGCACTCCCTGACGTCATGAGTAGAGAGCCGCTTTTCCTCATAAGCCCCCTTTGGGACCACATGGAGATCTTGTGGCCACTCGGGCAGTGTTGTATAAATAGGTGTCTACGGAACCACAAAGAGCTGATCACTTAACTGAGGGCCTCTTGAAGGTGAGCAGACTGCATCGGGTCTGGTAGATTGTCACCGTGCTCTCAGTAGGAAAAACAAGTCTCCTCAGTGGGCTGAACTGCAAGGGTTTTCTCCTTTTGGGGTTGTTATTGGCTCAGAAGGAGTGACTAATGTCCTGGCAGTATGGTCATGGAAAGGAGCTTTGGAAAACGAATCTGTTAAATGGATGCTATTAAGAGAAATGATGTTGGTGCTAAAACATGGATGACCCCTAAGAGCATTATTCAAAATTAAAAAGCCAGTCACAAAAGACCGCTCATGGTGTGATGCTCCATACATGGGATGTCCGGAAAAGGAAATGGAGGGAGAGAGTGTAGATTGGTGGTTGCTTGGGGCAGGGGGGATGGGGGAACAGAGGGCTGGTAGCTAAGGGCACCGGATCTCCCTGGGCTCTGGACAGTGTGCTAATCTAGAAGCAGTGGTGGTTGCATAACTCTGTCCATTACTAAACTCCGCGGAGTTGGATACCTGATGGGGGAAGCGTCCGATATGTGAACTGTATCTCAATAAAGCTGTTAAAAGTGTAAACATTCACAGAGTTCTCACTAACTCGTTTTTGACAGTATAGTTTGTATTTATAACAGTGTACTTATATTGAAATGAGTAATTGTTTACAGTTTTAATATTGAAATGAGTATCTATTTTCTTAATAGCTTTTTCAAAAGAAATGCATAGCGTAATTAAAGAGAAATAGAAGGACAAGTGTTTATCACTTTAGAGAGTGTATCCTTTAATTCGAGAATATGAATTTAGGGGGATGGGGGGAATGCCATGGAATGTGGGAAAGGACATACATGGCCGAGATACTGACTGCCTGGTGAAGACGGTGGGGGGCACCTGGTGGTTGTAGATTCTTGTTTTTTTGTGTGCGTGTGGCTCAATTAATTCAGTAAAACTCTATTTTGAAGAAACGATTTGAAATGAAGAATCAACATCTGCTATCCCTCATTGTCCTTAGGCTCACAGTTGTCTTGTTTTCTCCTTCCATGCCAAAAACCAGAGCAAACACGGGCCTTGGAATGTGTTCTGCCCCCACAGAGAACTGGCGAAGTCATTCAGGATTGTCTTTGTGTCTCAGGTTGTGAAGTATGGGAGAGGAGGGACGGTATTGGTTTTTGTTGTGCTAGTTATGATTTCTCCTAGATAGTCTCCCCAAAGAGGGAAAGTCCTGGTAACATGGCTGCAAGGCTGCCATCCCCTCAAGTAATGGAAAAACTCTCCTATGTCAAAAGGCAAGAAAACCCTGCTTTCTCACTGAGAAGACAACCTGCATTTCCATGTCCAGGAAGTCCAGTTTCCCTGAGGCAAGATGAATTGTTTGATGAGAACCTGCCTTAGCAAATGCAGGAGACCACTCACTCCTCTTTCTGGTCCAAGGCCAACACACAGCATGGACCAACACTGTTCAGTCAGTGAGGAAAATTTCTCGGCCAGAAGTCATTTTTGCTTCCTAAGGGAATACCTGTAGGATGTGTGGTGGTGGCACAAGGAATCCATCCCACTCAAGTGTTATGGTGAGTGAAGGAGTCGGTGACATCTGAGAGCTGTCCTTTGGATGCCAGTGAAGCCAGTGTTCGAAGAAGTCATAGAAATTTCAAGGACAGTAGAGGAATCCGGGGCAGGACAGAGAGTCAAGTCCCTGCATGTCGTCGGTTCATGCTAGAGATCTTAATCTTTCTAAAATCATCAGCTTGTCTTAATGAGTGTAGTAAAAGGGTGGTGGTTCCCCGCATCACGTTCTCGTGGGGAAGTATTACAGTAGTTGACAAGCAAGGAATTCTGGGAGTTTGTTTTGTGCAGAGTATAGAAGGGGAAGGGAGCGGATGGGCCTGGAGTTTGGCAGGTCTGATGACAGAGATGCCTACAGGTGATGCCCAGGGCTTGGGCTTTGCCCCTGAAGGACTTTTGAGAGTATGTGGCCTCTCAGAGAGCAGAGAGAATGCCCTGAGAGGAAGAGACTGAAGAAGCAGGGCATCTTAGGAGTGGTGCAATGATCCAGAATTGACAGGCGAGTGTGTGTTGTAGAGCTGGGATGGAGAAGAGGCATGGGGACAAAGCCCATAGGACAACTCGTAGGACCTGGTCCCTAATCAGGCGCTGGGCATGGTGACCTCATTATTCATGGTTAGTGGGATGGTGGGGTCTGTGATGAGGGTGATTTTGGGTAATGGTGAGTGTCATTAGGTAGTGTAGATGTTTAGATGGCGGTATAAGTTGGGGGCTGAAGGGGTGGGATTTGGGGAGGGGGTAGAGGGCACCCTGAGGAGAAGGAGAAGCAGGAAGAGAACGATGTGTGTCTGGAGCTCTGGGAATGTTTTAGGCAGGTAACCGATGTTAGGGGGGCCTGAGAAGTTTGGAGAGGGAGGAGTCCACTAGTCTGAATAAAATTCCTGGGAGACAGGCAGAGGGAGGAGAAAGGGTCGACAAAGAATCCTCAGGGAATTTCCCCTGTGAGTGGCATGCAGTCACTAAAGGCCTCTCTGAGGAGAGATTTGAATGAAGACTTGAGGAAAGGACAGAGCCAGTTGTGAGATCAGGGGTTCAGAGGGCGATGGTGACTTCAGGACGAGTGTGTAAGAGTCCTGAGGCAGAGAGGCACCTGTCCAGGTGGAGACACAGCAGTCAGGCTGGTGAGGCTGAGCAGGGAGAGGGGCCTGAGTCTGTAGATGGGACAGAGAGGCAGGGGCAGAACATACCAGAAACACCACAGCTTGGGCCCCTGATGAGGCTCACCTTGGGCTTTCATTAGAGGCAGCAGTTCTGTGCACACAGCTCGGGTACCAAAGAAGTTTGTTTTCATGGTCACTTCTGCCTGAATATGAAGGGGTGTGGGATCAGCAGCTGTTAGGTGAGGGGAGAATAGATTAATGAATAGTAGCCATGGGAGAGGATTCCAGGAGTGACAGTTACATGTTCTTGGATGTGCAACCTGGTGCATTGTCATTAATCTCTGGGCTAGTGACCTGTAATTTCCCAATGTGATGTGTGTGGTTTGTTAATGCCGTGTACCTTGGCATGTTGGCATCATTTCAGGAGGTTAACCGGACTGTGCTGTTGGGATCTGTATCTCTCTGTTTGTAGTTGTGTTTATTACAAAATACGTTAAACATTCACTGAAATGCTCTGATCCAAACCGATTTAAACTTGCAAAAATCTCCGTCAGATCCCTGAGATTAATCCACCGCAATGCCACGGAGCTCTGGGCTTAAAGGGTTGCTACCGCCAGAGGCTTCTTCTCTCCCTGTGCCTGCAGTCTAGCCTCTCTCCCTAGGGAGGCCCTTCTCGACCCCATAGGAGCTCTGACCCTCCAGCAGCATTCAGGGACCACGCCCAACCCCCACGGGAAGTGCCCTGAGAGAGGTCTCCAGCCCTAAGTCTTCCCGGGTCCTTATGCTTCAATGCGATGGCCGCGTTGTTGACCAGCACGTTCAGGGCCCCGTACTCCTTGCGCAGGCAGTCACGCAGGGTGCGGATGCTCTGCAGGTCGTCGATGTCCAGCTGGTGGAAGTGGGGACTCAGGCCCTCGGCCTTGAGCTGCTGTACGGCCGCCCGGTCCCGTGCCTCGTCCCGCGCCGTGAGCACCACGTCCCCCGTGAACTGCCGGCACAGCTGCTGCACGATGGCGAAGCCGATGCCCTTGTTGGCCCCGGTCACCAGAGCCACACGGGGGGCTGACGCCATGGCCGCGTGCAGAGCAAGCATTGCCCTGTGTGCTGAGCAGATGGTGCTGTGGGCCCCACGGAGGGCTGGCGGTGCAGAGGCTGACAAGGACAGAGATGCCAGTGCACTTGTGCTCTAGGATCCAGCACTGTGGCTCCCAGTGCCCAAGGCCCCACCTCAGTCCCTCCATTGTAGGAGGGACCAAATGTTCCAGTTCTGTCCCTCCAGCAGCTGCACCTTGAACCCGGCCGAGACTCTACCCTCTTAAGGTCCCTCTTTTGAGGCAAACAATGGTTCAGGTTGGACTGAAATGCTCGCGAAATGATAGGTGGTTGGTGATGGGATAAGGGGGCTAGGGATTGACGGTAGTTGACCTAAAATAATTTTGGGAAAACCACAAAAGGGAAAAAGGAATGAGACATTGTCTCGGGAATGGTCCTTTCTGTGCAGAATGGGAATTGGGTTCTTCCGAGGTGCAGTGAAATTTCTGGCGTGGGGAAAGTGCTTCTGAGGATAGAGGTCCCCTTCCTTTCGTAGGAGAAACTCAAGAAGGAGAAACAGAGAATCAGTCCTGTGCTGAGACTTGGCTGTGGGCAGGGCTCTCGCTCTGTGTGATTCTGAGGATCTCCAGGTGGAGGAGATGTTTATGAAGCCGCTGGGGGCCAAGGTATTGATTGGAATGTTGGATTTCATGATTACATAATCCCATTGGCCTAAAGTGCCTACTTTATGGGTTAGTTGAAGGTCACAGTTTAGAAGTATTTTATATATTGAGATGTTGTTTTAAAATAAGGCAAAAAGCCCTATGTGACCTCAGAGTATTTTTGCAAATTTGCAGTGGAGATCCTGTGTATTCTAGTAGACATCGATAGTCCTCATTTGTCAGTGTAGAAATGCAAGTAAGCAAAAAAAGAAAGAGAAAAAATTAAGGGCAAAACAACAGGGAGGAAATTTTCAGCCTTTTTCACATGAAAAACTTGAAAAATAAGGACCCTACCCCTGCTTCCAGGGTCTCTCACCTTTCATTTGGCTGAGGCTGAAAAGCCCTGGCGTAGAGTGAAAAATAATCAGTATAGAAGAGGCACCTTTCCAACATGCATATTCCTGTGAAGGGAGGCATGCGGTGGACGTTCAGTCAGGCCCACCGGGAGCCTGGCGTCGATGGGGCGGTAAGAATCTTCTCGTCACACTGGGGTCTTGGGCCTCACTCCCGGGCACTCATCACCACACGCAGACCATCCTCAGTTTTCTCCGTTGTCTCAGAGGGCCCTGTGGATGTGTCTATGTTCTCTCTGCCATTTCACACTTGGTAATTTTTTTTTTCCCAGTGCGTTTGATAATCAGAGACCACAGGGGTGTCTTCCCTTCATGGTGTCGTCCATGCTCTACTCGAGGCCTGTACAATGGGCTGCATGCCACGTCCAACCTTGCTCTTGGTTTGTATACTGTCTGTGGTTACTTTCGTGCTACAACAGCAGACCTGGGAGGATCGACAGGAGCGTGTGGCCTGAGAAGCCAAACATATTACTTTCTGCCTCTTGTGTAACGTGTGCTTACCCTTGAGTGAAACTCCGACTGCTCCTGGTCTTATTAGGTGTAGTGCACTTCTCAGCTGGCTCAGCATAGAAAGAGTCTGCACAAATAGGCATGGATAGAGAACATTTATTCATTATTTCTGATTTCATTTATTCTGTCCCTTTATTACAGAAGAAATCAAAAAACCTCCTCTGAGTTAGTAGGCTCCTCAAATTGAATATTCAGCAGGGATATTTTACACTTTCTTTTTTTCTGTGTATAGGGATATTATTGACAGTGGAAGACATTTCCATTCATTATGTCATCAATTGTACTTTTTCTATTCCTATATTGGAAAAGAAATTTGAAGTGACTTCAAAGAATTTGTCGTCAATTCAATGTCATTACTCCTTCGGGATAGTGATTCTTTTTCTATTCTTTTTCCTCCCTCCCTCCCTCCTCTCCCTTCCCCTCCCTCCTTCTTCCTTCCTTCTTTCTTTCTTTCTTTCTTTCTTTCTTTCTTTCTTTCTTTCTTTCTTTCTTTCTTTCTTATGAATACTGTTGACAATATAAGAGTTGTTTTGGTCAGATGATGACGGGATCAGAGTGGGCCCAGGAAGGTAACTGAGAGATGGGTCCCCATCGTCGAACTTTCTTCTCCATAAGAATGTCTCCATGAGGCCTCTCAACATCCGAGGGCAAAAGAGCCAAGTAGACAGGGGTCTCTGCTCCTTCTTCTGGGCTTTTGATGCCTTTTGGTCCACCCATGTCTGTTCTCACCCACCCAGGGCAGCAGGCATTCAGGAGGATCTTGTCCCCTCTCCTCTGCTCACTCAGGTTCCTGGCATGGATTCTGGACAGGACCGTGACACCCATCTTGGACACTGCATATGGGAGTACGTTTACATCAGGCCATCCCTCCTTCTGCTGTACTCCTTTCTTTGTGTCTTCCACAAACTTGTTCATGAGCCCCACCAGCTCCTCCTCTGTGATGGTCTCATTCATAAATTTCTGCTGCAGTTCTGGGCTGCATGATTTAAGGGCTGCGAAACTCATTATGCTAGACACATTCACCACTCTGCCTAAAATACAACAGAGAGAGTCATGTAGCATGGCATGCACTAGGATGATGAATACCGAAACTGCTAGTATTTGTCCATTTGGGACAAATTCCCAGTTGCCTGAGTGTTAGTGAAGACTGCCTCTGTAAGTGATGGACATGATACAGTCTTGAACCTTGTCTTACCCATAATGTCTCAGAGGATGTGAGACAAATGATCTCAATCGGTCTGGGCAGTGACCAGCTGTTCAATAAAGAGAAGATCGTGCCTTATACAGGAACGTGCTAAGCAGAGTGATAGGAGGCACTCCCTGACGTCATGAGTAGAGAGCCGCTTTTCCTCATAAGCCCCCTTTGGGACCACATGGAGATCTTGTGGCCACTCGGGCAGTGTTGTATAAATAGGTGTCTATGGAACCACAAAGAGCTGATCACTTAACTGAGGGCCTCTTGAAGGTGAGCAGACTGCATCGGGTCTGGTAGACTGTCACCGTGCTCTTGGTAGGGAAAAACAAGTCACCTCAGTGGGCTGAACTGCAAGCGTTTTCTCGTTTTGGGTTTGTTATTGGCTCAGAAGGAGTGACTAATGTCCTGGCAGTATGGTCATGGAAAGGAGCTTTGGAAAACGAATCTGTTAAATGGATGCTTTTAAGAGAAATGATGTTGGTGCTACAACGTGGATGACCCCTAAGAGCGTTATTCAAAATTAAAAAGCCAGTCACAAAAGACCGCTCATGGTGTGATGCTCCATACATGGGATGTCCGGAAAAGGAAATGGAGGGAGAGAGTGTAGATTGGTGGTTGCTTGGGGCAGGGGGGATGGGGGAACAGAGGGCTGGTAGCTAAGGGCACCGGATCTCCCTGGGCTCTGGACAGTGTGCTAATCTTGAAGCAGTGGTGGTTGCATAACTCTGTCCATTACTAAACTCCGCGGAGTTGGATACCTGATGGGGGAAGCGTCCGATATGTGAACTGTATCTCAATAAAGCTGTTAACAGTGTAAACATTACAGAGTTCTCACTAACTCGTTTTTTAAAGTATATTTAGTATTTATAACAATGAACTTATATTGACATGTATGAGTAATTGTTTACAGTTTTTATATTGAAATGAGTATCTATTTTCTTAATATCTTTTTCAAAAGAAATGCATAGTGTAAGTTAAAGAGAAATAGAAGGATGTGTCTTTATCACTTTAGAGAGTGTACCTGAGATACTGACTGCCTGGTTAAGAAGGTGGTCAGTAAATGTTCACAGCGGCATTGTCCACAATAGCTAAATTGTGGAAGGAGCCGAGATGCCCTTCAACAGATGAATGGATACAGAAGCTGTGCTTCATATATACAATGGAATATTACTCAGCCATCAGAAAGTACGATTATCCAACATTTGCAGCCACATGGACGGGATTGGAGGAGATAATGCTAAGTGAAATAAGTCAAGCAGAGAAAAACAATTATCATATGGTTTCACTCATTTATAGAACATAAGAAATAGCAGGGAGATCGGTAGGAGAAGGAAGGGAAGAATGAAAGGGGGGTAAACAGAAGGCGGAATGAACCATGAGAGACTATGGACTCTGGGAAACAAACGGAGGGCTTCAGAGGGGCGGGGGTGGGGGACTGGGATAGGCCGGTGATGGGTATTAAGGAGGGCACGTATTGCATGGAGCACTGGGTGTTACACGCAAACAATGAATCATGGAACACTACATCAAAAACTAAGGATGTACTGTATGGTGACTAACATAACATAATAACAAATTAAAAAAAAAGAAGGCGGTGGGCACCTTGTGCTTGTAGATACTTTTCTTTTGTGTGTGTGCGTGTGGCTTAATTATTTAATTAAACTCTTTCTTGAAGAAAGGATTTAAAAAGAAGAAGAATCAACATCTGGTATCCCTCATTGTCCTTAGGCTCCAGTTGTCTTGTTTTGTCCTTCCATGCCAAAAAATAGAGCAAACTCGGGCCTCTGGAATGTGTTCTGCACCTACAGAGAACTGGTGAAGTCATTCAGGATTGTTTTTTGTGTCTTAGGTTGTGAAGTATGGGAGAGGAGTGACAGTATTAGCTTTTGATTATCCTAGCTCGGATTTCTCCCAGATAGTCTCCCCAAAGAGGAAAACTCCTGGTAACATGGCCGCAGTGGCTGCCATCCCCTCAAGTAATGGAAGAACTCTCCTATGTCAAAAGGCAAGAAAACTCTGCTTTCCCACTGAAAAGACAGCTTGCATTTCCATGTCCAGGAAGTCTAGTTTCGCATGGGTGAGATGGTTTGATGAGAACCTGCCTTAGCAAATGCAGGGGAGCACTCACTCGTCTTTCTGGTCCAAGGCCAACACACAACGAGTACCAACACTGTTCAGTCTGTGAGAAAAATTTCTCGGCCAGAAGTCATTTTTGCCTCCTAAGGGAATACCTGTAGGATGTGTGGTGGTGGCACAAGGAACTCCATCCCACTCAAGTGTTGTGGTGCACAAAGGAGTCAGTGACATCTGAGAGATGTCTTTGGATGCCAGTGAAGCCAGTGTTCGAAGAAGTCGTAGAACTTTCCAGGACAGAAGAGGAATCGGGGGCAGTACAGAGAGTCAAGTGTACTTGCATGTCCTTGGTTCAAGCCTGACATCTTAATCTTTCTAAAAGCATCTGCTTGTCTTAATGTGTGTAGTAAAAGGGTGGTGGTTCCCCGCATCACGTTCTCGTGGGGGAAGTATTACAGTAGTTGACAAGCAAGGAATCCTGGGAGTTGTTTTGTGCAGAGCATTGAACAAGGGGAAGGGGAGTGGATGGGCCTGGAGTTTGGCAGGTCTGATGACAGAGATGCCTACAGGTGATGCCCAGGGATTGGTCTTTGCTCCTGAAGTACTTTTGGGAGTAAGCAAGCCCTCGGAGAACACAGAGAATGCCCCGAGAGGAAGAGACTGAAGAAGCCGCGTGTCTTAGGAAGGTTGCAATGATCCAGAAATGACAGGCGAGTGTGTGTTGTAGAGCTGGGATGGAGGAGAAGCGTGGGGACAAAGCCCATAGGACAACTCGTAGGACCTGGTCCCTAATCAGGCGCTGGGCATGGTGACCTCATTATTCATGGTGAGTGGGATGGTGGGGTCTGTGATGAGGGTGATTTTGGGTGATGGTGACTGTCACTAGGTAGTGCAGATGTTTAGATGGGGGTGTAGGTTGGGGGCTGAAGGGGTGGGATTTGGGGAGGGCGTAGAGGGCATCCTGAGGAGAAGTAGAAGCAGGAAGAGAACGATGTGTGTCTGAACTTCTGGGAATGTTCTAGGCAGGTGACCAATGTTAGGGGGGCCTGAGAGGTTTGGAGTGGGAGGAGTCCACCAGTATGAATAAAATCTCTGGGAGACAGGCAGAGGGAAGAGAAAGACTCCAAAAAGAATCCTCAGGGAACTTCCCTTGTGAGAGGCATGGAGTCAGTAAACGGCCTCTCTGAGGAGAGCTGAGAATGGTGAACTCATTATTCATGGTCAGTGGATGGTGGGGTCTGTGGTCACGATGATTTTGGTAAAGTACAAGAGTCAGCTGGAAATGTTTTAGATGTTTAGATGGGGATGAGGTTGGGAATCTGAAGGGGTGATATTTGGGGAGACATGGGAGGTCATGAGGAAGAGGAGAGGCAGGAAAAAAACATTTGTATTTAGAGCTCTGGGAAAGTTCTAAGCAGGTGACTGGCGTTAGGAGACCTGAGAAGTTTGGAGAGGGAGGAGTCCACTAGTCTGAATAAAATCCCTGGGAGACAGGCAGAGGGAGAAGAAAGGGTCCAGGAAGGAATCCTCAGGGAATTTCCCCTGTGAGTGGCATGGAGTCAGTAAAGGCCTCTCTGAGGAGAGATATGAATGAAGACTTGAAGGAAACACAGAGGCAGTTGTGAAGGACCAGCGGGTCAGAGGACACTGCCGACTGCAGGACCAGTGTGTAAGAGTCCTGAGGCAGAGGGGCACCTGTCCAGGAGGAGACACAGCAGTCAGGCTGGTGAGGCTGAGCAGGGAGAGGGGCCTGAGTCTGTAGATGGGACAGAGAGGCAGGGGCAGATCATACCAGAAACACCACAGCTTGAGCCCCTGATGAGGCTCACCTTGGGCTTTCATTAGAGGCAGCAGTTCTGTGCACACAGCTCGGGTACCAAAGAAGTTTGTTTTCATAGTCACTTCTGCTTGAATATGAAGGGGTGTGGGATCAGCAGCTGTTAGGTGAGGGGAGAATAGATTAATGAATAATAGCCATGGGAGAGGATTCCAGGAGTGACAGTTACATGTTCTTGGACGTGCAACCTGGTGCATTGTCATTAATCTCTGGGCTAGTGACCTGTAATTTCCCAGTGTGACGTGTGTGGTTTAATGCCGTGTAGCTTGGCATGTTGGCATCATTCCAGGAAGTTAAGCGGAAAGTGCTGTTGGGATTTCTGTGTCTCTCTGTTTGCAGTTTGCGTTTATCACAAAATAAGTTAAACATTCACTGAAATGCTCTGATCCAAATCAAATTAATCTTGCAAAAATCTCCGTCAGGTCCCTGAGATTAATCCACGGCAATGCCACGGAGCTCTGGGCTTAAAGGGTTGCTACCGCCAGAGGCTTCTTCTCTCCCTGTGCCTGCAGTCTAGCCTCTCTCCCTAGGGAGGCCCTTCTCGACCCCATAGGAGCTCTGACCCTCCAGCAGCATTCAGGGACCACGCCCAACCCCCACGGGAAGTGCCCTGAGAGAAGTCTCCAGCCCTAAGTCTTCCCGGGTCCTTACGCTTGAATACGATGCCCGCGTTGTTGACCAGCACGTCCAGGCCCCCGTACTCCTTGCGCAGGAAGTCGCGCAGGACCCGGATGCTCTGCAGGTCGTCGATGTCCAGCTGGTGGAAGCGGGGACTCAGGCCCTCGGCCTGGAGCTGCTGCACAGCTGCCCGGCCCCGCGCCTCGTCCCGCGCCGTGAGCACCACGTCCCCCGGGAACTGCCGGCACAGCTGCTGCACGATGGCGAAGCCGATGCCCTTGTTGGCCCCGGTCACCAGCGCCACTCGGGAGGCTGACGCCATGGCGGTGTGCAGCGCAAGCACTGCCCTGTGTGCTGAGCAGATGGTGCTGTGGGCCCCACGGAGGGCTGGCGGTGCAGAGGCTGACAAGGACAGAGATGCCAGTGCACCTGTGCTCTAGGATCCAGCACTGTGGCTCCCAGTGCCCAAGGCCCCGCCTCAGTCCCTCCATTGTAGGAGGGGCCAAATGTTCCAGTTGTGTCCCTCCATCAGCTGCACCTTGAACCCGGCCGAGATTCTACCCTCTTAAGGTCCCTCTTTTGAGGCAAACAATGGTTCAGGTTGGACTGAAATGCTCGCGAAATGATAGGTGGTTGGTGATGGGATAAGGGGGCTAGGGATTGACGGTAGTTGACCTAAAATAATTTTGGGAAAACCACAAAAGGGAAAAAGGAGTGGAGACATTGTCTCGGGAATGTGTCCTTTCTGTGCAGACTGGGAATTGGGTTCTTCCGAGGTGCAGTGAAATTTCTGGCGTGGGAAAAGTGCTTCTGAGGATACAGGTCCCCTTCCTTTCGTAGGAGAAACTCAACAAGGAGAAACAGAGAATCAGTCCTGTGCTGAGACTTGGCTGTGGGCAGGGCTCTCGCTCTGTGTGATTCTGAGGATCTCCAGGTGGGAGGGGATGTTTATGAAGCCGCTGGGGGCCAAGGTATTGATTGGATTGTTGGATTTAATGATTACATAATCCCATTGGCCTAAAGTGCCTACTTTATGGGTTAGTTGAAGGTCACAGTTTAGAAGTATTTTATATAATGAGGTGTTGTTTTAAAATAAGGCAAAAAGACCTATGTGACCTCAGAGTATTATTGCAAATTTGCAGTGGAGATCCTGTGTATTCTAGTAGACATCGATAGTCCTCATTTGTCAGTGTAGAAATGCAAGTAAGCAAAAAAAGAAAGAGAAAAAATTAAGGGCAAAACAACAGGGAGGAAATTTTCAGCCTTTTTCACATGAAAAACTTGAAAAATAAGGACCCTACCCCTGCTTCCAGGGTCTCTCACCTTTCATTTGGCTGAGGCTGAAAAGCCCTGGCGTAGAGTGAAAAATAATCAGTATAGAAGAGGCACCTTTCCAACATGCATATTCCTGTGAAGGGAGGCATGCGGTGGACGTTCAGTCAGGCCCACCGGGAGCCTGGCATGGATGGGGCGGTAAGAATCTTCTCGTCACACTGGGGTCTTGGGCCTCACTCCCGGGCACTCATCACCACACACAATCCATCCTCAGTTTTCTCCGTTGTCTCAGAGGGCCCTGTGGATGTGTCTATGTTCCCTCTGCCATTTCACACTTGGTAATTGTTTTTTTTCCCAGTGCGTTTGATAATCAGAGACCACAGGGGTGTCTTCCCTTCATGGTGTCGTCCATGCTCTACTCGAGGCCTGTACAATGGGCTGCATGCCACGTCCAACCTTGCTCTTGGTTTGTATACTGTCTGTGGTTACTTTCGTGCTACAACAGCAGACCTGGGGAGATCGACAGGAGCGTGTGGCCTGAGAAGCCAAACATATTACTCTCTGCCTCTTGTGTAACGTGTGCTTACCCTTGAGTGAAACTCCGACTGCTCCTGGTCTTATTAGGTGTAGTGCACTTCTCAGCTGGCTCAGCATAGAAAGAGTCTGCACAAATAGGCATGGATAGAGAACATTTATTCATCCCCGGGGTTCATTATTTCACTGATTTCATTTATTCTGTCCCTGTATCACAGAAGAAATTAAAAAAAAAATCTTCCCTGAGTTAGTAGGCTCCTCACATTGAATACTCAGCAGGGATATTTTATATATGTATTTTTTCTGAGGATAGGGAAATTATTGACAGTAGAAGAGTCCTTTTGGTCAAAGGAGGGGACTATCATAAGGGATCCATGGACGGATCCGTGAATGAAGCTCACCATTTTTCCACTTTCTTCTCCATAACAAACTCCCCATGAGGCTCCTCAGCATCTGAGGGCAAAAGGGCCAAGTAGACAGGGGTCTCTGCTCCTTCCTCTGGGCTTTTAGTGGCTCTAGGTCCTGCCATGTCTGTTCTCACCCACCCGGGGCAGCAGGCGTTCAGAAGGATCTTGTCCCCTCTCCTCTGCTCACTAGGTTCCTGGCGTGGATTCTGGACAGGACGGTGACACCGATTTTTGTCACTCCATAGGCGGTGTCAGGCCAGCCCTCTTTCCTGTGCACGCCTTTCTTTGTGTCTTCCACGAACTTGTTCATGAGCCCCACCAGCTCCTCCTCGGTGATGGTCTCGCTTCTAAACTTCTGCTGTAGTTCTGGGCTGCAGTTTTTCAGTTCTCTCAGACTCCCCATGCTAGACACGTTCACCACTCTGCCTAAAATACAGCACAAAGTGTCATGTAGAAAGACACAGGAATGACGAATAGCAATTTTGCTAAGATATTGTTGGAGAAAATTTCCACTTGAGACTTCATTAATTTGCTATGAGCGTTAAGGAGGACTGTCTGTGTGAGTGACGACTACGATACGGTCTTGAAACTTGTCATACCCACAGTCTCTGATGATGCCTGAGAAATACTCTAAGGGGGAGGCACTGAGCAGGTGTTCTGCGGGAAAATGGAAACGCTGTAAAGAACCTGCTAAGGAGAATGTAAGAAGACATTCACTACTTTCAAGAGTGGATGACCTCTTTCTCCCTCAGGCCACCTTTGGGACCACTTGAGGATCTTATGATCAGTGGGGAGGCGTCTACAATCAGGTCTGTACAGACCAGTAAACAACTGAATGGTGTAAGGAGGGCCGTTCCATCTGGTTTGGAAGGCTGCTATTCTGTTTGAGGATGGTAAGGACAGATTATTAGCCTGGTCTGACTTGCATGGTGATGAGTCTATGATGGGGATTTTATGAACTTGGGAGTGTGTTATGGCCTGAGAATACAGTCATGGAGAGAGGCAGTGGAAAACCAGGGGACTGAAAGAGATCTGTGTAGGGGCATGGCCTTATGGAAGTCAGTGGGACAATTCAGGGGGCAGATTAAAGCTGGACATGTCAATGCCCCTCAGAAGAACCCTTCCCAGGACTGGAATGGGAGTGGAACCAGCAAGTGGATATCTTGTTGTGCCTGTATGAAGTGGCCATCTAGTCCGTGAGAGGAGTGGAAATGGGAGAGCTGGAGCAATGCATGCAGAGCTGGGGTAATTGTTGACATGGACTCGTGCACCCTGTGAGGCAAAAAATGCTAATGACTCTTGTGTTTCTCAGCAAAAGAGTCAAAGCCTGGAGATGGTTATGGGAGAGATGGCCCAAGGGGAAGGTCCTGCACAGAGCTGGCAAGTTGGGTGGAAGGTAGTAGCTTGAGAGGCTCCAAATGGGTCCGGACGAGTCAAGGAACTATTATGGACCAAGCTTTGGTTAAACCCAGAAGATGCCAGTGTTCAAGCAGTATAGCGGGATGAGAACAGAAGATGCTGCAACTTTTTGGACTAAGGTGTTACATTTCTGCAGGCCAAGCAACACGTTCTCTTCTGCAGACAAGTGTTTCCACAGAGAAGTGGAACAGGCCTCTGGATCCCCGGTTGTCTCAAACACGAGATAAAGGTACGTGGGGCTTAGACACATTCACTGCACGTATTCACACTCAGCATGAGTGGGGTGGGTGCCAAGGGACCATCCCACTGGACAGATTCCTCTGCTTCGCTGGGGATTCTGGGGAGAGGGTGTGGGGGAAGATGCTAACTTGACCTTATAGTTCTTCCCTACATTATCTCAACTTCCTTTTCTTCCCACTCTTACCGTGGTCCCAGGACCAGGGCTGCAATTGTGGAAATGGGAAGCAGGGATAATTTTGAAAGAAGAAACTGTATAACTATAGCTTTAAGTCCTTATGTGGGAATTCCTAAGGGAATAATGGAGCGAATTGTCTCTTCCCCCACCTGGGAAACCTGGATGACAGTGAACATAGCTGTGGTTAAAAGAATCCACTCATTCTAGATTTATGCAGCCTTTTCCTATAGTAATGGGAGTGGACTGGAGGGAAGGCACTCCTTCGACTAGTATCATTGCAGGTAATCAGGACCAGCTCAGAGGCTGAACGTGATGTCCCTTTGAAAGGTGAATGGGGATGTCAGGTGGAAGAGGGAGGTGGGAGGAGGAGGAATGAGGATAATGCATGAACAGGGGGTTATGCAACAAGAGACATCCAATATTACAGCCCGGGGTGGGGGGCAGTACAGGTGCCCCATCCATGTGGAAATGTACCACTGGTGTGTGGCTGTCAGCAACTCTGGCCACATGTGAGTGTGCAGGCCTCCTGGCGACCATGAGGAGGGGTCTTCCCCCAGGCTGGACAGGTCTGGGAAGACATCCTGAGGAGCGTGAGTGGCAGGAAGAGAAGGATGTGTGTCTGGAGGTCTGGGAATGTTCTAGGCAGGTGACCTAGTGTGAGTAAAATCCGTGGGAGAGAGAGTGAGGGAACAGAAAGGGTCCAGGAAGGAATGATCAGGGTTCTGCACCTGTGAGTAGCATGGAGTGAGTAAAAGGCCTCTGTGAGGAGAGATTTGAATGATGACTTGACGGGTCAGGCAGAGGCAGTAGTGAAGGACCAGTGGGAAAAAGGGCGCTGCTGACTGAAGGACGAGTGTGTAAGAGTCCTGAGGCAGCGGGGCACCTGTCCAGGTGGAGACACAGCAATCAGGCCGGTGAGGCTGAGCAGGGAGAGGGGCCAGGGTTCTGTAGATGAGGCCAGAGAGGCAGGGGCAGATCATTCCAGAAACACCACAGCTTGGGCCCCTGATGAGGCTCACCTTGGGCTTTCATTAGAGGCAGCAGTTCTGTGCACACAGCTCGGGTACCAAAGAAGTTTGTTTTCATGGTCACTTCTGCTGGAATGTGAAGGGGTGTGGGATCAGCAGCTGTTAGAGGAGGAGAATAGATTTTTTTAAAATTGTATTTTAGTTACACTCAATTAATTTACGTGTAGTGTGTTATTAATTTCAAAGTGGAGGTCGTGATTTATCATCAGTCGCATATAACTCCCAGTCGTCATCACATCACGTGCCCTCCTTAATGCCCCTCACCCAGTTACCCCATCCCCCACCCACCTCCTCTCCAGCAACCCTCAGTTTGTTATCTATAATTAAGAGTCTCTTATGGCTTCTCTCCCTCTCTGATTTCGTCTTATTTTATTTTGAGAAGGAGGATAGATTAATAAGCAGTATCCATCAGGGAAGATTCCATGTAGTGACAACAACATAGTTTTGCATGTACCATCTGGTGAATTCTTGGGAATGTCTGTGTTAGTGAACGGTATTGTCCCAGTGTGATCTATCTGGTGCATTGCCGCTGCGTGGCTTTGTTGGTTGACGCCATCGGGTGAGGGCAAGGGAAGGGAGCACAATGGGATCTCTGGGTATCTGTGTTTGTAATTTGTTGTTTATTACAAAATAAGTTAAACATTCACCAAATGGCTCACATCCAATCAGAGAGAAACTTGCAAAATCTGGTGAGTTACCCGATGATCTGATCCATGGCAATGCCAAGAGGCTCTGGCTGGAAAGGCGTGCAAGTCCCGGAGGCTTCTGCTCTCCTTGTGCCTCCAGTCTGACCTCCTTCCCTAGGAAGGCCCTTCTAGATCCCATAGGAGCTTGGGTCCCACAGTAGCGGTTTAGGCATCATCCCCAACCCACCCTGGGTGGGTCCCCTAAGGGAGGGGACCTACCCTAAGTGTTCCCATGTTCTTGCTCTTGAAGGCGATGCCTGCGTTGTTGACCAGCACGTCCAGGCCCCCGTACTCCTTGCTCAGAGAGTCGGATATGGCGCAGCTGCTCTGCGTTGATGTCCAGCAGGTGGAAGTGGCAACACAGCCTGCACCTCGTCCCTCACCGTGAGCAGCACGTCCCCCGAGAACTGCTGGCACAGGTGGAGCACGAAGCTGAGGCCCTTGTTGGCCCCAGTCACCAGCAGCAGGGGAGCGGTTGATGACAGCGCTGCGTGCAGGTCAAGCAAGGCCCTGTGTGGTGAGTGGATTGTGTTGTAGGCCATACTGAGGGCTCGTGGTGTAGACAGTCAGAGATACCAATGGAAGTGTGTTGTAGATTCCAGTGCTGTGCCTCCTTCAGCGCAAGGCCCTTCCTCAGTCTCGCCATCAAAGGAGAGACCAAATGTTCCAGAAGGTTCCCTAGTGAGCCTATACCAGATCCACCCCTCCCAGGGTTGCACCCTGAGCCCAATGAGGACTCCTTCCTCTTAGGATCTCAACTCTGAGCCAAGCAGTGGTTCGGGGAGTACTGATGTGCTCCCCACAACAAAGGTGGTGGGTGACGGGTTAATAGAGCACTAGAGATTGATAGCATTCAAGTGAACTATTTTGGGAGACCTCAGAGGGAGAACAAAAGAGCAGAGTAATTGTCTTGGGAATGTGTCCTTCCTCCGCAAAATGGGAATGGTTGCTTTCCTCTAAAATACAGTGAAGTTGTCTGTCTAGGGAAACTGCTTCTCAGGATACAGATCCCCTTGCTTTCTTAAGGGAAAATCAAGAGGGAGAAATCAGTCCTGTGCTGAGACTTGGCTGTGGGCAGGGCTCCTTCCTCTGTGTGATTCCAGGGGGCCCCAGTGTGAAGGGATGTTTTTGAAAATTAGTGTGAGCCAGGCCAGTGATTGGAATGTTTTATTCCATGGGTACACGTGCCTGTGCTTGTTAGAATGCCTGCTTGTAGTCCAACCTCACACTTAATAAGCAGTATAGACGGTTTGGATTATTTTTTTAAGTATCAAGGAAAAGAGGTCGTTGTGATACCAGGTTTCCAAACTAGCAGTAGAGATTCTATCGTCTTGAGCTAGACATTGATTTTCCTCGTGGGTCAGTTTAGAAATACAAGCTAACAGGAAGGAAATCAACAGCCTTGCAGAAGGGAAAACCTTAAAGGAAACCGGGTACTTCTTTTTTATTTTATTTTATTTTATTTATTTTATTTTATTATTTATTTATTTTAATTTAAGTTTTTTTTTTCAATCTCAAAAACATTTTATTAAATGAAAAAAGCAAGTTTCAGAAAGTTATTTAATGTGCAGGAAAGAGTTAAAATGCAAAATGAAACTGCTATCGTTAGAAAGAACTCTTGTATGGTTGGCCTATGGCTAGTGTCTAGGAACTTGAATTTCAGGAGCAGTCCCACTATTCTTTGATAAGAATGATGCATTGAACCTAAACTGTACAACCAATGCAGTTTATGCTGAACACCTGCTTGCTTTCTGGGAGTGTGGAATTTGGGGATATGCCAGCTAGAGGGTGCCTTTGTGACCAGCTCCATATAAAAACCCTGAGCACTGAGTCTTAATGGGCTATAGCAGACAACATTTCAGAAGTGTCCCAATTCATTGTGGAGGAATTAAGCACATCCCGTGTGATTGCACTGGAAGAGATCTTTTGGGCGCTTGTGCCCGATGTCCTGATTTCAGTTCATGTGACTATTTTCTTTGCTAATTTTGCTGTTTAGTATTCTGCTATAATAAATCATAGTGATGAATACAGTTCTATGCTGAATCCTATGAGTGCTCCTAGTGAATAACTGAACTTTGGGGTGGTCTTGGGGACTACTGAATTAGTTCCCTAAACCATTTATATTTAAAAAAAAAAAAAAAGGAAAAAGAAGCACAAGACTAGAAATTTCAGTGGGTATATAATTTTATGTATACATATTTCTTGAAATCTCGAAAGTACACACCAAACTTAGTATAGTGGTTAACTGTGAGGAGACAGGGAAGGAAGAGAAGAGGGGCCTGGGTTTGGTAGAAATTAGTCAAAAGGGCATTTTGGCTCCATCCGTCATGCTGTACTTTATTTCCTTTTTCTAAGAAAAATATACTCATGTAATATCTAGGTGGGAAAATATTTTTAAGTTAATTTAAAAATAATTTCAGCCTCCATGTAGAGTCACAAAATTTTAGAGCCGGTGGGGAATTTAGAGTTCACCTGGTCCTGCCCGTACCTTTAAAAAGGTAGAACCTCAGGCTTCTGCCCTGAGAGTCAAGTATGGCCTTGAGTCACATGGCTTGTAGTTGGGACCACAACTCCCAGTCCAGGATGCTCCCCTAATCTGCAACTGCTTGGTAAGTACTGTAGTCAGAAGAACCAGTTTTCTTCTTCTTCTTCTTTTTTTTGTTTTTTGTTATTGCAAAGGTCCAGAAGGTCTCAATTGTTACAACGTGGTTGCATAGCAGCTTCTATCAAAGTTCAGCAAATTATCAATGTCATACTTCCACGTGTAATAAGAGCTGTACTGGAAGAAGATAAGAATTGGACCACAGTTCTCTGGGAAATGTAGTTTGTAAGCGATAACATCCCTAAATCATACCACTCTGCTTTGCTTTTATTTTTTTCTTCTTTGGTAAAATAGGGGGTTAACATATTAAGCAATGGGGCTTCTCAGAAACATGATCAGTAGCTTGCAAAAAAGATTTACATCCTATTTCTGCTTTTGAAGTACTTCACAAATAAGGACTTTATTTATTTATTTAGTTATTTTTTAATAATAATATTTTTTATTATATTATGTTAGTCTCCACACAGTACATCCCTAGTTTTTGATGTAAAGTTCCATGATTCATTACTTGCATATAACACCCAGTGCACCATGCAATACGTGCCCTCCTTAATACCCATCACCAGTCTATCCCATTCCACCCCCACCCAAAGCCCTCAGTTTGTTTCCCAGAGTCCATAGTCTCTCATGGTTCATTCCCCCTTCTGTTTACCCCCCTTTCTTCTTCTCTTTCTTCTCCTACCGATCTTCCTACTTCTTATGTTGCATAAATGAGTGAAACCATATGACAATTGTCTTTCTCTGCTTGACTTATTTCGCTTAGTATTATCTCCTCCACTACTGTCCATGTTGCAGCAAATGTTGTGAAATCATTCTTTTTGATGGCTGAGTAATATTCCATTGTATATATGGACCACATCTTCTTAATCCAGTCATCTGTTGAAGGGCATCTCAGCTCCTTCCACAGTTTGGCTATTGTGGACAATGCTGCTATGAACATTGGGGTGCATATGGCCCTTCTCTTCACTACGTCTGTATCTTTGGGGTAAATACCCAGTAGTGCAATTGGTGGATCAGAGGGTAGCTCAATTTTTAACTTTTTAAGGGACCTGCACACTGTTTTCCAGAGTGGCTGTACCAACTTGCATTCCCACCAACAATGTAGGAGGGATCCCCTTTCTCCACATCCTCTTCATTTTTTAAAAGATTTTATTTTTAAGTAATCTCTGCACCCAACTTGTGCTCGCTCAAACTTACAACTTTAAGATGAAGAGTGCCGAGCTAAACCATTTGAGCCAGCCAGGGGCCCCAAAGGAAACCTCACTTTCAAAATAAAAGACTTAAGCTTGCTTGCATGGGCCTTCAGTTTTCTTTTCTGTTAGCCTGAAAATCCCCGGTGAAGAGTGAAAAGTAATCATGAGAGGAGACGGGTCTGTAGCACATGGATACTTCTGTGAGGGGAGGGACGTGGTGGGTATTCACTGAACCCACGGGGAGCCAGGCTGGATGTGGGGCAGTAGGAACTTCCGCTCAGGGTCATGGATGTGTCAGGCCCCACTACAGGGGCTCATGATGGAGGACACTTTGCCTGGCCATTGTTTTCAGCCTGTCCACCTGTATCAGTTCACTTCCTCTTCACAGCAGTGCTATGACGTACGCCCCCTTGTTCACCTGAGGACACTGACAAAGAGCAACATGCAGGATTTTGCTTAAGGTCACCCGGTTAGGTGGCAGAGCCAGGACCTTTTAGTGTCCAGATGTTTGTGTTGAGAGCTTTCAAGAGGACAGTGGAAAGAATAGTATTGTGGACAGCCATGTCTTCACCAGACTAGCCGCAACAATGACGAATGTTTCACTATCGTTATGTGTTCCCCTTCTGTTGGTATTTTGCTGACCCTTGTTAATGTTACAAACCCGGTGACCCTTTATCCCTACGTGAATAACACATTCACCTTGGGGAGATTTGACAATCATTCTTTCATTTCCATTGATACCCATCCACATTCACTTTTCCCCTTGTCTCAGCTTGTCCTATGGATGTACCTTAAGCGCCCACTCCCATTTCACACCTCGCAGTTGTTTTTCCCCCAGTGAGTTTGATATTTAACGAGACCACAGAGGATGTCTGTCCTTCATGAGCTTGCCCGTGTCATCGTAGAGGCTGATCAAGTATGCTGGCCAGTGAAATCCAGCCCCATTCATGGTTACTATATGGCCTGTGGTGACTTTCAAGCTACGACAGCAGATTTGAGTATGTCCAACAGAGGCCACTGGTCTTGCAAAGGCAAAAATACTTACTCTCTGGATCTTTCACTAGTGTTTACCAAGTCCTGATTTAAACTGTCCCTTCTCTTGACATGATGTAGGGTCTGTTAGAGTTTTGGGCTGGTTGGCATGGAGCCGTCTGTGCACATGGACACATACTTAGATTGTTTATTCATCTATGATTTCCATTCATTATGTCATCAATTGTACTTTTTCTTCTCCTGTATCAGAGTTGAAATTAGAAGTCACTTCAAAGAATTTGTCACCAATTCAATGTGATTACTCCATAGGGATAGTGATTCTTTTTCTTTTCTTTTTTTTTCTTTTTTCTTTCTTTCTTTCTTTCTTTCTTTCTTTCTTTCTTTCTTCTTTCCTTCCTTCCTTCCTTCCTTCCTTCCTTCCTTCCTTCCTTCTTTATTGTTATGAATATTGTTGACAATGTAAGAGTTGTTTTGGTCAGATGATGATGGGATCAGAATGGGACCCATGAAGGGAACTGATAGAGGAGTCCCCATTGTTCAACTTTCTTCTCCATAAGAAAGTCTCCATGAGGCCTCTCAGCATCCGAGGGCAAAAGAGCCAAGTAGACAGGGGTCTCTGCTCCTTCTTCTGGGCTTTTGATGGCTGTTGGTCCACCCATGTCTGTTCTCACCCACCCAGGGCAGCAGGCATTCAGGAGGATCTTGTCCCCTCTCCTCTGCTCACTCAGGTTCCTGGCATGGATTCTGGACAGGACCGTGACACCCATCTTGGACACTGCCTATGGGACTAGTTGTATATCAGGCCAGCCCTCCTTCTGCTGTACTCCTTTCTTTGTGTCTTCCACAAACTTGTTCATGAACCCCACCAGCTCCTCCTCTGTGATGGTCTCATTCATAAATTTCTTTCTTTTTTTTGTGTGTGTTCCAATAAAAATTTATTTGTGGATGCTAAAATTGAGTTTCTTTCTTTCTTTTTTTTCTGATGTAAATTTCGATGATTCATTAGTCGTGTATAACACTCAGTGCACCATGCAATACGTGCTGTCCTTACTACCCATCACCAGCCTATCCCATTCCCCACCCCCATCCCCTCTGAAGCCCTCAGTTTGTTTCTCAGAGTCCATAGTCTCTCATGCTTCATTCCCCCTTCTGATTACCCCCCCTTTCTTTATCCTTTTTTCTGCTGCAGTTCTGGGCTGCATGATTTAAGGGCTTTGAAGCTCATTATGCTAGACACATTCACCACTCTGCCTAAAATACAACAGAGAGAGTCATGTAGCATGGCATGCACGAAGATGATAAATACTGAAACTGCTACTATTTGTCCATTTTGGACAAATTCCCAGTTGGCTGAGTGTTAGTGAAGACTGCCTCTGTAAGTGACGGACATGATACAATCTTGAACCTTGTCTTATCCACAATGTCTCAGAGGATGTCAGAGAGATGATCTTAATGGGTCTGGGCAGTGTCCAGATGTTCCATAAAGAAAGGAACATGCCTTATACAGGAACATGCTAAGCAGAGTGATAGGAGGCACTCCCTGACGTCATGAGTAGAGAGCCACTTTTCCTTATAGGTCCTCCTTGGGACCACCTGGAGATTTTTGGTCACTTGTGTAGTCCATTATTAACAAGTGTTTATCAGTCAAGAGACAACCGATCAGTTTATTGATGCATTTGAACGTTATCAGACTGCATTGGGGTAGGGAGGCTGTCACTCTGGTGGGGCCAGGTAAAAACAAATCATCTCAGCGGGCTGAGTTGCATGACTTTTTCTCCAGGTTTGGAATTACATATCTCGGGAGCAGTGACAAAATGCCTAGCAATATGGTCACGGAAAGGGGCAGTGGAAAAGTGATGTGTTAAAGAGATGTTATAAAAAGAAATGAAGTCCATGCTGAACATGAATGAACCTTGATAATATTATCTGAAATAAAGAGGGCAGTCACAAAAGACAATTCATTATATGATCCTCTCTGTGTGTATATATGTATATATATACACAGACACATATATACATACATGTATACGTATATGTGTGTGTATATCTATCTATCTATCTATCATCTATCTATCTATCATCTATCTATCTAATTTCAGAAAAGGAAATGTAGGGAGAGAGAGTAGACTGGTGGTTGCCTGGTGTAGGGGGAATGGGGTAAGAAAGAGCTGGTAGTTAAGGTCACAGGATCTCCCTGGGCTGATGACAGTGTGCTAATCTTGAAGCAGTGATGGTTCCACAACTCCGTCCATTACTAAAATCCACTGAGTTGGATATCTGAGATGGATGAAGTGTACAATATGTGTATTGTATTTGAATAAAGCTGTTAAAAGTATGAAGCAATGACACATTTCTCACTAAGTCTTTTTTGTTTTTAAAATTTTTTTAATTATTTATTTATTTTACAGTGTATTTGAAATTTGCAGTTTATTTTTTTATTACAATAACATTTTTTTATTATATTATGTTAGTCACCATACAGTACATCCCTGGTTTGACTCACTAAGTCTTTTTTGAAAATATCATTAGTAATTGTAACAATGAACTTGTATTGACATGTATAAGTAAATAGTCTACTATTTTTATATTTTTTTAATTATTTAAAGATTTATTTCTTTTTTTAGGGAGAGCGTGAGTGAGAGAGAGCGTTGGCATAGCCGGTGGGGGGGGGGCAGAGGAAGATGGAGAGAGAGAATCCCAAGAAGAGTCCCTGCAGAGTGCAGAGCCTGACCCAGGGCTCGATTCCACAACCCTGAGATCATGACCTGAGCTGATGATACTAAGAGTTGGCTGCTTAACCCACTGAGCCACCCAGGTATACCTGTTTTTATGTTTAAATGAGTATTTTTAGCATTATAGAAAGGTCATGAGTTGGAACGCCGGGCTTGCTCAGTCAGTTAAGCGTCTGCCTTCAGCTCAGGTCATGATCCCAGGGTCCTGGGATCAAGCCCCACGTTGGGCTCCTTGCTCAGTGGGAAGCCTTCTCCCTCTGCCTGCTGCTCCCGCTGCTTGTGCTCTCTCTCTGACAAATAAATAAATAAAATTAAAAAATAGAGAAAGGTCATGAGATCATATGAACAGAGATTGAAGAAAATCAGAGAACTCTCCTTTTTAATGTAAATATCCAGGAAAGAGAGTCATTGTCACTGAACTCTAAGCTCCCTCCCACTAAGGAATGGCAGTACCAGAAAAGTTAAATGGAAAAGATAATGTATGGCACTCTGACTCTCATGAAGTGGTGTTTAGAGAGAATTAAAATGAAGTATAGAAACTGTCTTAACGTAACAGTCTTCTAAGATGAACATCTTTTAGAAAGGGGTCCCTTACTCCAGGCCTTTGTTTCATCTACAACATGTTAAGTGTGAGGTTAATGGAACCTATTTCTCAAATGTTTGAATGAGTACTGCTGCAAACTATGGAACACCTATGGATGAGATTGAAGAAGACAGAAAGAAAAGGAAAAATATTTCATGTTCATGGATTGGAATAACATAGATTGTTAAAATGTCTGTACTATTCAAGCACTCTACAAATTCAATGCAATCGCTATGAAAATAACATCAGCTTTTTCAGAGGGCTAGAACAAACATTCTAAAATTTATGTGGAACCAGAGAAGACCCCAAATAGTCAAAGGAGTATTGAAAAAGCAAAGCAAAGTGGGAGGCATCACAATTCTGGACTTCAAGCTATATTACAAAGCTGTAGTCATCAACAGTATGTACCATCACAAAACCAGACTTATAGGTCATTGGAACAGAATAGAGAACCCAGAAATGGACTCACAACTGTATGGTCAACTGATCTTTAACAAACCAGGAAAGAATATCCAGTGGAAATAAGGGAGTCTCTTCAACAAATGGTGTTGAGAAAACTGGACAGCCACATGCGGAAGAATGACACTGGAACATTTTCTTACACCATACACAAAAATAAATTCAAAATGGATGAAGGACCTAAACATAAGACAGGAAACTATCCAAACCCTAGAGGAGAAAGCAGGGAGCAACCTCTCTGACCTCGGCCGCAGCAAATTCTTACTAGACACATCTCCAAAAGCAAGGGAAGCAAAAGCACAAATGAACTATTGGGATCTCATCAAGGCAAAAAGTTTCTGCAGAGAGCTGGAAAGAATCAACAAAATGAAAAGGTGACCAAGGAAATGGGAGAAGATATTTGCAAGTGGCATATCTGGTAAAGGGTTAGTATCTAAAATTGATAAAGAACTTATCAAACTCAACACCCCAAAAATAAATATGCCCATAAGAAATGGGCAGAAGATATGAATAGATGCTTTTCCAAAGCAGACATCTAGATGGTTAACACACACATAAAAAGATGCTCAACATTACTCATCATCAGGGAAATACAACTCAAAACTGCAATGAGACACCACCTCATACCTGTCAGAATGGCTGAAATTATCCACTGAGGAAAGAACAAATGTTGGCATGGATGGGGAGAGTGGAGAACACTTTTGCACTGTTGGTGGGAATGCAACTGGTGCAGATGCCCTGGAAAACAGTCTGGAGGTATCTCAAAAAGTTAAAAAAAGAACTACCCTATGATTCAGCAATTGTAGTACTAGGTATTTATCCAAAAGATACAAAAATGCTGATTCCTAGGGGCACACGCACCCCAATGTTTATAGCAGCACTATCAACAATAGCCAAATTATGGAAACAGCCCAAGTGTCCATCAGTTGATGAATGGATAAAGAAGGTGTGGTATATGTATAGAATGGAATATTACTCAGCCATCAGAAAGAATGAAATCTTGCCATCTGTAACAACATGGATGGAAGTAGAGCGTATTATGCTAAGCCAAATAAGTCAGTCAGAGAAAGACAAGTGTCATATGATTTCACTCATATGTGGAATTTATGAAAAAAAAAAAAACCCAGATGAACATAGGGGAAGAGACGGAAAAATAAAATAAGATAAAAACAGAGTGGGAGGCTAAGCATAAGAGATTCTTAAATATAGAGAACTGAGGGTTGCTGGAGGGGAGGTGGGTCGGAAGATGGACTAAATGGGTGAAGGGCATTAAAGAGGGCACTTGTTGGGATGAGCACTGAAGTTGTATGTAAGTGATGAATCACTAAATTCTATTCCTCAAACCAATACTACAGTATATATTCACTAACTTGAATTTAAATTAAAAAGTGTTTTAGTGAGTACTTCTCAAATATATATTACCTACCATTAGTTAGATTTATTTTTCAAAAATATTGTCTGCCTGTCTCACAATAGGAAAAATACATATTCATGATTCAAAAGTACAAAACACAGATGTGTGTGAAGTAAAACAAGATGGGACAGAGGGACCCACACTGGGTCACTGGTATCCCAGAAAGGCAGCTGCCTTTACTCACAGGGGCTTGGGACCATGTTCTTAAGTACTTGTAGTGGAGACAGTAGATGGAGAAAGTCTACTAACTTTCTGTAGACTGTTTGTAATGAAGTGATGACTTCTTTTCTATTCTGAATTGTCTATCTCAGGAAGTCTAGAATCAGCTGTGAAAGTATTGACCCGTGTATATGAGGGAAGTCTGATGGGTTTTTTTAGGTGAATTCCTAGATGTGGATGCTGCAACCAGTCCTTCTTCCCCAAGCCTGTCCCACCCAGGGACCACATCCCCAAGAGGGCAGGGTGGCCACCTGGGGCTCCTTCTTAGAACTGGGTGAGACTGTAGACCCTTCTGGACTGACAGCTCAGGACAGGAAACACAGGTGCAGGAAGCAGGAACAACTTGTGGAGCTTCCATAGCAAAGACTCTGATCCAGACATTTTGGCTCAGGTGTATTCATGGTTCAAGGGTTATTTCAGAGACTCTGACTTGGAAGGTATGTGACCTATGTGCTAAGAACCGTATGGGCCATCCCGATGACCTTGTGCTAAGGGTGTGTGAGGGCATGTGAGTGTGTAAGAGAGACAGAGACTGTATGTGAGTGTGAGTGACTCTGAGTGTGTGACACTGTGTGTGAGGTAGGGTGTAAAACCGTTGCCCTTTCATAGTCACTGTGGAAAGCACATCCCCCAAGTTAAAAAGGACCCTTGCACTGGTGGGGCTGGGGTGTGTGTCGGGCTTACAGTTTATCCAGACCATTACTTTGTATGTGGCCAGGGATGTATTTTTTAGGAAATCTCTCAGTCTCCAAATCTCACTGTTCTAAAGCACAGCAACAGTGATCTGGATATTTTAGACATCATCTCCTCAGGGGTCACAACTTCAAGTGCATTACTTGATTCTCAAGGCCATTCACAGGCAGTAAGTCCACAGCTGCTTCTCAAGACCTTTGATGATTCAACATTAATCACCTTCCCTGGAAGGTTCATCTTTTCTAATATCAAGGGTAGCAGTTGTTAAGTGTCTGGATGACAAGGGATTTTCACAAAACACTTCAGGGTTTTAAAAAGTACTTCTTGTGGTTTTCCCTGAGGTGCCTGAGGACCCTGCAATGAGGAAGACATTGGCCCCAGTCAAGCTGTGTCCTTTTATTTTCTGTTTCTCTTGCCTGATTGGATAAGATTTCATTCGAGTGAAAGATACTTGAGGATCTTGAGTAGTGGGAAGAATCATTAATTTGGATGCCACATGACCTCAGTCGACAACCTTGAGATGCATTGTTCCTCCACATTCTGAATGGGGACAAAATATTAAATGCCTAGCACATGACATCTAGAAATGTCCAGCCACCTATCCTTTCTAGAACCACAATATGGCAGTGTGTGTGTGTGTGTGTGTGTGTGTGTGTGTGTGAGAGAGAGAGAGAGAGAGAGATACCTTTAGTACTGTAATTTTCCCATCCAAGCCGTCTAGTGGTTTTTCTGAGTACAGGATGTAGCAAAGCAGGACCTTCTCAAATGAAGATGGAGAACATCTTCTTTAAGCTTCCTTCGTAAGTGTAGCCTTAACAAGTCTGTATTTCCTCCTAGTACTTTAGCTCATATATGATGAACAAGAGTATTCAGATTTCAAATGTTTGCTCGATTCCTTAGACATGAGTATACCTAAATATCTTTTTCAAATAAGAGCATGGTATAATTTAAAGAGAAAAGGGAGGGGCGCCTGGGTGGTGCAGTCCTTAAGCATCTGCCTTCGGCTCAGGGCGTGATCCCGGCGTTATGGGATCAAGCCCCACATCAGGCTCTTCCACTGTGAGACTGCTTCTTCCTCTCCCACTCCCCCTGCTTGTGTTCCCTCTCTTGCTGGCTGTCTCTATCTCTGTCGAATAAATAAATAAAATCTTTTAAAAAAAAAAGAAAGAATCTTTTTTGAAGAAAGGATTTAAAAAGAAGAAGAATCAGCATCTGCTATCCCTCCTTGTCCTTAGGCTCCAATTGTCTTTTGTTTTGTCCTTCCATGCCAATAAACAGAGCAAACTTGGGCCTCTGGAATGTGTTCTGCACCCACAGAGAGCTGGTGAAGTCATTCAGATTGCTTTTTGTGTCTTAGGTTGTGAAGTATGGGAGAGGAGTGACAGTATTGGCTTTGGATTATCCTAGGTAGGATTTCTCCCAGATAGTTTCCCCAAAGAGGGTAAAGTCTGGTAACATGGCCGCAATGGATGGAAGAACACTCCTATTTCAAAAGGAGCCACAACTAATGGAAGAACTCTCCTATTTCAAAAGGCAAGAAAACTCTGCTTTCTCACTGAGAAGATGGCCTGCATTTCCGTGTTCAGGAAGTCTAGTTTCCCTGAGGCAAGATGAATTGTTTGATGAGAACCTGCCTTAGCAAATGCAGGAGACCACTCACTCCTCTTTCTGGTCCAAGGCCAACACACAGCATGGACCAACACTGTTCAGTCAGTGAGGAAAATTTCTCGGCCAGAAGTCATTTTTGCCTCCTAAGGGAATACCTGTAGGATGTGTGGTGGTGGCACAAGGAACTCCATCCCACTCAAGTGTTGTGGTGAGTGAAGGAGTCGGTGACATCTGAGAGCTGTCCTTTGGATGCCAGTGAAGCCAGTGTTCGAAGAAGTCGTAGAACTTTCCAGGACAGAAGAGGAATCGGGGGCAGAACAGAGAATCAAGTGTACCTGCATGTTGTTGGTTCAAGCCAGAGACCTTAATCTTTCTAAAATCATCAGCTTGGGGCGCCTGGGTAGCGCAGTCGTTAGGCGTCTGTCTTTGGCTCAGGGCGTGATCCCGACGTTCCGGGGATGGAGTCTCACATCGGGCTTCTCTGCTGGGAGCCTGCTTCTTCCTCTCCCTCTCCCCCTGCTTGTGTTCCCTCTTTCGCTGGCTATCTCTGTCAAATAAATAAATAAAAAATCTTAAAAAAAAATCATCAGCTTGTCTTAATGAGTGTAGTAAAAGGGTGGTGGTTCCCCGCATCACGTTCTCGTGGGGAAGTATTACAGTAGTTGACAAGCAAGGAATTCTGGGAGTTGTTTTGTGCAGAGCATAGAAGGGGAAGGGAGTGGATGGGCCTGGAGTTTGGCAGGTCTGATGACAGAGATGCCTACAGGTGATGCCCAGGGCTTGGGCTTTGCCCCTGAAGGACTTTTGGGAATAAGCAAGCCCTCAGAGAGCAGAGAGAATGCCCCGAGAGGAAGAGACTGAAGAAGCAGCGTGTCTTAGGAGGGTTGCGATGATCCAGAAATGACAGGCGAGTGTGTGTGTTGTAGAGCTGGGATGGAGGAGAGGCGTGGGGACAAAGCCCATAGGACAACTCGTAGGACCTGGTCCCTATAATCAGGCTCTTGGCATGGTGACCTCATTATTCATGGTGAGTGGATGGTGGGGTCTGTGACCAGGGTGCATGTGGAAATGATAATTGTTTTAGAAATGTAGATGTTTAGATGGGGGTGTAGGTTGGGGGCTGGAGGGGTGGGATTTGGGGAGGGGGTGGAGGGCATCCTGAGGAGATGAAGAAACAGGAAGAGACCTATGTGTGTCTGGAATTTGGGAATGTTTTAGGTAGGCTACAGTTGTTAGCTGGTCCTGAGAAGTTTGGAGAGGGAGGAGTCCACTAGTCTGAATAAAATCCCTGGGAGACAGGCAGGAGGAGAAGAAAGGGTCCGGGAAGGAATCCTCAGGGAATTTCCCCTGTGAGTGGCATGCAGTCAGTAAAGGCCTCTCTGAGGAGAGATTTGAATGAAGACTTGAAGGAAAGGACAGAGCCAGTTGTGAGGGACCAGCGGGTCAGAGGGCGCTGCTGACTTCAGGACGAGTGTGTAAGAGTCCTGAGGCAGAGAGGCACCTGTCCAGGTGGAGACACAGCAATCAGGCCGGTGAGGCTGAGCAGGGAGACGGGCCGGAGTCTGTAGATGGGACAGAGAGGCAGGGGCAGATCATGCCAGAAACACCACAGCTTGGGCCCCTGATGAGGCTCACCTTGGGCTTTCATTAGAGGCAGCAGTTCTGTGCACACAGCTCGGGTACCAAAGAAGTTTGTTTTCATGGTCACTTCTGCTGGAATGTGAAGGGGTGTGGGATCAGCAGCTGTTAGAGGAGGAAGAGAATAGATTAATAAATAGTAGCCGTCGTAGAAGATTCCATCGGATGATAATAACATGTTCTTTCCATTTGCAGTCTGCTGAAACCTGAGCAACGTTGGAGTTAGTGAACGGTATCGTCCCAATGTGATTTTCCTGGTGTGTCGATGATGTGTAGCTTTGTAAGTTGGCACCATTGAGGGGAGGCTAAGAGAAGTGTCCACAATGAGATTTCTGTGTGTCTCTCTTTGCAATTTATTGTGTATTGCCTTTAGGTTAAGCATTAACTTAATGGCTCTGATCCAAACTGAATGAAAGATAAAAACATCTCTGTTGGTTCCCTGAGATTAATTCATGGCAATGCCAAAGTACTTTCCCTGGAAATTCGTGCACCCCCCAGAGGCTTTCACTCTACCTGTGTCTCCAGTCCGACCTCCTTCCAAAGGGAGGCCTTCTAGATCCTACTGGAACTGTGGGCCCCACAGTAGTGGTTGAGGCACTAGTGCCAACCCATCCTCAGTGGTCCCATAAGGGAAGTTCCTGCCCTAAGTCTTCCCGGGTCCTTATGCTTGAATGCGATGCCCGCGTTGTTGACCAGCACGTCCAGGCCCCTGTACTCCTTGCGCAGGAAGTCCCGCAGGACCTGGATGCTCTGGATGTCACTGGTGTCCATCAGGTGGAAGCGGGGACTCAGTCCCTCAGCCTGGAGCTGCTGCACGGCCGCCTGGCCCCGCGCCTTGTCCCGTGCCGTGAGCACCAGGTGCCGTGAACAGCAGGTCCCCTGAGAACTGTTGGCACAGGTCGTGCTCATTGGCGAAGCTGATGCCCTTGTTGGTCCCTGTCACCAGTGACACTCGCAGAGCCAATGACATGGCTGTGTGGAGAGCAAGCGCTGCCCTGTGTGGTGAGCGAATGTGCCTTGGGGCACACGGAGATGGTTTTGTGGTGCTGCGTTGTGCCACAGTAGGAGATGCCAGTGCAACCGTGCTCTAGGATTCAGCAGTGAGGCTCCCAGTGCCCAAGGCCCCGCCTCAGTCCCTCCATTGTAGGACGGGCCAAATGTTCTAGTTCTGTCCCTCCAGCAGCCGCACCTTGAACCCGGCCGAGACTCTACCCTCTTAAGGTCCCTCTTTTGAGGCAAACAATGGTTCAGGTTGGACTGAAATGCTCGCGAAATGATAGGTGGTTGGTGATGGGTTATAGGGGGTAGAGATTCATGGTAGTTGACCTAAAATAATTTTGGGAAAACCACAAAAGGGAAAAAGGAGTGGAGACATTGTCTCGGGAATGGTCCTTTCTGTGCAGACTGGGAATTGGGTTCTTCCGAGGTGCAGTGAAATTTCTGGCGTGGGGAAAGTGCTTCTGAGGATACAGGTCCCCTTCCTTTCGTAGGAGAAACTCAACAAGGAAAAACAGAGAATCAGTCCTGTGCTGAGACTTGGCTGTGGGCAGGGCTCTCGCTCTGTGTGATTCTGAGGATCTCCAGGTGGGAGGGGATGTTTATAAGCCGCTGGGGGCCAAGGTATTGATTGGAATGTTGGATTTCATGATTACATAATCCCATTGGCCTAAAGTGCCTACTTTATGGGTTAGTTGAAGGTCACAGTTCAGAAGTATTTTATATATTGAGATGTTGTTTTAAAATAAGGCAAAAAGACCTATGTGACCTCAGAGTGTTTTTGCAAATTTGCAGTGGAGATCCTGTGTATTCTAGTAGACATCGATAGTCCTCATTTGTCAGTGTAGAAATGCAAGTAAGAAAAAAAAAGAAAGAGAAAAAATTAAATGCAAAACAACAGGGAGGAAGTTTTCAGCGTTTTTGACATGAAAAACTTGAAAAATAAGGACCCTACCCTTGCTTCCAGGGTCTCTCACCTTTCATTTGGGTGAGGCTGAAAACCCCTGGCGTAGAGTGAAAAATAATCAGTATAGAAGAGGCACCTTTCCAACATGCATATTCCTGTGAAGGGAGGCATGCGGTGGACGTTCAGTCAGGCCCACCGGGAGCCTGGCATGGATGGGGCGGTAAGAATCTTCTCGTCACACTGGGGTCTTGGGCCTCACTCCCGGGCACTCATCACCACACACAATCCATCCTCAGTTTTCTCCGTTGTCTCAGAGGGCCCTGTGGATGTGTCTATGTTCCCTCTGCCATTTCACACTTGGTAATTGTTTTTTTTCCCAGTGCGTTTGATAATCAGAGACCACAGGGGTGTCTTCCCTTCATGGTGTCGACCATGCTCTATTTGAGGCCTGTACAA